>NC_136065.1:122223096-123650096 GCF_964261635.1 Lissotriton helveticus
CCTGTTGGATTCACCAATCCTAATTATGTTTGTGGAGATTCAGAACACATCTCTAAAAGAGGAAAGGTACCTCAGAGATGGAAACCTGCTCTGCTCCTCCCTCTTTGAAAAAAAAAAGCCAATTTGGATCCTGGCTCTCTTTTCAAATTCTAACCTATTTCATCGCTATCTGTTTTCTCTAAGGTTCTGGAAAACATGTCAACACCCAACTCATTGCATCTGTGGATGCTTACAATCTTCTCCACCCCTCCTAGTTGGGTTTCAGGGCTGGGCACCCGTCTTGGCATGACGGAACATCTCCGACAATACCTGGATGAGGGAGGCACAGCCGCGCTCGTCTTGCTGGACTTGAGCGCGGTTTTCAATATGGTGTCCCACCCTAAACTGGTTAATAGGCTGGAGTCAATAGGCATGGAAAGTTCGGGCCTAGGTTGGTTTGTTTCCTTCTTAAAGGACTGTACATTTCAGGTTTTTTCATCCAACGTGAGGTCTCAAACACAGGTTTTGACTTCTGATGTCCATCAGGGATATTCTAAGCCCCTTACTGTTCAACATCTATGTACGCCCCTTAGCTAACCTAATGGAGAGAAGTGGACTCACCATTTTCTCATATGCCGATGATACCCAGATTATCTTTTCCTTGTCTTCGGCACAGAGCCAAGACCCATTCTTGCTGCACCGGGGTATGGTGAAAATTGCGTCTTGGTTGAATCAAAACTCACTAAACTTAACAGTAATAAGACTGAGGTTTTGGTTCTGGGCAACTTCTCCTTCTGCGGTGCAAAACATTGGCCAGAATTGTTCGGGACTCCGCCCACTCTGGTTACTAAGGGGAAAAAAGGGCTTTATTATTTATGTTAAGCTTTTTACGTAGCCGCAGATTGCTAAGGTTAAAACCACTTGCTTTGCAATCTAAATGGCTGATAAAGATTCTGTGGCTCAGAGGACCATTATACAGGCTCTGGTAATTTCCCGATCATCAGCCAGGATAGCTGGACTCCAGGGGCGTAGTGAGCATGGGACCCACGTCTGGGCATACCCTTCCTAATAGGGCGAACAGCAAAACACACAAAATGATGGAAGGAATGTTGCACATTCGCAAAACATTCACCCCCAGTCACAGATCTGGAGTCAAGCTATCCTGGCTGATGACGGCTGATAGTCAGAAACCGGTCCTAGGATGCTTGATTCGGTTCAGGGAAGACATGGCTTGGCAGTTCGGGCTGGACTGTTCCCATGAGGCACAGGGTCAAGACTGATTTGCATATGGCCGTGTCTGAACTGGGGTGGCGTGGTGAGCAAAATAATGACGGATTAAACCCAGATCTGTGACTGGGGGATGAATTTTTTGCCAATGTGCAACATTCCGTCCATCATCTTGTGTGTTTTGCTGTTCGCCCTATGTGGGAAGGGTATGCCCAGACGTGGGTCCCGTGCTCACTACGCCACTGGAGTCAAGCTATCCTGGCTGATGACGGCTGATAGCCAGAAACCTGTCCTAGGATGCTTGATTCTGGTCCAGGGAAGACATAGCTTGGCAGTTTGGGCTGGACTGTTCCCATGAGGCAATGTGTCAAGACTGATTTGCATATGGCCATGTCTGAACTGGGGTGGCGTGGTGAGCAAAATAACAATGGATTAAACCCAGATCTGTGACTGGAGGTGAATGTTTTGCCAATGTGCAACATTCCGTCCATCATCTTGTGTGTTTTGTCCATCTTATGGGGGTGACAGTAGTAGCAAGATAGCACACTAACATGGATGGAATCACAAGTGAAGCCCCACCCCACCTAGGTGAACTCCATCTGTAGGATTATTCAAAGTAGTATCCATCACAGGCAACTAGATTAAAAGAAAACACAGAGTTAGTGGGTTTTTATATTATTATATCATCATCATAACTTTAGAAAGACTGAGACCAGACTAGCGCCATGACACCACAAAGAAGACCTGTTCTAGCAAAAACTAGCAATAGTTACTTCTCTTGTGCAATGGAAAGCTAGTTTTTAAAAACTAAAGTACTAAACTTAAAAATCTTTGAGTCAGGAGTAGTTGGATCAGAGTCAAGAGTGGACAAGGTTAAGTGCCTATGCAACTCAAGCCCTGAATGATGTTGACAAATGATGTTCTTCTGTGGTTCTTCAATGGTTAGAGCGGCAGACCCTGATGCAGAGTTCTGGCCCGGGACCACGGTTCAATTCCCGCCTCGGCGGGTCTTGGACTCAATTTCCTCGGACCTGATCATTCTCGCCTCGGTGCCTATTCTAATCATGAGTCCCACGCTGCAACTCTGGGCAATAGCTTGCTTAACCTCCACACCGTCCCCAACAGCGCTAGGATGCCTGGCTTCACCCTGGGGGTGCCCAGGAGTGGACACTTCACAGGGAAAGCCAAGAGGGGTTCCTCAGCGGTATGAGTGATAGCGCCAGGAAACCGCTTGGTGACAGTGCGCTCTAAAAATACCTTGACATTTACATTTATTTACATTTATATCTAAAATATGGCTCCCTTTTATATGTGGGTGGGTAAAATAATATAGAGCAGGGTGGGCTATTGCTCAGGTATTAGAAGACCCCACAGTGAATTGATGTCACTTTCACCACTTCTGCCCCAACAAGTGTGTGATCTATTAAAGGTGTAAATTAAGTCACTCCTCAATAAATCACACTGCCTGGGGGAAGAGGGTTAGGAGTTTGAGGAACTGATGGGGGTCAGGGAAAGGTTGACAAAGGCAAACACTACAGAACAACACGATATTCGTCAAGGCGATGAACAGCACATCATCAATCTGTCATGGAAGGAAGTGAAGAGGAATAAGTATGACACAGTTAAGTTAAATGCATTGCAAACAGAAACAGTCCTTCAGCCACAGAGATACAAGTAATTTATATATCTTAATGTACTGCCATCTAGGTTTGAAAAATAGTATACAAATTATGGAGGAGTGAGGTGACCCCACACAGTTCCAAAAAATGATTCTTAAATGAAATATGAAACTGTATTTCCAAATTGGTGGTGCATGTGCATTCTTCTCGGATTGTCTGTCAATCTTGGGTGCCTGACTGAAGAGGTCCAGCAAGCTAAGCAGGAGTGTTATGTAGTTTATGCCTTTTGTGCAGGAGAAGAGAAGGCCTGTGGATTATAAAATAGAAATTATATTGGAGAGTAAAGGAGAAGGACAGAACAGGAGGTAAGTGTACTAAGAAGACTCAGAAAGGCAGAGCAACAGCTTAGCCTGCTGCAATCAATCATTTTATGACTCATGTACAATTGATTAACTGAGAAGTGAGAGCAAATTACAACCAGTCATACAAGTGGCTGCATGTACTGAGCTAATCAATCTCACAATTGTCATCATAACATTTAGCCAAGAGCGTGCATAACGTAATGGCATTAGATGTCTGTCTTAAAGTTACTTACAACAACAGTCCCCCCCTCCCGATCACCTAATAGAGGAGTTTCAAATTTGAGCCAGTGTACACACTCATCAGCTTTGCATTTCCCAAATTAGTGCACGTCTCACCAGTCCATAGAGCTGAGTAGGCCTTTCAGAGTCATCATGAATTCTTCATAGATTGCCTATCAATCTTGGGTGCCTTGCTGAAGCGCTCCAGTTATGTACGCAGGAATGTTATGGAGCTTTCACCTTTTGTGTAGGAGAAGAGAAGGCCTATGGATTTTAAATCAGAAATGATATTTTAGAGTCTTGGAGAAGGACAGAAGGTACGTTTCCTGATGAGTGTATCAAGAGGATCAGAGATAGAGCAAGAGCATAATCTGATGCAGTCATTTATTTTAAGACTCAGGTGCGATTGAATAACTGAGAAGTGAGTGCAAATTACAACCAATCACAGACAAGTGGCTGCATGTCCTGACCAGACGGTGGGGGTAGGTGTTAGCGGCTCCGACCGCACGCTTTCCGGGTTCCTGACCTTTACGTGCAGGTCCCACTGGAGCAGACTGCGGGGCATCTCACGATCTCCCTTAGGGTCACTCATACCGAGCAGGATTTCCTTGCCTGCCCCTTTATGACCTTTTGGCATAAGGTTGTATGACTACAGTTTTTTAACCTTTACATTTATATTATTATTTTCACTGTGTAGTACGTCCCACTCTGGGTCCTGATGAAATGCCGCGTAGGCATGAAACATGTTGACCACACCAGGGGGTTGTAGATATCTTGCCCAACATAAACCAGTAGCAACTATCTCCCCTCCCACCTTTTTACCAAGGGCGCCAGCCACTCCAATAAATTCTATTGTGGACTGACCCACCTTTTTTATATTCACCTCACCTCCTACGACTACACCCTTTTCTTCCCCACACACCCGCATGCACCATATGGCAGGGATTAAAGATCTCCGTTAAAGAGCCCCCTTGAGGGTGCCCGCTGAACATTGCAGCGCCAGTTCAGCGAGGAGCAAACCCATATGATGAAGCATGACATCTAGCTTGCTAGGTGTGTGAGGGTTTTAGTCCCAACAAGGGGATTTCCCCCTCTCTTTGGCTTTTCTCTTTCTCTCTGTACACACTACATATCGACATACTCTACCTCCTCTCTACCCAGTCTGGGGAACTGTGTACTTTACATTGTGGCTAAGTGGCTGCATGTACCAGGCTGATCAATCACCCAACTGTCATGATAATGTTTAGCCAAGCGCATGCATAATGTGAAGACAACGCATGCCTGTCTCCAGTTACTTACACAACAGGCCACCCACCCGACTCGACCACATAATAGAGGAGTTTCAAATTTGAGCCAACACACACACTTAGCAGTATTGCAGTTCCCAATTTAACGCATCTCTTACCAGTCCACTGAGCTGAGTAGGCCTCTTTGAGTTACCATTATGTTGGTTTCCCTGAAGTTCTTTTTTCTGGGTGTTCAGGTTCTCCCACCCTGATTCCTTCCATTATCCTCCTAACTCTGAGTAACTAAACAGTCAATTTAGTGTAGATTTGTGTTTGCACACTTTGGTGACTTAAAGGCAAGCTGCAATGATGTCTGTGAATCCTGAAGAGCACCAGCTTTAATCCTGACAATGATGAATGAGCTGTTCTTCCACTACTGCGTTGGCTTATAAAGACACCTGTTATTTACAGAGCCACAAAAACAAAATCAAGTGCAAATAAACACCCAAATAAATGTATCATCATCGTCCTCATCATTGTCAGTATTGTTATTGGCATTGATATTGGTATTATTACCAGTATTAGCATTTATATAGTTTTTTATGCCAGCAAATCTTGATACCCTAAAAGAGCAGGCAAGGGTGAATGCAAGCCTTAAGCCTCCCCAGGTTAATCATTAGGTGGCACTGAGGCAGAATTTGGTCAGGGACAGGACACAGTAAAGAAATGCCAACATCCACAGAAGAATGGCCTGGCCTCATTGATCAATGCTGAAGTGCATTCTCTTTGTCCCTTGACGTATCGCAGAGATGTCCCTCAAGCCTGTCTTCCCAGCCGCTGTCGCCAGAGATGCTTTCCTCAATGTGATGCCTATCTTATGTTCTTTGTTAAAGCATGGAGTCACAGAAGGTCTAATTAATTGCAGTGGCAGTCTGAAAAGTATTGATTTAAAAGAAAACACATTTACAATCAACGTCAAGCACAAAGGGGCATCTGCCCATAAGCAATGTTTACCATCAAAGAGGAATACATTTTCTGTGCAGACGTTTGTAATAGCTGACATAAAATAAAAACAGAAGCAATGACATGAGATTGTATTTACTGAAAATAAGCCATGACACAGAGCTGTGGGATATTATCGAAAATATATATTGTTTTAGATAATAAAATAAATACGCTGTCAGCCAATTAAACCAATAAACTTGTTTATTTAAAAAAATGTAAAAACATGTCAGTTACTTAAACATTTAAAAATATAACATTACTTAAAACTATCCACTGAACAGATAATGCACACACTAAAAAAAGCTACCTGTAAAGAATGTATATGTACTATACATATTTCTGTCTTGAAAAAAGCATTTCTGAGAGTTAAGCTTAATGCACAACACGGAGTATGCTTTAAATGTGATAGCTTTGTAAGAATCTCTTCTGGTTATTCAAGACAACTCCTACAGAGGCAGTCGCAACCTGTTATTTACGGCGTACTTATGAATTAACACTGTGTAGGAGAACACTGTTGAATTCAGGGGTGTGGCTTCGTATTTTGTACAGCAGGTGCAGTGGCACCGTGGCCCTGAGGGGGCGACTGAACACTGATTATTACAGTTTTTTAAAATTCAAACTGCATGCACTGGACTAATTTTCTTCCTTGACTAGGGCCCAAAACAGACTGGCTTTGCTACTAGTTGAATCTGTATTAATATCTGAAAATTCGAGTTGTGCAGAATAAAATTAAGGGTTCGATTCAGACTGCACACTCTAAAAAAAAAGTGAGAGTAAGTAAAGAAGATCATGAATGAGACCAAACCGTTCCTGGTGGATAAAAAGATCTCCAAACTCAAGAAAAACATTTCTCAATTATCTAATGGTGTATCCTTTTTGGAGGATGATTTTCAGGCCTCAGCTGAGAGTAAGGGCGAGAGAAGAGGAAAAGGCTGGAGGAAGTGATTGTTAGTATCTGTACTCCTTTTTTAAATTTAGGGAGTTTTTTTCTTTCTCTTTTTATCTGGTTTTAATACTGTGATCTTTTTAGACTGTCTTTTAATACTTTGCTATCTTTTTTTTATTTTATTCATTTATTATTTGTAATTGACATGGCAGTGCTAAGCTCTTTTATGATATGTATTTTATGCAGACACTTTTATGATTTTCCAGAAAATTCTTTAAAAAGTTTTTTTATTAGTACTATTAAATGGGTACCAAAAGCCATCCAGACACAATTCAAGAGGAGCACGCACAAAAGCACTACACTCAAGAGGTTTTCACAACTAAAGCAATTAGTATCACAAAAAAGTACAGACGACTGGGAATAACCTTCATCAATATGAATGATGATACAGACCAGAGCAGACAATCCAAAGGCTTCACAGCGATATATTCCAGGGAATCTCATTGTCGAACCCTCTTGACCGTCTTGAGCCTATTTAGCTATCAATGTTTTATATTAAGGTATCAGCATACTTGTTGTAAGTCACAGTTCCAGAACAGTTTCTCGTAATCCTGAGTAACTGACCTACAGATACACAGCCCCTTAGTGACATAGGATGGTAGCTATCATACGTAGAAGAGGGTTCCTAGCCATTGCTTTCTTATACAGTTCAGACTACATTCGTCTATCATTAGGATATAACATAAGATCTGTAAAAGGTAACTTCTCTCTGCTGTGTTCACAAGTGAATTTGAGAAAAGTATTTCTACCATTCAGCCATGCAAGAAAGTGGGAATCTCCTCCATAGTACCAGTTCATATGACTAGCATGCCATCAATATAACATTTTCAGAGTTTTAGGTAGCCACGTTAGGGACTGTTTAGCTTGTACATTAAATAAAATGCATGTATAGATTGGCCATAGTAGGGGCAAATGTATTGCCCATTGAAGTTCTGGATACCTGAAGGTATAGTTGATACTGGAACTAGAAGAAATACTTTTTCATGGCTAGCCATGCGCCCCTCATGATGAACAGGATCTGAGTACAGGAAATTGGTGGATCTTCAATCAGCAAGTTTTTACTGTCATTTTGCTGGATACAAGTATAAGAGACTCCATATCTAAACTCATCAGCAGATCCTCTCGTGGATCGAAAGGATTGTCCTTCAAACCCTTAAGGACATGTTTAGTTTCCTGAAGGTAGGATGGCATTTTAAGGACTAAAGTTCTCAGGAAAAAAAAGATATTTGCGACAGAGGTTCCAGGAGTGAACAAATTCCAGACACAACAGGTCTGCCTGGTGAAGTACTTTGAGGTTTATTAATTTTCAGCAGAATATAGAAAGAGGGAATCTTGAGATCATCAGACTACGAGAAATTAGCTTCTTCATGGTGAGCCACTTTGATTCTTTTACTTCCTCAACAAGTGCATGGATGGTCTTCTGAAGTATTTTATTGAGCTCCAGTTTTAAAGACAAGTAATGTATCTGCTGGTTTGATGGTAATCCTGGGTGTCAGAACCCAGTTTGTTAACAATTCCTTGTTTGCGGTTCGAGGTGTTATGAAAGGGTTTTCTGTCGACTGACTTGAGTATGTAAAGTTCTTAAGTACGGACTTTTCAAAATTTAGAACCAAGAGGTAGCATGTGCATAGGAAGGTTAAAGTTGGATTTTTTCTTAATGTTGGTGTTGACATTAACCCCTGTGTATCTTTCTCTGGGGATAAATCAAAGAAAACTATTAGAATGGTCTTCCTGAAGAACCAAGTGAGTTATTTTTTAATGATAAAGTCATCACCAGGATTGGTTGGTGCAAAAGTAAATCCTTTATTTAGGATGGTCACATCTTCTTCTGTAAGATGATGGTTACTCAAATTCACAATCAATTGGTTTCGTGACTGGTCGATGGTGTTGGTTCTTTTGTCCTGGTTTGGCTCCAGTTTACTTGCTGGGATCCCCTTCTTTTTCCTCTGGGTCTACTGGGGCTCTGTCCTAAAAGAGGTATCCTCTGTTGTCTAGGAAGAAAGGATGGATGAAAAGGATGTACTGGATGTCCCTAAGGTTGTGGCAACCAGGCCTTAGGAGGTAGTGGTCCAGGTCTTAAGCCACGCCATGTGGTGCTTAATGTGGAAAGTATTTGGTTCATTCCATGAATCACTAATGGGCTCACTGGTACTTTAAGAAGACATCTCAAAAAGCCATTTTTTGCAACCTGTAGCTGAGAGCAAGACCCGTGGCCCCAGGTCTCAAAGCCATAACTCGCCAGCGAGACACACTTGCCCTTAAGAACTTCAGGCATCACCTCTAGTATGACCCATGCGGCTTGCCACAAGACTAACCCCATAAATTACCGCTTTAAACCTCATGGTATTTTTTTCAATAGGGGTTGCCAAGAGAATCTGGAAGCCAAAAGGATCCCTAGATACAGAAAATGCTCCACCTAAAAATGGAGTGGCCTTTGACCGCATAACTTTTGGATCTGGTGTTCCCAGGGCCCACTGCCATGACATGATATTTAAGGTAGTTGGTAGTAAGATCGAGCCTATCCTTATAGGTGATGAAAAGATCTAACAACCGCTGCAGGCCCTTAGATGTTCAAGACATGAGGATGGCGTCATCCACATATAAAAGAACAGGCAGCCGACAACTGCCTAGCATCGGGACACCCTCTTCTTGATCCTGCAAGACTCTGTCCAACCCATTGATGTAAAGAGTGAACAGAGAGGGAGCCAGGATACAGCCCTGGCACATCTCTCTCTTAAACCCCAGGGACAAAGTACATTCACCCTCCGACCGTATCTGACCAAGGAAGAGAGCCCATTGGGTAAAGCTTGTAAAAAGGAGAGCAGAGCCAGCTTGACCCTCATAGATCCAATCGTCGCCCAGAACCTAGCTCTGGTGGCTCGGTCACCCATGTCTCATAGTACCCATGTAAAAAACACACTCCCCTGTGTGTCCTTTTAGGGCTCGCCTGCTGATGCGCTTGTGCATAGCTGGCGAAGCTGTATAGTGGCTTATCCAGAGTTTAACCACTGGCGATTCCATGCCGTGCATGTGCGCTTTTTAGGTCATTGCGCAAGCGCAAGCCCTAAAAAGCGTGTGCACAATGCCACCAGCCGCCTGCCTGCCTGCCTCGCATTACCACATCAAAGGCAGCCCATCCTCCCTCCCACAAGCTTCTCAGCGTGCGCTCTGCATTTCTCCTCCAAGCGCATTTCTCATCCCCTAATTATTCACGGCCGGCCGGCCGTACTTTCAGTTTCACGGCCGCCAGGCCGTGTCTCCTTTTATGCTCTCTGATGCTTGTTTTTTTTTTTACTTGTGTTTTATTGCGGTGCCAATTTCATGTACACTATTTAGCGCAGTGCCCATTTCATGAGTGCTGTGCTTTCATCTTCAAAACTCGATCTCCCTATTCAGCGCGTACCTATTTTATGAGCGCTGTGCTTTTGTCTTCAAAACTCGACCCCCCCCCCGTAGGAGGCCCTCCCTCCCACCACAAAAAATGGGCTGCCTGTTTAATGTAAATGTAAATGTAAATGTAAATGTACAGGAATTTATATAGCGCAAATCACCGAGCGGTTTCTAAGCGCTTGCTTAGGGAACCCGTCCTGGTATTCCCCTGTGAGATAACCCCGGCAGGGTATCCGCAAGGTGAAAGCCAGGCATCCCGCCGCGAGGGGCCGTTGTGGAGATTAAGCAAGCTATTGCCCAGAGTCGCAGAGTGTGAACCCGTGAATCGAGTAGGCACCAGAGCGAGAATTGTCGAGTCCATGGACATTTTTTAGGACTCTAGACCCCGCCGAGCCGGGAATTGAACCCTGGTCCCGGGCTGACCTCTGCTTCCAGGTCTGCCTCCTCTAACCAGTGAGCCACACTAATTCTCCACCCATTCCAGCTGCCGGTTAACGAGTTGACCTCGGGTGGCCTCTGTGAGCATTCCATGTATTTTCACATTCCCCTCGTCCATGCCCGCTGTTCGAGCATTGTGGTTTACATTCCATAATATTTATTATAATACCCAATATACCGATTACTGATGTGTTGGCTGCGGCTGATTGCGGAGCGATCGGCTCTGCTGGAAGTGTGGTGCCCGGAGTGTTAAGAGCTTCCGCGGACTCCAGTCTCTCAGCCCAGCAGTTTGTGAGGAGCTGCGGCATGGTGATGTGCTTTGTATTTTCTCACCCCACTCTCCCACGCTCTAGGAAGTGAGGCATTCAGGAATGTTGCCTTGGCCTGTAACTGCTTTGAGGGGTGCTCCTTCCCTCCATTACATTGGGAAAAGTAGCTACTTGCCGGCATGCCCGGGATGTGGTGTGTGTGTCTGGTTTGGCTGTGTGCGCAAGCTCTCTGCAGGTACAGTAACTCGCCATCTGTCACAATAATTAATCATGTGCTGCCTCCTGCTCAGAGCTTCGGCTGCTTTTCTCCGTTCTGAATGTAGCGCCTGCCCACAGACATGTTTGTCATGCCTACGCACATGCACAAAAAATAACACCGACCTGTTTACCTGCATGCAATTAGTCTAGACCGGATATTACTACAGCGCACAAGCTTCTGCTGAATGCATGAGTTGTGTGCGACATGCACGGTTGTGACTGCCACCACAACATACATGGATTCAGAGGCATCCAAAATTTGTGAAATGTACCCAGTCGATGTATTGTTGAACATGCTGTTTTTCCAGTGACTCCTTTGCTTGCTTGCAAAAGCACGGTATGCAAAGGCACCCAAATGGCCGGATGTCTTTTCAACAACTATCCCAAGGGACAGCGATCCAGTAGCATTCCTCAGCTGTACGCCAACTGTATGCACAGGGCTGCTCAGAGTCCAGATATTGAGATTTAAAAGGTAGCCTTACGAATTGTGGGTATAGTGACAAATTAATTTGGATGCTTGTAAACAGCGGATCATGGCACCGTAGATTATCATCAGTAGCTATGACAGACATCCTGGGGAGTCACTCAAAGGACTAATAATCTTATGTACCTGTCCTGTAAAAACACAAAATGGAAAACACATTGTTTTCGTCTATAATTATTTATAATAAGAAGAAAAAACTGAGTACTGTGAGATTTCTTTCATAAAGCCCTCTTTATATATTCTGATCGGCTTCACTTTCATGTTACAGTTGTTAACTTAAGATTCGAATGCACTTATATCAGTTCTTCCGTTCCACCACTTGTCTACTCGTAACAAGTGCATCGTTTTACCGGTTTGTGGTTGCTCTCCAGATAAACAACATTCCGTTTCATACAGCGCTTCAATATCGTTCCGTTTATTTATTTATTATTTATTTATTTGCTTATATAGCGCAGGAATTCGACCCCCGAAGGGTTATCTCCGCGCTTGTGTTCTTACCAAAGCTAATTCCAAATAAAAGAACATCAGGCAGGGAAAGGTATCTACATGGTCAAAAACAGGTGAGTCTTTAAACCTTTCCTAAAGGTGGCCAAATTAAGATTTTGCCTAAGGGTGAGAGGCAGAGAATTCCAGAGGGTAGGACCTCTATAAGAGAGAGCTCGGCCTCCCTGTCTTTCCTTTTTGATCCGTGGTACTTGGAGCAAGGATTGGGTCTGGGAGCGCAGCGAACGACCTGGCTCATAAGGTCTAAACATTTCTGATAGGTACTTGGGACCAGCAGCAGACAGGCATTTATGAATTATACAGCATATCTTGAATTTCACCCTCTGGCGAATAGGCAACCAATGTAACCTGTTCAGCAGAGGACGGGAGGGGAATCTAGATGGAACATTCAAGATCAGTCTAGCAGCTGTATTTTGGGCTACCTGTAGCCTACCAAGTTGTTCCTCATTGGCAGAAATAAGCAGCCCATTACAGTAGTCCAGTCTACTGATTACCAGTGCCTGGACTAGAGTTTTCCTATAGCTGTCCGCTAGATAGGGGAACACCCTTCTCAGAAGGCCAATGACCCCAAAACAAGATCCAGTTGCCTGATTAACCTGATCTTTGAGTGTCAGTGATTGATCAAGTCGAACTCCCAAGTTCTTTACTATCTCTTTAGGACACGGGACAGAGCCTAGTTCGGGAGGCCACCACTCAGGGGACCATAAAAACGGGGCCTCTCCGAAAATCATGACCTCCGTCTTGCCCACATTCCATTGCAAGCAGTTGGAGGTCATCCAATGGGATACAGCTCTCATCCCTGCAGCAAAAGAATTTTTAACTGCTGGCGTCATTGTCTGGAAAGGAAACAGCAGCTGAGTATCATCTGCGTATGATATTGGTGTGAACCCATATTCTCTCACAATTTCAGCCAAAGGGGCCACATACACATTAAACAATGTGGGGCTTAGGCATGAGCCCTGTGGAACACCCTTGGTGAGCTCCCTAGAGATGGAAAAATGGGAGCCCAGTCGAACCCTTTGTGAGCGGCCAGTGATGAAACTTTCTAGCCATGCCAGAGCAGTTCCGCCTATCCCTACCCTCTTCAGACGACTGATAAGAATGTCATGTGACACCGTGTCAAAGGCAGCGGACAAATCCAACAGCACCAGAATCATAGATCCTCCTCTATCCTGTGCCTTCCGGATGGTATCGGTCACGGAGAGGAGAGCTGATTCGGTGCTGTGATTTGGTCTGAACCCAGATTAAGAAGGGTCCAGACCGTCCGCTGCCTCGATGTATTTAGACACATGCGTATTGACATGTCTCTCAGTCATCTTACTCAGATGGGGCAAGAGGGAGATCGGGCGGAGGTTGTTCAAATCTGACCATGGCAGCGCAGCGTTTTTACGAATAGGGTTCACAATCGCCTTTTTCCAGGTACTGGGCACTTGTCCTTCCTTAAGAGAGAGATTAATTAATGTACGAAAACCTTGGGAAAGCAGGCTCCCTAAAGAAACTATCATTTTTGCAGGCAGGAGGTCGTTTGGAGATCCTGACTTAATATGACTATATAAAGCAGTGACCTCAGACAGACTGACCTCCGGAATCGTTGTAAACCACTGCTTTCATTCTTTGATTTCCCAAAGGAAAAGAGGTCAACATTGTTCTCACAGGATTGTGATATTTTCTGGTATATAGAGTCAATTGTGTTTTCGAAGAATGCAGAGATATCATCACATAAGACTTGTGTAAAATCATCAGGGCTTTCGCAGGCCACAGGTTTTACAAATGATTGGAGGATTTTATAAAGTTCTCTAGGAGAGTTCCCTGCATTTGCAAGTTGTAAGGCAAGACTATTTTTCCTAGCCAGTTTTATGTTTTTGTGGTATTTTGCTAGGGCCTCCAAGTACTACTTTTTACTACTGGGTATGTGCGTCTTTCTCCAAACTTTCTCCAACTTTCTACATCTCTGTTTCTCTATCTTCAATTCTTCTGAATACCATATCTCATGCTTGCCTTTGGGATGCTGTTTATACAGTTTCAAAGGTGCAAGCGAATTTACTACTTCTAAGAGAGCTTTGTTAAACTTAATAAGGCCTATTTCGACATTATCGTTCTCAGAAATGGAGGGTTCTTTCCAGGCCTTCTGAAATCCTTCAAAAGTTATATTATGCCATTGCCTACGCCATATTGCAGGAAGTGGCTTTTGATGTGGTAAATGGAGACCTAGTAGGGTGAATCCTACCATATAATGATCAGACCAGCTAACAGGGGTTGGCAAACGGCATTTTATTTTAGGACAGTTTGTCAGAATGAGATCCAGAGTATGTCCACCCAAATGCGTTGGGCCACTATTCTGTATTTCCAGTCCCAGGACCGAAAGATCAGAAAGCAGGGAAATTGTATCAGGGTGATTAGGTAGGTCAATGTGAATATTAAAATCTCCAAGGAGAATAAAATCTTCCTTGACTTTAAAATAAGGGGCTAAAAGCTCCATAAGTGTGAGCGAGAAACCCAAACATGGTCCAGGTGGTCGATAAACCAATGCTCCTTTCCATTGTGTTTTAGACGAGGAACAGATCTTGAAAATCATGACCTCCATTTGAGCGCAGCATCTTTGGTCGAGCAGAGAAACTTTTAGGCCTTCTTTATATACCACTGCAATACCCCCACCTATTTTAGTAGGGCGGTCTAAGTTAAGGATCTTGTACCCAGCCGGAATCCCCAACATAATGGCCGGCACTGTGTGGGGTTTTAACCAGGTCTCCGTGAGAAAACATATATCTGGTGTAGCTGTATTAATAAGATCCCATAATTCCTGGGAATGTTTGGGCAGGGAGCGTATGTTTAACAAGAAACTTCTTAGCCCAATTAACCCTGTTTATGGTAAGTTTTCTTCAATATTACTACTGATAGAGGGGTTCAAGGAAGATTTCAAACAACATGGCTCTGCAGAGGCAGTGGTGGAAGGTATAATGTGATTGCCGGCAATCGAGTGAGTAAGGGATGCCTGGAAGCGACAAATGATACAAGAAACAGTTGTTACGATTACAGACTACAGATACAACTGGTTTCAAACTTCATAATACCTGTGCTGAATAAGAGATTATATTGCTATCTGTCAGTCCTGCAGTCCTAGATATAGAGCCCATAGTCCCTAGTCCCGTTCAGTCACGGACGTTTCAGACAGCGCTTTAATACCGTTGTTTACCCTGTTCCCCAATCCGGTCACTTTTGGCAGAGGGAGTCTCCGAGGCACACACAAATAGAGTGGAATGCACAGTAACACATATTTTAATCGAGTGGCAAATCTGGTCTTAGTACAGATGTGTCTGCAGCGGAAAACGTACTCACTGCAGTGCCTCGCTTCTCAAGTGAACAGTGAAGCGCTATTTTTTTAGGTTTCGCTGAGCCACACACACCACCCCACACACAATGCACCACACACACACACCCACACCCACACACCCCTCACACACACCCAACCCCCCACCCCTACACACACACCCACACACACAAAACCACCCCACAGACAACACCCCCCACACACAACCCCACACACAACCACACACACACCCACACCACCCCACACACACACCCACACACAACCCCCCACAAACACAACCCCAATCCCATACACACACACACAACCCCCCCAGACACAACCCCCCCACACACAACCCCACACACACAAAACCCCCCCCACACACAACCCCACACACACACAACCCCACACACACACAACCCCACCCCCCCCACACACACACCCCACACACACACACACGAAAGTTATAACTATTGGCATTGTGAATGACAAAGCTATTAATTTAACTATTTAAAAAAATAACACATAAATAAAAAAAATCATTTATAAGACCAATAGCTCAAACTTTCCTAATGCGAGCACTATTGCATTTCCAATGCTTGTTTCGGTTGCCACAGCGTATGTATATGGTGGTTACCATCGACTGATCAAGGTGAGGGACCTCATCTCCCTTGATCCCGGAGGAGGTTATAAGAATTTATCCTATTCCCCCTCCTTTTAGACTGTAGGTGTTCCCTCTGTTTTTCTTTACACTCAATGGCTCTTTCCATAAATGCTATCTGGTAACCCGTAGTAGGGAATCAGTTTTGCCAGAAACATAGGGCCAGATGTAGGTAGCCAAATACCGGTCGGTAACGGCCGAATTCGGCCGTTACCGACCGGTATTTGGCTATTGAGATGTAGGGGCACGGAAACCGGGCAAATCGGTAATTTTACCGAATCGGTAAATATACCGGTCGGTAAATTTACCGACCGGTATATTTACCGATTCGGTAAAATTGATATGTAGGTGGGACTCTTCTGAGTCCCACAAGGCCTACAAAATCGGTATTTTACCATCAAAGTCAATTTGATGGTAAAATACCGATTCAGGTGTGCATGCACATGTGTGCATGCACATGTGTGCCATATGACAGGCAGACCTGCCCTTAGGGCAGGTATGCCTGCCACATGGCCCCCGAAGCTTTTTTGGGGGTGCTAGAGGGTGTCAAAGTGACACCCCCTGCACCCTTGTCAAAATCTGTATTTACCGATTCGGTAAATACCGACCGGTAATGGCCCATTCATTCCTATGGGCTTCAAAGCCCATAGGAATGAATGGGCATTACCGGTCGGTATTTACCGATTCGGTAAATACAGATATTTACCGAATCGGTAAAAAACACATCTGGATGGACCTACATGTCCACCCTTCATATTTACCGATTCTTAATTACCGAATCGGTAAAATTCGGTAATTAAGAATCGGTAAATATTTTTTACCTACATCTGGCCCATACTGACCTCACTGTAATGTAAGGGGTAAAGACACATACCCCCTCTTTTTTAAAAATTCTCCTCTTGGATATTTATTAAAATGAGGATTAAGTCCACTGAGAGTTAATTTTAGCTACTCCTTTTTGCTATACACTCTCTACACCCCTCCTACACCATAAAGCTCACATTGGTGTAACCTCTGAAATACTACAGCTAGAGGCTCCTCTTCTGTCCCTTTGGAAGAGTTGCAGCCTAATCCACTAGTGTGCATGTTAGTGTTGTGAGGAGGAACCCAATGATGAAGCACATCACCTAAGGGTGGGTGGGTGTTCTCGCCCCAAAAATATAGGGGCAGATTTACATGCCCCGTACGCCACATTTGCGCCGCCTTTGCGTCACTTTTGTGACGCAGCGGTGGTGCAAAGATGGCACCATGCTGTGGGCTATTTACAACGTGACGCATCTAGGGAGATGCGTCACCTTGTAAAGCCCTGTGACACATGTCGGCATTCTACAAGATTTCACTCAGTCACTTTTAAGGCCATGCCGTATCAAAAAACCCTGCACCTGCTTGAAGTAAGCGTGAGGATTGACGCAGCATGTTAGGCATAGGGGCACCCTGAGCCTTGCTTGCGATGCAACTCCAGCATTGCGTCACCTTTACGGTAGCAGATGCGTCACGGATCTGTCTATTCTTGCACCATGGTGCACCGAATTGTAAATGCGGCGCATCCATGGAAGCGCAAGAGGTGTCTGCCGTGATGCACAATAACTGGTGCATCCCTGCTGATATGCAGGGATGCGCCAGTTAATGTAAATCTGCCCCATAATTTTTCCATCTGTTCCTGATCTTCAAAGAGATCTAAAGCTGGAAGCACATATATTCAGTCTGCTGTTTCAGATAGACCCTTCTAGTCTATTTTGTATGTTATACATAATAAAATTGGAACACAGGTCCGGAAGATATTTTTATGCCTGGCAAAAGCGTGCAGTCATGGCGGGCATCCTGTGTCAAAGCACATTTGTGATTACATGGCGCAGTGATCCCTTTAAAATGCAAATCAATTCGCCTTTTTCTTGGCACTCGCTACTGCTGCTCTGCGGTGATGGCCTTGATCCATGCTGCTCCCTGCCCCGTCTGCTCTGACTAGAGATGGGAAAGGCAGCAATTTCATAAAACGAGTCCCGTCTCTAGGGGGGAGGTAATCCTTCTCCTAATCCCTTCTCTCCCCCTCTTCTTATTTTTTGATAGGTATTTACCTTACTGCTCAGGTCCCACAAGAACAGTCTGTGGGGACCGGCACCTGAGACTGAGGGTAAGACCTTTACCTCTTACAAATCCCCCTCTTCCTGTTCTTCGAGCTTACGTGGCTCCTCATTCCTCACATAACTAACCAATTGAATCTGACATACGCACGAGTAACAGAATATTGGTTAGTCACCTAATGTGGATACATTTGGCTTTTTATAAACATTGAAAGGTGTTTAGAACCTTTGTCTCTCTCTCACGGCCCATTCACATGACCCCACTGGGCGATAATCTACGCTTTGGTTTAGGGGCCTTTTCTTTCTTTATATACAGCATTGACCTACATAAGTACAGTATGTATGCATCTGCGGAGAATATTTACATGGTTATTTTCCTCTTTTCAGGGTTGATCTCCTACGCAGGACACCTACCTGCCTTGGTCTCTGACCCCTCAGGTTGTATATTACACACTTCCTAGCCCGCCCCGGGCCCACCATGAGTTTATGAGCACAACTTAGGTCCTGAAGAATTGCCGATAGGGCATGAAACATGTTGACCAGACCATAGGCGAGGGTTGAACGAGACTAATCTCCATAGTTTTTGAGTCCCGGTACCCCTCCCTTCACCATTTTAACAAGGTAGTTAGCTACACGAAAAAAGGTATCTTAGTAGACTATACTAACCTTTTTTAAACACACTTTTTCACGCTCACTACTTCACTACTTAGGCCCCTCACACGCACTCAATCAACGGCCAGGAACAAAAGAACTCCACAAAAGTGTAGCACTTTGTGCTACCCGTCAGGCATTGCAGCGCCGGCTTGACGTTGGAGCAGGAAGCCGATGATGAGACAAGCCAACCATCTGGCAGTATGACAGCAGTCATCAAACTAGTGAGTTGTGTGAGGCATCCTTAGTTCCGACAAGGGATCCCTTTTCCCTGACGCTTTTGCACACATCCATTGAGAGAGAGAGAGAGACTGCTCAGCCATACTAACATTACTCCCTGGGGAACTTTGTACATCATTTAGTTACAGGTTTATAGGACTCGTACACTGGACCCCCATAAATATTGTCCTTTTTAAGTCCCTCCTTGTTGTTTACTTGATTAGCGTGGGTTGCCCCCACGGGACCCTTGAGGTTACCAACAGTGACACTATTTCACTGCACTGGTCCACCACCTAACCAGCAAAGTTGAGAAGACCACTATCACGGCTTGGTCTCCTTTGGTTAGCATATTCCCTCTATCCCAGCCACCCTCCAACCAATATGGAGGATGTACCGGGCCTTAGCTTTGTTGAGGATGCCATTGCCGAAGCCCTAAGAACAGCTCCACCCCTACTTACTAACCCGACAGCCTCCGCCTCAGGCACTTCCAATGACGATTGGGTGATTTTGACTGAGATGAAAAAAGAACTGATAAGGATCACCATACACGGTGTAATGATGACAGAATATCTCAGAAGCAATATAGCCCCGCAGGGACTAGTCGTAAATATCATACCAAGACTTTTCCTAGAAGATAAACAATTCAAGGTTCACTGGTGCCAGGTGTCATGGAAATGTACCAAAGACTTACTTTTCCTAATAACGCAAACAGCAAAATGACTCTCTGATGCCTTGCAAGAAGAAATCTCGGCTATAGAAGCCACGATGAAGAGTGCTGTCAATAAAAACAACAAAGCCGCCTTCACTACCAAACTAGCCGACATTAACCAGGAAATGTCGGACCATCATGAATATCTCTTGAAACAAAAAACAGCAAAACTGCAAAAAGATATTTCAAAATTTGAGAAAGAGAAGGTATATCCTTATCTTAAGGACGGTTTCAAAGGAAAGAAGACCAATTACTCCTCAGATGACAACTCGGACGATAACAATAGACGAGGTTCCGCGAGTAGTGACTCCAGTGGAGGATATACTCCAAGAAACAACCGGCTCCCACATCGCCCCAATTGGCAACAAGGATACCAACAAGGACCAATGTTCCATGGCCCTCCGCATATGACACCTCCATGGCAATACCCCTTCTTCCCACAGGGCCCACCGCAATTTTACCCTTTGAACCCGCCACCTTTTCAAGGCAGAGGTTGGGGCAGAGGAAGAGGGCGAAAGTGAGGTGGACAGAAAGGGGTGCAGTGGCCAGACCAGTCGACACCGCAGACCATGATGGAAACCAGGAGCTTCACCACCAGGGAGAGAAGAGTTTAATTGTCAACCTTTCAACTAAAATTCTGACCCCAACTGAAAAGAGCGTCTTGGAAAAAAGACTGGGGTTTGTCCCTACACCCATCCCAGACAGCTTTCAAGAAATGATCGAAATTAGACAACTTTTCAGGAAGGTACGATTGCGTGCTTTCTTTGACGGCAAACCTGAACCTACGAGCCAAGACACCGGACTAAGGAAACCTTCCACTTTCACTCCAACGGATGGGATGGTCCCTCCGGAGGTCCTGACATTTGAGCGAGCAGTCCTTGCCAGCCTTAAGACCAAACCTCATACCAAGCAGTTCCACAACTTGACGAATGCGGAAAAACAAGCCTCTATCACCTTGGGCAATGATGACACCATCGTCATAAACCAAGCAGATAAGGGGGGAGCCACTGTCATTCAAGACTATGATGACTATGACCTAGAGTGCAGACTGCAGCTATCCAACAACACCCACTACAGACCCCTCACCGTGGACCCAACGAAACGTTTGACCACTACCATCATGAGCTTGGTGATCGAGGGCGAGACGAATGAATGGATGACTAAGAAGGAAGCTGATTTTCTAATAACAACGGAACCAGTAACACCCTATTTTTACACGCTTCCCAAAATCCATAAAGGTGTCACTCCTGTTCCCGGAAGACCTATCGTGTCCGGAATAGGGTCCCTACTGGAACCACTGTCCCAATTCTGTGACGTTTTTCTACAACCAGTAGTGAAGAAAATTCCCTCCTACCTCCAGGACACCAGAGACGTCCTGCGCTTGATCAATGATGTGGACGGCAGAGAGGACGTTGATATCCTATTGACTTTGGATGTGGAAGCCTTATATACGAACATCCCCCAACAGGCAACCTTAGAGGCAGTTGAGTCCACCCTGAGGTCGGAAGAATGGTCATCTCCCACCCCGATCTCTTTTGTCATGGCATTGGCTAACATAGCCCTTACAGAGAATTTCTTCAAATATGAGTCACAGTTATACCACCAGATCCGTGGGACCTCAATGGGATCAACCTTTGCGCCGAGCGTGGCATGCATATATATGGCCGCCTTCGAGAAATATTTCATCTATTCTCCTGAGCATAACCCATTCCTCGAGAACCTCACCCTATGGCGTCGTTATATTGACGATATTTTGATCTTTTGGAAAGGTGATCGTACCAGTTGTAATGCCTTTTGTACATGGATTAACCACCAGGATCCATTCCTAAAATTCACGGGGACCATCTCCGAACACTCAATACCCTTCTTGGATCTGACAATTGCACTGGGCCCTACAGGAATCACCACAACCCTCTACAAAAAAGAGACCGACAGAAACAGCCTCCTGCTCTATAACAGCCACCACACCAGGGCGCTGAGGGACAACTTACCGTTTGGTCAATTTCTGAGACTCCGCAGGAATTGCACCTCGATAACAGACTACCAACGGGAGGCGAACACCCTACAACATAAACTCCAGGACAGAGGTTACCCGACAAGACTACTGAAACAATCGGTGAAGAGAGCACTCAATAATAACTGAGAATCTCTCCTGGAAACACACACAAAGGATACAGAGGACATCATCACCTGTGTAACTTCATATACGAGAAACTCCCCGTTCATCAAAAAAACAGTGAACACTCATTGGGGGATCTTGAACTCGGTGGGCTTGGACATCCCCCGTCCTCGTTTTGCATTCAAGAGAACAACTACTCTTGAGGACACGCTGGTTCACACCCGACCAAGGAAGACGAGTTCCCGCCCTCAGAACACTCTATGGGAGTTGCCCCCAGTTGTGGGGCATTTCCGGTGTGGCAACTGTGTCGTCTGTCCTCAAACTACACAAACAAAATCCGTCACACTATCTGACACCTTCACATGGCATCTGAATAGACACACGAATTGTAACAGCAGCAAGTGCATTTATATGCTGACCTGCCCTTGCGGGTTAAAGCATATTGGAATGAATATGCGCACGGTCAAAGTACGCATTATGGAACACAACAGCAATATCCGCTGTATCAAGACACACACACGGTTATATGAACATTGCAAACAACAAGGCCATACTGCTGAGAGCATACAATGGGTTGTTTTGGAATGGCATCCTTCAATAAGTCAACAAGCCCTATACAGAATTGAACAGAGATGGGTGCACCGTTTACAACTAGACACCCAGGGACTGAATGACTCCGTCCCCTGGAATATGCTAGCCAGATAACTTCAGCTATTGTGGCATAACTCTTTGTTTTGTACAGACCATATCCCTATGAACTAAGTCTACATGACATGGTCTCCCTACAGTGACAGTTCTCACTAATACTACTACATTCCAATATGGCGCCCATGTAATACACCAATATACGCTATCCCACCCCCCTTCTTTGACACATTGTGCTTCCTTTTAGGTACTGTCGCTTACTAACACGACTATTAGCACACTTAACCCCAGCACAATCCCCCTTCCAATAAGCCCCACTCCCACCATCTGAATGACCGTTGCGGTTGATCCATCCATAATATCCATTAACTATGGACTCACGGATTGATTGAATATACCACAGCAACACATTTATTTTTAATACCCTAATACACTGTATAACATACTTATTACAAGCTCGTTTAGAGCATTTACCCCCTTCCAATATGGCGCGCCATTCCGACGCGCTGGCGTCTGGACGTCACAACCCTGTTCCGCCCCAACCGCACCACCGGACCTGTTTGGCCGTGTTGCCTAGTAACCAACTCTGGTGTACGCCCCCAAACAACGGCCTCGAGGACTCGCATTTAACAGCGGCAGGCATTGCTGAACACTGCCAGCTGTTCTCCGTGCCGAGTCACGCCGGTCTGTGGGTATAGGTGCCTAGAGGTAACGACTCCGCGCTAATAAGGTAAGGGGGTGCGGTGTAAAGGCCCTGTAGCCCTGAGACATATTTTGGCCAGACGGACCTTCGAACGAGGCCATCTGGGTCTTGTTTTCCGGCCATTCAGGGGTGCTTGGAGACTGCCCTCACCCGGGTGTGTGGCGTGGGTGCAGCACACGTGGTGCCTTCGGGTCCCTGACCACCACGGGGCCACTTTTGGGATTGCCTTGACCATTTTTGCCCCGCCCGCCTACAACAATTGGAGGTACCACCGCCAGTGGAATGAACCGTGACTCATTCCTAGGAATGCACTGTGGTTGGTTTTGGGGCCCGATTGGTACCCACGGGGTCTCCTCTTCCGCTGCAGCCTGCCCTGAGTGGTATGTCTAACGGGCGCCGACGGGTGGTTGGGCGAGACCACAGATGGGTTGTTGGTCGGTTCCGCTCCAACCTCACTTTCCCGTCTCTAGGGCGGAGGTAATCCTTCTCCTAAACCCTTCTCTCCCCCCTCTTCTTATTTTTTGATAGGTATTTACCTTACTGCTCAGGTCCCACAAGAACAGTCTGTGGGGACCGGCACCAGAGACTGAGGGTAAGACCTTTACATCTTACAAATCCCCCTCTTCCTGTTCTTCGAGCTTACGTGGCTCCTCATTCCTCACATAACTAACCAATTGAATCTGACATACGCACGAGTAACAGAATATTGGTTAGTCACCTAATGTGGATACATTTGGCTTTTAATAAACATTGAAAGGTGTTTAGAATCTCTGTCTCTCTCTCACGGCCCATTCACATGACCCCACTGGGCGATAATCTACGCTTTGGTTTAGGGGCCTTTTCTTTCTTTATATACAGCATTGACCTACATAAGTACAATATGTATGCGTCTGCGGAGAATATTTACATGGTTATTTTCCTCTTTTCAGGGTTGATCTCCTACGCAGGACACCTACCTGCCTTGGTCTCTGACCCCTCAGGTTGTATATTACACACTTCCTAGCCTGCCCCGGGCACACCATGAGTTTATGAGCACAACTTAGGTCCTGAAGAATTGCCGATAGGGCATGAAACATGTTGACCAGACCATAGGCGAGGGTTGAACGAGACCAATCTCCATAGTTTTTGAGTCCCGGTACCCCTCCCTTCACCATTTTAACAAGGTAGTTAGCTACACGAATAAAGGTATCTTAGTAGACTATACTAACCTTTTTTAAACACACTTTTTCACGCTCACTACTTCACTACTTAGGCCCCTCACACGCACTCGTTCAACGGCCTGGAACAAAAGAACTCCACAAAAGTGTAGCACTTTGTGCTACCCATCAGGCATTGCAGCGCCGGCTTGACGTTGGAGCAGGAAGCCGATGATGAGACAAGACAACCATCTGGCAGTATGACAGCAGTCATCAAACTAGTGAGTTGTGTGAGGCATCCTTAGTTCCGACAAGGGATCCCTTTTCCCTGACGCTTTTGCACACATCCATTGAGAGAGAGAGAGAGACTGCTCAGCCATACTAACATTACTCCCTGGGGAACTTTGTACATCATTTAGTTACAGGTTTATAGGACTCGTACACTGGACCCCCATAAATATTGTCCTTTTTAATTCCCTCCTTGTTGTTTACTTGATTAGCGTGGGTTTCCCCCACGGGACCCTTGAGGTTACCAACAGTGACACTATTTCACTGCACTGGTCCACCACCTAACCAGCAAAGTTGAGAAGACCACTATCACGGCTTGGTCTCCTTTGGTTAGCATATTCCCTCTATCCCGGCCACCCTCCAACCAATATGGAGGATGTACCGGGCCTTAGCTTTGATGAGGATGCCATTGCCGAAGCCCTAAGAACAGCTCCACCCCTACTTAATAACCCGACAGCCTCCGCCTCAGGCACTTCCAATGACGATTGGGTGATTTTGACTGAGATGAAAAAAGAACTGATAAGGATCACCATACACGGTGTAATGATGACAGAATATCTCAGAAGCAATATAGCCCCGCAGGGACTAGTTGTAAATATCATACCAAGACTTTTCCTAGAAGATAAACAATTCAAGGTTGACTGGTGCCAGGTGTCATGGAAATGTACAAAGACTTACTTTTCCTAATAACGCAAACAGCAAAACGACTCTCTGATGCCTTGCAAGAAAAAATCTCGGCTATAGAAGCCACGATGAAGAGTGCTGTCAATAAAAACAACAAAGCCGCCTTCACTACCAAACTAGCCGACATTAACCAGGAAATGTCGGACCATCATGAATATCTCTTGAAACAAAAAACAGCAAAACTGCAAAAAGATATTTCAAAGTTTGAGAAAGAGAAGGTATATCCTTATCTTAAGGACGGTTTCAAAGGAAAGAAGACCAATTACTCCTCAGATGACAACTCGTACGATAACAATAGACGAGGTTCCGTGAGTAGTGACTCCACTGGAGGATATACTCCAAGAAACAACCGGCTCCCACATCGCCCCAATTGGCAACAAGGATACCAACAAGGACCAATGTTCCATGGCCCTCCGCATATGACACCTCCATGGCAATACCCCTTCTTCCCACAGGGCCCACCGCAATTTTACCCTTTGAACCCGCCACCTTTTCAAGGCAGAGGTTGGGGCAGAGGAAGAGGGCGAAAGTGAGGTGGACAGAAAGGGGTGCAGTGGCCAGACCAGTCGACACCGCAGACCACGATGGAAACCAGGAGCTTCACCACCAGGGAGAGAAGAGTTTAATTGTCAACCTTTCAACTAAAATTCTGACCCCAACTGAAAAGAGCGTCTTGGAAAAAGGACTGGGGTTTGTCCCTACACCCATCCCAGACAGCTTTCAAGAAATGATCGAAATTAGACAACTTTTCAGGAAGGTACGATTGCGTGCTTTCTTTGACGGCAAACCTGAACCTACGAGCCAAGACACCGGACTAAGGAAACCTTCCACTTTCACTCCAACGGATGGGATGGTCCCTCCGGAGGTCCTGACATTTGAGCGAGCAGTCCTTGCCAGCCTTAAGACCAAACCTCATACCAAGCAGTTCCACAACTTGACGAATGCGGAAAAACAAGCCTCTATCACCTTGGGCAATGATGACACCATCGTCATAAACCAAGCAGATAAGGGGGGAGCCACTGTCATTCAAGACTATGATGACTATGACCTAGAGTGCAGACTGCAGCTATCCAACAACACCCACTACAGGCCCCCCACCGTGGACCCAACGAAACGTTTGACCACTACCATCATGAGCTTGGTGATCGAGGGCGAGACGAATGAATGGATAACTAAGAAGGAAGCTGATTTTCTAATAACAACGGAACCAGTAACACCCTATTTTTACACGCTTCCCAAAATCCATAAAGGTGTCACTCCTGTTCCCGGAAGACCTATCGTGTCCGGAATAGGGTCCCTACTGGAACCACTGTCCCAATTCTGTGACGTTTTTCTACAACCAGTAGTGAAGAAAATTCCCTCCTACCTCCAGGACACCAGAGACGTCCTGCGCTTGATCAATGATGTGGACGGCAGAGAGGACGTTGATATCCTATTGACTTTGGATGTGGAAGCCTTATATACGAACATCCCCCAACAGGCAACCTTAGAGGCAGTTGAGTCCACCCTGAGGTCGGAAGAATGGTCATCTCCCACCCCGATCTCTTTTGTCATGGCATTGGCTAACATAGCCCTTACAGAGAATTTCTTCAAATATGAGTCACAGTTATACCACCAGATCCGTGGGACCTCAATGGGATCAACCTTTGCGCCGAGCGTGGCATGCATATATATGGCCGCCTTCGAGAAATATTTCATCTATTCTCCTGAGCATAACCCATTCCTCGAGAACCTCACCCTATGGCGTCGTTATATTGACGATATTTTGATCTTTTGGAAAGGTGATCGTACCAGTTGTAATGCCTTTTGTACATGGATTAACCACCAGGATCCATTCCTAAAATTCACGGGGACCATCTCCGAACACTCAATACCCTTCTTGGATCTGACAATTGCACTGGGCCCTACAGGAATCACCACAACCCTCTACAAAAAAGAGACCGACAGAAACAGTCTCCTGCTCTATAACAGCCACCACACCAGGGCTCTGAGGGACAACTTACCGTTTGGTCAATTTCTGAGACTCCGCAGGAATTGCACCTCGATAACAGACTACCAACGGGAGGCGAACACCCTACAACATAAACTCCAGGACAGAGGTTACCCGACAAGACTACTGAAACAATCGGTGAAGAGAGCACTCAATAATAACAGAGAATCTCTCCTGGAAACACACACAAAGGATACAGAGGACATCATCACCTGTGTAACTTCATATACGAGAAACTCCCCGTTCATCAAAAAAACAGTGAACACTCATTGGGGGATCTTGAACTCGGTGGGCTTGGACATCCCCCGTCCTCGTTTTGCATTCAAGAGAACAACTACTCTTGAGGACACGCAGGTTCACACCCGACCAAGGAAGACGAGTTCCCGCCCTCAGAACACTCTATGGGAGTTGCCCCCAGTTGTGGGGCATTTCCGGTGTGGCAACTGTGTCGTCTGTCCTCAAACTACACAAACAAAATCCGTCACACTATCTGACACCTTCACATGGCATCTGAATAGACACACGAATTGTAACAGCAGCAAGTGCATTTATATGCTGACCTGCCCTTGCGGGTTAAAGCATATTGGAATGAATATGCGCACGGTCAAAGTACGCATTATGGAACACAACAGCAATATCCGCTGTATCAAGACACACACACGGTTATATGAACATTGCAAACAACAAGGCCATACTGCTGAGAGCATACAATGGGTTGTTTCGGAATGGCATCCTTCAATAAGTCAACAAGCCCTATACAGAATTGAACAGAGATGGGTGCACCGTTTACAACTAGACACCCAGGGACTGAATGACTCCGTCCCCTGGAATATGCTAGCCAGATAACTTCAGCTATTGTGGCATAACTCTTTGTTTTGTACAGACCATATCCCTATGAACTAAGTCTACATGACATGGTCTCCCTACAGTGACAGTTCTCACTAATACTACTACATTCCAATATGGCGCCCATGTAATACACCAATATACGCTATCCCACCCCCCTTCTTTGACACATTGTGCTTCCTTTTAGGTACTGTCGCTTACTAACACGACTATTAGCACACTTAACCCCAGCACAATCCCCCTTCCAATAAGCCCCACTCCCACCATCTGAATGACCGTTGCGGTTGATCCATCCATAATATCCATTAACTATGGACTCACGGATTGATTGAATATACCACAGCAACACATTTATTTTTAATACCCTAATACACTGTATAACATACTTATTACAAGCTCGTTTAGAGCATTTACCCCCTTCCAATATGGCGCGCCATTCCGACGCGCTGGCGTCTGGACGTCACAACCCTGTTCCACCCCAACCGCACCACCGGACCTGTTTGGCCGCGTTGCCTAGTAACCAACTCTGGTGTACGCCCCCAAACAACGGCCTCGAGGACTCGCATTTAACAGCGGCAGGCATTGCTGAACACTGCCAGCTGTTCTCCGTGCCGAGTCACGCCGGTCTGTGGGTATAGGTGCCTAGAGGTAACGACTCCGCGCTAATAAGGTAAGGGGGTGCGGTGTAAAGGCCCTGTAGCCCTGGGACATATTTCGGCCAGACGGACCTTCGAACGAGGCCATCTGGGTCTTGTTTTCCGGCCATTCAGGGGTGCTTGGAGACTGCCCTCACCCGGGTGTGTGGCGTGGGTGCAGCACACGTGGTGCCTTCGGGTCCCTGACCACCACGGGGCCACTTTTGGGATTGCCTTGACCATTTTTGCCCCGCCCGCCTACAACAATTGGAGGTACCACCGCCAGTGGGATGAACCGTGACTCATTCCTAGGAATGCACTGTGGTTGGTTTTGGGGCCCGATTGGTACCCACGGGGTCTCCTCTTCCGCTGCAGCCTGCCCTGAGTGGTATGTCTAACGGGCGCCGACGGGTGGTTGGGCGAGACCACAGATGGGTTGTTGGTCGGTTCCGCTCCAACCTCACTTTCCCGTCTCTAGGGCGGAGGTAATCCTTCTCCTAAACCCTTCTCTCCCCCCTCTTCTTATTTTTTGATAGGTATTTACCTTACTGCTCAGGTCCCACAAGAACAGTCTGTGGGGACCGGCACCAGAGACTGAGGGTAAGACCTTTACCTCTTACAAATCCCCCTCTTCCTGTTCTTCGAGCTTACGTGGCTCCTCATTCCTCACATAACTAACCAATTGAATCTGACATACGCACGAGTAACAGAATATTGGTTAGTCACCTAATGTGGATACATTTGGCTTTTAATAAACATTGAAAGGTGTTTAGAATCTCTGTCTCTCTCTCACGGCCCATTCACATGACCCCACTGGGCGATAATCTACGCTTTGGTTTAGGGGCCTTTTCTTTCTTTATATACAGCATTGACCTACATAAGTACAATATGTATGCGTCTGCGGAGAATATTTACATGGTTATTTTCCTCTTTTCAGGGTTGATCTCCTACGCAGGACACCTACCTGCCTTGGTCTCTGACCCCTCAGGTTGTATATTACACACTTCCTAGCCTGCCCCGGGCACACCATGAGTTTATGAGCACAACTTAGGTCCTGAAGAATTGCCGATAGGGCATGAAACATGTTGACCAGACCATAGGCGAGGGTTGAACGAGACCAATCTCCATAGTTTTTGAGTCCCGGTACCCCTCCCTTCACCATTTTAACAAGGTAGTTAGCTACACGAATAAAGGTATCTTAGTAGACTATACTAACCTTTTTTAAACACACTTTTTCACGCTCACTACTTCACTACTTAGGCCCCTCACACGCACTCGTTCAACGGCCAGGAACAAAAGAACTCCACAAAAGTGTAGCACTTTGTGCTACCCATCAGGCATTGCAGCGCCGGCTTGACGTTGGAGCAGGAAGCCGATGATGAGACAAGACAACCATCTGGCAGTATGACAGCAGTCATCAAACTAGTGAGTTGTGTGAGGCATCCTTAGTTCCGACAAGGGATCCCTTTTCCCTGACGCTTTTGCACACATCCATTGAGAGAGAGAGAGAGACTGCTCAGCCATACTAACATTACTCCCTGGGGAACTTTGTACATCATTTAGTTACAGGTTTATAGGACTCGTACACTGGACCCCCATAAATATTGTCCTTTTTAATTCCCTCCTTGTTGTTTACTTGATTAGCGTGGGTTTCCCCCACGGGACCCTTGAGGTTACCAACAGTGACACTATTTCACTGCACTGGTCCACCACCTAACCAGCAAAGTTGAGAAGACCACTATCACGGCTTGGTCTCCTTTGGTTAGCATATTCCCTCTATCCCGGCCACCCTCCAACCAATATGGAGGATGTACCGGGCCTTAGCTTTGATGAGGATGCCATTGCCGAAGCCCTAAGAACAGCTCCACCCCTACTTAATAACCCGACAGCCTCCGCCTCAGGCACTTCCAATGACGATTGGGTGATTTTGACTGAGATGAAAAAAGAACTGATAAGGATCACCATACACGGTGTAATGATGACAGAATATCTCAGAAGCAATATAGCCCCGCAGGGACTAGTTGTAAATATCATACCAAGACTTTTCCTAGAAGATAAACAATTCAAGGTTGACTGGTGCCAGGTGTCATGGAAATGTACCAAAGACTTACTTTTCCTAATAACGCAAACAGCAAAACGACTCTCTGATGCCTTGCAAGAAAAAATCTCGGCTATAGAAGCCACGATGAAGAGTGCTGTCAATAAAAACAACAAAGCCGCCTTCACTACCAAACTAGCCGACATTAACCAGGAAATGTCGGACCATCATGAATATCTCTTGAAACAAAAAACAGCAAAACTGCAAAAAGATATTTCAAAGTTTGAGAAAGAGAAGGTATATCCTTATCTTAAGGACGGTTTCAAAGGAAAGAAGACCAATTACTTCTCAGATGACAACTCGTACGATAACAATAGACGAGGTTCCGTGAGTAGTGACTCCAGTGGAGGATATACTCCAAGAAACAACCGGCTCCCACATCGCCCCAATTGGAACAAGGATACCAACAAGGACCAATGTTCCATGGCCCTCCGCATATGACACCTCCATGGCAATACCCCTTCTTCCCACAGGGCCCACCGCAATTTTACCCTTTGAACCCGCCACCTTTTCAAGGCAGAGGTTGGGGCAGAGGAAGAGGGCGAAAGTGAGGTGGACAGAAAGGGGTGCAGTGGCCAGACCAGTCGACACCGCAGACCACGATGGAAACCAGGAGCTTCACCACCAGGGGGAGAAGAGTTTAATTGTCAACCTTTCAACTAAAATTCTGACCCCAACTGAAAAGAGCGTCTTGGAAAAAGGACTGGGGTTTGTCCCTACACCCATCCCAGACAGCTTTCAAGAAATGATCGAAATTAGACAACTTTTCAGGAAGGTACGATTGCGTGCTTTCTTTGACGGCAAACCTGAACCTACGAGCCAAGACACCGGACTAAGGAAACCTTCCACTTTCACTCCAACGGATGGGATGGTCCCTCCGGAGGTCCTGACATTTGAGCGAGCAGTCCTTGCCAGCCTTAAGACCAAACCTCATACCAAGCAGTTCCACAACTTGACGAATGCGGAAAAACAAGCCTCTATCACCTTGGGCAATGATGACACCATCGTCATAAAACAAGCAGATAAGGGGGGAGCCACTGTCATTCAAGACTATGATGACTATGACCTAGAGTGCAGACTGCAGCTATCCAACAACACCCACTACAGACCCCTCACCGTGGACCCAACGAAACGTTTGACCACTACCATCATGAGCTTGGTGATCGAGGGCGAGACGAATGAATGGATAACTAAGAAGGAAGCTGATTTTCTAATAACAACGGAACCAGTAACACCCTATTTTTACACGCTTCCCAAAATCCATAAAGGTGTCACTCCTGTTCCCGGAAGACCTATCGTGTCCGGAATAGGGTCCCTACTGGAACCACTGTCCCAATTCTGTGACGTTTTTCTACAACCAGTAGTGAAGAAAATTCCCTCCTACCTCCAGGACACCAGAGACGTCCTGCGCTTGATCAACGATGTGGACGGCAGAGAGGACGTTGATATCCTATTGACTTTGGATGTGGAAGCCTTATATACGAACATCCCCCAACAGGCAACCTTAGAGGCAGTTGAGTCCACCCTGAGGTCGGAAGAATGGTCATCTCCCACCCCGATCTCTTTTGTCATGGCATTGGCTAACATAGCCCTTACAGAGAATTTCTTCAAATATGAGTCACAGTTATACCACCAGATCCGTGGGACCTCAATGGGATCAACCTTTGCGCCGAGCGTGGCATGCATATATATGGCCGCCTTCGAGAAATATTTCATCTATTCTCCTGAGCATAACCCATTCCTCGAGAACCTCACCCTATGGCGTTGTTATATTGACGATATTTTGATCTTTTGGAAAGGTGATCGTACCAGTTGTAATGCCTTTTGTACATGGATTAACCACCAGGATCCATTCCTAAAATTCACGGGGACCATCTCCGAACACTCAATACCCTTCTTGGATCTGACAATTGCACTGGGCCCTACAGGAATCACCACAACCCTCTACAAAAAAGAGACCGACAGAAACAGCCTCCTGCTCTATAACAGCCACCACACCAGGGCTCTGAGGGACAACTTACCGTTTGGTCAATTTCTGAGACTCCGCAGGAATTGCACCTCGATAAAAGACTACCAACGGGAGGCGAACATCCTACAACATAAACTCCAGGACAGAGGTTACCCGACAAGACTACTGAAACAAACGGTGAAGAGAGCACTCAATAATAACAGAGAATCTCTCCTGGAAACACACACAAAGGATACAGAGGACATCATCACCTGTGTAACTTCATATACGAGAAACTCCCCGTTCATCAAAAAAACAGTGAACACTCATTGGGGGATCTTGAACTCGGTGGGCTTGGACATCCCCCGTCCTCGTTTTGCATTCAAGAGAACAACTACTCTTAAGGACACGCTGGTTCACACCCGACCAAGGAAGACGAGTACCCGCCCTCAGAACACTCTATGGGAGTTGCCCCCAGTTGTGGGGCATTTCCGGTGTGGCAACTGTGTCGTCTGTCCTCAAGCTACACAAACAAAATCCGTCACACTATCTGACACCTTCACATGGCATCTGAATAGACACACGAATTGTAACAGCAGCAAGTGCATTTATATGCTGACCTGCCCTTGCGGGTTAAAGTATATTGGAATGACGATGCGCACTCTCAAAGTACGCATTATGGAACACAACAGCAATATCCGCTGTATCAAGACACACACACGGTTATATGAACATTGCAAACAACAAGGCCATACTGCTGAGAGCATACAATGGGTTGTTTTGGAATGGCATCCTTCAATAAGTCAACAAGCCCTATACAGAATTGAACAGAGATGGGTGCACCGTTTACAACTAGACACCCAGGGACTGAATGACTACGTCCCCTGGAATATGCTAGCCAGATAACTTCAGCTATTGTGGCATAACTCTTTGTTTTGTACAGACCATATCCCTATGAACTAAGTCTACATGACATGGTCTCCCTACAGTGACAGTTCTCACTAATACTACTACATTCCAAGATGGCGCCCATGTAATACACCAATATACTCTATCCCACCCCCAGCTCCCTTCTTTGACACATTGTGCTTCCTTTTAGGTACTGTCGCTTAGTAACACGACTATTAGCACACTTAACCCCAGCACAATCCCCCTTCCAATAAGCCCCACTCCCACCATCTGAATGACCGTTGCGGTTGATCCATCCATAATATCCATTAACTATGGACTCACGGATTGATTAAATATACCACAGCAACACATTTATTTTTAATACCCTAATCCACTGTATAACATACTTATTACAAGCTCGTTTAGAGCATTTACCCCCTTCCAATATGGCGCGCCATTCCGACGCGCTGGCGTCTGGACGTCACAACCCTGTTCCGCCCCAACCGCACCACCGGACCTGTTTGGCCGCATTGCCTAGTAACCAACTCTGGTGTACGCCCCCAAACAACGGCCTCGAGGACTCGCATTTAAAAGCGGCAGGCATTGCTGAACACTGCCAGCTGTTCTGCGTGCCGAGTCACGCCGGTCTGTGGGTATAGGTGCCTAGAGGTAACGACTCCGCGCTAATAAGGTAAGGGGGAGCGGTATAAAGGCCCTGTAGCCCTGAGACATATGTCGGCCAGACGGACCTTCGAACGAGGCCATCTGGGTCTTGTTTTCCGGCCATTCAGGGGTGCTTGGAGACTGCCCTCACCCGGGTGTGTGGCGTGGGTGCAGCACACGTGGTGCCTTCGGGTCCCTGACCACCACGGGGCCACTTTTGGGATTGCCTCGACCATTTTTGCCCCGCCCCCCTACAACAATTGGAGGTACCACCGCCAGTGGGATGAACCGTGACTCATTCCTAGGAATGCACTGTGGTTGGTTTTGGGGCCCGATTGGTACCCACGGGGTCTCCTCTTCCGCTGCAGCCTGCCCTGAGTGGTATGTCTAACGGGTGCCGACGGGTGGTTGGGCGAGACCACAGATGGGTTGTTGGTCGGTTCCGCTCCAACCTCACTTTCCCGTCTCTAGGGGGGAGGTAATCCTTCTCCTAATCCCTTCTCTCCCCCCTCTTCTTATTTTTTGATAGGTATTTACCTTACTGCTCAGGTCCCACAAGAACAGTCTGTGGGGACCGGCACCAGAGACTGAGGGTAAGACCTTTACCTCTTACAAATCCCCCTCTTCCTGTTCTTCGAGCTTACGTGGCTCCTCATTCCTCACATAACTAACCAATTGAATCTGACATACGCACGAGTAACAGAATATTGGTTAGTCACCTAATGTGGATACATTTGGCTTTTTATAAACATTGAAAGGTGTTTAGAACCTCTGTCTCTCTCTCACGGCCCATTCACATGACCCCACTGGGCGATAATCTACGCTTTGGTTTAGGGGCCTTTTCTTTCTTTATATACAGCATTGACCTACATAAGTACAGTATGTATGCGTCTGCGGATAATATTTACATGGTTATTTTCCTCTTTTCAGGATTGATCTCCTACGCAGGACACCTACCTGCCTTGGTCTCTGACCCCTCAGGTTGTATATTACACACTTCCTAGCCCGCCCCGGCACACCATGAGTTTATGAGCACAACTTAGGTCCTGAAGAATTGCCGATAGGGCATGAAACATGTTGACCAGACCATAGGCGAGGGTTGAACGAGACCAATCTCCATAGTTTTTGAGTCCCGGTACCCCTCCCTTCACCATTTTAACAAGCTAGTTAGCTACACGAATAAAGGTATCTTAGTAGACTATACTAACCTTTTTTAAACACACTTTTTCACGCTCACTACTTCACTACTTAGGCCCCTCACACGCACTCAATCAACGGCCAGGAACAAAAGAACTCCACAAAAGTGTAGCACTTTGCGCTACCCGTCAGGCGTTGCAGCGCCGGCTTGACGTTGGAGCAGGAAGCCGATGATGAGACAAGACAACCATCTGGCAGTATGACAGCAGTCATCAAACTAGTGAGTTGTGTGAGGCATCCTTAGTTCCGACAAGGGATCCCTTTTCCCTGACGCTTTTGCACACATCCATTGAGAGAGAGAGAGAGAGACTGCTCAGCCATACTAACATTACGCCCTGGGGAACTTTGTACATCATTTAGTTACAGGTTTATAGGACTCGTACACTGGACCCCCATAAATATTGTCCTTTTTAAGTCCCTCCTTGTTGTTTACATAAAACGAGTCCAGCCAGAGCGGGTCTGACAAAGGTCTCACAGCTCAAGCGCGGGCCAAGCCATTGAAAGATCTGGCAGCCAATAATGATGGAAAAAAGACCAGGGCTCGAGTCCGGGTAGCACGTGGGCGGACGGCGTCTCCCCACTTATTTTACCGGGAGCTCGATAACTGGAGCAAATGAAGCAACACATTCAGTCTTTGGCCTCTCTGGGGCGAGATCGGAGCTCATTCAGAACGCTGCTCACGCGCTGGCTTCTCTGATGCAATCGCATTTAAGGGGTGAGCGAGGGCAGGCAATGAGTCTAATGGTGCAAGCCACCTTTCGTGACGTCACTTCCTGTCGTGACGTCAGCGTCGCACCACTTCTTTTTTTAGGGCTTTTGCCCTAAAAAAGAAAGCTGTCTAAAAAGTGGTAATGACGCTATAAAGTTGAAAAGTTCTTTTTTTCAACATTTATTTCAGTGTAGTACAGTAAATAATACCACTTCAGTTACCCAAAATGTATCAAACGTAATCATTCTTTTTTTTTTTAAATTTAATTTAGGGGATATTCAAGAATACATAATCGTTGCAATAAATAAACTAATATATGTCATTTTTTTCATGTGCATTCTCCAAATGAAAAATATTGCTTTTAGATATGAAACAATATTATTGACTCTTTAACTTTATAGGGGGATAAGTTAAGGCCAGGATTTGAAGGCAGCTTTATAAGAATGTAAAGCTATTTAACGTGCCATAGGCACGTTGCACACTGGGTGTCGACGTTTCAATTAATATAATTGAGATTCTGCAGTGATTTGATTAGGTCAGAGATGGCTCCAATAATTTGAATTTGTACTTGCTCAAAGGCCAAAATAATGAAATTGTGAATTTTAGGAAACTGAAAACGCATTCTGTTCCGAACATTCTTTTATGAACATCCCATCTTCAGCAATGGTGTGCTGTACATCGGCTATGTTGTTCCATGATTGCAATAGTTGTTCATAACTTGTTCAAATTAATAAACTTTAACATTACACGTTTAGTTGTCTCAATTTGTACAATTTAGCCACCGGGTGGATCTTCTTCTCTCTCCCGTTTAAGGTCAAAGGGCAATGCTTTGTCATGAATTATTCCACAGTTCATCTATGTTCAATTAATATTTGGGCCATATTAAAACAACACCCGATCCTCCCCCTCAAACCTTTGCAAAGTTCAACTGAAATTAAAAGCAGCGATTCACCAACCTAAATCTTTATCAGTGTCATAGCTTTTTGTCATGCCTTTATGGAAATTTACCTATGCTTTATATCCACTCAGAGTTTCAATCAACAGGCTGCTAGAAGGGCATAGTGCCACAACGTATAACACTTCAAACTCAAAGCGATTCCTTTACTTAGCATGACCGTAGGCCTACCTGTTTTTTTTTTTTTTGCCAAATGGTCCTTTTAATTTGGTGGTGCTTCATTGGAGATATAAATAGGGCCCAAGTTATTTGTTATGGTATGTTATGTTAATTAAATTTAATATAGTGCTTAACTCACCCCAAAGGGTATCTCGGAACTGCCTACAGACACAAGCAGAAGAGAATTCAGTTAAAGTAGACATGTTTTAAGCAGTTTCCTGAATTAATAATATTTAGCACAGATACCAACATGGAGAAGTAAGGTGTTCCAGTAAACCAGAGCCAAGTAAGAAAAGGTACTGCCACCACATCTGGTCAGACGGATACGGGGTACGCTCAGCAATGGTTTGTCCATAGACCTTAGATTTCCGATAGGTGAATAGTATTTAAGTTTCTGCTGAAGATATCTGGGGCCTTTAGCCCTTAAAGAGTTGTAGGTCCTACATTTCCTTTATTTTAATGGGCTTCCCATGGTTGTGTATCAAAATACCAAAGTCAATAATGCATTAACTTCAGTAGATCAACTACTGACATGTTAAGGTAAGCACTTATAGAGATGTATGGACTCGATATTCTTAACTCCACATCTACTTACCTTTATGACATGCTGGTAGATATTAAAAACTTGACATTTCATTGAACAGCATCATGCACACATGCAAATAACAGAACAGCCAATGTGTGGTCTGGTTGCACCTTTAAAGTTGGCTTTAGTGTGGGTGGCGCCCAGTGCAACAATCTTCGTTTGTACCTCCTTATGACCTCCTCCACGGATGATCACACTACCTCCCTCCAAAGGTGCACCTGATCTCTCCATAGCCCCTCTCTCACAGTTATTACATTTCTTCTTTAACTCCTTCCGTACTCATGACGGCTCCACGCCGTCATGAGTCACGGGTGGCGTGTGCTCATGAGGGCGTTAAGCCGTCATGCCTCTGCCGCTCCTCCCACGTGGCACTAATTCTGACTACGGGGTTGTGACAGAATCACGCTGTCATGAGCACACGCCGCCCATGAGGCATGATGGCGTGGTCGTCATGAGCGCCGCACCCACCTCCTAGCCCACCCACGCCGTGGCAGGATTTGCGGCGCAGGGAAGTGGTTAAAACTACTCCTTCTAATGTCAGGTGTTAAAGAGCATGACATCACACACATATAATACACAGACAAGGAATAGCACAAGTGTGTTAATCAATGTACTTTGTGTGTAGCCTATATGATATCACACTGTGGCATACACTGCCTGAAGTTATGACATGCATCTTCACATTGCTTTCTGTCACAGTCTAGACCTTAATAGCTCTACAAAAACATGTCACTTTTCCCCAGTGTAATAACCAGAATTAAAACCAGTGACTCTCCAGCCACTCACGTCCACATCAGAATTGATCGCATTAACCAACTGAGCTTTCCTCGCAGGACAATGCATTTCCCACACATACGTTCAACTTACATTTAGTTGGATTTAATTTGTGTGTATTGCAGGTCATATGTAGTTACCCGTAGGCGTAGGCCAACAAAATAGTTACAGAACACTTTGTTCTTTTTACCTACATCTCGGACCCTGTCCACACACTCACTAACCCCGCTCCCATTACTTTGAGGATCACAGTTTATCATACTTTTTATGCACGGGGGCTGCTGCTCAGAAGCCAGATAACTGCACAAGCATGAAGTGCAAAGCAAACTGTGACAATTTATTTTTATTTGTGTGCATTTTCCAGTGAGTCGCCGAGATACGCTGCACAGATAAGATTAAACAGCACCTGAGTCCCCCAAATTTGGCATCCGGTGTATGCAATTGGTCGCACCACCCTAAAAAAACTGGCACCATTAACCAGTATGCACCAGGCAGGGCGCAAAAGGCCCTGGTTGCACACTGTGTAATATGGTCTAATGTTTCTTCCAAGGCACATAGGATGGATAAGGAATGAAACATGCCCTGCATGCTAAACATAAAATCCACAAACGTCATGTGAGCCAAAAAATGGTGGATTCACAGAGTACAAAATTAATGGTGGATAGGCTCACCTACATTCAGGCAGTGCCGGAAATTAGATTTCAGATTTATTTTTACACGCAGCCTTCATACACGTTAGGGTAATTTGATTAACAGAGCGTAATAAAATGTTAGGTTTAAGAGAAACATATCTGAACAATTATTAGAATTATCAGCTCCCAAAAAGGAATCGTAAGATGGTAATATCTTGACATAAAGATGAAAACGCAGAGTCAAATAAATGAATATTTTCATTTGCCGGCTAGTTTCAGTTAATAACGATTATATTAATACTGGCAGGAAATTATATTTCTGAAAGAAAACCGAGATTTTAGGAAATTCATTGTCTTGGATGTAATGTTATTGCATTTGGATCGCAGCAGTAACATTTTTTGTACATTCCTGAAGTCGGCTGATTTTCAGTTCACTAGGTAAGTGTACACAATCAAAGGCGAGCGATTAATATAGCCTCATTGCCCACTGCTGAGGGCTATACTGGTTATTAAAGGCCCTGAACTAGAGTTATGCGCCTGAGCAGCAGGCAAGAGCCTATAACGAGGGAGAAGATATTTAGCAACCAGTGTAGCCTGGGGCAGAAGGGCCACAGGGCTGTTAGAACATTCCATCCGCTCAAGGTAGAATGTTCTAGACTAATGGGAGAAATCGAAAGGCAAACATCAGAATCTTGCAGCAATAGGCTAATACTGGATATTATCAGCCTTGAACCACGTCATTGTCTTAAATGGAGCTCCCATCATTCCGATTTTCCTTATGCATTACCTGAAAGCTTTTAAAGGCAGTTATTGTGAACCCCCCTTGTTAATGATTTTCAGAATGGTCATCATAATCCAAAGAATTTCAGTGCTGATCTGTGCCTAAGAACAGGGACTTAACTTCAAGGAGGTGTTTGGGGTATTACACCCCTCTGAAAAATATATTATTTAATAAATAGTTGGGTACAGAAGCTCTCAGTCCAGTATAGTATGTCTGTTCGATTTCACCCAGGAGTTTTAAATACTCATTCAGACAAACTTACACACACTCTCCTCTCTGTTTTGAAGGTCTTAAAAGATGGCTATTTTACAAAATACTCAGGCACATCCATCAACCATTTTTGCAAGCGCAAACGGTGCGATTCGCAAAAAAAAAACGTTTGTTTGCGCCCGCAAAAAGGACATTTGCGATGCATCAAGGTGCAAGGCACTCGCAATTTGAGAATTCGCAAATAATTGCGATTTCTCAATTTGCGATTGCATTTAAGTAATCGCAATTTGCGATTCCTTAAATGCAATGCAAAAACCACTTAAAAATAGCGATTTCACTATTAGGGGGCGCAAATTACCATGAAGTTGAACTTGATGGTAATTTGCGAAAACTTTGAAAAAGCACTAAAGTGCATTTTTCTAAGTTGTAAGATACACACACACATGCCCTTGGAGCATGTGTGCGCAACATGTGTGCACAGAGCAATTTCAGGGGTGCAACAGGGTGTTCTTTGGACACCCTTGCACCCTTGAAATTACATGCGCAATTTGTGAGTACCTATTGGTACTCGCAATTTGTGCATGCAGTCTCCCATTCATTCCTATGGGCCGTAGGCCCATAGGAATGAATGTGAAGGCATTCCTTAATTGCGACTCTCAATTTGCAAGTCGCTATTAAGGAATGTTTAGGAATCGCTATTTTAATGGTGATTCCTACATGCATAGGCTTTTGAGAGTCCTTAATTGCGATTCCTTAATAATCGCAATTAAGGACTCGCAAAAGCTTTTCTTGATACATGTGCCTGTATGTTTTATAAGTATCCATCACAATCTGCACTCCTTCCCCTTTCCTTAGGCCCATAAGCCTCCCCTCATGTGATGCTTCCCATATAATGATTAACATGATATGTCAGCGTGACTTTCAGAAAATCTGAAGCTCACACTCCCCCATGTCTTACTGACCAAGCTACACCCTTTGCCTAAGACATACAACAGCCTCACATCCTATAGCATCAACTGAAATCTATTTAGCATCATGGATGCAACTTTACTTATAATTAGTTCCATGAATAGTCCAAATAGCTCTACTACTTCCAGCTTTCACTCCACTCTCTCTTTTTTCACCAATGGTCTTTTCAGACCCTTCCTCTTCTTAAATTTAGTTTTGGCTCTTTCCAGCTCCCTGATCAACAAGGAAAGGCGAAGTAGAAATCATTTTTGGCTTCATCAATATATGCTGTAAGACAGCCTGAAGTTGGTTTGATGGTAGGATATCACTTCTCTGGATCCCTCTGTTGGTTTCCTCACTCCTGGCAGCACAGACGGTAAGTGACTGAGAAGGACATGCAGAGGCTTCAAGAGGAGAGTGAGGTCCACACGGTGAAGGGGCAGACTAGGCATCAGGACCCCCACACCAGTCTGTCTTTGACAGTTGTGTGGCTGTAATACCTTGAACGATGAACTGCTTATTTTGTTTCATTGTTTACCTACGCGTCAGATATTTTAACCTCTCCCATGCTCATGACGAGCTCAGCTCGTCATGACCGCCGTGGCGCTCACACGCGGGGATAATTTCCCTGCTGTGCTAAACGTTCCACAAAAACGGGTGTGGTCATGACGAGCTCAGCTCGCCATGAGCATAGCGCCACCGTGCTGCATGACGAGCCGAGCTCGTCATGAGCACCGGGGCGCTGTGCGCGCCCCCCAGCACAGCGGGGGAATTACCCCCGCGGCCAAGGGGTTAATGTAACAACCTGTCAAGTGTTTGTGTATTTGAAGTGCTCTTTTGCACACAATGATATCTAATTTGATCTAATTTGTGCTATATGATACTGAATATTAATTAATATGTAAATATGCATGCATGACATCTGATTGTTCCAGAACTGTTATTAGGGAGCAGTGTAAATGTAGGCATTTTTTTAGCAGTAGTTTCCTGCTGCATCTCTCTACTTCTAAAGCATGGTAACTGGAAGGATACAAAGAGGTGCCCATGGAACAATGTGCTCAAGGCATGAGAAGGCTCATACAGACTGCGAGAGGGTGGAATTCTCGAACAATCACAACCTAGTTAGGCATTCCATAAACCTTGCAAGCATCCATTAGTGAGTGTGCATTAGCACACAAGCAAATGCTGCAGAGAGCATTAGTACTCTTCAGAGCACATCCCTATTAATCATGGCCAGTCCAATCATGGGTGCATGCATCTGAGGAGATGCAAAAGCTGAACAGGTCATTACAGACCATGCTTCCCTTTTGGTAACTCCATGAAAGCCTATACTATTCTCACATATGTGCAAGATCACTGCTAATAATAAATAATAATCCACATTTGTAAAGCGCACAATCACCCGTTAGGGTCTCTAGGCGCTGGGGGCCGTCGGGAAGATTAAGCGAGCTATTGCCCAGAGTCACATGGTGCTGGGCTAACCTGCCGCCGGAGCCGGGGATCGAACCGTGGTCCCCAGATTCCAGCGTCAGTCCGAGTCGCCCTGGCCGCGGCGCCACACCTCTCCTGGACTATAAATGATAGAAGTACCCCATGCTAGCACATGCTTCTGTCTGTTTAGAAATGTTTGAGGTCCTGCATGAGTCTGAAGTGGCTTAGACTCCACCTTGGTAGACACTGATAATTGCTTGGGTCACATTCTAGCCCATTGGGCAAAAACCCTATGTACTGGACTGCAGCCAGAGGTACTTGATAATGACTGAGAATAATTCATGCACCCGGCATATCACAGCTTTATTTTCTTCAGTGTAATGCTGTAACTATGACTATTATACACAGATATGGTTCCGAGCAGGGGGGTTGGGGGGCTGCTCACAGGTTCTCTGCAGCGCCTTAGTGTAAGATTGGGCACAGAATGGGCAAGGTCACTGGGCTTTAATTAAAAATTCGACAGACACCTCACCATACCCAACTGAAAGTACCTCTACCCAAATATTTAATATAGAACACATTTATTGGGGGGGTAACAGCCCCCTGCCCGAACCTGCACCTTGGTGGTTATGCGTGCGCCTTTAGCAAACACGGGGTTGTAATGTTTAAGAGGCAGGTTTTGTTCGAACTCTTGCCGGACCAATTCAACTCTTTAACCTTCGGAGTGGATGTGATGGGTAACATTGCCACCTAATATTGAAGCAACATGACACGGTTTGCGTGATACGCTGCATAATCGTTCAATATTTCCATTAATATTGATAATGGAAGTCCTTACCCATGGTGTCGGAATTCACAACACAGTGAGCTCCACAAACAACCTTCTCTGTTTACGCCCGACCGCGAAAGTAGCTCCGGCAGTGCAAAGAGGTATCTTCCTTCTGCGGGCCGCTTCCTGGTTACGTGCCTTCTGCTACAAAGTTTGCAAATACCAAGGCTTTAAGCGGAGGGAGGTTGAGGGGCGGGCGGTCAGTGCCAGTCGTGATGTGCTGATGAGGCAGGCCGGCCTGGGGAAGAAAAGTTGAGGCGGGATTCCTAGAGCGTAGGTATGCCAGGGGCGCCCGGACCAGGGAGAGGAAAGTGGCAGTCACCAGCCAGGGGAAGAACGTTACCAGACTTTGATCCGGCTGAGCCTAACCGTAGTATGCTCCACCCTAAGGGTGAAGGCTGCGCACCATTTAATTTATGATGAGGCGGCCGCGCTTGCAACTACGGCGAGCGTAACGTAAGTTACGTAACTCCCAGCATCCGAGAAGGTTCGGATGTGTGGAGTGCTAAGTGGTTGGTGGCTGCGCCGGGACCATGGGGGGGGGGGGGGGTCCTGTGGTGACCTGTGTTATGCCCTGGCTGAACAGCAGCCAAATTGGTGTACAACATGGCTAAAACGGGAAACATCCTTTCCAACGCAACTTTTACCACGCAGTGCTATTACAACGCAGGTTTTACAATGAAAACCATTACAACGCATTGCACTGGGGGGCGCTCTAGGATAGGGAATAGATTTAATTTACTATCCAACACCTTCCCTAGTGTCCACGGGGACTGGAGTTGGCATAGTAAATTAAACTATTCACTATCCAGCACCCCAAAGCGCTATGCGTTGTAATGGTATGCGTTGTAAAAACTGCGTTGTAACAGCATGCGTGGTAAAAGCATGCGTTGTAACGTCATACATCCGGCTAAAACACATTGCCAAAGTCAATAGCTCTCATATAGGCGGGATGTATTGGTTTTGCCAATGCTTCATTCTTTATTGGAGTCTCAGGCGTATACTCAAAAGTATTCTCATCTAGCCAGGTCCACGTTTATTGCCCTTTGATGTCACTCTGGTGAGTCATGCCCTTCATTCGCTTTCGTACAAATCCCTCTGGCTGCCTGTCTTTCTGCTTTCAGAATTGGAAACCCATAGAGTTTCCCACTAGCATCTTACTTCAAGTATTGGCTTCCAATTCGAATTTGTCATGGGACTTAGTCACTGCTTTCCAAATTGCATGCGTGGAAGAATTAGATGTGCAATAAAGTGAAATGACATCCCATACTTGAGACATGTCCCATCAGTTAAGTGGAGCAAGGCCCCCGCACCCCTGCTCGCTGTTACCTGGCTCCCGGGCGGTTAGAGGTGCCGGTGTCCAGGGGTACCCTGATGAAAGCAGCGTCCAAGCCCTTCGTTGACTCCTGGAAGGGCAGCTTCCGCATGGTGCAGATCTCTGCAGGGCGGGCCACGGTCTCAGCACTCGGGGGCACATTGAGGGGAGTGCCCGAAGCGGTGATAATGACTGAGAATAATTAATGCACCCGGCATATCACAGCTTTATTTTCTTCAGTGTAATGCTGTAACTATGACTATTATACACAGATATGGTTCCGAGCAGGGGGGTTGGGGGGCTGCTCACAGGTTCTCTGCAGCGCCTTAGTGTAAGATTGGGCACAGTATGGGCAAGGTCACTGGGCTTTAATTAAAAAGCGGATTTCGCCCACAGTTAGCCCGCGGGGGTAACTTGTTAACAGGGGCATTTAACTGTGGAGCACTAGCGCGAAAAGGGGGCAGAAGCTGTGGCCTGTACCGGAGTACACAGGAACATACCGGTGAGCACAGCACGGCGGCAGGGCTCAATTTGAATAGGAGTGCCCAGGGTCTGCTTGAGCGAGCGGCACAGCATTGAGCAGTGGGGTGTTGTGTCTGGATGCAAGCGGGTTGTCCATGAATGGTATTGAGTAATCTGCGCGCGGCAATATAAAGCCAGCAGGGGAATAAGCTGCGGTGGGGGACTGCGCAGCAAAATCGGTGTGTTTTTGATCTCAACAGTCTGGGCCCACAGCTGTGGGAGGACGTCACTCTTTCTCCCAGGGACAAGGTGTTGGTGATCACTGGATGAGTTCAATCAGCGGCTCTGGCTAGCCAGCAGTCCATCGCTTCTGGTGAGCCATAGAGGGTTTGAGCGCGCGACTCACCTGAGCTCACTGGGTTAGCCAGTGGGTCTTGGCTCTGGTTGCGTGACTGCAGGGGTTGGCTAGAGGCCGCTGCACCGGCACGGTAAGAAGCGACGAGTGCCCTGCACACGTGTGGCAGATAGGGAGCGTTTAGGAGGACACGTAGGTGTCACAGTGGTCATGGCCCCTAAGGCACAGGAGGACGGAGAAACACTCACAGACAGATGTGATGTTAGAGACCTTGATGCAAGAAGTCAGGGCCATGGGGCAGACATTGCATAGGTTACAGGACAACGTAGAGGGACCTGAGGCACCGGAGGGGCGGCCTAGATGGCCTGTCGCGCCACCCAGAAATTATTCCCCTCCACCCCCCAAGCGGAGCAGGCGCAGACCCGGTAATAGGGGGGCAGGGGAGAACATAGTGCCTACACCCCAAGTACTTCCTTCACCGGCACGGCCGCCACGGGAGGTAAGGCCAGATGAACCATTCAAGGCCCCGGCAGCAGTGCCCGCGCCCCCGCATGGGGGAGGGTCAGGGGACACCGGGCCCTCTCCTACGGAGATGGCGGTCAGCCTGGCAGCGTTACTGCCCTGGCTGGAAACAGTAGGTTGGTCCCCAGCAGCAGGGGCATCCGCTGGGGGTGGTGATGCAGTGGAGAGGGCAAGGAAATTGTTGGCCAAGCTGGGTGCGGGGCAGCCAAAGGAGGCACCGGCAGTACCGGTAGGTGGCACTCTGCCAGCACCAGACAATCCAGTTGACAATAGTCTAGTTGTCCCGGCCAGGGTGGCACCCCCGGGCATACTACCAGTCCCTAGCGGCGGAGGCATTCCAGTACCCAACGGCAACTCGAAGGAGCCCGAAGCGCACAGGAAGGCTGATGCAGCGGCACCAGCAGGTACGATTTTAACGCTAGCCCCACTTGGCGTGGGGGAAATGCGCTCGGGGAGGGAGCAGTTGGGGCGGCATTTGTCAATGGAAACTAAGGAGAAAATCTGAAAGGGAAAGTATGTCAACATGTGTTCCCTGTTGAGTGATGAAGAGGAGAGGGAAGAAGCTAGAAAGAATAAGGAATGGACTCATCCCAGGGAGTGGGCTAGCATCCTTTTGAAATATAGGATGGAGGAAAGCCTGGCAAATTGGATTCAGGGGTTATCTACCTACATGGCTGTCATGTTGGAACGTTTCCCTGACCAGGCCCTGAGATGGCAACATATCAGAATAGGATCGCCCTGGCACATGCAACAAAAGGCGGCGACGGGTGGAAAGGCTATGACAAAGAGTTTAGGAGGGCGAAAGCCCAGGACCCAACTTTGAGGTGGGATCAGACGGATATGTTCATCCATTTGAAACATCTTGTGGAGGGCTCATCTGTTGGTGGGCGGAGCATGGTATTTGACAGTGGGAGGCCTCAGCCCTTTAACTCAAGCCCCGCAGGGGGTGCGGGGGGGATTCAGCAAAGACAGGAAACAGTGGAAAAAAGGGGGTGTGCTTTGACTTTAACAAACGTACCTGCAGTAGGGCGGCAGGCACATGTAAATTCAGGCATGCCTGCGGTTACTGCGGCAATGCTTCCCACCCAGAGTCCAAGTGTAACAAGAAAGCCAGGGACAAAGGAGGCAGGAAGACAGAGTAACAAGTCGGTTTTGGAAAAGGTTAGATCCCCAGTGAATGTCGGCGCCATGATTGCTTGGTTGGAACGGTACAATTGCAGCGTGACAGCCAGGACAATCAGGGAAGGTTTTGTTGAAGGTTTCAGGATACCAGCTCAGGGACATCAGGGCGTGACGCATTGTAGGAATCAGCTGTCTGTCAAGTCCAATATGGAGGTCGCAGCAGCAAAAATACAAAAGGAGGTGAGCCTAGGGACGGTGGGGGGACCCTTTGAGGAAGTACCCATGGAGAGCTTCATTTGCTCCCCTTGGGGCGTGGTGCCCAAGAAAGCACCAGGTGAATTCAGACTAATACACAACTTGTCAGCACCCAGGGGCTGTTCGGTGAATGATGCAATCGCGAACGCACTGTGTAGTGTCAAGTATGCGTCATTCGACCAGGCAGTGGACATGCTTCAGACACTAGACAAGGGGGCTCTTTTGGCAAAATCTGACAATGAGTCCGCTTTTAGGCTACTGCCAGTTCACCCCAAGGATTTTCATTTACTGTGCTTTCAATTCCAAGGCAAATGTTACGTGGACAGGTGCATGCCTATGGGGTGCTCGGTGTCATGGGCCTATTTTGAAAAATTCAGCTCCTTCCTTGAATGAACTTTCAGGGAAAGATCAGGGCATCCCTGGGTCCTGCACTATTTGGACGATTTTCTCATCCTGGGAGCCCCAGAGTCAGAGGAATGTGGGGTGGCATTGGAGAGTTTCTGTACCCTCATGTGAGAGTTTGGTGTACCTCTGGCCCCCGGTAAAACGGTAGGCCCAAGTACCACGATTGAATTCCTGGGTATCAAACTAGATTCTGTGCTAGGGGTGTCAAGTCTGCCAATTGACAAGGTCAGGGAGTTTGGGGCCACTTTGGAATGTTGGCTTGAAAAGGAGAAGGTTACATTGCAACAGCTACAACAGGTGGTAGGGCAGTTAAACTTTGCATTACGCATTATTCCAATGGCACGCCCTTTCTCAAGATCCATTGCACACGCTATGTGAGGTCTAAAGGAAAAGCATCATCACACCAGATTATCAGTCGAAGTTAAGCAGGATATGCAGATTTGGACAGCATTTCTGCGCAATTTCAATGGGAGGGTGATTTGGCCAGGCCCACCCGTGTCCAGCCCAGAGATGGGCCTGATGACCGACGCTGCGGGCAGCGAAGGCTTCGGGCCATTTTTGGGTGCGAATTGGTGGCACAGCGATGGCCAGACTGGTGGAGGAGCTCAGGGCTTACCAGTAACATTAGTTTTCTCAAACTTTTTCCCATCCTGGTGGCACTGGTAGTATGAGCAGACACACTGAAGGACCAGTCAGTAATATTTTGGTCAGACAACATGGCAGTAGTAGAGTGCATCAATAGCCAAACTGCCAAGTGCAAGATGTTGCTGTGTTTGTTGAAAGAGATGGTGTTGCATTGCATGAAGTTGAATGTCTCGTTTTAAAATGCAGGTTTTCAGGGCCCACATTCCAGAGGCAGCGGCACATCCAACACCTTTCCCACAGCAGCTTTGGCAACTTGGTGCCCCAGAGTATCGCACCTTGTGGCAGCAAGTCTAGCATCTAAGACCAGGAGGGCCCACGAAGGGGCGTTTGGTTCTTTTTGCCTTTTATTAGGGGAACAGTGGGAGAGCAAGTGGCATGAGCACAAATCAATAGGGGCATACTTAGCTTTCATGTGGGAACAGGGGCACACAGTCGCAGGTGCGAGGAGGCATATGGCGGCCATATCGCGTTTCGCCAAGCTTAGCGGTAAAGAGGACCCCACTAAGAATTTCGTGGTTCGCCAGGCATTGAAGGGATGGCAGCGTTTGCAGGGTGGGTAACCGGATGTCAGGAGACCCATAGGTTTAGAGACATTGGGAAAATTGATGGAGGCACTGCCAATGGTCTGCGCCTCACGGGACAAGACCGTACTGTTCCAAGCAGCTTTTTGCTTAGCTTTCTACGGCGCTTTCAGGATCAGTGAACTAGTGGCAACAAATAAGAGGGATTGGATGGGGGGCCTTCAGGCGACACATGTAAGGGTGTAAGCGAATTCAATTCTGATTCACATCTCAAAATCCAAAATAGACCAAGGGGGCCGGGGGGACAGTGTAGTGTTACATAGAGCAGGAAATACAACATGTTGCCCAGTCTCCAAGTTAGAGGCCTTTTTGGCCCAAAGGGCTCAGATGGCAGGGGGACCGCTCTTGATACATGGAGACGGGTTACCACTTACATTGTTCCAGTTCAAGAGGGTCATGCGGATGCACCTTCCCTAAGTCTGTCTACAAATGTAGGGTCTGGGCATGATTCGCGCTACCCCCCTCCTCTTTATCCTGTGACTCCGTGAGAGAGGGGGGAGGTCTGTGGTTTGGAAGAGTTGAATTTTCAAGCATAATCTGTTGTGTCGCATACCAGTTTGGCTATGCATTTACCCTGGCAACGTTTCTTTACATTACTTGCAGTTTCTTCACCCTGTGACTCAGGGAAGAAGCTAGCATTCAACTATACGGATCAACTTACGGATCATCCACAGGAGCAAAGAACAAAGTACTACGGGCGGTCAACAACAATGGTGGCGCAAGTTCACTCTTCGCACCGAGAAAATCAAACAATTTGCGTGGTGGGGTGCTTTTAAAAGAATGTACATTACTAAATAAAGAAACTTTTCATACATTCAATATTGACAGTTTTTCTTGGACTTTTTTCCTGTGCGCCCCCATGCAAGCCTAACAAAGGGCCCACGTTATTTATTATGCTATGTTATGTTAGTTAAATTTAATATAGTGCTTAACTCACCCCGAGGGGTATCTCGGCACTGCTGACAGACACAAGCAGAAGAGAATTCAGTTAAAGTAGACATGTTTTAAGCAGTTTCCTGAATTAATAATATTTAGCACAGAGACCAACATGGAGATGTAAGCTGTTCCAGTAAACCAGAGCCAAGTAAGAAAAGGTTCTGCCACCACATCTGGTCAGACGGATACGGGGTACGCTCAGCAATGCTTTGTCCATAGACCTAGGATTTCCGATAGGTGAATAGTATTTAAGTTCCTGTTGAAGATATCTGGGGCCTTTAGCCCTTAAAGAGTTGTAGATCCTACATTTCCTTTATTTTAATGGGTTGTATATCAAAATAACAAAGTCAATAATGCATTAACTTCAGTAGATCAACTACTGACATGTTAAGGTGAGCACTTATAGAGATGTATGGACTCTATATTCTTAACTCCACATCTACTTACCTTGATGACATGTTGGTAGTCAATGTAGAGGAGTTGCTGTTAAGTGCAGATCGATATTAAAAACTTGACATTTTCATTCAACAGCCTCATGCAGACATGCAAATAACAGAACACCCACTGTGTGTTCTGGTAGCACCTTTAAGGTTGTCTTTAGTGTGGGTGGCGCCCAGTGCAACAATCTTCGTTTGTACCCCCTTATGACCTCCTCTACGGATGACCTCACTACGTCCCTCCAAATGTGCACATCATCTCACCATGACCCCTTTCTGACAGTTATTTAATTTCTTCTTTAAAACTACTCCTCCTAATGTCTGGTGTTAAAGCGCATTACATCACACACATAGTATACACAGACAATGAATCGCACAAGTGCGTTAATCAATGTACTTTGTGTGTAGCCTATATTACACTGTGGAATACATTGCTTAAAGTAATGGCATGCATCTTCATATTGCTTTTGGTCACAGTCTAGACCTCCTTAGCTCTACAAAAACATGTCACTTTTCCCCAGTGCAATAACCCGAATTATAACCAGTGACTCTCCAGCCACTCACGTCCACATCAGAATTGATCGCATTAACCAACTGCGCTTTCCTCGCAGGACAATGCATTTCCCATACGTATGTTTAACTTGCATTTAGTTGGATTTAATATGTGTGTATTGCAGGTCATATGTAGTTACCCGTAGGTGAAGGCCAACAAAATAGTTACAGAATATTTTGTTCTTTTTGCTACATCTCTGACCCTGTCCACACACTGCAGGGGGCCACCCCACATAAGGGGCGTGGCCCCGTTGGTGGCAGCCAAAGGGCCACATAGGTAAGGGGGTCCCTTCCGGGTCGTGCGACCCGGAAGGGAGATCGGTGGAAAAACAGGAAGTGCATCAGGGAATAGGGTCAGAGTGACCCGGAAGCAGTTTGGGAGCGCGAGGCTTGAAAAGCCAGTGCCTCAGTTTACGCCCCCTCTTTGTCCACTTCACCTCCCAAGAATCGGACGTCGTATAGGAAGTCCTGGTGGAACCGTGTCGCGGCAGCTGGGGCGCGTGGAAAGTCATCCGACTTCAGGTGCAGGTGAGTGGGCCTCGCAGTGCGATAGTGTGTTGAAGGTGTATGTGTGATCCGTGCGCGAATCAGCATAGAGCGTGGGGCTGGTCGAGGCGAGCGAGCGTGCGTGATTTGTGACCAGCATAGAGCGTGGGACTGGTCGAGGCGAGCGAGCGTACGGATGCGGGAAAAATGTGCGCCGCTGGTGAGGGCTTGCCTGAATCGGGTCCGGGGATGTTGTGAGCGCCTCGAGTGCGTGACTTGACCGAACACGGCTGCGGTATGAGCTATTGTATTTGACTTTTAAATCTGAGATCTCTTGGCGTTGGCGTTTTTAATTAGCAACATATAAGCAAATGATTACTTTTTGAGGGCGAGCATGTTGATCCGGTATTATGAGGCCCCTAAAGTGGTTAGCACCTTATTGTTGGGGTGACAGGCTCACACAAAATATGCACATAGCTGAACAAACCCATTCCTTCCTATTATTCATAATCCACATATAAATAAGAGCAGACTGTATGCATGCCTCCAAAATCTATGGTCTCCTACAGAATGTACATCGAGAGGGATTGGAGGCTTAATTGTGTATCTCAGTTCCATAATACTATGTCCCTATCATAAAAATAACTCTGCTGAACACCTATTGGGAAGGACTTAACTATGAGAAACTAATGGCAGGGCACCAAATAGCACGATCGAGTTACCATGAGGGGGCGGATACCGTGGGCCAATGCTATTAGTCAAGAAACTGGGCAGCGGGCGGCTGTAGCGTCAAGCGCAATAGGCCAAAAAATTAGCAATCAATGCGGGGTTGCGCTATTTAGTTGCAATGCATCTACATAATCGGAGTGCTCAGTGTTGCTGTAATTGTTAATGGAAAATAAGGATCTTGACGCCAGGTAACAAATGGGTGGCTAATCCGGAAGGGTTTTTTGTCATTAAAAAGAAGGTCTAACACTTTTCTATTTTATTAAGTGCAGAATGCCGCCGAAACGGCCAACGAAGGGCAAGGGGGCCATGGCCAAAAGAGATGACTACCTGGCTTTGACGGAGATGCTGGCGTTTACAAAGGAAAAAGGCGTTGATTGGGCGTTAAAGACAATGAGAGAAGGGGCAAGAGCGGATTCCCAAGAAGAAAGAGGGCGAGGCAAGCGAGCTCGGCGCACACCGGAAAGGTTTAAAGAGGCCTCGAAAGACAAGCGGCCCAGGGCAGTCGAGTCCCAATCAGCATCCTCAGGTGAGAAAGAGGTGCTCGAAACAATAGACTTGATTCCTAACACAACCAAAGAAAACAGTATCCCTCAGTCGGGCGCAGTTGGGGGAAGCAACACTCAGTCTAACATTACGCAGTCGGGGTGGTGCCCGTCGCAAATGCGGAGGCGCCCGGTGCACAAGCACCCTTACCTCCAGTGGTCGCACAGCCGGGTAGCGGAATAGCACAAGTCTGGGTGCAGTCTGGGGGGGGTAGCGCAATCCCCAGGTGTACTAGCAATAACTTCACACGGGCAGGCAATTAGTAATTGCCCTGCTAGCGCAATGGTACTCTCCACAGCTTACCCTGGATTTGTAGGACCGGTGGCTATGGGTCCATCCCCAAATGTAGTAACTTTGTCCCCTCAGGGGCAAACAGCAAACACCGGCGGAAATTTGGCAGGGCCAGCAGTTAATCAGATTCAGGGAGGACCGGTGCCGACAGGGCAGCCGTCATTAGCTTCCAGCCCTTTAATTTACGGTTCCTCGTCCATGACTTTATCGCCATCTGCGGAGATCACATGGCATGTACCCTCAGACACCAAAGAAAAGATTCTAAAGGGAGAATATATTGACATATTCGATCTCATCTATGCAGGTGTGGTTCCAGGTAAGGCTAAGGTAGGTAAGGAAGGCGAGTACAAGCAGAAAAAGGTATGGGTTGACTGGTCTATAAGGAATTTGATTACAGGATTCGCCATTTACGCTGCCATCATGGTAGAGAGGTACCCCGCGGTGGCCCCTCAGATAATCAGTTACATATCTTTGATACATGGGGCGGCCTCCGAGTTCCCAGGCACAGGGTGGTTACAATATGACACTAAGTTCAGGCAAATGAAGGCAGTACACCCCAACATAGCCTGGGACCAACGCGATATTAATGTATGGTATGCGGTGTTTCATTCCTCTGCACCTGTGACCAAGACTAGTTACCCTTCTCACAACCAGCCCTTTCGGAGCGACAGGGGGGCAGGAGATAAAAAGCAGGCCTGCTGGCTGTATAACAAGAATGAGTGCACCAGAGGGACTACGTGTAGATTCAAGCATTGCTGCTCCTTCTGTGGGGGGTCCATCTCATCCAGAGGTCAGATGTTTTAAGAAGTCAGGAAGACCAAAAGAACAGCCGGCTCAGGCTGCAGCTAAAGGGCGGCCCCCACAGACATCCGAGAAATCTGCCAACACCCATTAAGACTCACGTGCTGACACACCTCCTTAGCAAGTACGACAAGCTACAAGATGCTCAGTTTCTACACAACGGTTTTATGTCTGGTTTCCGTATCCCGTCTTTAGCTACTCCCACCAACGTCCCCCCCCCCGCAACCAGAGCTCAGTGCTGCAGAACATGGAAACAGCTGAAAAGAAAATAATGAAAGAAGTTGCCTGGGGGAGGGTAGCGGGTCCCTTCAAACAATTGCCAAAACCTGATCTTGTCTGCTCTCCACTGGGGTTAGTACCTAAAAAAGAGAAAGGGAAATTCCGCCTGATACATAATTTGTCAAGCCCCCCTGGGCAATCCGTTAATGACAAGCTCAATCCAGACTTATGCACGGTGCGCTATACAACGTTTGACACTGCAATCCAAAAGTTGCAGGCCATGGGGGAAGGGGCCTTAATGGCCAAGTCCAACATCGAGGCGGCATTTAGGCTCCTGCCAGGGCACCCAGAGGATACTAAGTTCTTGGGATTCACCTTCAAAGGAGATTATTTCATTGACCTTTGCATGCCCATGGGCTGTTCAATTGCTTGCGCAGTATTTGAGTCTTTTGCCAGGTTTTTAGAATGGGCGGTGGAGCAATTTCTTTCTACAGACAAATCCCATGCGGTGGTACACTATCTAGACGATTTTTTATTCATGGGACCCCAGGGTTCGCAGTCATGCAGGAAGGCCCTGCTGGGCTTCCAGCACCTGGCAAAAGCCCTGGGAGTACCACTGGCAGCAAAAAAAACTGAAGGGCCAACTACCTGTTTAACATTCCTAGGCATTGAAATTGACACTAGAGAAGGGGTTTGCAGGCTACCCAGGTCAAAGGTGTCTGCCTTCAAGGATGCTATTGACGCCTGTTTGGGGGCAAGGAAGGTCACATTACACCAGCTGCAAGTCTTAGTAGGACAACTGAACTTTGCCTTGAGAGTCATACCGATGGGCAGGGCCTTCTCTAGGAGCATAGCAAGGGCAATGTCTGGGCTGCGGGCTAAACATCATAGAGTTAGGCTGTCAGCGGAAGTGAGGAATGACCTAAACATTTGAAAGGACTTCTTAGAGAACTTTAATGGGTCCGTGATATGGCGTAGACCGAGCTCCTCGAACGCAGAGCTTGAATTGTTCACTGATGCGGCAGGTAGCGTAGGCTTCGGGGCAGTCTTGGGTCACAAGTGGTGCATGCAGCATTGGCCGGAAGAATGGGCACGACAGGGTCTGACACGCAATGTTACTTTCTTAGAACTGTTTCCCATAGTTGTGGCATTGCACCTGTGGGGAGATATGCTCGCAAACAGGCACATTGTTTTCTGGTCGGACAGCATGTCAGTGGTGATGGCGATTAACAATCAGAGAGCAACGTGCACATGGGTGTTGCGCCTATTGAAAGAATTAGTGTTGCAATGTCTGCGTCGCAATGTACATTTTACTGCAAAGCATGTTCCTGGGGTAGACAACCAAACGCTGACGCCTTGTCCCGTTTTAAGTTGGCAGAATTCCGCACACACTGGCTGCAAGCAGACAGAGAGATGACGAACTTCCCGGCGGGGCTATGGAAGCTTGGTGCCCCGCAGCCCCTGAGTTGATAACAGCATCCCTGGCCCCCAAGACTAAGAGTATGTATAAGAGGTCGTGGCAGTATTATCAAGATTACTTACAAGGGGCGGGTTTAGTTGAGACATTCTCACCCCTGAGCGTCTTGGGCTTCATAGTGCACCAGAGAGCTAGCGGGAAATCAGTGGCGATGTTGAAAAGACAACTGTCGGCAATGGCATTCTATGCTGGCTTAAGGGGGGTGGCAGACCCAACAAAGGACCAGAGAGTGAGGAGAGCTGTGAAGGGATGGGAACGTTTAACCCGGGGGGGAAGGATTCAAGAAGACCCATAGACGTGAGCAGGCTGGTAAATATCCTGGAGACTCTGCCCAAGATTTGCTTCTCCCCATACGAAACACAGTTATTCAGGATAGCCTACGTGCTAGCTTTTGTGGGGCAGTCAGAATATCGGAATTGCTCCCTGCCGTTAAGGCAGATAAGTAAGGGGGCATAAGGTGCGGGGACTTGATTGTGGCAGGGGACGTCCTGAGAGTTAGGGTCCGGAGATCAAAGACAGACCCATTGGGTAAGGGGATATGGTTGCCATTAGGCAGGGTAGCGGGGGTGACATACTGTCCGGTAAGACTAACAGGGGAATTCTTGCAAATGAGGCCGCAAGGGGGCGACGACAGAGTCCCCTCACCAGATTTCAGTTCACAAGGGTGGTTAAGCTGGCATTGACAAGGCTGGGCGTAGACTCAACTGACTTCACATCCCATTCATTCCGTATTGGGGCAGCAACTACAGCGGCAGGCCTGGGGCTCCCAGAAGAAACTATTAAGAGATTAGGTCGTTGGAAGTCAGCGTGTTATGAGCGTTATGTTCGCCCGCAATTAGTTTGAGTATCGTAGCGTGCCTCCCCTATCGTACACAGGTAGTCTTGACTGTTTATTTATTTCAATTTTGCCCTAGGTACCACATCCCACAGACCCCAAATATGCTGGTGCGGCCACTCTTTTATTCGCAGGGCGGGGTTGGTCTTCACGAAATTGCATGAGGGAAAAGCGTGGGAGGCACAAGGATTTGACCACCATTGGGTGGGGATAGGTGGACAACATTTAGCCGACCATCTAGCGATCTGCGCGCGGCCATGAACAGAGGCATGCCCACCCCCGACTTATTAGTGCTACACTCTGGAGGCAACGACATGATCCCGGCGGGAAGGAGGAGCGTAAAAGAGTCATTGTTCACGGCCCTGGCAGCAATTAGGAATATATGGCCGAATGCGATCTTGCTATGGTCCGAAGTCATTCCAAGGCAGACATGGGCACGTGGCGCGCCTCCAAAAGCGGTGAATAAGTCTGTGAAAAGGTTAAATCAGTCAGTTGCGGAAATACTTCAGAAATCGAGCATTCGTACCATTAGGCACAAATTAATACAAAAGTCAAGGCCGGAGCTATACGCTACGGACGGACTGCACCTGTCGGAAGCGGGCAATGAACTTTTCATACAAACCGTACTAGGGGCCATCTCGGAAGCTCTTGAGTGCAGGGGGGGAGGTCGAGTCCGCTAGTAAGCGCCTCGCCCTGTGGCGGGGTCCTGGACAAGAGGTATCACAGGGACTCCTTTGGTCAGTGCCATTTTTTACCCTAGAACAGGTCTTAAAATCATCATGGGCTCTGGGCTGGTGGGAGATTTGGGGCTGCCCTGGATTCTCTAGCCCTACCCTGGAAGCCGTTGGTTGCCACAAGTGGTGGCAGATTATTTACCTGCGGCTCTGTTGACCGGAGGGCGGTTAACTTAAGGAGAGCAGGCTAACTTGGTTGTGGCCTGCTGGCACAGCCCGAAGGTCAAGCAAAGCCCCGTTGGAGAACGGGCTGTAAATAGAATGACTATGTATATACGTGTGAGTATTTGAATACTGTGATGTTGATAAACAAGTTTTAAAGAGTTTACAATAAATAAAAAAGAGGCCAATGGAGTAATTGGCCTGGAACTTTATTTTTAATAAAAATGTACACACTGCGAAAACCAAACAAGACTCAGGTGTCTCTATTGAGAGGAGGGGAGAAAATGGTGATTAGGGTGAGTGCACTTTGTATGCCATCTATGCAGGGGGCCACCCCACATAAGGGGAGTGGCCCTGTTAGTGGCAGCTAAAGGGCCGCATAGGTAAGGGGGTCCCTTCCGGGTCGTGCGACCCAGAAGGGATATCGGTGGAAAAACAGGAAGTGCATCAGGGAATAGGGTCAGAGTGACCCGGAAGCAGTTTGGGAGCGCGAGGCTTGAAAAGCCAGCGCCTCAGTTTACGCCCCCTCTTTGTCCACTTCGCCTCCCAAGAGTCGGACGTCGCATAGGAAGTCAAACACACTCACTATCCCCACTCCCATTACTTTGAGGATCACAGTTTATCATACTTTTTATGCACGGGCCTGCTGCTCAGAAGCCAGAAAACTGCACAAGCATGAAGTGCAAAGCAAAATGTGACAATTTATTTTTATTTGTATGCATTTTCCAGTGAGTCGCCGAGATATGCTTCACAGATAAGATTAAACAGGACCCGAGTCCCCCAAACTTGGCATCCAGTGTAGTGCAATTGGTCGCACCACCCTAAAAAAAAACTGGCACCATTAACCAGTGTGCACCAGGCAGGGTGCAAAAGGCCCTGGTTGCACACTGTGTAATATGGTCTAATGTTTCTTCCAAGGCACATAGGATGGATAAGGAATGAAACATGCCCTGCATGCTCAACATAAAATCCACAAACGTCATGTGAGCCGAAAAATGGTGGATTCACAGAGTACAAAATTAATGGTGGATAGGCTCACCTACATTCAGGCAGTGCCGGAAATTAGATTTCAGATTTATTTTTACACGCAACCTTCATACACATTAGGGTAATTTGATTAACAGAGCGTAATAAAATGTTAGGTTTAAGAGAAACATATCTGAACAATTATTAGAATTATCAGCTCCCAAAAAGGAATCGTAAGATGGTAATATCTTGACATAAAGATGAAAACTCATAGTCAAATAAATGAATATTTTCATTTGCCGGCTAGTTTCAGTTAATAAAGATTATATTAATACTGGCAGGAAAATATATTTCTGAAAGAAAAACGAGATTTTAGGAAATTCATTGTCTTGGATGTAATGTTAATGCATTTGGATCGCAGCAGTAACATTTCTTGTACATTCCTGAAGTCGGCTGATTTTCAGTTCACTAGGTAAGTGTACACAATCAAAGGCGAGCGATTAATATAGCCTCATTGCCCACTGCTGAGGGCTATACTGGTTATTAAAGGCCCTGAACTAGAGTTATGCGCCTGAGCAGCAGACAAGCCTATAACGAGGGAGAAGATATTTAGCAACCAGTGTAGCCTGAGGCAGAAGGGCCACAGGGCTGTTAGAACATTCCATCCGCTCAAGGTAGAATGTTCTAGACTAATGGGAGAAATAGAAAGGCAAACATCAGAATCTTGTAGCAATAGGCTAATACTAGCCATTATCAGCCTTGAGCCACGTCATTGTCTTAAATGGAGCTCCCATCATTCCTATTTTCCTTATGTATTATCTGAACGCTTTTAAAGGCAGTTATTGTGAATCCCCCCTTGTTAATGATGTTCAGAATGGTCACCATACACCAAAGAACTTCAAGTGCCGATCTGTGCCTAAGAACAGGGGTGTAACTTCAGGTAAGTGTTTGGGGTGTTACCCCCCTCTGATTAATATATTATTTAATAAAAAGTTGGGTATAGAAGCTCTCAGTCCTATCTAGTATACCTGTTCGATTTCACCCAGGAGTTTTAAATACTCACTCAGACACACTCACACACACTCTCCTCTCTGTTTTGAAGGTCTTAAAAGATGGCTATTTTACAAAATACTCAGGCACATGCATCAACCATTTTTGCAAACGCAAACGGTGCGATTCGCAAAAAACGTCCGTTTGCGCCCGCAAAAAGGGCATTTGGGATGCATCAAGGTGCAAGGCACTCGCAATTTGAGAATTCGCAAATAATTGCGATTTCTCAATTTGCCATTGCATTTAAGGAATCGCAATTTGCGATTCCTTAAATGCAATGCAAAAACCACTTAAAAATAGCGATTTTACTATTAGGGGGCGCAAATTACCATGAAGTTGAACTTGATGGTAATTTGCGAAAACTTTGAAAAAGCACTAAAGTGCATTTTTCTAAGTTGTAAGATACACACACACATGCCCTTGGAGCATGTGTGCACAACATGTGTGCACAGAGCAATTTCAGGGGTGCAACAGAGTGTTCTTTGGACACCCTTGCACCCTTGAAATTACATGCGCAATTTGTGAGTACCTATTGGTACTCGCACTTTGTGCATGCAGTCTCCCATTCATTCCTATGGGCCTTAGGCCCATAGGAATGAATGTGAAGGCATTCCTTAATTGCGACTCTCAATTTGCAAGTCGCTATTAAGGAATGTTTAGGAATCGCTATTTTAATGGTGATTCCTACATGCATAGGCTTTTGAGAGTCCTTAATTGCGATTCCTTAATAATCGCAATTAAGGACTCGTAAAAGCTTTTCTTAATACATGTGCCTGTATGTTTTATAGGTATCCATCACAATCTGCACTCCTTCCCCTTTCCTTAGACCCGTAAGCCTCCCCTCATGTGATGCTTCCCATATAATGATTAACATGATATGTCAGTGTGACTGTCAGAAAATCTGAAGCTCACACTCCCCCATGTCTTACTGACCAAGCTACACCCCTTGCCTAAGACATACAACAGCCTCACAGCCTATAGCATCAACTGGAATCTATTTAGCATCATGGATGCAACTCTACTTATATTTAGTTACATGAATAGTCCAAATAGCTCTACTACTTCCAGCTTTCACTCCACTCTCTCTTTTTTCACCAATGGCCTTTTCAGACCCTTTCTCTTCTTAAATTTGGTTTTGGCTCTTTCCAGCTCACTGATCAACAAGGAAAGGCAAAGTAAAAATAATATCTGGCTTCATCAATATATGCTGTAAGACAGCCTGAAGTTGGTTTGATGCTGGGACATCACTTCTCTGGATCCCTCTGTTGGTTTCCTCACTCCTGGCAGCACAGACGGTAAGTGCCTGAGTAGGACATGCAGAGGCTTCAAGATGATAGCGAAGCGAGGTCCATACAGTGAAGGGGTAGACTAGGCATCAGGACCCCCACACCAGTCTGTCTTTCACCATTGTGTGGCTGGAATACCTTGAACGATGAACTGCCTATCTTGTTTCATTGTTTACCTACGCTTCAGATATTTTAATAAAACAACCTTTCAAGTGTTTGTGTATTTGAAGTGCTCTTTTGCACACAATCATATCCAATTGGATCTAATTTGTGCTACATAAAACTGAATATTAATTAATATGTAAATATGCATGCATGACATCTGATTGTTCCAGGACTGAGCCGTGTAAATTTAGGCCTTTTTTTAGCAGTAGTTTTCTGCTGCTACTTCAAAAGTATTGTAACTGGAAGGATACAAAGAGATGCCCATTGAACAATGTGCTCATGGCATGAGAAGGCTAACATAGACTGTGAGGGGTTTGAATTCTTGAACAATCACAAAATAGGCTTTTCATAAACCTTGCAAGTATCCATTAGTGAGTGTGCATTAGCACACAAGCAAATGGTGCAGAGACCATTAGTACTTTTCAGAGCACATCCTTATTAATCACAGAGAGCCACATCATGGGTGATGGATTTGAGGAGTTGCAAAAGCTGAACATGTCATTACAGATCATGCTTCCCTTTTGGTAACTCCATGAGAGCCTATGCTATTCTCACAGATCTGCAACATCACGGCTGGACTATAAATGATAAAAGTACCCCATGCTAGCACATGGTTCTGTCTGTTTATAAATTTATGAGGTCCTGCATGAGTCTGAAGTGTCTTAGACTCCAACTTGGTAGACACTGATAATTGCTTGGGTCACATTCTAGCCCATTGGGCAAAAACCCTATGAACTGGACTGCAGCCAAGAGTACTTGATAATGACTGAGAATAATTCATGCACCCAGCCTACCACAACTTTGTTTTCTTCAGTGCAATGCTGTAAGTATGACAAGTATGCACAGACATGGTTCCTGTTCTTACACTGCCATTGGACTCAAGTTGCACGTTTCTGATGAGGCCTAACTAGGCTGAGTCCAGAAGGTGTTCAGTCTAGTTGTTATGGTATGTTATGTTATGTTAAGCAAACTTATAAAGCGCATGGCTGCTCCAACAACGGGGCTGCCCAGCGCTGATAGACAGGTGGCCAAAGAGAGGAAAACTAGAGAGTAGAGAAAAGCCAGGTTTTAATCAATTTCCTAAATGCCCAGTGATCTTGTGTGCTCCGAGCAGCAAGAGGAGCAGCATTCCATAGGGCGGGGGCCATTGCCCTAAACGAGCGCCCACCTGCTCTCTGCCTGCGCACTCGGGGAGTACAAGCCAGGTGCAAGTCAGCGGAGCGTAGAGCTCGAGTCGGCCCATATTGAAAGGGGACTTGGCCTGGCACGTCAGGCAGCACTGTTCCTATTGGTGAGGGATCAAGGCTGGTTTGCATATGGCTGATTACTGGTCATGGTGGCAAGCCACACATCACTTTTGTTGTTTTCTCCAATTGGGTAGTGTCATAACCTAAAGTGAGATGGAAATGACATAAGTGACCATTTAAGCCTAGTTCTAATGTTGTGCCTGGTGGTCTTTGTAGACTGCAATTAAGTCTATGATTGTCTTCTTGCCATTGACAACTGTCCTTATTATGCTTCATAAAAGTACCGGGCTGTATGCCTCCTTCCCAGTGCATGTTGATTTCTATGGTGCCGTCATACTCTGGAAGTATTATATTGCTATTTTTTTTATTTTACCCCACACTGCTGTAAACGAAATTCCAAAATTATGCAAACTAAAAAGGATTCTTAAGAAAAGGTATACCCTGAGTGGCTCCACTGACATTACTTTCATGGCCAGTAGATGTATGCACTGTTTGGGGGCTCAGAGGCTCCTCCATAGTCCACTTCATGCTTGCACTATGTTGGTGGCTGGGCCCTTGGGTTTAGACACTCCTGCATTAATCTGCCTAACTTCAGTATTTGTTATTGCAAAACTCATAACAAACAAGACACCCTATAACAAAGCACCCCTATTGATTTAATGAGGCCAGTCCTAATATTGTCCATTTCCCATCTAGAAATAAATATAACTAGAGAAAGCCACTTGGCCACTCTGTAGATTCCAGAATATGCTGGGTGTGAAACATCCACAGTGAGGAGCACAGGTCTGGGAATAACTACTGCAGCATGTCTAATGGGGGGGACATCTTGCAATGAAGTAAACAATGCATGCTATGTATTCTTCTGCTGTAAAATGGACTGTGGCAAAATATATTTGTCCAGCCCATGTAATAGAAAAATGTTTGCACCAAAACATAAATCGAGGTACTCGATTGGAAATCCATATAAATATATATATACAGCTATTAAATCTTCTTTAAATTACTAGCCTTCTAATTTGGATGAAGAAATCCTCGTCCAGCGACAGCTCATTTTTGCAAAACAAAGAAATTAGAGGAATCTGAAGAATAAAATGGTGATGATTAAGTGATAACACATGAAAAACGTGTCATGTAAACAGTAAAATGATGCGCCTTGTTTGCCACGGTGCAAATACATTTGAACTCCTTTCACTAATACACAAACATCAAAAGTACTTCCAGTTGATAGTTAGGGGCCTATTTATGAGCCCTTACGTCACTTTTGTACTGCCGGTGCGTCACTTTTTGTGACGCACCAGCAGTGTAAACAATACACCTTGTTGCGCCATATTTACGAAGTGACACATCTAGGTAGATGCGTCACTTTGTAAACCCCTGCGCTACATTATACCTGCATCAAGTATTGAGGGGCAGATTTACAAGCCCCTTGCGCCCCTATTACGCAGCTGTTGCGTCACTTTTTCTACGCAGCGGCGGCACAAAAGATGCGGCATGGTGCGGGGTACTCACAATGTGACAAATCGGGGAGCTGCATCACATTGTAAAGCCCTGCGCCAGAAGGAGGCGTTCCTGCGCAGGGGGGGGGGGGGGGGGCGTTCCGGCGCAGAAACGCCTCCTAAAGTGGCTGAGTGAAATCTACAAGATTTCACTCAGTCATTTTTGGGCCCATGCTGCTTCAAAACCCTGCGCCTGCTTGAAGCAGCATTCTAACAATAGGGCCCCCCAGAGCATTGCTGGAGCAGCGTCACGCTTGCAATGCAACTCCAGCAATGCGCCGCTTTTACGGCACAGATACGTCAAGCATCTGTGCTGTTTTTGCCCCATGGTGCGCCGCATTGTAAATGCGGCGCATCCATGGTGGCGGAGGCAAGGCGCACATTAACTGGCGCATCCCTGTTGATATGGAGGGATGCGCCAGTTATTGTAAATCTGCCCCAAGGTATGCAGGAGGGTATTCCCACGCAAGAAAGTGTCATAGAAGTGACGCAGTGAAATCTACCAGATTTCACTGCGCCAATACTAGGACGCAAATGCGTCAATACCTTGGGCCTCATTTATGAGGCAGTGCGTCACTTTTACGCCGCCGGTGCGTCACTTTTTGTGACGCACCAGCAGTGTAAATAATGTGCCTTGTTGCATCATATTTATAAAGTGATGCATCTAGGTAGATGCGTCACTTTGTAAACCCCTGCGCCACATTATACCTGCGCCAGGTATAATGTATGCAAGGGGGGCGTATTGACGCAAGGAAGGGTTGTAGAAGTGACGCAGTGAAATCTATGAGATTTCACTGCGTCACTTTTAGGGCGCCGTTGCGTCAAAATCTTGCGCCTGCCTCACAGCAGGTGTAAGACTGACGCAGGCCCTTTCACATGGCACATTGCTGGAGTTGCGTCACTTTTGTGACACACTCCAGCAATGTGTCACTTTTGAGCCATACAGATACGTCAGAAATACTGAGGTATCTGTAACTCCTTGCGACATGATGCGTCATACTGTAAACATGACGCATCATTGGTGTCGCAAGGAGGACACAATGAAAAGTGACGCATCGCTGCGTGAAAGCAGCGATGCGTCATTTCTCATAAATGAGGCCCTCAGTGTTTTGCTACAGTCTCTGAAATGCGGACCCGGCTTTCCTAGTACCCATACCAGGGCGCACGCCCTCCAGACCGGTTCCTGCTGGCTCTACTAATCTGTTTGATATGCAGGCTGGTCAGAAGTACTTGAGAGTCAGAATCTGGCGCAATGGGGAAGAAATTGGTCTCCAGAGTTAATAACATGAAGCAGTCACCGCAGGCTCTGCTAGGAGGACGCACACTGAGAGGAGAAGAGGACAGTGATTGGCAGCCAGTGGGTGGGACTTTGCTTGGCACAAACACACTGATTTAATGAATTCTCACAAGATAAGAATTCTCTTTGGAAGGTTCTGCTGCTCGGCTGACAGCGGGTCTGCAATCCAGGAGCAACGCATGAGTAAATTCTGTTTCACTTTTGTAATTGGGGTCCTTGCCATGCGGGGCTTCGGCAAACAGATATAATAAGCAATTTAGCAAAATATGAATGTGCGAAGAGGACTTAATACATTTCGATATTCCTGCTGAGCTCTTCTGTGCAGTTCAGCGAGAGCACAGCCATTGCAGGCATTTTCAGATAATAACTAAAATTACAACATTGCCTTCGCTAATCATTCGTAAGCCTCTGTTTCATTGGCTGTCAAACACAATTATGGGGCTCTCAGACACAATGGCGTCTCTCGTGGAGGGTCAGACATTTTACGGTGGGATTCCTGTTCCGCAGAACAGCCTGGAAGGCTTGGGTAAGACTCATCTTCAGATGGAGTTTAGTTTTAGTTCTTATCAAAAGTTTAACAGACAGCAGAGCTTGCAGATAATGATAGTGATTATTGACACAAACAGAAAGAAAATGGTGTGTTGTGATCGTTTGCAGTGATTGTAATATTAGGAAAAATGCTATTTCTAGATCTTTTGGTGAGGATGCATTGGTTTGGAATTCCTGCCCAGTTCCCCCGGCAGGCAGGTTTGTGTAGTAGTGAAAAATGGGGAGGAATGCACTTTTAAATAAGACAGTAGTCTTGGATTTTCTAGTTCGGTTTGCTAAGGGATATGGGCAAATCTGGCCAATATGTAGTCAAATATTTTGGCCTTGAGTACAAGTCAACATGGAAAGAGTGGGGCATTTCTGACACCTAGTAAACAATAACACTGAAGAGTGTGCTATTTAACCCCTTGCATGCTGATGACGGAACCGCTCCGTCATCAGCTGCGGGTGCGCTGTGCTGATGACGGAGCGGTTCCGTCATGGCTCGCCCAGCTCGATAGAACGCTCATGCGCGGCGCGAATTCCGCGCCTGCGCTGAGGGTTCTATTGAGCGGGGCGGGGCGTGACGGAACCGCTCCGTCACCAGCACAGCTCAACCGACGCTGGTGACGGAGCGGTTCCGTCACCAGCATTCGGCCGCCGCGCGGCCGCCCCGCCCCCTTAGCACTGCGGCGGAATAGCCGCCGCAGTGAAGGGGTTAAAGGATTTAGTAAATACTTCCTTTTCAATTTGTTTCTACAAAATAAGGAATTGCATCTAGAATTGCCATTTCTGCACCAAATTCCATATGTTTCTTAATTTAAAACGATTTTTCACTTGGTAAATGTCAGCAGGTTTGACCTGCCACAATTTATCAGAACTAAATCATGGGGATGCGGTGCTCATTGCAAATTTCAGAATTTTGATCCTGGTCTAAACTTGTATTTCTGATGGTATCTTAAATTTACACCAAAGTTTCTAATCAGTGTTTAAAACCAAATCTAGGGCCATTTGACATCTACACTGTTGTTTTTTTTAATTCTAACTAATGATATAGAAAAACTGACAACTGGCATAGATTTCTCGCAGACAAAAGGCTCCTACTTCCCTGCAGCGTGGCTGGTGACAAAAAGCTATGGACATTTTCAGAATTCACAGAATTATTGACAACACTCTGCACTACTTCTCAGATCAGAGATGTTCTGGAGGTCTAGAAGTGTGAATGTGCCCATGTCCATTTTCCCTCAAAATATGTCCCCAACACTGGTAGTGTAACAAGGGGGTTTTGCTCTGTCGTCCTGGCTTGCTACTTGTGTGACTGGTGATTGATAAATGACATTGTCCCTTCATTTTTGCTTCAATATGGGGCCAGTCGGTCCTGGGTCTTGTGCATTCCAAGTGCAGAGTCAAAGGAATGTCATGGACCAACTCCATCAATGAATGCTCTTAGCCCTGAGGTACAATGAACCTCCTTTAAGATGTACATTCAGGGTCCTTTGACTCGCTGCAGAGAACACAACTGTCCCAGTAGATTCTACACAAGCCCATGTATTTTTCCTTCACTTGTGTCTAATCTTCATACCAAGCACCATCTATATTATGTCTCTCTCTGTTGACTTTTCAGATGTCTTACTTGGTTGGTTTCACTGCAACTTGTAAATCTCCGACCTCAGGTAAGCTCTTTAGCTAATCCCCTGCAAATCTTGTAGGCAGTTTTAATGAGCCCTGGTTTGAGGATGTACATGTTCTATTTAAGTTCAAACTTATTATGACGTCTACACTAGCTGTTACTAAACTACAAAAAGGAGCCATTTCTGTTATTTCTAAAACAACTATCATTTAAAGTCAAAGGGTATTGACTGCAACTTTGGGATTTTACAAATTAAATCTAAACCAAATCAGCAACATTTGAGCACTCTAGTCCTAGGATAGATATACAGGAGGTTGTGAGATAGAGTGAAGACGATTTTTGTTTAAATAAAGAAAGGATTTGGGGAGATAACAAAAGTATCAAGGAGTGGGACCCCTAGGTGGGGAGAGTGAGTGTTAGTAGATCCTAGGGCAAGTTTTGTATCTGTGCTGGGCACTTGAGGGATTTGGAGAAATTGAATGGGCTTTGAACAATTGAACAGGTGGAAATCAACAGTGTGTGCTAGTGAGATAACTGAGAGAAGCATAGGGTGAGGAGAAGGTAATCATAAGATTTTTACAAAATGCGGGGTTCCCTTCAAAATGAAGGCAGCCATGTAGACCAAGGAAGCATTGGGAAAGTTGTTTTTATGGAGTAGACTAGGGGGCCAATTCACAGACTGCATTTGGTAGATAGTGCTACAAGCGTACCACCACATGCTAGTCACGTATTAGTGTGCGGAGATCTACGTCTTTGACTCTCTTACCTTTTCTGTGCGGATATCCCCAACCTGATGGCAGAGATCTCCACACACATAAGTATACAATTTAGGGCCCAATTCCAATGTCATTTGGAAGGCCTCCTAGTCAGATTTGTCATTCGCAGATACGGAAGACCAAGTACGAAGCGAAGACCGTGTACGCGCTGACCAAATTATTTTCAGGACCCGAACCTGTCCGTATGACTCATTTGCAGGCGAATCGTGCCGCACTATGGAACCGAATTCCAACTGAGCGAGTACGATGCACGATTTATACAGCCGCTTCACCTCAGTCTCAGAGACGGCTGTCGGAAGCGTACTTCGGGGGCCGTAGCAGGCCCCCTTGACCCGGGGCCCTCCGAATGTATCACAGGGGTGTGCCCATGGGTCCCCCCGATCCAGGCATGCACAGTGTAGTGGGCACCATGGGGTGCCCGCCACAGGGTGTACACTTTTCCCCACCCACCCCTTTTCTGCTAAGTGAGCCTGTGTAGGCGTCTATACACGGGCTCCCATAGAGTTCAATGGGAGTCTGAGCGAACCGAGTCCGTAAGCATACGGCAGCATCGTACTCGTTCGTTCGGACTCCCGGAGCACGTCTCGCTCGGAAAGCCCTCTGGATCTGAGTCGCACGGAGGGATTTCCTCGCGAGATCTGAATCGGGCCCTTAGTAGTTAATGTGAGAGAGGCAGAGAGGAGAGGCTGGAAAATGGGGATATTTATGACTAAAGGGAAGTGTTTTGAGAGGGATGGAGGGCTTTGGACAGGACAAACACCCACCCACAAAAGACTAAGCCCATCGCTATTCACAAACTGTCTCCTATAGTTATCACAAACAAAAAAGGTCCAAACATGATACAAAATGCACTCTAGCTCAGAGCTGAAGTAAGTCCAGCACCACACATGACCAACCACTGGTATTGGTAGGGACTTTAATAAAATCCCATAGGTACTAATGCAAAGTACTTTTAAAAAATTATACATTTTATTCAATTTTTAAAATAATCCATTGATAGAAAATAATTATAATTTTATTTTTACATATTTTAGTAACCTTTTCAAATGTAAAAATGATATAATATTGGTATTTATGAAAAAAAAGAATTACATTAACTTGAATTAATTATATACATCACTTTTAATAATGTTAACACATAAATGAAAATATAATGATTTTACGTTAGGTGGATATTATTTATTAATTTATAATGCAGCAAAATAATTTTTTTTCCATTTAATTCATTGAAAATAATTAAAATGTAAATGTTAAAATAACTTAATGCTGCAAATGTTTAATATTGTTTTACTCTTAAAATAAATATATAGCATTAACAATAATTTTTATCATGAACATATTTTTTTCTCATTTTGTTTAAGTTTAATACAGTTTTCAACTTTTCCCTATACTTTACCTTAAGAAGATCTCTGCACCCATTTTTGAGGTCTCTGCAAAGCGTGTGTTACATCAAATATGGCTGTAAAGTCACTACTAATGGTAACTTGTTGATTGCATTTAGCATTTTTTACAGATTCCGCTCCCTATTTCATGGGGTCATCTAATTCTACACTTTTGAGTAACGTTACACTTGTAAATGGTAAATATCCAAAAGTGTCAACGTTACTCAAAAGAGTAAGAATAAATGTTTTTGTAATACATCTACTCATGTAGATTTACCATTCTAAAAAGGGCCCATAGAGTCTCAAGCACATGGCACACTGGTTCACAGCAGGACATTCAGAATAATGGACAAATTAACTCAAGGGATAAAGAGACCGGATTCTGGGAGAGGGAGAAAAAAAATATCACACAGATTGAGAAGAAAACAGAAATCAAAGCAGAGCAAGGGTTTAATTTGCTGTAGAAAAGAGACGGGGAAATGCTGTGGTTGAATTTGCAAAGGTCAATGTGTCAATTTGGCTCTGACACGTAATCTAAATCCGAGATGATCTAATTAGGACATTTACCTGTCTGCAGTGGATACAATTAATCAGTGTTTGAAGTGAGCCTGTGGTTGGAGGAGGGGCCCATGGGCACTCATTTTTAAGGACCTTCATCAGACTTTGCCCCAGACCAAGATAAACTAGAAAAGGAGGAAAGGAAGAGGAAGATAAGAACCCAGTGATGATAGAGAAAGCGGGGATGAAAAAGAGCCTGAAAGAGGGAGATAAAGGTGCAGGGGGCGTATGGTGATACAGGCAAGAGGCAGGAGGTGGAATTCAGCCTACAGCACCTAGGTAATCAGGGATAACAACATTTGCTAGTACCAAATGCGAAAAACTTGGGGTACCAGCACTTATTTTACAAATTAAGCACTTCAATAAATACTCTTCAAGTTGGGTAATTGTTACATCTGTCATGCGTAGCACGAGAACCTGCATTTGACTACGAAAACCCAAGTTATGAATAATTGTTTGCTTGTCAAAATATTTTGGAGAGGAATCATCACCATTCGATAGCTATGAAATTAGCAGTTTTTCATCATTAGAAATGTAACTGCATTTTCTAAGCAAGTTCGAGGCGAAACGAGTCACCAGCTAGTGTCTACTCTGACAAGGGATATAGTTAGTGCTGATTGCTGGCCACTCTCTGCAACCTGGGTACAAAAATTTCGAGAGGCACCAGCAAAGTGACATTTACATTTAGGCGCTCCCACCTCCTGGTAGAAGGAGAATTTGTATCTAGTGTGTGCAATAAGGTCCCCAGGGTGGTGTTGCAATCCAGAGGATGTGGCCTAACGGCTAGGGCGACCAACCTCAAATCTGGGGCCCCAGGTTCGAGTCTCGTTCAACATCCTGTGATTCTGGTGAAATCACTTGGGGGCAAGCAGCAGCGATAATTACCACTGACCACTGTTAGCGTGAGAAAATCTATCGCCGGCTATCGCTGGCGATAATCTTTATGTTAGCATTGTATTAACAACGCTTAACGCCAAGGAGATAAAAAATCCCAGCGATAGCGGAGATTATCGCTGTTTTCAATGGAATATCGCTGGTTTTTCCAGCGATATTCCATTGAAAATGGCGATAACCATTTTGATAGGGCCTGTGGTTTCAGCCACATAATCCACCCCCCATTACAGGTATGCTTAAGGCAGGAATTTAGCTGACGTTAAATTCCTGAGTTAAGCCCCTGTTAGCGATATAAATCGCAACGCTAACGCTGACGGGGCAACGTTGTTAATATCGCAAAGCTCCGTTAGCAATAGATTTCCCTGAAGTATTCCCAGACACGCCTACCACACGCCTTCCTTGCATCTCATTAGTGATGCGAGGTTAGGCGATAATAAATCCGGTCACTAAGCGTTGAAAACCAACGCTAAGTGGCCTTGTTGATACGGCGATAAAATTATCGCCGCTTAGCGTCCGAAAACGGACGCTAAAGCGGCGATAATGTATTATCGCCGCCTTTTTAATATGCCCCTACATCTCTCTGTGCGTAATTAACCCCTTCCGTGCTCATGACGAGCTGAGCTCGTCATGAGTTGCACCGCTCGCATGCTCATGACGAGCTAGCTCGTCATGTAATGCGGCATTTGAAAAAAAGCCGCACAGCGCGAAAATAGCGGCCGCATGCATGCGGTTAAAATAAATGTGTCCTTGTGTAATGCAACTGGTGTTCATTTAAAGCGCTGTGATACCTATGGGTCAAGTGCGCGCTATATAAAGCTCTTAACAAAAAAAGTATGCATCCAACAGAAAAGGTGCTAAACCTCAGGGATGAAATTATGTGGCGTGAAGATAATGAACTCGAGTTATAATGAAATATATCAATAAAAAATACCGACCTCTGTAGCAGAAACTGATCACGACGCTGTGAATGAAGTCGCTCCTGCATGAATGTACTGCATAATTATTGCACTTCACAGAAAGCACATATGCCACAATGAAAGTTGCACTGCTGTAAAGGAAAGAGGGCAGACCAATTAGCACAATCTTTTCTAATGTTGTGATATGGAACTGATCAAGCAATGTTTGCAGCAAACTAAACTTTTGCACCAGAGTTAAAAATTAAACAAAGCGAATTTACAGATGTGAGCTGCACCAACATCGTATGAAAGAGTTAAAAAAATGTTTTCCATTAATTTATTTAATTGTTAAGGATGGGTCTGTGGGCCAGTCTTAAAGGCAAAATCCCTATGCTTCTTTTTAATAGTCCCAGTTGAAATACCAGTGCAATATCAGTTTATGTTTTTTACGTTGATTTAGGGAGTTGGCTTTCTTTCCTAAATTTTCTTTAATACAATAAAATAACTCATAAAGAATATGTGTTTTATATACTGTTTCACTGGTACTTTTCACTGTTTAAAAAAAAAGTGCAGACATACTTCTTTGGTATGTAAAGGAGCAACATATGTTTGTTCATTAATTCAATACAAAAGCAGAAAAAATTAAAATGGAATTAAAACAAATGTTTAAATACATTTAAAAAAAATTTATAACTCTCGGACTATACGTGTGTGTGTGTGAATATATATCAGTATATAAATATATATCGGTATCTAAATATATATCTATATCTATATAAATCTGAATATCTATATAAATCTATATATATAAATCTATCTATCTGGGTAGTTATAGGTCGGACGACGTTTCTATAGGGAGGATTTTAAGACCGGATCTAGCCTCTATACAACTGGCCCTGTTAGTTAAGGGTCCAACACATAAAAAGGGTACCTTGTTCATCCAATTTTTAGCAACCTCACCAGCATGTCAGCAATGAGACCTAGGACAGTTACTTGGTCAGATCATGATATCATTCCCGTTCTCCTTCTTTGTTAGTTGGTGAGTAATCCCCCTTCTTATCCAGAGAGGCTAGATCACTGCTGGTTGAAACCAGATCCTACCAAATAGGAACTCACCTTTATAAATTCCAAACCCAAGATAGGGGATGATAGCTCAGACGCAATTCCAATATTTAATGACTAGATTTTAAGTCATCTTTAGATAGTAAAATTCCACTCAGGATTCACAAAAATGGACGGCAAGTCAGATGAGCCTCTGGTTCAAAACCCATTTACCGAACTTAAGATAAAGTTGAAAAGGATGGAAAGAAATTTGAGAAAAACCTATTACTCAAGCGGTAAATTAGATTATAAGAAAGCAGTAAAAATATATAATTATGTAATCAGAGGTGCACTTTCTACCTACTGTGCTTCACAAATAGATAATATGTCTAATTCAGCAAAAGAGGTATTTAAGGTAGTTAAACCCTTTACAATCCAACATGTCTGGGTACTGTGCCGATATCATCAGAGAGTCACTGCAATTAACGGAATAACTTTTTTCGGGAGAAGGTAGCAAACGGGGTATTACAGGAGGAAAAAGTGACGTGGGCAGTGACGTCGGCAGGTACCAAACGGGGCATTACAGGAGGAAAAAGAAACGTGTGCAGGTTACAAAAGCGTACAAAGTGGAGCGGTCAGCTTAAAGCTAAATTGACAATCGGGAGAAGGTACCAAACGGGGCATTACAGGAGCAAAAAGTGACGTGGGCAGGTTACAAAAGCATACAAACTAAACATAGAAGCATAATACTGCACAACATCAGGGCGGGCGCGGGCCCTGAGCCATGATTGCTCCCGGACAACGTCGGGACGGGCTGCTAGTTTACTAAATAATTTGCCTACTCATACAGCAGGGCACCTACATGATCTCTCTTTTCTAAATTGAGGACGGTGTCAGTAGATAACTCTCCTCCTTGGTCTGTTCTGATCACTTTGCGGTATCGTTTTCCATTTGAACGGCTACTCTTATTGATCAGACCATGGATTTTGCAACTTGTTCTAGACATTGGTCTAAATTCAACACAGCAACCTTTAGTTCTCTTCTTGAGATAACTCTGCAAGAGTTGAGCTAGTCAGTGAATGCTGATGCCAGTGTCATTGCTAACTGGTTTCAGTCATCCCTTGACTCGGTGCTCCCACTTAAACCCAATACTAACCTCATATCTGCACCCCCGCTCCTTGATGTAATGACTCTCTACTTGGGTTTAAAAACAACTACAAACGTTTAGAGAAGGCTTGGCATTAGCCTCACTCAATGAGGACAAGATCAAGTATAATTTGGCTCTGAGGATTTATCACAAAGCATGTCATTCTGCCAGGGCCACCTTATATTCTAACAAAATTACTTCAGCTCAGAATTGCCCAAAATACTATTTCAGATTCTCAAAACTCTAACAAATCCTGCCAAAGTTTCTCCACTCCCCGGTTTTTGTAGCTCCAGTGTGATGATTTAGCAGTTTTTTCTGCAAAACAGTAGCTGATATTCATTCCTCCTCACCCTCTTTGCATGAGAAAAGCACTACCATATTTCCATTTCTATTAAGTCAGTTTCCCCATTTCCGCCTCTACCTCCTCTGTGTTTTAGCAAACTTTGTCCCCAGCTCTTTTCAATAGTGACCACTCTTCTCAATTCCTCTCTATTAGAAAACTTAGTTCCCAAAGCTAGGAAACACGCTATGATGTTACTGTTAGTGAAGAAACCTAATCTTGACTTTCTCAACAGGGCCAACTATTGGCTGATTTTACTGCTGTCACTGTTTGCCAAAATTATTGAAAAACAAGTTACTCAGCAACTTTCAGCCTTCTTGGTAAATCTTCACCCTTCGCAATTGGGATTTCGGGCTGGACACAGCATGGAATCCACACTGATGGGTGCTAGACTTAGACCGCAGCTCGATTGGGGAGGTATAGCTGCTCTGATTCTGCTAGATCTTAGTGCTGCTTTCAACACTGTCTCTCACCACATGCTTCCCCCAGAGGCTGGAGGAAATGGGCATCCAAGGCATGGCCCTGGCCCTTATTTTCTAGAAGAACACACCTTCCAGGTCTGTACTAAATCACGTAACTCTAATTCATACCCACTTTTTCTGGGGTTCCGCAGTGTCCCGTCTTGAGCCCTACCCTATTTAACATCTACATGTGGGCTATGGCAGACATGGTGGAAGGCTGCAGTCTTACATTGTTTTTCTATGTGGATGACACCCAAATAATGTGATCTCTATTTCACAATAGAGATTGTAGTTCAGCTATTCTTAACCCCTGCCTTACTCAGGTGGCGACTTGGATGAACAGTAACTCCTTAAAGTTAAATCGGAACAAGTCTGAAATTGTACTGGTCAGTAATGAACCGCATCTTCGAGGCCCACTTTGTTGACCTGATGATCTGGGGTCCGTTCCTATCCCTGCTCGAGTAATCATGTACCTGGACATCTGGTTAGACCACAAGCTTACGATGGACCAACAAATCACAAAGGTAGCCTCTGCCTGTTTCGGCATCCTGAGTAAGGGTGGGCAGTAAACTCTGGTTCTTCGGCAGAGTTTGCAGAGTTTTGCCCACTCCGCGCTCTACTTAGAATGCAGAGTTCTGGAAAAACCCTGCCAACGGCTGGGTGGCAGAGTTTTTTGGTGCGCGCGACTCACCAATGTTAAGTTGGCGAGGATGAACTAGAAAATTGAATATAGGACCACCGTAATAGCCAAATTTCTCAATGCAGACAGTTGCAGCTGGTTGCTACCGCTCACAATGAGAAATCTGCTGCTCAAGTACAAAATCCACTCTAGCAGCAGAAAGAAGCAACACCCTCAGGTGTGTCACGTGGTGCAGTTTGCGCTGATTATACAGCGCGGTATAAGCCCCTACACTAAAAATCAGCGCAAGCGGCGTAGTGTACTGAATTCCAGCACTCACTGAACTCTGCGGAATCTAGTGGATTTTTTAGCTAACTTAGTGGACTTTTCGCAGCCCAAAGGATGGTGGTACGGGCGAAGGGTTCTCTGGCAACTTGGGTAAGGTTTACTGGTCCTCCCATTAACTCTGCACAGGACCTTTGCATCCTCCCCGGCTCTGCATATTGATTCCGGTGACCCCTGAAGTGACGGTTCATATATGTCCAGCGCAGTGTACTACATGACAGCTTCGATCACGTGACAGCCAAACATTTATGGACGGACTCGAAATGAATCTATCCAATTATCGCTAGTCTTAACGCAGGTCATACTGACTAATGAGCGGGGAGCGTGCCGTGTGTGTCCGCCATCCATTACTATTGCTTGTCACCAGTTCCAGGCATGACAGCTCATGCAGGGCCATGTGATATTTCAGAGGTATGATCAGCATTGAAGAAAACAAGCATGCATTAACTGATTTACAGTAAAGGTGATGAATGTGGAGCTGTAGAAGACAAGATTGTTTCTTTGGTTGATCAATGATTATAATATTAACTCTACGATTCCCCTCCCAATAGCTTATTTTAAATATTAGAAAAATACAGTTGTGCAAATCACTTCTGAGGAGAAACTCTCACTTTTATGAATTCTCAAATATGTCAAAGGACACTAGAAACCTCTGTGGATTCTAAAGAGCGCTCAATATGTAACCCACATAAAAGTGTGAATTACTGTTTCTGGAAAGGAACGCAAAGGAGCATTTCCACCGTCAAGCTTGTATTTATGAGGAACTAGCTTACCGGTCGCGCGTTGCTGAGATCTCAGAAGAAAGGAAATTTAAGGAAACTTGTTATGATAACATTCAATTTACATTGTGTCATTTTTATTGAAACTTATTCATTTTAATATGGAAAACATTTTAAAGTGTTGTTTTAATTCTGTTTATTTATTCGAGTGCTTGTGGATACACGGTATTTTTTGTTTTTCCGTCTGGTGTGTACACGAATAAATCAGAAGGTTTTCCGACACGTGAGCTGGCTACATACAGTTGTCCATGTGAGAAGCATGGATTCTCCAAATCTAGTCCACACACTTCCAGCGATTGTCCTTGTGCTTTGTTGATGGTCATTGCAAAAGCGAGTCGCAACGGAAACTGTAAACGTTCTCTATTGGAAAGATTTTATTTTTGTTTTTGCTAGAAACCTTCGCGGGAGTGTACTCAACAACTTCCCAAAGTTTCATGGCGATCGAATGGTAGTAATGCATAAAGACAAACAGACATACTTTCGTTTTTATATATATAGAAGATATGTTCTTCTTGCTGCGAACTCTCTTTGGTACAGTCGGAGGGTGAAAAGATAGGCGTTTCTTCCTGCAGTCAGCGTGAAAGTCTGTGGGCAAATGGCGAAGGTTGCAGCATTGTTGTTGCTATGTCCCCTGGGTGTGAAAATCTTGCCTTTGTGACATGTTATCTTCCTATGTACTTATTTGGCACTAACAACACAGTCTGTATAGGACAAGCTGTGCCTAAAGCAGTTCGTGTTCTTTACCACAGCGGCACAGAATAGCTCGAAAAAACATAAACTTGCTGAGGAATTTGTAAAGAAGTTTTTGAGCTGTGTTGGATTCAGTTAGCGTGGAAATGATGACCTTGAGTCGCTGGTGTTACCAGAACTGAAGCAGAGCGAACTCAGTGAAATTACACAGAGTTGTCATGCAGCTTCATGGAATTCCGCCCACCCCATAATAGCATTTTTTAACTAAAAGACACTGGAATTCCCAAGTTATAGTTAACTGAAGTATCTATAACATGCCCTCTCACCATGCACCGCTCATACCCTCACATAGGACATCACTCATGACATGTTCTATGACGACATTGATAACATAACTACGCACATCTGAAAAGACATCATTGAAGACAAAACTGCATGGTAAATAACAGTTACTTCATGGCTCAAGTGTATACATTCACTGGATACATAGACAGATAGATAGATAGATAGATAGATAGATAGATAGATAGATAGATAGATAGATAGATAGATAGATAGATAGATAGATAGATAGATAGATAGATAGATAGAGAGATAGAGAGATAGAGAGATAGATAGATAGATAGATAGATAGATAGATAGATAGATAGATAGATAGATAGATAGATAGATAGATAGATAGATAGATAGATAGATAGATAGATAGATAGATAGATAGATAGATGGGGCAGCTCCTCCTTTAGGGCGGAGGAGCGTCACCACACTGCTTTCTCTCAGTGCGAGAAGCAGAAACATAAAATGGTATTTTAAATACCATTTTATGTTTCTGCTTCTCGCGCTGTGAGAAAGAAGAATGTTATGCCTGGTTGGGGCTGGGTGGTTCGTGGACCAGTGCTGTGGGCCCGACTGTTTGGTCGGCCATCTGGAGCCGACCAAATCAGTCATGCACACTCTGCATTTTCTTTATTTATGCTGCATGCAAAATGGCCTACCTACAGGTGCCCGGCTGGGCGCCGTCCGCACCAATCACAGCGCTACCATTGCAGCATTGTGATTGGCTTAAGGGAGGGGAGGGAGGATGCCTGCTTCCTGTTCCTGCCTGAGGTGCAGGAAAATGCGGGCGTAGGACCTGACCAGGAGTGGAGGCAAAGCGGGACCCGGTGAGGTAAGCTTTTTTTAACTGTCCAGTGCGAACCCCCGTGCGATCCCCTCACACACACCCCACCTGCGAGACATGCGCCCCGCGACAGATAGATAGATAAATAGATAGAGAGATAGACAGACAGAGAGATAGACAGACAGACAGACACACAGACAGACAAAGAGATGGATGGATGGATGGATGGATGGATGGATGGATGGATGGATGGATGGATGGATGGATGGATGGATGGATGGATGGATGGATGGATGGATGGATGGATGGATGGATGGATGGATGGATGGATGGATAGATAGATAGATAGATAGATAGATAGATAGATAGATAGATAGATAGATAGATAGATAGATAGATAGATAGATACTGCGGAAATATATTTAGAAATGTGCTTGTCCTGGACTGTGGCTGGTTCAGCAGTTAATATTGATCATATGCCAGTGTGCGTTAGTGTATCAGTGGCGCAGCAGAACGATCAATAACAGTCAGATACCTGACAATCAATTAAACCTCTTCCATCCCGATGATCATAACTTATTAAGAACTTGCAATGTCATAAATACTTTATTTTAAATGGATTGAGGAAGTGCAGTGTTTTAATGAGAAGTGTCAAGTGCGAGTCCATGCTGCACAGCGGCATCAGGGATTACATTTTGGACATGCCCGGAGATGCTTTGACAAATTGGATTTTAAGGACATCAACTCGGGAAGAGGCTGACGCACCGCTCACTGAACGAAGAAGTCTACAGAGACTGGATCTAATGAACAGGCTCTACGAAAGGATTCAAGCAACATTACAAAAACCTTTGCAAAATTACCATATTTTTATGATAAACAACTCAATCAGGGTTTGTCGATTTTATAATTGATTTTACAGCAATTAAAGGGCCACCAAACGATTGGAAGGTAAAGAACTGTCAAGTTAGTGCTTGGTAAATCCTTCTAGAGAAAACTACCTTCTCATTCTCATTGGGCCATCTCTTTAAACGTTTAGGCACAAGGCTAACCGGCTGCCACACTCCTTGCATTCCCATTTTCCTTCAGGTTTCTCAGCAAGAATAGTTAGCACAAGCATGTTTTATCTCTGAGAGTGTCTGCAAATAGTGGAGCATTCATCCTTCCGCCACTATGGGAACAATATATATACATATATATATACATACATACATACATAGTGAAAAGCATTGAAAGGGCATTTTTTGATTTTTTTGTCTCTATGAATGGTTTTGCATGACTTATTGCAAATCACTAGCTTAGTCAGCAGAGATATAGTATGCAAAACTACATGGAGATTGTGCAGCGGAAAAGTTATAGGGGATTGTAAAAAAACTATTCTTCCCAGTTTAGCTCCCATAGGAAATATTTTCATGCCTACACCCCAAACAGCCCAACAAATGTATACCAAACTTTTGTTGGAAAGCATGCTTTCATTGATTTATTGTAAATCCATTTAATAGATCTTGTCGGGAGTTGCAATGACCGGTGGTGGCCAGTATTTGAGCACGGGGGTGGACGGCCACATGTGTATACATGCACACTCACTCACACCCATGCATTCACACACATGCACATATTCACCCACCATTCAAAAGCACATACATATGCAAACTTACTGCCATTCACACCATGCACTCACCAATACACATAGTTTCATACTAACACAACGCATGCACCAAACATTAAAAAACAAAACATAACAGGTCTCAGCGGTGAACTCAGGTGGCAGAGTGATGATTGGGACTGCTGCCTCCTCTTATTAGCTTACCCTGTAATGGGTCAGCCAATGAGAGGAGGCAGAATCCCATGCGAGTCACAGATTGGGATTGGGTCAGTGAGACTGCTGACCCCTACCCACTCTCTGACAAGCGTCACTAATGGACACTCAGCCCTGGGCACATCAGAGCTTGGAAATTAAGTGCCCATTTCCAAGGCTCTGTATGACGCTCCCCTTCGTAATGCAGCTGAGGACTGCCAAGTGCTGTGCCATGCTGAAAAGTTCACAGGGCTGTGACAGCTTCAGCTCAGAAGACTTCAGCTCAGGCATGCGGGTGCCTGGGCCTTTAGCAAAACTAAAGCACCTGGCTGCCTGATCTGAGCATAAAGAGTATCAGACTGACCTTTGCTTTGCAATTATTATTCATTGCTCTGGGCAAGGAGTGCCCCATAATGTCCCAAGAGGGCTTTTTAGAAACATTTTAATCATTGTGGTGCCCCGGCAAGGGGCAGAAGAACTACCTACATTTTGTTTCATATTCTGGAGGGCTGCAGGGAGCATAGCAGCCCCACAGCAACATTAAAAAAATAATAAACCCCCTGAGTCTTTAAATGCATTGCCCCAGGAGAGCTTACCATATGTTCTTAAAGTACTTCGAGCTGGAGCTGTATGCTCTTCAGATGGAGTGCAGGGACCGCTCGTGGTTGGTGCTATGACTACAATGTGTGGCCTTGATTCTTTTTTTTTGTTAAATAGCTTAATTGAAAATATTTTGCGAAAATCACTATCATCAAACATTTCCACGTGTGCATTTATAAAATATACATTAAGTTATAGTTATTGGTGACTTCTTGACAAAGCCAATAGCTCTGCTTCAGATATGTTGATGTGCTGACCCCTTTATAAAGCCAATAGGCCAGCAGCTTTTTATATGTTGATGTTCTGCAACTTTGACAAAGCAATTAGGTCTGCCTTTCTAAAAGTGATACCCTTGATATTGTTATGTGACTTAGTCAGTTGAGTTCACCTATGGGCAGTAGCACACAATTCCTTCAGCTGGATGCAGTTTTGCGGTTGGGCTCAGGTCAGGGCCTGTGCACAATCCCCCACCATGCAGAGCGATAGACATTTTACTTTACATTAAAAAAATATAGAAATTCACTGAAAAAAACAACGATTAAAGTGACGTTATAGTTAGGAATTATATCATATCTAACTAAAATTAAAGAAAACCATAGAAAGTCACTGAAAAAAATAAAAGTGAAAGGGACTTTATAGGTAGGTGAAAATGTCAGTGAAAGCATACCATTTTAAACAAACAAAGCCACTACAATTCACCAGTTATAGTAATCTCAAGAAACTATCAATTGTGCCCTAGGGTAACTATAACTCGTGCCCTCACCATTGCACTGCTAATTGCCCCACATATTAGATCACTTATGGCATGTTCTTTGAAATCAGTGACAATATCACTGCAACTTTTGCAATGACATTATTAATGACAATTAAACAGAAACAACAACCCAAAAACCCCTTGTGAGCTTGGGTATCTAAACATAGTAAGGTAAATTTCTGACAAAAATAATACAAAATGTAAAAATGATTAGGTTGCCCAATAAGTGGCATCTAGAATCAAAATATGCCATTCATATAGTCATTTTGCTGGATGGAGTTAAATCAAACAAGAGGATCTCAATAATAATAATATATGACAGCCACATTTATTGATTAAAATCATGAAGAGAATGTATCAACAAATTGCAAGGCAGTGGTGCAATACAGAAAGTATCTAAACATACATTGACAATGCATTATCCAAATTAGACTGACTACAAGTTCCGATGCTTTGCAGCATCAAAAATAATTGTATATTTTGGCAGTTGGATCCACGAGAGTGTTAAGAGACTCTCGCAGGAGCACCAATTAAAAAATATAGCATTCTTATTGGCCCAGAAGCTTTATTTCCCTGGGGCCAACTCGCTCCCGTGGGAGTCACACTCCCACGAGCGCTCTGACTGGCTGCTAGCAACATGAGAAACATGTTTCTGGCAGCCATTAAAAGATTTGGGGACTCAGACCCTTACCCGCAAGACCACTTGGTGGGGATCCCCACTTGGACCAAACAAGAAAAAAAAATGCAAAAATGAAGCAATCCGGTGAGACTCTCACGGGATTGGGGATGAAGCAGGCAGCGAGGCTGCATTTAAATAACTTATGCACTGGGGAGCCTACCCCCGGGGCTCATTTCATAAAGGAGAGGGGGGCTCAGCATCAAGCCCAGGGATGCTGTGGTGCTTTGATGCAGAGTCCTGCATCATCAGTGAGGATGCCACCAAAAAGGGTCTCACAACGCGAAGGTCTGCATTGAGGATGCATTGTGCAGCGGTAGTTCCAAGGAGACTGCAGGCTGCGATGTGATGTGCATTATTGGGACTGCATTACGCTTCAGCAGGTCTGAAGCAGGGCTGCAAGGAGATGCGTCACACTGCATTGGTTCTGCTCACATGACCACAGCTGGGCGGGTAGAGCATATTCAGGTCCACTTCAAAGGGTCCAGGACTGGGGTGGCACCACTTGGGGGGCAGAACTCACAACAGGCAGAGAGTCTAGGTGCTGGGTTCAAGTAGGTTGGAGCTTTTTCTATCTCTGCGGCTCTGATTAGAAGACCAGGTGACTTGCCCTTGCAGTCACTCCGATGGCCCTGGGTTCAAGATGCAGGTCCAGTCCTTCTTACTCAGTCAGCAGGTCAGCAGAGTGGCAGTCCTTCCAGAAGAGCAGCACTGCTGTCCAAATGAGTCAACCATAGGGCCAGAGGTGTACTGAATATTTGAATCTGAGGGTCCATTATTTATACCTGGTGCTCACCTTGCATTTTCTAGAGAATTCTATTTGAAGCCCTTGAAGTTTATTGTACAGTACTTGGCATACTACACAGATACACACTGCTCTCTGCATTGTTGATTATTTATTACTTGGCATATTTACCATTTGCGCAGATGCACAGTACAGGACACAGTTACCTATTTTGCAGTGGCACATTACCTGTCGCATTACTAAGTTGTTGTGCGGTTGCGCATCTCTTACTCATGAATAGGTGATCTAGTATATTGTTTAGAGTACTTCTATATGACTATGCTTTGGGTGCCAGAAATCTAAAGTGTTTCTCTTCCTCCGATGCACAAAGTCCCTCTCCAGATTATACTGTTCGAGAGGTGTTCTGAAGCACACAGAGTGGTGCCAACTTAGATCACAGTGTCTTTTCTTGCTTCTCATTCCATCCCCCTTGGGGCATCTGCTAGTACTCCTGTATCTCAGGAGTTCTGATAAGTGTTCCAGGAGGTATGTGAGGACAAGCATAGCCCCTGCAGAAGTTGCCTGGTTTTCAGGTGGTTGGTTGTAGGAGAAATACTAGCCACAACAATACTTTCTTCTTTGAGCGATGGATCCCATGACCTTAAACCCAACCCAAAATCTGGTGCATGCCCTGAATCCCGAAGAAACCCCATTCTTATTAGATTTAACCTGAGTCTTAAAACATATGAAACACTTGATGTAAAAATTGAGACAGGGAAACCTAGATTTGCAAGATGAGTTAAAAAGATATAAGCCCGAGAGAATCTTTGAGACGTATGCAGACTGAGAAAGGGAGAATTAAAAACCCTATACTTTAACTCCCTCGTTTTGGAGCAAGTTTTAACAAAGAGGTTGCCGCCCTGCCCCATCAGGGTCCAGCTAATAGCTCACAAGGGCCGCAGCCTCCTAATCTTACAGTTACCACTCCTACGCCTGTGCCGGTAGCTGTCGCTGAACGTTTTTTTTTTTAGCAACAGCACTATATACAACATTTTCATTCCTCGGTGCAAGTTACAGTTCTTGTGTCACCCAGTAGCTTTCCGCAACGATACTGCTAAAGTATCTTTTATCATTTCTTATTTAGGATGTAATGCTGCCAACTGGTCCATTCCTCATGTGGAAAGAAACAATCCTTTTTTATATGACTTTAACAATTTTAAGGAATCCATGTGAAAGCTGTTTGCCAAACATCCATTTATTGAAGCCACTTATAACGAGCCACTGAATTTACACCAGGGTAGTAAGTATTTATTTACTCACATTACCTCTTTTAAGCGGCTAATTACAGAACCAATTGGCCAGAAGAAAATGTACATCCTTATTCCGTAGGGGCATAAGGGATAACCTCAAGGATGTTCTGGCTCAGATAATCGACCCACCTGAGGAATGTTCAGAATTCATTGATTTGGTAGTAAAATTAGATAATAGGTTAGGGGAAAGTAAATAGGAAAGAACCAGAGGGGAAACCAGAATAGTGGTTGTTAAAACAGAGAAAAGAGAATCCACAAAGACAACGCAAGAGGCATCAGAGCCCATGCAAATCTGAGGATTTCGGGATTCTCTGTCAAACGATGAAAAAAAGAGGAGAAAACTCAATCTTTGCCTCTATTGTGGCAAAGCTGGACACTTCAACCGTGAAGGTCCTAAAAAACCTGGTACCACCAGGAAAGTAATTGGGTTGGCGGATTCCTACTCCAAATGCTCGGAAAATTGTGAGGCTCTGTCAGAAATGAGACCCATTTATTGAGCACCAGGACTAAGGGCGTCTCTAGATATCTGGCACCCACTCTCTCTGAGGTCCCCAGACATTTAACGATTATTATAACCCTTGTAATCTCTATACAGAAGGGAATGATGGATGGAGCGTTTGAGCAAATCAAACACTCACCCCCAGTCAAATGATCTGGGTTTAATCCATCACCATTCTTTAGCTCACTCAGCCACCCCAGTTCAGCCATGGCCATATGCAAATCAGTCTGACCCTGTGCCTCATGGGAACAGTCCAGCCCGAACTGCCAAGCCATGTCTTCCCTGGACCGGAAACAAGCATCCTGGGACCGGTTTCGGATTAATAATCCTCATCAGCCAGGCTATCTTGAATCCAGTGGCCAAGTTTATTTATTTTATTTTGAAAGTTTTGTATAGCGCGAACAAGATCTTTACAGATATCAGAGCGCTTCACATAGAAAAGGGGAGCAAGAGGGAACATAGTCAAACAGGTAAGTAAAAATGCTAGTAGTACCCACATGTGGTAGCCAAGAAAATCACATAAATCACATAAATCACATATATAATTAAAACATATAAAACAATTAAGCCAAGGGGTCGAGCAAGGAGTACAGAACAGTGCAGAGACTTAACAAAGTTCAGAATAGCACTTCAGGTGTATTTAGCCATGAGGATAGCTTTTACTTCTTTCTTAAACAGTGTAGTGGAGGAGATAAGCCTCGTTTCAGGGGGGAGTGAGTTCAAGATCATGGGTGCCATTCCTGAGAAGGAGCGTTTATACGTTTTTTCCTTCCGGAATCTTCGAGGCTTCAGCAGAAGATTGTTTGTGCCTCTGGTGTTTCTAGAGCCTCCAGAGATTGTCAGCTTCTGAGTGAGATAGCTTGGTGAGCTCATGTGGACAGCTTTGTGCGTCATGCAGGCGATTTTCAGATGTATTCTGGCTTCGAAAGGCAGCCAGTTCAGGTTTTTAAAGTCAGGGGAGATATGTGAGTGTTTTTTTGAACCAGTGATGAGTCTCGCTGCAGCGTTTAGAGAAGCTCTTAGTGGTGCAGTAGTAGTTAGGGGGAGTCCGCACAGGGCGATGCTGCCATATTCTATTCGAGGGATGACTAGTGCTTGTATTGCAGTTCGGAAGTCATCTGCAGGGAGGAAGGGTTTAAGTTTCCTCAGGGTATTGATTTGGTAGTTCGCTCCCTTAGTTGCCTTGCTGATATGTTGCTGCATGTTGAGATTGGTGTCAAGTGTAATGCCTAAGGATTTTGCTGAGTCTACGATGGTGGGTTGGACATTGAGTGCAGTTAGGTCTTTAAGCCAGAGTTGTGTGGTAGAGATCTTGGCGGGAGGTGAGATAAGAAGGAACTCTGTTTTCAGAGCATTGAGTTTGAGATGATTATCGGCAAGCCAGGATTGGGTGCTTCTGATCATTGAGTTCAGGAGCAAAATGTCTTTGGGGGATTGTAATTTGAGATATAGTTGGGTATCATCAGCGTACATGTGAAAGTGTATATTGGACTCTTGTAACAAGGTGGTGAGGGGTTCCATGACTAGGTTGAACAAAGTTGGGGATAGGGAGGAACCTTGTGGGACGCCTAACGAAACAGGTATAGGCGAGGACATCAGGTTGTTACTCTTGAATTTCTGCGACCTGTTGTGTAGAAAGGAAGTGAACCATTTGAGGACTGTCCCAGATAGACCCAGTCTTGTGTTTAGTAGTTCGAGTAACTTCTCATGCTTAACGGTGTCAAAAGCTGAAGAGAGATCAAGAAGGATGAGGAGACAGGTATAATTTTGATCTAGCATTTGAAGGGCGTCGTCAATTATGTGTGTCATAGCCGTTTCAGTGCTGTGCCCCGCTCGGAAGTCTGATTGATGAGGATTGAGGAGGCCAAACTGGTCAATGTGTTTAGTCAATTGTAGTTGTGCGCATTTTTCCAACAATTTGGCGAGAGTGGGGATATTGGTAATGGGACGGTAGTTGTTTAAGTCAGAGGGGTTGGCTGTTGTTTTTTTAGTAGAGGCGTGACTGGTCCTACTTTGAGGGGGTCAGGGATGGTTCCTTGTTGAAGTGAGCTGTTGATAATTTTAGTCCAGAGTGGTAGGAGCAGAGGGATAAAGTCCTTTACAGTGTTAGCAGGGAGGGGGTCCGTGAGGTGATTGGATGGTTTAATGGTGCTGAGCAGTTTCCCTATTTCTTCTTCAGAGTAGGTGACAAAGGATGACCATGTGGCATTGTTTTTTCGTTCAGTGGATGCTATGCAATGAGGCTTGGAGTAGAGGCTTGCGTCAATGATGAGATCACTCTTTATGTTGTCAGTTTTTTGGATAAAGAAAGTGGAGAAGTCTTCACAGGAGGGAGCCTCGTGCATATTGCTGTGTGGCTGGGGTTGTTCCTTGCATTGAGTTCTGATTAGATCAAACAGTTTCCTCGGCCTGTTCCTTGCTTGGTCGAGCTGGTGGCTGAAGAAAACTGTTTTTGAGCGTTTAATTTTCCTGAAGTAGGCGTTTCTCTTTTTCTTCAGTGTTTTTAGGTGCAGTTCAGAGGGAGCTGATCTCCAGGTGCGCTCTGCCATTCGCATGGCTCGTCGGCCCTCGTTGAGACTCCGGTCGTACCATGGGTTGGAGATTTTGGAAGATACCCTTTTTAGTTGCAAACGTGCAGCCTCATCAATTATTGTGGTCATTGCATTGAGATAGTGGTCAGTCAAGCATTGCACGTCCAAGTGAGCAAGGGACTCACGTCTGAGCATACCCTGCCAACTTAGGGCGAACAAAGCGATACAAAAGGGGATGATATTGGAGCGTTTGAGCAAATCAAACACTCACCCTCAGTCAAAAGATCTGATTTGCATATGGCCATGTCTGACTTGGGGTGGTGTGGAGTGCTCAGACGTGAGTCCCATGCTCTCCACACCACTGGAGTCAAGCTATCCAGGCTGATAGCCAGAAACCGGTCCTTGGATGCTTGATTCCGGTCCAGGAAAGACATGGCGTGGCAGTTCGGGCTGGACTGGACTGTTCCCATGAGGCACAGGGTCAAGGCTGATTTGCATATGGCCATGTCTGACTTGGGGTGGTGTGGAGTGCATAAAAACGATGGATTTAGGCTCAGATCTCTGTACTGGGTTGAATGTATGACAATGTTCTGCATTCTGTCCATCAACTGTTGTTTTTGCCTTGTAATCTCTACCCAAGCCTGAAAGGTGCTGCCGATGCTTCTGGATTCAGGAGCTATAGGTAACTTCCTGGATAGAAAATAGGCATCAGTCTTAGGAATTCCCAAGGTCAAGAAAGTGGAGCCTGGGCCCATAAAGTCTATCAATGGCTCAGAACCTTTCCTCAGGCCTCATAATCCATCTAACAGATCCACTCACCATGGTTCTTGCCAATGGCCCCAACAAAAGTATACTAGTAGGTCTATTGACATCCCCGTTTTTGGAGCCATGCTAGGGGTTCCCTGGTTACAGCACCAAAACCTCAAAATTGACTCAGTAATGCACAAAAATGACTGTTATCAAGATACACACAATGCAATTACCCCTTTAAGTTTCGCCTCAGTAATAGGTGCAGAAGCAACTAGTCTCCCATAAAGTTATCGGGATTTTCAAGAAGTGTTCTGTGAACAGAAAACTACCCAACTGCCACCTCACAGGACATATGATTGTGAATAGATCTCCTGCCCGGGGCATCTCTTCCGTGTAGTAGAGTCTATGCACTACCCGAACCCAAAACTCTGTTTCTACAGGTTTATCTAGATGATGGATTCATGCGATATTCAGTTTTGCCCATTTCCTTCCCCATTATGCGTTGTGTCTAAGAAGAAGGGGGAACTGCATGCATGCATAGATTATCGAGTGGTCAACAAGGTAACTATCAAGAACTGTTACCCCTTTCCACTGATTTCTGTGTTATTGTATGAAGTCCATCAGTTCACCATTTACAAATAATAAAACCTTTGTGGTGCATACCACCTCATTAGGGTCAAGGAAGGGGGTAGCGGAAACTGCATTTAGAACTAATTGTGGACTGTTTTAATACACAGAGATGTTATTTCGCCTGTGCAATGCTTCTGTGGCCTTTCAGTTCTTCATAAATGAGATACTGCAGCAATTATTGGATATATGTGTAGTTGTTGACTTAGATGACTTCCTGATCTATTCAGCTAATCAGGAAGAACACAGAGGACATGTACGGGCAGTACTTCAACGTCTCAGCGAAAACTATTTACTTACTATGTTCGATAAATGTGTTTTTAATGCCACTGTCATTGAATTTCCAGGCGTTGTCACCTGACAGAATAGCCGTGGATCAAGCAAAGGTTAAGGCAATCCTGAACTGGGGGGCTCCAAAAACCATTAAAGAAGTTCAGAGTTTTTGAGGTTCGCCAATTTCAAATGCCAGTTTACACCACATTTTTCTGAGGCCGTAGCACTCATCACTTGGTTGATAAGGAAAAGGACCCTTTTCCAATAGAATCCAGAAGAAGAGGCTTTTTTCAGGCACTAAAGAAACGGTTTACAGAAGCCCCAATCCTATGACAACCAGACCCAGCTCCGTGGTGCTTTGTTGAGACATACACTTCCCAGGTGGCTGTGAAGGGATTTTGTCTCAGATAGAGGCCATTTCCATCCTGTCGCATACTTCTCAAAAAACTCTTGCCAGGAGAACAGAGTTATAGGCTGGCAGTGAGAGAAATATTGGCCCTAAAATTAGCCTTGCAAGATTGAAGACGTCACCTATTGGGGTCAGGACAACTGTCACCATTTACATGGATCACTGAAATCTACAATTCTTTCAAGCCACAAAAGCCCTAACATCTAGACAACTGAGCTGGCTATTGTTCTTTAATGAGTTTGACTTTGTTATTACCTACCATCCAGAAACCGCACAACAGAGAGCAGACACATTTTCACGTCTAGGATTTTCCGCTACGGACAGGGTTTCAGATCCACTGCAGTCTATTATTCCACAAAATGGGATTGTAGACCTGTGCACCTCTGAAGAGTGTCTAGGACAACTAAGGTCCGCCATTGAAGGATTGAAGGCACCCAAAGAGGTTGAAACTAAAGACGGATTATTGTATCATGGTACTAGATTATTCCTCCCCACTCAGTATTTACCAGAAAGCATTTTGCACTGGAGTCATGGCACGACCCTAGGAGGTCACCCTAGTGAAAAGAAAACTGCTGAACTGTGTAAGAGATGGTTTTGGAGGCCCACTTCCTCAACCAATGTTAAAACCTATGTTCAACGGTGTCCCACTTATGTTCACAGTAAGACCCCACATTCTTCTCTCTATAGTTATGTCATTAACCATACCTCCATCACCTTGGCATACCTTAAGCATGGACTGTGCCATGGACAGTGGAGAAGCGTGGCTCAGTGGTTATAGGCGGCAGACCCGGAAGCTGAGATCGGCCGTGGACCAGGGTTTGATTCCCCGCCTCGGCGGGTCTCGGGCTCAAAATTCCACGGACTCGACAATTCTCGCTCCGGTGCCTACTCGACTCACGGGGTCACACTCTGCGACTCTGGGCAATAGCTTGCTTAATCTCCACTACGGCCCCTCGCGGCGGGATGCCTGGCTTTCACCTTGTGGATACCCTTCCGGGGTATCTCACAGGGGAATACCAGGACGGGTTCCCTAAGCAAGCGCCTTGAGACCTTCGGGTGATTCGTGCGCTATATAAGTCGAAATACATTACATTTACATTTACATACTTACCCGTATCCAATCGATATTCAGTAATATAGGTTACTGTAGACTATTAAACCAAGATGGCACATTTTGTACCACTTACAAAAGTTATCATCAGCCTAAGATCTAGTGGGCTTGTTTATCGCGGATATAGCGCATCTCCATGGTTTACCTACCACCCTAGCTTCTGACCAAGAAAATCAATTTGTTTCAAGATTTTGGTGCAGTCTCTGTTCCTCACTGGAAATGTATGTATGTCTGTCTTCTGCCTATCACCCTCAGATGGATGGACAGACTGCACATGTGAACCAGTCCATGAAACAGATAATATGATGTTCGATGTCCACTTGGCCCATGGAATGGGACAAGGCTCTCACACTTGATGAGTTTGTGTACAATAACAGGACACACACTGCTACTGGGATGTCTCCCTTCTTCTGCCTCCCAGGGTATCACCCAATAATGCTCCCCTTAAAAGCAACACATTCAGCCCCAACAGGTCCTTCAGTACAGGATCATCTTTAAAAAAACGTAACACCCAGCAGGCAGTAAAGCATAAACTAAGTACCAAACCGCATGAAAACACAGGCAGACAAACAAGGAAACTCCACACTGCAATACCAAGTAGGGGATATGGTTTCGTTATCTTCTAATCAGTCACATATGATTAATACATTTCCTTATGAATCACAAGAAAGAGCAAATTAGTTTTTGCCAATCTCTCGATTTCTTTGCAATATTTGAAGAATTGCAGTGTTGACATTTTGAGTCACAAAGTCACTTGCAGCCTGCAATTACATTTTTGTCCTACATTTCATTTTAGTTTTCCACCCTGACCAAGCCTGCCCATACATCAGGCCCCAGATATGTTGTAGTGGAAACTAGGGGTGTGCGAAATCTGTGTAATTTACAGCTCATAATTTGGTGAAATTACGCAAAATTGAAATTTGGACCTGTATTTTAGTGTGAAATGCATCTTCTCATTTTCGTTGGACACAAGGATGCATTTTGCACAAATAAAATAGTGCAAAAATTCCAATACCTGCTACATCATTTAACTCTGTTTTTTTAGACTGTGAGCCATGTAGAATTCTGCAGACAAATTACACAAGAAAACTCTTGCAAATCATTACTAAAAGCCCCGCTTCTGATTTCCCAAATAACCCTGTTTCATATGGCATTTAAAGCCATTCATTTTAGCTGCAAATTACTCCTCCTAGCTGTCTTTAACAGCTCCTAAAAGCATGCCATTTTTGCAGGCCCTTCAGTGGCAGCCATAGAGAGACCTCTGTTAAACAAGCCTGCCCTGGATGTCAATGACATGAGCAATCTTAGACCCATCTCTATGCTCCTTTACATGGGCATGCTTCTTGTAAAGTATCCTTTCAACAACTCCAGGACTTTGAAGAATCTAACAACCTAATGGAATGTGAAAGGGCCGGATTCATCCCAGTCACAGCACTGAGCCGGCGCTCCTATCTGCCCTCAGTGATCCTCGCCAGCTCACTGATGAAGGAGAAACCGGCATGCTGGTCCTCTTAGACTTGTTGGCTGTATTTTATACCATTTGTACCATTGACCAAAATGTCCTACTTAAGGTCCTGGAGTCAGCCAGAGTGACCTTTGCAGCTTGAAAGGGATAACATCTTTTATTTCAGGGAGGCAACAAGTGGTCACACTTTCCCTGTACTCTTTGAAGGTATCCAATGTCAACTGGGGGGTCCCTCAAAGGTCAGTCCTCCATCCTTTCTGATTAAAATGTACATCCAGCCCCTGGCCTATCTGCTCCACCAAGCAGGGGCCCACTGCTTGGCAGAGCAGAATTAAATTAACTTAAACAGAATTTAGGAGTTCTCTCTGGCAGCACGCTTTGCCAGGAAGCCTAATCCATGATTTTGGCAAGCCCTTGTTTCATCAAACCATCACCTTCTTAAAAAGGTTTTCCATTTCATTGAACCCTCTTTGCATCGTTTAGTGAGTGTTATCATTCAATCTTGTCTTAATTATGCATTTACCTTCAATTTCCAGACAAAATATGATGTCATCTGCAACCGGAATGTTGAGGCATGAAGGCCTACAAGCACCTCCTGAAGAATCAATATGTAACCAGAATAGTGATATCTATATTGGCTACCCATTTAATCTTGGGTAGTCTTTATGCTCCTCACAATTATGCATAAAGGCCTACACCTCAAGTCACACTCCTTTCTGACCAATACATTTTCCTTCTATGAACAATCAAACTTCCTCAGCTCAGCAAATAAGTTTTAGGGCCAGAATGGAAATTTATGGGGACCGAGATTTTTCTAAAGAGGGAGCCAAACTATGGAACTCTCTCCATTTTATGTTCACAGGCGGGATTAAGGGACAGATGTACGACTCACCAATTTGCTACTGACAATTTGTGACGCGCAAATTGGGATGCACAACAGTGTCTGAGACACTGTTTGCGATTCCCAATGGGGTCGCAAATTGCATATTAATGAGGCTGTTGCAATTTGCGACCCGATTGGGAATGACTGGCACTCCCAGGGATGGTGGCCTGCTGGGGTCAGCAGACCACCATGTCTGGGACTGCTTTTAAATAAAGCAATTTTAAAAAAAAGCAGCCCTTTTTCCTTAAAGAAAAACTGGAGGCATTTAAAAAATAAAACTGAAACTGTTCAGTTTCATTTCTTAAGGGCAAGCAGTGGTCCCTGGGACCACTGCCTGATCTTAAAAAATATTTGCAAACCCATTCACAAAGGGGACCCCTTCCGGTTTGCGAGTGGTTTACCATCCTTCTGTGAAGGGTGGTAAACTGGGACTGTTTTACGACCACAATTGTGGTCGCAAAACAGTCATACATACCTTCAGGAGTCACTGTTAGGAAGGGAGGCCCTTGGAACGCCCCTTCCTAATGGTGAGTCACTAATCCTATTTTGCAAGTCGCAAATTGATTTGCGACTTGCAAAATAGGATTAGTACATGGGCCACATGCCTGCTCTTAAAAAATATTTGTAAACCCATTCACAAAGGGGACCCCTTCCGGTTTGCGAGTGGTTTACCATCCTTCTGTGAAGGGTGGTAAACTAGGACTGTTTTACGACCGCAATTGTGGTCGCAAAACAGTCATACATACCTTCAGGAGTCGCTATTAGGAAGGGACGCCCTTGGAACGCCCCTTCCTAATGGTGAGTCACTAATCCTATTTTGCAAGTCGCACATTGATTTGCGACTTGCAAAATAGGATTAGTACATGGGACACATGTTTTTTGCTGTCTTTAATTGGGTCTAAAACCCATTTGCGCCCTCAAAAAAAGTTAGTACATCTTGCCCTTAATGTCAGTTTTAGATACCAGCTGAAAAGCAGTTTTTTAGTAATTTTGTATTTTCTGGCATTTTGTACCAATTACAATATTAAGGTTGTGTCTACCTAAAGCACTAAGAAATATCTGCGTACAGGTGCTCTGAAAATAAAGTATACCAAAAAATAGCTTGTTGGCCTATGCCACTAAGAATTAACGTCATCGGACAGGATTTACTAAATTTGGCAGTCCAACGAGCTTCCTTTCATAGTAAGATAAGAGGCAGCCCCCACAAACAAAACACCTGCTATTGCGCCACCTCAAAATGCCCCTGGGGAATGGACAGTTGGCTAATGAGGTATCTACACATTTTTAGCTGATGCTGTTACAAATCACCCTTTGTAAACTCTATAATTGTTTACCTTAAAAACTCTTTAGCTGTGCAATTTTGAGAAAAGTAAGCACCGTGTAGATTGTTTTATGTTCTCCGTCCTAGTACTTCTGTTTAAACAAGAGCGATCCCTACTTGCCTTTTATGCATACAAGCCCTTTTCTTTGTGCGTGGTGTAGATGGTTCGTCAATTCGCATGTGTTTTTTTTTACCTGATGAACTTCCGACTTTTCGATCATAACTCGAGGGCATTGCTGCGATCCAGAAATGAAATGCCGTGAATTTAATAGTCTTCGCCTCCTAAAACTATCTTTTTTAATTGGCTCCTGCTAAACCTTTCCATAGATAGACTTTCTATGTCATTGTGACCGCAATGAAAGAAGGCCGATTCATTACGAACGAATTTTCCACATAATTGCTGTCTCCCCCTCTCCTAAAGGGCGCTCTCGAACACGCGGCCGTGACAGGGGCGTGCACGGCAGGCTCTGTTTTAAGGGCCTGCTCACGTGCTGCACCGGTGCCTGACTGCAAGGTATCGGAGAGTTCACGTGCCCTTTGCTATTAATGGCTTCCCCAAGGAAATAGGGTTTGTCAGTCAAAGGCGCGCGCGCTCTAGTCCCGTTCCAGGGTGTGCGTGAGGTTAGCGCTGCGTTCTCAGTTCTCACCTCCTACCCTTTACCAGCCTTTGTGCCTGACGCTGAGGGGTGGGGGTGGGGGCGCCAAGGAGATCAATGAAGAGAAACTGCTGCCCAATTTAACAGACATGCCGCCACACAGCGAGTGTGACCAGGTCAGCAGCCATGTCATCCGAGTCGAGCCTCCCTGAACTTTTCCAGTGATTGCATTATGTTCGAAAAGGGCTCCTCCAATCAGGGGCGGCCTTAGGCATGTGCAAGCTGTGCTCAGGGCTACCAAACCCCAGGGGCCACCACGCCAATATATATCCTTAATATAATAATCCTCTGAGGATGGATACATATTTGCGTGGCGGCCCCTGGCAGGGATTTGGTGGCCTCTGTTCTACTTACTAACACCCTGACCGCCCCTTCTGAGCTCCGGGGGGCCCGCCCCGCCCGGACCCTCTCTTCTGTGGGACCCCTACCTATGCTCCTGGCCCAGGGCCACCATGAGCCTAGAGCCGCCCCTTCTCCAATGTCCATTGGTGTCTATTCTATGGGGCGGGGTTGGTGGAGGAGGGAAGGGGGTCCTGGCAATGCAAATGTTTGTAAATGCAAGTTTGTGAGTGTTCACAACATTTCCAGTGACATCTACCTTGACACTTCCTCGGACCTTTGAGATTGTATGATTTTTTTTCATTGCATAATTTATTGAGTGTCATCATTCATTGTTTGTTCAAACTGTTAGTCATTAATAGAAACTAAACAAGGTCCTGACGCATGATGCATTATCACGACTGCACTTGGCAAGAGCGCATTTGGAAACTACCATCTTTTCCAAGGTATGCCCACAGATTTGTGTCTTCTGTGGCTGAACACGTTTTGTTGGCCATATGACTTTATTCCTGCTAACGAGTGTTTGTACTCTCCCCTTTAAACATGATAACAATGGCATATACCTAAATGTCACAGTTAATTTACTTCAAAGTCCCTAGAATGCATCACTCATAGAAAAAGGAAGCAACGTGTAGAAATGAACATATTTCTTCTGACTATGAATCTCTCTAGAAGGCATACCAACTTCATGTAATTCCAGCTTTACCAACCTTGTTAAATCTGTAATTGCATGACATTCATGTGGAGAAGTGTGGCTCAATGGTTAGAGCGTGGAAGGGTATGCTCAGACATGAGTCCCTTGCTCACTGCACCATCAGGATTCAAGCAGCCGGGCCGAAGACGGCTGTAATGCCAGAAACCGGTCCCCGGAAGCTTGTTTCCTTTCCGGTAAAGAATTGGCTTGGTAGTTTGGTCTGCCCTGTTCCCATGATGCACTGGACCAGGGACAGACTAATTTGCATATAGCCAGGTTCTGAACTGGGATGGTGCAGTGAGCTAAAAAACGGTGATGGATCAAGCCCTGATCTGCTGACTGGGTAGGAGTGTTGTGATTAACTCAGATACTCTGTCCATCACCACCCCCTTTTTGAATCGTTTTGGCCACCACAAGCGTGGAAGGGTATGCTCAGACATGAGTCCCTTGCTCACTGCACCATCAGGATTCAAGCAAGCCGGGCCGAAGACGGCTGTAATGCCAGAAACCGGTCCCCGGAAGCTTGTTTCCTTTCCGGTAAAGAATTGGCTTGGTAGTTTGGTCTGCCCTGTTCCCATGATGCACTGGGCCAGGGACAGACTAATTTGCATATAGCCAGGTTCTGAACTGGGATGGTGCAGTGAGCTAAAAAACGGTGATGGATCAAGCCCTGATCTGTTGACTGGGTAGGAGTGTTCTGATTAACTCAGATACTCTGTCCATCACCACCCCCTTTTTGAATCGTTTTGGCCACCACAAGCGTGGAAGGGTATGCTCAGACATGAGTCCCTTGCTCACTGCACCATCAGGATTCAAGCAAGCCGGGCGACCGGTCCCCGGAAGCTTGTTTCCTTTCCGGTAAAGAATTGGCTTGGTAGTTTGGTCTGCCTTGTTCCCATGATGCACTGGGCCAGGGACAGACTAATTTGCATATAGCCAGGTTCTGAACTGGGATGGTGCAGTGAGCTAAAAAACGGTGATTGATCAAGCCCTGATCTGTTGACTGGGTAGGAGTGTTCTGATTAACTCAGATACTCTGTCCATCACCACCCCCTTTTTGAATCGTTTTGGCCACCACAAGCGTGGAAGGGTATGCTCAGACATGAGTCCCTTGCTCACTGCACCATCAGGATTCAAGCAAGCCGGGCCGAAGACGGCTGTAATGCCAGAAACCGGTCCCCGGAAGCTTGTTTCCTTTCCGGTAAAGAATTGGCTTGGTAGTTTGGTCTGCCCTGTTCCCATGATGCACTGGGCCAGGGACAGACTAATTTGCATATAGCCAGGTTCTGAACTGGGATGGTGCAGTGAGCTAAAAAACGGTGATGGATCAAGCCCTGATCTGTTGACTGGGTAGGAGTGTTCTGATTAACTCAGATACTCTGTCCATCATCACCCCCTTTTTGAATCGTTTTGGCCACCACAAGTGTGGAAGGGTATGCTCAGACATGAGTCCCTTGCTCACTGCACCATCAGGATTCAAGCAAGCCGGGCCGAAGACAGCTGTAATGCCAGAAACCGGTCCCCGGAAGCTTGTTTCCTTTCCGGTAAAGAATTGGCTTGGTAGTTTGGTCTGCCCTGTTCCCATGATGCACTGGGCCAGGGACAGACTAATTTGCATATAGCCAGGTTCTGAACTGGGATGGTGCAGTGAGCTAAAAAACGGTGATGGATCAAGCCCTGATCTGTTGACTGGGTAGGAGTGTTCTGATTAACTCAGATACTCTGTCCATCATCACCCCCTTTTTGAATCGTTTTGGCCACCACAAGTGTGGAAGGGTATGCTCAGACATGAGTCCCTTGCTCACTGCACCATCAGGATTCAAGCAAGCCGGGCCGAAGACGGCTGTAATGCCAGAAACCGGTCCCCGGAAGCTTGTTTCCTTTCCGGTAAAGAATTGGCTTGGTAGTTTGGTCTGCCCTGTTCCCATGATGCACTGGGCCAGGGACAGACTAATTTGCATATAGCCAGGTTCTGAACTGGGATGGTGCAGTGAGCTAAAAAACGGTGATGGATCAAGCCCTGATCTGTTGACTGGGTAGGAGTGTTCTGATTAACTCAGATACTCTGTCCATCACCACCCCCTTTTTGAATCAATGGTTAGAGCGGCAGACCCTGATGCAGGTCTAGCCCGGGACCAGGGTTCAATTCCCCGCCTCGGCGGGTCTTGGGCTCAAAATTCCACAGACCTGATAATTCTTGCCTCGGTGCCTATTCCAATCATGGAGTCCTACTCTGCAACTCTGGGCTTGCTTAATCTCCACAACGGTCCCCACAATGCTAAGGATGCCTGGCCTCCACCTTGGGGGTGCCCAGGAGTGGACACCTCACAGGGAAAGCCAGGATGGGTTCCACAGCGGTATTCGTACAAGTGCCTTGAGACCCTTGCGGGTGAGTAGTGCGCTATACAAGTATCAATTTACATTTACATATGCACAGGAATGCACATGCTCCACCCATGAAATGCCTACCACTAAGAAATGTAACACAACTCAGAGCAAGCAGCTATGTTGCGTTACATTTCTTCGCAAAGCCAAATAAATCAGGCCTTGAATGACTTTGTAAATCCCAAATAAGCTTCACATTACCCTGTGTCGCCTTGCGTGACACGATGCAAAGGCTTAGTGTCCTTAAAACCTTTACTGTTGCAAGGGTAAACATAATCCATATTAGCTAATTTACTACAATCACACATTACCCAGAAAAGGGCTGACTGCCCAAAGGAGAAACTAGGAAGATATTGTTAGAGGTAAAAACAATAAACAGACTTCTGAGGCAGTATGCATTATAACAAATAGCAGAGAGGTCACACGCACTATATATATACCCACAGCTCAACAAGGCACCATCATTAATCCAAAGACTATAAATGCAATAATGTCCAGCAAAACAAATGTATTCCATTTTGGATAACTATGAAAACCTACCTGAGTTAGGGGGTTAACTTCAAGTGACCACAGAGATAAACACTGGACAATGAATATGTGCCTAAGCCGGTGATGGTGCCAAATCTACAGCACTGTCCACCAAAATGAAATTCCCCTGTTCAAATATGGTTTCAGATATTATTTTATTTGACCCAGGAATATACATACAATTTATGTTTATATATAAAAAAGATAAAGATATTTATCAAACTTTTTGTAAATGGCATTTTGGGACCACTTTGCACACTGCAATTTGTAATGCATTTGGTAGTGCTACAGTAATTCTAATCACATACTATAACATGCTAAATTTTAGTTATAAAAGTAGGAGGGAAGGGGGAGCGGTTGGAAAATGAGGAAGAACTACTACTACATGGGACGGGTTGAGGGAGGAGTAATGAGAGGTTAAAGTAGGACTAACCAGGGGTTTCGAGGAGTGACATGCACCCACCCATAAAAGAGTAAGTCCATTGCCATTCACAAACTGCACTTATAGAGTTTCTATTGCTAAAAACGGAATCAAAGAAGTTGTAAATGTGTTCCAGCTCAGACCTGGGGTAAATATGTCCAGGACCACACATGACCAAGAACTGTTACTGCGAGCCGAAGCAGAGGCTCGAGCTGTAGGAATGTGAGAGTCCAAGAGCGTCCCTCTCTGAGCCTCTCTGAGCCCGCATCACAGCCCCAGGCGGCGACACATGTTACCTGGGGGGTGCAACCTCACTCTCCTCTCCTCCTCCTGCGACTTGGGCCTCCGATGCAACTTGTGGATTCCGGGCAGTGGAACTCGGGCCCTCCCTCAATGGGGTTGGTTCGAGGTCCCGCTCTGGCAATGATGGGCTCGGGCGGGGGGCGCAGCTCCTCTGAGTCTGCCGGTCCGGGTTGCTGGTTCTACGAAGATCTCAGGCTGCAACAGGGCACACGCACACAGCGTCACTGAGATTCACTTGGGCTTTGGGTGTGCACGATCACCGGGCACTCCTCCCAAAGGTCTCAGGCTGCACGGAGCACATGCACACAGTGTCGCTGAGACTCACTTCGACTCCAGGTGTGCACGATAACAGTGCAATCCTCAAAAAGGTCTCAGGCTGCACAAAGCACACTCACATAGCGTCGCTGAGACTCACTTGGACTCCAGGTGTGCACGATAACAGAGCAATCCTCACGATGGTCTCAGGCTGCGCAAAGCACATGCACACAGCATCGCTGAGACTCTCCTGGAAACTTTTGTGTACATGAGTTTCCACAACAGAGAGCCAGCTCACCTCGGGCTCTTGGGGATAAGTTACTTCTGGACACAGCCCACAGAAAAGTCCTTTCAAGCTGGGGGACACAGCCCACAGCAAAGTCCATTTAGCCTCTCCTTGGTTAAAGCAGCAAACTACAGGCCAGTCCCAGAACACACAGCAAGGGTCAGTCCTTTCCTTCAGTCTCTTCAGCTGTTTCTTCCTTGACACAGGTTCCTCTTGACCCTGAAGTGGTTTAATCCTTTACAGTCTTGATCACTCCATTTCTCCATTCCAATGTTCAGGGGCTTCAGCTCTCATAGTTATACCCTTAAATGTCTTTGAAGTTTTTGTGTTCAGGGGGGCACTGACCCCTGTTCAAACCAGTTCTGAGTGCCTCCCTGCCAGTGACACCTTCATCCTTTGATTAGTGGGGGTCTGGATTCTTAATCACTCGGCAGGAGATGGGACGATTGTTTTATGGCAGCCACCCAGGCCTCTGCACCTCGAGAGGCTACTCCTCCCCCCTACACTCCAGATGCAGGTCAGCCTGTTGCTGTCTCATCTCCTCCTCTGGATCATGACATTCCCCAGATCCTATCACTTTCAAATCCAGACAGTCAAACCACAACCAGGCAGAGACACACAGAAATGTTAGAGCACAAAAACCCAGCCACTTCTAAAAGAGTGGTTTCTAAACACACAATGCAAAAACCACCTTCATAAAAAAATGTGTTATTACATTGTGAGTTCAGGCATACTAAACTTCACCTCTCAATCTTAAGCCTTTGGGAAGATAGGCTGGAAAACATATTACACAGCCTCCCTATTCTGTCCTATGGGCAAGATGGCCTTTCAACAGTGAAAAACAAAATGGAGAGTATTTCACTGTCAGGACATGGTATGAATGAATGAATGAAATAAGTTTTGCATTGCGCAAAACTTTGCCCAAAGGCATCAAGGCGCATAGGATGGAGAGGCTGGAAGCAGTGCAAAGATCAAGGGGGAATCTACAGGTACACACCTTAGTCCATGTCCTACCTTTCACATGCACTGCACCATGCCCAGGGGGTACCGTGGATCGACCATGAGGGTGTCTGATGTGCAAAGAGAGGGAAGGTAAGGCCTGACAAGTGGGTGCACTTGTCAGGACAACATGGCAATTTAACAAACTGCACGCAGGCAGGGCAGTGGCAGGCCTGAGTTCCCTATTTAAGGCTACTGGTGTGGGTGGCACACAATTGTGCTGCAGGCCCACTAGTAGCATTTGCATTACTAGCCCTGGCACACAAAGTGCACTTTACTAGGGACTTTACTAGTAAGGCAAACATACCAATCATGGACAACCAATTACCATTACAATTTACACAGGGAGCACCTGCACTTTGACATTGATCAGCAGTGGCAAAGTGCCCAAAGCATCTAAATTGGCAACACTGTGTCAGAAAAAAGGTCTAGGGGGAAAGCGAAACGATTAAGTAACGTTAGCCAAAAAGGACCAAGTCCAACAGGTAGCTATTGAATTTGGGTCCCGAGCTGACTGGCACCCAGAGAAATATACCAGTCACATATATTTTTGAAAACTATGTACTCAGTAGACTAGACTGGTGTGGCTTGCCTGGATCCAACTGCTTTCTAAAGCAAAATGCTCTTCAATTTTCAAACTATGGCTAAAACCACAGTCGTTTCTCAATTTTCTGTGATGGAACAATCCAGAACTTGTAGGGATTTGCAAAAGTCCTATGACCCAACATTCCCGTTCTACACTTGATAGAAAATGGTTCCCCATTTGCGTGGGTGAGATTTCGTGACAGGAAACAGTCAAAACCTGAACAATGTAAAGTTAATGGAGTGTCAATGTGGTATGTACATGGTTTCAGTTTGGAACCAATCCTAGGAAGTGCATTAGGTCGAATAACACATTTTTATTGGGAGAAGTGTGGGAACACAGCATGGTAGACTTTGGCCATTGGCTGAAAGTTCAAAAAATATCTGTCACATAAAAAAGGGGGGATTTCTTTTTACACTTATATATTGACATTCACTCGCTATTCTTGGTAAGAAAATGTGCTGAGATCCAAGCAAACTACACCACCCTGGATTTTTCTGGGTCTCTAGGTTTCAGAAATGCTCAGAGTTGATAGAGCTCCATGAGGGCCAGCTGACTCAGAGCACAAACACTGCGACAATTTCACTTGTCAAGTGAAAGAAAATTGATATTTTTTTGAGCGTAGGTTCGTCATATGGACAGCCAGAGAAAGGGTAAACCCCTCAGTCTGCCTCCACAAGAAGACAAAAATACAGGGGCCCGATGCCAAAGATTTTACTTTGGATAACATTTCACTATTCACCTTGTTGGCCCTACCTATATCTACCTTTTTTTTATTGTTTCCATTTTGTAGGTTTCTTAAATGCTTTTGAATTATCCTTAAGTCCTGTTGATTACACTCAAAGGGTCAACTCTCAATAAGTATGTTTGATATAACTTTGGACTTATCTTCAGTGATGGATCAAGTCCATGACCTAAAGGACTGATGTCATTAAAACAGATTTCCTATACAACAAATTCAGTAACAAAAATAAAAACAAAAAAATGGAGTGTGAGCCAGTCCATATTAGCATTGTCCATATTCTACCCCCCATAACGCCCATACAGTCTTTCTGTTTCCCTCAGGGGCAGATTGGGGCACTAACCCCCAATGTGCTCTACCGAGGAGGGCAAAATGCACACTAGATCCAAGAGATTTAAACAAAAAAAGAGAAATTAGAATGTAATGGGAGCCAAACAATTCTGTCATCAGGTTGGAATCTCCACCCCTGAAGCTCAAACATTTGTTTGCTTCCTGGGGTCAGACTTGGGGATTTGCTCCTAACCTCCTCCCCATGGGCAGCAGAAAGTACTAAACACCAAGAACTATTTTTTTTATTATAATGTGATATTCTACCAGGACACCTGTCCTGTATTAGCCATACTCCCCTTACCCTTTCAGCCCAAAGAGTCTTTCTGCTCCCCCTTTCAATTGGGTGATTTATTGACAATCTGCCCTTCCCAGTGGGGAAGAAAGCACACTAAACACCAGGGATTAGTTAAAAAAGGTTAATACGGAGGGGGGTTAGCCTGTTCTTTAATCAGGCTGCATTCATCACCCCTTCAGCCCATACATTCTTTCTGCCCTCTTTTGGGCAGATTGGGGTTAAACTATAAATCTTCTCACCCCAGGTGGAGGTGAAAACGGTTGGATACATTAGTATGTGGGAGAGCAATTCTCAATACCTGGGAAGCTGCTTCCCTCTTTCCACTGCCTGGTGGTCTAGTAAACAGTTTCAATTTCTTTGGGGATCACCCTCCTGTGGTGATCTGCAAGCAGAGATCTGCTAAGGAAAAGTACCATAGGAAAGAGTAGAATCTCTAATTTCCAAAGGTGCCTTTCCCATTGTGATCAGTTCTATTTGGGGCTGAGCTGTCCTACCAAGCAAGTGCAAGGAGAGGACTTTCTATAGTGATGATGTCAACGGGCCATGTGTATGGATAAGCATTCACTAAAAAAATTACGTCTGTAAAGAGAAGCCCTGTGGTGTGAACACCAGAAGGTTTCTCAGCTCTTAGTGGGAGAGCGTGATGTTCATGTCCTCCATACTGTGAAGGTAGCTTGCACTAAGAGGAATAATATCTAAATCGAACAGGCAAGATATATACTAAAGTGTGAATCTGCCAACAGATAAAGGTCTCCTCTATAGTGAGGCCACCACAGTTATCTCACACGAAGGCAACACAACAATTCGAAATCATTTATCTGGATCCCGTTGGTCCACTGAAGCCAATAAATAAACATAAATATATGCTGGTAGTGATGGACTGATGTAGGTGCTTTATATGGCAGTGACCAAAATGCCAGGTCATAAGTCACAAAGTCATAAAAACTTGTTGTACTGAGTAGCCATGGGTGGAGCGCATGTCTTTCACCCAGATCAAGGGAAGGTTATTACCTCTAGGCAACTAACGAAGCTCTTTCTTAGGTGGGAGTATTGCTTCAATTCTCCCATCCCTTTAAACCTAATTCAAACAGGGTATTAAGAGAGCCAGCACAATCCCTAAATTGTGACGGTCTTAAGTGATATGCTACCCTGGTTCAACAACCTACTAAGCAAATAGAGCAGTTCAATTTATATGCTAAGTCATTTTTGATGAACCGCACAACTTATGAGATACTGTTCGAATGAGAATGGATTGTAAGAATCCTAGTTCCTCCCAAAGCCTCTCTTTCAGTACCACCGATTCCATGTTTATGTGACCAACAGAATGTCAGTGTCGCTAAATGAGGGAAAGAGTTATAGGGAGGGTACTAGAGATAAGTAGATCTATCCTGGTTGCATGACAGTGTGGCCTTTCGATTAGATCATTGTATTTCTGCCCTGTACGTGGATTCACATTAGTTTGCAGCTCAGTTTTATTATGCTGTTCAAATGATGCACTGTTCTAGTATCATGGTACTGTGCTTTACTTTATTCTGATGGTGTAATATTGTCAAATACCGCTGTTAAAAAAAGTATATCTTATAGAAAATGTCATTAAAGAATTACCATTACAAAAAGTAGACCTAGAATGAAAGGAGTGGACTCCATGAATGATGAGTTGACTCCCAGATCAGAAATGAACACTTTAAGTTATAAGACTTTCTACCATAAAATTGTGTGTTGTGCTCTTCAGACTCTCTAGTGCCACAACGTCCTAAACCATGATAGTTAAATGTTAAACAATCATGGATGTCAATATGGATATTTGTAGCAATAAATATCCAACCTCCTACAGCTACTTCATATTGTTTACCTATAGTCGTGGCTTTTCCAAGGTTCTTTCGCTGTACAAATCTTAATTTGCAATGCCATTTTGTTCTTTCACTAAATTGTTCCTTCACACAACTTCTGGGGTTTTCAAATATGATTCACTTGTGCATTTATGGATGTACACATTCCCCCTATGACATTTTCCTTGAATTTCAAAGGCACTCAAAAATTTTCCAGACCTTGAAATAGTTTCTTGTCCTTTACAGTTTTGACAAGGTCTTTCATACATGGTGGCCATCTTTGGAATGATTTGTTATTCGACTGGCTCTTCTCGAATACTGCATACAGTTTCAAGAAATAATTTTTTCCTAAAATTGTCCAAACTTAATAGTAAAATATCCCATTTCCTTGATCTTACCATCCATCACCGTTGCGCTAGCCCCTTTACCCTGCCGCTTTACTGTTAACAACGTAACCCATATGTGCCCTGCTCATTCACTCATCGAATCACCAAAAGGGGAACTCTCCACAGGCTCAAGAACATGATCTTGTACAGCTGCTATCACAAATTATCAAGGGATATGGCTATGTTTATAAATGGCCAACTATAAGATGGCTGCTGACATTTACAGTGATCTTGCGAGAGTTCAGCCTTCGCAGGACCGGTATGTACACTCTGGACCCTCCAAGAGTGAATAATCTTCATGATCATTCATTTAATGATCTCTTACAGGTTTTAAAGCTCACCCTACAAAGTTTATGTGATGCGCAAGCAGCTGCAGCCCTATCAATATTGTCGGCTGTAACTAGCTGGCTACCCAAGGTCAGAGAACTTGTGGGTGAAAAGTTAAGAAAGAGAGAGGAGTTTGGTCCAATTACAGATAGTCTTTGCCAGTCGTAACAACAAAAGGAACTGAATTGTGGTATTCCCACCATTCCTGGAATGAGTTAGAAAAGGCAGGTGTCCATCACCTTGGTGAAGCTGTACCAAGCGACCTATGCTGTAAAGCTGCGTTGAGTTGGTGTAACTGCAGAATTACTGCAGACTATGCAACTAAAAAAATGCTGCGGTCTGCCGCAGCCAGAATGTCATCCAGATAGCGAGCAACTAGGTCCAAGCACAGATCAGTAAGCGGTAAGCACTGTAATAACGGAGAATGCAGTAGTGACACCATCTGCATAGTGCATACCCTTAACACATATCCCACATTGCCTTAAAAGCGTGTTTGATATAAGCACCAGACACCAACCAGATATTAACTCTTAGCTGTATAAATGAGAAACCTTCTTATCCTATTCAATTGCAAAACAAAAGTATATATTCAAAATGACTATTATGAAGAGCTCACACCCCAATTGGTGAAGTAGATAAGTAGAGTTCAGGAGTGCAAAAGAGAAATCCATGGAGTTTCACTGAGTATGTGTCTGACTAGCACTAACACTGATTTAATTTGTAATTTGAATCACCATGTTGCTGTTTCGTAGTCAAATGGTACAGGTAGAAAACATTCAAAAGTAAAAGAATCAAAATCAAGAATGATACAGTCAGATAAGCTGAAAAATCTACACAATGTCAATAGGAGTATGTCAAACGAATCTCCAATCAACAATAGCGACCTGTAAGGAATGAGGTTATTAGTTAAGAGGGGTGGGACCACCACTCAAATAATGATTACAATTCATGGGTGAACCACAAAGTCACTAGATAAACCTGTCTTAACTCTCCGGTAGCTTGGCACAAAAGCAGTCAGACCTAACTTAGAGGCAATGTATAAAGTTATTGTACAGCACTCAAACAGCAATATGTTGGAAAAACAACACATTAACAATCCCAAACCAATTTAGTAAAATAAAGAATATTTTTAAACATTGAAATGACAGCAAAAGTCCAGTAAGTAGAACAACAGATATTAATGTTTAAGGTTTGAAGTAAAAATAGCCCAGAAATTACAAAGTGACAACTGCAATTTTCTTCTTATTAAGATATGGGTCAAAGTAAAAAATTAAGCCGAACCGTGATCGATCGTGGGTCAGATATAGAGCCCTGCTTCGTCCAGATGGAAAGTTTTACCTTCTCACTCAGAAAAGTTTGTGGCTAAAAGTCCCTATTGATGAGACTGTTGGGTGGTCAGACTGCAGGCAGGATGTGGGGAGGGGCTACTTGATGGCGGGCTTCTAAACTCCTAGTCCTTTGTCAGCCAACTCAAAGAGCTCATCAGCGGTCAGAACTTCGGATTGGCGGTAATCATGGACCAGTAGCCAGATCAACACTGGAGTATCCATCAATGTGATGGGCAGCTAACAGTACAAGTTACCCTCAGGACCGGACCTCGTCGGGGTCCGGTCCTGAGGGTATGCTAGGTTGCAGAAGCGGGCTGAGAGCGTTGAGGGCGATGTGCCAGGTACGCTCCAACCCCCCTCCCGAGACCCATGGTGCAATTAGCGCCATACTATAAAGTGCAGATACACTCCCTAACTTGGAGTATTTTTTGGAATGAGCGATTTGCTCTTCCCCCTTTTTTATGCACTTTTATCACTTTTTTGATTTTTCACTTTCACGTCCCCAGGTTAGGGTGGACGATTAGAGAGTCCATACCGCCGGGGTTTAAACTAGTCCTGACGAATGCCTAGGTAAACTTAAACCATTGTAAAGGCAGAAACATGTTGACTGACTAAAACTAACTCTGAATTAACCAATCCATTACCTTTGGCAACATATTCAGACACATAACTCCTTTCATCCGTGTCTCAGGGATCACTCATTAAAATAATTTTTGCAGATACCCTTTAGGCACTTTTAATTTTATACCTCACTGCACGCCCTTTTCACACAACCTTCTGGCATCGTAGCACACCAAAGAGGCACTTGGCCTTTTTGGTGGGGCCCGATGATGAAGCATGACACTGACTAGGTCGGTGTGTGAGGGCTTTCTTAACCACCCAAAGTGGGTGTGTGATTCCCTAGTTGCATCGCTTTGTCTCTGTGGCTTTTTGAGACTCATATAACCTCTCTTTTCTTGTTTATACGTACTAAACCTGGTACTAAGAGAGAGTTCCTTAATCTCCCTGCCTCTCCTATTGTTGTTTTGTAAAAGCTAAAACAACCAGGAAAAATACGTTTGTGCATAGGCATGCGCCTACCCAACCAGGCGATGAAATGGGAGAGGCATATGATGCCTACGATGTATGACATTATAGCCGACCTGAACGGCTCCCGATGGTTCTGTAAGCGAGACCTTAATGCAGGGTACCATCAGCTAAGGCTAGCAGAAGAGAGCAGTTACATAATGCCTTTCTCAGCACATATGTAGCTGCGCCGTAATAAGAGGCTGAACTTTGGCATTTCATCTGCTGCTGAGATCTTTCAGGACACCGTCCGTGAAACCCTTTCAGGCCTGCAAGGGGTGCTGAATGTCAGTGATGACATCCTGATACACTCCTCATCCATTGCACACCATTAACACTTTCGAGCAGCCCTGCAGCGACTGTCAGACCACGGCATAACACTTCATAAAGACAAGTGCTCTTTTTTCAGAACTCTTTTGATTTTCTTTGGCTACGTTTTTAACCAGGAGGGGGTACAAGCACCAATCACAGTGTCAGAAGTGCGTAGCTTTTTAAGGAGGGCCACGTATTGCTGGCGGTTCTTCCCTGGTCTTAATTTTGACACTGCCTTGCACTGGAATGCGCACCCCAACACCCTTCACGCTAAGTATATCTTGAAAGGGTGCCTTATTTACAAGGTGGCGTTAAGTGGTTTAACGCCGCCTTGTAAATAAGGCGAAGCCCCTGTCGCCACAGGAATATCACTAAAAGTGACATTCATCGCCACAGGAATGTCACTATAAGTGACATTCCTCTGGCGATAGGGGCTTGTATGCCCCTATGTGGTTGTATGACATTACAACGCATACTTTTACAACGCATGCCTTTACAACGCAGTTATTACATCGCAATATCCTTTACATCGCATGATTTTACATCGCATGTCACTACAACGCATTTTTAGAAACTAACTTTACAACGCATTCCAACAATCGAATTACACATTTACAACGCATACCATTACAACGCATACCATTACATCGCATTTAAGATAAGTGTTGGATAGTGTAGGGGTAATAATTACTATTCTAACTCCAGTGAGTGTAACAGTAGGGTAAGTGTTGGATAGTGTAGGGGTAATAATTACTATTCTAACTCCAGTGAGTGCAACAGTAGGGTAAGTGTTGGATAGGGTAGGGGTAAAAATTAAAATTCTAACTCCAGTGAGTGCAACAGTAGGGTAAGTGGTGGATAGCGTAAGGGTACTATGCGTTGTAATGGTGTGCGTTGTAATGTCTTGCGATGTAATGCCTACGTTGTAGTGGCATGCGTTGTAAAGATACGCATTGTAGTGGCATCTGATGTAATGCCTGCGTTGTATTGGCATGTGATGTAAAGGATGTTGCGATGGAAAACTGCTTTGTAATGGTAGTGCGATGTAAAAGTTGCGTTGTAAAGGTTGTTTTCCCCCCTATGTTTTTCTAGGTGATCTCCTAAGGGTTTCCATTTTTTGGCTAGCTAGATAGGTATCAAAAGGGTCCTCACTCACTGGATTTTAGCACATTCAAATGCAATGTGTTTCTGTAACCTATGTATAATACTACACACCACCCAGCATGAGTATCTGAAATTAAGTCATCAGGCAAGAACAAAATGTTCTTTTTTTCTCCAAAACTTGCCATGAAACATGCTGATTAAATATGAAACTAATTTGAGGTTTAGATGAAAAACGCATTAAAAATAACTTCAACATTTTTTTATTAATTGAATTCTAATTGCTCACAGATCAAGCCCTCCAAGGAGCACTTGTTGCCGGCACAGTATAATATTTTTTACTCTATCAGAAACAATTCTGCATGATTGTGGAATATTTATAAGGCAGGACACTAATGTGGATTTACACAGGAACTATGTTGAAAATCTGCAGTCCCTGGTGAGAGAGCATGGATCGCAATTGGCGAGAGGGAACAGCAGCAATGGCTCCTCGGTAATGGCGGAGAAACGTCACCCCACTGCGCTAGCAGATACAAAATAAAATTATATTAAAAAATGTTATTATCTTTTTAGTTTTTACTGGGTGAGCCGATCCGAGTCTAGGGTGTGGCATGGCCTGGCAATTCTCAACTGACAGCGGCAAGGACTGGGAGGAGGGGTGGTGGTGGGCACTGTAAGTGCACGTTAGTTTGGCTGGCCTTCTTAGGATGGCCAAACGACATGCACACTTACATTTCTCCAACCCAACTGTGTTGCACAGCCGGTGGAGTTTGGGCACAGTCTCTCAGTCCCTTAGTGAGCACCTAACCAGGTTGCTCAGACCAATCCTGGTGCTGGTCTCATGGTGGTTAATAGAATGAGAGCAGTGTCTGGATTGGGTGGGGAGTCTGGGAGCCTCTGCTGGCCCATTGACTTTCTGGGAGCAGAGGAGCACCGAGTCAGCGGTAGTGGAGGCACAATTAAAAAATGCCTGTTGGAATGGTCCCCATGCACAAAAAGGCCCTTTTCAGCCTTTTGTAGAAATTTGGCACCAACATTGGGTGTTGCCCTAAGGCTGCGGCCTTAATTTGTATTGTAGAAGCTCCAAGTCTGTGTTCATACTCTACAAAATTCTATTGTTCAAATTCCACACCAATAATGCCATACCTTAATAAGTGGAATTATTTCATGTAGAGAGACAATACATACCAGTAAACATGTAATGTGGTTGTGTAATGTTCTGGTATATCATAAACCACAAAGCAAAGAGATCCATGTTGGAAGCAAACAATCCCGCCAAACATTACAGGTACATTTTTCTGGGTTCTTCTTACCTTTTCCTCAGAGGTAGCACACACACAGGACGTCTGGACTAGTATAATTATTAGAAGTCATATTAGCGCTGAACATAAGTAAAATAATATATCACAAATACAAATATCACCGTTACAATAGAAAACATCAAGAATGTAACTATTGTGAACAGAAATGATGTTTTCGATAATTTAAATTCATATTTAGGCCCTTATTAAGTAAGAGTGGCCTCATAATCCTGATGGGGTCACTAACAACCCTTACTGGCCCCATTGGACCTATGAGACCTGTGGTGTTTCTCCGGGTCTGTGTATTTTCGTATGGAGCTTGCAGCCCTAAAAAGAACTCAACCAATGTGTGAAAATTGAGGGGGAAATTAGGGATTACCAGTTGACTCGTACACAGAATTACTTATTCCTCAGTAACTCCTTATTTCTAAGGCAACCCTCAGCGCCCAAGTTGTAATGACAAAAATGGCCAATCCTCGAATGACAGGAACACCGGGTTATGTTAAAGGGAGCCTTTTCTAATGGAAATAACACAATGATGCAAAACGAAACAGCTAATTATCAAATCACGTTTACAGCCGCGGCTCCTGCCTCAAAGATAAAAGCCCATTCTTCTGCAGCCATGACGCTTTAAGAGAGGGCATTGATTCCTACAACCTTTAAATATATCTAGGATGCTGCTGTTTGCTCAGACTGAAAGAACAAACATTCATTTTTAGCTCAACTTGTCGGGTGTGATATTTACGTCCATGGGTGTTAATGAAATTTTTGGAGGCAAGACTTCCAACCTATAACAAATGAGTTTTATAGTCTTAACTCCCGCGCCACAAATCTCTTCTTCAAAATTAATTTCCTCTGTAGTCCAGGAGACATTGAACAGGGAAGCTCGACCTCATTTGTCTGTGTAAATTGTTGCATAGTTTCCATTCCGCGCGTGGAGATGCATTGTGAAGCCTTTGCTTTATATGAGAGAAAAGTGTTTGAGTGATGGAAATAAATCACCGTTTTATGAGAGGTGGGCAGTGTCACGGTCTGCCCTTGACTATGGATCAGCAGTAAATAATATTGTGTGTTGTATGCAGTCGTTGTTGCACAGCTGGCAACCACTCAACTAACAGCCTCTTACTATGGTGAGGCGGAATTAATGTGAAAAGGAAGGCGTGTTCTCAATATTTCAAGGGAGGGGCAGTAGTGACTGTCCTCTGAATTACCTGTAAAAGGCTTTTAACCCCTTGGCTGCGGCGGTAATTCTGCCACAGCGCTAGGTGGGGGGGCGCGCGGCGCCGGCGTGCTCATGACGGAACTACTCCGTCACGAGCCTCGGGCACGCTGTGCTTGTGACGGAGTGGTTCCGTCACAGCCCCGCCCGCTCAATAGAACGCGCCGCGCAGGTGCGAAATCAGCGCCACGCAGGCGCGGCGGCCGGGCTGTGACGGAACCACCCCGTCACCAGCACAGCGCGTCCGTGGCTGGTGACGGAATGGTTCCGTCACCAGCATCGATGAGGTTAATAAATGATGAACAATTCATTGCAGCATACCTGTTTTCTCTTCCAAGTAAATCACGGTGTAATTTACCATGATGTGTAATTGGACATTTTATTACACTGCAACTGGAATGTTGATGCTATGCCAATAATGCTGGCAAAGAGTGGCAGCAAATTGTTTTTTCTGCACATCTGTAATTGTAAAAATTAAAAAAAATCTTTTGGAAGGTTAGAAACATCTCATGAAAATAAAGGTGGATAGTGCTATGATAGGAGGTTATGGTTGACATTGCACCTTCATTTATTGACAGAACACTAACAAAAAACATTGTCAGAGTACATGGGAAAGTGTCAGAAAATCATGCACTACAAACCGTCATGCTAATTTCCATGTATATTTACTAAGATTTTACTGTGTGGACGCAAATTGATGCAAACGCTTTTTCTTCCAATTTTCTTTCTAGTGCAAAACGTATTTGTTTTGAGCTAGAAATTCACTTGAACGTAGCTCAAAGCAGCACCTAGAGCTTCTCTGGATTACTTAGCACCAAGACGGTGTTTCTTGGGTGGTACATGGGCGTTCCCTTGCAACCACGCATGGGAGCATATTTACAAGCTCCTTGCAACGCTGGTGTGTCAATTTTGTTTGACGCACCGGTGGCGCAGTGTGGTGATCTATATTTACAAGGCAAAATTATGCCGCCCTGCGTGGCTTTTAGTGGTCTTGTAAATACAGCCCCTTTTCACGCACACTTTGCGTGAAAGGGGCGTGCCATGGGTGTTGCTGTGGGTGTTCCTACGCAACACCCATGAATTCTGCTGCAATCCCAGATTTACAACAATCAGTGAACCTTGGAATGTGTCAGAATCCTACTCCTCCCCAGGGGAGGCATAAGAAGGTGCAACGAGGAGGAATTCTTTTATTTCTCCTCGTTTTTTCCTCTTTCTATGCGTGCTGGAAAGAGAAAACACCTCTTGTCATTGTCTTTGTGCAAAAAGGTGTCCCTTCCTGCACAAAAACAATCTCCCCTAAAATGCAAACACCTGTTCACCATCTTGCAAGGGTACCTGTGTTGGCGCATGGCAGCCAAATGTGCACCAGTGCAGGGGAGAGCTCAGGCATATATCATATTGTTGAAAATGTGCATCCCTGTGCTCTGAAAGTGACACAGAATGGCGTAGCCAAATGGCTTGTGGTGCCGCGCTATGTTACTTTCTTGTAAAATTGGCCATGGTTTTTAACAAAAAACCCTATCTACTAACAAAAAGTAGACAGGGGTTTGTATAAAAAAACGGTTTGTATAAAAAAACGAACTTTGAAATAGGCACTCAAGAAGAAATGCTTTTAATTCTCTTTTCCTTTCCTACTTTGAATGTGTGCTGTACTGCACTGCATACATACACAGTAGAAAAAGTTTATCATTTAGTGTAAGTATAGTATTTTGTACTTGAAGGGTACCTTTGCAGTACAAAGCCTATACTAGACTCATACAGACACCTTTACACTATTGTGCGAAGGTTTATGTGTGGTGCTCCGCTGTCTGATTGTGCTCACGCACATGGGAGGGCGGAGGAGAGTGCTTAATCTCTGTAATATGGCGCTGTCCTGCTCTCATTCTCAAGCAGTGCAGCGCAGGATTCTTGGCTGCTGCGCTTTGTTGTGTAAGAATTTAGTAAATAAACCCCATAGTGTTGTACTGTTACCAGTGCTTACTTCTTTGCTCTGAGTCCAACTAATTTTTCCTCTTTCTGGACTGTAGGCCTGATGTATTGTTTTAGATATGCTAATGTATTTTGTGGTTCAATTGCATAGATATAATTTCTGTTTACTTTATTGATATAATGATTGAGTGTATTGATGGAAAAATAATCACTTTCACAAGAGTGTTTTAGTAGTCGTGAGCCCTGGTGCAAAATACACAAGGGGCGATCATGATCGCTCTCTGTTCCTTTCTGAACAAATCCCAGAGACAAGTTTTTAGGGCAATTGTTTCTACTGTCAAATTACTCTGCAGCCGCTCAGATTCGACCAGAATTCAGGTTACACGACCGAGTCTTGGCATAAAAGGCCTTTATTCTTAAATATTCACATACCGCACTGGCTACTAAAGAAAAAACCTTGAAAAATGTATTCTATGGAGAGATATCTGAAACCAATTTCCAGTCCTCCAAAACCCTTTGTCCGTTGCCTTGCATGAAGAACTAAAACTGAAAACAGCCGACAAAATACTAAGAGCTGTCGCTCCACCAGACATCTCCGGAATTTAAAATTCCATTATTAGATCCCTCTGTATTATAACGTATTAATGCACGAGGCACTGCCATACTAGTAATAACGTTGTGTGCCCACTAAAAGTGGAATTCATAATCTAAAGGTTAAAAATGTGTCCTCGGGGCTTTATGCTAGAAACCTAGGAAAGACCAAGGTAAAACTGTTTCTGTATGGAACAACCTTAAGGGTCAACACACTGGCACTTAAAACTTTACTAATAATGGAAGAAATTATTGACGGTGTTTCCAAATGCACGAAATTACCCACAGCTCATCTTACTACAATGACTGAAAATGTTTGGGGTAACACATTGACCGAAGTCTGTTTGAACGATTTTTTTTTTTGAGTTTAGAAAGCTTTATTAAATAAGATATACAAAGTAAAACATCATTACATGTATAAATGACATTAAAAAGAGGGGAAAAATATTATAAATGTGATAATATGTAAAACACAACCACCAGGGGGGGTAAATAAACTGTACCAAAGAACACAGCTTTTAACGGTATTTTGTTTTGCAGGAAGGGAGGAAAAAGAGAAAGAAAGAGAGAGGAAGGGGAAAAAGAAAAGTAGGGCAACCTGGATTACAAATTCAAAACTTGTAATTTCTATCAAGACAAAAAAGTGAAAAAAACAGCAGTAAATATCATTAGAAGATACGAGAATAAAAGAAAAACAGTCAAGGAACGTGTCTGGAAAGGAACTCAGTTAACGGTAACTATAACAAATCTCTTTTGATTAGTAAAGATACAGTGGTGGTTAAAGGCGCGATCAAGCCTATGGTGATGACATAGCAAGTTCCACCAAGCATTATATGATATCTTTGAAGTATATTTCCAGTTGGTTGTAATTATCTGAAAAGTAATTGCCATAAACATATCTATAAATTTACGTACATTACAATGAACATTCCATATAGGTGAAGAACCACCCAGAAACATGTGCAAAATCTCAAAGGGATAATCAGTGGCTAGAATATTGTTAAGTTTTGACCATATGCTGCTATCTATAAAATACTTTCCCATCCCACTACTGATAGGCTCAAATCTAAACTTGAGCTTTTATGGGAAAAAGACCTAGCACAAGAATTTTCTCTAAAGGTTTGGGACACTATTTGGTCCAAAATACACACGGTTTCCAGGTCCGCCAGTACCACACATACTTTTTATTTTTTTTATAATAGACTTTTTTTTACTCCCTCTGATTTACACAAATTCAAGTTACTTGATTCTAAAAAAGTGTTGGTCTTGCTCACATGACAATAGCGATTTTTTACACATGTTTTTTCAATGTCCGTTGGTTAAGTCCCTTTGTCTGAACTATTTTAAAAAAATGTAGAAGTTGTCATTTCTATGGACTCATAATTATGCCACGGCAGCGTTTACTACCTTTTTGTTTATTAATCACTGCCCTATGAAATGCATTTGTAACTTGTATTTTATTATTCAACTGAATATTTTATAACCACCTGGCCACTAGACCTAATTTGGTCACATCTTTCCCCACTTTAAATGTTTTTATAAACGGTTTTTATCATAAACTTGCAATGGCTTTTATTATCTGCACATGAATAAAATAAACTTGAGACTTGATCTACTTGTGTAGTCACTGTGAGCAAATACCTTTCTTTTCCATATCCTACCCATATTTTCACTTTGGATCTCTGGCGATGTAGACCTCAGGTGTTTTTGATCTCTATAGTAATTCCATGAAGTAGTCGTATTACTAACTGGTTTTCAGGTATTTACCTCTTCTGCTTCTATAGTGCCACAGACCTCTCCCACTCTACTCTGTGTAAAACATATACGGACACAGACCTTTGTTTTGTACCCCTTCTAGACAATCTCACCCCTTCTAGACAATCTCACCCACCCAAGGCTTGCACTTCCCACAGTAAAGAGAAGTTTGAACATGGTGCTTTCCCACACAACTTCTCAGGAATCGCTAGACATGTCTAGACTGCACCTTTCACAAATTAAGCACCATACTTTCTCTAACACACTTGAAAGAGTTATGGGAGCCGAACTCCAATATTCTACTGCTCCCCAAAATTTACCTCAGAGGTTCTGCTCCAGCACCATATATCTTGCGAAAAGCATCACAAACCTCCTTCAACATTAGGTCCAACATAATTAGCAGAGTAAGAAGAAACTGGCATCCCTCAAATGCAACATTTGCCATTAATGCTCAAAATAGAGTACACAGTCAGAAGTCAGAAATATTCTGAGTCCCAATAAGCAGAAAAAAATACTAAATGGGATGGACAGAGTCTAAGGAGAAATAGGAAAGTCATCTGGCTCACCCCCCAAAATCAAGGGGTTTATTTACACATTTTATGAATACAAGATTAACAAAAACTGCAAATTCAACATAGAATGACTAGTGATAACACATATTAGGCAAATCATAATTAAGATAATCACACACATAATAATAGAACACTAATATTTCCATGGAAATCAAAAAAAACTCCAACTGCTACTGAAGCAACAGCGTATTCCGGACATGCACAACACAATATGAAACATATTCAAACTAAGACGCATAAACTGGTGTATTCTAGCAGGTCCACAATTGAACTACCAGAGGAAATGTTCTTGAATCAGAAAGACTTATTCACAATGCATGCTTTGTAACCAGTTATGTCACAGTATCCTCTGCTCTCTCAAGACTGGGGGTAGAAAAGACATGCAGGGGGGCATTGATTAGGAGTGATAAACCAGAACCAAAATAGCATCCAAATTAATAAAATAGTGTCACTGAAAAAAATATATCACAACTAAACTACATTCACACCTGACAAAAATTGTTTCAAAAGCAACATTAATAATTCATCGGTTGCAACTATATTCATCAGAAAAAACATTAGTATTCAAAAACAATTTGTCATCCAAAGTTGGACATTTAGAAAAAGCTACCACAAACTCCCCCTCTGATTTTTTAAAATAATTATTAAAAACATACTAATAAAACGTTATTATTCAACTGTTAATCAGTAGACGTCATCATCTTCAGTTACATTTGTGAATTTTGCTCCTCCATTTTCTAGATGTAGGCAAGACCCTTAAAACTATCCAATTCCTTTTCCATCAATCTATTCCTGGTCTTTAACCTACTTTCACATTTACTTTTTTTTAAATAAATATTAATCATATACAGGACACAGAACAATTTTACAAATCATCATGATTATTATAGGCATTAGAATAGCCTGAAAAACATTTCCGCTTAAATTGCATAACAATTCACCAACTTTACCAAAACTCTTCCCTATCTCACTAAACCATGACCCTACAGTTTCCAACAAGCCAGGTTCTTCAAAAGACTTAATCTCATGTGAAAGATTAGTAAGATTAGTCACAAAAGAATCAATGTCTACTGTTGTCTGGTACAAAATCCACCAAAAAAACTTGGGCACCCCCCAGTCTTGAACCTTGTAACACTGGAAAGGGTCACCGTATTTGACTACTTGGGTGTACGCATTTCCGACACCATGCTGTGGAACCCACACATACAGAAAATGCTGTTAAATCACAAAAGGGTTGCGGGTGCTATACTTAGGGAACATCGATCTTCAACATCTAGACCAATTGCTCCGGTCCTTGATATATACAAGGCGAAAGGAGTGAGCTCGGCCCTATATGGAGCCCAACTCTGGGGTACAACCAACATTGATCAGCTAGTAAGATCAGAAAACAAATTTCTTAAAGAATTAATGGCACTTCCCCAGAGTACCCCTAGGGTTCCACTGTTATTGGATCTGGGGTGTCATTCAATAAATGTTCTGGCAAAAGTTTGACCACTTTTATGCTGTGGCGAGTCCCTGAGCTAGTAAAATATGCAGAGGGCCTTTCGAAAATAATGTACATGACGGGGTGGCAAACAATTAAGTGACTTAAACATGTTAAATCCTTGCTTTATGATTTGGGCCTCAAAGATGCATGGGAACTGCCCCACCAAAGGCAGTATTGAAGAAGCTTTATTGGAGCTGGGTAACTGGTAAAGGTAACTCAGATCCCAAATTAGGCAGAATAACGGATGAGTTTTTGAGGATAAAGGATGTTGCATTTTGTGAACCCTACCTAGATATTATACAGAAGCCCTATGATAGGGCCCTTTATTTTAAATTTAGGGTAGGTATATTACCTAGTGGTGAACTGACTGCTCACTGGAAAGTTCCTTCCCAAACAACACCTTTTTGTCCAAACTGTGAACTTAGAATAGAGTCAATTGTACATATCTTGTTCGCATGCCCAGCGTATAAATCTCCAAGGAATTGTTGGCTCAAACCGTTATGTAGAGACTTGGATACTAGAGACCACTCCATAGCACTGCGCATTTTTAAGTCTGATACCCGGTCGTTATATGTATGTGGCCTGTCGAAGTTTTTGCGATGGGCATGGTCCATTAGATCGAAAAGGCTTAGCGACATTCAATAATTTGTTTTGCACCATTACCTGCAAGTACTTTTTATTCTCTTATTCTGTTTTTATCTCTGTAGATGCAATTTATGTCCTTTTTAAAACACGGGTAATTGTTATTTAAACGATCATGTTTATGTAAATTCAATCTTTTTATGATGTTAAAGTATTGTCTCATGCTTTTAAGATATGTTTTTATCGAAATAAAGCTTATTTCATTCATTCATACTGTTGTCTGGTACAAATGTACAACTCCTCTTAGCTCTTACCACCTTACAGACTCCGCCCTCTTCTGCCAAAAGAACATCTAATGCAAGACAATTTTGCATCACCATAACTCTTGCAGCTACCATTTCTACATGTATATGCTTAAATGGTCCTGCTGTATCTGCTACAAGTCTATCTATAACTATAGACACATGCCTACCCTTCACATCATTCATTGCTGCTCTTACAGAAGGAAATATGGTGCCTAGTATGTCAAGAACTACTTGCCTAAAACTATGTCTCACTCTCCTCAGACTATGTTCATGATTAAATTCATCCATATGACAAACTTTAGAGAATACTAAAGCTAAATAACATGAGCCAACCTGGCTTCACAATAAATAAAAGAGGCACCCATCAGGGTTGCCCAATGTCCCAAATCCTTTTACCTTTTTTATTGAGCCTTTGGCAGTGAGACTCTGTAACAAGGACTCAATTGCCACGTACACTAGATTGGATGGTGAAAACTTTTCACCAATGACATCATCCTGCACTTAAAAGCCGAACATGCTAATATTGAAGGAGCTATGAATAAAATTCAAGAATATGGAGGGCTTTAAAATGAATCAATCAGAAACTAAGCTCCTACAGCTTAATGCGAAAGCCAGTGATCTCCCTTAAGATCTTCAACATCAGTTTATTCCTTCAGCGCCCAATTGGATGCTTGAGAATAATTGTAACTGACAGCTTTACAGAACTATTTCAACCTAATTATTTTGCCATGTTTAATAAAGTTACAACGTTATTGAATAGATGGACTTTACTTCCATTTTCGTCGATTGCCTAGATGATTTAAATGAAAATGTCAATTTTACTGCTGTTTTGATTCCTTTTCAGGAATATTCGAATACAGATTAATAATTCATATCTTAAAGAAGTAGTTTCACTTTTAAAGAAATTTGTATGGAATAATAAACATTCTAGGGCGAAGTTCCAAGTCTTACAACTAGATAAAGCACAGGGAGGACTTGCACTACCCCAATTACAGACGTATTATCAGGCATCATTATTGAACAATATTGTTTGACTTTCTCAAGAAATCAAAGTTGTCAACTTTCTATTAATTCACATGTTTAAAGAGTCTGCAATTGATTTACCCACTATTATAAAAAACAGCAAAGCTTCTGAAAAAGACCAGGTAAAATGTACTTCATGCAATGAAAAGCTGTATTAAGTTATTTTTTTAATTCCTGGTATGTGCCACTGTGCCATGCATTTAATTTAATGCAGGATTGTAAATTTTTAGGGCTCACTATCTATCCCTAATTTAACTTTGGAAATCTGGAAGAAAAGGGTGTTTACAAAGATTGGGGAATTTATGATCGTCCATACACAGATCACATGGGAGGAAATCAGCTTACATCATGAGGAAGAGATCTGCCCGCTACTAATTTGCTTTATGCAGATATTGAGCTTCATGAGAGCGGATTATCGTGAGATCAGTAACGACGCATATATGATAATGAATCTCCTGGCTAAAAACAAACTGATAGGGGTTGGGAATTGGTACAGGGTGTTGCATGAGAACAGTAGTTTGTCTGTGATTTCAGAACTAATAGATAACATTTATAAAACTACTAATTACAAGATAACAATTGGTGAATGGCAATCCATCTCAGAGATGGGTTGTAAATCCCTAAGAGCAGCTAATTGTAAAATAATTACTTTCTTGTCAAGATGGTTAGCATATTATGCCCCACATGCTATTCACAGGATGTTTCAGGTCATTCTTGACCAGTGTTTTTGGTATCAAATAAAAGATTCAGGGTGGCTGGGTACAGGTCTTCTTCACATGCTCAGTACTTTATCAATTATGGAATAAGTTATTTAAAGAGTTAAGCAAGTGTGTCCAGCTAGTAATTGCGCCAAAAGCAACTTTAGTATTATTTTGCTAGTCATGTTGTACTAGTTGGTTGAGCAAGCATGTTCAATATTTTATTTTCATTTCTATGTCTATTGCTTGGTCTCTGATACTACAATGCTGGAAAACAAAACATTTTCCAACCTTAGAACATTTGTATACAAAAATGGTGAGGATTAAAGTTTCCAAGGATGCATACGCACAGCAGGTCTGGAGCTTACCAAGGTGTTTAGCAATTTTGAAAACATTTGAGTATATTCAGCATAATCCATTGAACAATATTGAATGTAAAGTTGCAAAATCATGTTCTGAAGCTATCTTGGAGGTGAAATTTAATGAGTAGTCTTTTTTAGTAGGGGATGTGAAGCCCTATAATGAATTGTAAGTTTTAACACTTAATTTCACAGTGCTTTAATTATTAGAAGGGGGGGCGTAGAGTCACTTATTTAAATGATGTTAGTATAACGCACTCATGCACTTTAATCATTGAGGGCAAGATTTCTCTTGGGGGTGTGTTGTATTTCATCTGTAGATATCATCTTGTAAGTGAAAAGTTTTTTAGTATGGATGGGCTCCCAGAAAATGTGTATTTTCATCATTTGTTGAAATTTATAGCATTTTAGCACTTACAACACTTTATTAGGAAGGGGGTTATAGTTGTAATCAGCTTTTCATTGGGATTTGTTTACAAAGATCTATCGAAGTGAGTGATGTAATTGTAATGCTCTCAAGCACATCATTCAGTAGGAAGGAAGCTATTTCTTAAATGTGCTCTTTACTTTGCGAGATATTATTTAATGCATGATCAGTTGTTACTATTGATTCAAATCAAGAAAATGCCTATATTTGTTATGTGTTGAATTTCTGTTTTTCTTCTAAAAATAAAAACATGAACTAACCCAGATTTTCACCAAATTGAAATAAGCAGTTTTCGTAAGAAATCATAATTTCCCCTCAAAATATTTACTCCACCTTGCATATAATCTTGCCTAACTACATATGTTCTAACACCCACACTCTCTCCTACAAATTCTACCTTACCTCCATTTGAAGAACTACACAATAGCATGCATACATTACCTCTTGTCTCTTTTTCTGATTCTCATTCTGGCATGTAAACCTGACAACCTGAATTCCTACCCCTCTTTCATCTGTTCTAATGCAGCATTCTGTTCTTCCGTTTCTCAGAACTTTTACTCCTCTCTCATTGTATTATACAACAAAATTATGGTGCTCACTACTCATAATACACACAAAACCTTAATTAGTATCAGTAGCATTCTTGCTTTGTGCAAACCTGGTGCACCCACAAACGGCACATTGGGGGTCACGGTGGAGCACCGTCCCCTCGTGAGCCCCAGCCACCTTTCCGCATGGTGTGAGATCCAGCATTACTCCCGCCCAGAGAAAGCGGCTATTTATGCGCTCCCTCTGGGTGGGAGGAATCTCTTGTTCTGTTTCCCTGCCCGCATCAAAATGCATGAATTTTGCATTCCGGGACCCCACCCCCTTTTTTCGCAGCCCCCACTTAACGATTTACCCCAAAACTTTCAATTCACAAAATTAGCAAAAAAGAGCACTTTTTCATCGTTTTGTGGAGATTCGTCAAATGGTGCCAAAAATATTAGCAACACAAAAAACACATTTCCTATGGAAACGTTGACCTAACAATTACTACTCAGTGATGACTACCAATGGGTAATGTATATATTTCAATCAGACTGACCACAGGAACCACAGCGGCACTTCAGAGAATCAAAAATCTCACCACTTTCATTGTTTATTAAACAAACTTACATTGGAGACAGATGCAATGACATAGCTGCCGCTTTCTACTGTACCGTGTTTCCATTTCCTCCACGTCACGTATAAACTCTTAGTCCTTTATTACTTTTCACACTTGAACAACTAGATTGCATGTCAGACAGTACACAGCTCAAATGGAGGTTTGCATCCATCATTTTGTACCTCTACGAACTATTCAGTGGTGACAAAGCTCAGATCATGAATATTCTGTTGTTCGAAGCATTAGTAACAGTCATTAATAACTAATTGCGCACAACAAAATCCATTACATATAAATCGGTTAGTCATTATTGCACTTCCTTTTTAAAAGTGACTGTGCATTGGTCAAATTATCAGTTAAATTGTTTCATATAGCTCATATGTTACAATCATAATTGCACTTCACCATTAAAGTGCCAGTGCATGGTCCTTATGAACCATTTATTGAGACCCGCCTCTACTTGTCAAAAAAGGGTTAATAGTATAAGAATGGCCACCCTTGGTCAATTAAATATTTTAATTTTCTTTAATGTGATGTTGTTTATTCTGAGTGTCTCTTAGGCTTAATGGTGGTACCTTATATTGTTCACAGTTCATGAGCTCCAGAACTGGAAATCTAGTAAAGTGTGTCTGTAATATAAAAAAGTGTCAGTTAAAATAAAACAAGTCCACACAAACCTATCAAAAACAATTATCATGAATAAAACTACCTCAAAGATAAATTCACAGGAAAAAACACTGTGATTGAATTTCAGGGGATTTCACACAGTCTTCTTTTGGGCATATGGTTTTATCAATGTTCGAGGAACAATATCCCTATTCCCCACATCCGTTAACCATGCGGTCATCAGATTTGTATATGCTATTTTGCTCTATTGTAATCAGATTTTCTTCTTTACTTCTCAATTTCTTAGTTTCATAAATGTAAATTGTGTCCCTCAAGGATGTTGAGTTCCCAGCAATAATATAACAGAGGATTCTTGTCTTCTTAATCAGGATTCCTCATCGCCTTCTCCTGGGTGCATTGTCACATGTTAATGCCATAATATTTTAGAAAGTTAGGATCACCTTGATGTTTGTCCCAAACATGTTTAGCTATATGATAGCTGTTGTCATGGATCTTTATCACTCTCAAGTGTTGCAGAATATAGTTTTCACCTTTTTGGTCGTACTCAACACATATTGTTTCCTAAGCTGCATTCCAGTACAAACCTCAAACTCAGAGTTACTGGTCATTTTCTGTGTTATCCATACTTTGTACTCTACAGTGTGGTGTAATACTTCATATCCTGTGCAATTGTGCATGGTTTGCAGTTTTTGCACTTCCAGAACCCGAAATCTGCTTTATTTAACCTCATGGTTTCTTGTTTCCTTAGGTATAGGGAGCTTGATGTTAGTAAGTCTCTTAAATTTGCTGTTCTCCTGTAGGCTGTGTTCTATGTGGGATCCCATGTTTTCTTTGATACTGTCATAGTGCATTAAAATATTCCAATTCTTTGACAGTGGTTCTCATATCTTTTGATGACTGGTAGTGTAATTCATAAAGAACCTGCAAATATCCCCACTTTCCTTAATTCTATTTGATTGGAAAAATAGATCCTCTCTTTTCAGAAGCATTAAGAAGCACCGTTTTTTGGGATATCCCTTCTTGCAGAATCTCGGCATCATTAGTTCTGGTTCTATCCAGAAATCCTCATCCGATGAAATGATCCTCCTTGCTTGTAAGAGCGGACTTTGTGGAGTGCTCCATTTTAGGGGTTCTGGATGCCCACCATTTGCAAGTAATAGAGCACTGGATGCAGTTGCCGTTCTATATTATTTTTGTATAAAGAGCTTTGTTTCCTATATAAAGAGCCACATCCAGGAATTCAATGTTCATTCTATTCTAAAAACTTGTCAATTGGACAGTGTTATAATTCATATTCAATTCATCCAAAAACATCTTTAGAATATTTTCATCACCATTCTATAAATAAAGTTTTTACTTATCTTAACCCGTTGCATGCTGCCGTCGGCCGTTGGCCGTCGCGAGCACTACCTTCGTAGTGCTGCGCACGTCCAACGGCCGACGCAACCCCGCCCGCGCAAGGAAACGCCCGCACACGGCGGAATTACCGCCGTGGTTAACGGGTTAAATGTACTTACCATGTTGGTAAAGGCAGGTGTGGTAAAGAAATGCCTGGTAAATGTTGCGTGGTAAAAACATATGTGGTAAAGGCAAGCATTGTAAAATCATACAATCGGTTCTCCTTTTTGGGGACAGGCCCCTAATTTTCCCCAACAAACTTTGAGCCAGCGAAAGAGAGAAAAACACAAAAGGAGGAAAGAAGGAGAAAGAGAAAAATTGAAAAACAGGAACAAAAAGAGAAAGGATGGATGACAAAGAAGATGTAAGATTGAAGGGTGTATGATAGAACCATGCATGCCATTACCCCGCATGCATTTACAACGCTGCCGTTACAGCATGGGTTGCGTTATCACACGCTACCTTTACCACGCAGTATTTTACAACAAATATGCCTTTACTAAAAATTTATTTTGCCACCCAAAAAGTTATGCCCACCCTAAACCCTAAATTACCATTGTCATCAAATACCCACACCCACCCTAAACCCTAAAATTACACTTGCCACCCAAAAGTCCAACCCAACCCTAAACCCTAAAAGTTCCCTTGCCACCCAAAACCCCAAACCCACCCTAAACCCAAATATTATCCTTGCCGCCCAAAAACCCATACCTACCCTAAACCCTAAAATTACCATTGGCACCCAAAAACCCAAACCCACCGTAAATTCTAAAATGACCCTTGCCACCTAAAAACCCATGCCTACCCTAAACCTTAAAAGTACCCTTGCGACCTAAATACCCATTCCCACCCTAAACCATAAAAATACCCTTGCCACCCAAAGATCCAAACCCACCCTAAACTCTAAAATGATCCTTCCCACCCTAAAACCCATAACCACCCTAAAAGCTAATTAAAAGTTTAAAAAAAGAATTGCCATTTATATGTGTATGTGAATATGTATACATATGTGTTTGTATATGTATATATATATGTGTATATTTATATATAAAATTAAAAAAACACTTAATACTTACCTGCAAAATACTTACATTTACTTGTAAGCGCATATGCCTTTATCTTTCAAGCCTTTACAACAAAATTTGTTGTAAAGTCATGTATGGTAAAGGCATATGCATTGTAAAATCTTGCATGTAAAACGTTATGCGTGGTAGAGGTTACACTTGGTAACTGTACCCGTGTTGTAAGGCCGCGTTGTAAAGGTAATGCGTGTTAATGGCCGTGTTGTAGTTGCTGTATCCAAGATTGAGATAAAGCGGCAGGGAGCACTCCAGTAGTGGATGAAAGAGGCAAGAGGTGGAATCAAGACTATGCTTTCTTGGTATTTAGAAACCATGACATTCAATAGTGCCATTCAACGGCATCAGTCGAGGGCTTCTGAACTTCCGGCAGTTATTTTATTTTACTATTGAGCTATTTTTCTCATTGCACACTGCCACTTTCCAAATTTTGGGTACATTTTCAATCATTTAACAGCCAAGAAGGTATGTGTCCTTTGCTGTTGTGACATAATTTTTCAAAGAAGTCCTCAATTTTAATATTGTGACCACAGACACATAGTGCTAATGCCTGCTTCAGCATCCTGCTGCTACCACAGGGTCCTCCGATGGTGGTACCCGGTTCCACCCTGGACATTATGGAGGAGCTGATCCTGAATGCCATGCGCTCCCTCATGCAATAATTGGGCATCTGAGCCTGCAAGCAGGAAATATTGATGCACTTCAGTAGTCTACACCCTCCAAGCGCATAACAGGAGCAAGGCCTGTGCCTGATAGTGCCTCAAGGCATGGCAGTTCGGGCTGGACTGTTCCCATGAGGCACAGGGTCAGACTGATTTGCATATGGCCATGTCTGAACTGGGTTGGCAGAGTGGGATAAAGAACGGTGATGGATTAAACCCAGATCTGTTGACTGGGTGTGAGTGTTTGATTGGTTCAGATGCTCCGTCCATCACCAGCCCCTTTTGTACCACTTTGATAGTGCCTCAAGGGCATACTTTTTAAAGCTGGATAGCAGGCAGCTGGATACAAACGGCTTCAAATGTGTGGCATTATAAAAGATATCTGCAACTGGTAATGGGGACAGAGACTGCAGATCCTAACCAACCCATTGTGGGGACACAGGAGAAGGACAAAGTCCACCTTGCAGAATAGCACTAACACTAAATGTTCACTGCCACAAGCCAGAGAGGCATGCCCTTATTTGCATGGGGGCATGGCCCCACACAAATGAGGAAGTCCTTCGCATTTGCACCTGTGTCACTTGGCACAGGTGCAAAATTACAGATGTGGGTGAAGAGGCAAAGAGACCTTCTGGAGGTACATTGGCTGTGGACTATATAGAGTGGGGAAGATGGACCAAGTGTGCCAAGTGGGGAGCTAGGACCCTAATGGTAGGTTGCAGACCAGAGGTCACAGACTACTCTGAACAAGTGGTCACTCAACCAATCCCAGTGTACGGAACAGGGCAGGAAAAGAGGAGCCAGGAAGAAACCCAAGGGCATTTTAGATTGGGAGCTGGGACAAGATCATAGTGCATGCATGTCATCTGCAAACGTTATTGATAATAAACACTTACAGCTGGCCTTCCTGCCTCCTGGTCATGCTACCACCCTAGCAAGTGGACACTAAACAGGAACACCCAAGGCCTCCCCTTTTTGGTGGGTAGAGACACTGACAGCACACACCTGCCGGGGATCTCTGCATTCCTTTGCAAATCCGGCTGGGTTGCCACCTGCATATTGAAAGTTGGACCTGTAGCTTCAAACAGGGCATTGGCTGTGCTATGGCACACTGTCTCTGTCTGCGTCCGGCCGTCACACTTAAGGGTCTTTTACAATGCGGACAGTGTGACCGTCACACTTAAATTTGCATTAATTTCTGTTTTAAGTGCTGCAAAATACTCAACCTAATGGAATTCACACCTCTGACACTAGAAGGATGACGGCTAGGCACTATGGTTCAGGTCATAAGGAGAGAGTGCAATTTGGTCTCTTGGAGCTTGATGGCCTTTACTCTGGCTTTAAGATATTTCAATACATTTGAGGAGGATGATGAGGTGTCTAAAGTCTCCAAATTGTGCTGGGAAGAGATTCATTGCAGCTAAAGACTTTTAGCAAAGGCTGTAAGAAATAGATGAATTACTCTTTGGAACCTCCATTTAGATAGTGGTACAATTACATCTTGGTCCCACTTCCCATGCAAGCATGGGTTGAAAGAATCTGTTGCTTTGGTGTCCAAACTGAATGACCTATCTTATCTGTGCAAGAAACCATCCATCAGTTTCTCAATCCCTACATTGGGCCAGGACCCTGTTTTTCCTTATTTATCGCAGCTACCAGACCCAGGATTGTGAAATGAAATATTGAGGATCAGGGTGGGTTGCAATCCACTGTTTTCATCACGTCTATACTGGACCAGAGTCCAGGACAACAGTGGTCTCTGCCCCTGCCCCTGCCCCCCCAGTGGAGAAGTGTGGCTCACTGGTTAGAGGAGGCAGACCCGGACGCTGAGATCAGACCCGGGACCAGGGTTCAATTCCCAACGCAGCAGGGTCTTGAGCCCAAAATGTCACCGGACTCGGTAATTCTCGCTTCGGTGCTTACTCGAATCACAGGTTCACACTCTGCAACTCTGGGCAATAGCTTGCTTAATCTCCACTACGGCCCCCCGCGGCGGGATGCCTGGCTTTCACCTTGGGGATACCCAGTAGGGGCTATCTCACAGGGAAAAACCAGGACGGGTTCCCAATGCAAAGCGCTTTAAGACCTGGCGGTGATATTGCGCTATATAAAAACCCATCCATCCATCCATCCATCCATCCATCCATCCCCCTGAAAGTTAAGTGTTCCCTACTGCATATACTGATGGACTGTGTCTTTTATCTCGTAAATCGAATTAAGTTTTTAAGACCTCTGTTTTTTAAATATGGTGTCGTCCATAGGAGGAAAGCTGTGGAGCTGTTGACTGAAATGCGTTACTTAGATGCAGCTATTGGAATTGCTTGGTTTTTACAGTCTGTTAAACAGAGTTTTCATGATGAATTGTAGTTGGTTGGGGGTGTTGGGTAGTTAGGATGGGACATTGTTTATGATCTTAACTGTCATTTGTGTTTTAGAATTTTTATGGACAATTGTCTAAATAAAATAAAATAAAATAAATGACTTACTTACTCCCCACCTAGGATCAAAAATTAATGATCTGCAGTGATCACAACACAAATGACCAACCCAGCTTACTGCTAGTCTTTTCGCAGGTGCCATCCTCACCTCTATCAGAGAGTCACTGCCTCTTGGGCTCTACTCACTGCCGCAGCCAGGCAGCCTTATCGAGGATGAAAATATCTGACCAATCGGAGGCGGTTTTAACCCCCGATGAAAGTTTAGGGCAAGAGGACAACCTCGACCTGAAAACCAGGGTCTTGCAAGCCAGAGGATTTGGAACTAATTGTGACCTAGTGAATGTGGTGAGCAAGAGGCCTGACTGTATCTACCCTCTCCACTTTTCTAACTGTCAGAAGATGACCCTTGCAATAGTCATGAGCTGGCCTCTGCAGGGAATTCTCTTTACCTTGATAGCATCCTTGTTCAGCACCATATTGAGCGAGGTTCACTTATAAATAAAGCTTGCTGCACCACACTGTTCCATGAAACTTTGTAGGGTTCCTGCTTCTTTCAAACACCTCACCTGAACGTTAGTTATCGGTGGTTACAGTGGTAGGTAGAAGGCTTCGTGCAAACCCACCCTCGGAACCTCGCGTGTTTTTCCAAGTCATCTGTGCATTTGGAAGGGTGTTTGCAAAGAAGCATCTTTTAGGGTCACTTTCCCCCAGAAACCGAAAAGAGAGGCCATGGAGAGATTCACCACAAACCCCTGCTCCAGGACAACTTACATGACAGCATGAATGTATACGCCGCCTGCGTCAGAGCACTGAAGCTCTGCTTAGGCCCAAGCCTTGTGGAAGAAAATTTTCAGAGCACAGAGGGGCATATTAGCAAGGGCCATATCGCCGCTTTAGCGCCACTTTCTGCCGCTAAAGCGGCAATATTTTTATTGCTCCATTAGCAAGCTGTCGCTAACAGCAGTTAACGACAGCTTTTAGGCGATAGCGACCGGTTTGGGGCCCGCTTTGCATGTCAGCGATATTTATTGCTAATGACATGTAAAGTGGGCGTACCCAAACTGTTAGCGACAGAAAGCAGTCGCTAACACAGCTATCGCCTATTAGCATGCAGGCATAGCGATAAAAAACTCGCGCTGAGCGCGATTATAGCTATAATCTAACGCCTGCTAAAAACATGACTTACCTGTTTATCCAATGGGATGTGGATCTTCAGGTTAAGTTCCCATTGGCGTTAAAGCGTGAATATCGCTGGATTTCCAGCGATATTCAGGCATTTCGCCACTATCGCTGGATATTTTAGCACAATGGAGAAAAACGTTGCTAATAGCAGGTTTTCTCCGCTAACATATCCAGCGACAGGCAGCGATAAAAAAATGCGCTAAGCGCGTTTAGCAATAAATATCGCTATTTCTTGCTAATATGCCCCAGAGCGTGGTCCAAGACAACAGGCACAGCAGCCAGCTGGCTCCACCTTTAGGGGCCAGGTGGTAGGCTGAACCACTAAGGCCTCCTCCTGCCATTTTGGGCAATGCCTACTGGGGTTCAGCCATAGTGCAGTCCAAAGGAAGGGGTGCTTTCTGCAGCAAGGTGGTGTCCCTCTGGCAAACATCTTTGTTGAAAGGGCCACCTCGAACCCCAATGGATGCTCTGTCGACGATCTCTGAATGCAGCGCGCTGCCCTCCTTCTGACCAGGCGGGCTGCCCACCTGGTTCCCACTGAACCCCAATAGTCTTACTGTATAGGTATATTAGGGTGCATTGGAGATGTGGTTTTGCCATCTATGGGAAAAAACATAATACAAGACTTTCTGTTTTGCCATCGTTCGAACTTCAAGGAAGTTGCAGAGTGTTTTTGTTTTTGAGCAGAACGTTTCTTTTTTCGGAAAACATTTAAGCTGATGTCTAGTAAGAGTGATTAGCTTCGTCTGTGTTCCTTTAATGGTGGCTAATGAGAAAAACAAATGGACCGCTTGGTAAAAACAAAATGAAAAAAATGCTATAAAAATGTTCCCGTGGTTGTGGCTTATTTATTCACTAACGGAGCAGCACGAAATGTCCAGGGACTGCCTGAGAACAACGGGTACATGTTCGATGGCCGGACCGGTGCTGCAAGAGATGCTGAAGCAGGAGTGTCATTAAAAATTAAATCAGGTCGCAGGGAAGGCGTCTCTCCTCCCGGCTGCCTGCCACCAGGAGGCGAACAAAGGATGGCTCGCTGATGCTGGGCCGGGTGTTTGGGGCAGATAAGTCTGCGCTCCGACCTTCAGTGCTTCCGCAATCTTTAATTAAAGGCATGTAGCACACGGTCCGATTAGGTAGAAACATTTAGTTAATTACACGAAGAAAAGTCAATTTCTTCATTTCCGGGCCTGTTCCAATGAAATGTCGCCTTGCGTGACACCAGTGATCGCTCATTGTGAAACCAGGGGTGGATATCTTACCTTGTCCTAGAATCATTGGACCCAGGTCACACAGCTGTAGAATAAAAAGTGTGAAACCAACATTGGGTGGATTTATATTGCTGCTTTCCCCTAGTCGGCTCCATCTATCTTTTATCTTTTTAATTGGCTGATGACTGTATCAGGAGCTTTTTTACTTTTTGTGAGATTTTTAACCTGTGTATGTCCACTGGATGACTTGTTTAATATTTGAATTTGAGAAATTTATAATTTTGTTACTACAAAATGTACTACACCTGTTTTACTGTGAACTGTACTTTGATGGCCCTAGTGGCCGAAATAAAGTCATTTGGATTGGATTTATATTTTTGTGTACCAATCAACCAATTAACAAAGAACCAAGAGTTCCCTTCATGAAATCGATCAGTTATAGGTTTCATGAAGCACTCCAATCAATACCTTAAGGGGCATGTTTATCAAAAGTTCACACAATGCAGGACAGTAAGCAAATTTGACCAGGAAAGAACTGAAAAGCTCTATATTTACTAATATATGGCACTCTCAGCTCTGTCCCTGCACTAGCGCACAGTGGTGGTTCCTCCTCTATGGCGGAGGAGCGTTGCCCCACTGCTTCCAAGCAGTGCGAGAAGAAAAATATAAAATGATAATAACTTTCAGTTATTATCATTTTATGTGTTTTGTGCTGCATTACAGGAGGGGCTGCTCTGCTCTCGGAGCAGGACAGGGAAGGAGTGGTTTGCCCACTCCTAAGGGTAATTGACTGCTTAGTCGATCCTCTCGGGCCAACCAAACCAGTCATGAGCACTTTCCCCATTCTCCATGCAGGCTGCATTACAGCCTGCATGGAGAACATGCCCAGGCCCCTATTCCCTGTTTGAGTGTCAAACCCGGATGCTCAAAACCAATCACAACGCTGCATTGCCAAGTTGGGGTTGGTACGGGGAGCCTGGGTACCTACCAATCACAATGCTGCCTTACAGCTTTTTGTTTGATCAGTGGGGCCGGCAGGAGGGTAAGTGAATTAAAACAAAATTGTGTTTGCACATCCTTGTGCCTCCCCATGCCTGTGACCCCCCTGCCCCCACCACCTGTGAGCCATGCCGGTCGCCACTTCTAGCGCCTGTGGGGCTGCCTAGTACCAATGCCAGAACCCCTTCCAGTATGCTGCAAGGGTGCTTGTGTAACAGGCAGAATTGTTTTTGTGTAGGAAAAGATACCTTCCTGCACAAAAAGCAATCCAAAGTGGCACATTCCTCTTTCCATGTGTGCCGCAAAATGCATAACGCATACAAGGAGGAAGTACAAGAGAAAAGTAATCTTATTTCTCCTTTATTACCCCTCTCTGTGGTAAGCTACAGATTTCACACAATTCCAGCTTTACAAAACTTAGTAAATCTTGAATTGTGTGAATTCCCTGGTCGGATGCACTGGACCACCCATGCTCCATATATGTAACGCGTACTACTATGAAATGTAATGTGACGCAGCGCAAACTGCTGGGTTGGATTACATTTCCATTCAAAGCCACAGAGTTCCATGCAAATACAGTCTTGTGTGTCTCTTCAAATCCCAAATAAGCCTTTGTATTGCCCTGCGTTGCCTTATGTCATGCAAGTATGAACCGAAGGCTCAGGAATTGTGGGTCTACATTTATAGATTACAAATTTTCTATCAGGTGCAAAATTCTGCAGTCGTAAAGAATTTGCAATTGTACGCTAGAACATGACTTTGACAGTGAAGAAAGCTTGTGCCAAAGGAGCATGGCAATAGCGAAGAAGCATGTTCATGGAACCGTTAGACCATACACCCTTGGGTGGTAGCCCCCAAACCTTTTGCCTGCACCACTCCTGATTTGCAGAATTCATTTTTGTTGGCTTTAGGACATGCATTTTATCACTTCTAACCAGTGCTAAAGTGCTTTTGTGCACAGCTATAAAATTGGTCGACACTGAATTGGCACATTTAATCTACTTGTAAGTCCTTAAAAAAGTGGTATTACATGTACACTGCACCTGTAAATTAAATACTAGTGCGCCTGCAGCACTCATTGTGACACGCACTTAAGTAGCCTTTTAAACATATATCAGAACTGCCATTAAAGCCTGTGGGCTATTTTAAACTGCCCAAATAACGCTTTGTCCAGACCTCAACCTTCCTTTTTAATACATATAGGTCACCCCCTAAGCTAGGCCCTAAACAGTTATTCGGGCAGGGTGCAATATATTTAAAAGGTGGGAAATGTATTTTTAAGTTTGACATGTCTTAAATTCGTTTTGTACTACTGAAAGGCTTACCTCTCCCATAAGATAACATTGGGTCACCTTATTAATTTAATAAGTGATCACATTTGGTTGGGAGCAGGTAGGAATGTCAAGTTAAAAACCATAAAGACACTGAAAAGCATCCACTCTGCAGCACATTTGGACCCCTGCCTGCACCGCTTCTTCCACAGAGCCGCCTCTGCCATTGCACCCGAGCTATGCCAAACCATCAACTGTTCCCTCGAGACAACCACCTTCCCCGATGACTGGAAACACGCCGAGGTCAACCCCTCCTGAAGAAACCCTCTGGGTACCCGACGTTCCTCAAGAACTGCAGGCCCATCTCCCTGCTCCCCTTCCCAGCCAAAGTCATCGAAAATGCCATCAATGCCCAGCTCGCTGACCTTATAGAAACCAACCATGTCCTGGACAGCTCCCAATCCTGATTCTGTAGTAATCATAGCACTGTGACACCCTACTCACCTCTCATCACATACGCTCCCTCCTCAACCAGGGCAAAACCATGGCCCTCATCCTACTGGACCTCTCAGCGGCAATCAACATCCTCTCCCACCGCACCCTAGCCCCAAGACTCCATGGCGCTGCTATCCAAGACAAGACCCTTAACTGGATCCGCTCCTTCATCATCGGCAGAGCACAATGGGTTAGACTCCCACCATACCTCTAGAACTCGACAGAGATCAGCTGTGGAGTATCCCAGGGCTTCACCCTCTTCAATGTCTACATGGCCTTCCTCCCAGCTATCGTCAGGAACCACAGGCTCAACATTGCCTCATACGCTGATGAAACCCAGCTGATCCGCTCCCTTTTTAAAGAACCCACTGTTACCAGGAACAACTTCAACGAAGGAATGAAAACCGTTGCCGCCTGGTTGAAGGACAGCTGCCTGAAGCTCAACATGGACAAGGCAGAAGTCCTGATCCTGGGAGCCTCCCCCTCTGCTTGGAATGACTCCTGATGGCCCTCGGCTCTAGGAAATCCGCCTAATGACAAGATCCATGAACGAAACCTCTGCAACATACTGGACTCTTTACTCACAATGGATCGCCAGATAAACACAGTCCCCTCAGTCTGCTTCAACACACTCCACCTGCTTCCAAATACCTTCATATGGATCCCCACCAAATCCAGGAAGACAGTCACCCATGCCCTCATCAGCAGCAGACTCGACTACGGCAACGCACTCTTCACCGGCGTCACCCAGAAATTCCTCAGAAGACTCCAGAATTCCAGTCCGCTGCAACAAGACTAATCCTCAACATTCCCATCTCTGCCACATCACTCAACTCCTCCGTGACCTCTACTGGCTCCCAGTAGACAGAAGAATACATTTTAAACTCCTCACCCACGCCTACCAAGCTCTTCACAACATCGGACCCGCATACCTAAAACACCGACTCACATTCCACATACCCAACAGACACCTCCACTCTGCCCAACTTTCCCTGGCTACCGTCACATGAATATGCAAGACCTGAAACGGAGGAATGTCCTCCTACCTTTCCTCCTAGACATGGAACACCCTGCCAATCAACTAGGAAATCACTCTTGCTGACACATTCATGAAGGACCTCAAGATCTAGCTCTTCATAGGAACTCAGGAGCCACATGTACGACGATTACATTTTGAGACTCGCAAATAGCACCGCTTTGCGACTCGCAATTTGTGAGCCGCAAAATGCAATGTACAACAGTGTCTCAGACACTGTTTGCAATTCCCTATGGGGTCGCAAATTGCATGCCTCATGCATATTAATGAGGCTGTCGCAATTTGCGACCCCATTGGCAATGGCTGGCACTCCCAGGGATGGTGACCTGCTGGCGTCAGCAGACCACCATGTCTGGGACTGCTTTTAAACAAAGCAGGTTTTTAAAAAAAAAATATTTAAATGCAGCCCTGGGAAAGGATTTCAAGGTGGGAGGTCCATCTTCCTGTCTAGTGGCACTCCGCTTGCCAGATCAGCCCAGGCCTCAAACAGTATGTGGGCACCACCACCACACAACGATGCAGCATGCACCTCAGCCTCCCCCACTTCAGCTCCCTCATCCAAGTGAGGAGAGGAAGAGGCAAAGGTTTCTTTTTTCGGAAAACATTTAAGCTGATGTCTAGTAAGAGTGATTAGCTACGTCTGTGGGGTGGGGTGTTGGTTTTTTCAGGAGGGCGCTGAGCTCGGCGTGCTTCCAGCTCTCCGGGAAGTTGGCGGTGTGGAAGGAGGTGTTGATGATGTCCCGGAGATGGGGTGCGGTGATGGCGTCGGCCTTGTTGAAGACGTGGTGGGGGCAGGGGTCGGTTGGGGATCCCGAGTGGATGGTGTTCATCATGCGGGTGGTGTCTTCGATGCTGACCGGGGTCCAGTTGCAGAGGGTGGTGGTGGCGGGCGTTGGTTCGGTGGTTGGGTGCGTGGTCTGTGCGCCGAAGCTGTTGTGTATGTCGACGATCTTGCGGTGGAAGAACGAGGCGAGTGAGTCGCAGAGGTCTTGCGAGTGAGTGATGTCGTTGTTTCCGTCGCTGGGGTTGGAGAACTCTTTGACGATGCTGAAGAGTTCCTTGCTGTCGTGGGCGTTGTTGTTCAGTCGTTCTTTGAGTGCAGTCTTCTTGGTGGCGCGGATCAGCTGGTGGTGCTTGCGGGTGGCGTGCTTGAGGGCGGTCCTGTTGTCTGTGGTCTGGTCGTGGCGCCAGGCTTTCTCGAGGGTGCGGCAGTTCTTCTTGGAGTCCTTGAGTTCGTCGGTTAACCAGGGGGGTTTCTTGCTGCCGTACCATAATACAAAGTTAGAAAGCAGAAATTAATTGAGAATGAAATTGATGTTACACATTTGATGAGTACACACATTTTGAGTCAGTACTTGCAGTAAAGCGTGGACCCATAAATCTGCATGTGCTTCTAGGCAGGGAACCTACGTGAAAATTGTGGATTGCTCACATGCAAGGTTTCTGGTGATCCCCATTAGGTACCATCAAGGAACGTCCTCAAACCAACCCTTACATCTAAATTTGAAATTATGAAAAATTCCCAATATGGTCATAGTTCTGGCATTCTGAAAAGTATGTTGCACATGAAATATGTCGGCAATCCAGTTTAAGAATTAGGTTTGAGATTTTCCAAGTACAAAGTAGTGGCGTAGGTGGAACTTTTGCCACCCACGGCAGCCACATATAAGAGCAGGTGCTAGCAATTCTTGTGTTTGCCGCCCGCTAGCAATTACTGTATTTGCCGCATGAAAGAGCGGGTGGGGTTGGAGATCGCCCCCTCCTCCACCTTGCTAGGCCACTGGTACAAAGTGAACATTCCTCAAACCTAGTGTGAAATTAGGTAAATATAATTTGAGAGTTGGGTCCTAAACTACGCTCCCTCCAACCTAAACTGCCCGCCAACATCAAAGAATAGCAAGATCAAGTATGTATGACATCTTTATTGCATGATTTAAAAAGAAACCTTTGCAAGGTACAAAAGATAACATTATGACACTTAATAAAATTAATATATTATGCGTGCGCTGTTGTTGGTGCGCTGGAGACGATCCTTTTAGGGCAGTTGTGTCCAAAGTTATATATTCAGACCCAAGGTGTCCAGCCTATGCGCATATCCCTTTGTTTATATCAATTATGCTTTGACAATACTGACGATTTTCATATATCAGGGTGCCCGCAAGGCAGAGTTACCCCTTATTGTGGAGGACATTGGATCTGCGCCTCTGGCTGAGGTGGCGAACAACCCCTCCCCCCCCCCTCTAGTTTTTTTACTGTGCAGTCCATAAACCTCACCAGTGCGCAGTTTAAGTGTGTATTCCGTGGGTCGAAGCAGGCCAATACTACAGTTCTACACGATCTAACAGCAAGATCATGCTACTTTCATGTCATCATAGGTTGCTTCTATATCGTACCTCTTTATGACGCTTTGTTGGTTGGGGAAGGGAACAACCAAGTGGCAACCTATCATTTTGCCTGGGGCTTGAAAAATCCCTGCACTGGAAATGCGGATATCTATTCCATGGAGGGAAAGCAAACAATATTAAGGGAGCTAGAGCGACCAGAGCAGGATAATGCACCACCTATTACCATAGCCGAACAATATATTAATGAGCTTAAATATGTTCTCTCCTAGCATTTATGCCCAACTCTTCGTGGCAGCCCCCTCCTCCAGAGAGAAATGCATTAGTTTCTGCTTCAGCAAGCCAAGTGGTCCAGGTATCAAAAGCTTACCGGGCAACATCTGAATATCTTTCTCAACTCAGAAATGAAATGAATATTTCATAAATGAAAATCCATGATTAACTAGTCTATTTTTATCCAGCAATTATGGTAATGCATCAATGTATACGCTTCAAAAAGGATGCGATGCACAATGCCCAAGCACTCTGCATAATTGTTAAAGGGCCAGGCGAGTTTGTTTCTCATAGAAAAATATTCCAGACGTTCCAAAAAAAAACGCAGTCAAAACACACAAGACCAATCACACAAAAATAACTTCCAGTGATAAGGGTTTCTGAGTGGAAATTGTTTCCCTTCATTCCTTCACACACTGGGCTTGAATCGCCCCTTGATCTTCAAAGCCATATTTAAGACTCAGGAGGGTCTGAGAGATTCAAGGGATGTGTCAACCTGAAAGTTCCCAACTAAAAAGCAGTAGACCGCAGGGTGGATGGTTGAGATGACCAAGGTTTGGGATGGACTGTTTCCATGAGGAACAGGGGCAGTTTTGCATAACCTGACCCTCTGTTACTAGTGGAACGGTCGGCGAAAACCAATGGGTTGCAATACTACCCCGTGCAATTACCAGCAGTTAGACTATATGGAAGCATTCCCCACATCTACTTTTGGTTGTTTGATGGCCACTAGGATGCCGAAAAACCTGAGAATGCTGAAGTTTTTCAAGCCTACTACTGCCAATGATTGCTAATTCCAAAGAATAGTGCATTTGCACTCATTCAACAAGCACTTCTACAGGTGCAGCTTAACAGATGTTTTTGGTAATCCAGCCACAATACAGATGATGGACAGACGGATGGATGCATGGACAAAATTGTAACCACTTAGTTGAATAAGGATGATGAGAAAGGTCAACAAAGACATAGTAGACCCGACTCAGCCCAGGACCCAACTCTCAAGTCAAGAATGTATATATTTTTGGGATTGTAACACCCCAAACAACCCCCTGAGGTTAAGCCCCAGTGAATACTACAAAGGAACTCAAGCCCAAACAGGTTCATGTCGCACTACTCGACCAGACTTCTTAGGCTGACTCACCTGCACAGTCACTCACTTCATTCTCACTTCATACTCTGTGATGCAAACTTTGAAGCACTCACCCTGTTGTAAGAGCAATAGTCAAACATTTTAACACAGAGAAAATAATATTTATTGTAAAACTAATTACATTTTGTTGCGAGGTTCTGTGGCTTTCAAGGAAGAGATATGGCGTAGTAGAGATGTGACCTATTGGCTAACATTTGGTCCATGTTGTAGTGCTGTGTGAGTTAGCAATGATGGAACCCTTTTGACTCTCGATGGACTCTGTAGAAGTGTGATGTAAGAGTTCAAATGTACTGAAATGAATGATGCTTTAGAATGTAGAGTTTTCAGTTACATACAGCAGAATAAACATGTGTAATACCAAGCTCCATGTGTGGCTTTGTTATTGGCGGGTAACAAGGCTGGGGAGGATGCTATAACTGGCAATGAGATAGGGTGTATGTAACCGGTAAATCGACAGTGCTTTCCCAGAGAGTTTGGCAGTGGTCCAGCAAAACTGTAATGACAGTGAAAGCTTCACTGAGAAGTCTACACAATCAAATTTTGAAGAGCGCCAGTAGATTGCAAAATAATGGTGCAATCAGAAGCAATACAAGGCAGTGATAACCAGGTGCAGAATGAGAAAGTCAGATCCAAGAGAACGCTGTTGTTAGAAGCCTATAGACGGAGATAAACCAGGTGTAGGACAGTGCAAAGAGGCATCCAAAAGCGAAAAGATTCAGATACTACAAACAATCATCTGCTTACCAGAACCATCCAACATAAGCACAAGGAATCGCAACCCAAGAAGAAGCACATGGGTTGTGCTTCCGAGGAAGGTGAATTCAGTCAGACTGACTGAAAGGCCGTGAGAGGCGCTCGGAATAGTGAAAGTCTACTTCTCCAATGACCACATAGAAAGACGCCACATATCCACAAACTGTCTGAGATGATTTAGAGGACAGCACGCCACATGGCCTTACTGATGGCTTGTCTACAGCAGATCCCAGCAAACATCAAACAGTATAAGAGAGAACTTTACTCTCAATGTCAGCCAATTCCATGACTGGTTACAGTGCCACCGCTTTCCTAAAACCACCACCACCATTCAATGCTGAATATTGTTGATAAATGGACTGCTTGGTTAGAGACATTTGATAATTTCATTGATGCACTGGTAGAAACAAATAAGAAAATTTTCAAATACATAAAGAATTTTGCTGGTGAAGTTGTGAAAGAAGTCAAGGAAAATGCAGCGAGCTGACGAAGGTGCATACCATCAAATCAAAGAAGCCTTGAATCTAAAATTCAATCCAATGCCGAAAGTTGATTACGAAAGGTACATTTCTAGTCAAGAATGGCAGAATGTAATTGAAACAATTGATGAATTTGTTGAGAGACTGGATACGCTCAAACACTGTAAGTTCAATTAATTCAATGATAAGGAAGCTATACACCTTAGAGTTATTGACAGATGTCTGTCAGATTCATTCACACTACAAATGCTGAGAGAAACTCTTATTCTGGAGTGAGTTCTCATGGCTGCCAGAGCTGATCAACAGAGCACGCTGATCAACAAGCGGCTGACATGGAGGCCAGAGGTGCCCAGAGTGAGTCCGCCATGAACATGAAAAGTAAACCAAAGCATAAGGTTAAAGGGCACAAAATGATGTCTCCAGAGAAAATGAAGTTGTGCTTCAGGTGTGGCTTTTCGTTTCCACATGAAGGTATATGTCCCACCATTGGACAAATATGCAAAGGCTGTGGAAAGGAGAACCATTTTGTAGCGGATTGCATGGCGAAGGAATAAGTAAGTGTGTCATGGTAAGAAGACAAAATGGCCGCCCGAATGTTCCAGCAGCGACTTTCTATGCGCACCCACAAGGCCACGCTGGACCACCAGTTTTAGCAAATCAACACCAAAAAAAGTTGATCATCATCTAAATCTTTGTCAAAAGGTTTGTCGGTATCAACATTAAGTGAAAATGAAGAAGATTATAGTGGTGCAATGTCAATGTTTACCTCAGAAAACCATGCGCATGTCAAACTGGCTGCATGTGAAGAAAAATGCAAGTCAAATAAAAGTCAACACAAAAAAGCACAAAAGTAAAAAAAAACATTGCCCTCAAATTACATTAAAAGTAAACGGTTGTTCCACACTCTTTTTATCGAAAGTGGTGCTTTCATCAACATTAAACCTCAGGAGAAATACAATGAACTGTCTCCATTGGCCCGGTTACGCCATTGATAACTAAAGTGTATACATGGCTGCATCAACACCATTAAAGAGTTAAGGTTCATTTGTAGCCATGATGAAACAAAAGAAGACAAACAAACAAACAACAATTCATGTACTTCAAGGCACTACGACAAGCACCTGTTTACCTAGTTTTAGCGCTGCTGCTGATTTGGGACTGATATCTTTGAACTAAATTATGAATGCTCATCATCAAATAGTTAGTCGGTTCCCGCTTTTGTTTCATGGTTTCGGAAAACTTAAGAGTATGAAAGTACAGTAACAAATTAATGAGGATATGTTACAAGTGGGTTTTCCGGTTGGCCAAGTATACATCCTGTCCAAGCAAGAACCACAATCCTAGTCAGGGCAACTCAATACACAACCTAAATTATCCTGTGCTCACCTTCTGATCCCTTGGCACAGAGCAGTCAGTCTTAACGTAAGAGTCAATGTGTAAAGTATTTGTGCAACACTTGAACAGTAAAACAGTGAAAACACTACAAAAAGACTCCACAACAGTTTAGAACAATTAAAGTATGTTTTTATAAATAAAATAGGGCTACAACAACAAAAAATTAATATGCAGAAGCTGAGGTATGAATTTTTAAGAAATAAAATATTGTTTAGAAGCAAATAGGGCTTTAGGTGTTAGTTGGGGTCTCACTGGAATGGGGCAAAGTCAAAAGTCTGGGCCGTCCGCAATGGAGTGCAGGCTGGCTACAGGATCCATGCAGGCCCCAGTGAACAAAGTACCTTATCTTGGTCACAAAAGCGAGATGTTGATCCCACGAGTGATGCCACAATGTCGATCCCACAGTGGAGGTGATGCGTCAGTTCTGTGAGCAAGCCACTGAGCAGCGATTCATTGGTTCCAAGATGCAATGCGCCGGGTTTCTCGGCACAGTTGAGGGGATGTGTCGATCTCTCCAAGCTACAGCGGTGGCAATGCGAGGTTCCGATGCATCAGGGCTGTCGAGGTGATGCGTTGGTTCCAAGATCGATGCGCTGATTCTACTCCTGTAACCGGGTCGATGCACCAGTTTTGCTACAAGCAGAGAGGAGGTGCCACGATTTTTGTGATGCAAGTATCTAGGTCCACTTCCAGCGAACCAGGAGCAGGGGTAGAGACTTTGATATCCCTGAGTCTCAAGCAACAGGAGGCAAGGCAACAAGCTTTTGGAGCACACTTGGATGTAGAAGCAGAGTTCAGCTCTCCTTCAGCAGAGTCAGAGAGCAGCAGGCAGCACAAGAGTAAAACAGGCCTTCTAAGTCAGCAGTCCAGCAAAGAGTCCTTTGAGAAACCCAACAGTTCTTCTGACAGAGGTTCAGTTGTAGATCCAGAAGTGTCTGATTTTGGTGGGGTCAGAGACCCAGTACTTATACCCAAATGTGCCTTAAAGTAGTGGAGACTTCAAACAAGGGTCACTGAAGTGAACACAGATCCTTTCTTTCAGGCACTGGCTCCAGACTATCAGTAGTGGGCAATCAGCCCTTTTTGAGAGAACAGGACACTACCTATTGAAGTGCCTCCCTCCCTTCCTGGGAGTCATCAGAATGCGGATGTAGGTACATGGGTGCCTCAGACACACCTAATCGTCCTGTGTTTGTGGCTGTCTAGTGGGACTGTGCAATTGCAGCTGTCACACACCCCAGACATGTATTGGAGACAGGCTGCAAGGCACACAGGTCAGTAGGAGCATAGAAATGCCCACTTTCTAAAAGTTGTCAGCTAATGGTGCCTACGAGGGATGTATTTGAAGTATATTTAGGCAGAATTCTCTAATTACTTGCACGATGTCTAACAATGGCATGGAGAAACCAATTAAAAGCACAATAGTTTGTATTATTTAAAGAAAAAAATCAATCAATTCAGCCAGATCTATTTCTAAATTCATTATATTTCACTCAAAGAATGATAGTTTAATTAGGGGTTCAAAACAAAACAGTTCTTCAAGAACATTGATAGCAGAACCGAAAAATCCTTCACAGTTAGGTTTAGCAAGTTACCAATGCACAATAACCAATTTCAAATAGGATACAATATGGAGACTGTCCTAAACATAGGAACAAAATCTCACAGATTAAATCTCAACACAAACTAAAAGGAAAATGGGTTAGGGTGCCGATGTTTTGGTCTCTTCTGAAAACAATCCATGAGACCATCTTCAGGACAGGATATTCCCTGTGAAGATCCAAGACCCCTTAATCAGTGAGTCAAACAGTTCAAAAGAAGTATTTAACTCCCCTTTTATTACACAAAGATCACTCCTAATGTAGGATCTAGGTAGTCCTATGGGCAGGGTGCTGTGTAAGTAAAAAGGTAGGACATGTACGTTTAGGTTTTCACTACTTTGAGGCCTACTCCTCTCATAGGTCAGCATTGGGCAGTCCCTTGTACACTTTTAAGTGGTAATTGCTTATCAGAAAGGAGTAGCTTTTTTCATTTTTGCTATGTTTAGAATGATCATGATAAATCCTCCTTAATGGTAAATTTGGATTTCACATTACTGTTTTAGAAATGCCACTTTTAGAAAGTGGACATTTCTCTGTGCTTATAACTCTGTGTGCTTTGCAGCTTGTCTCCAATACATATCTGGCTGGGTGATAGTTATACTTTGTGCATTCCCTCTAGACAGCCACAAACACAAGAGGGTGAGGCTCATCTGCATTCTGAGCTCTCATGTGCATTCTGATTGGTCTTCCTGGTCAGGGAGGAATGGAAGGGTCTATAATGTACACTTCAAAGGGTAGTGGCCTGACCCCACACAATTGACTGATTACCCTCCACAGATAGGCTGTCAGACAGGACTGGGTTGAAAGTGACCTTTGTATGCTCCAGAGAGCTCCTTTAAAGTCACCCCTTAAATCAATGGCACTTTTGGGTATAAGTGCTGGGTCTCTGGCCCCCACAAATCAGACACTACCAGATCTTGAACTGGACCTCTGTCAGAAGAACTGTTGTGCTCCTCAAAGCACTCAAATGGACTGTTTTTCTGGAAGGACTGCTTTTCTACTTGTTGCCCTGCTGCCTTCTACTTTAAGAATCTGCTGAAGGACAGTTGAACTCTGCCTTTCCTCTGAAGTGACCCCAAGGACTTGCCTCCTTTTATTTTTTTATGTCTAAGGGACACTAATGGCTTTTTACAATTCTGTTGGTGCTGCTGGACTCTGCCATCTGAGAGTCATATCCTTGGCTGAGGTGCCTCTCTAGTTCTGGACCTCGGAGGTGGGTGTTAGAGCTGGGTTGCTGCCAAACCGACAACTGCCTGCGTGCTGCAGAGCTGGCACATCGACCCGGCTGTGAGAGTAAAATCAGCACATCGCATCAGAACCAGCAGTTTGCCTTCATGAGATCTACGCATTGGATGAGGGGGTCACCGATGCTGCTGCTTGGTGAGGTCGCCATATCCTCTATACTGTATGGCAGAGTTTGGCGCATCACTCGATGCCTCCCGACTCTGGCACCTGTATTCGCAACTAACGCATCGCCTTCACTGCGTAGAGAATATTGGCGCATCCTGCAGGACTAGACATCGAAGCATCTTGCTGCTTGCGACCAGGAAACGTACTTTGTTCACCGGGGCCTGTATGGGTCCTGTAGCCGGCCATTGCTCACGAGCTTTGACATTAGCTAAGGATGTGCCTTAGACTACGACTCCTACTACTGGTATTGGGTTCAGGATCACAAACCTTCTCTGACACTAATGACTGTGCTACAAAGTAGGGCCACAAGATAGAGCATTTGTTTAAATGTGAGGTATACAAAGGCCAAAAATGATTAAACTAGAACACTTTGTGAGGTTCCATGTCCTTCTTCTATTCGGAGTGAAATGCACTGGCTTTTCTACCTGTCCATCCTAGGAATAGACAATGATGGTGAGATTGATAACTCCCTCCCATCCATAGCTTCTGAGCCTGTCCTGCTTGAGGATTTACAAAAGGTGCACAGAAAGGATAGCTCTCCAGAAACAGAATTTCCTTCTAAGAAAAGCCCTTTGACTCCAAACATGCATTATTGTGTTCATACTCAAGAAGATGGATACTTAGGAAATCACTATTGATGTGGAAGACCTTTAAGTTGATATTCATAAAGAGAGCCTTGCTGACTAGAAAGTCTCCGAGTCCCTTGTACTTTTCCACAGTGGCCACTTGGGCATTCCACAGGAGCCTTGGATTAGACCAAACTCTGCTCCTGTTGCATTTCTGCGGGCTATCAGAAGGAATAGGTGAGTTCCTTCTGACTCCTACTGTTGTTTTCTCATCCATTGTTAGGAAGTTTGGTAGTTCAGGCACCATCCACAAAACTGAAGGCCAATATGTTTACATCTGTGGCATCCACCTCCTGTGCATGACATGGATTCCTAAATTTTAGTATGGTGGATGAAGGTCTTTGCCTCTAGCAGCCTTATGCTGGAAGCTACCAAAACAATAGTCTCCGATATTCACATTGCTGGAAATGGCCCTTTCTGCAGGGACACAGCCAAACTGTTTGCCCTCCTCCTCCCCTTTATGTTGAATTAGTTTTGTTGGCTTTAGCGCTCTGTGCCCTTTACCACTGCTAACAAGTGCTAAAGTGCATGTGATTTCTTTTTAAAACATGGTAGAATTGGCTTATACTAATTGGCAAATGTAATTTGCTTACCAGTCCCTAGTAAAATGCATTACATGTGCCCAGGGCCTGTAAATTAAATGGTACTAGTAAGCCTGCTGCACAGATTGTGCCACCCACTTAAGTAGCCATGTAAACATTTCTTCAGCCTGTCATTGCAGAGCCTGTATGTGCAGTTTTAATATCTCATGTCGACTTGGCAAGTTAAACCTTTTGACAGGCTCTAACCTTCATTTTAATACATATGTCACCCCTAGGGCGTGACCTGGACAGCCAGAGGGCAGTGTGCAATGGATTTAAAAGGCAGACCATGTACTTTTAAGTTTGCATGTCCAATAGTGAAAAACGCTAGGGCCTATAATCCCATAAGATAACATTGGGATTACCTTATTATTAAATCTTTTAAGGGCAATTTCGAAATGGGAAGATATGATGGTTTCATGTTTGGTGTCTCTGGAATCCAAATTTAAAATCCTAAAATATGATTTGAAAAAGACAATTCTGAAAATGCCACTTTTAGAAATTTATAGTTTTTTTGCCTTAGCCATTTGGTGCCTGCTGCCTATCTCTGGTCACATGAATGGGTGCAGTTGGGCTTTGCGTATTCCACCTAGACAGTCACTCACATAGGGAGTGTAGGTGTGACTGAGTGGGCTATCCTGACAAGATCGGAAGGAGGAGTTGGACCAAGCCTCACTTACACCTGAAAGAATGTGTCCTGTACCCACTCAAAGGGTTGCCTACCCCCTGGGGTTAGTAGGGAACCAGGCCTAAAGGGCAGGCCATCTGTACACTTCAAAGGCATGTCTCTAGATGTTTCTTCCCACTGCAAAGGCACAACTGTGTTGAAAGAAGGACCTCAGACACTAACACTTCAGTACACCTCTTGACCTGTGGATACTCTGCCAGGACTTCTGTGCTGCTGAAAGGACTGCCACTCTGCTTTGCTGACCTGCTTCCCTATTGCCTGGGTGAAAAGAATTAGGCCTGCATTACTTGAACCCAGGACATAGAATACCTCCAAGAGATAGTTGACTGGCCTCCTGATCTAAAGCCTTAGGGACATAATAGGCTTCCAAAAACGTTGCATCTGCACCTCAACTCTGCCATCTGCGAGTCTAATCTGCCAAGCAGTCCTACCCCAGTCTTGGACCCTTGGAAGCGGGCCTAAGGGGCTTACCAGCAGAACAGGTTAATTTTCTATCCTGATAGGAGCATCCTCGAGCAGAACCAACGCATCACAGCTGCTGTGTGGACTGGGTCTGGCACAGAAGGTCGACATCACCCTTGCATCTTCAGATATGATGCATCGCTGACGGCGTGCCACATCTCTGACCCCGATCCTTGTATCTCTCGGTGATGGCAGCTCGAGGATGACGTTGACCTTTGCATTGCAGCCTCACATCTCTACAGAACCAGTGTATTGCCACGGCGTAGTGATGCTTTCTCAAAGCCTGGGCTTCGCATTGCAAGCTCCGTCGATGGAATCCTCAGCGACGATGCAACAGGGCCTCGCACTGCAGCCTCACTGCATCTCGGAAACGACCCATCATTTCAACTGCTCACCACTTCCCCTTGGACTAACACAACGCTCCGCAACCAGGACTTAAGGTACTTGGTTCAGCGGGCCGACCCAGGTCCCCATAGCGGACCCACACTCCAACGCAGTCAGCCTGAACTTGTGACTTTGTCCCAGTCGTGCCCAATCAGATATCCATTGTTGACACTTTGTGTTTTTTGGCGCTATTTTACCTGAAATCTTTGAGATGCACTATTTCCAGATTTCCAGATTGGATTTTTGTAGTTTTGGTCATTTTATTTATCAAAATCTACTCTATTTTTCTGAAAATTATGTGGGGCCTTTTTGTGTGGTGCTTTGACTGTTTTTCTGTTGGAAGTGTTGCTCAAATACACATATATACATATTGCCTTCAAGTTAAGCCTGCCTGATCTGTGCCAGGCTACCAGAGGGTGAGCACTCGTTAATTTGGGGTTGCTTGTGCCTTATCCTGACTAGGATTGTGGTTGCTTTTTGACCAGGGCTCACACCCCATTCAAACAGTGATCCAATTTCTAACACATGCTCTGTGGGAGATGACCACGCTTGAGGTTCCTACTTTAGCCAGAGCATACGTGAAGTACATTGTGAATGCTTGTGCTTGATCGAATGGATGCAGCAAAAGAGTGCATGATGGCAGACATGAACTCTACTGATGTGATGGGTCATTCATAGATTAGCTTCCCTCATGGAACTTTCACTAGCAATATTGGAAATTCAGGGGCTAAAGTCATAAGAATCGGAGATCTCACCAGCCACTTCAGCTAAATGCTTTAAGCAGTTTTTTTGTCTTCCTTACAAGGGTGGAGATGTAGGCCGTTGAAGACAGGCACACTGTATTACATCAGCATCCTATTACCCAAGCACTCCATACTCACTCCATCTAGTCAGGAGAAGGGCAATCCTCTTTCTTCGTACAAAGAGTATATATTTAGTTAGACTGATCAATTAGTCTTGCATATTATAAGGTCCAATCAGCTACTTTTTCTGAGGAGACTGTAATCTGTCTAATCCAACAAACTCATAATAAATCAATCAGTGGATTTAAATAGTGTGATTAATCACCCGAGAGGGTATCCAGGTGCTTGAGGGTCATAGTAGTTCAGGTGACTCATTTGAACTGCCAGATTGTAAGTGCTGTCTGGAATTCCAATAGAGAGCGGCTTCAGTGGATCCGACGGGTGTGGGTGAGTGAGAGCAAGGTGGAGGGTAGTTGTCTGCTAGGATGGTAGACGTACAGTTGGTGGTTGGTCTTTGGTTGGGAAATGCTTTGTAGGCATGGATCATCAGCTTGATTTGGCATCTATTCTGTATAGGGAGTCAGTGGAGTTTCCGAAGGTGGGGGTGATGCAAATCCGGGGGTGTGGGAGGCGGGGTCGAGGATGAGTCTGGCGGTGGAGTTCTGTATGGTCTGGAGTCTCTGCAAAAGGTGTGTGTTGATCCCAGAGTACAGTGTGTTGTAGTCTTATTGTGATCAGGGCCTGAGTGACAGTATTTCTGGTGTTCAGTGGGAGCTTTTTGAAAGCAAGTCAGAGGAGATTGCGTTGATCTGGGACTTCATGGTCAGTTTGCTGTCCATGACCATGCCGAGGTTTCTGGCGTGGTCGGTCGGTTTCGGTGACTGCCTTGGTTCTGAGGGCAACCAGAAGTCGTTCTAAGGCAGAGGTCTTCAAACTCTTTGATGCCGAGACCCCCTTGTAAAACCTTTTTAGGCGTAAGGACCCCCTTCCGACAAAAGTTTCTAGAAACTGGTACTCCTCATCATCAACTTTTGACAACCATAAATGCGCCTGTTAGACCTCATCACATCCCTCCAGCATTCATCCACCCACACTTTCACACATCCATCCATCCACCCTTTCATCCTTCCATCCATACATCCATCCTTTACCCATCCACCCTTCCATCCATCCACCCATCATTCATCCACCCACCTTTTCACACATCCATCCATCATTCATCCATGCCATCTTTTATCCATTCATACATCCATCCACCCTTTCATCCTCCCATCCATACATCCATCCTTCATCCATCCACCCTTTCATCCTCCCATCCATCCACCCTTTCATCCTCCCATCCATCCATCCATCCTTCATCCATACTCTTTCATCCTTCCATCCATATATCCATCCTATACCCATCCACCCTTCCATCCATCCACCCACCATTCATCCACCCACCTTTTCACACATCCATCCACCATTCATCCATGCAACCTTTTATCCATTCATACATCCATCCACCCTTTCATCCTCCCATCCATACATCCATCCACCCTTTCATCCTCCCATCCATACATCCATCCTTCATCCACCCACCCTTTCATCCTCCCATCCATACATCCATCCTTCATACATCCACCCTTTCATCCATACATCCATCCACCCACCCTTTCATCCATCCACCCATCATTCACCCCCCACCTTTTCACACATCCATCCATGCATCATTCATCCATGCAACCTTTTATCCATCCATACATCCATCCACCCTTTCATCCATGCATCCTTCATCCTTCCATCCATACATCCACCCTTTCATCCTTCCATCCATACATCCATCCTTTACCCATCCACCCTTCCATCCATCCACCCATCATTCATCCACCCACCTTTTCACACATCCATCCATCATTCATCCATGCCATCTTTTATCCATTCATACATCCATCCACCCTTTCATCCTCCCATCCATACATCCATCCTTCATCCATCCACCCTTTCATCCTCCCATCCTCCCATCCTCCCATCCATCCTTCATCCATCCACCCTTTCATCCTCCCATCCATCCATCCATCCTTCATCCACCCTTTCATCCATAGATCCATCCACCCACCCACCCTTTCATCCATACATCCACCCATCATTCATCCCCCCACCTTTTCACACATCCATCCATGTATCATTCATCCATGCAACCTTTTAGCCATCCATACATCCATCCACCCTTTCATCCTTCATCCGTCCACCCTTTCATCCTTCCATCCATACATCCATCATTCATGCATCCACCCTTTCATCCATCCATTCACCCATCATTCATCCACCCATCTTTTTACACATCCATCCATCCATCCACCCTTTCATCCATCCACCCTTTCATCCATCCATCCTTCATCCATCCACCCTTTCATTCTTCCATCCATACATCTATCCTTCACCAATCTATCCTTCATCCATCCACCCTTTCATCCTTCCATCCATCATTCATCCATCCATCCACCATTTCATTCATCCATCCACCTTTTCACACATCCATCCATCCTTTAGCCTTACATCCATCCATCCACCCATCATTCATCCACCCACCTTTTCTGTGCCTCTCTCATGGGGGGTGGGGGGATCAGTATCTCTCTGCGTCGTCTTCCTTCTTTCCCGCTCATGGGAGGGCATCTCTGTGCCTCCCTGCTGGGGGCGGGGGACGTGTCACGGGACCCACAGCTCCAGGCACGCAACATCCATTGAACTCAAAGGGCTCCACTACAGCCTGCTCCCCCAGCCCCCCCGCCCCCCCCCAGCTCCCCCCAGCTCGTGTATGTGAGCCCGGCTGAAACAGCTTCAGGGACACGCACACAGTCACACTCAAGTACTTGACAGGTCTTTAAAAGACCTTTTACTTGTTAATGAGGCGTTGATGTTTTTCACACCTCAGTGTGAATTAGGCCTCCGCCGTGAGCATCCTCGATCAGCCCAATGCCAGGAACTGCACTCTGCAGAATCTGCGACCCCCTTCCCAGGACTCCACGACGCCCCTGGGGGTCGCGCCCCACAGATTGAAGACCGCTGTTCTAAGGGGTGGTGGTGTTGACGAAGATTAACTCTTCCATTTTGTCTGTGTTGAGCTTCAGGCAGTTGCTCTTCATCCAGTTGGTGAGGCTCTTCATGCCCCTGCGGAAGTTGATTCTTGTGTTGGCAGAATAATTTAGTGCAAGAGGATTAGCGGAGTGTTAGCTGCCTAAGATAAGATGTTTAGTCTGTGGGATCGGACGATGTTGGCCAAAGGAGCATGTAGGTATTGATGAGGGTGGTCTGAGGGAGGATCCTTGAAGTAAACCGCAGATGATGTTCTTGGGTTCGAAGGAGAATGGAGGTAGCCAGACCTTCTGCGTTCTTCCGGTGATGAGGAATGCAATTGATTTGAGGGCATTACCTTTGATACCAATGTGATGCAGTCTTCTGATCAGAGTGTGTTGAGACATGTTGAAGGTAGCTGAGAGGTCATGGAGGAGGAGCTGCTGTTTCCCCCTGGTCGAGGAGGGCTCTGATGTCATCCAAAGCCCCAATCAAGGCTGTCTCGGTGCTGTGATTGGTGCGCAATTCAGATTGGTAGTTGTCTAGAAGAAGGCTCTGCTCCAGATATTTAATCAGTTGTTGGTTGTGGTTGTTTCCAGGACTTTGGCTGGGAAAGGAGATGAGGAGTTAGTACTTCAATCAGTCAGGATTTGCAGAGTGCGAATAGTTCACCCATGAGGGTCTCAAGTCGCTGTTGGATAGAGCTGCTTGTTCTCCTATTGGTTGAACATATGTTTTGAGGTCCTTCCTGAATCGCTGGAGCAATGGTGAGGCTCTGATGTGTAGGGGAGGTAATTCCAGGTCTTGGCTGCCAGATTGGAGAAGGAGCATCCTCCGCTGTATGTCTGGCAGATGCAACAAGTGGCAGCTAGGGCAAGGGATCCTGGTGGGCTGGTGAAAGGTCACGCATTGGTTGAGGTACACCAGTCCTTTGTTGAGTAATGCGTTGAATGCATGGGTGAGTAGTTTGTACTGGCATCTCTAGATGGCTGATAGCCAGTGGAGTTTACTGAGGTGAGGGGTTATGTGTGTCCATTTAGGGAGGTCAAGGATGAGCTTGGCTGCTGTGTAATGGATAATCGGGAGTTTCATCATGAGTTGGGCTGTTTTTTCCTACATGGAGGGTGTTGCCATAGTAGCGTTTGCTGGTGATGATAGCAGGCATTTACGGTTCTTTTGGTGTCTGACCGCAGCCATTTTAAAACCTTTATGAGCATACAGAGCATGAGGAAGTGAGTAGTGGAGATGGCGCTGACTTGCTATTTCATGGATAGCTGGCTGTTGAGGATGATGCAGATGTTTTGGTCATATTCGTGAGTGTTGGGGTTGGGCCCAGCTCTGGGAGCCACCATTCGTTGTTCCAGTGTGTGTCCTTGCCTTTCCCAAAGATGAATACTTCTGTCTTGTAGGTGTTGAGTTTAACAACTTAAGGTCCCTCAGGTAGGCAAATGGTTTCTTGAGGAGTGGTTTGACTTCTGCATTTTTCCAGGTTTCGGGCATGTGACAAGTTGAAGAGAGTGGTGAGCTTGCTTCTGATCCGGTTGCTTCCGAGGTTGAAAGTGTGGTGCAGGCAAGTGACCATCGGGGTACCTGAGTGTACCTGAGTGAAAGGAGCTCATGATGGTGGTGGTGTCCTAAAAGGTGAGCTGGTCCCATGCAGTCAGTCGGTCTTCTGTGTTTGTTTTGGTGAGTGCATGAAGGTGAAGAAATGAAGTCTGAGTTCTTGTGCTAGCTTTCAAAGTTCTTATAAATGGTGGTGGTCTTCTTGTGGAAAAAGTATGGGAGTCTGTCCCATAGTTCTTGGGAGGGGGTGATATTGTTATGTTGCTGTGGGGTTGATGATGTTGAAGAGCTCTTTGCGGTGGTTGGAGCTGGACTTGATGTGTTCAGCTAAGTCATTCTTCTTTTGTCTATCAGTGGCTGGTGGTTTAGGTTGAGGGAGGTCTTGAAGGTGGTTCTGTCTGAGGTGTTCATGCTTGTGCGCCATCTTCTTTCCAGATGCTTGCAGTAGCATTTTGCTGTTCTCAGTTTTTTGATCTACCATACTGCCTGCTTGGTGGATCTCCTTTGCTGTCCTCAGTTGGTTGATCTACCATAATGCCTGCTTGGTGGATCCCCTGTGTCTGCTGGTTTTGTTGGGTTACCGATAATGTTGGAGCAGTTGGTGATCCAGGAGTTAACGTTTTTGCCAGCGTGGTCCAGGTTTGATGCCGTTTTTGGACATAAGTTGAGGACATCGGCCAATATACTCTCTAATACTTTGAAATTCAGATCTCCGTGGAAGATGTAATCTTTGGAGTCAATGGCAAGAGGGTGTGATGCAAGTAGTATGTAGGCAAGGGTGCTTCGGATGGTGGTATTTTCAACTGTATTGAGATTCCGTCGGGTGTTGCTGTGGCTGTGTCGGGAGCGGACACAGTGGTGAGACCAGTTTCGTGAAGAAGACTACCTCGAGGGTGAGGGTGGTGATGAGGTCTTAGATCTCATTCTTGTGTTTACAGAGCATGTGGGTGTTGAGGAGGATGCATGAAAGTTGATGCAAAATAGTTGCATTGTATTGGTTGGTTCATTTGGTGTTGGATGGCGTGCTGGTGGGTGATCTGATGGTGCAGGAGAAGGAGCAGTGATAGATCGTTCATTTGGTTCCTGAGGCTTGAGCCGGGAACAGCGGCACATTCTATGTTACGAATATTTTTAAAATTGTATAATTGCATTTCTTGTGTTTTTAACTTGGGAAACTATCCCCTGTGCACTCCCTACCTCTGACGGCTCTTGCTCGCGCTCACAGCTGGGGCCACAGCAGCCGATCTAACGCTGCCCAGAGATACACCAGCGCCATCTTGGGTGAGTCAGAGGGCGAGCAGATTACTTGTTCGGCCCTCCCACCCTGATTACTACAAAAGCCCAGTCTCTCGGCATCTTTCCCGCTGATAGATCGTTCATTTGGTTCCTGAGGCGTGAGCCGGGAACAGCGGCACATTCTATGTTACGAATATTTTTTAAATTGTATGATTGCATTTCTTGTGTTTTTAACTTGGGAAACTATCCCCTGTGCACTCCCTACCTCTGACGGCTCTTGCTCGTGCTCACAGCAGCCGATCTAACGCTGTCCAGAGATACACCAGCGTCATCTTGGGTGAGTCAGAGGGCGAGCAGATTACTTGCTCGGCCCTCCCACCCTGATTACTACAAAATGGCACCCCCCCCCCCCGGAAGCACAGCGGACGGGCGCAGCGGGCGCGCCCGTCGGCGCCCGGCCGCGACCGACCGGGGCCAGGGGCCTCGGACCCTGCACCATGTTTAGTTCATACCTCTGTGCAGCTTCTCGCCCATATGGGTAACTGGCCCATTAGCCCTCTAGTATTCGACCGCATCACGGCCCTCGGCATCTCTACATCTTCCTTTGCCCCTATTATTGCCCCATCGCCTATGCCCTCGTCTGCCCCTCTCCCGATGTGTTCCCCTACCCCCTCCTTTTCCCCGCACACCTCGGCCTCTGCCTATCTCCTCAATACTCACTCAGCAGGAAAACACCAATTGGAACTGTTTAACCTTCCTGACGCTGAGTCTCCCGACTTTTTGTTTCTCACGGAAACTTGGTTGTCTGCAGATTCCATGCCTGACGTCCTATCTGCTCTACCTATTCCCTACTATATTCTCCGGGCAGATCGCCCTGATTGGAAAATTGGTGGTGGTGTGGCCTTGATTGCTCGGTCCTACCTACAGTTCCAACCCTTGGCCCACCCTCCTATACCTAATGTGGACCTCCTTGTCGCCCGCTCCACGAATCTTCTTGTCCCCCCTTACCTTAGTTCTTGTATACCGCCCTCCTCAAACCATGCCCCATTTTCTGCCCGCTTTGCAAGACTTACTGGCCACCCTGGCGATTAACAATTCATCCGTTCTCCTATTGGGGGACTTCAATTATTGGCCTGGCGCCCATACGGAAGATCAGACTTCCAAAGATTTTTCTGATATGCTCCGTTGCTTCAATTTCACCTCCCATATCCACGCCCCCACTCATACCCGTGGTCATGCCCTCGACCAGATCTGGTCATCTGGCCGAACTATATCGTCCACCACCATCCTCCCCTGCACCTGGTCAGACCACTCGATTATTTCTTTTTTCATTGATCTCTCAGTCACCAACAAGCCCCCCTTGCCCAAGAACGTCCTTGCACGAAACTGGAATCGGGTGGATTTTAATGCTCTCCACTCTTCCCTGGCGACTTCCCTCCCTGCCCTATCCGATCTTCCCCTTGATTTACAGGTCGACTCCATTAATTCCTGGCTCTCTTCCTCTTGCGACTTGGTCGCTCCCCTCAGGAGGGTCAAGGCTTGTCGTCTCCACGACGCAAACAAATGGTTCTCTAGTGACCTTAAAATCCTTAAATGTGCCCTTCGGCAAGCAGAGCGGCAGTGGAGACGTGAGTACTGTCCCCTCCTGAAGGACCGATACAGGTCCCTCCTGAAAAACTACAAAAAAAGCCATCCTCTCAGCCAAGTTAGAATACTTCTCGGGCAAAATTTTATTAGCAAACAATAAATCCAGGGAGATTTTTTTCATTGTTCACAATCTGGCCACATCTGACAGAGTTAATCCCAATCCTATTCCCTCTGAATCCCTCTGCCTCTCCCTCAACGACTTCTTCCTCGAGAAGATCGCTAATATCAAACACAACATCCCCCCCCTTCCTTCCCCCTCCCCGCCGCTCCCCTCCCCCTTTGCTTTCCTCCCTCGATCACTACCCCCCTATCTCGAGGGAATCCTTCCTCGTTCTGCTTGGGAAGGTCAAGTCAGGTTCTCCTGTTGATTGTGGCCCGGCTCGCATACTAAGAGAGTTGTTCTTTGGCTGCCCCGACCCCCCCTTATCCCTTCTTAACGCGTCCATCTCCCAGGGTATAGTTCCATCTGCATTCAAATCCGCCACTGTGATCCCTATTTTAAAAAAATATGGGTTTGGATCCTTCTCTCCCTGCCAACTTTAGGCCTATTTCCCTACTCCCTTATCTTGGTAAGATCTTGGAGAGCCATATTACCTCATTCCTGTCAGCTTACATAGAGGACAACCATCTTCTTGCTTCTCATCAAGCTGGCTTCCGCCCAGTCCACTCGACTGAATCTGTGGTCACCTCTGTTCTTGACGAACTGAAGAGCAAGGCGGATTCCAACTCTCCTCAGGCCTTGGTGCTCCTTGATTTGTCCGCCGCCTTTGACACGGTCGACCACTCCATCCTTCTCGATCGTGTCCGGGCGGCGGGCATCCAGGGTACTGCCTTCTCCTGGCTCTCCTCGTTCCGCCAAGACAGGACGCAGGCCGTCCGTCTCTCTGGTTTTTCTGCCCCCCATCTGTTGCCTTGTGGGGGTCCCCCAAGGTTCCTCTCTATCCCCTCTTCTCTTCAATCTTTACATTCATCCCCTTATTATTTCTCTGCTCAGCATGGAGGTCTCTGTGTACAATTACGCGGATGACCTTCAGCTGGTTTTTGATCTTTCCCCTATTCCTGGCTCCCCTCAAACTTCAAACTGTCCTAATTTGTATCTCTGAATGGATGAACCAAAACCATCTCAAACTTAATCCGGACAAAACGGAGCTAGTCCTGACTGGGGGATTGCCATCAGCCATTGGACCCCCCCCCCCTCCGGTCCCCTCTGCAACGGTTAAAACTCTTGGCATTAAAATCAGTCAGGACCTCTCCATGCGTTCTCAGGTTAGCTCCGTTGTGTCATCTTGTATTCTGTCCCTTAGGATCATCCGTAAGGTTTTCCGCTTTTTTTCCTTTGATGCCCTCAAAATAATTGTCCTGGCCATGATCCTCTCCCGGTTGGACTACGGGAACTGCCTGTATGCGGGTATCCCTGCCTATGAACTCCGGCGCCTTCAGACCATCCAAAACCCGTCTGGTCCACCGACTCCCCAAATATCACCATACTACCCCTCTCCTCAAGTCCCTCCATTGGCTTCCCATCTTGCAGCGAATTCTCTTCAAGATGGGATGCATAGTCTTCATGGCTCGTGCTCGCACTGCCCCCTTTTTCATCAACTCCTTGATTACCCACTATCTCCCCAGTCGTAACCTCCGTTCCTCTAGTCAGGCACTCCTCAATATTCCCCGTTTCCGTAAATCCAGAACTGGTGGCACCAGATTTTCTATTCTTGCTCCCCGCTTCTGGAACAGTCTTCCGCTTACTATTCGGCTCATTACTGTTTACCCCCACTTTCGTAAGGCGCTCAAAACATACTTGTATGCCCAAGCTTTCACCACCCTCTAATTCTCTGGCTGCCTCCTCCATCTGATACCTTCTATCCTCTAGCGCCAGGAAGCCGCTTGGTCGCAGTGCGCTTTATAAATATTTTCAACTTCAACTTCAGCAGTGGATGCAGGAGTACAGACCTACCGTGGGTCGGTGGGAGGTTTAGGCCAAATTGGTTATGGTATCTGTAGTCCAAAGGTAGGAGAATTTGGGTTCTGGCCTGGCCGGGCCAGGGCGAGTGCGGATGGGCTTGCCTTTAGTGCACCTTTGGCGTGACTGCAGTGCACCCACACTGCAACCTCAATTAAGTTGATCCTGGGAGGAGGGACGGGCACTGGGTGGCGGTGACCCTAGCATTAGGCAGGAAACAGGTGGTGGCAGAACAGGAAAAAGGAGGGATAAATGAGTCAAAGGCAATAAATAGGGAAAAGAAGCTAAAACGCAAGGCAGAAACTGAGGGAAACGAGGCACAGGCAATAAGGACAAGAAAGGCACACCGAGGCAAAGTCAAAGGAGAAAGAACAGGCACATGAAGTGAGAAAGGCACAGACGGCAGAGTAAAATGGCTTGAAAGACAGAGTCTGGATTAAGGAGCAACGAAGCACAAGGCCGGAGAGAATCTGGCTGTCCAGGGGTCAACAGCAAGAGTGAGAGCTGGGCCTGAGACCTGCTCTCTCTACCCCACACAAACAATTTGACGAAAGACGTTGTCTCTCTAGCAAAGGGTGTTAATCAAATGGCCCCACTCCATCAAGTGGGGCCATTCTATTATTCTAAGTATTTCCTGTGACACAAGAAGGAAGGCAGTCTGAGACAGATCGTATATCTAATGTTACAGAACAAATACCTCAAAAAAGGGAAATTTAAAATGATTACCTTTCCCCACAACCTGCAGAAGCTTTAGCCTGATGACTGGATGTGCTCTTTTGGGTCTCCAAGGTGCATCATTTAATTTCACAGTTGCATGAGAGCAAAGACAATTTCTGAGGTTTGTGTTGGGGGGCGAGCATTGTTAGTTTACTGTTCCTTCATTTGTTTTTTTGACAGCTCCCAATGTATTCATGAAAGCCATGGCTATAGCTGTGGCTCAGGTGCATTGCAAAGGCATGCAACAGTGTCTGTCCTGCGATGATAGGCTTCTTGAAAACCTTGTCTCAAACAGCACTAAAAAGACTAATTTAATCACAACCTCAGGATCTGAGTTCCTCCATAAACTCACAGATGTCCTCACTGAGTTATTCAGACACATCTATTTTTTGCGCAGTACAGCTCTAGACACTCTGGTCCTGAGAACACCCCAGAGATTTCTGAGCATCCTGCAGATGGTGGAAGACCTCGCCCATATGCCTTCTTGATTGGCTAGGTCAGCCCTCTCTTTGCTGGGCCTGGTGGCCTCTTGCATTTTTCTTGAGCTTGAAGCATGCTGTAAAGTTTGACAGCTTCACTGGGTCCTATGACAGGCAAGGAATCTGGTATCAAGCAACTGATGAGGTACTTTACGCCTTCTTCAACCTCCGATTGAGTATTCAGATGGTCTCTCTTACGAACACTCTCACCATAATTGCGCCAAGTTACAGTGGCACCTGAAATTGCTGTTGCTGTTTCAAATGCTAACTAGGGACATATTAGGATCAACCCTTTGTGGTCTTCCATGGACGTCTGCTTAACATTGTGCTGGAATTGAGAGCCTTAGCCTATACTATTAAATGGTTTCTCCCAACATTACAAGGTCAACAAGGTCGATGAAGGCTTAAAGAACATTACCACTAAGTTTTATGTTAACAACCAAGACATCATCACTTCATATGTACTGTGTGAGAAAAAAATGCATCTTTGTGTGCGGTGCAAAGACAAAAACGTGTGTAACAACGACTCTTCTGGTGGGGAATGCAAATGCGGGCGATAGTCTTTTTAGAAAAATAAATTCTGAATTTGGAGGTGCTGCAAAGTGTGGTGGACGTGAACTTACACAGGCATATGTTGTCATCCACTTTTTTTCTTGAAACTTAAAAGGGTAACTTCTGCCTCCTATGACTTTCTAGGAGAGCTGCTTGGTGTTCTTTTGTGCATCAAGCATCCTTCCACAAGAACGTTGTAAGCAGATTGGTTTTTGCCAAATGCTGTAGATTTCCAACCTCCTACAATATGGCATTGAAGAAATCCTACAATTTGCTATCTCCCTTGCAGAGAAAGGATTGAATTTAGAACAATCAAAATTAATTGCAATTATGCAGAATTGCGAGGACTGTAAACCTGCATTTAGCACTATTTTTTCAGCACAAAAAGCGCCCTTGCATCCAAAATCGACCACAGGAAGAAAGTACAGTTAAATGGAACAGAAAAAAACAGCAGCGGCAGGCAGCCGCTTGCTAAATTTGTTGCCCTATGCTCCTGCAGCGGGATTTTATACCAGATTACTCATAATTATGTGGACAGTCATAATAGTGTAATTCTCTATAACTTTGCATCAAAAGTAACAGCTTACATTGTAATTCAAATTTCGCCCAGTCCCAGTTTTCTAGCGGCTTGTATTTTAACCTTTGCCCAGGGCTATTTTCATGCTTCTGGTTTTAAAGAGATTCTTTAATGGGTTTTCGGAACAAGTTTTCACGGACATAGTTCAGGGTGCCATAGTGGGACCTGAATCTGTCGCTGACTTTTCTCAATATTTGAGCTTTCACAATGTTTTCTCTTGAAATTCCTGACATGGAAGGTAGGCTTTCCAATGGCAATTACTTTGGTTAGGAGGGTATGGGGGCTGCAGGCTCTTCCCCCTCCTTTTACTGTGTTCTCAAAAGACATAGTGACTGAGTGAAGCCCTTCTTCCTTCCGAACATGGTGCGTTGAGAGGTTGTCCAAATCCACACCCCTTTTTACACCTTTCTGCAACACAGCTCTGGCACTTACTGGAGGTACCTGGTGGGCTAGTTGGCTCCCAGGGACCATCAGGATTCAAGGGGACCTAATCCCCCAGCTTACAATGCGCCAGGGGGCGCGTTTGCACAGTGGTGCAGGGCCTGATACAAGAAGTGTGCAAACATGCCCCGTGGAGCGTTGTAAATTGGGGGATTCAGCCCCCTTGAATCCTGAGGGTCCCTGGGGGCCAACTAGCCCATCAGGTACCTCCTGTAAGCCCCACAGAGCTGCATTGCAGAGAGGTGTTCCGAGGCCACGTCCCTTTTTTACACCACTCTGCAAATGCGGCTTCTGGTGCACTGCTGGTGGGGCGATGAGGTCCTCTTGTGTCCTGAGGACCTCAGGACACAAGTGGACTTCATCCATTGAGCAGCAGTGCGCCAGAAGCCGCATTTGCAGTGTGGTGTAACAAGGGACGTGGCCTCGGAACACCTCTCTGCAATGCAGCTCTGTGGGGCTTACTGGCGGTACCTTGTGGGCTAGTTGCCCCCCAGGGACCCACAGAATTCAAGGGGACTTAATCCCTTAACTTACAATGCGCCAGGGGGTGCGTTTGCACAGTCGTGCAGGGAGGGGGTGGGGCCTGATATACCAAGTTAGCAATCTTGCTGTGTGGGACTTACTGGAGGTAATGAAAGGGGTAGTTGGCCTCCAAGGTTGACGTTGGGGGCTAACTACCCCTGCTTTTACCTCCAGTAAATCCCACACAGTGAGATTGCGAAAAGTTGTTTGGAGGCCACCCTCACCTTTCTCCACCACTCTGAAAACGAGACTATGTTATAGTTAGAAATTAGCATTTAAAAAAACTTTGAAATTCACTGGAAAAAACATAGGTTCCAGGGACATTATAGTTAGAAACTAGCTTTAAAAAACCTTAGAAATTCACTGAAAAAAACATAGGTTTCAGGGACGTTAGTTAGTTGGACATTTCACTAGTACAAAACCAGAGAAATTTCGCCGTTATAGTTAGTTCAGCTAACTATAACTCGCGCCCCCGCAATGCACTGCAGATGAGTGGATGTGTGTGCAGATCTAGGAATCAGTAAGTGTGTATATAGTAACTGGTATTGGTGTGTCTATGGTTTTGAAAATGGTAGTCTGTATTTTACAGTGGGTGTATCAAAGGTTATAATAGGGTGTGAGGAAGTGCATCAGATTTTTACGTGGGTGATGTCATCAGTGAAGTCACTGACCATGTCATGAATGATGTAATATGTGACATCATCAGCAGTGCGTTGCTGTGTGGCGTTTACTGGAGGTACCTGGTGGGCTAGTTGACCCACAGGGACTCAGTGTTCAAGGGGACTTAATCCCCCAACTTAGAACAGGCCAGCGGGGCGCATTTGCAGAGTGGTGGAGAAAGGGGGCCTTCTTTTACATTTTTGGGGCCCTGGGGACCCCATCCCCCAGGGCCTGAACCCTTATTACTTTTTTTGTTTAATAAAAACAGGAAGGGGGCTGCGTGGCACCCCTCCCAGGCCAATTATGGCCCCGGGGACCCCATCCCCCGGGGCCGTTTTTTCCGTGTGTTTTTAATAAAAAAATGTTTTTACTTATTGGTCACTTCTGGCAACGGGGTCTGCCCTCTCCGTTGGGGACCGTGGGGAGAGCCCCAATGCCCCCACGGTCCCGACAGCTCCCTGCCTCCTACAGGAGCCGGCACTGCTTTTGGGCAAAGGGAGCTGCAAACATGCAGCTCCCCTTGCCCAAAAGCAATCTGCTTTGCTTCATTGAAGCGAGAGCAGGATTCCGTGCTCTCGCTTCAATAAAGCAAAGCAGAATTTGCTATGACAAGGCGGGAGCCGCACGGCTCCCGTCCTGCCAAAGCAAACAGCAATGTCCGGGGGGTGGGCACCCTGTGACATTGCAAGAGCCAGCCCTGGAGGGTGGTGGTCCGAAGAGCCATCAAGGGCTCCTAGAGGGGGCCCTCCTCCCTCAATTTACATAGCCACAGGGAGGTGGTGGCTATGTAAAAAAGAAATACAGCCCCGGGGTGGCGGCGGTCCCGGGGGGCCGCATGCCCCCCATCCAAATAAAAAAGGCCTAGGGAGGTGGTTGTCCCCGGGGCTATGGGGGCCCCCGCTATTTCATTTTAGCATTGCCCCCGGGACCTGATTCACCCGGGGCCTCATTAAAATGAATCGTGAGAGCCCGCGCATCAATTAAAAAAAAAAAATTTGGCAGGATTCACGACCCCAACCTGAATTCAGGTGTTAAAAAAAATGCTTTTTTGGGGCCTGGGGTTCCTTGTGGGACCCTCTGAGCAGGCCTAGGGGGTAAGGGTGTTTGTACCCTGCCCCTTTTTCTTCTTTTTTAACCTCTTTCTCACTGTTTTCTTATGACTCGGTTCTACCGAGTCACAAGATGGCTGCCAACACTTCCTGGTTTGGAGTGTTAGCAGCCAATCTGAGTGAAGCTCGTGCCCGGGAAGGTTCCTCGGTGCTCAGATATCGATATTTTTCTTTTTCTAATTTCTCCTAAACTACTGAACAGATTTACACCACTTAACAAAAAGGTCTCTTTCTGAACCAAGACCTACCTTTTTGCAAAATTTGGTGTAATTCCGTTCAGCAGTTCGGGTTGTAGCCTGTTCCAATTTTTCCTATGTAAATTAACATGGGGAAAACGCGTGTTGGGACCCCTCTTTTTTCTCGGCCCCCGCTTGACGAATCACCCCAAAACTTTACAGACAGGAGCTGACCGGAGCGCCCCATTTGTTTTGAAATTTTCACGAAGCTTCGTCAAACGGCGCCAAAGATATTGGCAAATTAATATACGCTTTTCCTATGGAAACTAGGTTGTGACTATAACTACCTACTGGCGACCGCCAGTAGGAGATACATATATATATATATATAATCCACTGGAACAGAGATCACACGAGCCCACAAATCAATAAAGCAGGTAAAGTTTTAATTTTGGCAGCTAGGGACGAGGCGTTTCGACTACAGCCGTAGTCTTGGTCACATGACCTACGCCTCCACAGTACATGGTATTTAAAGGTATAGTGTCATAACATTGTTATAGACATAGAAGAAAATAAATACATGGTAAATCGTCACATCTTAAACAAATGATTAAGTGCATGTAAATACAGTGCAAATTAAAACATCTAAGCTGCAGTACTTTAGATCATGTTGCTAATAATACAATCACTGTGTAGTACACTCAATTGTGTTGCAAATGTGTCAAAATACTGAGTCTTTATGTGTGACAGTGTAAACTGCGCTCATAGGGTCATGTCCATGTTACTTCTGGGTCTAGTACCCAAGTTGTGCCATAATATGTGATTCTCTTGGTGCATGCGTTTCTATTCGGGTTTGTTCGTAAAAAAAATTTGGCAGGATTCGCGACCTCAACGTTCAACTTGGTCAGGTGGGGACCTCCCCCTTTTAGGATAGAAAACTCCTTGAGAGAGGGATAGTCTCTCAACTGATTGCTTATTTTTAACCTGATTTGTGGCCGTTCCTTTGTGTTCCAAATAAAGGGAAAATAGAGCTAAACAATCAAATTTGACAAGTTTTGGAAGATGTAGATGTTGCCATTCAAGTCATGCTGCATTGCTTCTGTGGTCACATCTGTACTACCCTATTTGTTGCACATCCTGTGTCCAAAGAATGATTTGTTGGCTCCTACGTCTATCACCATGATTATTGTGCTCTCCAAAACGATGCTGGCTCTTTCTCCACTACCCCAAGTGTAATAATCACATATGGATTTTTTGGCAACATGCCCAGATAGTCACCAGATGTTAAGTGGTTGAGCAGGAAGGGTACTGCTCTGGCGAATGGGTTTCCTAGATTTTGTCCTAGAACCTAGACTATTACCGACTTAGTGAACAATCACACATTTTGTGCCAGTAGGGTCCGGCTTTGCCTTTTGAAAGTATTGGCTTTGATGGATTGCACCAAATTACTTTGGCATCATATGTGACCTATAGGGGGGTGCATAAATCATGTACTTTCATGTGAATTCAACTCAAAACTGTAATTTAGAGTTTATTTCCAGTTGCTTCCCTATTATTCCTGCATAATTAAAGTTGCGCCCAGGCCTAGACTCCTGCCCTGTTCCTGTTTTGGTATTTAACTTCTAATCCTTGGAATTTGATAGATCTATTAAGTTATGAGTTTCAGCTGTTAATGGCACCAGTAGCAGTCAGAGGAGTACTTACATTTTAAGTAACTAATGTAGTTCTATTCACCCATACAGTTGCAGTTGCATACACACTAATGTAACTATGGTTATATTTTTCTTCATCGCTTTTTAAACTATTTCCTGTATGTGTTATCTTTGAACATATGGTTGGTTTCTTATAAATGGGACAAGTTCATGTTTGATCAAAACTGAATAATTTCTTGTAGCAGAACATCATTTGAAATAGTGAAGCTGCAAAATCACTTTCCTTGAGGAACCAATAGACCTGGCATTGGTTGCCAGCCATATAATTGTTGAGAGAGCTGCAAGACACTTGGCAATATAAAACAAAACATTGTCTAAAAACAAAAAATATATTTTTGGGGTCTCATAAACCACACATTGGGTTAGCACTCCCTAGGGGAGAAAAGGAAAACATGCATGACAAATGTCCAATGTCCAATGGATGAAGAGGGAGAACTAAAAGCCCTTATAGGTACATTTATTTGCATATATTATACAAGCAATTTTAGTAAAATCAAATGCTCTTGGCTAATGCCAGATGTATTGAAATTGAACCCATTGTCCTAAATGAGAGGAGATGTGGTCTAAATTGATGACCTTGGAATATGGGCAATCAAGGCTGAAACAGACCACAAGCGCGAATGTTCTATACACCGCACCTCATGTTTCAGATGCTCCTGCAACAATACAATTGCTCTTTTTGAAGTGTTCCGTCGATCCTTGGATCCAAGACGATGTTATATCAAATAGCAAACACAAATCTATTGACAAGAGCAGGGCATGGCAAACATCATCTAATACTCACTTGAAACTATTATAAAGAGGTGTAGTTTTGGGTTTGTTTCGTATGCAAGACTTTACCTCAAACTACGACACGCAAAGGAGAAGAGACAGCTACTATTACATTTTACTGACTGGTTCTCCCAGGATATAAACTAAATGTGATTACACTAAAAATCTGGGAATGGAAATAGGATACATTGGCAGCATAAAGCATTGTGTTGCAGAATTTCCTTAAATGGCATAATGCAATGCCAAGCATACAATAATTATGCAAATCAATGATACCAGGTTAGGATATTATCATGGGATTACAACTAAATCCTGACAGCCTCCTTTCGAAGAGGTAATAAAATACTGAAATTGGTGTTTGCATGCTGATTTTCACAAGTCAGTCTGTAATTTCAGTCCTTTTTCCTGGGACACATTCTTCCAGGCGTGACCTGGATGATTTGTCCCCTGAAATCGACGTGATATTATTGCTTTACCTGTGGCACGTGTCTGATAAGAAAAACATGTGGACCCTCTCATTTGTGGCTAACTAGGTTCCTATATCTTTCCTGCCCAAACAGTGTAGAGTATTGAGGTAAAGGTGGATTCCAAAGGCAACGTGTGCGATCAGGACACTGCAGTGACTGCAGCTTGAAGTCTTAAAATGCAGAACCTCCACAAATTACACCTTTCTCGTTTATGCAAAGTCTAGAGAAGTGATTAAAGCGTTCGTGGGACTGAGTCTCGACTACTGTAAGGCATTTAAACGAAGCATGATCAAATTTCATTTGCATCAAACTCAATAGGTTCAGAATCAAGGAGACAGACAAGTGAATTCAGTTCCTAGATTTTCTAGCGCATTTCCCCACATCCATCAACTACACTGACTTCTCATAGAAGATAGAGTTAAATTTAAAATACTCTGTATGGTCAATTGCTGTGTGTGAAGTAGTCTCTTTAATTTCTCAAACCGAGAATTCAAAGCTAATGCCCCAAGCAAAATCTGCTTGTTCCAAAGTCTTGATACGTCAAACTCCTAGGGGCCCATTAGGATCACGGGCGGATCGCCTCCGCCCGCATGCTGGTGGCGATCCGCTCGTGATCCGACCCCGCCAGTCACCCATTTCCCCAGCCATATTACTGTGGTGGGGGGACCCAGAGGGACGGAAAGACCATCCGCTGCTTTTCCGCCTGGTCAACGAGTTGACCGGGCGGAAAAGGGTTTAATATGGTGGCGTGGTCTGTTAGACACCGCCAGCCATATTACCATGGGTGCGGTAACATGCCTTTCCGTGGCGGCATTGCCGCCATGGAAAGGCATGCGGGAATAGACTGCAGGGCCCGTTGCAGGCCCCCAGGGATTCTGGGGGGTGCACATGTGGGGGGGTGGTACCCCCCCTGCAGTTCCATGCACAACATGGCAGGCACCGCGCGGTTCCGGCCATGTTGTGCATGGAAGTGCACAACATGCCTTCAGGGAATTGTGGCGGGTGGTGCTGAGTGCACCGCCCGCCACAATGACAGGAATGCAGGATGCGCCCGCCACTGTGACGGGCGCATCCTAATTGCCCCCAAGGGACACCCGCCCTTATGGCGGGCGGTCCCGTTTCCCGATAGGATGGCGGACGGACTCCTAATGACCTCCCTGGTATCCTGAAATGAATTCTTTGAGGACATTTTTCTTTTCTTGGCTCCAACTTCATGAAACTCCCTGCTGCTGGAATTAAGTAATATCTTGCTTCATTAAACTTTAGAAAAAGTCTTACAACTTTACTGCTCAATTAATATTCTTTGGCTTTTTTGGGATCTTCTAACATTCTGTGCCAAGATACATTATGGTGAAAAAGTCATCATTTACATAACTGTTTCCACTAAATCGGTATTAAGAGGCTACCCATAAGGAGGGACAAAAAGTTTTTCCTGAATCCAGTTTAGGATGTTACAATCAGCAAACCAGTGATATAATAAAAAAAAATGTAATCAGCATATATTTTGTGATGTGTTTTCAAGTCTCCTCAAGAATGGAAGGAAGGGTTAGAGATGTCCATACAAGAACTAGAGATTAATACAAATGATTCCATTTTATTTACAAAGTTAAACACTTTATTCCATTTTAAAAAAAATATGAGTGCAATGTATTTGACATTTCTGAGCAACAAATGCATGTATGAGACAAAAACAGACTATTTACAAAGTAGATTGACAATTCTTAATCATTGCTTTAAATTTTTTTTCCATATCTATGCAAAAGTCTTCAACGTTGACATGTGATTAAATAAATCATGAATATGTTTAAGTCTCACAGTTTACCTCTCTTTGCTCTTTGTTCACGGCAATGAAATACCCAAGTTATATAAATCAGCCAGTTTCATACATTTACAGTTTCTGTACATCCGGTCTCTCTATAAGGAAGGAGCAATTCTTTTCACAGTGAAATCACCTACCTCTTCCTAGAAGTAAACAGGAAGGGATTCACAAACATATCAGTGGTCATGTCCTATGGGGAAAAAGTGGCTTTGCATTGCTAGGGCAAAATAACATTCTCTACTACATGAAGTGGAAAGCTCTGTGGTCATTAGTCCATCATTCAAACCTGGAGTGCTTTCTATATGTGATCATGTTACTGCAAGGTATCACTTTTAGATTTCAGGTTACATTGCACAACAAATGAGAAGCAACAGGTAGAATTCTGTTGACCAAATGCAATACTTTTTTACTTTTAAGATCTCATCAAATGTCTGTGTTTCAGTACAATATCATTGCAAAACCCACCTTACAGCAATAGCAAAAATGTGTCAAACTATATTATGGCAGGTTTATGATTATGAAATGTTGCTTCTCCGTTTGAAGAAAGCAGCATCCAGAGGCTTTAGAAAGAGAGGGATTGAAATCTTTATCATTGTCAAATAGCTGCTGAACCAGTCAACCACCAGCAATTGACAGAGACCTTTCACCAAAGACTTCAAATAGAAAAACAATACAAGGTGGCTTGTACCTACAATGTGAATACATAGCTCTAACCCACAGGTCTCAAACTTTTTCTGTACTGAGAGCTACTTATGTTCAGTGAAAACGCTTTGAGAGCTACTAATATGCTCTAACCACAGTGAGAAGCTCTTTCAAGAGAAATAGTGAGAGAATCTACACATTTTAAGGGTCAGCTCCACTGAAAGATGACCTTACTTCTAAAGTAGTTCAATGCTGCCAGTATATTTAAAATAAAAACAATCTCTCTCTTCGGCTGCCTATACATCAACAGTTAGTATGTATAATTGGGAATCAACAAGTTCTCAAACTAGGCTTGTTCTTCTGTGCAAGGGTGGCTGCATATTTATTTTTATAAACATTACTTAGGAATACATAGGAATTATCAAGCAAACTGACAACACTAAAGTGGGTATGCGTACTCTTTAGCTGCGGTTAACCAGCGTTACTTACAGCAAGTGATAATGTAGCAGTGTTAGTAGGAATACAGCTGAGCCCATGAAACATTGTTGTTTTATGAAAATCTCCACTTTAGCTCATACATGGAGGTGGTACCATCAATCTCAAATGTCTTGATAGGGAGCTCCCATCCATTCACTAGTAATGGGATCCTCAGAGACTCACGGGAGTGGCAGACATTTTCCTCAAATGTAATAGTAAGCCTAAGTAGCAAACCTCTTACTTTGTTCCCCATGTGCTTTTGTGAATATGTACCCACACAATGCTGGCTACATTATAATCAGTAAAATAGTATACACAGGCATTGGAGTCCAGCAGCTAAACTGCTAACTGCACAACTGGCAAACTAAAGTGCTAAAAACAGCACCCCTACATGGCCTAAAAGCAGAATAGCTTAACCACTAGAATTTCAAATACTTCCCAGCTTGTCATTTTAAACAACACATCCTCTTACCATCAAGCACATACCAAAACCTTCCAATTGTCGACTTAGATCAAATCAACACACTACTCTTCCTGGAAAAAAACACCTTATGTATTCCTGTCCACATTCCTTTCTATAAATCTTAATTTTCAGTTTCTTCCGTACTTCGCTTGCCATCTACCTATTCTGTTTGGCCAGGTGGTCAGTGTCACTAACAATTATATTCTTTCTTTTGTGGAAAGCATGAGGATATAGGTTACCAATTAATAATACACAAGCTGCTGAAATTACACGCAGTGGCATGGTAATTACATTGTACTATTTCTATATCTGATAATGTAAAATATACAATCAATTTTTGCTAGGTTTCACATTTTTTTGTTCGATTGTGTTCCTCATAATTACTATCATATTACTTAGTGACCGCACGACCACAACTATCCACACAACATGTTCACAGATTGTACAGTCACTAAGAAATATGTCAGTAATTTTAGAGGAACACAAAGAAATAAAACAATACATTTATAACCTAGCAAAAATATTTTGCATATTTTATATTATCAGATATAGAAATATTACAATTTAATCCCTGCAGGTAAATCCAGCAGCTAGTTTTCAGCTGTATCAAGGTTCCTGTATCAAGGTTTCCTCTTGGGCTTCAGCAAACAAAGTTCATGATTTTGCCAGTACAACCTTAATCTGCAGTTACCCTCAGGTATTGTGAGACTTTTATTGGGTGTCTTTTTGAATGAACTGGAGCCACCCACCTAAAGGCTGACCTAATGTTTAGCATAAGGAACCTTAATATGCACACAGTTGTCCTGCTAGTACACAATAGAAGCTGTTGCTTGCTCATTTGAAAGTATTTAGTTTATCAGAAGGATACCTATTTTACACATTCTGCTACTCAAGCCTTGGACCTTTTTCACCCCACAACATATTACAAAATTTACATAGCGAGAGTAACATATAGACAAATAATCATAAGATCAGTGTCACGCTGTTGGGGACATAAAATGCAGATATAAGTAGGTTTTGCCCCTTTAATGGCTACATCCAGTAAAAGGCACAGGGCAAACTAGATCTACAAGCAGCTGTGGAAGATTTCAGATGTCTTAAATTGTATAATACAGTCTTATTACCCTAATATTTTCATTAAAAAGAAATACTGAATTAACAAATTTCACATGTTGCATATATACCAGTTTGCGATCAATGTTGTTCATACACAACCTCAAGCAGATAAAAGTGATTCTAAACCATCATAATGAAATATAAATCATCAGGGTCGCTTTACGAGATGTATGCAATTTTCGAACCAGTATTGCAGCCTACATGCACTCACATGGATAATATACACTGAATCATGTTTGGAACTATGGGAGCATCCATCACAACACCCTTCTTCTTGGGTTTCCCCTCTAGCCAGAAGCAGATTCAGTTTAAAATAATCCACCCCATACATAAGTCAGTATATGCAGAGGCTCCAAGTTTAATCCAGAAATCAGATAGCTTGTGCACTCTACCCAAAACATGGAGGCCCACCTCAAGTTGGCTTCTGGTTGTCATGCACAACAGACTAGCAAGAGTCAGAGGGTAGTCACTTAGAGTAGGGTAACCTGCTTAGTAGAATGTAATACACTCAGTGGTTAGTTTTTAAAAGAATGAGCGCAGATTCCAAAATCTCTGCTCAGAAGCCCACGGCCAGCGCTATTAAATGGCTGTATGAATATCACGCCTGCATAGTTTTTAAATCACCTCAGTCCTCTTTAATTCACAACTAGGAACACCCTGGCCCTTATCGTATTCTTGCAGCTTCCTGCTTTTTTCCATTGTGATACTTTTTTCATGAGTCTCTTCCTCCTCCTTTCCCATTTGTCTGTTTGTCTCTCTCTTGCTCGCGGTTAATGTCTAATGAGGAAAAATAAGTGCTAGTCCCCAGAAATGAGTGCTGATGGGCCACACCGGCTCAAATTAAGCACGGGATACATGTTTTCAAATTCTGTGATCTGGACCAAAGTTGGCAACAGCCAATAAGGGGCAGTGGCTGCAAATTCTGTGGTAAATCTGAAACTATGCAACACATCATATGTTTCAGGATATCTATTTTTACAGGACAGAAACGGTTCTTAATCCATTGATCAAGCAGATTAAATCCCCAACACTATCAGGCTGCAGTAAAACTAGGGTCTGACAGATATGCAACTTGACTGGCGAAATTAATACATTTCACAAATAAAACACAGGAATTTAAATGTTCTCACATCGTTTCTGTGGCCATGATAAGGATATACATTTGCTACTAACATTTTATTGTTTTCTGTAAACAGAGGGCGAGTGTGCATCAAAACAAATATATGCATATGTTATATGAACATTCATAGTGAATTTGCAAGTTGTAATTGTACGATGTTTTCTATTGAATTGACTACATGCAAATGCCGTCACTCCTTTTACTATGTTTGTTTTCAGTAACAATGTCTTTTAATCTATTCCATTTTATATATTAAAATACTTGTTATTGTTTTATAAACTAATAGTATAATTAACCAAGTAAATAAAATGTATTTATTCATTATTCCACTGGACTACTCCAGTCTCCATTCTAGGATACACCTTTAGTATCCGTGTGCTTTACAAGTTTGTTTCAGGGAGTGCAGGGAGCCAGCGGGCGAGGCAAGACCGGTGTGCAGCAGAGTGTTTGCAGTTTACAGTATTTAGTCTGTACAACCTTATTCATAATCAGTTACACAGTGGTCTCTTATGTGCAACTTCAAGATACATCCTTTGATTGTTTCCCTACGTCCTATTGTACTTCCTGCAAAATAACTACTTGTTTCAATTTTGGGGTGTCTTGATGTTACATCGGCAAAGTTATGAGCCCTAACTTGATGAGACCAAAAACTCTGAATGACCAATATAAAATCATTGGTTAACATACTTTGAAAAAGATGTTAGCATAATACTAAATTATGTCAAGCAAGGAATGCATCTGTTTCCTGTGCTCCTTTTGGGTACTATAAATTCTAAATATGCAGATGCGTGGTGTGTAATATACCATTTATTACCATTGAGTGTGGGGAGGAGTCTTTACTCATATGGGGGAAGTCTCGAGTCAAGAACCCCTTTCCTCTCCTTCAACAATGGAAATAAATAGCATTTAACACTCTGCACACCTGCATATATATGGATTATTTCATAATATTTTTCCATGTGTACTTACTTTTAACAAAACATTTTAACCAAAACCAGTATACAAGGGTTACATTAGCGCAGTAACGTAAAATCACATTAGAGAAACCTTGTGATTGGTAGGGGTTGTTCCCTTGTGTACTGCAATTGTTTCATTCAATCTGTAAGCCATTAAAAGCTGTTTATGTCAATTTTGCTAAACTGTTGTAATAAAATTGAATTCGACCTTTGCCCTGTAGTAATACGTGTGAATATGTATTTATTTGTACAGCTACTCTCTAACATGGTTTTTGGCTGCATTTATTTGCACATACATAGCTACAGTTTGGACCACATCACAGGTGATGTGATTTCCATAGATATTCGGAATGTGAAAAATATTACACATGCGTGTATAGTATGAAGAGCTACTACCTGGTATTTTAAAAGGTTTTTTCATCGCGATGCCATTTCGCACAGGATGTCGACCAATCCTGCCGCGTGCAACTTCAGAGCATCTTGAAGGTTTGCTAACAACCCCTGCAACTCCCATCCTCTGCTATGACATGAGCTGCCTGCCATTACTGACACAAAGAAACCTGCCTTCCTCATCATCAAGTGCCGCCCCAGAACCCTTAAGATCGCAAGCTTTCAGACTTCAAATCCCTATGTAGTGCAGTGGGTGACAACTTGTCACTTTATGCTTACACAATGTCAGGGCACCGACGGCCAAGTGTCATTTAATAGAGTAAAATCTTAGTACAGCTATGGAGCTCACAGGGGAGGAGGGCGACTAATTTGAGATTTTCTGCATCGCACGTACATCTCGACAATGATTGGCCTCATTTGTGGTTGTCCTTAAGGGTATGTTGACATTTTACAAAATAAGAAACACACTTGTTGCCCAATTATACATTTTACTTTCAAATAACCACTGCATGGCTTCTACTTGCTACAGACCATATTTATGCAGTGCACAATAGCACATTATCCTCAATTTCAGATTAAATAACGTTATTGTGCAAGTCAAGGTCATGTTATTGGCCTTGGAATGAAGAATATTCAAATTAGCTCTGTTGAGGTCAGAAATTTCTCCCCACATTTTACACAGATACCTGCACTACATGCTCTAAACAATCAGTTATTTCATTTGTTGAATTTCAATTCGAAATTCCCAGCTAGTCCATTAACAATTGGGTGTGTTTTGAATGCCTTCATTTAAATTATCCTTAAGATTTTGAATACGTAAATTATTATTTTAAAATGGTCTAGAACCGTATGAACTTAAGAAACGTATGTAACAAATGCCGGTACATATTCTTAAAACAGAATGGGGAACCACTGTGTTTTTTTCTCTAGGTATGATATTTGAGGTGACTTTTATATGGCAGTATTATATTAAGGGGGTGGTTCTTTTTTGTGACAGAGTAATAGAGAATTGTGTGCATCTTTTTGAGCATTTTCCATAATTTATTCGAATTTCGCCTGGACCTTAATTTTAGCTCATCACTGAACATACAGGTTGTATTTTATTCTGTATGTTTCATGGGAATATTAAATAATATATGTTTGGAACAAGGAAAATAATGACAGAACAATAATGAGAGGCGCTACGTTGAAACCGGTCCCAGGATGCTTGTTTCTGGTCCAGGGAGGATCTGGCTTAGGAGTTATGGCTGGACTGTTCCAATGAGGAGCAGGGTCAAGACTGATTTGCATATAGTTGGGTCTAAACTGGGGAGGCAGGTTGAGCGAAAAAAAAAATAGATTTAACTCAGATCTGTGGCTGGAGGTTAATGTTTGACAATGTTCAGCATTCTGTTAATCATCTTTTTGTGTTGGTCCAGGAAAAATTCCGCATTTTCAGCTCAGGGACATCGGCTTCTTCACTTAGAGCCACTAAATACATTTTATTTCTCCAAGCTAGCTGCACACGAGTCCTATACTGAACTACTCAAAGTGTAGTGAGTGTCCTTTAAAAGTGTTGATGCCTAACAGCTTTATTTAAAAGTATCCACATAAATTACCAAACAAATAAAAAGCCACAGATGTATTTAAAAGTATATATAGATATAAACAACATGATGCAGACATGTGCATAGTGCACTGGCATGCACTACTCTTTGGTGGCCTGTGTGGGTGGAAGAATTTAGTTTTGTTGCTTAGGGGGGAGATGACACAAGTATGGCTATCAGATGCCAAAACTGTAGTAGTGGAGATGAAACGCTACAGGGCTTTTGAGAAAGCAATTAGTCTCCATTTTGTTTGGCTGAGTAAAGCAGTGAATTTCTCAAAACAGTGATTGAGGAGCAGGTAGGACTTATTTTGACAAGAACCCAGCAAGTTCCATTGTAAGAAACAGCACTGCACCAAACAATTAAAGCAAACTTAACTGGCAATATAATTAGCTTAACACATGCGTAGTCACACTTTGGAAAGTCTGCCACACGGAGTCAACCTTAAGAACCATAATCTAATTGAGTCTAATTCACCTTAATCCTTTCTAGAGATTTAATTGATCCATTGCCATCAAAACAAGAGGATTAAGGTAGTTCTCAGGAAGATTATCATACTCCTGTAAATGCATTCATTAGGCATGCAGACCGTTACACTACAAAGGGGGAAGCAGTGTTTGCTTTGCAAAATATGGCCAATGGAACACTACAAACCCAGCGCTTAATTTGTGCTGGTGGTTGCAAGAAGTGGGCACAAAATAAGAGGAAGATCAGAAAATGGAGTCAAAGGGCAAAAACAGATGAAAAAGAACACTCACAAATGCGGTATGGAGAGGAAAAGACATAAGTGTGGGGTGTGGCCGTCAATATCTATTTTTTCATTTATTTTTTTACTTTTTTTTGTTTTTAACACAAATGAAGCTTGGTGTGGGAAAATATGGCCCCATAAACCAGATGCACCTTAGCTGTTCCTTTGTGTTTTATGATCATATCTAGAAATTATTTACCCTTAAGCAGCATATTTTCTAACATCCAATTTCATCACCTTGACATTCAGCAGGTGAGGTGCTGTAGGTAAAGGGAGCAGGGCAACTGCTGTTGTGGCAAAGGCATTTTCATTGTGAACTGAAATAATTATGCTGGGGTGGCTGGAAGCAAAATGTGAAGGGCCACAGCAGACCAATGGGTGAGGAGGGCAAACTTGGAGCTCCCGTATACAAGTATGTACAATATACCTATTTGTATTAAAAACAAAAGCTCTTGGCTTACCTCAGAACTAAAAGTCCACACTTATGTTTGAGCAGTAGTCACTTTTAGTTGAACGACAATGACACACACACACCTGAGGTGAAAAGAGCCATGGTTAGGGGGTTCAGGTATTCAGTTTGGGGTCATTTTCCAACCAGGTGGTGCCAGCTGTTTGATTTAGAAACCAAAGAGGGTTAGGAAGGTACAATTGAAGGAACTTTCATCAAGCTTTGGCACAGCGAACAGTTCTGGCATTGGCTGCCAGCCTTTTGGCTTAGCGGGTATTTTTTTGTAATGTTTTTGTAAACTTTTATTGCAAAAACATTTAAAAGAAAGGAACTTGAAATAAAAAAAATAAAAAGTTATTGCTCCACCATTCACTGCTATTGAAAAGGACTACTGTCTGTGTGGATGACAACATTGTGCTTGGGGAGAATGCCATCACACGTTCAGAAAGGAACCAATAGCTGATGTGGGCGGACCCACTATGCCAGGCATGTGGTGGTTGGTGTACACAAAATGAGAATGACACCACTACAGACTAATGAATGAAGACAGCTGACAGGAAGCAACTCTAAGTAAATATGTTACATGTATAATTTTTTGTAAAATTAAAAGGTCTTGGCGATGGGCAGGCCTAAAAAGGCTTTTGCTCATGAATATCAGGGTTAGGGTAATGAGGTGGAAGGCTAGAGAAAATAGTGCCTCTGGGTACTGCGACAACTATAGAGATCAGCATTGCCTTCTTTCAGTGGTGATGTTATGTCTATTTGTGTAGTGCACTAATCACCCTTGAGGGTATCCAGGCGCTTTAGCAGCTGTGTAGGATAGATTGAGGCCCGCCTGTGCATCCTTCGGTTGCATGCCAGCTGCTTACCATCTTGCTCATTTCCCCTGGAGCACAATGGACACTCTCTTGATGTGACTGCATTCTGTGAGTTTTGTTTCCATTTCAGTTTTTTGATATTGGCAGCCTGGGCCGTTCTAAGCTAGCCATAAAGACACAAACCGGTGCCACATAAAACACCCGAACGAACTACGTGTTCACGAGTTATTGTACTGGCGCCAGCATCATTTCACAGCTTAATACTAACATTCAGTTCCTCGCCACGCCGTGATGAATGATGTGAACAAGGCTACATGGCAGATCTGCTGCAGAAAATGCTGAGCTGTGCAAAAAGCGGAAGGCAGCCGCAGGTATGCCCGCCTCAAGCCAGCAGGAGGCCTGTGCAAGATTACATTTCTGCCTAAGCACGTGAATCTTAAAAGGTAACAGAGACTTTGATCAAATATGACACTGCCTTCTGCTCTGTGCGACTCTAGAGCCGAGAAGACAGGCCACAAGACTGCTTCTTGTGCTAGCGCATTGAAGACCCAGCAGGCCATCACCAGCGGTATCTGCCTGCGCACATCACAGTGCTTTGGGTCATATCCCAAGCAGAATAGCTGCATATGCAGGGTGAGCACATTATCACACATTATTTACACAAATAACACCCAATGCCACCTCCAATGTGGTGTGCACCAAGGAAGCTTGGCTGCCATAATGTACTCCCCGCTTTCAATGGTCTTGGCAAGTCTCCTGTTCAGTTATGGGGGGAAAAAACAAACCTAATTCGTAAACATGGAGTGCAGATATGAGATCGGTTTACCACTGCCTTTGTCTTGTCCAATAGAGCACTGTTCCTTCCTAGACCATGCGCCAATCCAGGCAGAGAACGAAATGCAAACAGGCCTAGAGTGAAGAACAACCGTGCAGCTGACTCGAGCTCCAGACAACAACCAAAGTACCCAACACTCTGTCGCACTGAGAAGCAGTGAGCGGGGAAGGCCACTGCTCATGTACATGGTTGACTGAAGAGGCCCTTTGCCAATGCTTCTTGCCCGCCGGCTGTCTGCTGCGATCTGTCCCTTCTTGGCCTATGTTCAGGAGGTCACTGTGAAGCTGATTCACAGCACACGCTGACCCCTGATTGACTAAACAACCTTTAAGGCTTTCATTTTAAGATGTCATATCACTACTGAACTAAGGATAGAGGTGTGGCGCCGCGGCCAGGGCGACTGACGCTGGAATCTGGGGATCACGGTTCGATCCCGGCACCGGTGGCAGATTAGCCCAGCACCATGTGACTCTGGGCAATAGCTTGCTTAATCTTCCCGATGGCCCCAAGCGCCTAGAGACCCTTACGGGTGATTGTGTGCTTTACAAATGTGGATTATTATTATTATTATTATATTATTGTAAAAATCATTCTAAGACTAAGTTTATGGCCCTTAGCCCCCACAAATATATTCAGTTGTTCAATAATGTTGGGGGGTGCTCTTTGGACAGGGTTTGCGAGTTTGATTATTTGGGGATCCGGTTATCCAGATCTATGTCATGGGCACCCCCGGATGAGAAGAGATGTTTAAATGTAGTCCATCGCTCTGCTGCCATTTTAAAATGTTACAGGACATCTCGCACCAGGCATATTTCTCCCGCACTTATTGTGAATAGAGCTAAGGCCAGTACCTTGCATGGGGCTGAAGCATGGGGCCTCTCGGCGCAGTCCAAACTTGTGGTGGTAGAGAACTCGTTCTTGAGATCTCCAACAAACCTCCAAAAGAATACCCCGTAATACCATTAAGACGGGACATGGGTCTCAACTCAAGGATACAGAAGGCCCAATTAAGGCTGTTCGTGTATTGGAGAAGGCGGAAGTACTCTGTATGCCGGGATGGTTATCCTGGAGCCCTGGAGGAATTAGCTTCTCTGGACAGTTTTGGCAACATCCAGTGGCTACGCTATGTCCAGAAGAAGTACATATCAGGCTAGGAGATTACTGGTCCTCCTCGGCATCCGCAGTCTACCTATCCAAGACCACACTCAAGAATGCATTTTGGGACCATTTCCATCTTAGCGGATTCCAAAATGTGCCCCAGTGGATGCTTACTTCCCTTTTCCTAGATATTAAACCTGAATTTGTATTCAAGCCTTTTCTGGATCCTATTGTCCCATTGGCTGCAAAGGCATCCTTTCTCAAGTTCTGTTATGGAACCTTACCTTTAATACCTTTATTGACAAATGGAATCGCCTAACCCCTGTAAGCACTGTATACCAGTCTGCCAGCAGTCAGAGGACTCACTGGTGCATTTTATTTTATTTTGTCCTGGTTGCACCTGCCCAAGTATACCACGGATCATTCCACTATGCAAGCAACTTAGTCGCCATCAACCAGAGGTCGCTATACGGCTTCTTCACCCAGAAACCTCTCACATAATTGTCCGTAGAGTGTCCAAGTATCTTTATTGGAGTTGGTCTATTAGGCGTAGGGCGTTGGAGTAGCTAACAGAATTTATTTATTTACTATGCCCCTTTTTGTCTGTGTCCCAATGCCTATACAGTGCTACATGATGCATTCTAACTGCCATTTCCTTTTTATCAATTTTAATTAATTAAAAAGTATTTATTTATCAAAGAATTATGGGATGCTTTGATATCACAATTTATCATACACATTTAAAGGCATACTTTTAATGACCATTGGAGTATTTTAATGACATGACCTAAGGCCCTGCTCTTAAGCCTAGCTTTTGTGTGTTTTATTCTCTAGATGTATTGTATTTGTCTATGTGCTTTTATGAGTGAAAAACACTGAATTAAGTATTTTGACGATTTCATGTAATGCAAATCGAATTGTGTTGACTCCATTTTTTGCCATTCCGTTGTAAGGGTCCATACAGTGGAGAACAAAACAAAATTATCTTTACTCAGTCCTACCACTCTGAATAAGCATTCAAGAATGCTCCTTCGTTTGAGGACATCTGCTTGGGTTTTGAGACCCACTGTGACATCATTCACAGTAAGGTCCATTTTAAAGGGAACTTTCTTGCAAAAACTGGAAGTACTGGGGTAGAATTACGCAGATTGCGCAGCAATTTAGCAGCAACATTTGCACCGGCTTCCGGACTGAGCAGCAGATGCAAACTGATGCTTTTGTGCTAGTTACTGGGAGCTAATGTCTCTTTTGCACTTGTGAGGCACCTCAAATACTGGATGCAGACCACGATGACAGTTCTAGCACTGCAATAAGGAAACACTGATGCAAAGTGTGGAAACAGGCACCTACAGCCCTCCTGCTCAGCTGGTGGAAAGTTCTCCCAGACTAAAATGCAAAATCTGAATTCGACAATCTGGGCATAGTAGCTTTCTATGGGTTACAGTCATAAGCCACCAGTCTCCATTAGCCCACTGCCCAGAACTATTGCAAGGAAAACACTTTAACAAATGTTTCCTTTAAGGGCAACATTTGCACATTTTGGAGAAATATTTGAAAAATCGAGAATTTGACAGCACTCATGAACTGACCTAACCTGGAAGGCCTGGTTGTACAAACTAGCATCATGATGCATTCATGGCACACACAGCGACGCGGACAGAATGTTGGCAAGCGACACAGAAAACAACAGGCTGTCAAGTCTTCTGGAAAAGCGACGTCAATCTCCGCTGACCCTACAACGAGCACAGCGAGGGCGGACTCCTACATTAAGAGAACAGCTGAGGAGTTAAAAGGCATGTGAGGGGCTTTAGGGACATTTCATCCACAGGACCCCCACTAATGGCCATCTCTGGGGACTGTACAGGAAGTAACACTGGCATGAAATTACACCCCTGTCAAGTGCAGACTGGGAAATTGTTTAGAGCAAGTGAGGAGAAATTTAAATTGTTCACAAAATTGGTGACAGAATCAGGAACGGCAGATCAGGTTTTTGGCAATCAAGCCTGCCCAGGAAACAAAGGCTATTTCCCTTTAGTATCAAACTTGTCTTTCTTTAGGATTATGAAGCAAAAGCTGGTCAGTTCGTGGATCCTTTACTTCATTAAACCCAAACCAGTTGGTTAGAGCCCTAAAATACGACCTTACAAACTTTTCCCAATTCATTGTACTGCATCCAATGCTACTTCAATACTCTTCTGATGCACGGAAGTTTGGAAAACGTCTCATCCAATGAGCAAAGACATCTGTACTTAGTAGTGTTCGTAAAATATATCAATAAAAGGCAACATTAAACCCAGGTTAATATAGGGTGTACTACAATTCAGCATGTACCTATTTTCTATTTCTAGTGAAGAGAAGCTGGTGTTGGCGGCCTATGGCGTCATCAGACTCGTTCGGCAGCTCATCTTCCGAGAAGCTGATGTGTAGGCAAGTCTCATTGGCTACAGATGAAAAAGGTAGCGTGTAGTCGGTGGTCGCGCCTACTTGTTCCAAGCGCTTGAAGAGGCGCTCGCTCACCTTGGTGTCCATTCCAAAGCCAGACGTACCTTTCAAGTTGTCGTAGCTACCAGTCATGGAATAGAACGTGTCGTTCTCGACAGTCAGTTCTTTGTCATAGGACAGGTTTGCACGCTCCTTTATTGGGGAAAGGTCTGCGTTCTCCAGGCAAGAGATACGGCTGGATTTCATGGCTGAGCTTCGAGAGGTGCAGTCGAAGTCGGAGGCTGTGAGTGAAGCGGCTGTGATGTCCGTGAGGCTAGAAAGGGTGGAACTTGGTAACACCGTATGTTCCTCCGTTGACTTGGGTTCAGTCTCCTGGCCCAGCAGCGTCTTGGTGGAGCGTTTTCTGATGACTGGTGGAGGTGGGTTCAGCCTTGGGATGATGCTCTGCAACCTTGAAAAACAGAAAAGGACATTTATGTAAATTGAACCCTCAAGTCGTGCATGCCTCCTACGCAAGGTACAACGCGAGGTGCTGTATGAGGCACCGCAGGAGACAGAATACTGAAATATGCAGAAAATCATACTGTTTACTACTAACCAGATAAGGGCAACATTTTAAGTGTTTCTGCACGGGAAATATTCTAACTTTGGTAAAACTTGTCCTGCGACCATGATATACCATACTAATGCGAAAAGCATACTTTGGCCAGGCAGATTTCTGTCCTTTTATATATAACCTTTAGCTTTGGAAACTCTGGAACGGCTTTTTAAACACCTGGGTTCTGTTCTACATCCAAAACTTGGAAAAGAAGTAGTCTTTTTGAAGACTGCTTGCCAAGGGGCCACAAACAGTTGTTGACAAGAAGCACTTTACAAAAGATTGACAGTAGGGAATAATGCGCTAAATAGTGTAAGCCAATACTTTCATTCCATATATGTATAACTAGCATATGCTCAAAGGTGGAGATATAACCCCTGCCCAAGGTTATAACAACAGGTAGATGAAATCTACCATTAAACAAACACAATTTCCCAACCTGAGCAACTCTAGAAATTATAAGTGTCCATATCAATAAAAAGCAAGGCAATCTCTGATTACTATGTTGAGACTGAATTCCCAGTAGACCCGTAATAACAACGTTATAATTTCTTTCTAGATATTTTGGGTTCATTCAACTTTGCTCTATTTCGCATCAGAAAATAAATATATCTCGTTGGTAAGCAACATATCGGCTTTTTTAGTACGTTTATTAAGTATAGACTAGATGGCACTATTAATTTTGGGTGTAGGAGCTATATGTTTTTTTTTACTTTTCCTCTTTCCAAATTCTTTTCACGAATCTGGTACTTTAGACACAATATGTGCAGGTATTTATTTATACTCTCCTTCTTTTTTTCTTTATATATATCTTATATATATAATATATTTTATCTTTTTACTTTTCTCTTCCTATGGACGATATATATTTTTATCACATTCTATCCTCAGAGCACGACCATTGGGTCACTATATATCTTTTCTTGTAGGTTCCCTTCTTTCTTCTTCTTTTCCCCTCCCCCCCGCCCTTTTTCTTTCATATCTTTGGAGGACACTCCTATTCGAGTTATATCTGTTTGGTTCAATTATATTAATTCAGTACAACTTTTTGCTTGTCTCTAGCCCTGACGAAGTCTTTTGGCTGGAAAGCCTAGACGAAACACGTGTTGGCAAGTTCTGTTGGCTATCTGTATTATTGAAGAACCATTTGATGATTTGTACCCAGTGATTGGACTGAAATAAAGAATTTACTTTGGAATAAATAAAAGAAGACACGGAATACCATACCAACTTGAAAAGGCTTTTTATTGATATGGACACTTATAATTTCTAGAGTTGCTCAGGTTGGGAAATTGTGTTTGTAGTTGTTGACAAGAGCCTGAGACCATACTCAAATCTTATTGTTGATAAAATCGAGGTTGGCGGTCTCTGGTCGGTGACGTTTACAGGGTGAGAGCTGCTCCTGGCACAGAGCACACCTGAACACCAAAGGGACCCTTCTAAATAGCGCCACCACACATCTGTTTCTTTATAAGCACAAGCTGTTCGGATTGGTGCATTTAAACTATGAAGTGTAATGCTCAAGTGGGATCTTTACTTCATGGAAACAAATCCCTCAAGAGTCAGTAGGCACATATACCAGCAACAACGCTGTCACAAAAAGACATCTTTAGTGCCTGTGGAAATAAAGTGCATCTTTGGGGAAGCTCTCAGTGAAGCCACTTCTTTCCTCGCTCTGTCAAGACAGTCTGGTGCCCGCCCCTTTTCAATCACCCTCATTAAGCTCACGCACTATGATTCTGCCCGCCCCTTTTTAATCACCCTCACGCACTATTATTCGGTCTTACAGGGTTCTCCAATGTCGGTCCTGGAGTGCCGTATCCATGCCAGATTTTTCAGATAACTATATTTATCTAAATGTGGATTTTCTAGAAATTCGGCCTGGGTCCAGCCCTCCATGACCGACATTGGAGAACCCTCTAAATATACAGGTCAGAATGTTCCAATAATAATACAGGCTCGGACCCGAGAAGGCTTCAGTGCAGCAAAGCAACTTTTGTTTAAAGGTAAATAACTTTCCTCTGGGGCTGTTTGAGAGCACCACTACACTACCCTCAATGTCTCTGGGGAGGAAGATTATCCACCTTAGAGCAGATGTGGGAGGTGATCATGCAAGTTGTTGGTACCCATAATTTACAAAGAGAGAATCAACGCTTGCTGGTGTTTACAGCTATACATTTTGTAAAACCTTAACCCCATTGTCAACTTTAAACGTGATTCCAGGCCCCCACAATAATGGTTGCACAAACAGTACTAATCTGTTTAGTTGGTTAGAACGACAGTCATATTAAATGGCTTAGGTGATTTCGTTTATACATTTGCCAACTACAAACGTGGTTGCTTTTAGTCTTTTTTGCTGGATGAGGCCTTTATATTAAGAATATTTGTAACAGAAACCCCATATGTCATAAATATGAATATACTGGGAGCTGTCCCACAGCTGGATAACTTTAAACTTGCCCAATATCCTCTCTGTTAGATCATTTGAACAGTGAAATTTAATCATTTGAACTATAGGGCCAAACTTAAATCCTACGCAAGTAACTTCTAACAAATGTTGTGACTGCCTACATTACTTGATGTTTACCAGGGAACATAAAGGATGGGAAAGATTGGCCAACTAGTATATTAAGAGTGCAATGACGTCAACATCATCGAGAAAGCCACAAGGAACTTAGCACAAGCCTATCTGTAGGATCAACACCTCAGGTTGCAAGGTAGCACCAGGCTCAAAAGCAAGAGGTACAAATAGAAAAAAACCCATGGTCAAACCTTTGATTTCTAGCGTCTAGGATCTAACATTAGCCTTGCATTGTCATTGCCTCAAAACACTAAATGAAGCTACGTGCGACTTTATAAGACGTGCCTCAATGAGAACCCAGATCCTGTAGCACCTAGTACAGTAACATACAACAGATATCAATCAATCACTGTATTTGTAAAGCGCGCTACATACCCGTGAGGGTCTCAAGGCGCTGGAGGGGTGGGGGGGGCTGCTACTGATCGAAGAGCCAGGTCTTGAGAAGTCTTCTGAAGGTCAGCAGGTCCTGGGTCTGTCGTAGGCTCGTAGGGAGAGCGTTCCAGGTCTTGGCGGCGAGGTAGGAGAAGGATCTGCCGTCAGCGGTGGTTTTCCGGATACGAGGAACTGTGGCGAGGGCGAGGGTGGCGGAGCGGAGGCTGCGGGTGGGGGTGTTAAAGCTGAGTCGGTTGTTGAGGTATGTGGGTCCGGTGTTGTGTAGTGCTTTGTGTGCATGGATGAGGAGTTTGAAGGTGATCCTCTTGTTGACGAGGAGCCAGTGAAGGCATCTCAGGTGGGGTGTGATGTGGCTGCGTCGGGGGACGTTGAGGATCAGTCGTGCCGAGATGTTCTGCATTCGTTGTAGTCGTCTCAGGAGCTTGGTTGTTGTTCCTGAGTAGAGGGTGTTCCCGTAGTCGAGTGTGCTGGTGATGAGGGCATGGGTGACGGTTTTTCTTGTGTCGGGAGGGATCCATTTGAAGATCTTATGGAGCATTCGGAGGGTGTTGAAGCAGGAAGTGGAGACGGTGTTGACTTGCTTGGTCATGGAGAGGGCAGAGTCAAGGATGAACCCCAGGTTGCGTGCGTGGTTGGTGGGTTCGGGGCTGTGCCTAGCAATGTGGGCCACCAGGAGTCGTCCCAGGCTGATGGGGTGGGTCCGGGGATGAGGACCTCCGTCTTGTCTGAATTCAGCTTCAGTCTGCTGTCCTTCATCCAGTCGGCGACGGCCTTCATTCCTCTGTGGAGGTTGGCTTTGGCGGTGTGAGGGTCTTCGGTGAGGGACATGATCAGCTGGGTGTCGTCGGCGTAGGAGATGATGTTGAGGTTATGTTGTCGGGCGACGTGGGCGAGCGGAGCCATGTAGATATTGAACAGCATCGGGCTGAGGGAGGATCCCTGTAGGACGCCGCAGATGATCTCGTTGGTTTTTGAGCGGAAGGGTGGGAGGCGGACGCTCTGGGTTCTGCCGGAGAGGAAGGATGTGGTCCAGGCCAGGGCCTTCTCTTGGATTCCAGTGTCCTGGAGGCGTGCTGATAGATATGCAAACTAAGTTTTGAAAGACTACTAATATTCTGTCGCTTTGTCCTATCGTTTTTATGGACTTTGACAATTTCGTCCTGCGATTTCAGACTCTAGCTCTTTTAGTCGGGGGGCTTTGGAAAACAAAAGTTCATTGTTCATTAAGCAACATAACTATAAGGTCTGCAGAGACATTATGGATTTGTTTGACGTTTTACAAAAGCATCCTGAGTGCCCTGCACTCAAAGCAAGAAAACAAGGGCCCATCCTGCAACAGCCCAGCAGGAGTCTGGTACACGCGCTTGTTGTTTTACACTCGGGACATGTTGCTTTTAATGGGTTGTGCACCATAGCCTATGCCGAAGTTACTAATGCATTAATATGACAATTTCATGGTTTAATTGTGAAGATGTGTGCCACCTCACCACCTTTCGCCACTCCGGGTTACAAACATAAATGTTGCACCCATCACATGTAAGAGGTCTGGTAGTATACGAGAGATAACAGGGACTTTGGTTCGAAAGCTTCAGTCGACTAGTACTGATGGTGCCTCATTGGGACCATTATTCTGTTGCCCCTTGAGACGCTCTGGAAGCAGACATTCAGGAGTGGTGTTAAGCGTGAGAGATGAACCCCTGAAAGAGTGTAGTGCAAGGGAGTGTCTGTTGTAATGTGAGGAGCTTGTGCAAACCTAACTTCAGAAGAGTCATGAAGGCTGTGAGGCTTTGTCCAGATACAAGATGAAGGCCTCTGGACATCACTGATTTGCTTCTTTGCCTGAAACTTCTGAATCTGGCCATGGCGCTGCGGAGGTAATAGCTGGACCAGAAGGTCCTGGTCGCTATGCATGTAAAGAGGAGAAATGTTAGGGAGAAATTTGGGGGGTTTGCTTGTGCATGATTGTGCACGGTGTACTCATTGGTAAATTAGCAACATCACCTCAGTGTCACGCTCAACCACTGATGAGGATGGATACTATATAGATAGATAGATAGATAGATAGATAGATAGATAGATAGATAGATCGATAGATCGATAGATCGATAGATCGATAGATCGATCGATAGATAGATAGAGAGTAAAAAAAAAAGACAGCTGCTTCTGTGATGCAGCAAACATTACATCCCCACCAAGGTTCTCAATGGTAAATAATACAAATCCCTTACACGGTCATTTGATTCCATCATGCATTTCTGTAGAGCTGTTTGCCTGCTCATGATTTTGTTACTCCTATCAACACCTGCCAGTAGATGATGCAGCACAAACAAGACCTCCATGTACTCAAAGCCGAAAATGAAAAGCAACCTGCAGGTCAAGGGCTCTAGACTCATTGTTTTAGTCTCTCATATTGAATAATAAGAGTGCCACTAAGCTGGCGGGCAATAGTCACCTGTTTCAAATGCTAAAAAGCCGCAAGACTGTAGATGCAAGCTCTATATTATTAATAAAAGCTCTATATTATTAATAATGTTTGCGAATATGTGTAAAGCACTTGTTCGCCCAAGAGTATCCTGGCGCTGAATAACTGATATTTATTATTAACCAACTCAATAGTACTCCTTTTATAGACCTCAGAAGGATCAAAGACTGAGTGGACCCGCCTGGGGTCCCTAACAAAGGTGAAATATCCATATTTGGGGAAATGCATGAGTAATGTATTTGGTAGTTATCGAGTGAAGCATCTTTCCCACGACATTCAGAAAGCAGAGCCTTAGCTTTGAAAACACTTTATCTGTAGCAAACATGATGGCTCATTCCTTTAGTAGTGGCTACTTTGTTCTACTACACACTCGGAGAGTCCAGTTGAAACTGACACCCTGGAGACCTGGCTGCCTCTGGAATCTAGCTGATGAAACATCCTGGCTGCAGCAGCAGGCAGAGAAACAGATCCAGATGAAGGGTTATTTCCAAATGATCTAGATGGAAAATAAAAGCTCCAAAATGAAGCCTGAAAGACAATCTCTTAGATATAATGGTACCCCTGGGTCCAGCTGGTTGCAAGGGTCTGTCTGGCTGGATGCCATTTTCCCATCAATTATTTAAGGGCTTCTGGGCACATCAATTTTTTAGAGAGACTCTAGCTCACTCATGCCTTACAAATTAAACAGGATGATGCCAACATAACAGTATGGAGCTTTCAGCAAGGAAAACAGACATACAAGAGGTGACAAGCCAAAGAGGCTCACTGGTGACAGCAAAATATATGATTTAGCTGCAATATTAAACTTATCTGCAAAGCATTACTATTGAAACAACCCTTGGCTTGGATGTAGGTCCTTGCTTCAACAAGGACTCACGTGTACACAGAATCATTGTCCTTCAAGACAGGCACCTTTAACATAATGCTGCTAGAGTACCACCGACAAAGAACACCAACCTCCAAGCCTTGGGGTCACCGGTTTCAGTGCAACAGGTCATTGAGTGCAAAGAGCATCTCTTTTGAATGGCATGGTGCACAGAAAGGATGTTTTCGATCATCACTCTATTGACCCCTTGCATGCGGGGCTGATTCCCCCGCTGTGCTGGGGGGAGGAGGGGCACGCACAGCGCCCCCGTGCCCATGACGAGCTGAGCTCGTCATGAGCCACGGTGGTCGGGTGCTCATGACGAGCTGAGCTCGTCATGACCAGACCCGTTTCTTCAGAACGCTCGCAAAGCTGGAGAATTAGCCAGGCGTGCGAGCGTTCTAACGGTCATGACGAGTTCAGATCGCCATGATTACACGAGCACCGTGGCTCATGACGAGCTGAGCTCATCATGAGCGTCGAAGGTGTTAACTTGGCAAATCGGTGCTGATTTGCTTTTATTAAGTGACCCTCGAGTGTGCTTCCTCATCATCAACTTCCACTTGAAAAGAGCCTGGGCTTGAATTCCAACAACTGTGGTTCTACAACTATGGGGATCACAAACTTAAAGAACTGGAAGTTTTCATCCTCCCCATGGGCCAGCAGCACAAGGTCCTCCAGTGGGAGGAACACAAAACTCTTTGCATATGTTTACTAGAAAGACAGTGCTGCGTGGGATGATACAGAGATCCATCGATCTTAAGCCGTAAGAGCTTCTCCACTCACTTACCCAACCCATACACCACATTCATAACCAGCTTCATCAGGTCAGGCAGCTCACTCACCCACCCTCCCTCCCTCCCTCCCAGAACGTAAGCCATTTTAGGGAAACGAGTCACCCACAGGCATAGGCTGCAGCATTTCCTTACACTTACATTTTAGAGTTACAGTTGCCCCCCTTCAGGCAGCGTGCAGTTTTCTAGCGACTAGGTGAAATGAAATTAAATGAAATTTAGATTTATAATACGTACTAATATCCGGAGGTGTCTAGGCACGGCGGCTCCCCATGATATACTAACCAGAGAGAGCATTTATAATGCTCTACGGGCTAGTTGTTAAAGAGCTGAGTTTTTAAAAGTTTACGAAATGGCAGTAAATTGTTTTCTGTCTTGAGTGGCAGTGGGAGGGAGTTCCATAAACTGGCTGTATCTGAAATAAAACTCCCCCCCAGGGATAGTTGCACTCAGACAGATAAAGATCAGAACTGGCCCCAGGGCACAATTTGGGCAGACTTCACCAACCAGTTCCAACTTAAGCATCTATTCCCAACACTTTATTATAAATTCATATCACTGTTGGTTATATATAAAGCTTTCGGGTAGGGTTGTGGGTCGCTGGGCCCAGATTTGACAACAACAGCTGACCTGTTGTAGTTCTTGAAACATTTGCATTTGTAAAAGATGTCAGGCATTCATCAAAGAGATACAAATTTGAATTCGCATGGCTTTTAAACTAGCGAGCTTACAATTTGCAAGCCCAGTCAATCACACTTTTCATGAAACGTGTTAGCTAAATAAAGGCTCAATTCATTTTCTTCCAGCTTAGAATTTGTGAATGCATCCAACCCCATGAGTTTTAGCCCTTGAAAACAAAAATCAGAAAGAAAAAGGGGGGACACAAGACCAATTCTGTCCACAAAAGGCGAATAGACATGTACCCATGGGAAAATTACACACTCAACTTGAGAATTCTACCACAAATCAAAAGAACACAGACATCATTTTGATTTTGGGAACAGGTGCCATTCTCATGAATTCACAATTTTTCCAATTTGTTTCATTAAAAAGAAAATGGATAAAGTCATCATGCATGTGGCTCTGAGTAGGACCTGGTAGGATGCATAGAGTGGTTGGGAGCAACTACTGGAACTCACTTGTGGATGGGCGTGGATTTTAGACACAAGTCACAGCTGGACAATGGTCTGAAAACCCAAAATACATAGAAGAAAACCACATCCAAAGGCAAAAAGTGTCTGCTTCCTCGTTCACGAGCAGAAAGAAGACTGCTGAAGGTGGTAGTACCATTCAGGGCTAAACCGGACTGTTTCACAGAAGAGAACGGGGCTTGCCTGCAAACATTTACTATTGGATGTCTTTGTCCTAGTAAAAGACTCAGTCATCTCAATTCAGCACCAACTCCAAGCTGAAGCTTTACCAGAGCTGAGTTCTCTCCGCACTCGTGTATGGATCAGGATGCTAGTGGATGACAAAAAGCAATTAGCCAAAGTATCAGCCTTTCACGCCAGTAACCTGAAAGAAAGGTTGCCACGTTTTCAGGCCACAACCCATCTCCAACCAAGAACTGCTCACTAGATGCAAGCCAGAGAGCATCAACACCATCATCATCATGGGAAGATGATTGAGATGGATAGGACACAATCATCAGAAGATAAGAAAACTCCATTACAAGAATAGCTCTCCGCTTGACCTCAGAACGTAAACGGAAGGCAGGCAGGCCTAAGAACACCTGGAAGTGAACCATAAAACAGAAAAGGAAGCCCACAAATGGAGCACCTACAGAAACTTGCCCAAGACAGAAAGACAGACAGACATGGAGGCCCTTCTTTGATGCCCTACATGCCAGCTGGTATTTCATGCAGTAAGTAAGCAAGTCTGGGTCCTATTATTGGAGAATAAATATGCATGAGTGTGGAAATATATTTGCTAGCTACATTAACACCTGAATTAAGCGCTGCACAAGACTCATGGTAAAAGTTAGTCATGTCCCACCATCTCGCGACCACTCTCACATATTTTAATTATGGATTTTCAATAAAGAAAATGAACCTCAAACTATTTTAGCTCCAGCAAGAGAGAGTGCTTTGTAAAAATAATTGCTTGGTTTTCTTTTCTCAGTATTCTAATACCTTACTGTACACATAGACTTGAACACATAGGGGTGCTGTTAGAAGTGATACATGGGATTAAACTGCTGAGATGTACAATGATTCAATCCTCTCCCCTCTGTAATAAAACTCACAGAACTGAAAGGGCAGGCACTGATCAAACAAGAATTCACATGAATTATTGCCTGACTGTTCTTTAAGTATTCAACTTCATGAAAGTCAATTAGTAGAAGGAGCTGCTGTCACCATGCTCGCCTTTTCGGATCCCTGGCGTTCCCTGGTCTTAGGGGTCATGAAATGAACAGCAGGGACAGAAAGTAAGAGAGCTCAGTTCACTTCCTGTAATTTCCATTTGTTGCCCATCTGTGAGCTTCTCAGTTGCAAATCAGAAGTTATTTAGGAGCCAAGTTTTGGACACTAACTCTAACACGGATGTTCTAGGGCTTTCAAGCAAACATTTTCACATAAAATATTGCTGCCAACTTTACACGAATGTGAAATCTCGAAAGACTGCTCAGTGTAGCAACTACACCAGCATGACCACATCACAAAGGAGTTCTAAGGAGCACTTGTTTTAACAAAGTGATCACTGCATACCCATTAATTTGTAAAAATGAATAGGACAGATTCCTACCTTTCTTCAGCAGAAGGGCTCAGGTCGTCCACCTTTGGTGGCCCGCTTCCATTGCTTGTGATGTGTTCAGCGGCTTCCGAGCCCTCCACCTTTCGAACATAGCCGTTTCGCCTGTCTTTGGATGGCCAGGTGTGGCAGTCGTCCTTGGCACTGGCTCGGTTATTGCCTTTGTCCAGGTTCACGAGATTCAGGTACGACTCACCGATGCTGTCCCCCCTCAGTGAACCAGCATTAAGGGAGCCGTTCGGGAGGCTCGCAGGCGTGGAAGTCACCGGGAGCTTCAAGTCCAGGCTGTAGAGGTTCTTCAGGTTCAGAGAGATTGACTGGGCAATGGTGACATTCTGGGAACACTTCTTGTCATCTGAGAAAAAGAAGTTAAAACAGAAAGTAAGAGTCAATTAAATGTCAAATCACCAAGTGTAGCAGCGGTCAAACTGCAGGACACACAGACTTGTAACAAGTGAGGATACCAAAGGGCAATTAAATCCACTTAAATATTCTGGAACCAGTTAGGCACAGGAGTGCTTAGCACACCCTTTAATGTATTTAAAGGGGAACTCACAGAATGCTTGTTTTTATTTATCAGACAATCCCCTTTGCCCACTGGACATCCCGACAGTCTTTATTTTTCAGATTTGTCCTGGGTATGAGAAATAGAGCTTGAGTTGTTGGCAATGGTATTCAGATAATCACTATCAAGTCATGCCTACAGCCCCTTCCTTCTGGGACTTTTAGAACTTTGGAGCAACAATTTTCAGCTGACCATACCCTACAGCTGTAAGTATGTGGGTGCAGAGCAGCACAAGTAACACATTCCTAATGCATGGCTGGTACCTGCCAAATGATGTAGGAGAAATGTGGGAGAATGTTGCCATGTCGTTGTCTTGCAGCTCCTAGATGGAAGCGAGCTTTGTAGAGAATTGGGATGGTGGCAAATCAAGAACAGAACCCCAGCAAAATAAAAATGCCAGTTTACCCCTTGTAGGACAAAGTAAATGTTCAAGGAACTCACCGCGCGAGAATGAGAGATGGAGGCTCGAAAATTACAAAAAACCATTAGAGTTACAGTTTGATTATGATTGTGATAGAGGTGTTAATCCCATGCTGGATGCAAACATCTACTTGCGTCCAAAACACGGTTCATTTTGGGAGCAAATTAGAGATGTTTGCTTAATCGAAGCGTAGCATGCACAAGCAGGCCCTAATTACAGGACCATGCTGCCTAAAAGCACTGTTTGTGCACCTTAAAATAAGTGCTAAAATGCACTAAAAACATTTTATTCCGCGTTCCAGGGTGTTCACGATTTAATTGGACTCAAACTCTGCACCCTCTAATTTGCAAAAAAACGCACAATCACAAATTAACAGGTGTGCAAATAGCACCCAGTTTTGGAGGCCCAATCATGATCAGGCCCTTAAAATAAGACATTCACTGAACCAAGTAGAGGGGCCACATTTTCTCTGAGATTATGCATTGCTGAAAGCTTGGCTCCTCTCCAAAGACGTGGATGGAATTAAACTAAAACCTTAAAAACACTTGAATACCTAAGTCAAATCTTGAGGGAAAAAATTAGAGAATACAATTTTTTAAAACAAATTTTGAACAGGATTTAAATATTTGATTTATCCCATTTAACTGGGACATTTCTAATAAAGAGTCTAGCCAGACGTTACCTCTAAATCTATATTCCCTATTTTTCCAAACATACATCCAGAAATGCATACAAGGTACTTGTGTATTTTCCAATATCTGGTCTCTGCGTGCTGGATGACTTGTGACAGAGTCTAGATATGTTTTTTTGCTAAAGCAAAGTACTTTGATAGGCAACAAAGTGCTCACTGGACCGATACTGAGCAGAACCTCCTCCAACGAGCAGCAGCAAAAAGGGTTGCACTATACCCTGGTTGACTAAATGTGATCCTCCCGTTAATAAAATTCAAGAGCAAATTTCCTCTGTTGTATCGACAATTTGCACGGAGTCTATAACTTTGAACAAATTACAAAGAGCTGAAAACTACTCCACCCAACTCAACTACGACCTTAAGAATTCTGATCACATCCCCCCTACTCTAAAATTCCTTCACTAACTTCATGGCAGATAAAGGAATGAATGTAAACCCTTTGTTGGTTCTCAAACCCAAAATGACTGATAACCTTCCTAAATTTTTTATTATGCATGACGTCACACTTAAGGCCGGCCTCCCAACATAGTCTCTAAACAATCACAACAAAACTGAAATGTTAATGTGGTGATGGGGATCACTGCACCATCAACACTACACTCTCAACAACACACTCCCATTGTATCTCCAACATGAACCCAATTTTCTACCCTCCCACAAACACATGAAAACCCAACCTCTTCTAACAAGAGTTTGGGTTCCAATTACTTCATTTACAGCATTTCATACAATATATTACTGCACTCACACTGATTAGTAGCTTCCGTTGGCCATTTGAGGGCCTTACAGTGATAACATGAGAATTAAATGAATAAATGAGAGTTGGACTTAAACATGATTACCTATAGTATTCTGGGCTTTCAGATCACTACTCTCTACAACCCCCATTCTCTACACCATTTAAGATCCAGTCTTGTAGCTGTACTAGGCACAGCTCAGTCTTACCTGCCTGCTTGATCTCAGCTTTAATTTCCATCTCTTTCAGTTGCTTTACTAGCACAGAAATGTGCTGCAACAAGTCTCGGTTGGTCATCAGCAGCTGACGTACGCGGGCCTGAGCCTCAATACGCGCAGACGTTTCCGCAGCCAGCTGGTCTTTCAGCAACTGTACCTGTAGGAAAAACATAATTCGATATTTCAGGACATATAGTACTAAATTACATATTCTGGACATGAATTTTCAATTGTGTTCTGCATCAGTAGGGAAAGCATTTTACATTACATCGAATATTGAGGCCAACTCTAAAAGACACACAAAGATATGTCTGTCACTTAAGTACCATCTCTGGTGAATGTAGACCGTGGTGGCCAGATCTGCAAAAAACATGCAAAATGTGAAGTACAGTCCTTAAGAGAATAAAGATCGTAAAACATGGTAGAAGAAGGAGTTATTATCAAGATGACAGCTCTTGTAATTGTCTGAAGAGTAGATGAATTGTGTTGAGATGAGCTGGATGCTTATGCTGAGGCATGCACCCCAAAACAGGTCAATTTGGCCGAAATCGCAGATAAGTATCGCCAATGGAGTAAGGAGCCTTCATGTTCCACAAAAATAGGATGTGCTCTCAGGGCCTGCCTTGGACTCTGGTGCACTGTTCCTGCCAACAACGTTTCTAAAGTATAACTATGTGATGAGGAACAAGTTGGCAGCATTTCTTGCTCATAGACAGGTAGTCGAAAAGAGAATTATAAAGGCTACTTTTATGTTAAATCCGCAAGCAAGAACAGCAAATAAGCACTAGCTAAGACAATAAATCGACCTTGTGATTATGGGAAATTTGGTAATAGTTAAGCAAATGTGTTGCTCTAGAAAGAAAATCACAAAGATGCAAAGGCTAAAACCATATGGAGTATTTGCAGAGTCAGGTTGTAGCCTCAAATAAGAGTGTTATGAAAAGGAGTCAAAGATAAAGTTTGCATTGTAAATAATGAACTTAAAATACATACACAGGATAATATTGTATAGTTGAAGCTATTGCCAAACCACGAAACCAGTCCCAGGATGCTTGTTTCCAGTCCGGGAGGACCTGGCCTGGCAGTTCAGACTGGACTGTTCCCATGGGGCACAGGGTCAAGACTGATTTGCGTATGGCTTGGTTCAAACTGGAATGGCATGATGAGCAAAAATACCATACATTTAGGCCCAGATCTCTGTGCCGGGGTGAATGAATGACATTGTTCTGCAAATACAGCATTAAGATTGCCAGCTTCACCTAAAGTGTAGCAGTAAAAAAACAGCAATTCGTGATATAGCAAAAAACACTATGACCTTATGATGCACCTCTAATAATGGCAGATGCCTGAGACTGAAAAAAAGACTAAAATGAGTCTGTGCCCGATGACGCAAGCACGGTAACAAATTCTAAGTATTAAACGTGTTTTGAAATGCAGTATCAGATGTGTTTTAAAAAGTTCAGAGCTGCAGAAGTCCGGAAGAGGACAGTTAATCCCACGACAAGGGGTCAATTCAGGGTTCTTAACTACCAACAAGAGGCTTCAATTCATTTGTGACATCTTCCGCCAGAACCGCCTCTTCCACCTGAACCAATTTTCGGGCCGGGATACGTGTGCCCAGGTCTACAATGCCAAAAGTGAAACTACAGTTCCCAAATTGCAAAGCAGCGTTAGCCAAAGCGCCAGGGCACGCTGCGGATGTCACACACAACCAGGACCAATCGGCAGCTATCAGTAACATATTTCCATGCGCGATAAACTCGAATCTCACGGCCATCACCCAGGAAAAAAGGTTTGAAAACTTAAATGTGAAGATGCACACAAAGACATTTTAAGAAAGATGATAAAAATGCATAAGCTTTGTAAAAAACATGCAAAACGTATATATATATATATATATATATATATATATATATATATATATATATATATATATATATTTCAACATCACATATTGGCTCCAAAAAAAAAAAATAGAACGCCATACACGTCTGAGGTCGCTTATTTCAGTTTAAGTATATCAAAGTTAGTTTCGAGTTAACTCTCGTCTCTTTAAAGAATGACGCTCCAATTTTACATGATTGCTGAGCGACAAAACAGATGACATAACCTGGACAGATTTCAATATCGGAGTTTTTCGAAATTGGCAACTGCCCTCTGTGACATCAAATACAGTTATGTCATGGACGGGCCCCGAGCGCCGCCTAGTGGCCATAAACCAGTGATTGAGAAGAGAAAAAAACAAAACCACCATAGAAATAGCTGCGTGTCGTGTTTTTGTTTACGTGACTGTTTTTCACAAAAATTAAATCTAAAGAAATGAATGTTCCTGCAGCTATTGTGCGACAAGCACATTCGATTTATCTGTGGGTCAGTAACTTAGCAGAAGTACACACTCAGACCACAACTATGTGTACACTCGGAAAATAAACTCGGCCCACAATAGATTCGCGAGCAGTTTACCTTATCGCTTTGCTATATCCGTATCCTCTCTTTGTGACATTGTCTGGGGTCGGGCTTCATTCCTACCAATGAGGAGCTTAGTCATATTCTGACAGAACTCCTCTTAATATTTGGCCCACCCAGTGGCGGCTGGAAAGGATTTAGAGTGGTAAGCGGGTGAAACTAAAATTATTATTTTTTTTTTTAAAAACAAGCATTTGCAATGCAATCGGTCTCGCCTTAGGGACCTTATATGTATTTAGCTATGCAGCTCATTAGCCTGGATGCTGAAACATCTACTGTTCTTGATGATTTTCCCAATCCCCTGGAGAGTGACTTGAGGCGAAAGGTTCATGTGATCTGGGTAAGAGTAGATACTCGAAGCAATGAATGAGTTGTGATGCCGTCTCCGTTATTCCAGATAGACTTTGACTGTGCATACGGTGGAATATAGTCCAATAGAACATAAAATCATTTATCACTAAAATTATACAAGAATGTTAGTAATTCAGACTACTTTGACGTGCCTTTGCACTCAACCTGTAGCTCTCTCCAGGTAGGATTAAGGGGTACAGATTTACTGCTATCGGGCACTAACTGTATTTTAACTGGAGTAGAATCTTAAGTAAACAACAATTTAGGAAATTACTAAAATTTCGCTTTTTTGGGGAATTTCATTTAGATAATTTCATACTGGGATATCAGTGCTCAGTGTTGGAAGTTTAAATATCAAAGACACAGTATCTGAACGTAAACCCCCTAGCAGCACAACTTTTAACACCTTGTAAGACCACCTTAGCTTGCAAATGTACTATACCAGGAGCTGCAACAGTTTCCACACAACGAGGATCAGACATTATCGAACATCCAGACCAAGCCAGATTCCGAATATTTGGTGCAGATGAGGCCACAACAGGAATTTCGCCTGAATGCACTGCCCCACAGAGCAGTGAGTTCAGGACTGCCCTTAGAGCATCCAATCCTTTCTGAGGAGACAGACACAAGGCAACAACACACCACTTCTACCTCCTGTGTTACAAAACTCATTTCTTCCACTTCTATTCCAACCACTCAGTCCCGTGATCCACCACCCTCTGCTCATTTACAAATCACAAATTCCACTTTACCACCAACCTGGGATCTTCCAGTTATCTATTGGAATGTAGCGGGGCTTAGATCCAAGATACACCTTCAGTCCTGGATTGACGTGATTAATAGGCATAAAATAGTCTGCCTCCAGGAAACCTGGGCTATCGACCCTATTCACATCCAGGGCTATAAAACTTTTCATATTCCTGCCAGCCCGTCTATACATGGAAGATCTAAGGGTGGCCTAGCTATTTATATTTCTAACCAAATCTCATTTACGATTAATGAAGTACCATCGGTGTCTCCAACTTTCCAAATCCTTAAGCTAGCCTCCGACAAAAGCTCCATTTATTATTTTATTAACATGTATAATAACTCCACACCCACCGACTGTGTAAAGTCTCTGATAGAAATTACCACATACTTGCATGATCAGAAAGCTAAGCACTTACAGTTACAATGCTATGTTGTGTGGGGTGGGGATTTTAATGTTTATTTAAGCAGCAACTATAAAAAAGGTATCTGTGGGCTCCAAGACGAGCACGATCTCCCCATCACCCACTTTACTCACTCCAGTATTGGGACTAGTTTAAACAACTGCCTCTTTTCACTAGAACTCGAATTTGCGAATGAATCAGTGTGTCCTGCTGTCGTGTTCAAGCCGACCTTTCATGGCAGAGGTCTCTCCTCTACCATTGATTACATTCTTTGTTCGCAAACTTTAAATAATCGATTAAAAAACTTTACAACCGGTACTGATCCTTCCAGCGATCATTACTCTAACAGTATCACCATTATATTTAATTCAGCTCCCTCTACCCACTCCAAGACTAGTCTTTTAACGCAGCATTCTCTGGAGATGGATAAAACCAACGGTTTCACAGTAAAATGGTCAAAGATCAACCCCAACGACGTTATTAGCAGGATCATCCAAAAACCCCTTCCCTTAATATCTAATTGCCTGGAGGAGACCTCATCTCCCCAGTTGATCCTCTCTAGCTTCGTTAACATCTTAGAAGCTATCCGGCAGGAGCTCACTCGCCAACATAAGACACACGATAAGGATTCCCGGGGGTGGTTTGATTCTCATTGCCGCAAAGCCCTTAGTGCACTAAAACGAGCTCTACATAGTCAAGATAGGGACATGGCCTTAATAGCCTCACTAAGAAGGAATTACAAGCTGGCCCAAAAAACCCGTAAACAGGAAATAAAAAACAACCTCTGGGCCCAATTGCACGAGAGCACAAGAAACAAGGACACAACGTTGTTCTGGCGAACAGTCAAGTCCCCCTTTTTAGCGGACGATACAGCTGTTCGTCACCGAGACGTGGCAGTTCCTGCCGAAAAATGGGTAACCCACTACTCAGAGATCTTTGGGGACTCCCCTTCAACAACTGAGGCTACCAGAATCGGGGAGGCAGTCTTTACTAGGGATAACACCTATCCTATTGACCTCCACTTCGACCTTGTGGAGGTGACCGCTGCACTGACTTCCTCAAAGACCGGGAAAGCTCCCGGCCCGGACGGAGTCCCACTTGACATCTTTGTGAGCAACCTAGACCTATGGGCTCCAATTGTCATGCAAGTCATGTCCGCAGCTTCACAAGTCGGCCTTATCGATTCTTGGTCTACATCTGTGCTCCTACCCATTTTTAAAAAGGGTGAACGCGACAACCCAGCCTGCTACAGACCCATTTCCCTCTTGGACTCGCTGGGTAAGGTCGCTGGGAGACTAATCTTGGAACGTCTCCAGGACTGGGCTAAAGAGAAGAAGATCTTAACCGACCTCCAGTTCGGGTTCCAAGAGGGATTGGGCACTGTTGAACAGGCCCTTAACTTGATACTACTCACGGGTAAATATGCTTGGGCCAAAGGCGGCAACCTTTATCTGGTCTACGTGGACTTAAGCTCCGCTTTTGACTGCGTAATCCACTCTAAATTATGGGAGATTCTGAATAACTTGGGCATAGATCCTCCACTCCTGAAATTTCTTCGAGAGCTCTACTCGGATGCCAAAGCATGTGTGAGGTATGGCATTAATGGCGAGCTATCGGAATCTTTCAGCATCACAAAAGGCGTCAGGCAGGGGTGCGTCCTTGCTCCATTTCTATTTAATATTTATACAAACGGATTGGAGCAAGCGATGCTGGTAGGCAATAAGGATCTTCCCTGCATAAACACCCGGCCAATCCCTGCATTATTATATGCTGACGATTCCGTCATTCTAGCGAGAACACCAAATCAACTCCAGCTCCAACTGGACAAGTATTGTCACTATATGCTTTCTCTTGGCTTAAAAGTAAACAAATCCAAGACTTTTGTTATGCATATTGGCAAGAAAGCTCAGAAATGCAAACCTCTCTATATTGACAATACTAGGCTAGATAATGCCAGAAAATATCCATACTTAGGGATCCTTATAGACGACCATATGTCCTGGAAACCTGCCACCTCCAGCAAGAAATTGCAGTTTCAGCGCACAACAACGGCGCTGACCTCTTTCTCAAGGAAATTGGGCAAGCCCGCTCCTGCTGTGATATTGAAAATCTATCAAGCTAAATGCTTGAGCGTGGCTACTTACGGAGCGGGTGTATGGGGCTATGCTCCCGCCACTGAGCTTCAAGTACTTGAAAACGATTTCTTGAAATATGTATTAGCTCTCCCCCGTAGTGCTCCCAACTACGGTAGCCACATTGAGCTCGGTTGGGATTATCTATCTGACACCATTAGATACCAACCGATCCTCCTCTGGCACCGTATCTGGACTAAGGAGCAATGCCTCCTTACTCGGTCGTTAATAACCGATTGCCCGACACTGACCCACTGGAAAAAGATTCCCTGGCTTTCTTATGTTTTTAACTTTTTGAACGACTTGAATTGCCCAGCGTTTTTCACTAACCCTGTCTCACTAATGGCCATACCTAGAAAGACCTTGAAGAATTTATGTGTCACCCATTTAAGAGAACTACGCATGTGTTCTGAAATTGGCAAACAATCAAATACCCATTTAATGATGATACAATCCTCCAATGGTATACAACCTTATCTGTCTTTTTATTTGTCAAATTATGATAGATATGTTTTAACCAGATTTCGGTTTGATTCCTTTTACCGTCTTGTCTCGTTCCCTGAGCCCTTAGATTGGACTCGTGAACTAATCAGATGTCCCTGTGACGACTGTTCTACTCAGTCTACTTTGCATGTAACATTATTCTGTAGTTTTTACGAGACCCCGCGTAAACGCTGGTTGGTCCCACTTCTCCGACAATCTGGACTGAGAAGATGCAGACCTGCTCTTTTGGCACTACAGTTTTTAGACACTCCATTTGTTGCCAAATCTATAGCTTGCTTTTTAAAGGCTTGCCTGAAAATTCGTTCCCAATTAACTGTTTCTGCATCATAAATTTTTCTGTTTGTCTATGTGAATAACTTTTATTCCATCGCCGTACAGGATTTTATTGTACAGACGACTCTTTTAAAGATTTAATTTATGTTTTCTGTATCTATCAGCCAATATTGCTTTTTGCGGGAAAAAACTTTTAAATTGTTGCAAATTTTCTATAATGCACTTTTATGATTGTAAATTCAATCGAAATAAAGTTTCTTTTGATTTGATTTGAATATCAAAGACACAGTATCTGAACGTAAACCCTCACAGCAGCACAACTTTTAACACCTTGTAAGACCACCTTAGCTTGCAAATGTACTATACCAGGAGCTGCAACAGTTTCCACACAACGAAGATCAGACATTATCGAACATCCAGACCAAGCCAGATTCCGAATATTTGGTGCAGATGAGGCCACAACAGGAATTTCGCCTGAATGCACTGCCCCACAGAGCAGTGAGTTCAGGACTGCCCTTAGAGCAGCACATCTATCATAACAGAGTGCATTTTCCCCCATATGCTTCCGACGCCCCAGTTTAAAGGTGCGTCGTGGCGCAAACTGGGAAAGTGCTCCCTATTAGTAATACGGAACCTGAGTTTTTCTCCGCTTACCTCCAGGCGGACAGCATTGGACAAAGTGGTACTCAGTTTGCCTTTTTGGCACACATTAGGATGAGTGACAAGCCATATTCTGAGATACCGAGATAACATTAGAGGCCTCTTGTTAGACCTGGCATCTATGGCGTGGTTTCCCCTGACTTTTTGCCTCTACCTCCTGTATTTTTTATACTGTGCTGGATTTCATTTTTGCTGGTTTAGATGCTTTGGGCACTTTGCCACTGCTGATCAGTGTCAAAGTGCAAGTGCTCCCTGAAGTAAATTGTAATTGTGATTGGTTATCCATGATTGGCATATTTGTGTTACCAGGAAGTCCCTAGTAAAGTGCACTAAGTGTGCCAGGGCAGGTGATTCAAATGCTACTAGTGGGCCTACAGCACTGATTGTGCCACCCACAAGAGTGGCCCTAAAATGATGTCTCAGGCCTGCCACCGCGGTGCCTGGGTGCAGTTGCTAACTGCCATGCTGCCCTGACCAGTGTCCACACTGGCCAGGCCTAACTCTTCCCTTTCTGTACACATCGGACACCCCTATAGAAGGCCCTAGGTACCCCCCTGGGCAGGGTGCAGTGTATATGAAAGGTAGAGCATGTACTAGTGCGTGTGACATGCTCTGGTAGTGAATTACAGCCATTTTCGTTTTTCACTATTGAGAGGGCTATCTTGCCCGTAGGCTATAATGGGGAATGCTTTGTATAATGTTTACCTGCATATCTTCCCATAGGAGCAAGATTGAAAATTAAAGTCTGATATCACTTAACTCCGAATTTAATAACACATCTTTTAGGAAAGATGTTTTTTAAATCCTGTGTTTGAGAACAGCACTTTTAGAAAGTGGCTGTTCTATTGTCTGACCTTTCTGTGTGCCTTGGCCTGTTTGTGAATGGACTGTCTGGTTTGTGAGTGACAGGGGCTGTGGAGCCCCAGGAGGCTGGATGAGTCAGCCCTAGGCTGAATGACTGCATCTGCATCTTGAGTGGTGGGAGGGGATAGCACCTGGGCCTGAATAGGGCTGTGCCTGCCTTCCACAATGTTGGCTCCACCTCCTGCTAGGCGGCTGACGACCCTGCCCCTCTCTCTGAAAGGAGAGGAGAAGACAGAAAACCAAAAGTGCTCAGGAACAGACCTGAACTGGTTCTGACCAAGCCAAGGCCTCTCTGCCTCTAGAGAACAAAGGAAAGACTGGTATAAAAAGGGCTACCCGGATTACAGAAAATTAGATCGTCCAGGAATCAAGAAGGAACCTCTGCCAAGGAGAAAGCTGGAAGACTGAAGGAGGACTGTCCTGCTGTGTGCTTGTGGACTGACCTGCAGTTGCTTTGCTGCCAAGGAGAGGGGAAGAACTTTGCTGTGTGCTGTGTCCCCTTGCTTGAAGAGATCTCCAAGGGCCTGAGGAGAGCTGGCCTCCTGTTAAGATGTCCCAGGAACAAAAGGACTTCAGTCCCAGCTTCCGCCCTGAACTCTGCCGAGAGAGTTCTGCCCTTCCTAGAGTGCTTGATCCAATTATGGGGCCTCTGGAAGTTGTGCCTGCTGTTTGGGAAGCTGGACAAGGAGAAACAAAGACAATCTGCCATTTTCACGCATCGCTCGCTTGTGGGGTGCATCCCCGGCAGTGTGAGGAAATTCCCGCCGCCGTGAGGATCGAGATCGTCGCATTGCCCGTCACCACTGGGTGAGATCGTCGCTGTGAACATTGTCGCAGAGCCATCGCATCGAGGTGCCACGAGAGGAGAAGATAGACGCAGCGCATCGCCGTCGCACCTGAGATCGTCGCCGTCCCGAAGATCGTTGCATCGTGCCTGTGCGAGATGCTTCCTACCGAACCTGTGCACAGGAATCCATACAAGGTATCGCATCCCTCCGCATACAGACCGGATTCGTCGCAACACGCCCGCTGCATCCAGCGGTGCTGTCGCATCGCCCCCCAGGGTCTCAGGAGTGACGCATCGCTTGTTTTTCAACGATGCAGCTTCCATTTGGAACTTTTGTCGCATCTACAGGTACTTTGGGCTAAACGTGACGCAACTGTGGATGATTTTTACGCAAACCCTAGAACTCTTTTAAAATCATATTCTTGAACTGTGTATGTTGGATTTTTGTCATTTTGGTCTTGTGTAGTTTAGATAAAGATACTTTATTTGTCCATTTGTGGTGTTTTCACTGTGTTACTGTGAGTGTTGGTACAAATACTTTACACATTGCCTTTGATAAACCTGTATGCTCGTGCCAAGCTACCAAGGGGGTGAGCAGGGGTTATCTAAAGAGTGTATCCCCCTTACCCTGACTAGAAGCAAGGGTCCCTATTTGGACATTGGTACCTACCTCTGCCAACTAGAGACCCCCAGATCGAACACCTCTCATAAAAGTCTACACGCATTCAGCTGACACCCTACAAGAATTTGACAGTTCTTAGCAGATAAATGCACTCTTGAAGGTCATCCCATCCTAAGTACTAGCACTTCCATAAATCAAGACTGCAGCCTTATGGTCTTTAACTAGGGATGGCTCCAAATAACAGCATAACCATGAGATCGCCATTTATTAGTGTATGGGCAGTGATACAGCAGGTAAGATGCCATTTTCCATAAAGTGCTGAGAATCTGTGTACTGTTCCCAGCCATCAGGATTGTCCTTTCCTACCCCACAGAGAAATTTCTGCAATAATTCTATATTTTTTTGAGCTGCTGAGGATGATATGATGGCAGTATTATTTTAAGTTGTATTAGAATGGTTGGCAGTTGTGTGTGGTGAGTTATGGTGTGGCATTCACCAGTGCAGCGGAATGGGAGACCTGTGGGAAGGGGAGTCACACGATATATGTGGGCGTTAACGTGGAGTGTTTGGAAATGGTGGGAGAAGGTGTTGCATGGTATTACGTGGTGAGGCGTAGTTCAGTGTGGGGTGGTGGAATGGCACTGGTTTGTGGGAGGTTCATGGATAATATAATTGCTTGTTTGGAGATTTTAGACTATTGAGAGTTTTCTCAACATACACGTCTACATTAGCTTGGGAGGTGGGGTTAAATCAGAATAATACATTTTCGGGTATCAATCTGTCTAGATGTCAAAGTTATATGAAACTCTATAAATTGGAAACTACATCTTTTGACCGGAAGCCTTCATGTGTGCACTTGTACAAGTGAATGTTACCTGTGCCACGGCAACCTGGGTTTGCTGCTGCTGTTGTAGTAACTGGTGCTGGATCAGCTTCAGGCGATGTCGAGAAGCCAGCGGGGTCAACGAAGAGCAGGAGCTGGGGCTGCCTGCCGGCTGGAGTTGTTGGGATACAATCGTATACAGAGAGTCGTGGTCCAGATCCTAGAAAGGCAAAAACCCTGGAGTTAGTCAAAGCCACACAATGGACTGAAGATCAATGTATAGCAACCATCGTGTAACATTACAAACAGTGTGCACATACATAACTGTTTAAAGCATGAACAGAGGACTGCAATGGCAATCTGGATAGAGTCAAGGCACCAGACTTCTGGTGTCATTTTTATAAAAATTCTGTTAGGAAATAAAGTTGCACCACAAGTTGGCTAATAATTCACTGCTATTAGATTTCTCATTCCCACGATGCAGCCTTTTCTCATCGATTTTAAGATTCTATCAATGGAGAGACTGAATTCTTAGCAGGTTTCCAAAAGGAGTAATGTTGGACCTGGCCCTTTTGGCAGATTCACCCCGAAACTTTTTGCTCTTTCCTAGCCTGTTTCTGGAACCTGGTGTTGGTGATTTTAGGCCTCTGCGCACTTTTTCACTGTGGTACAGTGTAAAGTGTGTGAGCTCTCTGTGTATGTGTGGTGAGTGGCCTGCCCTCCCATAGGAATGCATTGGGAATAGTGTGACCATGGTAGTTCCTGATGTGTGGGGAGTGCAGGGTCGAGTTTGGTATGTGCGAACTCGTGAGATTGAATGCTGCGTAATGATGTATGTGGCATGAATGTGTCTAGTGTGGAAGTGCCACTTCTAGACATGGGTGTGCGTGTGTAGTGAGTCTGCTGGCACGTGATTGGCTGGAGCCTGGCTCAAGGAGTGTGCCTGGGCCTGCTTGTGGATTGACTGTCTGGTTTGAGGGTGACAGGGGCTGGGGAGCCCCCAGGAGGTTGTCTGAGTTAGCCCTTGGTTGAATGACTGCATCTGCAACTAGAGTGGTGGGAGGAGATAGCACCTGGGAGTGAATAGGGCTGTGCCTGCCTGCCACAATGCTGGCTCCGCCCCCTGTGGTGCAACTGATGCCCTGCCAGTGAATAGAGTGAGGGGCTGAGCACATCCAGGGTGCTCCCAAACCAGCTGCGCCTGGTTTTCCCCCCACCTTGCACCTTTAGACAAAGGTTTTTGCTGTATAAAAAGGGGCTGTGTCCCCTTACAAAATGTTCTTGTTTCTGACTTGAATCCTGCCAGGGGCGTGCTGCTGCTTGGGCTCAGGGGAAGGCTTGCCTCCCTGGGCCCTGCCCAGCCCCTGGATACCTGATGGACCCTGTGCTGGGACCCCTCTGCTTTGCCTGGGGGGACTGGAGGACTTTTCTTTGCTGATGGGCTGGTTTCTCCAACTCTTGGTTCCAGGACTTTGCTGCATCCTTTTTAGCACCCTGGGAGTGCTTTCCTTTTTATTTCAGGACCCCTGGGTACAGCTAGCGCTGGGAGAGCTTTTGGTTGTGTCTCTAGCGCTGGAAGTGCTTTATCTTGACCTCTAGCGCTGAGAGAGCTGTGATTGCCCTCAGGCACCTGGAGCGCCTTATTTGTTTTGGCCGGTGCCCACCCGGCATTTACCTCGTCTTATTATTGATTAAGAGAGGGAGCCCACCCTTCGGTTGAGTCCTCGCCTGCCCGCCTGCCTGAGAAGGGCCGCTGTGCTGCCCGCGGCGACCCGGAAGCTCTAGGGGCCAGGACCGGAAGTCCGGCCCTCGCAGAAGCAGCCCGAAGAGAAAGAAGTGCGGCCGGAGATAGCGCGGGGCTCCCGTGAGGAGAGGGGAGCCCCACACCGAAAGCAGAGTCCAGGCCGCAGCACCGGAGAGCCCCGAGGAGCGGGAGCTCTCCTCCCCCAGCCGCTGCGAGACCGGTGACTGCCCGTGAATGGAGGGGGGCGTCGGGGCACATTGCCGGTGCCCGCCCCTCCCCTCTAGTGAAAGGCGCATGGGGGCCTTACTTGTTTTAGAGCCTGTTGAGGCTCCGGGGGCATTACTTTGTCTTTGAGCCTAGTGAAAGGCTCCGGGGGCATTTGGTGCATTTCGAGTCCCCCCACGAGGGACTCCAACGAAGGGGGTCACATTTGTCTAGGGCCCCGCGGCCCCTCCTACAACAGGGGCATTGTGGTTCTCGAGCCCCTGAGAGGCTCCACAAGGCGACATTTCTTGGATTGAGCCCCGAGAGGCTCACGGCGCTGCCTTTGTTCCAGAGCCCGAGAGGCTCAAAAGTGCCACAGTTTCTTGTAGAGAGCCCACGAGGGCTCAGGGGGCATTAGTAGTTCGAGCCCAGAGAGGCTCTTGAGTGCCACATTTGGTTAGGAGCCCAGAGAGGCTTGTGGCCACATTTCTTTGCTTGGAGCGCAGAGAGGCTCAGGGGCGACCAGTTGTTCAGAGCCTGCCTGGCTCCCACGTGGCCCCATCATTATTGATTCCCAGCTGCCCAGCAATTAGTGGGCAGCTGCACCGTTTAGGACCCTGACTATTGGGACACAGGGCGTCCTAGCCCCAACAAGGCCAGTTGGCCTAGGGACTGCCACTAGTGGTGGCTTATGTAAGTTTTGCGCAATTGTGTGGTTTTATTACACCTCTGAATGTGTTTTCATGCATCATGTGTTTCTGCGCTATTGAGTTGTGTTCTGGCACCTGAATGTTTTTAGGCGTCATGTGTCTTCCTTGTTCTTACACCTCTGAATGTGTTTTTATGCATCATGTGTTTTCCTTCCCTACCCCTCTGAATGTTTTAGGCATCATGTGTTTTCTTTCCTTACACCTCTGAATGTATGTTTATGCATCATGTGTTTTCCTTCCCTACACCTCTGAATGTTGTGATGCATCATGTGTAATGTGTTCTTGCTTTCACCCCTAAATGTATTTTATTCTTAGGTGGTTGTGTTTTGCCTAGTATAGTTTATACTAGAGAGGTTATGTGTCCATGCGTGATCTAGGCCTATGGTTATTATTATTGCGTAGTGTGTACCTACCTGTACCAGTAGTTACTGGTTGTGACCTATAATTGTTCTTTTGTGCTACACTTATTCTAAGTTCTAGAAGTGCTATTTCTAAAAGTGTTGATTCTGACAGTGGCCCATGTGGCCCTGTCCTGTACATAATACCTTGTGAATATTGCCCGTGCCAGTTGGCACAATGTACATGTGTGACTTCTATCTGATGTGTTTTGACAATACAAAAGTTATTTTTATATAACCTTGTGTGGAGTTCCTTTTGTGGTGTGCCTAGGATGTTGTTGCTGTTGTGTGCTTGCGCAAATGCTTTACACATTGCCTCCGGGATAAGCCTGTCTGCTCGTGCCAAGCTACCAAGGGGGTGAGCAGGGGTTATCTTGGCGTGTGACTCCCTTGCCCTGACTAGAATGGTGGTTTCTGCCTGGCTTTGGCGTCAGCCTTAGCCTACCAGAAATAGCCAGTTCTAACAGGTAACATTTTAAGACATTGAAAAAAGACCTGTAATAGCCCCTGTCAGTGTCAGGTGTAAATGTGCTTCACCCTCACACCATTGTATATATCTTCTGTGTACTGCTTCAGTGTTATATCAACACAAATGAATAATGTTATAGAAACCAATTTCGCCACTGCAAAGCAAATATTACTAGGTGCATACAAATGTATGATGGCACAACGCATGCCATTACAACGCATACCATTACAAAGCGGTTTTAATAACGTAAGTGCTGTTACAACGCAATACCATTACAATGCAATCTTTTACCATGCATATGCCTTTAAAACGCATGCCTTTACAACTAATTTCAGTGTAATAGCATGATTGGTAAAGGCATATGCGTGATCAAGGTTGCACTTGAAAATATAAGTATTTTACAGGCAAGTATAAACAGTATATACAGTATAAAAAGTATATATGTTCATATTTCACTGTAAAATAATTACATTTTTGTGGTAAAGGGATGCATAGTGATGGCATACGTTTTCTTTAAAATTTAGAGGTAAGTACAAACACTTTAAAAAAAAATGTATATATAAACACACAATTTTTTAACAAAGTGCGACAACTATTAACAGCAGTTTTAGGTAATCCTTCTACAGGTCACGTTGTGTACACATGGATGGCTTTAATTTCTATTTTCACCAGGTGTTGTAATATTTCGTAAAGTTTATACATATCTTTACTTTGTGCATGTGACCATTGGCGGCATTTAAAACAATATAGCAGAGGAATGCAAAAAGCCGAAGAGTAAACTTTGGCCACTTATAGTTAATGACGCAAACTAATTAGAGTAATATTTGAAAGTAATGTCGTTGGGGTCACTGCCTTTAACCTAATCGTTCATAAGTTGCCATGGTTGGGCGCAGTAACAGAAGCTTAGCTTAAAGGGGGTGGATGCACCACAATAATATTTTCCAGTGCTGCAATTTGCTGTCCCCATGTGTACTTTCCAAAAAGTAGAATCTGCATCTCCAGAACCACCAATAGTGCATGGAGAGGCAGGTGGGAGAGCCGTTTACCACTATTTTACAAGATAATTTCCATACATGCAGGAAAAGACAGAAAGAGACCGAGGGCCCGTTCAAGGATGTGGGTCAGTGAGGGTGGTGTTCGTCTCAGCTGCGGCTCCTCAGCTAAGACGGAGGAGCGTCGCTCCACTGCTTTGAAGCAGTGAAAGAAAGGAAACATACAATGATAACTTGAGGTTATTATCATTTTATGTTTTCCTGCTGCAGCAGGTTTACGGGTGGGGCGGAGCTGCTCCAATGATAGAGGAGCAGAGGGAGGAGTGGTTTGCACACTTAAGTGTGCGTGAATGTTTGACCGGCTCGGGCCGGCCAAATATTCATGCGCACTTTGCATGTTCTGCACAGGCTGCATTACAGCCTGGGTGGAGAACATGCCCAGCCTCCCATTCACTGGCTGGGCGTCGAACCACAACGCTCAGACCAATCACAACGCTGCATTGCAGCATTGCTATTGGCTCAAAGGAGCCTGGGTGCTTCCGATTCCAGCCCCAGGGGAGAGACGGAAGAGAGATGCGGCGATCAGTTAAGTGTTTTTTAATTTGTTTTTAAACCCCCTTTCCCCCCTCCAGTGCCGGCCACCACTGGTTCAGGCACTCACAAGGGCTTCAGAGATTCTGTTTTTTATGTAAGTGACTTCAGACAGATCCGGTATGGACACAGCACAAGTGATGAGCCCCAATTTCACACTTGTCTATAGTATCCACATGTGCATGTGATGTACGTATACATTCTAGAAGGCTGTGTTAGACCCCCCCATCATTTGATGCCAAATGCTGCCTGCTCATTCAAGCCCCTTTCCCCCCACCCCCTTTCAAATCTACAGAAGGGAGACCAGCAAGTAACTTCTATGAAACAATATGCAGGCGGGCACACGTTATGAAGACAGAAGTTAGAACTCTGTACTGCTAACTGTTTAATTCGGCAATTCAACTAACAGGCCAGGCCGTGTTCATGTTTTCATTTCACATGTAGAGGTCACAGTTTTTTATTATTATTAACAGAAGCAGGATTGGCTTATCAGGAAGCAGACAACTTAAGTCCCCCATAACTCGGACTTCATAAAGGCTGATAAAAATGACTATTTAATGTTTAAGAAACGCCACAGTGAAAGATATTATAACCCCATCAGGCCAGGCACCAGGAGAGGACTCCACACCCACCCAGTGTAAGACCAGAAGGTCCACAGTGGGAAGCAAGTACTCAAAGCTCTCACTGGGTTGTGACAAGTGAGATGTAAGTAACCTGTGTATAGGCGTAAAGGCAGAGGTAAGTCGCAAATAGTGTTAAAAGGGACTAGAACTATCGATGAAAGAGTTTGTGATATTAAGGGACAAGATAGAGGCAGGACTTGGGAAACAGGTAGATCAAAGGGCCACCTATAAGTGGCAGACCTATGAGTCTGGAGAGTAAGGGCTGTCCTACGAAAAATATAAAATGAGCACTACTTGAGGACCTGTGCATAAAAGAACATTATTAATACTATTGGAATGGTAAGAAGTAACGAGTCAATGTTGATCCGCATGAAGAAAGGACAAGAACGTTGAAAATAAAATCAAAAGAAGCGCCTTAATCTACGCCATAAGAACACGTATCCTATAAAGTTGTGCCAGATAGAGGTAGTCTTCAGAAATAATATATAACAAAACAGAGGCGCAAAAATATCCCAGGAAGGCTAAGAGTAGGAATCGTATTAACTGCCTTGAAGAATGGCAAAATCTCTTCTGCCATTTATAACCCAGGGTAAAACCGCTGGCAGCGATGCTTCAAGTCATCTGAAATACGTGAAGGCACACATAGGTGTCATGCGAAGACGTGCGTTGCCAACAGTGGAGGCAGTGGAGGGCAAAAATGTACACGACCACAGGAAGTATTGAAGTTTGAAGTTTATTACTTTAGCACAGACCTTGCAAGTACTTGAATGTCTGTGGACGTGAAGCACAGGGCCGATGCCTCCCAGCATGTCCTGATGCCCCATTTTAAATACAAAGGTTTTAAGAGAGACCTTCTGGGGCAGCCAGGGCGGGGCAGCAGCACAAGAGATGCAGCCATGATTTAGAGTGGTAATTGCACAGTCTACAAGCCCCCCCCCCCTTTACTTGTTGGGGCCCATCTGTTAAAAGCCGTCGAACACAGGCCTAGAAGTCGCATAAACATTATGTTCTTCCGTGCCGCTGCATTCAAATTTTCCTGGAGATAAGATTGCGGTTTCCCAGGGAGGTACGAGGTGTTCAAGGGAAGCAAAATGGTAGATGTTTTTACAGCCTGAAGGTCCATACGATGGGAGATTAGTTTAACCTGCTTATTGATACGTTTTTTCCAGACGGAGTATGGAATGGTGTCTGAACGGAGAGATAAGTTGTCAATCTCTAGCACTGTTATGGCCTTTGTAATCTGAGTGTTCCAGAGGTTACCAGGACTAGAAAGTTTCTTTTAGCAGGGATTTTAAGGTATTATCTCTAGCTTTTAATGTCCTTATAAAATATTTCAGAATGTCTGCCTCACAATAGATTGATTGTCTTTGTAAGCCCAGCTCCAAGCGTAGTCTTGCCCGCTGGATGATACTTGGGAGTTGGAAGATTTTTTTAAAGGTGGAAATTTGAACGAGGTCAAGGCTGACAGAGCATGCGCCGGGGAAAGCCTGATGCCCGTAAGTTAGGGCAGGAAGTAGAGTGGCTTTGGTCACCTTCAGAATGGATTCTGCAGAGGGGCTGCTCAGGGACAGGTTCAATCGTGTCAGGGAGTATGTAATTGCTCCTGCTCTCTTTTTCAAGGCGGATAGATGAGCAGCTGGTCTAGATGTCTCGTTGAACCAGACTCCCAGGTAATTACATTTTGAGGTTGTGTTAATCCTGGCAGGTCCAATGTTCCACTTTAAACTTTTCTTATTCTTGCATCCGCCGAATATCAATACCTTGGTCTTTCCCTGGTTGATATTAAGGGTGTTAACGGTATTGTATGTGTGGAGCATGCTTAAGGCTCTTTGAAGACCCGATTTTGCTTGGTCCATTATTACAATGTCATCAGCGTATTGTAATATGTGCAGAGTCCTTTTTGAGGGGGAGGGGGAACAGGGCGCGTGGAGCTGCCACCAAACACTTTTTGAATTAATAAGAGCTGCAGAAAGTAGCTATCAAAGGTGCAAAACACCTTAAATATTCTTCAGAGAATATGTTTTCAATTGATGATTGCATAATTCTGTGCATTCACGGCAGCATTTTACCACAATAACTAGAAAGGGAGCCGCTGTTGCTTACGTGTTTTTCTTTTCTTTCTTTTATAGAGCAAAAAACGTCCTCGCATCAGAAAGTGACGTGAGAACTCATTTTGTGCTAGTATATAGCACAAATTGACCGATTCGCATTTTTGCGTAATTACGCATAACTTTACATAGGCCCCCAAACCCGCGTATTTACAGAAACTGCACACATTTCGCACAACCCTACGAAATGTACCTATCTGTGAAGGGGGAAAAGCATAATGCAAAAACTCATTCAGCCTTAAGATAAATGTGAAAGGGAATGTTTTAGGGGTTAATGACAAATGTTAAAGTAATTGAGTAACCCAATACCACACGTTAAACAAAAAAGTTAATCCGAACACTCCCCATTTGTATTCACAGCTATTGCTCAGAGTTGGTAATCTTGCACAAAAATAAGAAATCATGATATGAAATGACAACTCACCACTAGATGGCAATATTGGATAAACAATGCATTCAGATTCTCGCTGGGCTCATTATCATGGCTTCCCTGAGTCTCCCTTCTCTCCATGTGTCCGTCTGCCCCCGTCAGTCTTTTCACAAAACCCTCTCTCAGTCACATAATTTCCCTTTATTGAACATTATCCTTCCTTCTTTGCCTCAATCCATCTCTCTGCCTTTTTTTTAATCTTTCGCCACGCCAGTGGTCTTAAGACGTTGTAATGCTGCTCCCTCTCTCATGTAAAATAAAAATTAAAAATATCTTTGAGCCCTTACCGAATGTCAGGGCTTTGAGGGTTATTTGGAATCTCCTCCTTTCTTTTGACACCAACTCCCAGCCATGACATGAGTGATAAAGGGGAATGTGGTGGCCCACTAGAGAGTGGCTCAGCCACTCTTTTTTCCACTCACTATACAGAACGGTTTTAAGCATGATGTCTTCTTGATCAGTGGCTAGGCAATACCTACGCACAGTGCTTTAAATGGGCCGGTACTCACGGTTACGGAGTACCGGCACTTCTTCATTTTCTCCCCTTGAGTACCGGCACAAGAAAGAGAGCACCGGTACTCATGGGGATCTGACTTTAACCGAGGCAGCGCGCTCCCTTTATCCCTCAAGTTATACTACGGCAGCACCTTTCAAGCACTGCACGGAATCAATCAATGAAGCTTGTGACCAGGACCCAGCGTGAGCTGCTTTGTAAATCAGAGCAGGGGTGTGTCTGCTGAGTCATTTGCTTATCCAAAGATCTTTCACAGTGGGCCTGAGATGGGGGCTGTAAAATCTAATGGGTGGCGGTGGGAGGCACTATTCAGGAGATAACAAAAGAACGTATGGGAAGGCTTTTACATTCGCCACGCATCTGAATTGCTTTATTGCACACTTCCACTTCCACACTCGCTGATTCCTATTTCATCGACCTTGGACAGACCTTAAGACCAATCAAAAATGTGGAGATTGGCACCTGGTTCCCCAGTACAGACGTTGTCAGCTCTGGCCCTAACTCCGGTTTACAAATGTTCCAGGAGAGACTTGTTTATTTATTTTATGCATTTTTATATAGCGCGGACTTTACCCGAAGGTGTCAGAGCGCTTCACAATAGGAACAGTAATGATACATGAGGAGAAAATTACAAGTGAACAAATTACAAAAGCAAACGTTAAGTTACATGAGGCAAAAGTGACAATTGTGAGCAAACAAAGTACAAGATGTAGCAAACGATACATTACAGGAGGAAAAAGTGATATGTGTGCAGGTTACAAAAGCATACAAAGTACAAGTAGAGGTATAGTACTGCAATAAATGGCAGACACTCCAGCACAAGAACAAACGTTACATGAGGCAATGGTGGAACTTGCGCAAGTATCTAAAGCCATCAAAATGTAAGAGGTAGCAAACAGTATGTTACAAGGGAAAAGTGACGTGTGCATGTTACAAAAGAGTACCAGTACTGGACAGATGGCTCAGTGGGCTGTAGGCCACCGGTTCGAATTAAGGCAGGCTGAAGCAGCATATAATCATTAGGCGGTTGATAAAAAGCATGCAGATTTCGTGCATACAACCATGGCACGGTCAAAAAGCTAACCCCGCCCCATTGTTTCCCCTTAGCCCCACCCTAAACTCCGCCCACTGCTCCTTTTGGTGAGTACCTGCACTTATTTTTTTTCCATTTAAAGCACTGCCTACGCACTTACTCTACCCTACCTACCCTACTCTACTGCACCTACTCTATTGTGCTAGTGCTCAATTTGTAAAATTGTTTTACAAAAATCCACCTGTAAGAAGCTTGAAAGGCGATGGAAAACCAATAATGATGAGGATGCTAAAGTGATTTATCAGTCTGCCCTCAAGAAATACCAAGGACCAATTCGTATGGCTCGAAAAACTTTTATTACCCGGTCCATTTCTGAGGCAGATCATTCTCCAAGGGAACTATCTAAGGTGTTTGGTTCCCTTCTCTCTCTAACGCGACTAAAAATATTCTTACACCCTCGATGGGGCTTTGCGAAGACCTCTCAGATATGTTTCATAATAAGATTCAAGCCATTTATCATCTTTTTCCCAAAACTTCTTTTACTTCTGTGAGTTCCCCTTCCCTCTTCTGCTCCCTTACGGTCCTGTTTTGCCCCATCCCCCTTGAAGAATCCTCCAAGGAACTTGTCAAATGTAAGTGGGGATCTCCACTCAACCGGTGTCCCGGTCATTCTTGAAATGGCAGTTTCAGAGTAAATCCCATTATGAAAAGTGTATCTAATGCTTCCCTTGCTCTGTTTGTTGTTATGTCTGGGTGGAAGCAGGCACTGTCACTACTCAAGAAGCCCTCTGCTGATCCAAAGATTCAGGCCAATTTTGCTCCTCCCCATTAGTTTGCACATTTTTTGGAAGAAAACCATCTACTTCATGACTCGCAATCAGGTTTTCGCTCTGGGTATAGCACTGAGACTGCTCTTCTTGAGGTCTCTGAATATATCAAAGTTAATCAAAGCTAATCTTGATTCAAACTTCCAGTTACGGTAATGCTGCTGGATCTTTCTGTGGCGTTAGATATGGTCTTCATGGTATTTTACATGAGAGACTGGAATTGATGGGTATTACTGATCACGCCCCATTATGGTTTAAATCTTTCATCAGCAACCGTACTCAGGCAGTTTTTCTGCTCCCTTTCACCTCTGCAGCAAAACTCTTAGATTGCGGGGTTCCTCAGGGTTCGGTTCTTAGCCCTACCCTTTTTAACCCCTTCACTGCGGCGGCTATTCCGCCGCAGTGCTAAGGGGACGGGGCGGAAATGCGGCGGGCGCATGCTGGTGACGGAACCGCTCCGTCACCAGCGTCGGTTGCGCTGTGCTTGTGACGGAGCGGTTCGGTCATGGCCCGCCCCGCTCAATAGAACCCTCAGCGCAGGCACGGAATTCGCGCCGCGCATGAACGGCGAGCGGGCCATGACAGAACCGCTCCGTCATCAGCACAGCGCACCCGCAGCTGATGAGAAATGCGTTACTTACCTGTAACAGCAGTTATCCAGTATTGGTGTCTTTCATAGATTCACATGCCTGAATCATTCCCCGTCGTCGAGACGGGAGCCTCCGGTAAATAAAAAAGTAATGTCCTATAGACATACATAGAGAAAATAGGCCCAAGGGTCTCCCCTTAGTGGCCTTTCCTTGTCCTTATGTAAAAAGGACCAAACTCTTACAGTCAGCCAATCAGCTCCGACCTCCCTCTAGGACCTCCCTGGGAGGAGCCCCAGTCCCTCAGATTTTCGTACGCACCCAACTAGGTTGGCGTAATATTGTTAGAGAGGGATGTGAGACCTTCCAGGGGAGGCGGGAGGGTTGCATGTGAATCTATGAAAGACACCAATACTGGATAACTGCTGTTACAGGTAAGTAACGCATTTCTTATCCAGTATTTGGGTGTCTTTCATAGATTCACATGCCTGAATCAGAATAGCTAGCAATCAGATATGCACCTGCGTGATGGAAATGCTCTGTAGTCACAGTAGACAATGCATGTGTCGTCATACAACATGTGGACAGCATAACAGTAACATCACAATAGCAAGGAACGTGCATACCTGGATGGCGGGATGTAGGAAGGCTCACATCACTGAAAGAGATGGCGAAGCACTGCCTGGCCCACTGCCGCATCCTTCTGAAGTTCGATATCCAGGCAGTGTTGTCTGGAGAAAGTGTGCGGTGACTTCCAAGTCGCCGCTCTGCAAATGTCCAAGATTGGTACCCCAGCGAACAGTGCTGCGGACGTGGACATCGCCCTGGTGGAGTGAGCAGTAACATGCTCAGTTAAAGGCCGTCCGGCCTTGTCGTGGCAGAATGCAATCGCTGAGGATATCCACCTGGAGATGCTTTGCTTCGTGAGAGGCAGGCCCACTCTTGGTCTGCTGTATGCCACAAACAGCTGTGAAGATTTCCTGAGAGCCTTAGTTTTGTCCAGGTAGAATTTTAGGCACCTCTGAAGGTCCAGAGAATGCAGCGCTCTTTCCGCTGCTGTGGACGGATTTGCAAAGAAGGACCTGAGGACAATTGGCTCGTTGAGATGAAAGTCCGAAGGGACTTTAGGTATGAATTTAGGGTTTGGTCTCAGCACTACCCTGTCTTGTCTGAATTGCATATATGGTTCCTGAATGGACAAAGCTTGCAGCTCGCTAACTCTCCTGGCTGATGTTAGAGCGAGCAAGAGTGCTGTTTTCCAGGAGATGTGTTTGATGGATGCTCGATGGATGGGTTCAAACGGACTTCTCATGAGTTGGTTGAGTACCAGATTCAGTTGCCATGTTGGAGGGACTTTCCGAGGCCTCGGAAAGGATCTGTAGAGCCCCTTCAGGAATTGTTTGACTAGTCTACTGGACCACAGAGAAGGTCCTGTGAAAGTCCTAGTGAATCTAGAGATAGCTGCGAGGTGAACCTTTATGGATGCATGTGCCAGGCCTGACTGTGCTAAATGCAGCAGGTATGGTAGTATTTGTTCAGGGGTGACAGAGTGGTCGTAGATCCCGATCCACACACCACATGCAGAACCGTTTCCACTTGAGAGTGTAGGTTTTGTTTGTACTATCCGCTCTCGCTTTCGACAGGATATCCCTGCAGTCCTGCGGGATATTTAGTCCACTGAACTCCCTGTGCTCAGGAGCCAGGCCGACAACTTGAGTGATTGGAGGTTCGGGTGTTGCACCTGACCGTTGGACATTGTTAAGAGGTTCGGGTGCTGCCTCAGACGGATCGGTGACCTGATGGAAAGTCGAAGTAGATCCGAGAACCAGTGTTGTCTCGGCCAGAACGGGGCAATCAGGATTGGTGTACATGGCTCTGCCTTCACCTTCCTGAGGAGCCTCGGGATCATTGGAAACGGAGGAAAGGCGTACGCAAACGCGCTGGACCATCCGATGGAGAATGCATTCCCCAGAGACCCTTGTTGGGGATGCCAGCTTGCGTAGTGCGGACATTTGGTGTTTTCGTTGGTGGCAAACAGGTCGATGTTCGGGACTCCCCATTGAGAGAAGACGTGTTCCAGGGCGTTGTCGCTCAGCTCCCACTCGTGGGAGAGGGATCGTTGCCTGCTCAGGGCATCCGCGATAGTATTGTCTTTTCCGGGGACATAGTCCGCCTTGAGTTGGATCCCGTGTAACACCAGCCAGTTCCAGATTTTCTGCGATTCGCGTGATAGAGAGAGCGAACGCGTTCCCCCCTGTTTGTTGAGGTAGTGCATCGTCGTGGTGTTGTCCGTTTTGACGAGCACTGGGGAGTTCTGGATGCGTGGCAGGAATGCCTGTAGAGCAAGATATACCGCCCTCAGCTCCAAGAGATTTATATGGAGCAGTTTTTCCTGAGAGTCCCACTTGCCGCTGATTCGAAGATCTTGTAGAACGGCGCCCCATCCTTCCAAGGAGGCGTCCGTGGTGATCACCAGAGGTGTCGCCGGAAGGAGAAACGGTAATCCTACATTCAGATTTTTTCGATTCCTCCACCAAGCTAGGCTTGTGGACATTTTTGTTGTGATTTGCACAATGTCCTCGAAAGAGCCAGTGCTTTGGGTCCATTGGGTTGCGAGAGCTTCCTGCAATGGGCGCATCCTGAGTCGGCAGTGAGGGATAAGGAGTATGCACGAAGACATCATTCCCATGAGGGATGTGTAAGTGGGCACTTTGATGTATGTTTTTGTCGCCACAGCCGTGGCCAGAGATAGTATCTTGTCCGCCCTCTCCTTCGAGGGAAAGGCCTTCACGCACTCCGTGTCCAGGATAGCCCCTAGGAAGGTGATCCTTGTCGTAGGGGTGATGCAGGATTTTTTGAGATTGATGGTTAATCCTAGCCTCTGAAAAAGATTGGTGCAGGCGCAGGAGGATGCTGCCGCGTCCTCGGCTGAGGGTGCTTTCACCAGCCAGTCGTCTAGGTAAGGGAAGACTTGGTGACCCAACTGACGCAGAAATGCCGCCACCGGTGCTAGGCACTTCGTGAAAATCCGCGGCGCGGACTTGAGGCCAAATGGTAGGACTCTGAACTGATAATGTCGGCCCGCCACCTCGAACCGCAGGAACTTTCTGTGACGCTTGAGGATGGGGATGTGGTAGTAGGCATCCTGGAGATCTAAGGATGTCATGAAATCTCCTTGTTCGAGAGTGCCCAGGATTTCTTGAATCGTCACCATCCTGAACGATTGGCTCCGTAGGAAGGCATTGAGTGCCCGAAGGTCTAGAATGGGCCTCCACTTGTCCTCTTTCTGTCTTACAAGAAAGAAGTGTGAATAAAACCCCTTCCCCTTCTGGGATGCTGGAACTCGTTCGATTGCTCTTTTTTGTAGCATTATAGCGAGTTCTAGGGTAAGGAGCCGTAGATGTTTGTGCGTCCGTCTTTTGGGAGGTGTGTTGGGAGGCAGGGACGTGAACTCGAGAGAGTGTCCGAATCTTATAATTTGGAGAACCCATCGGTCCGTGGTGATGTGTTGCCAATTGTCGAGGAAATGGGTCAGTTTTCTTCCAATTTGAAAGGATGTAGAGGGTGGTGGGACTGGCTGGAGTAATCGGTCACTGGCGTCCGCCAGCGCCCCTTTTGGAATTCCTGCCCCTGAAGGTAGATCGTCCGTATGAAGATTGACGGGCTTGTTGTTGTTTATGCTGGTATTGATTTTTGTTGGTAGAGGAATACGAGGACCGGTTCTGGTAGGAACCGCGATAAGAGGACTGACCTCTGGATCGGTTTCCTCGAAAGGACTGGTTCCGGGACTGTAACGTGCCTAGTGCCCTTGCAGTGTCGGTGTCCTTCTTGATAGTTTGCAGTGCCTCGTCGATCTTGTCCCCAAAGAGATGCTGGCCGTCGAAGGGCATGTCCAGCACCTTCAATTGTACTTCCTGGCGGAACGACGTCGCCTTCAGCCATCCTTGACGGCGTAGCACAGCAGCTCCGGCTAGTTGACGGAAGCCAGTCATGGCTGCATCTATAGCGCAGTCAATTATTTCCGCCGCCGAAGATTGACCTTCCGACAGGAGAGCCTTGACCTCCCCCCTTACGGCATCAGGCAGTTCCTTCAGGTATGGGGCTATGTCCTCCCAGAGTTGGCGATTGTAGCGCCCCAACAAGGCAATGGAGTTGGCGATCTTGATGGTCATGGCCGACGTGGACGTGAATCTCTTCCCTATCGTGTCCAGCTTCCTGCCTTCCTTGTCCGGAGGAGCGGACAGTGGGGAGGAAGGGTTGCGGGAGTGTTTCTGGGCCGCCTGCGTGACCACCGAGTCAGGTTTTGGGTGCCCGTTGAGGCAAGCCGCCGCCTTAAGTGGGGCTTTATATTTCTTGTCCAGGCGCGGAACAACCGCAGGCACGGAAGCGGGTGTCAGCATCAATTTCTTGCCCTGTTCCCACAAGAACTCTATGATTGGAATAGATTTGGTTGCCTTTTGTGTCTGCTCTTTGAAGTCATGCAGGAAGCAGTCCGTTTCCGTTGATTCCACTACCATATGGAATCTCTTCGCTGCCCGTTCCACAATTTTGTGGAAGCCTGCTATGTCCACAGGCGGCGAATCCGCCTGTCGCGGTTCAGGTGAAGCCGGGGATGGCGCTACATACTCGTTATCTCCATACTCGTCATCTCCATCCTGGTCCGAGTGGACCGAGTGGACTTCCTGGACCTCTCCTTCCTCCAATTCTTCCTCCTCCTCGTCGTCGTCCGAGGAGTCCATCACCTGAGGCTGGGTCTCACGGTGGGTTTGAGGGAGAGTTTGAGATCGTTTTGGGGCAGACGCTGGTGTATGGTCTACCGGTGTCTGATGACCACTGTCCGCATCCGGGAATCTTTGCTTGTAGTCCTGTACAAGGAACCGCAGGTCATTGACCAGAGTCGCCGGTAGGCATATCATGGGGGTGACCTCCGTGCGGACACTAGTGTGGATGGAGTGTTCCTGAAAAGGTAGCTCCTCCTGCTCCTCATCGGTGCTTTGGCACTTGACGTTGAGGTCCGAGATGGAGGTAGCTGGACCCATGCGGTCATCCTCTTCGGATTCCTCACTTTGGAAGATGTCGTGAGGTGGTTGCATCTCCACTTTGCTCGGAGACGTGGTTTCCGGGGTAATTTGCGTTTTTCTAGACTTGCTAGACGCAGCATGTGTTCCTGTCGACGTCGAGGGCGTCGTCGACGGCGGTAGCATGAGGGTCGGCATCTCTACCAGTTCGGATTTTTTCCATGGTTCCGATGCCATCTCCGACGACGAGTCTTCCTTCGTCGTCGGCGTCGTCGACGACGACGAGTGTGTCGTCGACGGTCCCTTCGTCGACGGTCCCTTCGTCGACGGTCCCTTCGTCGACGGTTCCTTCGTCGACGGTTCCTTCGTCGACGGTTCCTTCGTCGACGGTTCCTTCGTCGACGGTTCCTTCGTCGACGGTGCCTTCGTCGACGGTGTCGTCGTCGACTGCGTTGTCGTCGACTGCGTCGTCGTCGACTGCGTGGACGACTGTACCTTGGTCGTCGACGACTTCGATGACGATGTTGTCGTCGTCGGTACCTTCGTCGACGGCGAGCCCGCCGTCGACGGTGTCTTCGTCGTCGACGTCTTCGTCGACGTCTGTGAGTTATTCGACGACGGTGGGCTCGTTAATGACGATGCCGTCGTCGATGGTGTGGTTCTCGTCGTCGACAGGGTCTTCGTCGTCGACGACGATTGCAGTAATATAATAGAGGAAACAGGTCTACCTGATGATGTTGAGGAAGTAGTCGTCGTCGTCGACGCTGAAGGCGATGACGCTGATGTCGTCGACACAGTGGTTGTGACAGAGGTTGTTTTGTGGGTCTGTCTGGTAGACGATGGAGCAGGCTTTTTGAAGGTGTGATCAGCCTGAACAGACACTGAAGATGACGTAGATCTTGCCTCTGAAGACTTTTTTTGTCTTCGTAGGAGGAGTGTCTGAGGGGCCCGGGGAAGATACCCTAGGCCTCTTTTTAGAGACTTCTGAGCTTTTGGAAACACTGCTCTCAGAAGATTCTAGATTGTCTCTGTCCTTCAGCCTGTCCAGCCAGATGAGAAGGCGTCCTTCCCTGTCTCTCACAGTCTTTTTAGGGAAAGACCTACAGATCCTGCACTTGTCCGAGACATGATCTGGGTAAAGGCAGTACAAGCATAGCTCATGCTTATCATCCACATGGATCCTCTTCTTCCCACAGGAAGAGCAGGCCCTGAACAGGGCTTTCTTCTGTGACTCCGACATGGAAGAAGTTTGTGGAAAGAAGCCACTTACTGCAAAACAGTGTAGTGAAGAATCCTTGAAGGGTTGAGAGCGAGGAATCACTTTTGAAGAAAGTTAGATGATTATAAGTAATCTTGAGCAGAGCTCAAGCTGGAGACTCCCTAGCACAACGTGCGGTAGAAAATCTGAGGGACTGGGGCTCCTCCCAGGGAGGTCCTAGAGGGAGGTCGGAGCTGATTGGCTGACTGTAAGAGTTTGGTCCTTTTTACATAAGGACAAGGAAAGGCCACTAAGGGGAGACCCTTGGGCCTATTTTCTCTATGTATGTCTATAGGACATTACTTTTTTATTTACCGGAGGCTCCCGTCTCGACGACGGGGAATGATTCAGGCATGTGAATCTATGAAAGACACCCAAATACTGGATAACGGAGCGGTTCCGTCATCAGCATGCAAAGGGTTAATGTATATAGGTGACCTCTTCCCAATATTGTTGAGTCTTTGGGAGTGAGAATAGATTCCTATGTGGACGACACTCTACTTCTTAAGGCTCTATTCATGATAACCCTCCCTCTTCTCGCAGTTCTTTCAAATCCTGCCTCTGAATGAATGCCAGTTTTAAAAAAAATGAACTCAGACAAAACCGAGATTTTGTTTTGGTGCTAAATTTATCCCTGATCATAACACCTGGTGGCCATCGGAGATGGGCTCTCCCAGCTACCTCTCCCCAGTGGTAAGGAGCCTTGGCGACAAACTTGATTCTGAGCTCACCTTCTGCGCTCTATCTGGTTCTTGTTTTTTGACCCTCAGATCCTGGAGACGTAGGCTGCACCTTCTTCCCTTGGAACACCCAAAAACAATTGTGCATGCTTTGATCACTTCCAAACTGGATTACTCTACCAAGTGGACCTCAGGCTTCCTATTTTTCTTATCCAGCATCTCCAAATTATTCAAAACGCAGCTGCCCGTTTGATCCTTAAAATCCCTCCCTAGGTTTCGATCTGATGTCATTTGTGCTGGCTTCATTGGCTACTGATCAACAGATTGATCTAGTTCAAGGCCCTCACTCATGCCGTTATAATATTTAACCCCTTGGCCGCGGCGGTAATTCTGCCGCGGCGGTAATTCTGCCGCGGCGCTAGGAGGAGGGGGGGGGTCGCACGGCACCGCCCTGCTCGTGACATAACCACCCACCTAATAGAACGCTCAGCACAGGCGCGAAATCAGTGCCGCGCAGGCGCAGCTGCCGGGCCATGACGGAACCATTCCGTCACCAGCACAGCACCACCTTGGCTCGTGACAGAATGGTTCCGTCACAAGCATGCAAGGGGTTAACCTAAGGGGACCTTTATACCTTAGTCACAGGTTTAATTTGTCCTTTAAGGTCCACTCATTGCGTTCTAACAACCTCAAGTGGTTCCAAATTACCTGCATATATACGTAAGACCAGAAGAGGAGTTAGTTCCTTCACCTACTTGACAGCCAGACTTTGGAATGCACTGCCTCTGGCTTTGAGAAGATGTCTTTCTGAAATGACTTTTAGTAAAGGACTGAAACCTCGTCACTTCGACTTTGCTTTAATTACTTCCTCACTCTGGTTATCGGTTTCTGACATGGTGGCGATCTTTCCACTAGTGCCAGGACACCTTGTGTGGTACCAGTGCACTTTAGAAATGTACTGTATTGAATAATATTAAGCATAACAAAGGAATTGATTTCTATTTAGAATGGAGATATGAAATAAAAAGTGTGATGAATAAGTGTAGCTTCAGAGGTAAGACACACCCTCGTGCAATCTAATGAGAGCAGTCCCTGGCAAGCGGAATAATACGCCCAAATAGCCATTAGCCTGGCGGAGAGATACTACTCTGGGCTGATCCATGATGTGTTTTATAATGTGTCAAGCCTAAGGCTGCAAACACTCAGCCAGTGGTTGAAAGGGGCTGGCATAAAGCGCACTATGTGTAGACTGTAAGCAGTGGCTAATGCAGACCCCTCAAGAGAAGCCAGAGCGTAGGAAGATGCAAGTTATTTACTGAAGGGGTGGGAGGTATAGCCTGAGAAGATGAAGTAATATCAGCGAAGTACCTGCAAGTACAGCATATGTGTGTTTTTTATTTTTTTCTTCAAGTCTGGTCGTTGAAACAACTTTAAATGTCGAGACAAACTATTGATTGTAATAGAAAAAAGTATGTTATGCATATATAGGATATTTGTGTGAGCCCTCTTCATTCACTGGTCTGTTCAGCTATCATTCAACCTTTGCTTCCACCCACCAACATATAGTTAGGGGCAACAGGTAAGCCTATTTTAGCCATTGGCTCCCACAAGGAGCAATGCCATTCTGCTTGTGCACAATGTGCATACCTGCCTAAAATGTTGTCCACTACAGTGGACGATCTACAAGGAATGTTTTCTTAAGTACGCCTCTATCTATACCAAAGGTATAATGACTGCCTTTTCCTACCATTGCTCTTTCAGCGTCACCCTTCAGGACACCAAAATGTACATATTTCAGTAGCAATATAAACCAGTTCGCCATTTGGAACCATTACAAGATGGCGCCCATTGTTGTTCTCCTTTATAAAAAATGTGACTGTGTTGGGTTTGGTTATTTCACCCTTCCTACTTATACACATGCAACAATAGGACACCCAGCCACTCTCAATACTTCCAGTGCGCTCCAAACAAGTTCTACAAAAGGTACCATATTATTTCATTTGACGACACTTGTGGCTAAGCTGCTGTGGTCACGGTGCGGCGAGTTTTATGCCATTCCTCACTTTATTTGATTGAAACAGATTAAAGGAAAGCACAGATTGCAGTCTAGAGCAATAAATCAATATTGTACCTTTTGTTAAAAGGCAGCCTAAGGTGGTTGCATTAGGAAATTCAGCCACTGGAGGGAGACAGAGCATAAGAAAGCCTGCAGCAATTCTGAAAGTTTATGTACGTTATATAGACTACATTAGGGCAAACCGTTTTTGCGTGCATCTTTTACTTTTAAAGGGCGGCTATTTGATGCCATCCGGCTCCTTGAAAACAAGGATGTATTTCCAAATAAAACACTTCAGGTCAAAACAGCCTCACCTCATTCAGCTCCTTGGGGGCGGCAGGGGGGGGGGGGGGCAGGGGGGCAGGGGGGAGGGGGGGGGGGGGAGTTAACAATACGGTTGTGGAGGCATCTCCGTCGCTGGTACGGTTTTCGTTTGCATGTGCAGTATTTTGTGCACCGCTGCCAAATCTATTTTATTTATTCATTGATGATTTTATATAGTGCTGACTAGGCAATCGGGAATCGGAGCACTCTGAAATAGAAACAACCTAGAATACTAACCGTTGGATACATTAAGAGATAACTTCTCTATCGTGACAACGACAAGTACCCTCACGAGAAGTAGCAGTTACCGTGAGAGAGAAAAAATACAGGTCGGTAACCCGAAATGAACAATCAAAAAGCAGAAGAACTGTGAGGTCCTTTTCGGAGGTGACGCGAAGAGGTCAGGCGGAGGCTCTGAGGGAGGGAGTTCCAGATTCTTGTAGCGCTTCCCAGAGAAGGCTTGAGACATGTAACGTGCCCTCTCAAAGATGTGCAGTCAAGTTCAGAAAAAAACAAGCCCTATGACCTCCAGCCTCCGCACAGATTGCTGAGGGTCATAGCACAACCATATTTGGGTGGTGCGCTGCATGAAGCACTTTGAACCAAAAAGAAATAGATTGCAGCCATAAACAGTGTCACGGTGCGTTGAACAGCACTGGTAACGCCGTGGAACTAGTTCAGGGCCTGTGCACTTCCGGGTGGTGTGGGTCAGTGATCTGTGAGCGAGCACAGTTGTGCTCTTAGGTCACAACAAAGTGTCATCATGCCGGGGGAAGAGACAAGACTGTGTTAATGCAGCTTTCATGCTATCGTCTGCTGTTCTCTTTGGAAGGAAATCCTGCCAGTGGCTCTCAGGTAAAGAACAGAGGTGCAGACGTGTCCTCTGGGGTCTACAGTGGTTTGTCACTGGAAACAGGGCTTTAAGTGGGCCGGGTCTCACCGGTGCAGAGCACCAGCAGTTTTTTACAGGGGGCCTCGAAACGGGTCTCTATCGGGCTCTGTTTTGTGCCCTGGCACAGGCGGTCCGTTTTTTCCTGGACTGCAGTGACAGCAGGCACATCCATGTGTGCTGCTCACACTGCTCACTTCTCACTAGTGGAGAAGTTACGGCATGACGTCATGCCAGGTGAGCATTGTAGGGAAATCCTTTAAAGAGAGTCATTTTCTCTCTGGATTTCCTTTCTCTTTTTGAAACTCAGGAGCAGCAACATTGTCATGGTGTCACCAGGGCTTTAAGTGGAAACTTTTTCAATATTATATACAAGCCAAGGTTGCAGCTTATTTATCTCATGCAACTAACAACCATTGACAAATAGCCATTAGCCCTGACTTGTTGTAGGTATGACGTTACTTGCATCATATCTGGATGCAATGACCGAAACAGCAAAATACTAGTCAGGCGGCACACTATGCGAAGCACAGATTTTTAGCTTACGTGTTTTTAAGCCACGCCCTTAATTACATTGGTCACGGCCCTTCGAGAGACCTCCCTGGTTTTTCATCCCACTTAAAGTCCTGACTGTAAAAAGTATGGCAGTGGGTCGGGGGTTGTCCCCACAGCTCTGTACTTTCATACACTTAGAGTGGTGTGGGGACGAGGGGCAGACATGCATACACTGTCCTCTAAGTACTCAGTACTTACTTTAAGATGGTGGTTTACGGTGCTCAGCACCGGCACTTAATCATCAACACCGGTGCCTTTCATGCGCACCTGTTAAGGACACATTCATTTATGCTAAGTACGGGGAGATTAAGTGATTTGCCCAGAATCACAGGATGTTGAGTCGACGCCGAGACTCAAACTTGGTTCCCCAGCTCTAAAGTCTGGAGCTCTGGTAATTACCCACATCCTCTCCCCACTCAGTAGTTTCTTCTGTTTTAGGCGGCACTAACAGGAGAAATGGGCTGGTGCAAGCTGCCTTAGAAAGACATTTATTTTTTACACTATAACCACTGCCAGTACTACTAAGAGATGCTCAATAGATCCAGCTCTCCCTCTGGGGCTCTTCGGTACACGGCTTCATGGATTATAGAGACTGAACATGATGTGCGCTGGTGTTGTCTTATTCTCTATGGATGTGACACTCTGTGACACCATTGGTGGGCAGGCTGTCTAAGGTTAATGCTTAAGGTGGATAAGCATTGTACACCAAGGCTGCACTCAATAGTTAAGACACATAGACATACGGTATTGCTTGTGGATAGGTAAAGAGACAAATAATGATGTGCTGATCAAATATAGCAAATCCACCTTTCTTGTGATGCATCTGCAGATCAGTTTGGATTCCTTCAGGCACAGCTCAACTTTGCAACCATCAAAGTGAGACAGAAGTGCCGGACAGCAGTGGCGGCTCCTCCCCAATGGTGGTGGAGCATCGCCCCACTGCCTGGCTCAGAGCCAGCAAATGTAAATTAAACACTTCCTGGCTCAGAGCCAGCAAATGTTAAATTAAACTATGTTCTTGCATCCTTTTATTTTTCATTTGCCGGCTCATAGCCAGCGGTGTTTGGCGGGGCAGGGATGAGGCATGGGAGGGTGGAAGAGGAGTGCGACACACACTCCACTCTCTAAGTGCTTATATGTGTTTTGGCTGGCTGTCTCAGGCTGACCAAAACACACATGCGCACTTAGGTTTTCGCCAGCCCAGCTGCATTGAGCAGCCGGGCAGGAGAATCCCCACAGACTCCCTGGTCTGAGCAGTGCGTCTTTCCTGCCTGCTCAGACCAATCCCCGCTCTGCTCTGCAGTACGGAGATTGGATGGAAGTCCATCCCAGGAGGTGCTGGAAAGTAACCCAGGAACAGGAGGAGCAGCGGCGCACGCTGGAGGCGGCCGGCGGCTGAAGGTAAGTTTTATTTTAATTTATATTGTATTACCAACTCACCCCGAGTGACCCCACACGCCCCACTACCCTTTGCTTATGGAGGCCGCCGCTGCCAGACATCCTGGAAATGTTAGGAGCACTGGGGTAGAAACATTTGTGCTGTAGAGTGCGCTCTACTGCTTTATCATCGCTTGTGTAATTATCCTAGTGAATTTTAACCACCAGTGTGTCTGGCTGTGCTAAGCTGATGGGAAGATTAAAGGTGTATTGTTTAATGCATGCATATGACACAAAAGTAAAAAGAATTGAGTAAAAAAAATATAAAAGAACATGCTGCCTAACCGAGCAATCTAGAATCTTGCACAAAAAATTTACTTTTAAAAAAAATGAACAATTGTATACCTTTAATTACACTGTACATATGCTTCCCCGCAAGCAGGTGCACATAGGCCAGGTATAGAAACCTTATTCTATTTGTGCAAAGAAAATGTATTCCTGGTGTTGAATTATTGAAATCTGAGGACATGGTCTAAACACAACAAGGTCTAAAAATACAGAAACAAGTACTGACAAAGCCAATAAGCCTAACCATCGTAAAAGTTATTGGCTTTGCCAATGTCTTTTAGCCAGGTTATACAGCAGCATAGCGAAATATTAGAAAAATAGTGCTATGTCAGCCAGTGCTGGCCGCGTCATAGCACTTTTTTGTTCCTTAGAGTGGGGGGGTGGCAACACAGATAACGGGAGGGGAGGTGCGATGTAAGAGGCACACGGACAAGAGGAGGGAAGGTGGCAGGAACAGGCAACAAGACGGGGGAAAAAGCGATTGCCAGGTCATAGGGCTTTTGTTTTCTTATGACAGGTGGGGTGAAAAACAACAGCCAATGGGATGTTGGGGTTGGTAGGGAATAAGCAACACGGCAAACAAGAGGGTTGGCGGTGGGTGGGAATAAGCAAAACAGACAATGGGGGCAGAGGGAATAAGCAACAAGGACAGCGGAAGAGTGGGGGATGGGAGGGACGAAGCAAGATGGACAGCAGGAGGGGAGATGGTAGAAGCAACAGGAGGGTGAACGCGAAGAAGGTGCAAGGACAAGGTGTCATATAGCTACTGTATATCTATATAATGTGTTAAGTTAGCATAGGCTCATTAAATGTTTAAACGCCATTTTTCCTTTTGCTGCTTCTGCACACGACACTTAATTGTTGATTTAGCTTTCAACCTAGTAGTTCGTTATGGTTTACATGAGAATAATATGTTATTACTCTGATATCAGCTTTGCTTAATAAACTATGTCTGTACAGAGAATGCTGAAGCTTCAGGAACAACACGATACAGAATTGTTATGAGGTCTGATCTTCGCGCCTTCATAGACATAACATAAGTGCAGCTTCTGCCAACTTTGGGCTTGAGGCGGGTTTTTATATTGCTTTGCTTGAGGCACAAAAACACACTTGATGCTGTTCGCATGCAGAGAGAGCTGGTGTATGCTGATGTGATCCCTTCATGCTAGGACACTGAGTTATGGGCCCGCCCTAATTCAACCCAAGGAGACCTTCTTAGCTATTAATATAATATGTGTGTTAGGGAGGGTGAGAAATAAGTGTTGTTAACTCTTATTCATTACAGCATGTTAGCATGCTGTCACAATTTGCCTTCTATGGACTAGTAACTATGCTGGTAACTTTGCTTCTGATAATATGTTTACTTGTATTATCTAAGATACTGCGCCTGAGAAGACGGCATTAGTAAATAAACATTTCAAATGCTCACGTGTTCTTCTTTACTCCATGTTCTGGTTTGTAATGATTGTATAATGAAAGAGTGCTCATGTGTTCCACGTAACCTGAGGTATTGTAAGCTCATGTTCTGGTTTGTCTAAACATTGGGAGTTTGTTATGACCAATGAGACACTGTAGCTAGCTCGGTAAGGGGTTTGTTGGGTACTAAGGTGAGTTTTGGGTCACCCTAATTCGCTGAGGTTCCAATCCTCTGTGCACAGTTCTGTGGGAGAACAGAAACCCTGCTACATGGCGCCCGTACGTTGGTGGTCTTATATCATGACACTCGAGTAGTATATCGTTCAATCCTTAACCCCTTCACTATCGTTTCCGGAAAACGGTGGTGTCGGTGAAACCTACCTATTTTTGAAATAGGTCTTTTCAAGCTTGATTCTATCTAAAACGGTTTCCTTGAATTACTACCCAGTTGTGCTACAAAGTTTTCTTTGTTATTCAGTAGTTCCGGTGATATCATGGCTGTGGCCATTGCGCAGCATAGTCGCATTGCGGTGCGCAACCATTTACAAACTTACCAAGTCCCTTTGGAAGGCATGGCTGTGATTTTGGTGGTGTGTGCAGATCCGGCGTACCCATTCGAGCTGTTTTACTCGTGGGTCACATTTCCGGAGGTGGACGCGACTTCTCAAGTGTTCCTCCACTACACTCCATCCCCTGTACCGGCTGAGTACACACCGTACAGGGCACTGGAAATACCTATTGATCATTGGCAGCATCGCGTTTGGTTTGATGGCGCCCTACCCCACTCTTTGTCCGCTGCGAGGTTGGGTCTACTATCCATTCCAGGTGCAAATTGGCCTGCATTGGGTGGCTTCACCCCGCACCCGAATCACGGCGCTTGTCCACTAGTGGATATTCGTAGACTACACGTAGTCTCGATTGCCGTGATTCGTCCATTAGTGCAATACATTGGTCGACATCTCCCGGGAGGTCCCCCGGGGGGTCTGGCCGTTCAAACGGAACGTGGTGGTTTACGGCTCAATCCGGTTATGGTCAATTCGGTTTTTGGTCAACACCCCGATGATAAAGATGATTTTCCTTTTTGGCTGGCCAAGAAATTTGACCAACTGGAAGCCGTGTTTCCGAATTCTACTCCTGCTGATAAACATAGAATGTTGACGATTACTTTACCAAAGGATATAACTCCCGAGCTCGTTGACTGTGAGAGTTGGGGTAAAACTTTTGCAGCTGTTTATGCGAGGTGTTTCGGCACCCCATCTATAGCTGTACTGCCTACGATCATAAAACGTGTTCAGGATGATCACGGTCCAGAGGCAGCGGTTGAGTTGGGTATGCGCCTGTGTGGTTCATTTGAGATTGTATGTAATCCCATACTCTCCAACATCAAAGGAGATGCGGTGAACTTCCAGGTATTTAATGCTTTGGCTGCATTACCCGATGCCGAAAAGCCCCGCCAGTTGGCGAAGATTGTGGTGGCCGCTTATAAAACAATCGGTCGCACAAGTAAGGGTTTGAAGTACTTCGCAGTTAAGGAGAAGAATCAACCACAAGTGCAATCTGCTGCGGCAGTTGTACAGCCCAGGTCCAAAAAGCAGAATTGGCCTCAGAAACAGAAATAGGGGAAGCAACAACAGCAGACTCAGGATTCTTATCCTGCGCCACAGGTTCCTGCGCCGGCTGAGAAAGTTTATGATTTGCGCGACCGCGCGATGATTAAATCACCTGATCGATTTCAGGTTTCTGATCAACGCTCTCCTCGTTCCTTTCAGGACTCATCGGCCCCGAAGACCGGTGGAGGAGGAGGCGGGAGGGGACGTGGTGGCCAACAAGGACGTGGCCAGCCCCGCCAGACAGAAGGCGCAGGGAAGCAGGAGGATTCTACGCCAAAGAGACCGCAGTTTGCAAAAAAGAAAGTCGCAGCCTTAACAGCGCATCGATATGCCACAGATAGTGAGAACGCGGCTTCGGAATCTGACGTGGGCTCTGACCTTGCTGGACAGCACGGCGGAGATTACCATAGTGAGAGAGGCGCTGCGTCCACTACTGAGGGTGACAGCGACTGATGTCTACGTTGTGATAGAAACAGCCGATACGAGACTGGCTCCCCCTGAAAGACTTTATGAAATTGTCCTGTTAATTGAAGGTGACATACAACGTACCGTTAAAGGGGTATTTTGGGAAAATCTTTCTTCTACGTATGACATTTTGCTTTCGGAGGCTGACTGGCCCCCACCTTTTGTGCTCGCGGCGCCGCGAGGGGAGGAGGTGATCCTCCCCAGTTTCGCGAACACTGTCTCGAAAGAGCATGCGCAGCATTTTGCAGAAGAGTGGGCTCGGGCCCTCGCACCGGCTGTGTACCGTAACCAATGTGGTTGGGATAAATTGTCCCCTTGCCACGAGATTCCTTTGCGGTCTCAGCCACAGCCTCAACCTCAATATCCCTTGCGACGTGAAGCCAAGGCTTCCGTCGCGGAAATCCTTGAACAATTGGAATATCAGGGAGTTATTGAAACGTGTGTGTCACTGATGAATAATACTCTTTTTACTGTGACCAAACCTGACGGATCATATCGTTTGGTATTGGATTACCGGCATTTAAACTCGCATTGCCGTAACTGTGCAATACAGAATACTCACGGCTCTGCCCTGGTGGATAGTCTTGTGCGTAAGCGTTTTAAAACAACGCTTGACATTTCCAACGGTTTTTATGCCCATAGTTTGGATGGCTTAAGCTCCCAATGGACCAGTTTTACGTGCGCTGGGGTCCAAAAACAATTCCGGCGTCTCCCAATGGGCTATAAGAATAGTCCTGGTATTTTTACCGCACGCATTGTGTCTCTCTTTTGGAGAGAATCGACCCAGATGCTTGTTCGTACGTGGATGACATATATCTCACAGATGACGAACTTTGGGAGCATCTGTGTCGTGTCAATTCGATTATTTGTACCTTTGCAGATATGGGTTACAAATTTAACTTTGCAAAATCGCACATTGCTGAGTTCACAGTGTTGTTCCTGGGCTATGAGCTCAATAATGAAGGTAGAGGTTTGGCTCCTCACTTCTTAGAGAAAGGCGCCCAGTTGCGCGCTCCGACAACTCTGAAAAAATTACAGTCTTTACTGGGCTTTTTAAATTTCGGGAGGACATACATTCCGGAATATGCCCAGCGTATCAAGCCTTTGTATGCATTGATACAACCTACTTTTTCTAAATCATGCTGGCTGCCTGAGCACTCAGCCATCTTGCAGTCCTTGCAGGCTGATCTGCTCGCTTCTAAATTCTTACTGACTCGTGATAACCACACCAACCTGGTGATAAGAATAATTCCGGGGACGGTGGGTTTCACGTACCTCACTTTTAATGAAGGAGACACAGTACCTATTGCTTACAAGTCACACTTGTACACTTCGGCTGAAATGCGGTTTCCCACTGTGGAAAAGGTTTTAACAGCTGTGCAGATGGCTATTCTTAAAGAACGAGCTCTGTCACAGGGGAAACGCATGTTGGTTGTTACACCCTGTCCTCATTTGGAGGCAGTCACGAAAGCCAGTGTACCTAATTCTAAAGCTTTGCACCCTCGGTGGATTCAGTGGGCTGCGTCCTTGACGTCCACAGATGTCACGTTTATTTTTGACGCCTCGTTGCGGTCGCAAGAGTACTTGCAGTATGAGTTTGTTCATCCTGCTCCTCTGGCTATGCGACCTTTGGAGGACTTCCATTGTATCATTTACACTGATGGTTCGGCGCAGGTTGCGCATGGCTCTAAACATGCCTACGTTTCCGCATGCGCCATTGTGGTCGGTGCTATGTTGAACGATGAGTTCATCTCCAGGGAAGTGCACACGTTGCCACTGGGTGATTGTACCGCACAATTAGCAGAGCTTCGTGCTCTTTTACTAGCGTTGGAGTACGCAGATCCTAGTGTTACTACTCTTATTGTGAGTGATTCTTTCTACTGTGTCCAGTCTTACAATGAAAATTTGTTCTTTTGGATTCAGAATGATTTTCGTGATTCCAAGGGTAGCACAATAAAACACAAAATGATCTGGGTTCGAGTGGCAGAGCTTAAAGCTCGATTGCCGCTTGTTTTTGTAATTCATACTCTCGGCCTTCAGCGTCGAGGAGTTCACGCTGTCGGTAACTCGCTTGCTGATGAAGCAGCGAAATTAGCGGTGTCTACATACTTAGTTGCAGCAGTTACACGGTCCAAAAGTAAGATTGATAGTGATATCTTGGCGGCTATCGCTGCCACTGAGAAGGGAAGTAAACATCCTACGGGGTTCCCTTCGAAGTACACATACCACTTAAGTCCCGAAAAGGTTCCTTTTGTGAAAATTCCTGACGTTGGAGAACGCTTGATTCCCAACTCGGATCGCGGGGCTGACTTGATTACGGCAGCTCATGAAGGTGTGGCGTCTGCGCATGCGGGCGTCTCAGCCACTGTAACTTAATTACAACAACGTTTCTGGTGGCGGGGACTGTACAAACAGACGCGTGATTATGTCCTTCTTTGTGACATTTGCCAGCAGATTAAACCTTCGACTGCTGCGCGACCGCCACAGACACAGTTGTACATTTCTAATAAACCACTAGGTTGTGTTTATTTAGATCACTGCGGTCCTTTTTCATCTGATACTGCTTATAAGTACATCTTGGTTGCAGTTGATTCATGCACACGCTTTGTGTGGGTCTGGCCCCATCGCAGCGCTGATTCACGGACTGTCATTAGAGATTTGCACATCTTTGTAGGGATTTTTGCCTGTGGTACCTTCCATTCGGATCAGGGTCCGGCTTTCGCATCTAAGGCGTATAAGGATGCCATGAATTCGATGGGGGTCCAAGTCAAGTTTTCGTCTCCCTACAGACCTGAGGGTAACAGTGTAGTGGAGCGAATGAACCGTGATTTAAAGCAATCTTTGACAGCTCGAGTTATAGGCACTGGCAGAAACTGGCTAGCCCACCTCTATGGCGTGCAGCGTGCTCTTAATAATCTCCCTAGAAGGTCTCTGGGTGGGCGGACCCCATACGAAATGCTCTTTGGCATCAAGATGAACGTCCCTGACCTTGACGGTCTAGACTGTGTGGTTCGCGCCACTTCCTTTGACGCAGATGAACATTGCAATGTTTTACAGAATCTACAAAAGACCAGAGACAGTCTTGCGAAGGAACATTTGCCCTCCACGTCGGATGTTGCGTTGCAGTTCCCGGTAGTCGGCTGGCTACCCCAAGTTGGAGAACTGGTTCGGGAGAAGATCGATAACAAGAAACAGTTTGGTCCTTCCTATTGAGCTCCGGTTCCAGTACTTGGAGTGAAGGGCACAAGAACAGTCATTTTACCACCACTTCCTGGTCGTAAGGAAAACAGGTTTATCTCAATTGACAATGTCAAGATACACAGAGTGGCCGATTCTTCTTAGCATGACACCGGCTGTTTCCTGTCCTTCCATTGTGAGAAATTCAGTTGTGCCCACTGCTTCTGATCGAGAAACTGAGGTGGCCATAGAATTACCTGCATTTTCCAGTCCTTTATTAAGTACTTTGCCCGGTACAGACCATGATGAATTAGACTATACTTACCCCACTGACTTGTCCATGCCTGACTTGCAAGCACGATTGGCCACAGAATCCAGATTTTCTTTTGACACTGTTTCCAATGGCTCGAAGAAAGCCTCACGTTTTGCAGTTTATGCCAGCTTATTTAAAAAACATTTTTTAATTCCCCCTTGGACATATATTTGGCTGGTGCTGTTTTCAATTTACCTTTTTATGTCAATTGGATTTGTGTTTTATTTTTTCCGCTTGGTAAATGGACATTATGTCGAAGAAAGAACTTGCATTCGACTTCTGAATGGAACTCTGGCCCCCCTTTCCTCATCACATTCTGCACACAGATTGAAAAGAGACTTGACAATTGTTAACATCACTGCTTGGCCTGTCCTTGATGGGATAGTGTGGGATGCCGTTAGATTTCAAATTCATGGGCCTACTGAGGTTGTTAATGTCCCTAATGTGCTTAGAGTTAATATGGGGGATGTGGTGAAACAAAACATACGTTCTGATGATTGGGATGTTCAGGCCGTAGAGTCTTTGTTTTCTGATTTGAAATACTATGCTGCCTTTGATGCTGAGGATTTATACTTAGAATCTGCTAATTATGGTGATTTGTTTTGCTTTCAACATTTTGGCAATCACTTCTTGCATAAAACAACTTCCAGAAGGAATACTGTAAATTATACACAATGGGAACATTGCCCAGCTCCTAAACAAGGCAGTTCTAGTACTTTTTTGAAAAAGTACACTTATTTTACTGACTTCAATCAGTCTAATCCCGAGTCCTTTTATTTCAAAATGATACAGAAGCCTATGTCCAAGGTTAGACTTACCGATACTAAATTATTATATTCGAAGTCCTTTATAGATCAACTGGCTGTTGGCGGCTATGAATTATGGAAGGAAGCTATTGACCTAAAATCAGTTTGGGGTTCGAAAATCTGGCAGGTACAAGTCACTGAGGCTTTGCACCGTGCATGTCTCATTCCGAACCAAATATTGTTTTTGAATTCCACTATTTCACAGACAACGTGCTTTGGATTGGCTACTTCTAAAAAACTAAATTTTCCTGTTATCCCGGAGTTAGAGGAATATTCTGGCTGGAGTAATTATACTCAGTTTTCAATTAGGGACTTACAGACCCTATTGCTGAATTCATCCTTTAACATTTCCAGTATAGACCCTAAAAGTTGGCTGGTGTGGCACAGGAGTGCTGATTCATGCCAGCACCGTTTTCTGGGTTTGTCTAATGGCTTTACACAGGTCAGACCTGATCCACGTTTTGAAACTGAACATTCTGTCACAACTTACTCTGTAGGTAAATTGTGTCAGAGTTGGCTGAAACATTCTAAATTGTCTGCAGTTAAATTACATCTTGCAAAGCTGAATAATGATGTTGATTTAAATTATTTCATCAAAGGCCCGGCTAGTGGTAGGTCAAAAAGATGGATATATGCGGTCTACAATGAAATCTGGAAAACATCGCAGATTGAGGCTGCAACACGACTTAGGGCTATAGATCAAGCAAATCTAGAGAAAGTCCTTGCAGTGGTAGACAAAAGTATTAACATGCTTTCTTCACGCATTTACACTTTAGATAACATTGTGTCTTCTGTAGTGGATATTGTGCATGATGAGGTATCTGTTTTGTACCATGGTCAGAATCAATTACGTTCTATCATGCAATTTGCATGGACCCTGCAAACGCTTAAATCTGGCAAAGTGCCATGGGGCTACATGAACGTGTCCTCTCTCTTTTCACCCTTTAATTTGACTGACAAACAACGCTTGCTTTCTATGCGAGATGCTTCTTTATCTATGTTACATATTGAGAAATTGGAATCCTTGCCTTTTTCTGTGGCAGAAGCCTCAACTGCAACGTGGCTTATCCACGGTCTGTTAACATTACCTTTTGCTTTGTATAAATTTACTAACTGTATGAAATATGTTGCCATAGGTCGCTATGAGCCTTTGGGTAGTGGTTTTCTCCATGAAGTATGGTCCCTTCCTTTCACTTATCGATGTTTGAGGGACGGCCAAGAAGTTTATCTAAATGGGGAGGAATGTACAGAAACTCCAGATCATTCGTTAATGTGTAGACACATACAATTACACGGTTCTTGCAACCAGGACTGACCAAACTTGGCCTGTGTTTTAAAAGGCACTCCTGTACCAGCAATTACCCCGACTTTTACCTTGTTAGGGAATGGAAGTTATTTACTTCTGAATAATGAAGATTGTTGCGGGTTAATTAAAAGGTGTAGCTTATGTGGTAACAGTAAGTGAACGTGTTGTTTGCTGCAGAAATGTCCTGTACCCACCCACACATGAAAATAGGGAGGTTTCCATTTGGCCACGCATACCAACCTTGAAGGCAGAGTTCAACGGCATGACTAGACTGAGGGCTCTATTGTCCCAGAAAGTAGTGGCCTTGAGTTCGGCTCGGGAAACTTTCGTGCTTCACATAGCTAACACCCGGACCGAGGTTCAGGCCCTTTTAAATACTGATTTACCGTTGCATTTTGGCGAAATGATACATTCTATCTTTAACGCGTCCTCGACATCTGGGCTAGCTAATTTTTTTAAAGCAGTTCGCAGCGGCCTTGTGACTTTATTTGAAAAAATATTTGGAGTAATCCCTAGTTTCTTTCATTCCATTTTCTCGAGTCTGTTTGGTGGATTCCCGGATTTATTGGCACTAGCGGCAGGCGTCCTAGTTGTTCTCTGCTTCCTTAAATATGGATGCCCCACATGTGGAAGAAGCGGCCCAGTCTCTGCTGCCGCTGTTTCGCAACCGAATGCTTGAATATTTTGGCACACTGCCGCTTGCGATTTTAAGCACGGCATATGGATTATCGTTTCGATTTTCCTACTTCACCTGTGTCCAACCTGTGTTTCACTGCCTGAGCTGTGATTTTGATTGGGCCATTGATTTGTGTCTCTGCGGACCGGTTTCTCCTGGCGTCGATTTTAATCAGCTGATGAGTCCTATCACTACTCACGAGTTGGTTTGTTCTGACGAAAGGATTATGGCCATAGCAGCGGTGCATGGACTAATGGGTCCCTGGGATATATTCACGGCAGCGCAGGATTTCTTGGATTTGAGTTTTCTGGAGAACCCACCGAGTTGTCCTCTGATGGTAATAGAGGCTCCGATACTTGGGGAACACGTATGTTCTTTTCCACTTTTGAATTGGATGGCTGAACTGTTTTCTGATGAAGACAGTGATTTCATGCTGGAGGCTGCTGCTGCATATTTTGCTTATACGGTCTTGTCCTAAACACTTTTCCATGGTTTATTTGCGCCCATTTGACTTTCAGCTTGCATATTTTGCGATTTTTAGTACATTGATCAATTTTCCCAGACCTATTGAAATATTCAATTTTTTTACAGTACATTCATGGCTCCCAGTTCTTGAACTCTGCTTTCATGAAGTTGCCCTTATCTTATCTTATCCGTCCTCGGATCATGGGGGGTGTCATATAGCTACTGTATATCTTTATAATGTGTTAAGTTAGCATAGGCTCATTAAATGTTTAAACGCCATTTTTCCTTTTGCTGCTTCTGCACACGACACTTAATTGTTGATTTAGCTTTCAACCTAATAGTTCGTTATGGTTTACATGAGAATAATATGTTATTACTCTGATATCAGCTTTGCTTAATAAACTATGTTTGTACAGAGAGTGCTGAAGCTTCAGGAACAACACGATACAGAATTGTTATGAGGTCTGATCTTCGCGCCTTCATAGACATAACATAAGTGCAGCTTCTGCCAACTTTGGGCTTGAGGCGGGTTTTTATATTGCTTTGCTTGAGGCACAAAAACACACTTGATGCTGTTCGCATGCAGAGAGAGCTGGTGTATGCTGATGTGATCCCTTCATGCTAGGACACTGAGGTATGGGCCCGCCCAAATTCAACCCAAGGAGACCTTCTTAGCTATTAATATAATATGTGTGTTAGGGAGGGTGAGAAATAAGTGTTGTTAACTCTTATTCATTACAGCATGTTAGCATGCGGTCACCATTTGCCTTCTATGGACTAGTAACTATGCTGGTAACTTTGCTTCTGATAATATGTTTACTTGTATTATCTAAGATACTGCGCCTGAGAAGACGGCATTAGTAAATAAACATTTCAAATGCTCACGTGTTCTTCTTTACTCATGTTCTGGTTTGTCTAAACATTGGGAGTTTGTTATGACCAATGAGACACTGTAGCTAGCTCGGTAAGGGGTTTGTTGGGTACTAAGGTGAGTTTTGGGTCACCCTAATTCGCTGAGGTTCCAATCCTCTGTGCACAGTTCTGTGGGAGAACAGAAACCCTGTTCGCATGCAGAGAGAGCTGGTGTATGCTGATGTGATCCCTTCATGCTAGGACACTGAGGTATGGGCCCGCCCAAATTCAACCCAAGGAGACCTTCTTAGCTATTAATATAATATGTGTGTTAGGGAGGGTGAGAAATAAGTGTTGTTAACTCTTATTCATTACAGCATGTTAGCATGCTGTCACAATTTGCCTTCTATGGACTAGTAACTATGCTGGTAACTTTGCTTCTGATAATATGTTTACATGTATTATCTAAGATACTGCGCCTGAGAAGACGGCATTAGTAAATAAACATTTCAAATGCTCACGTGTTCTTCTTTACTCCATGTTCTGGTTTGTAATGATTGTATAATGAAAGAGTGCTCATGTGTTCCACGTAACCTGAGGTATTGTAAGCTCATGTTCTGGTTTGTCTAAACATTGGGAGTTTGTTATGACCAATGAGACACTGTAGCTAGCTCGGTAAGGGGTTTGTTGGGTACTAAGGTGAGTTTTGGGTCACCCTAATTCGCTGAGGTTCCAATCCTCTGTGCACAGTTCTGTGGGAGAACAGAAACCCTGCTACAAAGGCAGCTAGGAGGAAAGAAGCAACAAGACAGTACATTGGGAAAAAAAGGAATCTTAATCACAGCGGTGGAAGGACCCTAATCAAGATGAAGCAATCCGTACTCGGTCCATGCACCACACATAAGGAGAGGAAGTGAAGCCAGCACGTGCTGGCCAATTGCGAGGCAGCAAGTATCAGTGACAATGAAGCCAATGAAGGCTAAACAGTGAGCGGGCTTCGAGCTGTTTGTAGAAAATAACATCTCTTGCAAGCGTGAGCACATAAGCTGTCGCAGGTGAGACCTAAAAGCGATAAAGAAAAGGAAAGAATGGAAGAAAATGGGAAGAACTGAAAGATGTTGTTGGGGCCCCCAGTGATGAGCGTGTATGCAAGTACAGAGGGTGCTGTACACATGCAATCAGGCAAACTGCAATCACCCACAGTGGAAGAGAGCTAATAGCTGAAGCAGGCTGACCAACTGCCCCATGATACACTTAGTGTTGGCATTAAGCAAAACATGAATGACAGCTGAAGAGACTAATGGATGCAGAGAGCTGAACAAACATTCCTCTGGTTACGTATTCTAGTATTGTTTATGAATGTTTTTTACATGACTGTGTCAATATTTACTTTTGCAATGAGTCACTTTTTACTGGCGGCCCAATCCCAGACACATGGCGGAGTGCAGAGATCATTTCCATATACAAAAGGGCTGCTCACTTTTATCCAGGAAACTACCACTCAATAAGTCTCCTGGACAGCTAGCAGAAAATTTTCGGTAAGCAGGTACTCGACAAACTTAATAAATAGATTGATGAGACCATTATTCTTTCCCACCTGCCAGTGGGCTTCAGGCCTCGGTTGAGCACGATTGACCAGGTATTCCGCTTCGCTATTTTGAAATGGAGAACATTCGACGTTATGTCAGCAGGTCTTTACGAGGCATTCATTGACTTGAGGTCTGCTTTGATTTGGTTCCACAAATAAAACTGTGGGAGGTCCTACAGAGACAGGGCATTCCATCCGACCTTCTTGCGGTTACAATTGAATTTCACACAAAAATTTAGCTCAAGTGTGCGAGGACCAAATGGGCAATTGTCTGAAAAATTCCAAGTTAATAGGGGGGTGCGGCAGGGGCGGGTTCTTGCACCAACACTCTTCTTCTTATATATCAATGAATCATTATGGCATTTGTTAGACTGCAAAAACAATTCACTCCCCCCCCCCCCCATCGCAAGAAGTTAAATGTCTGCTTTACTTCTTGCAGATGACGTATCGTTAATATCGAGGTCCCCAATGGACCTCATTGCGTTACTTGATAGATTCAATGAGTTTTTTTGTGACTATGGTTGGGAAGTAAGGGAAGTCAACCTTTATGGCTTATAACCCTCATAATAGCTTCAAAGTGAAAATTCTAACCACTAACTTCAACCTGGAAAGAGTTCACACATATGATTATCTAGGAATACGCCTATCTGACCAGATTAACTGGGGATCCCAATTAAGAGAAAGTGAACTACTGTTGAGCCACAGATCACCGCTATTAACAAACTTACCAATAAAACAGCAAATCGCCCACAAAGCCCCATACTCAAGATATATATATACATTGAAGGCGGTCAGCACCACCTTGTACAGAGATGAACTCTGGGGTTACTGCAAGGCTGAAATCATGCGAAAAAGAAAGAACAGATTCCTTAAACCATTATCGGCATCCCAATGAGTTCTCCCAACACACCAGTCCATTTAGCCCTTGCCCTGAAACCCATTGCCAGTAAGTTAAAAACAATAGTATATTGGCTAAGGATCTGGACGACCGGGGAGCTTCCTCATTATCACAGTTCAGGAGCTAGCCTCCTCCATCGAGGCTAGTATGTTGGCACTGGTTGCTCATACTGCAAATACTTGGTGCAGGAGGGAATTCCTAAATAATTACTGGGAAGATCCATCACACGCTCCCCAAAATGCAAAGTTAGTTTTAAAAAATAGATACTGGGAATTTGTCTTCAGCACGCAGATCACTGGAGAGAGTGGAAGTTTGACAAACACTTTTCTTGCTATTAAATCAGAGTTTGCCTGTAAAGAATTTTTAGATCAAATCGGACTCACAAGCAGAAGGGCGTTTTCTATTACATTTAGACTAGGGACATTTCACATAGTGGCTTTTACGGAAAAGTGGACCAATCCACTTACAGTATCATATAGTTTTCCTATCTGCAACATTTTCCCTGAGACAGAAGAACACTTCTTGCGATAAGTGATCACAAAAGTGCATTTGGGATTTGCAAAACAGATGCCAACCCGCGCTTTACATACTCTATTTCAAAGTTTATAGAAACTGCATCGAGAATGAGGAGGAAGTTATGAAAAAATGAAAAGCCTTATTTTCATTTATGTTCAGTTATTTTGTGTTTTATGAAGCTCCTAAAAAGTCCCATTTATGGATGGTGCATCGTAGAAGAATTAACTATTGAACGCACTACCATGGGAAGGAATAAAGCTGCTATCACTCGTTGACCTATATACATTCATTGGCTCCAAAGAGAGGCCTCCATCCACATGCGGACCCAAAATATTGAGGTTTTTGTGGACCTGTTTGTGATTGATTTAACCTCTTTGATGAGTCTGGACGGCACCCTGGCCGTCCGACGTCACAGTGGGCATGGGACGGCCGTCCAAATGGCGTATGCGTAATTTTGTCCACCGTGGTGAAGAGGTTAACCCATCTGTGCAGTCAACTTGTTTTTTTTTCCTTATACAGAGTGTCCATATTGCTTTCTCTTTGTGTTCCATGCCCTGCACGTTGCACTTTATATTACATCTTGAATCATGTAAATAGCAAGACAAATGTTTTTTTATTCGTTCACTGTGGTTTTAATGTCCCAAAGAATTCATAGTAAAACGTACTTTAATGCCTTGTTATTCAGGTACCGGATATAACCAAACACGGTCTTGGATTCAGTTCTTCACGCAGCTCTAGTTGATTTTCCACTGCTTATTAAGATGAATCCTTGTTTAAATGAGTTCTTCTTATATGTACTTGTATGGTTATAACTATCCAAAATCAAATTTCCTGAATTGAGTCACTTTTTAATTTTGTTTTTTTTCAATCATGCTCAAAACATGTGCTCAAAGCTTTGACGGCAGAATTTTTATTACTTTAACTTTAGTTAATGCAATTTGCATGACTTCTTTGCACAAAGAGGAAAGAAATAAATCCAAAAATACTGCTGGGTTGCCAAGGACAGACCTATTTGCTCTGCCAGCGTTTGTAATATTGTTGTGGCTGTGAAAAGCACAGAGTCTTTTCGATGGAGCATTCCTGGATGTTAAGACTGTTAAAGTTGTCCGTCAGTCGAGAATCCCCTCTTCCTGGACCCAGTAAAGCTCACAACAACACTGTTCTGCAGACTCATGTCGAGCAGCGCCCTGGGAGCCCTGCAGACAGGAAACACGCCCAGGGTCGGTGGCGCCCCCAGGGCTCAGCCGCCTCGAAATGAGACCGCGACAGCTCGCAGATGGCTCGGCGCCAGCCGCGCACACATGCAAATACCCTGTGCACACACCACACTGACACAATTAAAATTTAAAAAAAGCACAAACTCGTTTCCAGATATCCCCGGAGACCGACCGACATGTATTCCTCCACTTTTTAACATAATCAAGACCCCCACCCCCAGAGCTTCCCTTCATATTTGATGATAATGTGTGCCAGGAGTTGAAGATAAGTTTAAAATAACTGCTCCTTGCCAGAGATGGCAACAGTCTGAAATTACCCGTCACATCTCCGTTGACAGCATGTTTCCTAAAGCATGGATCACAAGGATTGTGTGTTTCGAATATAACATAATTATGTGCTTGTCCAAAAGAAACCAGTTTTATTTTTATTTTTGGATTTCTTGGTTGCAGTGGAAGGTTTCCATGCCCACACGCCTCCATCCGGACCAAGCGTGCCACCACTCCAGCTGCGAAACACACAAGATGATGAACGGAATGTTGCACATTGGCAAAACATTCACCCCCAGTCAAAGATCTGGGTTTAATCCATCGTTTTTTGCTCACCTAGCCACCCCAGTTCAGACATGGCCATATGCAAATCAGTCTTGACCCTGTGCCTCATGGGAACAGTCCAGACCGAACTGCCAAGCCATGTCTTCCCTGGACCGGAATCAAGCATCCTAGGACCGGTTTCTGGCTATCAGCCGTTTTCAGCCAGGGTAGCTTGACTCCAGTGGCAAAGTGAGCAAGGGACCCACGTCTGGGCATACCCTTCCCACATAGGGTGAACAGCAAAACACACAAGATGATGGACGGAACGTTGCACAATGGCAAAACATTCACCCCCAGTCACAGATCTGGGTTTAATCCACTCCACCTGCAGACAGCATGAGCCAGGATGACCCGCCCACACAAGAGCAGGGATCAGACAAGCATTGGAAGAGCCAATAGGTCTCACCTTTGGGACCTTATATGTGTTTGGCAAGAGCTAGGCTGACTCTAGGTTCGACCTAAAAAGCCAGTTCATTAGTGCGACACGTATAGCGCAGCAAAACAAGGCCACGCATAGGAGTTGGCAGAAAACCTGCCACAGGGCGAGTTTTAAGGTAAAAGACACAGTAGAAGTTCTTTTACACTATGAAGGATAGACTAAGCATGTTTATTTGAAATTATTAATAAAATATTTTGTTCTACTTTGCAGTTTCGTCCAACGGGAGGGGAAGATCCAGTTTGAGAACATGCCTGTTTAATAGATCAAACATAGCATTACTGATACCCCGGGGCAGGGCTTTAAGCAGGCATAGTCCTGCCAGTGCTCAGTAACCTGCAGTTTTTAAAAGTAGGTGCTGAGACGGGTCCCTATCGCGCGGCTCTACTGCTAACTGCGGTGCAGGAGGAGGATATATACATCAGTACGCAGCGATTGCCTGTTCGGTGAAGAAGTCACATTGCCCCAAGAAGAGGGTGAACCTTTTCCCTGCCTAAGGAAGGAATTAGTGCCGGTTTGCCTTCATCACCTCCCCACAACAGCTGCTGTCTGTCTGCGGAGAGGCTGTGTGAGATGGTAGGCAGCAGAACCAGCAGGCAAGAGGGGTCCAGGCGTGAAGCTCCAGGCTCATGCCTCTGCCTGGAACGGCTGAGACTAGAAGAATGTCAAATGGAAAAGGAAAAACTAACCTGAACTGTAGCCACATTGCCCCTGCACAAACTCACCAGATGTATTTAGTGGCACATACGGCTCCCCATCTCCCACGCTGTCGCGGAGAACACGGCTGTAGGTGAAAGCAGAGACTGCCAGGGAGATCGTGCCCGCTCCTTAGTGAAAGTTTGCCACCATTGCACTCAGGAGGAGAATGCTGCATGCCCCATAGCAGTTGTCTGCAACCTCCGCAGAGAGGCATCGCGTGCCCCTAGCAGGAGGAGGAGAAGAGATGCCCCTGCCCTGTGGCAAGCCCACAGCACCACCTGGTGCCGCTCGCCCAATAAAAAAAAATACATAAAAACAGGCGCCATTGTAAGCATTGCAGCACCCGAGCACAATATTTAAATAACTCATAAATAATTATTACTTATTTGGTTCTCTATGCAATTTCTTCATGAAAAGCGTGCGTTTTCAATATATGCAGAAGGACAAAAACCATGGAAACAGAAAACAAGCGCGGCTGGCAAAGTGAAAGCGACTATGCTGTGTAAATTAGTAACATGATCCACAACAACAAGGGAGGAATGCAGCTGCCACCCTGCGCGCAGCTACTCGCTCCAGAGACCCGAACGCCATGGGAGTGAACGATTAGAGAAAAGGCGGGACATTCACCCGTCTTTGGCCATTTGCGTACTTTCATTATTGAAAGCCACACGCCAAGGCCAATTGGAATGTGCGGGAGTTGCCAGACCCACACTGAAAAGTTTCAGGGAAGTTTGGAGTGCTCACAAGAAGCCTCCCATAGAGCAGTGCATGCACGCTGCGCTAGGCTCGACCTAAACAAGGCAGGTCCAAACGGACGAGTGAAAACCTGACTCCTACAGAGACCAGACCAATGGCCAACTACACCATCTGCAGAAAGGCGTTATCTGAAAAATCTTAAAGCGCCACGAAGCCAAACAATCAGTAAAGTCTGTGTCACATTAACAGGCACAACAGATCAGAGACAGAAGCCCTCAACAAAAACATTTTCCTTTGAGGGACACAGGTAGGTCTATAGTCACCCCAAAGGCAGAAACACAGAATCCGCTATATTCCACTCAACCCCAACTCCAAAGAGAAGTTCTGAAGTCATCTTCCTTGAGCACAGCCTGGACTTTTAACTAAAAGGATCTTTTAGTCCTGCCGCCATAAATGACTTCACACCAAACAGCAGAAACTCATCACAGAAAACAGACTGAAGAAAACTAGAGGCACCAGGCTGAAACATTCAATGTTCATTCAGACTCAAAAAGTGTCAACACCTCAAAGCACAATTTCAACAATCCGATTACCACATGACTAACTTACGCTATACTTTGCTACCACATACCCTCTCCATACCATGACCTCCCTTTCCCAATGAACATGGGAGACTTCATTGCTTTGCATCAACAAGAGACAACCACTCATACATGTCAGTACCAGTATAAAGTACATCTAATATGTGGTAGGTAGGTAATATGTTACCAGTTACCCACTAGTGTGCTAGCTGAGCGGCCGTAGTCACCTTCCTTCATCAATGGAGCAACTAATTCGCCCTGCATAAGATGAGTAATTTTGACCCATGTGTTATATACGTTATATACGTGTGAAAAGATAAGCAATTAGTGAGCCTGTCCGCATTGGGCTTTATCCCTTTATCGCACTGGGCTTTTCCGTGGCTGCTGAGTATGTCCCCGAATGTTTGCTTCTGCCAGTCGAGTGAGACCGGCAAGGTCGTGGCTGAGAACCGGCACTGCAGGGAGAGCGGCTGTAATTCACCTGGGAGCTGTGACGATGTATCCGGGATCCGGCGTTGGATGTGGGAGGAGGCAGCCAGATTGAGTAGGAGGCGAGACTCTGCATTGCTGGCGTTCCGGGTCGGCGGCGGTGGTGCAGGCAGAAGTGTATGCGGAACGGAGGCTGTGAGGAGATTCGATCAGAGAACCGCAAGTAGCTGTGTGTGCAATGCTCTGAAAGACGTGGTGACGGAGGCAGTGGGAGAGGGGGTGAGAAAAGACAGCGAGGGCGATATTTGGGCCAGCAAACACCAAATAACAAATCAAGAAATAACTCACCATCTATACAGCATTGTTATCAACACGAGTGTTTCGACAAGGTGCATGGATGTAGAGGGAGGTTGTGACAAGGACAAGGGCAAAAAAGCCAAAGAGAGCTTAGGAAGGGCCAGTAGCACTGAGGAAAATCATTCTCCGGAGAGAAAGAACAGATATGCACTAAGAGCTAGGACAGTGTTTAACGCATCTAGAGGAAACTCTGGTTATACACCTCGCATCTCACCCCCTATTTTGGCAGTGAAAGAGCGGGCAAGAAAAGTGAAAACTAAACTAAACACCTCTGAACAATATTTAAGCCCCAAAACTATCAAAAGCAGGGGGAAAAAGAAAGGGGGCCAAGGGGCAGAGGTAAATATAAAAGTTACCCCCTCACTTAAATCCTACTACAAAGTAATGTCCAACACCACTACCACAACCACAACTTCTACCTCTAGTACCCAGCCCGTGCAGAATAGTAAGGGTACGCACCCCGCTCAGCTATCTAAGTCCATCCCGGCTATCCCGGAGGTAAATTCAGAGATAAATACTGCTCCAGAAGAGGTAATAGTACATGCCGATATTGGCCTGAGTAATCGATATTCGGCTTTAGAGGAGGAAAGTCAAAAGGACACACAAACATCGGCTGGATGCGCAGATATGTTGAACACTGCGCAAGATGTATCAAAAGGTCAGCTCGACCCCACTGATAGTTCAGGTATGGGTGTTACACTTCTTGTAAATAAACCAGATGCAAGTGCAGGTTCGCTGGCAGATATTCTATTGGCCATGAAGGAAGAAATCACAAGCAGGTTTAAAGTCTCTGAAACTAATCAAGCTGAGATGGCAAACAGATTTAATGTCTCGGAGGCCAACCAAGCAGCAATAAAGGCTTCATGTGAGGAGTTGACAAAGAGGGTGGATGAAGTCACTCTTAGGACAGAAGTAATGGAGCTGGAACTTCCTAAGATAAAGGAGTCAGTGAGATCTACTGAGGCAGAGGTTACAAAGCTTTACGCACAGAATAAAGAACTAAAGGAAGATATTGAACGTTTGGAAAATTATTCACGTCGGAATAATTTGAGAATCCTTAATGTGCCAGAATCTATGGAGGGGGCAGATATCAAGGGGTTTGTTATCGCTCTGCTGAGGGGGACAGTGTTGAAAGATATGGCAGAGGTGGACTTGCTGCGGGATATACAGAGAGTTCACCGTGACCCCTACAAGAGAAATCCTACAAAGCAGAAACCCAGAAAAATCTTGGTTAACTTTTTGACATACTCTATAAAAGAACAGATTCTCTCCAATGCATTGAAAGTAGGTCCCATCCACTTCAATAGCTCTAACCCCTTTACATTTTATATAAGATCTGATATTTCACATATCACTGCTGCAAGGCAATGGGAGTTGGGGAAAAGACTAGAGGTGTTAAACAGTTTAGGAGCCAAGGCACAGCTGAAGTTTCCGGCACAGTTGAGAGTTATGTGGAATAACCAAATGCACCTGATTAAGTCTGGGGAAGAAGCGGATGCCCTCATAGCTAAGATTAGAGACCAAAAATAGGGGTAGGGAGCGATAAAGACTTAGATAGATTAATTGGGTCTTTTACTAAAATAATGTGTAATAGGTAGGGATTTTTTTTATAAACAATAGTTGTGATCTTATAGTTGCTTCATGGAGGGGGAAGATGGCTAAATAGGCCTTCGCCTATTAGCAGGGAGGGTTCCTCATGGGCAGAGAGGGCAGAGAGGTCACGGGGTTAGGGGAGGGGGGGGTTGGTAGGGAGGGTGCACGTGGTGGGGGAGCAGTGGGAAAAAATGGAAAAAAAAATCAACCTCATCTAAACCTTTTAAGTAATGTGTTAAGTCTAGCCTCAAAAAAAGGGTCAACACTCATGGGTAGGAAACGAGGAGGATGGCTACCGTGACCTCAAGGAGTAGTGGGGCAACTTTTATCTCGTGGAACGTTAATGGCTTAAGATGCCCTCGGAGGCAGAGGCTTATATTCAAGCATTTAGAATTGTCAACTGCACAAATATGCTTGCTACAGGAGACACACTTGAGCCATGAAGAGAGCATAGCAACTTTCTCAAAAATCACTTGGGTTAAGAGCTTTGGTGCATCAACACAAACAGCCCAAAATAGAGGGGTAGCCATACTAATTAAAAAAGGGACACCCTGTGATATTAAAAAAGTACAGTCAGATTGTTCCGGTAGATGGTTGATCGCTACTTTAGTATTTGAAAATCGCGATATGGTCTGTGCCTCTTTCTACGGCCCGAACTCAGACGACCCCGACTATATCTATAAATTGCAATCAAGATTGATGTTGGAGCCACCACCATATGTGATAGGGGGGGATTTTAATGTTTTGATTGACCCTCTTAAAGATAGATCTAATGTAAGTCATTATAAAGGTGCAGTGAAGGTACGTAGGGCGTTAGTTAACATGATCCACGATATGGATCTAGTAGATCTATGGAGGGAAATAAAAGGAAATGAGAAGGGCTTTACTTTTTTTAGCAAAAAGTATCGTCATTCCTCCAGGATTGATTATATCTTCCTTGATAGAGGCTCACTAGCTAGCATAGAAGAGATTTTAGTCCTTCCGGGTCATCTATCCGATCATGCACCTTTACGTATTGTGTATCAGTTCAAGGAAACTCTGCGACGGGCATTAAGGTGGACCCTTAATAGGACCAAGCTGCAGGACCCTGATGTGATTACCGCTGTACAGGCCTCAACCTCTGAGTTTTTTGTGTTGAACTCCGACTCAACAACCCCAGATGTTGTCTGGGACGCCTATAAAGCCTGGCTCAGAGGGAAACTCCATGGAGTCATCTGTTATAAGAACAAGATCGAAGCCAGGGTATTAAAGGGTATCGAAGAGAGGATAGGTGGCCTGGAGAGAGACAGGGATGGGGCTAGTAATGGGGATCAGGAACAACTTACTCAAATCTTGGGAAAGTTAGAAGAGGCAAGATCAGAATATAGAGGGAAACTAGAAGCTAAATGTAGAGCACAGTGGGAAATTGGTAAGATGCAGAATTATGAGTATGGAGAGAGGGCCGGTGCTTTATTAGCATGGAAAGCTAGAGCCGACCGGACAAGGAATGACATAAAAGAACTTAAAATAAACGCCGGCGGGGAAATCTCAAATAAGATAGATGACATACAGACATGTCTTCTCTCCATGTTCTCAGATCTGTATAGGGAAGATCTGACTCCCCGAACAGGTGTGATTCAGTCATTTATCAGAAACAAACAACTTCCAGTTCTCACAGAAGAAGGTAAAAACAACTTAGATGCTCCCTTTACATCAGATGAGATCATAGCTCAGATAAATAAATCTAAGAATAAAAAGGCTGCAGGATCAGACGCGCTCCCGAGTGAAATATATAAACATCTTAAAGAGGAGCTCGTCAAACCCTTGGAAAACACCTTTAACTCAATTTATGGTCTGGATGGAAAGGTCCCTAATACTTGGAAAGAAGCAATAATAGTTCTGATATTGAAACCAGGTAAGGACCCAAAAAAGGCAGACTCTTACCGCCCAATCTCCCTGCTGAACGCTGATTATAAGATCTTTATGGGCATCTTAGCAGGGAGATTGGCCAAACTGATACCTGGGTTAATACATCCAGATCAGAAAGGGTTTGTCGCAGGTAGACATATACAGGAACAAACACAGCTTCTTATAGGCAACATTGATTTGGCTATCAAGAAGACAGAACCCTTGGCCGTTATCGCAGTAGATGCGGCCAAGGCGTTCGATAGGGTCTGCTGGGCATACCTATGGGAGGTCCTGAGGGCTATGGGTTTTGGTCCTATTTTTATTCAGACCCTGCAGAATTGTTATCAGGGTGCTTCTGCCCGAATACTCTTGAACGGGTTCCTCACCGCGAGTTTTAAAATTCAGAGAGGAACGAGGCAAGGGTGTCCGATTTCACCCCTTTTGTTTAATTTATATATGGAGCCGTTGGCACAGACGATTAGATTGGATGAGTCAATCTATCCATTCAGATCAGAACATTATAGCTCAAAAATAGCTCTGTACGCTGACGATCTGGTTCTGTATACAAGCGACCCGGATACAGCTATTATAAGGGTGGAAGAGCGTATGCGCGAGTTTGGAGCAATTTCTGGGTTTCTTGTAAATAAAACCAAGACGGAGGTGATGTGTTGGAATTTGGAGTGGACAGGGACAGAAAGTGAAGAGATGAGATACTTGGGGATCTATGTAGTGAAGGAAATTGAAAAGATCCCTGAGTTAAATTTAAAAAGGGTGGTAAAGGAAATTGACAGCTTATTCAGCAGATGGAAAAATCTACCTCTGACTATATATGGAAAAACCAACTTAGTAAAGATGGTCATCCTTCCTAAACTGTCATACCTCTTTTCTTCAATTCCTTTGACATTTTCAAGTAAAAGCCTGAGTAAAGTACAGAGTAAGATCAACAGTTTCATTTGGGGCAATAAAGGGGTTCGACTAGCGTGGAAAAAACTTAGACGTAGATTAAAAAAAGGAGGGCTGGCGCTTCCAGACGTAAGACTATATGCAGATGCGTTCCAGTTTAAAAGCATACGAATGCTGTTAGTTAAGCCAGGGGAATCAGCTTGGGGGAGGCTATTAGGTGAAATGGTGCGGGTAGAAGGGGGAGGTAACGGAGAAGCATTTCTGTATAAATTTGGATCCCCTAGGTTCTTCAAGAGGGTACGTCTGAAGGTTCTAAGGACAGCTTTGGAGACTTGGTGTAGGCTCAGGCATGGATGGGGCATTGGATACTATTCTGATTATGCCCCTATATGGGACGGCCCAGGGACCCCGGGCTGCTTGCAGGATGGCTTGGCACTGCCGATAAAGAGGGCCAGTGTCAAAATCTGGTCTGAGTTGTTGGACAGTGGGGGGATACTCCCCTGGGATTATCTGAGAGCTAAGATTGGCACCGGGCTCTCAAGATTTAAATACATACAGTTAACATCATGGTATGAGGCGGAAAAGCGGGAGATAAGCGGAAACTGGGAGATTGAAGACTTGTTGCAAGAGACAAGCCCACTGAATAAGGAAATATCTATTTGGTATAACAGTCTGCTAGATGCCGAAGACCATAAGACCCCCGCTTCTGTAGCAGTGTGGACAGGATCCCCACTTGGACCATCAGCAGACCTTTTGTATGAACCCTCACTGAAGACCCTGTACAGATCAGTTAAACCTGCCTGCCTAAAGAAAAATCACTTTTTTGTTATTAATAGACTCTACTACACCCCGGCAAAAATTGCAAAGTTTGCTCCTTTTCCCGTTCCTAAATGCCCTAGATGCGCAGAACCCTTAGCAAATGACTTACATATTTTCTATGAGTGCTCAGCACTCACAAGATACTGGGCTGAGGTAGGGGACAACTTACTGGGCATATTTAATACCAACATTGAGATCAATATACAACTGGTATTTTTTGGAGACGATGGTCAACTCAGCCAGAACCTTTCGCAGAAAGATAGGGGCCTATTACTGAATTTGATACTGCTGGCAAGAAGGGAAGTGTGTAAGAGGTGGAAGGATGCCCTACCCCCGCAAAGGGAGGAATGGCTCAAAGCTGCATTTGCTATGGCGCGACTAGAGTACGATGGAGCGGAAGATAAAATCTTGAATATCTGGCACCCCTTGGTGAGCTGGGGCAAGGACTTAAGATTATTGTAACATCATTGGTCTTATGATTACACCAGGGTCCCATACAAAACAATGGGACTGGTCGGATGACCCAAGCGAGTGCGGTAAGCCGTAGGGGCGACCAGTAACGAAGGCGGCTTCATAAGACCCGCAGAGGCTTGTCAGGTGAGATGAGGACCAAAAAAAAAAAAAAAAAAAAAACTAGTGTGATACATCATTTTATTTTTTAATTGATCTTAGGGGCGCCCAATATTTATCTGCTTTTAAAACTTCTGAAATAAGAATAAATCAAAACTTGAAATTATAAGTCAATTAACCCGTTTCATGCGTCGAACATTCAGCGCCAGTGCTGAACGTTCTAAGAAATGAGTGAGGCCGTGTCGGCCATTGGACGCGCGCAGCACTACGGAGGTAGTGCTCACAACGTCCAACGGCCGATGGCAGCACTAAAGGAGTTAAGTCCTTTTATTTGACACATCGTCAAAAAAACATATTCCATTATGACAAAGAATATGCATGCATAGTTCATCCCAATACAAAATTAGTACCTTCTTTGGCACATGAATTCTGTTCAGTCCTGTCCATAGGTTATAGTGAAGCTTCTTTAGGTTTAGCCTGTAAAAGTCAATCTCGCAGTATTGTTTATTCTTCTCTGATTCAGTACCTTATTATTAGACCCTCACTCTAAGATGAACTTGCAATGCTATGTATGCTCACATATCACATTATTGCTAAACACACATAGCAGGCAAGAGCAAACCAATAATATATTTGGCACCCCAGGAACTGGTCAACAAGAGTGGCAAAGCCACAAAGACAAAACCAAGAGGTTTGAGAGGTTTGTTAATTAAATTGGAACATGTCCACAACAGTGAATCTAGAGAGAATTAGACATCAGCATCTTTCCATTACACATCAGCATCTTTCCATTACACATCAGCATCTTTCCACTACACATCAGCATCTTTCCATAAGTTAATGATACTAATGAGGATGCACAGCAAAATGGAAGAGAAAACTTAGGAGATATTCTAGAGATCTTACTGGCTTGTTGATGGAACATATATAATATCATATGAGGAAATTACTAATGGAACTTGGAGAAGTCAGAACAGAGATTAAGAATTTGAATCGGGAAGAAGTTAAAAATAAGAATGATGACATTTGAGAGGGCATAATGAATACATAGTGAGATGAGAAATTAAAAAGCTGTCAAATTCATGTGCAATGAAAGATTACAATACAGACAGGATATACACTTATGCAGGCAAGTCTGATGATGCAGATAGGAACAAGCAAAAAGAACAATTGATGGACAGAATGCTGAACAATGTCAGACATACACCCGAGTACAGAGATCTGGACCTAAATCTATCATTTGTTTGCTCACCATGCCATTCCAGTTCAAGCCCAGCCATAAGCTAATCAGTCTTGACCCTGTTTCCCATGGTAACAGTCCAGCCCAAACTGCCAGGTCAGGTCCTCCCTGGACTAGAAACAAGCATCCTGGAACCAGTTTCGGGGTATCACCCCTCATCAGCAAGGCTAGCTTGATTTCAGTGACATGAAGAGCCCCTCCCACATCATTGCACAGTAGATCAGATTAAATAAACTTCTTAACCAGTTTATCAAATAGGGAACATATATCTGATGAAATTTCTGTTCTCCGTAAAGGTCTCCTCTACAAATCTACTGTTGGACCTGGCCCTGCCCAGGTGCGGGTGGCATGACCTCGTAGTGGTTTGCTGCCATCTTGTTTTAGTAGCTTTTCGATCCATTCCCCTTATTATTTATCTGACCCAGGGAACATAGGAAAAATATGAGACTGACACCCCTAAAATCAGAATTACGTGATACACTCTTTAGGAAGAGTGCTCTAGAAATAGGACTTCTGGGCCGGGACTGTCCTCCAGGCAATCTGGCTGGACGATACTGCTAGGATGTGTATTCCCCATCTAGAGACAGTGACATGGCTTGGGGAAACTCCGCCATCTGGTATCTGCTGTCTGCCCTTTAGATTAGAGGGGAGGTGTAGTTTCGGGGCTGCGTCCTGTCCTCCACAATGCCGGCGCCGCTTCCTGCTGGGCGGCTGACGACCCTGCCTTCCTGCTTCAAAGGTTGAGGTGACCCCTGACGGGGGCCACCCCCACCCGGGCCTAGGGGAGGGAAACACCCGGCCTACATGAAAGGAGATAAAAGACTTTTTGAGGGATAAAAGAAGGACACTGGAACTAGAGAATCAGATCTGCTAGGGGAACCTCCGAAGAGGTACCCCGGGAGCCCTCCTAAGGCACGACGGGTGTGCCTATCATCTGAGTCCTGCTGACGCTGTCGCGGCTCCAAGACTTCGCCATCCACAAGGGCCCTGCTGACGCTGTCGCAGCTCCAAGTCTTCGCTATCCACAAGGGCCCTGCTGACGCTGTCGCGCCCCCAAGCCTTCACCATCACCTGAGCCCTGCTGACGCTGTCGCAGCTCCAAGTCTTCGCTATCCACAAGAGCCCTGCTGATGCTGTCGCGGCTCCAAGTCTTCGCTATCCACAAGGGCCCTGCTGACGCTGTCGCGGCCCCAAGCCTTCGCCACCACCTGAGCCCTGCTGACGCTGTTGCGGCTCCAAGTCTTCGCTATCCACAAGAGCCCTGCTGACGCTGTCGCGGCTCCAAGTCTTCGCCATCCACAAGGGCCCTGCTGATGCTGTCGCGGCCCCAAGCCTTCGCCATCACCTGAGCCCTGCTGACGCTGTCGCGGCTCCAAGTCTTCGCTATCCACAAGAGCCCTGCTGACACTGTCGTGGCTCCAAGTCTTCGCTATCCACAAGAGCCCTGCTGACGCTGTCGCGGCTCTAAGTCTTCGCTATCCACAAGAGCCCTGCTGACGCTGTGGCGGCTCCAAGTCTTCGCTATCCACAAGAGCCCTGCTGACACTGTCGTGGCTCCAAGTCTTCGCTATCCACAAGAGCCCTGCTGACGCTGTCGCGGCTCCAAGTCTTCGCCATCCACAAGGGCCCTGCTGACGCTGTCGCGGCCCCAAGCCTTCGCCATCACCTGAGCCCTGCTGACGCTGTCGCGGCTCCAAGTCTTCGCTATCCACAAGAGCCCTGCTGACGCAGTCGTGGCTCCAAGTCTTCGCTATCCACAAGAGCCCTGCTGACGCTGTCGCGGCTCCAAGTCTTCACTATCCACAAGAGCCCTGCTGACGCTGTGGCGGCTCCAAGTCTTCGCTATCCACAAGAGCCCTGCTGACACTGTCGTGGCTCCAAGTCTTCGCTATCCACAAGAGCCCTGCTGACGCTGTCGCGGCTCCAAGTCTTCGCCATCCACAAGGGCCCTGCTGACGCTGTCGCGGCCCCAAGCCTTCGCCATCACCTGAGCCCTGCTGACGCTGTCGCGGCTCCAAGTCTTCGCTATCCACAAGAGCCCTGCTGACGCAGTCGTGGCTCCAAGTCTTCGCTATCCACAAGAGCCCTGCTGACGCTGTCGCGGCTCCAAGTCTTCACTATCCACAAGAGCCCTGCTGACGCTGTCACGGCTCCAAGTCTTCGCTATCCACAAGAGCCCTGCTGACGCTGTCGCGGCTCCAAGTCTTCGCTATCCACAAGAGCCCTGCTGACGCTGTCGCGGCTCCAAGCCTTCGCTATCCACCAGGCCCTGCTGACGCTGTCGCGGCTCCAAGTCTTCGCTATCCACAAGGGCCCTGCTGATGCCGTCGCGGCCCCAAGCCTTCGCCTTCACCTGAGCCCTGCTGACGCTGTCGCGGCTCCAAGTATTCGCTATCCACAAGAGCCCTGCCGACACGGTCGCGGCTCCAAGCGTTCAACATCACCCTGAGCCCTGCTGACACTGTCGCGGCTCTCAGCTTGCACCATCACCCGAGCCCTGCAGACGCTGTCGCGGCTCCAAGTTTCTACTATCACCCGAGCCCGGCGGACACTGTCGCGGCTCACACCCGTCTTCCACCTGTACTGACCAGCAGCAACGTAGGGTGCGTTACGCACTCCTGGCCGCACTGCTGAGGGCGTCACAAACTGTGAGAACTCCACCCGAGTACCCAGTGTACTCCTGCCCACACTGCTGGTGCGTCACGAACTTTGAGGACAGAACCAGGAGTACGAAGCATACTCCAGGCCGCACCGCTGGTGCGCCACGAACCCTGAGACTAGAATCACAGCCTCATCGGAGGTACGGTGCGGATTGAATGGTTATTCACCTACTGAGAGAGTTATATGAAGAAGCCTATATTTTTACTAGAACTCTGTGTCTTGTCTATTTTGTCGTGGGTCTCCTCGACTACTACGTGCAGTCCGAAATACTTGGCCTGCTAACTAGAGAATAAGCCTGCCTGCCCTCGCTACCATCCTCCCAAGGGGAGCAGGCGTCATTTGGGGAAGGTCCCCTCCCTTCCTGTACGTGGGAGTGGGGTTCCTACTTGACTGGGGTGCGTCCCTCAGCCAGGTGGGGATTCCATTTCTAAGATCGACTATACGTCTGATAAACGAGAGATGAAAGGGGACGCCCTATGTTGGCATCTAGACTTAATTTGAAGGAAAACTTCATCAACTAACCCAGCAAATCTCAAGTGATAACTAATATTGTAACAATCTCTTTGAAGATAAAACAGGATATTGAAGCCATTGGATAGGTCAGCTATTTGAATGAACCCCATCATGGTGTCTCATATACCAAGTGTAAGGAAATGCCTCTTTTTGCAGGATCACCCTACAGTTTTGGACTGATGCACTGGTTTTTTAGACTCTGAGAGTGCATCGAGGACTACTAACCAAAACTTAGTGCAGTGCTCAGACCCTTGAAACATGTATGACTAATTGGCTTATCCACAGCTGGCATAAGTTAACTTTTATAAGCCCCTACGTTTATAAGTCCCTAGCATATGGTACCAGGGCCTGTACGTTAAAGTGTCCCTCATGGACTGCAGCACTAAATATGCCACCATAAATGTGACAAAGCACAGCAAGGCTCCCATCTTAGCCTGCCATTGCTGCCAGGCAGAGCAGTTTTCAAACTGCTAACTCATTTTTGTTATTTAAACTAATGACAAAGTCCAGACCTTCCTTTTTATGGTCTGGCTTCACAGTGCAGCTGTCACCAGACAATTATGCATCACTAGAGAGGAGTTTTGGCACCCGCCACATGTTAGGAGCCAGGAGTACACGTTATGGTTGGGCAGAAGTTGTGTTCTTCCACAAAAAAAGTGCATGCTCTCCGCACAGCTGTGGTCATTTTGTTATTTATCCAGCTATCTGCACTTAAACTTTCTGGGATATAGACCAGACATTGTAAAGCTATTAAAGGGTCTAGATAACTAGATCATTTTTGGTGGTTTTGTCTGACAGCAGCACACACTGGAGGAAGGCAGTCATTAACCTACATGGATGTTTAGGTCTGGCTTGACAGTGCAACTGTAATCTGACCTTTTAATCTCCACTAATATTAATCCACAGATCTTTGCTTCCAAACAAATACTTATCCATTCCCATGCGATTTACTTGTAATGCTCCACATTACCATACAGCATTCCTTTACAGCCAGAAAGTACTGGCATTGCCAATGCTTGTTAATTAATGTCACCCCCAATGCAGGCGTATCAAGCCATCAGGCACAGTGCTGCATAATAGTACGTTGGACATTAGTTTTTATATGTCCTAACAGCAAAAACCCTAATTGTTATTTTTGCTGTAGAAAGGCTAGTAGCTCCATTGGCGAGTACAGGTTTAAACGCGGGCAACTCAGCTGTGCTAGCTTCTGAATGAGACTACGTGTTGTCACTTCAAGGTTTCACAAGAATCATTACATTAAAACTAGCTTTGTGCCTTTAGTCGAATTTAATGCAATCTTTCAGTTAAAAGCGTCTTTAGAAATTTGACACTCTGTTGCCCAAATTTTCCAGGGACCGTTTACTGTTGCTGGCCATGAGGCAGACTTCTGCCCTCCTGGGGGGGAAGAGGGAGCTGTGCATGATTGAAGAAGGAACACAAAGGGTCTGCCATTGGAAGAGGTGTTACCTCTCCCTGGCACTAGGGCCAAATCAGCTGAGAGCCCAAAAGGTGAGCTTCAAATGGGGAAGCCACCTTTGAAGGGCCAATAGTGGACACTCACAACAGGGGCAGCTCTTTTGTTCAGGTAGACAGGTCGGTGTTGGGGGGAAAAGAGGGAGAAACGGATGCCAAACCAGTTTTCCTGTGTGTGTGTAGCCCTCACACACCCTACCTCTAGGCTGGGTCACCAAGCTCCACACACCGAGTGAGGGCTTCTGCCATCTTAGCAGTGAAAGAATATTGCATTCTGGGGTAGTTAGATGCCACACTATGCATGAAGTCGTCAAAAGGCTGGGACCTGGTAGCAGATTATTTTGTAGTAAATGCATCCCAAGGGTAAGATCTGGGCAAAAAAAATGACACAGACCTCAGATCACATCTGCACTGGAGAGAGGAACAAGACAGGACCACCCTGCTGTTCCCTGAACCCGGCAAGGAGAGGCTGTACCAAAGAATGCACAGCACCTGCTGATCTTTGGACCGTCAGAGAGAGGACTGTGCCTGTGGTGCCTTGCTCGCGGAAAGGTTGCATTCAAGCCACAAGGAGAAGAAAAAGTGACTCCAAGAGTCAGTTTTGCTGACTTCCTGTTACAGCTCCCAGGTCACAAAAGCTGAAGATGCCTGCCTTCTCAAGTTGGTAGCCACAACAGCTTGATCGCTACTGACCTCTGAATCCCAACCTGAGAGACAGTCTTGATGCACCCAGGAGAGTCACCAGAGTGCAGTCTGTCATCCAAGACGGACACTAGCTTTAGTTATAGGGAACCGCTGGTTTCTCTGAAACCGGAGACCAGGAGCGGACTTCGAGGGACCTCAATCTTGGTTATGGTTAAAGGCACCCCACTGTGTTTGTAGACCAAGTGGTTGCTCCTTAAAGACCCCATCTCCCGATCAGCACCCTCAGCATCCTATATCCCTTGCATTGGGGCCACATTGATTTCTAAGACATAGATCCAGGACTGGAGGCTGCTATGACTGCAAGGTAACTGTCCTGCCAAGCCTCATTTGCCCCGTTACTTGTTCATCCTGGAGTTGATCAGACAAAGCGGGCCAGAGTAACTGAACACAACTTTACAAAAGTTTTCAAAGTTATTCAAGTAACCACTAACTGTGGTAGTAGCCAATGCTTGTTTGTGATTGGAATAAAAATCAGTGCTTTATTATTTGCTTGATTTATGTCCCTGGTACCATTTGGTGGATTTAGTTCTTTTTGGGGTCTACAAAATCATTAAAATATAAGCTATTTTATAAATTGGTGTTAGATTTTCTTTGTGTTACATTTCTGTCTTATTCAGCTTTTTTGGTACTTCTAAATGCTGTGCACTTGTTAATTTGCAAAAGCCAGACTGCTCAAAGCCACTGCTACCCATGTATGAGCTAAGGTTTTGCAAACAAGCCTGACTGGACCCAAGCCAGGTTTGAGTTTATTACACGAGGAGATCGCATAACTACACCATATAATAAACCACTTTCCTCACACTAAGGCATTTAACTGTAGGGGATACTGGATATGGGATGCAAACCACTTTTAAATTAAACAATAAAACCCAAGTGATACCTCATGATAATGTTATCAATGTATTCTTCAATTTGGTACTCAATTCTCCCATCCTATTGTAAAGCACTCTGATATCCCTCTTCGTGCTATATAAAACTTTATGAATAAAATAAAAATGATTTTGACAATATGTAGAAATGTAGACCCAAAAATAGTCTGAATAGAAATGAAAGCCAAGAATTTCTGAATCTGAGGGCAACAATGTAGTGGCTTTGAAATTTGACCGGTGTAAACAAGACGCCCTACAACAGAGGTCTTCAAACTTTTTGATGCTGAGACCCTCCTGTCAAACTTTTTTAGGCGAAAGGACCCCCTCTGGACAAAAATTTATAGAACCTGGTCCTCCTCATCATTGCCAATTATCCAGCGGCGGCCGGCTCAGGTAAGCACGGTGGGCGTAGGGGACTCAAACTAGGTATTACTTATTTATTTAACTATACCTACTCCATCGTCTGTCGACTTCCCTGCCTGTCCCGAACCACCGCGCTTACCTGAGCCGGCCACCGCTGGATAGGCGGCAATGATGAGGAGGACCAAGTTCTATACATAAATAAATGAAACAATGTTTAGCAAAGCAAAGGTCAGTGAGCTTGGGGGGCATGGTCAAATGTGTCTCTAAAAACAGTGTGCTTCATTTATGAGGCATTTGCGTAGGGCAGCGCCGCAAAGTCTTCTTGCTGCGCTGCCCTACGCCAATGTGAACGGGCATGAATGCACCTTATTCATGAAATATGCTGCATTCCTGTCCTTTCGCTCTGCGTTGGCGCACAAGTTGCTGCCAAGTCTCCTTGGTTGTAACTAGGCTTTGAACATGCATTGTCCATACCTCCAGTTTTGACATAGACTATAACATTTCGTATGAAGCGGCAAAGTTTCAGTTCTATTAGAGACATTGAGGTGAGGATTATCCTACCCAACAACCTTCTAATGAACATTCTCCCTTCCTGTGAATGATGTAATTTAGAGTTCGTTTTTTCAGAGTAAAGGATATTGACGTAACTGAATTTGTATCATTATACTTAATGAAACTATTATTCATAAGTTCACATGATGTATTGATTTATGTTTTTTAAAACATATGTTTATAGACATATAAGAAAAGCAGAACGACACCAATTAGTTTCATAGCTCAGCTAGGGTTCACATAAAAGATGATGATTAATAAGTGCATCACAGTTATAGCTTAGCATGGAAACATTCAACAAACACAGAATTGCGCGGAAAAGACACAGTAGAGTGCAAAGACATATAACCCAGTTGCACAAAAGTAAGATGCTCCTCTCGCCCCTTCCTGGTACATCTTTGCCTGGCCAACCAAAGCAGGGTCATTGTAATGATGAAAGTTGTGTTTCCCACGCGTTCTGAAAGACTCTGGGGCAGGAGGTAGAAGATTTGAAAACATGGAAAGTCTCTAAAATAATAGGGAAAAGCCACACTGTTTCGGGGTGCACTTCTGGCAGCAAGTGATAAAGGGCATGATTGTGCTGATATATAACGAGGTTACTATTGAACTGGATAACATAACAGGTTTGCGTTGCCTTATTAAGTTTGGAGCTGCAGAGTGGTCAGTGAGAGGAAAGTTAGAGCTTGTTCGCATGAAGCAAGAGGAAAATGAAGAGTAGACTGAGGATAATGTATAGGACTGATTGCCATGACTGGCGGACTATATATTTTCTTGTAATTAAATATACTTGTGTTTTTGAGAACTATAATTTTACCGTTAAATAAATGACCTTGGAAATGACAGCTGTTCGCATGAAGATGAAGAAAGACAGAGTAATCCTCCCGTCTGTCCTTCCTAGAATTGAAACGCTTCCTTCTTGATAACTGTTTATGTTGCTCCTCAGTCGGATGCTCCGAAAGTCATTGGCACCTAATTAAATCAGAGTCAAGGACGCAGACTCAATGGCGCCCCCTGGGAACACATTAACGCCCCCAAGGGGGGCGTCCCCCACAGTTTGAAGACATCTGCCCTACAACAACCATCAGGTGGGGATAGTTGCAGGGCACTACAGCACAACAGCCTTTAAGAGGTCAGAACTGAAAACCATTTTAAGATGCTATAGCTATCTTAACTTCATTGATGAGGATACATATAGGTATTTGAATGTAGATAGTACTATGAAAGATATAACATATTTCTTACCTAAAATTCACAAAGGCAGCAGGATACCCTCTGGGATTAATGTCAGTACTGAGTACAGTTAAGAATATGTGAACATATAACAAGCCTCCATGGTAGCAACTTTACCTTCTTAACTCCCACATCAGAGATATTTTACGTCAATGATATGATTTCTAATGGTTAGATTTGTACTCTTAGGTCACGATGGATGGAAAACATTAACAGGGCCTTAGAGCTATGAAATATTTGGCCAATCAAATCAGCAACCTTTAGCAGTCACGCAGCTATGTTGTTGGTATATACAAAGGTTTTTCTAACACCCAAGTACTTTTTGTGCCAAGAACCTAATCGCCAGATCAGAGGCACTGCAATGGGCTCCCTCTTAAGCCCGACCTGTTTATCACTTGGTCAAGATCTCTGAAATACCTCCCTGGAAAACATCATACAGTGGGGTAGCTATATAGTTGACCCCATGTTAATATGGAATTAAACTACTGAGGGTTCACACGCCTTTCATAAATATCTGAATGCAAATGATATGACTATCAGACTTGCTTTGGATTACAGCAACAAAAGCATTACTTTTTTGGATATAGACATGTGTGTTGAACAGGATAGACTTTAAATTAGACTATTCAGGACACCAACATCAACCAATATTGCACTGCACTCCACACCCTACAAGAGAAATTAAATCACTCCATATGGAGAACTGGATCGGGCACAATGCAGTCCTAAAAAAGCTTTTGAGATAGAATTGCTTACCAAGGCCAAAGGATTTTTAGAAAGAGGATACAAATACCGGAGGTTATTGGGGACAGACAAGATAAAAATCACTAAGAGGCATGAACTTTTAACCCCTTGGCCGCGGCGGTAATTCCGCCGCGACGCTAGAGGGGAGGGGGTGGCACGCAGCGCCGCCATGCTCGTGACGGAACCACTCCGTCACGAGCCACGGTGGCGCTGTGCTTGTGACGGAATGGTTCCGTCACTGACCCGCCCGCTCAATAGAATGCACTGCGCAGACGTGAAATCACTGCAGCGCAGGCGCGGCAGCCGGGCCGCGACGGAACCATTCCGTCACCAGCACAGCACCACCATGGCTTGTGACGGAATGGTTCCATCACGAGCATGCAACAGGTTAAAGGCTATCCATGAAAAAGAAGTCCCACTACATATGGACCTAAATTCGGAGGATTCATGTGCCAAAGAAGCTACTAAGTTAGTATCTGCATGAACTTCACTAAGCTTACAGTTAGGTTTTTATAATGGATAATGTTTTGTTGACCTATAATGTGTCCAACTAAAAGCACTTTTAAATCTCCTGTATAAGATTACTTTAGACATGAATTTATAAGTGGCTACATGACGGGTGCTCAGGACATAATTTTTTCAATAACCTATATGCAGTATTTAAAGATCTTCAGTACGAAGCACCTCTCGCCACCACCATCCTCTACAACTCCAGGCAGATGGTCTAATGTTTAATATAGATCACCTTTTCTTAGTTGGGATATGTTTAACCACAATAGTACAAAACCATAAACATGGTCATCCAGTTGATACCAGCTACCAACATCATGTCACTACCCCCCTGTTCTACAACTAGAAGAGAGTTTTTTATATCACGACCATTCAACAAGGATTTTTAGCACAAATAGTGTCATAGCTCAATTACCACATACTACCCAAAGCAGGACACCAAAATAGGCACTAATAGCCTACTCAAAATATAACACAATCACAAATGTCAGGAAAGCTAAAGTACAACCACCAGAGCAGCACAGAACCAAACTCCATGTTGTAGTTTCTCACAGAAGATTTTTGATCTGGATTGTCTGGCTGAATTTTGTCAGTCTTACGTCAAAGCAGGAATAAGAACTTTAGTGGCTGTATCTTAAATACAAAACAAGGGCTAGGTCCTAACATTTTGCACCCCTGCATTTTTTAGGGGGGTTAAGCAAATCTCAGTGGAATGCTCACAATCCTAACTTGCTCTAAACAGAAACAATACTCCTCCATGCAGAAAAGCTCTTATATGTGATAGAAGGCAACACATGTCATGGGAGCTCATGTGTTCTAATATTGCAAGAGTTCAAAAGACTGAACACGTTCCTGGGTAGCTATTTTGGATTCACAGAGCAGAAGGACTCCCCAAAACCGTCATAATCCACTTCCTAATGCGTTTATGCACCGAACCACAAGAAAACCTGACAATGCATTTGAGCATCTCCAAAAGGAGAATCTTCTGCAGCACAACAGCAAGTAGACATGGATTCTAACAGAGAAGGCTCCTGGGGCCACAATACCAGAGTCTGCAATGAGAGGACAGTGGGTCCCCGAGTTAGAACAGGGCTGTATCTGCAGGGGAGTGTCTGTTAATACATTTAGTAAAGAAATGATTCAGCAACCACAATTTAAATATTAGCATCAAGTATGCAAAATAAAAGACTGAAGTAAAGATTTGCAGATCTGATCGACCAGAGATCAACTTCCAGCCAGCAGAGAGATTTATGGGGAGACCTCAACTATTGTACAGAGGCTCTGGAGACTATACAAGTTCTAAAAGTAAAGAACACACACAAGGGAGGACAGTACAAGTCCTTGTCTTGAGAGCTCCGGAAAGGATGCAAACAATATTTTACAAATAAATAAATCCTTCCCAACATTCCTTCTCCATTGGAAGCATCGCTGCTCTTACATCAGGCATTGCATCATCATTTTAGTATAATCACTGCACATCAAAAGGATTGACATGAAAGGTGGAGGAAACAGCAATTAACTACATTTAAATCTAGTTTCTTCTTACTTTAATAGGCTTCTGACATGAAAGCACTGAAAGAAGTAGAGACGCACGACTCAGACAAGTACAGCAGCGCACGAGAACCAAGGAGCAGAGATACCAGTGACAATCACAATTTCCCAAACCCACTGGACATAGGATGCCACTGGAAACACACTTAAGGCGACAGAAGGAATGCTCGCCATCTTGCTAACCACGGTCAATCACGCGTGGCAGCATTCCAACCCATCGATCATATGAGCCCTAATCAGGATGGAGCTGGTCTTGGAGTGTTTTCTGGTTCAGGGAGGACCTGGCCTGGCAGCTCGAGCTGGACTGTCCTTATTGGAGAAGAGTCAAGACTGATATTCATAGGCTGGGTCCAAACTGAGGCGGCATGGTGAGAACATGAATGATGGGTTGGGCTGCTACTCTGAGCGGTTGTCAGTGGTTAGAAACACTGCAAGTATTCCTCCCATCACTGTGTGTTCGGTCTGCCACTGCATTTTTTGCCAGCACTGGAACCCAGCCAATCAGGCTCAATAAGCCTAAAAATGTGGACAGGTGCAGAAAACACTTGGGGATACCCCCAAAAGGTTTTAAAATGCTCAAATAGCATTGTATAGTGTCAAAGCCAACTCACCCCAAACTAGGAAAATAGAAAGTGCAATACATAGAGTCTAGAAGAAGCCATTTGGAAAAAACAGGTCACTTTTTGAGAAATCTCAGCACTCAAATCAATCACATATGCAACACACATCCATATATAACTTCAAAGTAAAAAAAGATAAATATTTCAAAATTAAACCCTCCGAAAACAATGAACAGTTAATCCCACCCCAAGTAACAAGCGGACCAACTTCGATTTAACCCTATCTCAGTCAAGGAGATGCTAACCATTCTAGGAAAGGTCAACCCATTTATATTAACAGACGAACATTCACACTTAAGCAGATACAAAGGAAACCCTGACTCTTACTAAATGTGCTTCCTTTCCACAGTCATCTTCCCACACTGCTTGAAAGACCGCTGTATGACACCAATCTGAAAAACTCTAGATGCAGAGGAACCTACACAACTACTGACCAGTGTCACAATTTGTGCTTCTTACCAAACTTCTGGGATAAATAGTATGACACCGACACAGAGTACACATTTTGAATGCTGCACTAAATAGGGTGTTAACCATGCACCGGATCAAGCAGCTACCCTGCTTGGAATCTGAGATATTCTAATGTATCTTGACACAGTGGTACCCACACTTTCTGATGCCTTTCCAAAGTGACCACCTATGCCTTCGTGGAGTATTTGAACAGCCCGACTGCCCAAATCTGCATGCAAACTGATCTTATCATTCCAATCTTCAACTCACTCATTGCCCCAGGCAAAGTGGCATTCTCTTTTGCTCCAATCCTATGCAGCATGCCACAAGGTTCTCCCTGGTGTTTTTAATATGTACATGATAACACGGCAAACATCCAGAGAAGGACATCATATGTTCTTAGAGGGCATGCAGTTCTATTTCTTACAATCAGGGCTTGCCCAGCAACTTAGGGCCTAGCATCTTAGATAGGTTGCGCTCCCTCTGTGCTCCCTCCCTAGCACTCCTCTACCTTAGACACTCTATTGTTGCAATTCAGAGATCTCAAAGCTTAAGTAAAACACTCCAGAATCTTCTCCAAGGCTTCACTGCAGGAGGCACCGATACAGAAATATCAGAACAGCTGCAGATGTTTTTGGCCTCATTCGTCTGCGATGGTTAATATTTTTTCATAATACACAGATTCAGGCCACAACGTTCCAAATCCTTTCCTTGGTAAAATTGGAGTGGTGCAGTGCCCATTACAAGAGGGCATTCATATTGGGTTGGTGAGCAAGCTACACACTGTACAATCTCTCCAGCCAGGCTGATCTCTGGCATTATGGAATGTCCAGGCTAACACAACGGTTGTTCTGATGAAGATCTGCATGCGGTGGTTGAAATTACCCTGATCTCTGAAGACCGGTCGAAACATCGACAATTCCAATTCCTTCTTTGGCCTGCATTACTACCTTTTGACCCTTGTTTAATCTCCAAGAGGTCTTCCAAGGAATAAGATAGTGGAATGTCAATGTATACAGGCTCAACATTGGTTCGGTCGACTAATCACGTAATCCAGCCAGTGTTGTGTTTATAAAATAGGGTATTTTTGTTTCTCATTTTTCCTGATTGCTCCTTTCCCTTCCACTTTCACATTGCACTTGAGCCCTTCCTTTTTACTTTCTTTCTGACAACCGTCTATTTGTCATAATGATTGGTTAAATATTGCTTGTTCATGAAGACTATATGAAGAAAGGTTTTTTTCTTAGAAAACACTGTTTCCTTTGGCCCTTCTCTCTGCACAAGAATTTATGTTCCTTGTATGACCGTTTGAATTGATTTCTCCAGTACTGTGTACCCGAGGAGGGCTGGTAAGATACATTAGGACGAAGTATTGTATATCCTGTACAGATTCCCAGGTCTTCAGACGTTCTCTGGGAGAACCTCATTAGTATTTAATGGCACATCTTATTCACACCACTTTAAAATGGCAAAACTGCAGTATTAATAAGTACATAAAAACCAAGTCATTATATATAGATTACCATGCCATCAACTGTGAATTATCATGATGCAAGTCACAGGCGAGTTCTTGGTTCTATCAAACACGAGTCCAGAATGCTAAAGTGACATCACAGTCTTACCTAATAGGAGTAAATTATACATCAAAAGGCAATATTATTCTACCTTTGAAGCAATTAATAGACACTAGAAGACGACAGAATCTGGCATTATTTACAAAGGATGGGGTTTGGCCTTTGAGGGTGCAGCTGTACTTTGGAAAACTTGCACACTAGTTACTGTCAAAACAACACTGGAGAATGGTTAGGACTCCAGTATGTTATTAGGAGAAAAGAGGAGCAGTGGAGATTCACGTGGGATGTGAGGTTTCATGGGAAGCTGGGTGGTGTGGTCGACAGCTCTGCCTGTGGACAGTAAAATTAACTGGACACTTCAGTCGTCTTTAAAAAAAATAATCAGCTATCCTTTTGCTCCTAACAAGCGAACTGTCCTTTCATGTTATGTGTGCTATATACTGTATTGTAAAATAGCAATAAAAATATTTAAAAAAACAATAGTGTTTTAAGTGGAGTAACTTTCTATGTGCTGCATTAGCATGCAACACGACACAATTATATAATTGTGCCACAATTGTCCAGTTCCGATATGTCACAGATATGCAAGCGGGATAGTATGTTCAATCATTTATCTTTGATTAATCGTTCATTTTTACAAGGCAATAGCTGATTTGCTATTTCCTAGTGCTGTCAAGAGCTGTATGACCAAATTTAAAGGTACTCAATCCTAAATCTTTTAAGGATTAAACACCAAGTTGCCCCTCCCCGGAATGAAACCCGTGGACCGAAATATTTACCAACCTTGCCCATGTCCTCAGGGTCACCATAATATAGTTTTCAACAAAACAAGGTTATTAAGAACTTTAGCCCATTTGGTTCAATTAAGATGAATGAGGACTGCAACCCCCAAAATATATAGCTCTGATGAACGAATGGATAGGATCAAGCTGTGTTCCTGATGATATGAATTCATCTAGGAACCTCAGCTGACAGATGTCAGCAATGAGCGTGTAACACTCTGGAGTGTGTTGAGTTGCCTATGCTAAGGTGTTTCTTTCTCACAGTGCACACTTGTTGAGAAATTCTAGTGAATGGAAGTATATTACATCTACAGGTGTAAGGTAGGACAGTGTGAACTGCTCCTTCCGGCACCTGGTGCTGCTACTTCCCAAATGAATGAACGGACACAACAGGCGCCATGATGCTAGGGTGTTTGGGCGCGTTCTGTCACTCATGATGTAAATCTTAGCATTATTTATAGTCAGGTGAACCACAAAAACACAAATGTGGAAGCAAAGTGTGTGAACAAGCACAAGCTCTCCGGTTCTCGTGAAAGAAAGGAACAGAAACCCAGGTAGCAGGAACCGTTTAGGTATTTGCTTTAGTTTGTCAGCGAAGAATGACCTTTGAAAACCCCAGAGTAAGCAAACTTGTTTGTTAAGAGGACAAATACTTGGCAAGCGCTTTCCTGTTTTGGACATCCTGTTTTTTAAAACTGCTCTGAAGTTTAGGAAGATAAGGACAAAGGGGCAGAATGAGCAGGTTCAATCGCAAAATCTGGTTAGTGGGTGGGCTGTGAAGAGGTAGCATCTACCACCCAAGCCTCCTTATTACAGCTCAATCCTTCAGCACTGAACCTCACTGTTTATGGGATAAGGGAGGATTAGTTCAACATTTGTAACTCAAAGACCCTCAATCATGAAATTGCCAGGAACTATACTTATGGAAGCCAGGGAAGGAATGAACAATTACAGCCAATGTATGCACCATAAGCACCAGCCTCAGAATGGGGAATAACCTGCTGGACACAGACTGACCAGGGCAAACATTGCAGAGTTCTTGATTGCGAAGCCATTGAATCAGATATCTCATACTTGCTTTGAGCAGGTGCAAACTCTGGCTATACTGGGTGTGTTTCTGCAACCGATTTGCTTCCACATCCGGTATTCCAGAGTGCGGGAACACTGGGTAATTCAAAATCAACCAAAGCGGTATTCCCGTGGGTGCTACTGCTCAGGGAGACTCCCAATGAGGGCCAAAGAAGTGTAGCGCCCCTTAGTTTGGGAGCATGCGCATGCGTGGTGTCGATCCTTACCGGGCCAGTCCTCTCTTTCAGCAGCTGCACCGTTTTCAGGATATCCAGGTCAGAAATGGACGATGCTGGCTGTAGGTTTCCCTTGTCAGACAAGCACACGGTATTGCACTCAACGTCAACGTGGTTTGTGTCTTCAATGTCTGCTCCCATCAACTGACGAACTTTAACACAAAGAAAAAAAAATAAGAAACAAATCTGGGAAACTGTGGAATAATCAGCCATTGCAACATTTCTTTCTTAATAAAAGACGAAACAATACGAAAGGTATCCTGTGACATCCCCATTGTCCTTTCTTACATTTAGCCATTGCAAATAGCAAACATTCACAATGAACAAGTAAGGTACATATAGTATTGCCAATGTCAAAACATAGAAATTAACGTAGCTTTAAAATAAGAAAAAAAAATCTTATGCAATGTTGCACAAGATGCTACCTTGTGTTTAATATTCCTTAGATACGCAGCCTCTTCTTCGCATCTCAGCCCCTTTCCTCATTTTATTTCGATTTCCTGCCTCTTTCCCAGTGTCTCCCCTTACACTCCAAGTGATGCTCCTCTGAAGCCCCGTTTCCCTCTCTACCTCAAATTTCTTTCAGTCTTCTTGTTAGCCGCCCTTCCTCTGTCCTCCATCCTGTTCTTCTCATCTCCCACCTTCATTCAGTCCATCCCCATCAATGGGTATCTGTGGGAAAGTAGGATCTGCTTTCATGGTCACCCCCACTTTTTGCTGGTGTCATATGTTTTTCTGACTAGTCTGAGTGGGATCCTGCTAATCAGGACCTCAGTCTCCGTGCTTCTCCCCTAAATTGGACATGGTGAGAACTTGGGTACACAACAGATAGTATATGGTACTAAGGTACCCAAGGCAGAGGTACACCAGGGGTCCCCCATGGCTTGAAGTATGCATTATGCCACCCATGGGAGACCACTCAAATTGTGACTACAGGCCTGCCATTGCTGCCTGTGTAAGCACCACTTATAACAGATATAACTTTCCTTATATCGAAGGTCACTGCACTTAAAACGTATAAGTCACACCCAAGGTAGGCCTTTCAAACCTGAAGACAGGGAGCTCGGTTAGAAGTGTGAGGGCCCCACTGCATGAGCAGGACACCCCTACAATCTACAGAGTCCACTCTCCCGGGTTGTACGTTCATCAGCCATTACGATAAATAGAGTGGCCATGCATCATTACGCGAAGGCTAACTCTAATCTGGCTGTAATGAACCCGGTCATGTCTGCTATCAAACGGTGTTGGACGAATGATTACATGCACTGTAAAGCTTCTCCGGAAGGCACTCAGTGCTCCTGTGCCAGTCTTCTAGACCCAGACAGCAAACTATGGCTGCTGACCTAACACACGATTCTGCTCTCCTACTGCTGAACCAAGCTCAAGCAGGGGAAGGCAGGACAATAGGTTTCCTATCACAGGGAGGTGTGACCACCTCCCAGACAGGACTTAATGTATTGGGCTAGGGTGGGGGCGCATGCCAGCTCCATTAGACTGCTTTGAAGGGCACATTTGATGCCCTCCTTGCATACTCCAGTTGGAACCAGTTCAGGGAGCCTTTGGCTCCCGCTCTGGCGCGAAACTGGACAAAGGACATGGGAATATCCTCCCCCAATGTCCAGCCCCTCTTGCGGGAGGGTCCCCTGAATCACCCAAGTCACCTGAATCACCCCAACCCTTTCCTTAGGGTACTTAAGGGCTTAGCTGTGGCTGGTTCTTTAGATTCGTCCGAAATCACTTAATCTTCAACCCTCTGGGCACTTTGGACTTCGCTGAACTTTGCTTTTGGTTCCAAGACTGCAACTGGGAAGACTCCTGGTGCTCCTGGTCTTGTCGTCCTGCTAGTCTTCTGCGTCATCTGTGCCTGTGCTGCATACGGGTTCTTTTACAGGCCTGTGGACATCCAAGACACCTGAAGGAATCTCCCTTGAAGTGAAGGAGTCACTTCCCTGCATCTGCAGGAACCACAATGAAGCAGACTGGTCTGCTGTTCCTGAGCTACTACGGACTCTGAAAGGTTCAGCAACACAGCTAGTGCTTCTGGAACTCCCTCAAGGCCTCACTGTCTTCACAGCAAGTTTGAAGCCAGTATCCCTCGCTGCAACCGCTGGAGCAGTATCCCTGTGCACCGTGTTGACTTGCCGTTGCCTAGGCTTGTTGACTCTCTTCAACAGAGATCTTCGGGCTTCAAGAAGCTCCAACAAATGCAAAAACGTCTGCCCCCTCTGATTCATACAAGTGGCTCACGTAGAGTCCAATGTTTATACTTAACAGAATTGAGCTCACCAAGCTGCATAACCAGCCCACATAATTAACAGAAAAACATGATAGAAAAATATAAATATTTTTTATTATTATGAACACTGAAATGCCTTATCTATTATATGTGTATGTAATAAGCAGGATGTCTATATGAAAAATTATGAGTTGGAATTGATTTATATGTAAAAATATGTTTTTTTGCCCACCACAGACTGTTTGCTGTTCTGATATTATCCTGTCCCCCCATTTACCATTGTTGAATGCCCTGATGAAGGTGTGGCCGTAGATCTGGCACGGCACCGAAACGCACGTTGGCGTTGTTCCATCCTGTCCTGCAATTACGATATTCGGTCCCCAGTTGTTAACCGGGAAGACGCTGCAGGACAGCTATAGTGTGCTACATCTGATATCTTGTTAAGGATGAGTGATGAACTGTGTGACGGATATATGGGTATGCTTGCTGGAATGTGCTCTGAGAGGATGTAGAGAATGTGATTGAGTGCTTTTGAGTAAATGAATGATGTTTGGGTTGTGTGGGGCGATTAATTGTGATTTGTGACTCTGATTACCTGTGTCTTCCTTCGATGACGAAACTATCTGTTTACGATGAATTTAATAAATAAAAAATATTTATATTTTTCTATCATGTTGTTCTGTTAATTATGTGGGCTGGTTATGTATCTTGGTGAGCTCAATTCTGTTAAGTATAAACAATGGACTCTACGTGAGCCACTTGTATGAATCAGAGGGGGCAGACATTTTTGCATTTGGTAGTTTCTGTTTTCCCCTGTCGGTCTGCCCTTGATTAGCTTTCAGGGGGCCCCTACGTATTATTGATTCCAAGAAGCTCCAGCCTCAAACATCTCCTGCAGCCAAGATCTTCGCCTGCACCGCATCCTCTGCACCATTGGCCTTTATTCTTTGGTGAGCTGCTAGAGGTCCTCCTGAGACTCCTGTGCCTTCGGTCCTTCTTTGGCTCCAGTGGGTCCCATGCTTGCTCAGGGCCTGCTCTGACTTACCTGCTCGTGGTGAGTCACTTGGACCTTGCTGGTCCCGACACAGCACCTTTTTCGACTGCTACATTGGTTACCGTTGCCAAGGCTTGTTGGTGCCCCTGCCGGACACTGACCCCCTGACTCTGGACATCAGACATGGGACAGCTCATGAACAGCTCCTGGTCTTCCACAGCGTCGCCTAGTCCACGTAGCTGCAACTTCAAGGGCACCGTCAACTCACCTGAACCTCCAACATCAGTGGGCATTCGTCTTCCGTGCCTCCTGGTCACTCCTGAGTGGCATAGAATCTGTACCCTCTGCTTGAAGGTACCTCTCATCTTAAATCCACCTTTGGGTTCCACCGAAATCTTTCACCTTCTTCGCCAGCAGCATCTTCACTGAAGTCCTCCATTGTGGTCTACGGTGGTTTCCGACATCACTTAGCACCTGGCTTCCCAGGTATAGGTATCCTGGTTCCTGGGGTATCCACGGGTAAGGTGACTCTACAACCTTCCATCTTCCAAAGGGTATCTTCACGGCCCGCTGGGGAGGGTCCTGCTTAAAAACTACAATCAGGACTTACCATTGACTTGTTTTGAGTCTGCGGTCGTTTCCCACTCTGCACACGGCCTCCGTGGGGTTCCTGGGTACTCACCTTGGGTGGTTCCTTGGGTACCCGACTGTTCTATGTCTTCTGGGTTTGGTTTCGACTTAGGTCATGGTTTGCCTTCCACTATTTTAGTATATGGTTTGATTACCCCCTGTAGACCACTGTGTATGTGTGCTACCTACATGTTCTATCATCAAAATATTGTGGTTATATCTCCGGGTCGGAGATATTGCAATGTGTTACTGAGTGTTTATAATAAATACCTATTTTTATAACTACACTGTGTGATTCTTTTTCACTTAACCTACACCATGAGATTAAGTACAGGTAAAACAAGCTGCTTTAAACTCCTTCTGGACTATGCCTGAAGGCTGCTCTCCATAGCTACCACTCAGCTTTCCAAGGTTCTTTAAGACCACTGAAATCACCATAAGGGTTGTCTGGATTTGTGCAGGGTGCTACACTTACATAAGTGAGCACCATATACCAAGCCAGCCTACTACAGTATCACTGATCGGAATGGGACAGAAAGAAAGCGAGAGATGACAGGAACAAGATGGAGGCCAGAGGAAAAGTGGCCAAAAAGAAGACTGAAAGAGGCCTTTTGCATGTAACACCCCTAATCTTCCCTCATAGACCGACATTTTTCCATACCTTTCCAATCATTGGGCTTGTCCGTTACACATTTTCCTTCTTTTTCAGAACTTTCTCTATCACTTATTCCTTCCTTGCCATTGGTCCCTTGCAAGCTTTAGTCAACATCATCAACATCAAAGTACTTTATTCGGTTAAAATTAATAACCATAAAAGCATACAAAGTACAAGATTCATTTACATTAAAATATTACACAAAGTCAAAAATGTAGATCGGTTTTCCTTGCGATCAAACAATAATAGTTACAAATTAAAGGAAAAAGCAATTAACAACGAAAGTTGAGGTTCGTTACATTTTGGCAAAGCGATATTGTACATCATACAAAAAGAATAATAACTGTGCATTAATGATTACTGATTGGGGCAATATCCTTGTCCTATCGGATCACCATATCTAAGCCAGGGAGTAGGTTTTGATGATTATATGTGGGTATCTGCTGGTAGCTGATCGATACAGGGCCCCTCCTGTCCACCCAGTGGTTTTCCTCTACACTCCAACTTGTGGTTGGAAAATACGCAGTTCTGGGGTAGAAATCACACAATTCCCGTGTAGCTATTGGCCCATCTCCTCTTTGTCGCTCCCAGCTACGTAGATATGGGATGAACTGGTTATCCCTGAAGTTAACAATTACCAGGTCTCCGCCTATGGTCTTGGGTCGGGAACCTATCCACCCCACCCTTCTCACATTTAGAATTCTTCCGTCGATATTAAATGGAAGGGGTCTGTTCTTCGTCAACCAAAACTGTACTTTGTTTTTAAGGTCCTGGTGACCTTCAATTTTTCCGATAGTGAGCTCAGGCACTCCCGAGAGGACACACACATAGGGTGCTGCCTCCGGTGGTAAGTTGATACATTTATTAATTGCAGCTAACCCCTCACAACTCATTTCTACTTTGTTCAACCCTGCTCTGGGAGCAGAGCTAGGGGCCATTGTCGATTTTTTTGGTACCTCCTTGCTTTTAAAAACTAATGGTACGGGATCCAGTAGCTGGCTCTGGGCAATGTTGCTGTTTACAGTGGTGTCAAGCTTATTTGAAGCAACTATGCTCTGGGATTGGTTGTTTGGCTTGGTATTTTCATCTATTTTTGAAAGCTTTTCCCCAATTCTCTCTATCCTCTCAATGAGCGGGGATAGTAAGGTTTTGACCAGTTCCTCTAGATGGACCAGCAAAATAGAAGGTAAGAGGGATACAGGGGTTTCCGGTGTTTGACGTGCTTTGGGTGTCTCGAAGGTGGTGGTGTCAATAACCGGAGGGGGCTTGAGTTTATTTTTTGGTATTTCGCTGGTGTCCCCTTATGTTCCATACCTTTACGTTTTCTGCTCTGGGAAGAGACCTGGGAATGTGCTGTCGCTTGAATGGTAGATTTATCTGTTAGTGGGACAGGAGTTTCCAGGGGACTTTTATTGGGTTGATACGATTTCCTAGGCTCGGGGCTTCCAATACCAGTAGGGCGCGTTGGGGAACCAGTTTGTTCAATTCCCTGCTCTCTAGGAATATACCTAGTATTGCAAATTGCATTAAGTTCCCTAAGTAGTAAAGAGTTTGGTGAGTCGGTAGGAATCGAAGGGGATCGTACGCAGCATGTGGTATCATTAGGAAGGCTGTGTTCTATTGTCTCAACGGCCAATGTTACCCTTGTTATATACAGGTCCAGTGTCCCCTTGAGTGACTCTCCCTGAGAAGAAGATTGTTTGGGGGGCCCTTTAGGGGTCATGGTGCAACTAGCTTATGACCCAAAAGCACACACCTATGTATGGGACCAGTGGGTATCTTAATCATCAATGGGGCTACTTGGAGAGGACAAAGATGTTCGTTGTCAGCCTCTAGAGGATTAGTCTCTAGATAAGCATACCTTAGTTCATTACGTTAGTCCCGGAAGACCAGGATGGGTGTTCCGACCCGACCTCTTCTGGCCTCTGAGGGCCACAGAGGGCCCGCCCTTTGCCCGGCGTCCCGCTCGTGTCCCGCGAGGGAGGACTGACGGTCATTTTATGTGCCTCCTGGCGCTGAGCTGTGGTCACGTGGTTCCCGTGGGCTGCTGGGAATTGCAGTCCCCTGTCCTGCACTCCACGCGGCGGCAGGCGCTTCCCCCAGGTGGAAATGGGAGCGGGCAGCGGGAGGCAGGCGGCGACCCCAGGCAGTGAAAGGGCGAAAAGGGCAGCAACTCTCCACCCGGGCTCCCCAGCGGCAGTGGCAACAGGCAAGTCCAAAAAAACGCTCCCCCCGCTCAGCAGGACTGTCGGTAATTTTATGCGCCTCCTGGCGCTGTGCTGTGGTCACGTGGTTCCCGTGGGCTGCTGGGGATTGCAGTCCCCTGTCCTGCACTCCACGCGGCGGCAGGCGCTTCCCCCAGGTGGAAATGGGAGCGGGCAGCGGGAGGCAGGCGGCGACCCCAGCAAGTGAAAGGGTGAAAAGGGCAGCAACTCTCCACCCGGGCTCCCCAGCGGCAGTGGCAACAGGCAAGTCCAAAAAAACGCTCCCCCCCGTTAAGCAGGACTGTTGGTAATTTTATGCGCCTCCTGGCGCTGTGCTGTGGTCACGTGGTTCCCGTGGGCTGCTGGGAATTGCAGTCCCCTGTCCTGCACTCCACGGGGCGGCCGGCGCTTCCCCAGGTGGAAATGGGAGCGGGCAGCGGGAGGCAGGCGGCGACCCCAGCAAGTGAAAGGGCCAAAAGGGCAGCAACTCTCCACCCGGGCTCACCAGCGGCAGTGGCAACAGGCTCTACCACCTCCACCTCCATCCCCAATCCATTTCCACCTATTCCTGTTGCTCCTCCTGCTGTCCACCTGCCCTGCCTTGACCCCATCAGCTTCTAACCATTCAACTACTGACTGCTTTTCTGTTGAATAGTTGGGGAAGACTGATGTGCCATCAACACACATTTAAAAGTAGCTGTAGGATGTGCCTCTGATGGAGACACGTAATAGAAGATGTACATTCAATAAATTATTCTCAAACCCGCATAGGCACCTTGACTACTTCCAGGAGTGTGAATGGGGAAAAATAAAGCCCACTCCTCCTTTTTAAGAACCGCATCTTCATTTAGGCGGGCCAAATGTACAATGGACTGGAAACAATAAATAGAAGTCAAAGTTAAATAAAGGGATTGGTGTAATCTGCTCAGAATGGACAGTGTCTCAAAAATGTCACGGAACAGGGTCTAGTAAAGAGCTTGCATCAGATCATCTGTAAAGCCAGCAACCCCCCAATACTTTTTGTTTTTGAAGATAATAAAGTTCTGAAGTATTAAGGGGAGAGGAAAACAAAGATAAGGCCACAAGCTTCACTCAGCAAGGTTTCAGAAAGAGTAGGGAATCAGACTAGAGAGGGATGGAGGGGCATTAAAAGTACTTTTAGGAAGATATTAAATTAATACTCCATGGTAGCAGCAAAAGACAGAAATATAGGGTAGTATGAGTTATGAAAAAAAGATTTAAGTGAGTGGAGTGAAAGAGCAGAAAACCAGTGGGACCACTGTGGGAGAAGAATGAAAACGGAAAGAATGTAAAAGAAGAACAAATATCCTAATATGGCCAACATGAATGATGTGGAAAGAGGAATGAGTAAGGCAGACAAGGGAATAAAGAGAGAAAGACAAGGAAGACATTTATGGTGATGAAGGCATGTGGAGAACATAAACAGGAGACAATGGAAGAGAAAAATGAATGAAGGAATAAAAGAGGGATTATGCTTGCAAAGTGGATTGAGAGATCTAGCAGAGGGAGACACTGAAGTGAAGAAGGTGGGGAGAGGAGGACTACTAGGAAGAGGCATGGGAGAATCAAGGAAGAAATATCCAGAGATAGTTGGAGAAAGCAGGAAATCGTGGCATATTTGTTGAGAAGGAGTAAGCAGCCAAATAAGAGCAGGCAGGGATGGGGAGGCTTAAGTATAAAAGGGCCACTTCAGACTAGATGACCGAGAAACAAGGAGAATGAAACAAGAACTATTCATTCATGGCCAAAAGTGGATAGGCGAGATGAAGGAAGAGCGAGTAGGGGAAAAGCAAAGAACAGGGTGGTCAGCTAGCAGACTAAAAAACATGGATGAAAGGGGCAGGACCATAAGCTGGTGTGATATAACGGAGAAGGTGGCAGCGGGCAGAAGGTGACTGACAGGAGCTACAGGTGCAGTGACTGGAACTGGTAGGGAATACCTGCAGCAGGCTCAAAGGCTAATGGCTCCACTGATCTCCCAGGTGTCCATTGCAGAGGTGATGCAGCTAAGAAAGTGCCACAGCGAGCAATCACGAACTAACCACACATCAACCGAAGCAAGGAAATCTCACAGGCAATAAGAAGGCAGCCAGAGAAGCTGAGATTATCAGAGGGATACTGCTTCTACAGGTAGACAGCAGAACAGGCAAAGAGAAAGTTGCAATAGGGATTCAATAGTGTAGCTTATGCATCAAAAGCCATCAGCTAGACCAATTGTTCTCATGAGAGAGTGGAGGAACATTAGAGGTCAGCAACTATGGCATGCTCCAAGCAGAGTTGGACCTGAGCAGGTGCAGAATTACCCACGAGGTGCCAATGGCAGGTCTGCAGGCATAAGGATGGTCTCTGGGTGTACAATGACTGAGGAGATGGGCTGCCAGCTCACCACCACTGAAGTGGAAAGGAGCTGGTTATCTGCAGCTCCTCACCCTCTGAAAAGAGGTACTTTTTATCTGCAACTAAAGCGAGAGAGAGTTGGCGAAAGAGAGGTGTATGGTCATTGTAACAGGAGATAAGTTGTGTACAGAAGGGCTGCAGGATAGCAGATGACATGGGCCATGCTGGACACAACCTAAAAGGTAGCTGGTGCCAACAGACTGAAGAATTACTAGAGAGCTGAGGGCTGCCTCCATCGCCTGAAAATATGTTTGATACAATAAGCTTCCGCAATACTAGAGATTGAGAGGCCGGGAAAACAGAAAGAAGTCCAATAAAAAAAGGTAAGAATGATAGAGTCAACATAGGCCGGCGACTATCTTGTTTTGTGCATCATATTTTCAAGATTTTTTTCGACTTCAGTCATAGTTAAAAAATTATTATTTTAAGTTATTTCGTGAGAATCATACAGTGATGCTAGAAACCTACCTATCAATCACTCTTTCAATGACTTGGTCTAGTTGGATATTCCAAGTGAGTCTCTCGCAGAGTTTTCTCTAGACACATGAATATTGTCGACAGAATAAACTGAAACAGTTGATTGATACTGCACAAATTAAAGATTCATAATCAGAAACTTAAAAGAACATTACATTAACTGTGAGTGGCTTTCTATTCATGTCAAATGATTTCTGCTATTGACAGTGTACTCAAAAAGGTCTAAAGTGTCATTGTTCATGACACATGATAACACCTGTAACGATTACATTTCCAGTGTAACCATAATCTTTTCACCAAACATCCAGCCTTGATGTTCTCCAAGAGGTCAAGTCACCTTTAAATGGCTGCTCCTCTAAAGATTTATCACTTGCGCCATCCGCTTGCTCATCTGCATTCTGCTGGGCGTACTGTAGGCTCATCTTGTGGCACACCTCGAAGGCCTGCCCTACCGTCCGAACAATTCTCATGGCCTGGCTCTGTAAAACATAAGGCATTCATGGTGAAAACCATGGACCTCATTGCTGCCATCTATCAAAATTTCAGAAAGCGAAAAGTGAGAAGTGAACAATGTCTTAAAGAAAAGGCTGTATCTGTGATAAGGCTCAGAAAACAAACAACATGCACTGAAAAGGACAGGATTGCCAGGCAGATATTTATTTTTTTGAAGTCATTCTAGGGATCAATAGTCCTTTTAATCTTATAAAAAATTATATGCACATGTAATATGCATGTTTGATACTCCACCGCGTGTGACTAATAGAGTCACCAGCACAAGGTTTAATTTCTACGACAACAAAATTCAGTTGTCACAGTTCACTACCATATGAACATGAACAAGTCAACATTTTTCATCTTTTACAGAATGGTTCTATGGGAGCTATATTCTGAACGGAGCAACACATGGCCCAAAGTAGATTCACCACAGGAGGAGGAAACCATTTACACCAGAAACTTCATTAAATGATCGTCAACTGAAAATGTACTGGATATACAAGTCTCCAACAGAAAGTCAATACTTTCCACTGAACTGGACATTACATCAGTAAGTTTCATGGTCTGCAGAAGCTAGGTATTCATCTAGTGGCTATTCACAGTTCAGCATCATAGTGTTGTCTAATATTTCTTGAAAATGGAGCAACACTTCCGGGGGTATATGTCAATCAATCAATCAAGTGACTTGTAATGCGTGACTACTAACCCATAAGGGTCTCACGGCGCATGTAGCTATGCAGTTTTCAATCTGGTTCAGAAGCCTTTTGAAATCGCTACGTCTGGTCATCAAAGCAGTTCAATGTGACCAAACCTTAAGTATATAAAGTGAAGCTTGGATCACCAACAAGTTCCAACCCTTGATTTTCGACACTGTGAAACTTTTTTTTTCTTCTTCAGCTCAACAATTTAGTTTTTTCTGTTTAAACATCCTGCACTCAAGTACATTGCTTCTCACTTAGGGTCTTATTTCGTAAACTTTTAAAGGGGTTGGTATTGATGAGCACATCATTAGTCATAGGTCTAGGTCCCATAGTGCAAAAAAGCAAAAGGTATATCAGACAAGCAAAAGGTATATCAGACAATCTGGTTCGATACTCTTGGTATAATAATTAGGACAATATTAAAAATGTGTAAATTTGGGATGGGCCACATTACTGAAATTCTTAAATGTGATTTAAATTCTTTAAATCTCATTTATGAAATGGAAAAAGTTGAACTTACACTCTACTATTAAAAAAGACAGATGAAATTAACAGATCAATGATTATTAACAGGGACAACTGGGAATTAAGAAATTTGGGAAAGTATGATTAAGGTTAAAGAGGCTAAAAAACATTGAAGTTGGTAAAAAAAAAAGACGAATTAACAAAGCAATCCTTCTGTTAAAACAGCTTAGTAGGCTGCATCTTAAATGTGTTTTTATTTTCCAAAACGCCGTATTTAAATGCAATGTATGAAAATCAGAGCCACGTATAATATGGACTATAATTTGACCCTGAAGTCTCACAAGGGCATAATGCAGGTAAGTGGTCATGCTACTGCATCTCGCTGAATTCTCTGCCCTCCCTCGCCCGGTCCAGTGTGGTGTCCCTCAGGGTTCCTCTCTTTCACCCTTACTATTTAATCTCTATATCTATCCACTTATCTTTGCACTTCAGCAAATGGAGGTCACCGTGTATAACTATGCCGATGACCTCCAACTCATCTTTCATCTTTCACACTCCCCTGTCAGCATTCACAATTTTCAATCTGTCATGCTGTTCATCAGTGATTGGATGAACTGTAATCATCTCAAATTAAATCCCGACAAGACGGAACTTGTCGTCACTTTTAACACTCCCAGTCCTTGGTCCCCCAATGTTTGGCCTCAGTCCCTGGGCACTCCCCCCACGCCTTCTTCCTCAGTAAAAACACTTGGGATTTCACTCAAACACCTCACTCCCCATTCTCAGATCAGTTCAGTCGTCTCTTCTTGTTTTTTTGCCCTCCGTACCATAAGGAAAATTTCCCGGTTCTTTTCTCTCCCCGCTCTAAAATTAATTCTAAGGGCAATGGTCCTTTCCCGGCTGGACTACGGGAATATAGTGTACCATGGTTCCCCTGCATATGCCTTCCGCCACCTCCAGCTAGTCCAAAATCAGGCTGCCTGCCTGATTTATGGGCTGCCCAGATTCCATCATGCTACTCCACTACTCAAATCCCTGCATTGGTTGCCAATCAAGGAACGGGCCCTCTTCAAGCTAGGCTGCACTACCTTTCAGGCTATAGCAGGGACTGCCCCTGCGTTCATTTCATCGGCCATCAATGTTTATCGTCCTAATCGAGAACTTCGTTCCTCCACTAAATTCCTTCTTTCTGTTCCCTGGTTCAAAAAAAGCAGATCAGGGGGTCTGAAATTTGCCGTCCTAGCGCCTACTTTTTGGAACACCCTCCCCCTGTATATTAGATTCATCTCCTGCTATTTTGAATTCCGTGGGGCCCTTAAGACTTTTCCCTTTTCACACGCTTTCCCCCCCAGTAACTCCTTTTCTCCAGCCCTTGGTTAGGCATCCTCCAGTGCCATGAAACCGCTGGGTAAACGTGCGCTATATAAATGCCTGTAAATTCAAATTCAAATTCAAATTCAAATTCAAGGGTAAAATCCAACATCCCATCAGCTCATATAACTAGAATACTGGAATTAATTCCTGTTTTACTCTGAATACCCTACTACTGAATAATAAAATGCTCTAGAACAAGGACAAAAAGGTAACTTTTAATGTCACCAGTCTCACTTCCAGAATATGTTCCTTGCAAAATACTGTCAAGTGATGGAAGCTCTGCCCTGACAAACATACCAGATGTAGACCAAACAGTCAGTACTTTGTCTATTTGGGTTTACTTCAGTGTCCAAATAAACACAAATAGTCATCTGTATCGCATAAACTTGAAATTTAAAATATCAAAGAAAAGAACTGCATTGCTGGATTGTAAATCGAAGGAGATGACTTTTCATTGATCTCCCAAACCATCTTTTAAAGACAATAGCTTATCAAAACACATGTCCAAACTGTGAGAGAAAAGATTTTAGAAACACCATAGAGTAACTTGACTGTACATAACAGGGCACTTACCTTTTTCTTGGATTTAAAGACATTGCATCGAAATGTGTTGCTCGGCCCATCTCTCGCAATGTAGCTAAATATTTTGAGGTCTTGGGAATCATGCGAGACATAAAATATTCTACAGAAAGAAACAAAATTAAGAAGTAGGTGAACATGCAACTGCTAAAACTATTTTAATACTGTTAATAATTCAATTTGGCTTTTGGCCACAACACCATAACAACCAAAATGACTGTACCATAATATGAATTCAATATTGAAAGTGCGTGATTTCACCACATCGACTCAGTATCATTCAATATTAACCAATTTAATGGACTCAGCAAACCAAATTAAACTTCAAGAGTCCATATCAATCAAACCAAAGCAGAGGTCAGAGACTCAGAGTAGCATTTATTTTGTGCTCTTACCCATTTTAGCTATCTGGACCCAGCACTTTCCAGACAGCTTTGGGTTTAAGATAACGACAAGCTGCCTGTTTCATATAATAATTTGTTCTCTTAAAGAAGTGTTTAAAATACAACAGACTGGATCATAAAAGCATCACGGTCAAGATGGATGGAGGTGGAGCCATTCTGTGTTAAAGGGTGGCAAGGTATGCAAATATACAAGTGTTTCCATTTTAATTGAGGAAAACAGTAAAACATTCACTTACAAGTGTGCAGGAATGTACTATTGAAACAAGACTCCTTGGAGAAACAAGTTCATCCACATGTGAAAACTCAAAGAAGGACAATCCCAATGGTAAACTCTGAAAATATCCGATTTAAGTACCATAAAATATACTTGGCACAAAAGAAATGAGAAACCAATGAACTAAGGGCTTCATATACAAAGTAAGAAACCTTGGAAATACCATGAACCCTGGAAATACCATGGACTCCAAGCTATCGATGAATGCCAAAGTGGATAAGTATGCAAGATCCAGCTCCATTATTAATGAAAACTCTGAGACATATCTTACCCCACCTAGGATTTCCACACAGAGTTCACGCTACTATCTCTACCGTACTGCCTAAACTTGATCATGACAATGGCCTCTACCACTGATTATTTTTATTGACTATGAAAAGACTAAAACAAATTCTGAACTTTGCTTAGAGACTTCTCCTACATGGAAAGCCACAAACCCACATCTCCCCAGCCTTGATGGCCTACATTGGTTAATGATTGCCAGAAAATCCACCTTCAAGCTGCTCTGCTTCAATCACAAAGCAATACATGGAACAGGACCACTTTTCATCAGGAATAAAATCATCCAATGCATACAACAAAGGAATCTCTGCTCCAGATTGGCACCTCAAAACCCCAGTATACAAAAACAATAGGCATTTTTTTGAGTTAGAGGTACTGGCATAGCTCAACAGCTATCAGACAGAAATTGCTGTTTTGCAGGTGCTGAAAAGAGCATTGCTCCATGAAATGGTCTGAAAGCCTAAAACAATGTTTATAGCCTACAAAACAAAAAGACAGATCATGATGACCAGGAGGAACTGCAGACATATTGTGATGGTCGACGCAAGCAAACAATGAGTGAAATCGCCTGGGCATGACCCAAGCACGCAAAGGCAGGAGAATCAGACCTAATGCACCAATAAAAACACTATTTCTAAATGGCCCAACAACTAACACATGGCAATTCAAGGGTATGCCAAAAGCCGATAGAGGAAATAACAACAGGTCTTGCCGACAGCGCATGCGCGCTGCCTAGGCTCGACCTAAAAACATAGGTGGCACATCTTTCTCTGTTCAAGCAGGCAAACTATGGAATTAATTACCCCCAAACATAAGATCAACTCATGACTATTTTATCTTCAAAAAACTACTCAACAGCTGGCTCTTACCTACATAACTACCATATTCAAAACACAAATGTACAGCATATGCCTATGTATTTAAGCATGTATAATTGGATTAGAAGTATGTACTTTGATATCTGCATCTCTTTGCACAAATATATGTTACGTTATAACATTTATAAAGCATAGCTTCCTCAGAGACGGGGGAAAACCAACTGCAGGGAAGACCTGAGCAGAGAAAACCCAAAAGAAAACAATCCTAAGCGGAGAAAAGCCAAGTCTTTAGAGTCTTCCTGAACGACAAGTGGCTCTGGATGATCCAGATGCAAGTTATTTATACAGTGAGAGTGAAGAAAAAAATAAATCGATACATAACTACAAAACAAAGGTATACATGTATATGGAAAATAATAAAGATATATTCACGAGAAATGGGGCTTTTGCACAAAACGAGCGGTATCTAACTTTATTCTCTTGACACAAGGGACAGTGGCCAGGTTAAGGTCGACTGAGCTTACGGGGCGAGAAGGACGATACAAATATAGCAGGTTAAATCAAATGGGGGCCGCCCTGGGAAGGTAAGATCTTATGAGCGGTAGACACGGTCTTGAAGTGCACACGCTTCTCCACAGGGAGCCAATGCAGTTTACAAAGGATACCAGAGGCAGGGCACATTTTTGGAAGGGAAAACACAGTCAAGCCACAACATTCTTCTAACCACTGATTGACTTGTTGACTTCTCAAGTATAGAATATTGTAATGATCTAACTGAGATAAAATAGCGGTCTGAATGATGATTTGACGGATGGAAGGGTCATAAAATCCAAGAATGAGCTTGAGAGTTCGCAAAAGCTCAAAACGTGAATGCCACCGATTTTGCACGCGCTTCAAAATTGAAGCGGTTATACACCTAGATTTTCTACCACAGTCTTAGGTGGAGGGGGTGACCCAAGTGAGGGGGGCCACCCAGTAGTTAATTTGTAAATTAAAAAAGTGCTGGGGCTCTTGTCAGGAGGCAGTTTTGCACCAGCCAATTTCTCCTGTTAGCACCACTTAAAACAGAACCAACAACTAACCATCAAAGTGGGGAGAGGATGTGGAGTAATGGCCAGAGCTGTAGACTTCAGAGTTGGGGGACCAAGTTAGAGTACTGGCATCGGCTCAAAATCCTGTGATTCTGGGCAAATCACTTAATCTCCCCTTAAATTAATGTAACCTTAACTGGTGCTCTTAAAAAGTGCTGATACTTATGATTAAGTGCCAGGGCTCAGCACCTGAAACCACCGGTTAAATTAAGCACTGGGGCGACTACTGATCGCTCAAGGAGTGGGCATCTTTAGCTAATAGGAGAATTTCAGTTTTGCTCGTGTTCAGACGTAAGCAGTTGGCACCCATCCACTCTGCGACAGCAAGCACATCCTTTTGAAAATTGGCCAGGTCTGACCTGGGGTTTTCAGAGAAGGAGAGCACAAGCTGGGTGTCAGCCGCATAAGACACCAGCTCAAGCCCCATGGATTTCATGACCTGAGCCAAAGATTGAATATAAATATCAAACAAAGTAGGGCTCAGAAACAAGCCGTGGTGCACATCATGCGATTGGGAACTGTATGGGGGAAATAACCTGGAAAGATCACTCGGAAAGGAATGAGGCGTACCAAGACAGTGCAGATCCGACAATGCCAATATCCTGGAGGCACTGGAGCAGGATTTTATTGGACACCATATCAAATGTGGAGCTTAAGTCGAGCATAATCAGAGCTGCGGATCTGCCTCATCTAAGGTGCTACGGAGTTGTTCTATAACAGCAAGAAGTGCGGATTCTGTACTATTCATCGACCTAAAGCCATGCCATATGTACTACTTATGGTTTAAAAATATATAGATATTATTATAGGTCTGCTTAACAAATGTATACATTACTTATGGTTAAAAAATTATATATTTTATGCCCAACATGTATATAGGTTACTATATAGTTTACATACAAGTTATTTGATTATATGATTTTGGGTCTCTTATTTTGTTTTGTCTATCACTGTGTAAATATAATCATAAGACTATCTAGAAGTGCTTCACTATTTAAATATTGAGGAAAATATACAATAACAATTATTTATAGTAAACAAAAAATACATAAAATCCCCCCCCCCTCCCCGCCCAAAATAGTAATAATACACATAAATTAGCCTTATGGACAGCAACACTTGAAAGTCCGAGTTTCCAAATATTAATCCATACATGCAAAATGGGACTTTATATAAAACAGCTATATATCTATTTATTATTTTCCATATACATGTATACCTTTCTATGAAGTTCTGCATCTATGTATCTTTTACTTTACTCTCACTGTAGAAATAACTCTCCCCAATGCACAACTATCTCATTTTATATCTCTCTCAATATATCCTCTACTTCCACTTTGGGTCATCCCAAACATTGTGCCACTATAATCTCCCTAACAACCCCTTCTACACTCTTTCCCTCCTCTATCCAACCTTTGAATCATCACGAACATCCTTTTGCTACTATAATCTCCCAAATTAACGCTTTCTGGACTCTTCCATCTATATATCCCTCCTTTGATTCATCCCAAACGTCATAATACTACTATGATCTCCCAAATAATACTTTCTAGACTCTTCCCTCCTTTATCCTATTAAATCCAACTAACAGACTCACATGTCCAATTCTCGAATTAACAACTTATATTTCCTTATGCTAATCCACCACTAACCAATTTTAGATTCGGGAATAGAGGCTACTCACTGAAAAGTGCTTCAACACCTCATCAGGGGTAGTGAGCATTATATGAATACAATTGCAATATAGAGAAACAGGCCTTCAAAACATTAGCGAGAATTACAAACCCAGTGTTAAGACATTGAACAGAAGTGTTCCAATGTCAACCAAAAAGAACAATAAAACTTAAGCGAGGAACAGTGAACTGTAGGACATAATGTCCAGTGTCCCTGAGGACAAAGACACAAATGGGTACAACTTCTATTTTTTTTTCTTCAAGGGGCACCTGGAGTGAATCACTTGACGGATCTTCCACAATTGTCATAAAGTGAAATAAATTTACAGAAATGAACAGTTTGAATTGATAAGGATGCTTGGAGATTGTGGATAGAATGAACTGAAACTGCCCACAGAAACAAGTTAAAGACTGAGAACACCCACCTGTACACGGGGTCGTGCATCACTAACATCTTGCTCTCATCCCAGGTCCATTCCTTCCTCTGTAACCAGAATGAAACAAACAAGTAATTGCCTCTGAATTTCATATCGCTGTGATACCCCAAATCTGTTGTCTGCATTATAAAATAAACTTTAACATAAGTCAAACATGTTAAACATGGCCAAGGGAGACATATATTCTTTTAAGTATTATACTTTAAAAAATGAACAATTCTATGTGAGCTGAATATGCTGACAAAATTGCATTTCATGATGATGTCTAAAGCTTGTTTATTAGGTTTATTAATACATTTAACTACCAGAGTAGCCAATCTATCAAGCGAGATATATATATAATATACATCTCACTCGATAGATATAAATAGATATGTATAACTCCGTGGCAGTCACTACTGGGTAGTTATAGTTAGAACACATTCCTCTACCTCAGCTTTTTCCTGGAAAGTGAGGTGATCCATCAAGCAGGAGCCAAGAAAAAGGCGAATCCCAAAAAGCGTTTTCCACAATTTTCCATGAGACAATTGAAAACAGATACTTCAAAAACATCTCAACTCAATTGCACCAAATTCAACAGACTGATTGATGTTGGGCCAGAGAGCAGGCTTTTTGTGATTTTCTTTTAATTCGCACAGCAGTTTGAGAAATGAAGATACATAAAATGTAATAATTCATCACACAGAAGAGCCACTGATCTAACAGTGATCTAACAGATTTAAAGATCTGATTGGTTGCCACCATATCAGCAAAGATGTGGCAGCAGCCACATCTTTAATACTCAGGGACTCAGTCTAATGTCCTGCATAAAAGGGAGAAAAGCAATATAGGGCGGCAAGGTAGAGATATCCAGCCCCCTTAGGTCTTGAGTGGGAGGGGGGTCTCACTTGGGCCAAAATCTTTTTTATTTTTTTTAAAGGGACGGCAGATCCAGCAGTACTGTGCTTTTTAAAAATAAGCCCCTCGTTGGGCCAGGTTCCGGGGTGGGAGAGGGGTTGGAGTTTTTATTTCATGGGGAGGGGAGATGTGAAGCCCCCCCATCCCCAGGCCTTCTGGATTCAGATGGACTTATACATATTTAGGGGAGGTGTGCATGTGCCCCACCCCTCCCCAAGAAGGAACCAGGGATTCCATTCCCAGGGCCGATTTTGATTTTAAGGGAGGGGGTAAAAAAATCCAGTACTTGTATAGCGCACGAATCACCCCAGAAGGGGTCTTCTCGGCGCTGGGGGCCGTTGGGAAGATTAAGCGAGCTATTGCCCAGAGTCGCATAGTGCTGGGCAGACCCCTGCCACCGGAGCCGGGGATCGAACCGTGAGTTGTGCGGCCGCACTCCCTCCGCTTATTAGAGGACCCAGGGAACTGCTCCCATAAGGTATGAAGATTAATGCAGTGTCCCTGTGAATACATACCCTCATATAAACTTTATTCCCTGCCTGCAGTCTCACGGGAAAGGAACATAATGGACTCCCACCTACAGAGGGGCACAGAAAATAGAAGAAATAAAGCCAGCTCCCGCCTCACCTGGGATGTGTGTTGGCTTGGGAGCCGGAAGGGGCTGCTGCACTCAACATTTGGATATGTTGTGGGTGCCCCAGGTAAGTACCTGGGCACCCACTTTAACACAATAAATTGCTGGCTCACTGCATCTCCCTGTATAGACACTAGATAGGGAGCCAGCAGGGAGTCACGGGGGCCCTGGGTCTCTCCCCATGGCTTTCAACATTTGGGCATGTTGTTGCCACATGTGGGCACAGAGGGACCCACCTTATAATACAATTACTGGCCATAGGGCTTTTTTTAAATTACATATTTTCTTCCTTGAGCCGCTAGAATAGGCAGGGACACAACAAATGATTTTTTTATGCAGTGGTGTGCTGCAGTAGTGTAGCAGCCCCCCATGCCCCCATCATACAAAGAAACAAAATGTCTCCTCTGCCCATCTCCATGCCACACACGGTGATGGACATCTTACTTTACATTTAAAAAAAACTTAGAAAGTCACTCAAAAAAACAAATATTAAAGGGATGTCAGCTAAGTGAAAATGTCAGTTAAAATATACCATTTTAAAGAGCAACCCCACAGAAATTCACCAGTTAGTTATCTCAAGTAACTATAACTTGTGTCCTAAAGTAACTATAACTCGTTCCCTCACCGTACAATGCTAATTACTTCTCATATTACATCACCTATGACACATTCTAAGACATCATTGACATGACTGCAACATCAGAAATGACATAACTGATGACAACACTGTGCAGGTGTACCATGACCTCCTGAGGTAAATATTTGTACAGAACATTTTTTGGGGTTGACACATTCTAGTGGGATTCGCTTTCTCCTGCAAATCTTGCCCTGGTCCCTATGAGAGTCTTGTGGACTATAAAAAGTTTTGTTTTTTAAAATGGGGGCATTAGTGTCTGAGGTTTGTTGGCTCTTGTGGGTAACCCACGCCACACACAGTCAAAGGACATGAGCGGTTGGGGGGGGGGGGGGCTCTTGCTAGGGTTCAACACAGGAACTGTGGCCAAGCCTGTGCTGCATACAGCCAATGGTTTGCACAGTGTGGAGTTGGGTGCAGTCCTGGCCATATTCTGCCCTTGCAGCCAACCCCACACTGCACACAGTTAAAGACTGTGCAATGCGGGGAGGCCGCTCCTGGGGGACTGGGTGCAGAGCCGGGATGCAGGCCAACCCTTACGGTGCTGTGCACAAAGCTGAAGGTCATGTGGGGTGGGAGTGGGTAAAGTTACGTATGTAAGAAAAAAACTTTTCATAAAAAAACGTAAAAATTCCTTTGAAAAAACAAAGTGATACTGTAGGTAGGTATGGTATCTTACGTTACAATAAAACAAATTAAATGATATAAAAAAAAGTTTAAGTGATGTTATAGTTAAATTAACATGTCTCTTTTAATGTAAACTTTTCAACAAACAAAAAATATCACTGAAATGTATTACTTTTAGTTAAATGAAGCAACTATAAGTTGGGGTGTTGCCATGCACTGCTTAAGACCGCACATATTACATCACTCAAGTTATGTTCTATGACATCATTGATAGAATTGTTCATGACATCATTGATGACAACACTGTGCATGGCAGAGGCGTGAGTTATGTTCTGTCGGAGAAGAAACCCTACAACTAGTGGTATGGCCAGGAAGCTTCAGTGAGCTCAGGTACTACCAGAGTAAAACGATACAAGAACCTACACGCAGTGGGAAGTGCACTATACAATGGGACGGAGCAGCGGCAGGACTGAAGGGTGAAGTGAAACAGATGATCATGGAGTGAACGCTGGAGACATAAGTAAATAGAAGTAACAGAAAGAGACAGACTTAAAAAAGTGCCAGCAATGTGCAGGGCGCTAGGGTTGAATGGGGGAAATGAGGCAACAGAGGAGGAAGCAGACAAGAGAAAGGGAGGATTGTGAAAGAGTGCAAGAAGGCTAAATGAGTTTGGGACTGTAGTGTTGCTGATTGTGGAGCAGTCCACTACAGCACACGCCCCCTCCCACTGTTACTACCAGTTTACCCCTTGAGCGTGAGGGGACGTTGGTTCAGCCCCACGTACACGTGGGGCACGTTATGCAGCCAATAAAAGGCCCAGGGCTCTGGGCGTGGCCAGGTCACTTGCCAGCCACCAACTGTAAAGCGTGTGTCCCTAGCTACCTCATTCCTAGGCCTGCACCACTATTTTACACTGGCGACGAGGGGTGTTTGTGTGCCCGACCCCCCTGCGTGCCGCCCCGCCACCGTCTGCATCGCGGATCAAACAGCGCTGGTTGCGCGACCCCCGGCGCCCCCCCCGGTGCCAGCCGACAGCCCGCCGGCCCCTCACCTCAGCATTCCGCCGATCCTGCTCTGCTGCGAGGATCTCCTCGCCAACGCCAGGTACCCCTGTGCCTCTGCGTGCTGCCCGCTGCCCCGACCGAAGACCCGCGGTGCTGCCTCCAAGCCCGGTCATAGCGGCCCTCCGGAGGTCCCGCGCATGCGCTGTGTGCGCCCCGCGCCACGTGGTGGACGCGCTATGCGGCCTACCTGCCGGTTCCCACGCATTGCGCGTGTCATCCGCACCTGCCAAACCTCACGCATCTCGCGGAGAGGGTGCCTGGAGCCCCTGCTGTCCCGGCCAATCATCTACTGTGCCTAGTTCGTATCTGGACGCCGCTATCCACTACTGGACCTCTCTGCAGCCCCTCAGTGTGCCTCCCCCTGTTGGATTTTGTCCGTCATGGCTAATGTCCCGCCACTGGAGCCATTTGCGGTCACAGGAAGCCCCCCTTCCCAGGCTACCCGATGGAGGAAGTGGGTGGAGCGGCTTGAAATCTACTTCGTCGCGGCGAACATTGCGGTCTCGCGTCAGCGTGCCATGCTGCTCCATTTAGGAGGCGAAGCGATCCATGACATCTCTAAAGACATTACTGAAGGGGCCCTGCCTCACACATACAAGACCCTGAGGGATGCCATCACAAAGTACTTTGAGCCGTTTATCAGCGCGGATTATGAGCGTTTCCTGCTCCGTCAAGCGCGGCAACTCCCAGAGGAGTCCGTCGACGTATTCTACGCCCGGCTCAAGAAGTTGGCCAGCACGTGTACTCTCCCGGATGCGGAGGATGAAATTCGCGCCCAGTTCATTCAAGGCTGTGCCTCCCTAAAACTGCGTGAGCGAGTGCTGGAAACTGACGCCATGTCCATGCGCGACATCTTGGCCCTAGGGCGGTCCAAAGAACTTTCCAAAGCCCGTGCCGCCCATATGGAACCGAAGCCAGCGGTCACGATCAAGACGGAGCCCGTGTGTGCCATCAGGTCGCAACCTGCAGACTCCCGGACGAGGCCTCCCAGGAAAGGTCGACCGAAACCGGCCCAATCCACCAAAGATCAAGCATGCATGTGGTGTGGCGGGGCCACCCCCCATAAAGGCGCCTGCCCCGCCCAAGGTAAAGTCTGCAGCGCATGTGGCAAAGCCAACCATTTTGCGAGCGTCTGCCTCTCGTCGCAAAGGAAGAAGCCAGGTGCTCCACCCAGGAGAGTGCGGCAAATGGCACCATTAGCGAGCACACCGACCAGCAGCGACATGGACGACGATGACGAAGACGCTGCGTCAGTCCATGTAGTACGCATGCTCAACACCTTAGCAGCCACGTCTCTGACCGAACCAATGTGCACCGTTCAGGTGCATAGCCAAACAGTCAGAGCCCTCATCGACACAGGGGCGACGATAAACCTCATGGCCGCCAGCGTCTACCAGAACCTCGAAAATGCTCCACCACTTCTCCCCACAAGAGTACAAGTATTTGCCTACGGAACCCGGCGCCCGTTGCGCCTGTGCGGAGTATTCCGGACTACGGTGTGCCACGACTCAACGCAGCTACAAGCAAAAATCTACGTCCTCCGAGAAGGGTCAGGTTTCCTTCTCGGTTGCAGAACAGCACGAGAACTTGGACTCATACACTTTGCCCTGACCGTACAAGCCCAAGGTTTGGACCATCTGGTTTCGGAACATTCCTCGCTGTTCGAGGGCATTGGATGTTTGGAAGGACCTCCCGTCCGGCTCCACATCGATCACTCGGTGGCCCCAGTAGCCCTTCGACACAGACGGATCGCTTTTCACCTCCGACCCAAAGTCGAAGCAGAGTTGAGGATGCTGGAACAAGCCGGCATTATTGAACGTGTGACTGGACCCACCCCGTGGGTTTCCCCCATTGTGGTTGCCAAAAAACCAAAGCAGCCCGAGGCAGTCAGGATATGTGTGGACATGCGCCTCCCCAACCTAGCAATCAAGAGGGAGCGTCACCTGACACCGACCATCGACGACATCATCGGGGAGCTTGCGGGGTCCAAGTGGTTCTCCAAGATGGACTTGAGGTCGGGGTACCATCAGATTCCCCTTCACCCGGACTCCCGTCCGATCACAACCTTCTCTACTCACGCAGGCCTGTGGAGATACACGAGACTGAACTTTGGCATATCAAGCGCAGCCGAAGTGTTTCAAAATATAATTCACAACGTCCTACAAGGCCTCGACGGAGTACTCAACGTGAGCGATGATATTCTGGTACACGCTCCGACCTTGGAGGAACACATCAGACGTCTCCAAGCAGTATTTAATCGGCTGAAAGAGCGAGGTCTGACTCTTCACAGAGACAAATGTGAATTCCTACGCAAAGACATCAGTTTCTTTGGCTACAAATTCTCCGATCAAGGAGTGGGGCCTGATCCAGAGAAAGTAAAGGACATACACGATGCGCCTGCCCCCACATCGGTAACTGCCGTCCGCAGTTTCCTAGGTATGGTGACATATTGCGGGCGGTTCATCAAGGACCTGTCCGACCTGACGGGGCCCCTCCGCGACCTCACGAAGTCAAATGCCACCTGGACGTGGGGCCCGGAGCAACAAGAGTCGTTCACAAAGACTAAGACAGCCCTATCAGCGGACACCACCCTGGTCTATTTCAACCCGCAACACGAGTCACAGCTGCTGGTGGATGCCAGCCCCACAGGTCTTGGGGCCGTCCTATCACAACAACAGGCATGCGGAGAGTGGGCCCCAGTGGCGTATGCCAGCCGTACACTGACGCCCACCGAACAACGCTACTCACAGATCGAAAGGGAGGCCATCGCCATTCTATGGGGGTGCCGACACTTCCATAGATATCTGTATGGTCATCCTTTCTCAGTGATCACCGATCACAAGCCCCTCGTACCACTATTTCAAGGGTCTTCCTCTTGTCCACCTCCGAGAATTGAAAAGTGGATACTCCAGCTGCAGGAGTTCCAGTTCACAGTGGAGTACGGGCCTGGAAAGCGAAACCCTGCTGATTATCTATGGAGGCATGCCCGGCCAGTCACCGACGCGGAAGCAGCCGAAGCAGCAGCCACGGAAGAATACGTCCGTTTGATCGTCGAATGGTCAAGACCAAGGCCGATGTCATTAGAGGAAGTGGCGGGAGCCACCAAGGATGACGACTGCCTCCAGATAGCGATCCACGCTATAGACTCTGGCGACTGGAAGGAGCTACAAAGCCCGGCATCCTTCCGCACTCCACAGGCGCAAGCTGTCCTAAAAGCCCTGTATCAAGTCAGACACGAGCTATCTGTCTCAGCCGAAGGATGCCTCCTGAGAGGCCCTCGCCTGGTGCTGCCCGACAGCCTCACCCAACAAGCTGCGGTGCTAGCCCATGGGTCGCAGCAGGGGATTGTCAAGTCCAAAAATAGACTCCGGAGCAAGTTATGGTTCCCAGGACTTGACAAAGCCGTCGAGGACGTAGTCCAAAGCTGCCCAGTGTGCCTAGCGACGAGTCTACCAAACCCTCCAGCACAGGTGATCAACCAAAAAAGAGCCATCTTCCCCGTGGGTACGGGTAAGCGCAGACTTCGGCAGCCTCCCTGGAGGCAAGTACATGCTCGTCGTGGTAGACGACTTCTCTCGCTACCCCGAAGTGGAAATTGTAACATCAACAGCGGCATCCGAAGTAATCCCGAAGTTTGAGAAAATCATCGCCACCCATGGGCTCATGAAAGAAGTCCGCACCGACAATGGACCCCCGTTCAATGGCAGCGAGTTCACAGAGTATCTACAGAGCCACAGTATCAAGCACAGACGGATCACACCGAGGTGGCCCCAAGCCAACGGTGAAGTCGAAAGGCTGATGAGGACTTTGAACAAAAGAATCCAAATCGCAATAGCTGACGGCCACTGTTTGGAGTTGGCTATCTACCAGTTTCTCCGAGAGTATCGCCTGACCCCACATTGCACCACAGGAGTCTCCCCAAGCCGACTCTCTTTCAACCGGGCTATGGCTGACACCCTACCACACCACCCCTCGTGGGAGCTAGCCCCAAACCCCAGGAACCGGTCCATGGAACAACGCACCAAGAACAATCAGGAAGCATCCCGTAGACGAAGAGCATCCGACAGCCAGATCAAAGTCGGGGACAGGGTTCTGGTGAAAGACCGCCATCCTGGCGGAAAGTTCCGTCTGCCTTTCGAGCTGGACCCCTGGAGAGTAACAGAGGTAAATGGAACAATGATCACTGCTGTCAGGAATGGAGAAATAGTGACAAGGAACATTTCATTCTTCAAAAAGACACCTGAAGCGGGTGAGGACTTGGACCCAGACGACTGGCAGCTGACCCCCCAGAACAGACCGCCGGAGCTGACTGGAACTGACACCCTGACAAGCCAAGCCTGTAACACCGCCCCGAGCGAAGAAGAGCCAGAGAGACCAACGGAAGACTCCAGTGTTCTCGAGGAGGAGTCTGAAGGTCCTTCACCAACTGCGGCGGAAGAGCGGAGCCAAACAAGATACAGTCTTCGGCCGTGCCCAAGACCTTCCCAAAGATATCGAGATTTTGTGGCCCAGTGTTGGCGATGAAGTAACCGAGATGGCTGACCCCGCCGAGATTAAAGTAAGACTGTTTTGATTTGTACATCACCTGTCATATTCCTTTCAGAGACTGCACCAGAGACATTTGGCGAACTTTGTTATATGATGCCTGCAGTGGTTGTCGCAACAACATTATTGACTGTGAAAGACTTTTGTGCATCATTGCTTCCCAGTTTGTTTTATCCCTAGGTAAAGGAGGAATGTAGTGTTGCTGATTGTGGAGCAGTCCACTACAGCACACGCCCCCTCCCACTGTTACTACCAGTTTACCCCTTGAGCGTGAGGGGACGTTGGTTCAGCCCCACGTACACGTGGGGCACGTTATGCAGCCAATAAAAGGCCCAGGGCTCTGGGCGTGGCCAGGTCACTTGCCAGCCACCAACTGTAAAGCGTGTGTCCCTAGCTACCTCATTCCTAGGCCTGCACCACTATTTTACAGGGACTACAGAAAGGTGTGTGAAGTGCATAAAGGTATTATAGCTACAAAAACACTGCATGCCCAACTGTAACAGAATAAAAGCTACCATTGTGTTTCTTATGAATCCAGGAATATGGATACATCAGACTTTTTAACGTTGTGCATATAATGAACTGTTGCAAAACAGTGTGGGTGGGGAAAATGCTTGCCTATTTCTAATTTGTGGGAACTCATTGGTGCATTGAAAGAATAAAATTGACCTTTTTTTCTCCCATCATGTGCAAACTCCGAGCGAGCTAGTGTCCTGTCAGGAATTAGAAACTGGCCAAACTTTGAGCCAAAAACTCCAGGTCAAGAATATGAAAAACAGATGTACCTTTTGTTTCTTCCTTAAGACGACTTTCACACCTTCCACAGACACAATTATGCTCACTTTCTTTTTCTTGATATTCTTGGCTTTAAATTCGTACTGAAAAAACAAAAAGATTTTAGTTTAGTAAATGCAAGAAAATAATTCCATATTGTCCAGCTTCTCATGAGAAAAACGCACTAATAGACCAACTCTGTACTGTTTAGTATGGTCAACTTCAGACAGAAAAGTTTAAAACACAGAAAGAAAAAACATGCAGTTGTCTAACTGCCTTGGCAGACATTACCCATAAACATAATCAGATAGGTTTCCTATCAAAATGTAATTTCATAATACGTTTGAAATGGCTGCTGTGTATATTTACATTTCTATATTAACAAAATGAATCTGAATCTTAGATTATGTCGGTGAAGTTTAAGGGCTGATTGCTTGGTATCACCAGCAGAGCTGCCTTTTGAATTGAAATAGCTATGGTGCCAATCAGGCAGTACGCGTCTGGGGTAGTTTGTGCCCCCTCCCAGAAGATACCTGGCTGGGAGTTCGGGTAGCACAATTACGTTGTGAGGCGTGGTCAAGAGTAGTTTGAATATGATTGGCTTCTATCTGGAATTGCCGGAGGCCAATAAAAAAAATGGGCCATTGATGTGCTGGCATGAACTAGAGGCTCATGATGAACAATCGATTTCTGGGTATCTCTTTGGTTCTTTCATCAATCGCAAGGTTTCTTAAGGAGATGTGTGTCATTGATGCAAAAATGTATCTTTCTTTTATGAAGTGCAAGCTGTGAAGAAATAGACAACAATACTAGTTCATTTAAAATGAACTATATTGCCTCTTTACAAATAATCCTCCTGTAAAGACAAAAGCAGTGTTGTTCAACAATCATAACTAGTTTATGTCATTAGTTATCCATTGTGAATTTAAAGACTTCCTTTGACTTTAATGGTTGCATGTCCAGTGGGCTCTACTGGAGATGAGGCGAATCAAGTCAGAGTAGCTGCAGATCACGAGGCGCCGCTTTAAATCAATACCTTGGCCAAGAAGAAAAGTGCTACTCTGTGACCCAATAAGGACACATCTCCGTAGAAATACATTTTAAGGAGAATTTTGACTATTTCGGATTTTTGATTGCAAAGTTTCTTAGTTTGGGACTTGAAGGTTTAAACGTAAATCTAGTGTTAATATGGGGAGTGGAATGGGAGCAAGAATGGCCTTTACAAGTAGCAGTATCCTACGTGGGGGGGGGGGGGTTGGTTGGGGGTTAGGCTTCCTAAGGGCTGGACCGGTATAGCTCTCAGGACCATCTTTAAACCAAGCTGAGACCTTCCATAAATGCATAAATTCGAATATTATTTTTATAAACGTATGCTTTTTCCTTTGCTCAGTGCAATGGGAAAAGTGTTTTCACATTTGTGTTCTCATTTACTTGGGATGTTATTCATGCCTTGGCACTTTAACCTGGAGCACCCATCGTTTGCCTAGAGGAAGCTTATGCTCTTGGCACCAAGCATGGCTAGACATAAAGGTCACATTCTGCTGTTGTACAGTCAGTCTACAGACACACACATTTGGAGGGAGTGTAAACGTGGGTTAAGTAAATGTAAGAATATAACATCTGACTAAAGTCAAACTCCTAACACTTTACACCAAAAATACATTGGAAGGAAAGTTCATAGATAATCTAAAACACATTCATCTATCTTGAAAAGCTTCCAAATGCACTCAAAGTCAAATATGCAACATGTGTAACAGACTTAAGAAGCCTATGTAATCAAGGCATGTTTGTCCAGACAAAGAGAAACAATCCCTGGGGCTGAATGTTCCAACACAAGTTATTCTGAACAAAGATACCCAGAAAGAGAGACAACAATAGAAAGGGAGATTTACATATACGTCTGAAACAGTTCATCAGAAAGTCTCTATGGGAGATGGCGAGATCGCTTGAATGTTGACTCCTAAACTCAATGTAAACTTTTTTGTTATCTTTCCTATATGGTTTGTTTTAATGAGTAGCCTGAAAAACATGGGACCATCTCAGCAGAATCATCCGCCTAGAAACTCCATGTAGTTAATATGAACAGCGACCCGCCTATTGCCTCTCTGAAGGAGCAGCTCCTGGTCTTAAGTAAAGTCCTGCACTCTGTCGCCTGGGTTTTAGAAATGTCCACTACCTCCCCCCAGTTTGGGACTTTGTCCTCAAAATGAAGATTCAATTTTTTCAAAAATCTAACACCACACTGCCTTCTAAAAATCATGGACTGGTCACATGGACCAAGCTATCATAGAGACAATTTCATAACAGTTATAGAATTATTTATTTACAGGACCTCATATTTCACACGTTATTGACTTCACAAATTCCGTCTTTGCATCCCAAACTAATGTGCTTCAGCAAAAATATCTGAAGGCTTCCGGGTTTAAAACGTACACTACCAACAACTTGCCAGCTACATACTAACCACCTCCCACAAACATTGCTGTTTACCCTTTTCACTTAAACATCTAAGCTAATCCTATGGTTTTCTATCTGCTCAAAATACTTGTAATAAACAAATGAATATTGATTATAAAATATGTTAAGATAGCTTTAAACTTTGATCATGAATGCCATTTGTTGTGAGCCTATGTGTCTCTAATCCTTGAGTGACGCAAAAATTTGCATGCCTCTAGCTGGTTCATCAATGTAATTAAATGTGGCTTTTAGAACATAAAATTAACTCCAGGGAGAGGCAAGGGGAGTTGTCATTTAAACTGGTCCAGGCACACATCTCGCTAATTAATGCTACTAACCAAAATGTGTGTCAGTTCCAGACTCCCGTCCAATGTTGAGGCGCCCGCTCATCGAGGAGGAGGCTCAATGATGGAGATTGACACTTTGGTGAGTGAGGGCTCAATAATCCTATAAAGGATTCTCCCAGGGTCTGGGGTCTCCTTCCGATAATCCCCTTCAACAGTGGAAGGCATGTTTGTTGGCAAAGACGCAGTAGGGCATTGTCCTTGTCACGTTCATAAAGAGTCTCTTCTTGGCACTGTTTCTGTGGTAGAGCTAAATAACTAATTATTTTGCAGAAAGACATACCGGTCACAACAGTAGTTAAGACTTGCAGCTGGGTAAAAATATTTGTTAGTAATGAGACAAGTTATAAAATTCATTTTTATGGTAATCTTGTGGATTACCACAATTCGTTCTATATTGGCTGGCCGAAGTATTCCATGAGATGGTTGCAACATATGCAGAATGAGGTTGTTCATGTAACTGAAAATCAAAAGCCATGAGTACATTGTTCCCAATAGGACCATCTTACAGTGGTTCCCTCTACTAGTCAAGGAAATAGTCACAATTCTTACAATGGCCAATTGAGAAACGAATCAAGTGGACAACTCCTATTTTAGACAGATACCTTAGCTTCCTATGGCCAAACAGATTTTGAGATCATGGGTTTTGAAGGGGCTGGCCATATTCATTTCAAGATACTCAAAATCCCAAAAGAAGGGGGAGGGAGGAAAGATGCAATATGACGAGCTATATGGCATGACTACAGGTTAATGAAGGCCCAAAAAAAACAGGAAAAAAAATGTATATCTATCTATATATAACTCAAAAGAACTCCAAACCTCCTTGCCCACATCCAGGTGGCGCGTTTATCGGTGTAGCACTGCACTGCACAGCTAAACCGGAGGGCACATTTACTTCTTTTTTGAAGTACAGAAACTTGCACTCCAGTTTTGCGGTGCAGAAAAAGTACTGGCTAAATCCTCCATGTATGTCGACAATTACTGGTCTTGTTCATGATACAGTTACAAAGTGCTTGTGTTCAGTATATACAGTGCGAAAGAGATTGACAGAGATAAAGGACTAAATCATAGCCTGTAAACAAAGACGTCATCTTGGATTCTTCTTACTAGGTAACACTTTTAATGTGTTTTATTCTAAAATGCCATATGTCAATGCACCTAAAGTGTATTCCCTAATCGAATAATTCATAATTAACTGAATTATAGCAGTACATTAGGCAGACCACATTATATGATAGCATATCATTATGCCCAAATGAGCCAGCAGTCTGGGCAGACAATATCCTAATGACTTATTCAGTACAAGTATGCAAAAATGTTCAACTGAAGTACAAAGTCCCTCTTCCATGGCATGTCCTCTTCTAAAAGTAAACAATTTATGTGAAACTCTAAGCCTGAAAGGGTATTGTTTTCACCTCTAAATAAACTGTACACAGTCAGCAGTTCATAAAGAAAAATTAAGCACTTCATTTGGTAAATTTGAAGTGTAATGGATACAAAGATTGTAATAGGAAAATAACAAATCAATACACTTTACTTCGTGATGCTCAAATGATAAATATTCACTGAAGCCAGATTTCCACACAGTCTCATTTGATTGTAATACAGTTTTATCAGTAAAACTGCAGGTCTGTTCAAATGTAGTGGCCTTTTCAATAGAAAACGTGCTGTCTGTAAAGGACAGTGTGCTACCACACAATGCCTTAGTTATATTAAAACAACAAATAACCAGTCTCATGTCCATTAAAGCTAGACGGGTCGCGAAACCTTTTTCCAGTAAAAATCGAGTCGCTGTTCTAAAACCTTTGGGATGCACTGTTCTAGTGAGACACATCCACAACTAACATTAAATATACATAGGAGATGCTTATGGAGACTGGGTAGTGTTATCAGAATAAATGTGACACTAATGGCCAGATAAGCAGGCAACTGGGAGGAACATATTAATATATGCCCCCCCCCTTTTATTACTATATACCGGTCCGTGTGTGTTTTTAATGAATGTAACATTGTAGATGCTGTAAACCAACCACTGTAAACTCAAAGGTAGGAAGGACAATGTTAACATAATGGCATTCATGTGTTTGACACAGGACATCAGCAATTACTGTCAATAACATTTAGCACAATATCTGCTGATGTGCACAGTTTTCTTAATTAAGAAATCTAATAATTTTTTAAGCGTGGGCATCCTTGCCAAATTAATGTGTGACACAATGTCAAAAGAACTAGATAATGTCACAGAATGTGTCCTCATTTGCATTTAATCGCACAATAGGCTATAACTACATTTCTCTTTTGCATTCATTGCCTTTCCTTGGCTGCATAATTTAGCTAAATTGGATGTATAATTTATTCAGCAATTGCGGCTACCCAACAGTACAAACGAAACAAGTAATATAAATGTAGTAATCTCTAAATCAAGGTGTGACGGTATGTAGTAATCATGGAAAATAATAGTTACATATATTTAGTAACCTTTAATTGAGTAATGGAATCATAGTGAGCTCCAAGGAAATGAGTCATGTAAATTTATCCCAATTGGAAAACAAACGTGATGCGACATTCTGAATGTAAATGTATATGAAATTTGCCAGCCTTGTTGACGTCTTGTGTTTGTATAGTATTTCAGCGTAAATCTATAATGAAAATGAAGAATACTCAGTTCAAAGGAAATGTGCAACGCAAGCATAGCATAACAGAAGGGTCTCAACGTTCAGTGGACTAATTAATGTATCTATTGCTGGGATCTGTTTGACTCCATGGTTACAGATCCAAATCTCACTCAGCCTCTCATCATCCTAAGGCTGATAAAATGAGTACCACTCAGGTAAACATTTGCTATACATCTATAAGAAATACTTTAGGGAGAAAATGTGCTTTACAAATCTATAATGCTGTCCTGAGGTTTTACTTTAGAAAGTGCTGCATGTCAATGTGGTACTCTCAAATGTACAATGCAAATGTAGCATCACTAACAGAAATATAGGGTGCACAAAGGAGCTAAATAGAATGTGCAAAGGCGTTGTCAAGCATCAAAAGCCAGACTCCATTTTGAGCATGTTAAGTTAGCCTGTCTGCCTTTGTTCCACATTCAGCAGGTCATTATCTTTCGCAGAACTATTGAAAGTGTCAATTCATCTAAACAATGACTTTGCTAACACATAAGGACACACAAGTCTGCTTAAGCTACACGATTGTTACATTTCAAGGTCTGACTGCGGATGTGTAAAATAAACATGTAGTTAAGCAGTTTCATCATGCATGTTCAAACCGGTTATATCTCCGATTAAAGTGAAATTCCCCAATGTAGTAAATAAAAAAATCAGTAGTCAACCCTATATAAACAACATGAATTTACTACTGAATTAGAGAGGTGTAGCACCAGGTTATCACTAGTGGTCCTGCCAAACCTCTGCTGTATCCATTCTTAGGCAGAGAGGAGAGGAGAGGAGTTGGGCCCAGCTGATGTGTGTTTTCCTTCTGGGGAAACACTTTTTCTCAATCAAAGTCTGATAACCATAGTTGATCCGCTTTGAACAGGTATGCAGTGCCTATCATTGTGCAAATCATCTCCCCCTCCTCCCCCATGGTTTGTCAGAGCAGGGTAATCCTGCCAAAACCCTTGGAAACTATGGTACAGTGTGAGATTCCAAGTAACAAAATACTGCTCCACTTTGCATGCATTATCACACTGTTACAATAATGATCAATAAATGACTATTGCCTTTAACCTGTGCGTTGTACAAATTTTTTTTTTAATTCCGAAATTCTTTATTGTATATAGAAAAATATAATTTTACATACAGGGAAGAGGCTTATACAAAAGAAATCAGGACACTTTCCTTTGCCGTAACATTTCATAATAAACAGATTAGCCTCGATCACAGCCTCATTATTACCTACCATAATAGTGAGAAAGATACCACGTAAATAAATACCTGCCTACAGGCCTAAGCACAGAGCAACAATCCATCCTTACAGGCAAACTGTTATAAACTTTTACTTTCACAGTAAATAAAAAAAGATCTATGGTTTGTTATCATCCATACTAATATAATAAAGAGAGAGCCCAAACCTTTGAGGCGGGTAATCTCAGGAACCACAGCACCAATCACAACACCCAATACAGCGTTGGAAAGGGCAGTTGCAGCAGAAGGACATGGGCTACGCAGACGCACACCATATACATTTAAAAGGTAAAAGAACCGTGCCAGCAAAGTAGTCCCTTGTGGGAGTGTCTGCGTTGTGCTGGGGGCGTGTGCTGGGGGCATGACAAACGCTGGGGGCGTGTGGTACGTTCCGCCCTTCATGCCATGTCTCATATCGTGTGCTGTGGGCGAGTGCTGGGGGCGTGGGCGTTTGCGGGGCGCAGGATTACGGGAAAAAAAAGCGAGCGTTGTGCCCAATAGTTAATTGTTTTTTCTTCCCAGGTTCTGTACATTCCAGCTCCGGGTGTCCACCCTGCTCCCTTTAAATACCCCTGCACCCCATAATCATAATCAACCCTTACTCCTTAAAATACCCCAACACCCTTAAACACTAACCCACCTTAACCCTATAAATATACCCTGTACCCCAAATCCCAAACCTATCCCTAAACCCTAAAATACCCCTGTACCCCAAAACCCAAACCTAGCCCTGAACCCTATAAATACCCCTGTACCTCAAACCTACCCCTGAACCCTAAAAATACCCCTGTACCCCAAACCTAGCCCTGAACCCTAAAAATACCCCTGTACCCCAAAACCCAAACCTAGCCCTGAACCCTTAAAATACCCCTGTACCCCAAAACCCAAACCTACTCCTGAAACCTAAAAATACCCCTATACCCCAAAACCCAAACCTAGCGCTGAACCCTACAAAATACCCCTGTACCCCAAAACCCATACCTAGCCCTAAAACTACCCCTGTACCCCAAAACTATATCTGAACCCTTAAAATACCCAAACACCCAAAACATACCTCAGTTCCCCAAAACATATACCCCTACACCCATACTTACCTTATCCAAACATTTTTAAAAAAACATGCTTTTACCATTCATGCATTTACAACGATTTTCGTTGTAAATGTATGCGTGGTAAAAGCATATAAAATGTAATGCCATGCGGAGTCATGCTACTTTCGTAATGAAAGTATGCGGAGTGATGGTATGCGGAAAGAAAGTTGCGGAATAATGGGAGTTTACCCTCCCCCAGTAAGTACATTGGTGGCACGGCGGCCCACATCTCCAGCAACATACTTATATTTTTTCACCACCGATTTGAAAAATGCACAGGTCTCTCTCTCATTGATGGCCAGCACCGACATACACTTTTAGACACACCTCCCGCCACAAGTTCTAGAATTGCAAACTTTAGGGCTGGGGAGCTACGTTCGAATCTCGGCATCAGCTCAACATCCTGTGATTCCAGGGAAATCGATTTGTCTCCCCGTGCCTACCACAAATGAATGTGTTCTTCTGTAATGCAAATTTTGCTCATGCCATGTTGTCGAGTTTGCGCTATATAATATTGCAAGGAAAAATAAAGTAGGGAAATTAGAGTTCACACACTACTGAACGCGCACTCTTAAGTGCATCAGCAGTGCACTGTGAATCGGAGCGTTTCACAGGCCTGTCACAGATAAGAAATACTATCAAAACGAAATCCTACAAAACAATATACTACTGGCCGGCAGCAATTCATACCCGGACAACGTCGGGGCAGGCTGCTAGTTTCATAATAAACAAATATGCCTTGATCATTGGCTTTTCACTGTAATCAATTCATGCCTTTTGTACTGAGCAAAGCCACCCCCACAAGGTAAAATGTGCAATACAAGCACTGTTTTCAGTGGAAGCACACAGGTTTTAATAATCAAAACTCAGAGATGGATTGAAAAGTGGATGGAACCTAAGTCCCTCTTTCAGTGCAACTTCTTAAAGCTCTTTTTCTGTTGATCACATAAGGCTGGCGATAGCTGCGCAGTCAATCCAGACCTAAAAAGTGACACTCCAAAAGAGCTGTGTGCCAAGAAAGGAAACACTCATTTGTCACCCGTTAGACCGCAGCAGACAGAGCATGGAGAGCAATCTAGCATAGGCTGCTGAACAGTCAAATTCCAACCCTTCTCTACGTAAAGATCTTATCTGATCGAGTGCTGACCAAGTGCCCAGATTCCCAGTGGCGGCTCCTCCATTAAGGCGGAGGAGGGACGTCCCACTGCTTTCTGAGCAGCGAATAAAGAAAAAATAAAATGACAATAAAACATGTTATTTTATTTTTCCGTGCTATGCCCAGTAGGCCGATTCAAAGGCAAGGCTGGGCTATCCTGATTGGGACTGGAAGGAAGGGAAGAGGAGTGGTACGCGTTGCTGCAAGTGCGGATGTTTGTTTGGCCCGCCATCTTAGGCCAGCCGAACAAACGTGCACTTAGGTTTCTCCAATCCCGCTGTATTCCACAGCCAGGTTGAGAAACAGCATAGACTCCCTGTGCCTGAGCGAGCATCAAACCAGCCCGCTCAGGCCAATCCCCACACTGTTCTCATGCTAGGTACAGAATAAGAGCAGCATCTGGATTGGATGGGGAGTCTGATTTATCCCAGGGACTGCAGGGAGCAGGGAAGCCGTAAGGCGGCCGGCAGCATCAGGTAAATCTTATTTATTTTTAAACCCCCACACTCTGCTCCAATGCTCCGCTTCAAAGCTACCCTCTCGTGCCCAATCCCCCAACTTTTTATTTGTACCGGCTGCCACTGCAGATTCCTGTGGTAAACGAGTGCAGGCGCTACACTCTGTTACCAGCATTTAGAGCATGGCCGGACTGGCCGTAGTGAGCACCAGGCGTTTTCCCGGCGAGCCACAAGGGTGGAGACCGGTTTTGTTACTGGGGGCCAGTTTTGCAGCAGTGATGCAATATCGGCACCCTGTAACAAAAGTGGCAGCAGTGCTAAAGCGGCCACCGGCAGCAGTGCTGAGGCGGGACAGCAGTGCTTCTCACTAGCACCACTCCCCCGAACCCCAGGGTCGGTGCATCAGTATTGCCAGGGCTGTTTGTCTGTCCAGCCCTGACTGGGAGCAGTTCCTAAACTGGGATGCTGCTGGAGAGAGACTGTGCATGGGCGTACTGCTGAAAAAAGAGAATGACACAAGTGTTCTGTGCTTTTCGAAGCTAAAGCACGTTCTGCAGTCAGACTAAATCTAATGTAAATGTAAATGTAGTTGAGCTTATATAGCGCACAGCTACCCGCAGTGGGTTTCCCGGCGCTTGCTTAGGGAACCCTTCCTGGTATTCCCCTGTGAGATAGCAGGGTATCCACAAGGTGAAAGTCAGGCATCCCGCCGCGAGGGGCCGTTGTGGAGATTAAGCAAGCTATTGCCCAGAGTCGCAGAGTGTGAACCCGTGAGTCGAGGAGGCACCGGGGCGAGAATTATCGAGTCCGTGGAATTTTTAGCCCAAGACCCGCCGAGGCGGGGAATTGAACCCTGGTCCAGGACCGATCTCAGCTTCCGGGTCTGCTGCCTCTAACCCCTGAGCCACACTTCTCCACTTATCTAAATAAGTATTTATTGTTATTGATAAGCTGTGATCTCATCATTTGATGAGATCTGGCTTTATAATTCCAGGCTGCTGAAGATCTGACTGTTTCCATCTCTCTGCAGGGCTAAGCTGCCATTTTGTAAAGCATTACTGTTTTTTCTAAATTGTCTTTTCACGACGATGTGAGTTTTTGTTTGTTAAGTGCCAAGATACCCTATGAAGGGTGCACGATGCACTAAATAAGCACATAGCCTAACCTTTGCCTGCAAGGAGCATCTTTAACCTGGCATTGGGCATCTTTAGATGGCCTTTGACCTGCATCCTCGGGTCAACTTTAGTGGATGTAATTGTGACTTGGTGGGATCCTCAAACGTTTTTCAATCTTAGGGGATATTGGTTTCCTTAGTTCCAGGCAGTTTTACCTGTACTCAGCTCGGTTAAATTTGCTTTGGGTATGCTGAAATGGGCTTTGAGACTATTCTCCAGGTATGCTTTATTTGGAGCAATTGTTTGAGGTGAGCTGGGAACCACACCAAATCACCCCCAAGGATGCTTGTCGCAGCCACATGTGCAGCTATCTCTCACTCTCCTTTGCTTCACTTCACACATGAGCGCAGCTATATGTTCATAGCAATAGGGCATGAGCAGCCTCTGCCATACATGAATGGCACAGACAGGTCATAGTCATTCACACAACTATGCAGGGAAACACTAGTGACTTATACGTGTGATCTCTAATGTCTTTTGCTCCACTTCCAACCGTGGGTGACTTGACACAGAAACAGCACAACACTGGTGATCACGCATGTCATTGGAACACTTCCAACACAGGCCAGATCAGAAACCCATACTCTTCATCCAAGCAGACCCAGAGAGTAGCATGTTACCCATCCACAAATGAGATTCAATGCCTCGTAAGTGGTATAAAGCGCTATATAAATGCAAATGAGCACCAAGCATAGCCGCTTAACTGCGGCGCGAATTCCGCAGCGGTTTGAAAGAGTGGGCAGGGCCGCGTCGGCCAACTGACGTGCACAGCACTACCGAGGTAGTGCTTGCGATGGCCGTTGACGGACGAGTGCAGCGAAGGGGATAGGAATCAGTAAGTAGTGTTTATTTTTGTGCTTCTGTTTTCATGTGGCCAGAGGCTGCACACGTTTTTAGGGTGTTTGACTTATTTTTCAGCATCAAAATTTGACCCGGTAAATGAGAGATAAATATAGCATGGGGAGATTAAATGTGTAGGAGGAAGATATGAGAAGAGTGCCACGGGGAGAAAACATGGCCGAAAAAGAACCTGCAAGAGTGAGATAAAGAGACAGGAAGTGTCCTTTGTTGGAAGAAAGAAGCTCGGGTGGAATCAAGAGTAGGCAGCATTGGCAACATGGCATTCAGCAAAGTGGCGTATGAAGGGGGGTGCGGTGGGTGGGGGCCGCCCCGGGTGTCATCACTGAGGGAGGTCACAAAATGGCAAAAATGTGCGTTTTAAACACATATTTTTGCCATTTTGTCAAGCCAGGGGTGGCAAGAAATTTTCCGCACAGGGTACCACCTGACCTTGCTACGCCACTGATTCGGCAGCGCCCGGGCTCCAGGGGCAGCTCCTTTATTGGAGCGGAGGAGCGTCGCCCCTGTAGAGAGCCACCCGGCCTCTCACCTACATTGTAGCAACACACACACACGCACGCCTTCACCCTCGGGACGGGCACGCCCCGAGGTATATATTAAAAGCGCGGAAGACCGCTCGGGGTCTTTCCGGCATACCACTAACCTGTGTGTGTGTCCAGTCACTGTGTGATCCACGCCACGTGCGAGGCCCAGACCTCGCGCACTACACTGGCGACGAGGCCGGTTCTGCCCCCGCGCGTGCATGGCCATCTGCTGGAGCTCCCCGCTCCATTGCCTGCTGTTGGTTGCCGGCCGCTTCTGCCTGGCGTCCTTGTGGCCGCGGAGCTCGTCCGCCGGCCTGCTGCCTCTGCTCAAGTCGGCTCCCCGCCCACGCGCCTCCGAGGTCGGAGCGTGTTCAGCTGGCGGGAGCCGCCCGGTGAGTGATTCACCCCGCATCCTTGCCGGCGCCCCCGCGCTGCGTGTGCGGTTACCTGGGGGCTCGCTCCGCTGCGCGCACAGCGCTAGCGCGCCTCCCGGGGTGTGCTGCCCCAGAGGGGGTGGGGCGAAGAGGGGAGACGCTGCACGTCAGCCCCGAGGCCCTGTCTGCCGGCGCCTCACACGCCTACGCCTGCCCTCCGCTCCGTGAACTCGGCTTTGCTCTGGCCCTGGGACTGCTTTGGAGGGGACTTTAATCAAGCACTGGCAAGAGCACCAATTCAGACACGGGCTGCTTCCACTGCTGCCTGCTCCCCGCACCGCTGACACAGCCTGCTCGGGCCCTGGGGGGGGGTGTGTGCTGCTGCACCGCGACGTGCTAATACTGTGTTGAACAAGCATTGGCCGAGTCAAATTCTGCCTCCCGTGGGAGCCCCGTGTCAGGAAGCTAGACGGCCACGCACTCACCATCCTACCTCTGTTCCACGCTGCGCGGCCCGCGCGGGTGGGGAGTGATCCAAGGAAGGGGCCACCATCATGAACGACGCCGCCACAGGGGGTGCGCCCACGTGGACGGCCGCACATGCCGCTTCGCCACGCCCGCCTCCGCGGCGCGGAGCAGCCACTCACATAGTCAGCCATGCCCACACTGGAGTGGCCCCGCTTCCGCCATTCAGCGAGACTGCAGACCCAGCAACTGCGGCGCCGCGATGGAAGGCGTGGCTGGGGCGTTTGAACCTCTACTTTAAGGGGACCAGAGAAACCGACAGCACCGTGAAGAGATCGCTCTTACTCCTGTATGGCGACCCAGAAATTTACGACCTTTTCGAATCTCTCCCAAACACAGGTGAGGACGATGACTACGACGCGGCGGTGACCGCGCTGAATACCCACTTTGACCCCCAGGTCAACACCGACTATGAAAAGTTCAAGTTTAAACGGGCGTGGCAAACTGAGAACGAATCTGTGGACATGTATTATGCGAGGCTGCGCCGGCTGGCCAGCAGCTGCCCATTTGACGAACCGCGTGAGGAGATCAGAGACCAAATCATCGTCGGGTGCAAATCGAAACTGCTTCGGAAGCTCATCCTCAGACAACCGGGCATCACGTTGGATGCCATCCTTGTCCTCGCTCGCTCCCATGAGCTGTCAGACTCCAGAGCAGACGAGATGGAAATGGCGCTCCGGTCCCCCATTGCCCTGCAAGCGGCACCAAAAATGGCGCCCATCAAGGAAGAGACCGTCGACGCCATACAAAGGAGACCGGCGGGCGGAAGAAATCGACAGTGGCAATCCCGGGACGCCCAGTGTGCCTACTGCGGGGGAGATCATGCGGCGACCGCTGTGTGCAACGCGAAAGGAAAGACGTGCTCAAAGTGCGGCAGACTCAACCACTTTGCTGCGGTGTGCCAGGGAGGACGGTACAGGCCCAATGCACAGAGGTCGCGAGGCGGACATGGGTCTCGGTCAATGGCGTCCAGAGTGAGGCAACTGTCGCTTGAGCGGGAACACCCGCCCCCGGACACGCAGGCCCAAGACCGGAAGCCATACTATGAAGACGAGGAGGACGAGGAGGTCTATGTAATCTCCTAGGTCAGCCGGGTAGCCACCCGGAAGAGGCCGCCGCCTATGTGCACGATATCAGTGGAAGGCTCAGAAATCAGAGCACTCATCGACACAGGCGCCTCCGTGAACGTCATGGACTCGGACCAGTATGAACAAATGTTGCCTAAACCCACACTGACCCCGACGAACGCTCAAATATACACGTATGGGGGCACCGAACCCATGCCGTTGCGTGGCGTCATCAGCACCACCATTCGAAATGGGGAATACACGACTGAAACCCGGTTCCACGTAACTGAAGGGAAGAAAGGGACACTACTCAGCTGCAACACAGCGGAAGACCTGGGTTTGGTCTTCTTCGCCAACCAAGTTCACCAATCACACGCCGACTCCATGCTTGAAGAGTTCCCGGCGCTCTTTGGTGGCCTTGGAAAGCTCAAAGGCAAGAAAATCAAACTACACATAGACACCTCCATCCGTCCCGTCGCTTTGCGTCACAGAAGAGTGCCTTTTAACCTCCGCGCTCAGGTCGAAGAGGAGCTGAAGAAGCTGGAAGACCTCGACATCGAGAAGGTGTCGGGACCGACTCCGTGGGTGTCTCCACTGGTGGTTGCCCCGAAGCCCAAGCAGCCTGGTGCCATCAGGCTGTGCGTCGACATGAGGCTGCCAAACACTGCCGTGAAAAGGGAGCGCCACATCACGCCCACCATGGACGACATCGTCGCCGACCTCAACGGGGCGAAGTGGTTCTCTAAACTTGATCTCAACGCGGGCTACCACCAGTTGGAACTTGATCAGAGCAGCCGATACATCACGACTTTCTCCACCCATGTCGGGCTCCGGAGATACAAGAGGTTAAGCTTTGGAGTGTCATCGGCGGCCGAAGTGTTTCAGAATGCAATAAAGGAAGTTCTGTCCGGGCTGAGTGGGGTCATCAACTTGAGCGACGACATTCTGATCTACTCGAACACGCTGGAGGAACACCATGCACATCTGAGGGCCACCCTACAAAGATTACAGGAACATAGACTAACCCTCCACAGGAAAAAGTGCTCGTTCTACCAAGAAGCGGTGGACTTCTTCGGCTACCGATTCACACGCGAAGGGCTCCGAGTTGACCCAAAGAAGTTGACCCAAAGAAGCCCCTCCGCGCACTCACTAGACAGGACCATGAATGGGAATGGACTGGCGCAGCAAACCAAGCCTTCCAGGAAATCAAGGCGAGCCTTCTGGACAAGGCCACGATGGCTTACTTCCAACCACGCAGGAAGACCGAATTGGTCGTGGACGCCAGCCCCGTAGGCCTCGGCGCTGTTCTACTGCAGGAATATGGCCAGAATGACTGGAAACCTGTTGCATATGCGAGCAAGGCTCTCACGGACACTGAAACGCGGTATGCTCAAATCGAGCGAGAAGCGCTAGCCATCAAGTGGGCCTGCCAACACTTTCACTTGTATCTCTGCGGCCAACCCTTCACCATTGTGACCGACCACAAACCACTCCTGCCCCTGTTCACCGGATCCTCCAGGCTTGCCCCACCGCGGATTGAACGATGGGCCGTCCAGCTACAAGGCTACAATTTCACCCTGGTCTTCCGGCCCGGCGCCCATAATCCAGCGGACTATCTGTCCAGGCATCCTGATGTCACCAGAAAAGCAATCCCACTGGCGGATAGTCCATTGGTGGAGGAATTCGTCCACATGGTGTCCGTGGCTGCCTGCCCGGAGACCCTCACCCTGCAGGAGATTGGAAGAGCCACCACTGAAGATGAGACTCTGACCCGCGTCAAGAATGCCCTGGACACTGGAAGCTGGACCAGGTTTCTGGAAGGAGCTCAAGGACTTCGTCCGGAGATTAGCCATGCCCGACAACAGCTATGGCAGATCCGCCATGAATTGAGCGTCGGCGATGAAGGCATTATACTGAGAGGGCATCTCATTGTGGTGCCAGCAAGCCTCCAACAACAGACCCTCGTGATCGCTCACACGGGCCACCAAGGAACTGCCAAGACGAAGGCCAGACTACACAACAAAGTATGGTTCCCAGCCATGGATCGAATGGTGGATGAGATGGTGCGCTCCTGTCATGCCTGCACCATCACGGGGTCAGATCCAGCCCCATCCCCAGTCATCACTGAAGAAGCGGCGACAACACCCTGGACCCAGCTGAGCATAGACTTCGGGAGCTTCCCAGATGGTCGACACACGCTGGTCGTCGTGGATTCCTTTTCGAAATTCCCCGTCGTGGAACTACTCTCCTCCACAGCATTTGGACCAGTCAAGAAAGCGTTGGACCACGTCTTTGCCACTATGGGACTCCCGGAGGAGGTGAAGTCGGACAACGGACCCCCTTTTCAAGGGCGAGAGTTCCAAACGTATCTGGAGGGCCTAGGGATAAAACACCGCAAGATCACACTGTTGTGGCTGCAAGCAAACGGCGAAGTGGAGAGGCTCATGCGGACTCTCAACAGGGCGCTCCGCATCGCCGTCAACGATGGCAAAGACCCGGAAGCTGCGTTAGACCAATTCCTGAGTGCATACCGACAGACCCCGCATAGCACCACCCACTGCGCACCGGCGCATGTTCTGTTCAAAAGAGCACCAAGAGGCAACATCCCCGCGTCCTCGACATGGACCCCGGAAGAGAGAGATGATGATGCCATCCAGGCACGGAGAACTCTCACGAACCAGAAAGCAAGCGAAAGGAGACATGCAAGACACCCAGGGTTGCAAGAAGGAGACATCGTCGTGGTACAAGATCGGCACCCCGGGTGGAAATTTAGAACCCCGTTTGAACCAGAGCGATGGATCGTGGAGAAAATTCAAGGAACAATGGTGACGGCCCGCCTCGGCCAACAGACTGTCACACGGAATTTATCCTGTTTCAAACGAATAGGAGTTCCGGATGGCACTCCCCAGGAGGCCGACGAAACCATCGATGTCGGCGCAGATGGTCCGGATGATGGAAGAACGGGGGCCCAAAATTCCGTGCCCCTCGCGAGCCGTGACCAGCCAGGAGAAGACAGGCGTCACCTTGGTGTGCCCCGAATTGAAACAACTGGGTGCACTTCTTCCTCCCGAGATGAAACAACAACCCCGGCTGGGGCTGTTGAGTCTCCTGCCCGGTCCAACCACAGATACCACCTGCGGCCCAATCCTGGGCCAAGCCAAAGACTCCGAGACTTTATGTGCACTTCCCCTTAGCCATTGTGTTTGGACAGTTTACATGTGAACTAAATTGAAGGAGGGATGTAGAGAGCCACCCGGCCTCTCACCTACATTGTAGCAACACACACACACGCACGCCTTCACCCTCGGGACGGGCACGCCCCGAGGTATATATTAAAAGCGCGGAAGACCGCTCGGGGTCTTTCCGGCATACCACTAACCTGTGTGTGTGTCCAGTCACTGTGTGATCCACGCCACGTGCGAGGCCCAGACCTCGCGCACTACAGCCCCCACTTAAAATCCCTCCTAGAACCCATTGGAAAATAAAATGGTCATTTATTACTACTTTATTTTTCAGCCTCGCCCCAGGCTAAGCATCATGACAGGGGCGGGGTCGCTTCTGAGTGACAGCAGCAGGGAGGAGGGTGGGCTATCTATGCACTTACGTTTAAAGTGCCAATGTCTTTTTGGTCAGCCGGCCAGCCACACATACACGCTTTAAACATCTCTAACCCAGCTGGGTTAGAGTCAGTGCAGGCCTTCAGGGAACTGTGGAGCGCAGAGTGGGGCCACTCCCTCCAATCAGGCCGCTGTCCTCACAGAATGACAGCAGCGTCCTAATTGGTCAAGGAAGTTCCAAGCTCCAGCCTCCAGTTCCTGTGGAGTACGTTTTTAAAAATGTATTTATTTATTTTTGCGCACGCCTGCCCTCCCCCCCCCCCCCCTTTACCAATGGACGCCAGCCGCTACTGCCGGGCTCCTCAAAAATATTCAGGGTACATGCACTTAAGTTTTTCTTACAATCAGCACTGGCTCACACCAAGAGTGTGAAAGTGGTACCCTACGCCCCAAGTAATCGCTGGAGCTTCCACTGTCTGCATGAACAGGCGTGAGCCCAGCGGTCCTTTCCCAGTGTGGACATAGGAGGTAGATGCTATGTCCTCAGCAGGAGCTTGGGAGGGTAAAGTAAGGTATCGGTTCAGGCTCTCGGGTAGAAAGATGTCCCATCCTGTACAACCGGGAGTTGCTGAGCTAGGGAAAACCCACAAGGACTTCGTCACACGACAGTGTATTAACTTGGTTAAGAGCAAAACTATTTAAAATCAAAATGTCCCTAGTGCCTTGCGATGCATAATTCATCCGAACATTCTAGGAACAGAAGCAGGCACGAGCTGGCCTGTGCCTGCAGCTGATGGTTATCAGCCTGTGAAAGCAAGCACAATAGGTCAGAATCGCAGCCACATAACAGGGCCTGGCAAATGATTAAACTGGCTGCAGGGGGCAATGCTGTTATCCGTGGAAACGGCGCGTCATTAATAGCTAGGATTTGTATAATATGTCAACTTCCCAGAACAATGATGCAAATTAGCTCGGTTACATCGAGGCAGTAAAATCTGCCCTGTAAACTCCAGGGGGGTTTAGATCATTAAAGCATTTTTGGGAAGGTCTGGTTGTTGCCTTTGAACACAGGGAGTTGAACATATCCAGAAACATGTTTTGTTAAAACAAAGCCAGTCCTAAATTGTGAAAGTTTACTCCAAATTAACGACATATTGGAGGAAAAAGATGTTTCATTTCAGAAAATGTTCTTGGTAACAAATGTTCTCTGAGAGAAAGCAGCGGTTGTGCTTCGCATCCTTAACCTCCGGTTCACCTTCCTGAAATGGAATGTTCCGGAGACGGCCCCTTACCTTAACAAACCATATATATCCCTCACCCACAAATAAGCAGATATATTTTAATTAAAGTCCATATACTTCCAGCCATGCCAAACATAGTAGGAATACAAACAAAATATGGAGAAAATAATTGTACGTAAAAGATCAACTTCGAAACAGATGTACTGCTTTGCAATTGATTGTTTTTTGAATTTTTTTTTTAATATTGTGCCCCCAATGGGAGGTATAATCAATACATTGCTTTAGAAATGGTACTGCTGCTAGAAATGGAGTTTCTGTTTGGTTGCACACAAGTGTAAGGAACCTTGAGGGTGCCTCCCTGCAATGCACGTGGAGGGGGTGGGGCCCTCCGGTTTCAATCAGGAGCTCTGCAGCCAGAGTGCTGTGCTGAGGGGGCCCCTGGAGCTTGCCCCCCCCGCACTGCGGGGGCTGCGAGGGCCTGTTTTAGCCCCTGGTTTGGCAGAGTTAAGCACCCTGTCCAAGCAGTAACCACCACTATAGTCAGGGTAAGCTGGATACACACTAAAAGATGACCAGTGCTCATTCTCTGGTAGATGGGCACAGAGCAGTCAAGCTTATATAAGGAGGCAATGTGTAAAGTATTTGTGCAACACACACACAAACACAGTACCACAATGAATACACCACAAAAAGATTCTATACAGGTTTAGAAAAAAGGGTTACTATAGTCTGAACAAATCAAGACCAAAATTACAAAAATTCAATAAGTACAAGTTGAGATATGATTTTTAAAATAATCAGTGTAAAAAATAGCACTTAGAAACTTTAGCACTTTAGGGGTTATTTGAGGGCGCGATGGACCGTGGCAAAGTCAACAGTTCAAGTCGACCGTGATTGAGTGAGGACCGGGTACATGAGCCTCGCAAGCCCAAGGAACAGAGTACCTTGATCCTGGTCACAAAGATGAGATGCAGGATGGATGCGTCTATGTCACTCCCGTAATCAAAGGGATTCGTTGATTTCACTCACACTATGGCCATGCGTTGGTTTCTGAAGACGAGCGTCTTAGCCGTGACACATTGAATCCAAAGCCAATACAGCGGGTTTCTCCATGCTCGTCTTAGGGATGCGTTGCTCGACCTTCTGTGGTGGCGCAGATGCAGTGGTCAAAGCTGCTGGGGCCCCAACTGGGATGCGCCAATTTCTGCACCCGAAACAGGGTCGATGCACTGATTCTGCATCCAGCAGACATTAGATGCATAGGTTTCACTCGTGCAAGTATCTAGGTCCACATGCAGTGAGCCTGGTGCAGGAGCAGGGTTAGCACAATTAATTTCCCTGAGTCTCAATAAAAGGAGGCAAGCTGACAAGCCTTGCAGCAGGACAGCCAAGAGAAAAGCAGGCCTTCCAGGTCAGCAGTTCAGTGAGGAGTCCTTAGAGCAGCACAGCAGTTCTTCTGACAGAGTTTCCTTGGTAGATCCAGAAGTGTCTGATTTGGTGGGATCAGAGCCACTGTACTTCTACCCAGTTGTGCCTTTGAATTGGGGGTGACTTCAAAGAAGGGTCTTTGAAGTACACATCTGTTCTTTCTTCCCAGCCCTGGGGCAAGTCTATCAGTAGGTAGTTATCAGCCCTTTGTGTGGATCAGGCCACTGCCTGTCCAGAAAGAGCTATCACAATGCAGAGGAGTTCTCTGTCACGCCTAGCTTTCCTGTGTTGCAGAGAGATGTTCACTTTCAAGTAGTGGCATTTCTAAAACAGTAATGTTAATTCCAACTTTACCAGTGAAGGGGATTTATCATTACTATTCCAAAGATATAAAGAATGATACAGATATTCCTTTCTAATCAGAAAGCTCTGAAGTGTATTAAGTATTTCCCACTGTTAACATATGAGAGGACAGGTCACACAATAATAAACTAATTTAGCGGTTTGTCACTACCAGGACATGCAAACTCCAAAAGCACATGTCCTTCCTTTTACTTACACAGCACCATGCCCTACGGGTTGCCTCAGGCCTACTTCAGGGTGACCTATGTTTAGTAAAAGAGAAGTTTAAGGCATGACAAAGAGTTTTCAATGCCAAGATGAAGTGATAGTAAACTCCACACATAGGCCTTGCATGGACATGCTTGAGACAGGTTTGAAAGGCAACTTATGTGGATGGCACAATTAGTGTTGCAGGCTCACTAGTAGCATTTAATGTACAGTCCCTGGATATATGGTATACCACTTTACAAGGGAATTAAAAGTAAATCAAATATGCCAAACAGGTGTAAACCACATATACCATGTTTAGAGGAGAGAGCGCATGCACTTTCGCACTGGTTAGCAGTGGTAAATTTCTCAAGAGTCCTAAAGCCAACAAAAAGAATTCAGCAAAAAGAGCAGGAGGAAGGCAAAAAGTTTGGGGTGACCCTTCAGAGAGGACCATTTTCCAATAATTGCAAAAACACAGATTGTTCATTATGTATTGGAGTGATAAACGCACTATCTAAAGGAGACAGAATGATAAAATAGCAGCAAGCTCACTTCCTAATCCTCTTTCCACATTTAAAGAGGCTCATTTCTCTATGATAGCATGAGAGATACCATGCCATCCACTAGTGAAATAATGGTGGATCCGGGCTTAGCCATTCCCTTGCTATGGAATGTCTGGCAATAGTCAGCCACAAACCAAGGAAAACCAATAACTGAATTTGAAGCAGTCTGACTATCCAAATCTAAGAGTATTAAAAAGGGTCCCCTTCATTCAAGTATCCGTGATAATGGATAAAAACTCCCCAATCTTTTCTAAAAATAGAGTTAATGTAAGACACGTAGTGAACATATGCACAATATTGGCATTGGCGTTGCCACATCTTGGACACTCAGAGTTTGGGCGTCTTCCCCATATGTATACTTTAATCAGGATGTAGCGCAAATCAAAAATTGTTTCAAAATGTTGTGCTGTTAGTCTCGCTGATGATAAATGCTTTATGCCCCATAATTAATGATTTTTGAAAAATAACTGCCCCTCATTACTACCGACTTTAGTTGCCCACTTTGCAGATTTTGACCGTCTGCCTCAAGCCCTGAGAACTCAGAGTATAATATTCCAACGGTGGACCCCCTTCTTAGTTAATATTAAGCATATATTACAACATTTATCTCTTTTGGAGCAAGTGGAGGTATTCTTGAGGTTGTGAGTTGTACTCCCCCTCATTAATTCAGCTGTTGAAGATGTCCATACATACCTCTTTCCATGAAACACTGGTACTTCTACCCTTGCAAATAAGCTTTTCGGGTATCCAGTTGATGAACGCAAGTGAGACGGGAGCAGGCGGCGTACACCCTAGTGAAGGTGAGTCATTATCTGTGCTGTTCTTAGAACATCAGGAGCACAGTTTTACGCTTTAACTTTTGATGCTCAAATATTTTTCAAAAGTATGCTTGAAGATTTGCCCCCTCTAATTGTGAATAATCAAACCATAAATGTTATATGCATTGAATCAGTTAGGATTTATTTAAAAGCAAACAAGAGCTGGCTTAAAAGGTAGATTTCTTAAAACTTTGGGCTACTCAAATATTTTTTTTGTGGAAATGCCCCGTATATGCATAGATTTCTCAGATTTTACAATTTCAGAAATATCCTGGCACGGAAATTTACACAAGTTGCAGATTTTCTTTAGCACTCCTCTTCCTCTACCTTTACTCCTGTAACTGTTTAGAACTTCTGCAGAGGGACATTTAGCATCATGGTGAATAGCCACATTTAACGTTTTTTTAAAACAAATAAATATTTCTGAGGTGGGGAAGTCCTTGCAGCACTATGACATATGGGAGCATTTGGTGAACATCTCCACCCTGCATCCCATGAACACACATAGGTCAGCATCTTTTAGAGAGTAGCTTCCTTGGCGATACATCTTCTTGTCTTAGACGGTTGATAGAAACCACTGCAAGAGAATGTGAATGCCCATACACCTCTATTGTTTGCCCACTTAGGACGTGGATGTTCCCCAACCCCTAAACTTCGTGGGCTTGACTCACAGACAAAGTCTTAGTTAAACCTGCAGCTGTACGACAACTACGTCGAATAGGTGAAGATTTATGAATTCGTGGAATGCCCAAACCAGTTCCAGGTAGCAACTTGCAACAGTCACAGCTTTACAGCGAAATCCTGGAAATGTTTTGTCAATTCAATTTTCAGGAGCAAAAATATAAACACCTATATTGAGAGAAAAAAACAAGGGGAAGCTAGTGCAAATGCCTTGGTAAATGTTTTCCCCAATGGAGACCCTCTTCCTTCCTTACACCTCTTGAATTCAGTGGGTGGTCCCTGTCCACCCTGGAAAGAGATTCACTCCTGTGTGTTGGGAATACATCTACAGCCGCTCCAAGGCAAGGAGGGCTCCGACAGGCACTTGTGAATTCCCATAAATGTGCAAGTGTGTGGGTAAGCACAAACTTCCAAAAAGCCTGTGACCACCAATAATTTTATATTGATTTTATCATTCAACGGTTTACCGTGACTATGTACAGCGATTCAAAGGTACGGCAATATATCATTAAAATGGTTAAGAAATACAATTTATTGCATAAGCCAATGCCATGAAAAAAAAGCCCCCAATATCAGACTTGATATGGGTTTATCCATGGTTCCTAATAATCGTTGGCTATGATCCTAAACACAATGGGCTATATTTACAAAGCTGTGTGAGCGAGCTCTGCCACGAAATGGGCTAATACAATTGTACATTTGGACAACTTTTGTTCCACCTGTCCGATTCAAACACTATACACCTCATTTTCATTTATGCTAGGTCACACTTCACAAGCACATCCAACATGGGACATATTCAAAAGAATTCCAATTAAATAATCTCCAATTGTGTAGCATTAAAGACCCAAAAGATACTTTATAAGCAAAAAGTAAATTGAACTAGGTAGGTTTTCAAGGCTTTATAAAAAGGTAGGAGCTATGCATTGCTCACCAATCCATCCACTTCAAAACACCTACGAATGGTTCACCTACCATTGTTATAGGCACCACGGATCAAACCACACATTCAGTTACAAACTACCCCGTTGTTAGCTAAAGTTCATGGGCAACCCACCTGACACAAATTCTATCTTGGACTTCATATTTTCAACAAAACCTGTCAAAATATTCTGGTCCAAAGGTGTGTAACAAAAGGTGTGTAACTCCATCCCCCATCCTGGTGAATACCTCTAAACTTTCTCACCAATGCCCTTGCCCCACTGCCCACACCCAACCTCCCCTATGCACATCCAATATAGTAAAAGTCAGAAACATTCATGGTTGCTTGGTCCACAATGGCGGATCAATGCCAGATTTCAGGATATCCACTGGTGATCAATTAAAATCCAAATATCAAAATTGGGTATTATTCACACAGCTAGTGATTAACTAGAAATTAAGCAAGGATTCAACATGTACGGACAGATCATGGATTCTTAAATTTTGCAGGTGCTCTACGTTAGACAAAATCCTTGTTGATCGAGAGCAAGTTCTAAGTGTGCATAATACAAATTCATATATAATAGAATAGAGACATGAAGGTCTATCTATGTGCATTATCTATGTATAACCGAATATTACTATATACTGATGAAAGTAACACATCTTGAAAGATATTGGACCAAGAATGCACATTGATTTATATTTATAAATAGATGGAAGTCGAATATTAAAATGTATAGTCATTATATGATTTCTAAATCTGAGGTTTACTATCAGTAAATATCTATGCTCTAATTGGTAAATTAAATGTTTACTAAAATGATCCTTTGTTTAGAATTCGTAGCACAAACAATTTTCTTTGTGGAAATAAAAAAAATAGGGAATGAATTAAATTCAAAAACAGAGAAATTCCAGTCCATATTCAAAGCTTCCAATTAATTTAATCAGATAGAGGTTGGAGCTAATCAGACTGGCTTCTCTCACGACAGACAACTCCATAAACAAAGGATCAGTCTTCGAAGCGCACTCAATGGTGACAGAATCGCGGACACGGCTCGTTGCTAGTAGGGACGACTGAATGTGTCGTCTGTACTTCCCTGTGGGAGCCGGCGTCCTGCGGTTCAACACTGGCAAACCCCGCGTGAATGCTCCATTATTTGATATTCACAGCATCATGGTTCAACGTAACCAGGGCAGGCAGCGGGCTTAATAAGGAGCTTTCCCACACTCCCAACCTCAGAGCGGCTCCGTTCCGAGGTGGGCAGGCCATCCATGGCGCGTATGCAGGGGTCCAATTTACATATAAAAATATCTGGCCCAAGGCTAGCATGGTCTTACACACCTTTACAGGAAAACTAACAAGGAGGACTGGAAAAGTGATGGAAGAAAAAAATGTATATCGCAGTCCCAAGCACTTTCTACCAGATTTACTCACCCATCAAAGTAAAAGAAATGGATAGCTGGTGATGGCAAGTAATGTAACAAACAGAACTTTCCCATAAACCACTGATGATGGAAAGAGTTGCAGAACAAGGGCACCTCACCACTCCATGACACTTAGAGTGTTGAGCAGAAGCCAGCACCCTTTCCCTACCCACACACGCACCCCAACAAAGCGCACGGTCTGAGAAGATGGCAAATGGCAACGGGCAACAAACTGTTACAGGTGCATAGAAGGAGTGGTATGCAGAACCCACTGAGGATTCAATGATCCTATGGGAGACCTCTGTGACCTATAGCCCTGGCAAATGTTTAAAAAAAACTACACAGACATTTACATAAACCAATGTGAAGTAGTCCTCTGCTTTCATGCAAATTCACATTTCTGCACCTATCCCAGTCCTACCCTCAATAAGCTTGAAGCACAGTGATATCGTGCTAAGCTAAGCAGAATATAACATCTGAAAAACAGCTGGTTTTGCTCTCAATAGTGCTCTGTATGTTTCAAACCAGGTGGGTCATCATTTGGAGATTTGGAAACAGATCAATGAAACTGGCATGATACACTGGCCAGATGCTCTAGCCCCCATGCTGTGGGATGAGGTCGGTCAAGCTCTATGGACATCACCCATCAGATCCCAAATGAAGTCCCTATCCACATCCTCCGGCCCATGTGTTAAGGGAGTCCATTCTGGGCCTCCCACACAAGTAATCAGGCTCACAGTGCAGGTTCTGCCGCATGCGCACATCTGCTCGTGCTCTCCAGGCAGCTCAAACACAAGTCTATGCATGCACAAGCACATTTCAGTGCACATTTACATTATTTTTATGTTTTTGTGTTTAAATATGGTGGAAAGACGGAATCCGTTTGCTATGCATTTTACAACTTGCTACTTTTAAAGTAACGTGGGACTTTTCTTACATTCTCAGGGCTGCTCTACGCAGAATAAAGGTCTGCATTTGAGCAGAGTTGCAGAACAGAGGAATTGTGCATTATGAGAACATACTATACATAAGGGTCTCAATCTGTGCATTATGACGTTGCACAAGGGTAAGAGGCGGGACTTGCTCAGCAGGTGGGTGTACGGTGAGGTGGTTGTACTGCTCAGCATTATACTGCTGCTCTGGCCATAAAAGGGTATTCGGCATCAGAACCAAAGTGCATATATACATTAAAAAGGTGTGCATATGGATGACAAAGAGTGGCCACCCACCATGCCCTGTTTGCAGAATGCATTGTGAATGGATGACGGCTCTGCCCTGTGTGTGCTGTGCATTGTGTGGTGGCGGGGAGGACTTCCACTGGCTTTACGTTATGCATTGTGTAGACTACATACAGTGTGCACACAGGACATTGCTAGAGGATGCCACACATGTACTATGTATAGGGCACAGAGAAGAGCCATGTCCCATATTTACTGCAATCATGGCCATACCATGCATAGTGTAAACTGCCACAAGGCGCTACAAATTAAACTTTTACAACTGGACAGGTTATTGCACTGAACATACAGTTGATGGATGCAGCTCATGTACTGTGTCTACCATGACAAGGGCACACCTAGATGCAGGAGATTTTCAGGTTATTATGATTTTTCCACGAATGTAAAGCATGTATATAAGAAAGGGCTTTAAACAAACGTAGGGATCACGTTTTTCATTAAAACACCCATGTCACTGGCCTTCAACCTGACAATACTGCTCCGACCAGGCCATTTCATTCGTTTACGGCAAACTCGTGCCATCTGCTCAATCCAATTTTCTTGGGACCACAGAGCAGATTTACACGATTTTAAAGCTTGCTATAACGATTATTGGATTAGGGGGATGGAATAAAAGTATTAATCGAATCATGCTCGCCTATATGATAATCACGTAAACGGAGGGGGGAGCCATCTGCGACCTACTTGTTTTTTTTTTAGTAAGGGCTGTTCTGTGCAGAAGAAACTCTCTCGGTTAACTTGTATGAGCCGGCGGAGCACAGAATGGTGAAAAAAGTGAAAATGTGATGGTGCAAGAGCCATGCCATACTCCGCTCCAACGAGGTACCTTTCTTGCAATTCCTCCCAACCCCCCCTAGCAAAAAGGGACGTCAAAGACTTGGCTGATGCCAACATAGATGGTTCATGGCTCGAGACTGATCTGTCAGTCGAGAATCTGTTCACTCTGCTTGCCCAGGATTCCCAATACCACGTGGTTCACGTCATGATGGACGCCGGATGTCATCAAGGAGTTGCAATGAAGCGTGAAATGACAGACTCCTACCAGGGACTCGTGATCATGTTCTGCAAAGAGGTTTTTTTGAGGATTCTCCTAACATTTCTGTAATAATGTAGGTCTACAGGTGTCAAAGTGCTCTGATGACGTATGATATTTTACAAAAATGACGTGTGTGCTCTGCATACACAGGACCCACTCCTTCCTGTGGAGAAGCGTGGCTCAGTGGTTAGAGGCGGCAGACCCGGAAGCTGAGATCAGCCGTGGACCAGGGTTCGATTCCCCGCCTCGGCGGGTCTCTGGCTCAAAATTCCACGGACTCGACAATTCTCGCTCCGGTGCCTACTCGACTCACGGGGTCACACTCTGCGACTCTGGGCAATAGCTTGCTTAATCTCCACTACGGCCCCTCGCGTCGGGATGCCTGGCTTTCACCTTGTGGATACCCTGCCGGGGTATCTCACAGGGGAATACCAGGACGGGTTCCCTAAGCAAGCGCCTTGAGACCTTCGGGTGATTCGTGCGCTATATAAGTCGAAATACATTTACATTTACATATTTCCTTGCACTCCTTTCACATTCATTCAATATTTACTCCATATGCTTAGATCCTTGTCCTGGTCCCTGCCGGCGGCAGACATGGATGATGAAGGCTTCCGAGGGACGCCGTTCGGTGGCCCACTGAGCTCCTGGCAGCTTCCGTCGTGTTCCCGCCGGGCTCGCGCTGGGCTCCTCGCAGCTTCCGCCGCACTCGCGCCGCGCTCCTGTCACGCTCTACGCTGCTTCCGCCGCGGCGGAAGCAGCGTAGAGCGCGACAGGAGCCCGAACACGACGGAAGCTGCCAGGAGCTCGGTGGGCCACCGAACGGCGTCCCTCGGAAGCCTTCATCATCCATGTCTGCCGCCGGCAGGGACCAGGGGCTGCCCTAAAGACTAATAATCCCCTGATGAAGAGCGTAATGCTTGAAATGCATTGGGAATAAATACAATCATGCAAAAATTATAATGAAACATGAATTATATGAATTGAAAAACTCGCTACAACATGACGTTTGGAAATGAAAATAAAATTTACAAACAAGGATCTAAGCATATGGAGTAATATTGAATGAATGCGAAAGGAGTGCAAGGAAGGAGTGGGTCCTGTGTATGCAGAGCACACACATCATTTTTGATCATGCATATCCTAAGTGCTCAGTAGGGTACCGACCTTTGCACCAACGACAAATACAAAAATTGTGAAACACAAAGAAAACCTGTAGAAACACGAATGCAATACCATACCATTGACTTCAAGTATGATATTTTACAAAATACTGGAAAACAGTGAAGTTGTTCAATGAATTTACGATTAACTGTGGAAAAAGTTACATTCTTTCAGTCCTGCATTTCCTGAGGGATCTCCCTTCCACAAATGTACTCCAAAGGTAGGAAAGAAAATCGCTTGGGCTAGAACGCTAAAATAGAGAAAATTGGCACTGGTGAAAAACAGAAAAGGACAGCAAATCCATTTGCCAATATTTTGATGCTTGTATATAAGAGAATGGAACAAAAGTATATAGTCATTGTCTATTTTCAGAAGGTAATGTTGAAATAGTCCTTGATGATCTGGCTTCATCCTTAACTCCTACCAACAGGCAGCCGGCACACACCTTCCAATCACCTCCAGAGGTCTAGAGATCGGCATTGGCTTCATCCTCTAACCCACAGCATTGGAGAGGAATCTGTAGGAGGTCGCTCGCATTCAGATTCATTGACCGCTTCAAAATGAGTAAAGAGATTCTGGAGATATTCCCATTTGATCCACCAATCAGTTTCCCCCAGCTTTGTACTGATGGTAGTGTTAATTAGAATGCATGCCTCAGGATCTGTTGGCACCAAAAGCACCATATAATGTCACCAGCAACAAGCAGCACAAGGAGTTGAAGCTTCCCATACACTCTAGAGGAGGGGTTCTGGTGAACGGACACCATAGCTACCACAATCTACAAAGGACTAGTCAAGAGGCTACTGGGCGCAAGTGGGTTTAGCCCAGGCCCTGGAAGGAGCTCAAACACCCCTAAACGCATGCACAATTTAGCAGGATTTGGGGGATACTTCAAACTCTTTTGGGAGGATTCACAGGCATTGCTGTAAAACTAAGTTTAAAGGAGGAGATATTATGATCAGGCCGGGCGATAGCGCTGGTGGTGCCCGGTGTGACAATCTTTTTTGGCACCCCAGGCCTCAATGACCTCCTTCTCCATGGATTCCCTCACTATCACCCTCCCACAGTTCCCCTCATCTCTCCATAGACCCTCTCTCACATACTTTTCATTTGCTTTTGCGCTACTCATATTTCGCTCAGACTCAATTCTGTAATCTGCATGATACAAATTCTTTGTAGCAAGTGCATTAACCCTCTGAACCATTTTATGACGAGCAAAACTGCCACTAAACAAAACTCAGATCTTCAGCAAGAACGATATTCACCAGAGTTATCTTGACATTTCTATTGGTGCTGTAAAACTGCTGAACACACAAGGAACTCTGCGGCAGCTGCTTTTAAACCCAGAAGTTATCTTTAAATTCAACGCCCACCGAGGTCAGCACCAGGTGCTGCTGCACCAGTCGCACCTCCCTAAAGACGTCCCTGACTACAATCTTGCAAAACTGCTAGCACCAGAGCACAAAACATTGTAAAAGAAATCCTCACCTGTAGCACAAATCTGTGTGTTTGTAGTAATGCATTTTTACGTCGAATTGTATCAAGCAGAGCTGGTTTTTTTTTTTAATTGTTAAGAAAAGAGAGACCGAGATGTGGGTGTTGACCTTTGACTGGCCCCATGTGAAATGTCCACACCACTAGACTAGCATTTGCGGCCCCATCTACGGAGCAAGAGAGATCTGATTTTATTTTTTAATTCTCGAGGCATGTATAGTTCCTTTTCTCCTGTATTGATAAATTAATGGGGTACCTGTAGTGCTTTATAATTGTCCCAGTGCCTCGTCATCACCCCCTCTTTGAGCAGGTCTTGGACCGCTCTGCATCACTATCCTGGGTGAGGTAAGTGCCAAAAGAGAGCATTGGGTAACAGAGATTGAGGTCCCACAGTCCTTTGACCCCAGGAGACCAGCAGAAAACTCCAATTGTCACAACCAGCGCCTAGAAATGAGTCTCACAATATACAACAAAGTGTTGCTTATTATTCACTTTACTCATTAATAATTCTTACTCATGGTGGATACTCAATGTTGCAAATAAGTGGATTTGCCTCAAGGATAGTCCCTTCTTTCAAAATGGAAAACTGGTGACGACATTCTGTGATTCTATTTATATATAAGCTGAAATCAGTGTGGTATATGTTTGTCCTAGAGCAAATATTGTTTGCTCTATTCTCATTTAAATCCATGACACGCATCTGTAACACGGCCTCTGGTCTACCACAAGTTTTCTAAAGTTTTGCTTACTTCAAAAACAGCTGCTTTATAGATCTCTTTATCCAAAGAGAAAGTTGTGGAAACTGCACACATTCTGAAACTGTCAAGATGCAATGGATTTCCTGCAGCGCTGGGGACCTAAATTGGCGGAAAGATACCCACTATCTCTATATTTATAGTAAACTAATCGAAGGGAGGGTTGCACAACCCAGGTCAAAGACCACCAGTTTCATAGAAGATTTTGAAGCTAACCACCGACTGTGCGAATGAGTTCCATTTAGATTCACTTTTTGTGAATTCATTTTGTGGATATCCTGATGTTCTGGTATGGATCCACCTTCCTGGAGAGAGTTTAGGACAGCTCCTTCTAAAGTTTCAGCACAGTTCCCGCCCTATACATATTGCATGCATCACCAACACAAAGCCACATTCATTTTGTGAGCTTCTGACAGGTTTCACAAGACAATGCAGAATCCTATCCCAGGATTAGGGCAAAGTTTGCATTATTATCTTGTGTAATGCTTGTGGCAAGCTTTCTTAGACAACAGAGTTCAAATAACGCCACTGTGGAAAATCATGAACAGGCCCGTACTTACAATACAAGCAAAGGTTTCCAATGAAAACAAGACCGCATTCATGGACCTTGAAAACTGATCCAGTCGGGTTGCTTGTCCTAGGTTACAGTGGTTACTAAAACACTGTATTCATCACCAGATCAACTTTCTTCTCCTCAAATTATGCTTACCCCACCTTGCTCCCTAAACCCTTATTTCGCACCGCCACATCCTTAAAAATGTAATAGACGTGGTACAACTCCTCAATCAACATACACAAATCTGCAATGAAAGATGATAATTTGGGGTGTGGCGGCTGTGAGGCACTAGTCATTGTATTAGCAGGTCACATAACCAGCACCACTAAAATTATACAAGCAAGTAAGCTAACATTCTTTTAGAACTTACTGTTGCTATTCTATATGATCCATGCATCCCCCACCTCAGCTAGGTTTCCTGGCCAGCTTTACACGTCTTTGTAAGGAACCACAAGGTTTCAAAAGTTTCGGGGGGCTCCTCAGCTTTTGAAACCGTCAAACACTTCAACTTTATGCAAACGGTAAAGGAACACAAGGGCTTCGAAGACAAGCTCCCCAATTGGTTCACTTCCACTCTAACCTACCAATTTTATTGGCGATTCATCTTCTCCACTGCTCCAGTTCCAGAAGGTGTACCTGAGGGGTCAGTCCTAGCCCCAGCACTTTATCCTCCCCCTAGAACCTTTTCGGCAAAATTATGCGAGACTCTGGCCTCTCACACCACAGTACACTGATGACACACAGCTCTCTGAAAGTCATCGCCTCCGAGGTCCTCTCTTTCGTAGCTTAGACTCTGGAAAATTCACGTTTGGATGACAGTGCACCATCGATGACACACAGCTCTCTGAAAGTCATCGCCTCCGAGGTCCTCTCTTTCGTAGCTTAGACTCTGGAAAATTCACGTTTGGATGACAGTGCACCATCTCAAATGCCATGACACCAACATTAAACAACTCCTAATCTCATAACCGGCTTCCACCCAAATCGGAGTATCCATGTTTTCTCCCAATGATTGTAGGCTGCAATCTGTCCTCCATTGATAATCTTAAAATTATGCAGTACACTAGAATCATGCCTAAAGTTTCAGAAACACATCAACATCATGCCCAGCGATGCTAATCATCAGCTTTCACTGCTTAGTGGAATCGCACCCATCTGTCGAGAACAATACCTCAACGAGACGATCCAAGTACTGGAACCATTGTGCATCGATGATAACAATACATTCTTGCAAGTAACCGAAATGTCACCTTGCTCCACTCAGCTTCTCTGCAAGCCGCCACATGACTGATCTCGGAGACTGCCACTGTGATGACATCACCTCTGTACTTCTCACTCTATCCTGACGGATCAATTTATAAACAGGCATGTATAATGCACAAACTCTTACGTTCGCACAACCCTCTTTTTCAGATGAGCAAGTTGGAGATTTCTAAAGGTTCTCACCAACTACGATGCTCGTTCTATTACATGAAACCACAGTCCTCAATACAAATTTCAATGGTTACATTAAATTGCACTCTGAATCAGCCATTCTTTGGATAAGTGTCCAGAGTTTGGAATGTTATACCACCATCAATTCACACAATTGCCTTCTAACCCATCTTGGAAAGTAAATGTAAAGGCTTTCTCCTTGATGAATGCTTCACTTCATCCACATTTAATTGTGATGGCCTTGACTCTCTAGGTCCTCGAACGCTATTCTCGAATTTGTTGAAGTTTGATAACTGAAGTGGATACTTCAGCACCACTGTCAGTCTCCCGGAAAGTCTATTTCTCCAATTCCAAGACTACTTCTGACACACTGTCCTTCTTTTGTTTCTTTAAAACAATTCCCTTCTCTATTCGGATATTGACTTTGTGCTATGTCTGTTTTTATCCAATTTTTTATGGTCTGTTTCCTATGTAAAGTGCTCTGATTCTCTGTCATCTTGCACAGGATGCTTGGCAACGTCAATCAAATAAATAAGAAAATAAATAGTAGGTCCTGCTGCGTTAAATGGGGGTACTCTTAATAAACCTTAAATTCAAATGCCATTCTCTTGACATTGCCCCACGCTCTAAGTGGCATAGGCGACCTATGAATTAGGCAACTTACACTGCTATGTATCTAGACTATTGTGCCAGTGAGATTTCAAACTAAATTGAAAATACTAAAATGCAATTACTAGACTTATCTGTGATATTTGTTTTATCCCTAACCATATTTCCTTCTAGGATTGTTCAAGTTGATTTCCATATTTTAAGGTAGGTTTCTCCATTGCATGAATGCTAGATATTTGCCAAATCTACACAACAACCACTTACTAAACAATCAGAATGTATTCAGATTTTCTGTGTACAAATTTGTCTTGTGAGAATGTCATGCAAATTTGATGTGGATTCTTCATCCTGTGGATGTATGTTGGACACTCCTGTCAAATTATACGTGGTCCATCACTTTCTCAAACAGGTTAATATCTTCGTCCAAAACTGTAGGCATCATTAGTGATGAGACTTCGAGCTCTGAGAGCTCGAGAGCTTCCTCAGTAAAGGCTTGCCAGTCCAGCTTGTGCCGCCTTAAGACGTTTACACAGGAGAAGCCCAAGATAGATTAAAACCACTTGTGTTTATCCCCTACGTTTACTGTTCAGAACTTCAATCCCTTCTCTCGCTATATTTCCCTGCCCGTCATTGCACTATCAATATCTAGTTTCTATATACAACGTTAATGATTGCTTCTCTGTAATGCAGGAGCTCAGAGAATAACATTGTCCATATGATGTATCAATTTCAGAAAAGCAATTTCATCTTTCTGGAGTCCTATGCCACTTTTGTTGATGCACACAGTTTCACTTAGTAGCTGCAATACTCATCAATAACTGATTTGCTTATGAATAGTGCATTTAAGGCAGTGTTTTAGAGGTTGAAGCTGGTTAATGACTCCCCAGCAGCCAGTTGACATTAATTCACATGAAAAGATGTAACACGTGTTGATGCTCTCAGCCACTTTGGGTAGAGTGCACTCTATTCTGGAACTGGAGAAAATCCAGGTTTTCCTTCATGCGGTCAGCTGAAGGGGATTTCAGTTGTGAAATTGCAGACACTTCACAAGGACACTTATTACATGTGCTATGCTATCTCTACTTTGAGTTTGCAACCATCTACGGATAGCGTGGTAAACATAATTTAGCCTTATGCAGAAATTAAAACAAAAATACTAAAACTGTTAGGATAAACATGCAATGCAGATGGTACAATGCAATAGCTTTTAAAGCCTCAAGGGTTTCTTTACCAGATGGTATTAGAACTAGCAGAAGATTTAAGAATTAACTTGAGAGAGAATATATATATATATATATATATATATATATATATATATATATATATATATATATATATATATATATATATATATATATATATATATATATATAATTCCAGTTTCCCCAAGGGAAGTTTGTCTCCGCGCACTCCCGGATATTAAGTAACTAACAAAGGCAAAACATCCAAATTGTAGTCCAGTCTGCAGTTTATTTTTAGCCAGCCAGCTGCACCTGACGCGTTTCGGTCTCTACGGAGACCTTGCTCACAGGAAAACAGTGCTACATTTTTTTGAAGAGTTTAAATAAAGTGAAAAAAATGAGTAAAGGTGCAAACATCCTGTCACATCACTTCCTGTTAGTAACACGGGAATTCTGGGACATGTAGTCCTATAACGTATTTTTTGTGTTTTTTTGTTACAGATATTTTCTGAAATTAAATTAGGCTAAGTATAATTAGGGTTTCACCAAGAATATTTCATCAAATACATTTTGATTTGGGATGGAACAGAGGAGGAGTTTGCAAATTATTTTGAAGTGTTAAATAATTCCAACTTTGGGCTGAAATTCACCTATACAATCAGTGATTCGAAAGTGATTTTCCTAGATACGGAAATTTTTATTGAGAACAATGCCATACAAACAACTTTGCATCGCAAAAGTACAGCGACGAATGCAATATTGCATGCTCCACGGCACTCCTTTAGCTTGCCAGACGCGTTTCGGGCGTGACTGCCGCCCTTCCTCAATGGCTGCACAAATGGAAGACAAGATTTCTATTTACACACGTGCATTTATTCAAAGATACTAAGTCCCGCCCATGTGGGCTGTTGCAAGGCATCCTGGTAGATGAAGTGCCTGCACACAGACCTGTTGCACGTGTAGCCCCAGTGGGTGTCTCGCTGTTCAACACTGGCACATGTCCAATATGTACAGGCAGCTCAGGCCCCTCTCGTTCGTTTTCGCCGCTCTGAATGCCGAGCAGCGGCGATCCGCCTGGAACAGCGGCGGGGCTTCCCAGCGACCGGACTAGCCGCTCAAATAATCCAAACCACAAGTTGCCCTGTTTGGGAAGCCACACTCGGGAGGGTTAAAACACAGATGCTGCTCGTGGCGATGTGACAGCTTGCTCCACGGCACTCCTTTAGCTTGCCAGACGCGTTTCGGGCGTGACTGCCGCCCTTCCTCAATGGCTGCACAAATGGAAGACAAGATTTCTATTTACACACGTGCATTTATTCAAAGATACTAAGTCCCGCCCATGTGGGCTGTTGCAAGGCATCCTGGTAGATGAAGTGCCTGCACACAGACCTGTTGCACGTGTAGCCCCAGTGGGTGTCTCGCTGTTCCAAAAGTTCAAATATGCTTGCCCCAGTGGGTGGAATGGCACGAAACAACACTGGCACATGTCCAATATGTACAGGCAGCTCAGGCCCCTCTCGTTCGTTTTCGCCGCTCTGAATGCCGAGCAGCGGCGATCCGCCTGGAACAGCGGCGGGGCTTCCCAGCGACCGGACTAGCCGCTCAAATAATCCAAACCACAAGTTGCCCTGTTTGGGAAGCCACACTCGGGAGGGTTAAAACACAGATGCTGCTCGTGGCGATGTGACAGCTTGCTCCACGGCACTCCTTTAGCTTGCCAGACGCGTTTCGGGCGTGACTGCCGCCCTTCCTCAATGGCTGCACAAATGGAAGACAAGATTTCTATTTACACACGTGCATTTATTCAAAGATACTAAGTCCCGCCCATGTGGGCTGTTGCAAGGCATCCTGGTAGATGAAGTGCCTGCACACAGACCTGTTGCACGTGTAGCCCCAGTGGGTGTCTCGCTGTTCCAAAAGTTCAAATATGTTTGCCCCAGTGGGTGGAATGGCACGAAACAACACTGGCACATGTCCAATATGTACAGGCAGCTCAGGCCCCTCTCGTTCGTTTTCGCCGCTCTGAATGCAGAGCAGCGGTGATCCGCCTGGAACAGCAGCGGGGCTTCCCAGCGACCGGACTAGCCGCTCAAATAATCCAAACCACAAGTTGCCCTGTTTGGGAAGCCACACTCGGGAGGGTTAAAACACAGATGCTGCTCGTGGCGATGTGACAGCTTGCTCCACGGCACTCCTTTAGCTTGCCAGACGCGTTTCGGGCGTGACTGCCGCCCTTCCTCAATGGCTGCACAAATGGAAGACAAGATTTCTATTTACACACGTGCATTTATTCAAAGATACTAAGTCCCGCCCATGTGGGCTGTTGCAAGGCATCCTGGTAGATGAAGTGCCTGCACACAGACCTGTTGCACGTGTAGCCCCAGTGGGTGTCTCGCTGTTCCAAAAGTTCAAATATGTTTGCCCCAGTGGGTGGAATGGCACGAAACAACACTGGCACATGTCCAATATGTACAGGCAGCTCAGGCCCCTCTCGTTCGTTTTCGCCGCTCTGAATGCCGAGCAGCGGCGATCCGCCTGGAACAGCGGCGGGGCTTCCCAGCGACCGGACTAGCCGCTCAAATAATCCAAACCACAAGTTGCGTCTGGCAAGCTAAAGGAGTGCCGTGGATCAAGCTGTCACATCGCCACGAGCAGCATCTGTGTTTTAACCCTCCCGAGTGTGGCTTCCCAAACAGGGCAACTTGTGGTTTGGATTATTTGACCGGCTAGTCCGGTCGCTGGGAAGCCCCGCCGCTGTTCCAGGCGGATCGCTGCGGCTTCCCAAACAGGGCAACTTGTGGTTTGGAATATATAAAAAAAAAAATATATATATATATATATATATATATATATATATATATATATATATATATATATATATATATATATATATATATATATATATATATATATATATATATATATATATATATATATATATATATATATATGATATAATATATCCATATTATAGCTATATCTATTACACAGAGGCAGTCACCACTGTGTAGCTATATTTAGGTCAGAGTTTGCATTGGAAGAGAGTATTTGGTTTTGCGAATAACTTTGATGCTGTTTGATGCCGTTTGGCGAATCTTCTTGAAACTTTAAAAAAAAAAAAAAAACGTGCATCTGCGTCAACTCCTTCCTGGAAAGTATTGGGGTGATTTGCAAAACTAGGAATGAGAAAATGGGTGAGGGTGGGCCTAAAACTTTGTTTGATCATGCTAGCACAATAGGAAATGTTGGGAAGTGATACAGAAAAAAACAGCTGGATAGACTTGCACCAAATTTGACGGAAATGTAGATATTTGCCCAGAAAGTGCGCTTTTCTGTAAATGGTGTAATTCTGTTCATTAGCTTGAGAAATTAGCCTTTGAAGGAGGTTCTCTGGGTGGTCAAAAAAAAAAAAAGGTATATCGGGGTGGCTTGTCCCAAAGGTCTACTGCAATACTGTAAGTTTAAATAAAAAAAAACTTAATGAGAGTTTCGGACTGGCAGAGAGCTTTTTCTACCATCGGCCTTTTCAGTCCCACGGGACCAAACGATTAAACTGGCTGGCCAAACGTGAAGAAAAGTTTGCGGGCGCCCTTATATGTCGTGAGGACCAGTTAAGGCACCCCGATCTACCTGTCCTCTTGGGGGAGGGTGGGAACCAGAGTCCCCCTTCCGGCCAAAAAGACCATTTTTCATAAAACAGGTACTGCAGTATTCCTGCGGGACCCAGCTCGGTCCTCCATTGAGGTTCAACGGTACTCCAACTTGCACGGTCCCGTGGTATCATGGAATTGAAACTTTGGTCCTTTATCATCAGTGGCAAAGATTTTTCAAAGTGTGTTTTTGAATTTGATTTTTGTAAATCATCTTTAATCAAGTGCTGGCAAAGACAATAGATTTCACCTATGGGACCTATTGACTTTGCCAGTGGTTTCCTGCAAATCATCCCAATAACCATATAGCCTGTCATCGAGCCACCTGCATCATTTTGTAGAGGTCTCTGTCACGCAGGAGCGCGTCCGAAAAAATATTCAAGCACATTTCTTCTGTTTAGTCACTGATCCGAATTGTGTCTGGAAATAAAAAGAAAAGAAGAAATGCAAAAGTATTAAAAAGAAAAAAAAGCAGGTTAGGGAAGCAACGTGGATGTAGAAGCAAAACATGGATGAGGAAGCAACAATGGGGGGTCAGGAGCAACACTGGGGGGTAAAAGCAACACCGGGGGCAGGTGGACGGATGAGAAGCAATGGGTGAGAGCAACATGGAATGGGTGTGGAAGAAGCAAAGGGACAAGCAGACAATGGAAGACTGTAGGGTGGGGAGGAAAAGCAACAGACGAGAGAGGGGGGCGCGGATGTGAGGAAGCAAAATGGAAGGGGGTGGGGAGGAGAGGCAAAGGGTGAGTGAGCAATGCAGAGTGGACGGGGGAAGTAAATGGATGAGAAAGCTGCAGGGGAGTACACGAAACCACGTGCAACGTGGAAGAAACCAGGTAGAAGCACAGATGCGGCAGCAACACAGAGTGCAGAGGAAATAAGTACATGTATGGCATCGCTGGAAAAAACATGTACTCTTGGAGTGTTTGACTGAAAAGAAAAAGTAGTGCTTGAAAAGCAAGCAGTGGAAGTTAAGCAGCCAGCCAATTAAAAGTAATAGTAAAGAAGCAATGTTCCACGAGAGGAAAAAAGACGATTGAAAAGATGTGCCATGAATAAGAATCAAAGTGGTACAAAAAGGGGGTGGTGATGGACGGAGCATCTGAACCAATCAAACACTCACACCCAGTCAACAGATCTGGGTTTAATCCATCACCGTTCTTTAGCCCACTCTGTGACCCCAGTTCAGACATGGCCATATGCAAATCAGTCTGACCCTGTGCCTCATGGGAACAGTCCAGCCCGAACTGCCAAGCCATGCCTTCCCTGGACCGGAAACAAGCTTCCGAGGACCGGTTTCTGGCATTTCAGCCGTCTTCAGCCCAGCTTGCTTGAATCCAGTGGCAAAGTGAGCAAGAGACTCATACCCTGCCAACTTATGGCGAGCAAAGTGGTACAAAAGGGGGTAGTGATGAACGGAGCATCTGAACCAATCAAACGCTCACACCCAGTCAACAGATCTGGGTTTCATCCATCACCGTTCTTTAGCCCACTCTGCCACCCCAGTTCAGACATCAGTCTGACCATGTGCCTCATGGGAACAGTCCAGCCCGAACTGACAAGCCATGCCTTCCCTGGACCGGAAACAAGCTTCCGAGGACCGGTTTCTGGCATTCAGGCGCCTTCAGGTGTGGAGTGCAAAAAAATGATGGATTTAGGCCCAGATCTCTGTACTGGGGTGAATGTATGACATTGTTCTGCATTCTGTCCATTTACTGTTCTTTTTGCATTTGTCACCCCGAGTGGGATGGGTATGCTCAGACGTGAGTCCCATGCTCTCCACACCATTGGAGTCAAGACGGCTGATAGCCAGAAACCGGTGCTAGGATGCTTGATTCCGGTCCAGGAAAGACATGGCTTGGCAGTTCGGGCTGGACTGTTCCCATGAGGCACAGGGTCAAGGCTGATTTGCATATGGCCATGTCTGACCTGGGGTGGTGTGGAGTGCAAAAGAACGATGGATTTAGGCCCAGATATTTGTACTAGGGTGAATGTATGACATTGTTCTGCATTCTGTCCATTAACTGTTCTTTTTGCATTTGTCACCCTGAGTGGGATGGGTATGTTAAGATGTGAGTCCCAGGCTCTCCACACCACTGGTCTCAAGCTATCCCGGCTGAAGACGGCTGATAGCCAGAAACAGGTCCTAGGATGCTTGATTCCGGTCCAGGAAAGACATGGCTTGGCAGTTCTGGCTGGACTGTTCCCATGAGGCACAGGGTCAAGACTGATTTGCATATGGCCATGTCTGAACTGGGGTGGTGTGGAGTGCAAAAAAACGATGGATTTAGGCCCAGATCTCTGTACTGGGGTGAATGTATGACATTGTTCTGCATTTGATCCATCAACTGTTGTTTTTGCATGAATAACAATCAGGCAAATGAGTGACATGAAACCATTAGTAGGGAATGGGTGAGCTCTAAGCAGCGTCTGGCTAGGAGGTGAAACCTGAAAAGGTCTATGTATTTTTTGTTCACTTCTGCAAACACGTTAGATAGCAATTTAGTCTCCTCTTTAAAGTTGTTGCCATAAAGTGTCAAAGTGAATTTGTGATACTGCAGCTGCTTGCAATTTGAGGTCTTCGCTGGGTGATGGCAAGCATATACTGGCCACATTTATGTGGTGTTTGTTTATATTTTTATGACATAATGTAAATAACTTAAGCATAGCATAGCAACGTGACCAGGTTTGGCTTGTTGGCTTTGCCAAGGTTTGTTTCTAACATGCGCTTCACATGCAATCAAACACCCACAAGAAATACGAAATCTGCCTGAAACTAGCTAAACTGGGTCAATGGCAGGAAATAAGCTGGATCCGGATTTTAAATGAGCGGGGAGATGGCAGCGGCCGATACAAATCCCACAGCTTCTGTCAGGGGGACTTCTTTTCACATCAAACAGCTGTCCTCATGAAATAAAGATTATATGATGCTCATGGACTTCTGACACTCTGGAAATCATATTACTGGCTCAGGCCGGTTCACGAGTGATGGAGTGAAATATTCTGATAGGATGGGGCGTAAACGCTGGAGTCAGAAGCGTCATGGATTTAAAGCGCCCATTAGTCACAAGTAGCACTTAGTTACTATGTGAATCTTCTTCTTCTAAGAGCTGTGTGCCGTTTTAAAACATTACCAGGAAGTTAATTTTAAAGCAATGATACATTAGGCTTATAATAATTATTTGAAGCTACATTTAACTATAAAAGTAACTGTGTTTGTATGCAATGTGCTACCCAGCAGTTTATAGAAATATAACCTCTGCAAGACAGAGAGCAGGTAAACCATAGCCCTGGGCAACCAAACCTCCTTCACCACACCTAACAACTGATCTACTATAAGCATCTGCAACACAGCCAGTCCAAATGACATTTAACAGGGCGCACCATTTGGCATATCACCGCTATCCAAAATGGCAGCACATGGAGTGAGTAGTAGAACAGTCTCTCCTTCAAATGACCGAAGCAACATGGCCGCGCCACTGCAAGATTCCCTCGCGCCCTCACAAACTGGCATATCATAGCAGCTGCAGAGGATGCTTTTCTGAGAAACCCAAAAGGTGCAGCAAAGAGGCAACAGTACATACTTCCTGGTCTTTCAGAATAGCACTGAGTGAGTAGCAGCAGTGCAAGCATCCCTCCCTTATAGAACAATACAGCATGGGGAGAAGCAGCGCAAGCTTCCCCACCTTACTGTTAAGCTTGGGGTTTGATGTGGATTGGTAAATGGACCACTATATGGTGGTTGTGTGGTCAACTGGGGCATTACTGTGTATTTGAGTGAGTGGGTGGACACGCACTCAAATACACAGTAATTTGTTAAATACACAGTGTTAGTTAGGCAGTTAGGTAAATGGTGCTTGTCTGGATGATTGCAGAGTTTGTGTGAGGATGGAGCTTGGGTGGGATGGGCTTGCCGAGCTGTGGTGTGAGAAGTTGCTGTATGTACAACACACGAGTGGTGGGTTGGGTTATGTGCACAGGGTAGGAGATTATACAGATATATATATATATATATATATATATATAAAAAGTTTCTGGGGAGGATGGATGCTGTCACACATGAACCTCTTGAGTTTTGTACACACTGCTGGACTGTACCAGGGACAATGATGCTATTCGTCATAACACCGACCTAGTCGACACAAGAACAAGGCAAAGAATGGGGAAAAGCACCTTACCTAACAGCGTAGTGAAGTATTTCAAAGTGGCAGCGGGTTAGCTCACACGCCAAAATGAGGAATTCAGATCTCACTGAAAATAGGAGGAGCTGGAAATTTATTTTTTGTGGGCTGCAGTGTACATTTAGACCACCCACATATGTAACAGACACATTGCTGTCACGGCACCATTGTGCTCTGGCTGGGCTGCCGTTTTTGTGCACTGCAGTGACAAATGTCAGGGGAAACTGCCTCGAGCATGTAGAAAAATAACAAAATTTCTATATATTCATAAGTCACCCCTAAAGTATACCTAGAAAGCAGGCAGGACAGTGCACTAACATATAAAAATGGAGCACACTACATATTGAGGGTTAGCTTTCTCCTCTCATTCAAATAAAAACCAAAAGCTATTTCACTCTGTAGACCAGGCTACTCTAATGGAGCTAACTGGGATTTAAATATGTATTTTCCACGTCCACTTAGAAAGAAAAGGGCTAGAAGCATGTTTCACAGTTATTTCCTCCTTAAGTTTTAAAATATGACTTGGTGTTTACATCAGATTTTTGATAACTTAAGCAGTAAAAAGTAACTTCATAATAATGTCCTTTATGCTGCCTGATCCAGAACAGTTTTAAACACAGATCTGCCACTCAGCACACCTCCAGAAATGGAATACACATCCTTGGCTGGGAGAGTTATTCACTCTGGCTCCTAGGACAATTGTTTGCCTCTGGTAGAGGAAAACCCAATGTGTATTAACTACTGAACACTCAGCAGGGACTAGTTTTCTGAGAGTGGACAGAAGCAGTCGGCAGAAACATTGCCTATTTTTAGCACTACCTCTTGCAGGAGACCTGGCTGAAAAGCACCCCTGTGCCATGCCAAGAAGCATGTCCTGAGGAGCTAGGGGCTGCAGGACTGACCATACGCAGCTTTCCCAGCAATTGGAGACCAAGTTTGAAGGTCAAAAGCTAACTGTTGGTTTTCCATAATACTTCACTTCTTTTAGTCACTTTTTACCTTAAAACTATCAAAAACACATCTTTGGTTTCTTTGCACCTATTTTGACGTTGATGTTGTGCTTTTGCTAATTTTTGTTATTTTTTTTTGTCTAAATTGTTTGAGAATGTTACTGTCCTGTGTTATTTACTTTGAAATTATTAGTACTGGTTGAATTTAGCACTCAGTTCCCTGGGGATTGCTTCCTGCTGGTCTCTCTGCTACCCGGGGCTGAGCAAAGATTCTAGCACACTCTATTTTGACGTGACCAGACTGGGTTTTAACTGGGTGCCCCCCCCCCTCCTCCTAGATTAATATCCCCTTTTTTTCCGGCAGGCATGAGGTTTAATTAAAAGCACTGGCTTCAGGCTCATAAAACACACTGGCTTAACTCCATTCGTTATCCCTCCCATTCACATGTCCTCTCCAGACCTGGCCTTCAATCACTGCATTGCCTGTAACACCATCTTTATTTCTTACACATGGGCTCTCCCGCGTACACAAACTTATTACATATCCTAATAAACTCGGGGAGTCACTTTATGTACTGTCAAAATGACTTTCCCAGCCACACAAGTTCAGTGTCCTAGCAACCCCAACTCCTCCTACTTTTGGGCTACGCATACCATTAACATTGCGTGTCTTTACTGCTAAACGTTTGATGACGATTTTGAAAGAAAACGTAGCTGGCGGACAACTTTGAGCTATCAAAGCTGTGCGCATTTTAAAAGGTTGCCCTGCAACGGATGAGCAGGCAGCGGTTGGGAGAGTTGTCGCCTCACTGGCAACAGTGAGTACAAGCCTCAGATACATTGTATCTAGAGGTCCGGCCTCCGGGTTAGGAAGGTAACAATGTATTTTTGGGTCTGCCCAGTACTCACTGCTCTGCAATGTGTAATCTGGTTCCGAAGGTCCACTCCTGAAGGGCAGACCCCGGGTCCTGGGCCAGAGACCGGCGACCAGTCTGCTAGGTAAGCATTGGGGTCCATAGTAGAAAACAGGCCATCGTTTAGAGGTGCCCATATGTTAGACTTGGCAGCTTGTGACGCGTTTCCCCTGTCTTTTTGCTTTCTGACCTGCCGGTTTTGACTCGGGTTTTGGCTGGTTTAGTATCTCTGCGCACTTTCTAACTGCCGTTCAGTGTTAAAGTGCAAGTGCTCCTGTGGTAAATTGTGTTATGGATTGGTGTTTTCAGGATTGGTTTATGGGATTTACTAGTCAGTCCCTAGTACAGTGCACCATGTGTGCCCAGGGCCTGTAAATGAAATGCTGCTAGTGGGCTTCCAACAGGGGTTGTGCCACCCACACAAGCAGTCTGTAAATGCAACTCTGGCCTGCCATTGCAGAGCCTCTGTGCAGTCTGGTACTGCCATGTCGACTTAGCAAGTGTACCCACTTGCCAGGCCCTAACCTTGCCTTTTCTTACATATCAGTCACCCCTAATGTAGGCCCATGGATCTGCTGTGGGCAGGGTGCAGTGTATGTGAAAGGTAGGACATGCCCTGATATGTGTGGCATGTCCTGATACTGAGTTACTGCCAATTTCGTTTTTCACTATTGCAAGGCTACCTGTTCCGATTGGACAGAATGGGAAGTTTGCTTATAACATTTTCTAAACATAACTACCCCTGGGAACACGGAAGGAAAATAAAGTTTAGTATGCCTGAACTCAGAATCTAAAGATGCATCTTTTAGTGAAAGGGATTTTTACATTCTGTGTTTGAAAATAATACTTTTAGAAAGTAGGTATTTTCTTGCTCAGCCATCCAGTGTACCTCTGCTGTGTTTGTGGATTGACTGTCTGGCTTTGGGATGACAGGGGCTGGGGAGAAGCAGTGGCTCTAGAGAGTCTAGATGGGTCAGAGATGGGCTGAATAGACCTGGGCTGCATTTAGAGTAGGGGGAGGAGATTTCCTTTCAAATGAATGGGCCTGATCGGCCGCTGACAATGCTGTTCCACCTCCTGCCAGGAAGCTGCACCAGAGAGGACTGAACTGGTTCTGCCTGGGCACTGGCACTCTCTGCCCCCAGAGAACCAAGGATTTTGGGCAATAAAATGTGGGGCCCAAACCCCTAAACTTTAGAACTCTTTTGGACCAAGAAAAAGAGCTGGAGAAGCTGTGAGGAGGAACTACAATTTTGCTGGGTACTTTGCTGTGTTGGCCTGCAGTGGCTGCTTCTGTCTTGAGCGGTGAAAGGATTGGACTGAACTTTCTACAAACTTCTTTATTGAGTTTCTCCGAAGGCTTGAGATAGACCTTGCCCCCTGTTCAAGTAGTCTCAGGAACAGCAAAGACTTCAAGTTCTTCTGCATCAGCACTGGGGACTGTCTTTTTTGTGCTGCAACAGATGAAAAGCAACCCGAAGCCATCTACGGCGTAGGCCGCTGCCGACTCCGTGTACTGAAGACACAGCAGAGGGCACCGCCGCAATACTGGTCTCACCGTTGACGCCACTTGACGCCGCCATCGAGCCGCTTCTTGCACCACGACCTGTGGGCACCACACTCCGCATCGCCTCGCTTCATGCTGTCACCTTGGTATCCCTGATGAGGCCGTTCTACGGCGACTTTGACACCACTGCTTGCAGCGTGGGTCGCGGGCACTTCTCGTAAGCTACTCAACTCACCATCCTCATCCCGCACCCATGGCCTCCCGGCGCCATTGACTCCAGTATGTCAGTGCGACGATGACACTGCTTGCACTGTGACCTGCCAGCACCACAACTAGCACCGTATCACTTGGCACCGTAGCCCTGATCTCACCGACACCACTGGACGACCATCACAGAGCCGCTGCCTGCGCCGCTGCCTGAACCGCACACCGCACCGCTGCACTTCGCACTGCAGCACCCGATGCCAGTGCTTCCGACTTCAACCGCCAGGAGTTCGATCTGCAACGCAAGTGACTTCAAGGGGCCGACGACTTCTACACCGACCTCCAGAACAGACGTCTGCGGACGCCATGCTTTCGGAGTGCAACGAGAGGTCGCTGACGACCTGCATTTCTAGAGGCACTGTTTCACGGTCTTCACTACACTGTAGCTGGCCCTCGATGCCGCGGTCATCCAGAACGGTTTGGATTTGTTGTTCACAACTCCGTGATAGCACCAGACGGAGCTATCGACTTCAAGGGACTTTATTTTGAGTCTATTTTGATCACTGAAGATTTCCGAATACTGTATTGTGGATGTTTATCGTTTTTGGTCTTGTCTTAAGTTTAAAAATATTGGATATTTTTCTTAAACTGGTGTGGTGTCCTTTTATAGAACTTACACTGTGTTACTGGTGGTTATGTGCAAATGCTTTACACACTGCCTCTACGATAAGCCTGACTGCTCGTGCCAAGCTACCAAGGGGGTGAGCAAGTGTTTAGGAGTGTAACTCCCTTATTCTGACTAGAAGGAAGGGTCCCTACTTGGACAAAGGTGCCAACCCTTGTCAACTACAGACCCCCAATTCTAACATTCCCATATAAACAGGGTCACACACTGAAAGATAAAAACGGATACCGTTATCCGAGGGGATGTACACCGCGCCAGACATCCCATTGCTACTTCAGAGAAAGCGGAGAACCGTGCAGGGGTGGAAGAGGGAGGAGGTCGAGGGTTCAGCTGTGAAGTACCTGTGTTTCAGGGCCTCCAACTCCAAGGAGTGACATGAGAAACAAATGGAACTGATGACTACGGGGTGGAGGCTGCACAAGACACAGGTAAAGAGCAACAGAGGACAGCAACGAAGGTACTGCACCCCATTCCGGCACAGAACCCCCTGCGATATGCCGCAGCTCTATGCATTGCAATGACAGTAACAGCAGCAGTCTTTGAGGGGGAGGGGAGGCAGGGATCAATTCTGCACCTTTGGGGTCCTCCTGCACTATCTCATGTCTAGTGGCTTTGACAGAACACCAAAACATAATACAGGAGCATACACCATAAATGCACAGGAAATAGCAACCCAATATACACGTTCAGAAATCGGGACAAGCATGATAAGAAAGGACTAAATAAATTAAACAAGCCCATGAGACCGATTGGCTATCCTAATGAGAACTAGCCATACTGTAGAGCAGATAAAATCCTTTTTAAGTGCTCTATACAGCCACCGCATTATTTTGTAGGCGCGTGCCAACACGTATGTGTACAAAAAGTGGGAATGTTATTCTTTTAATTCACTAATCGAGGTGGGTTGGTAAATAATAGTGTCACAAGCGATTTAAAAACAAAAAACTGGGGAGTGGGTTGGGGCATGGAGGCAGAAAGTAGGTGGGGTGAAGCAACATGGAAAGGGGGCGGGAGAGAAGGGCACAGGTGAGAGAGGACAAGGTGGCACGCAGGGTGGGGGAGAGCAATGGCAAGAGGACAATATCTAGCACTGGGAGGGTGGGAGAGAAGCACACAGGTGATAGCACAATGTGGAACGCTGGGGTGCACAGAGAAGCACGCCAGACAGACAGCTGGAAAACATATGCACCCTCACAGAGTGCTTCACGACTAAGAAAAGAAACAGTTCCTGAAAAGTGAACGCTTAACACTTATGCAAGCATAGAAGGAGCCTATTAGAGAAGTGGCACACAGGCTATACTCCATGGTAGGGACAAAGACAAGATGGATCGGAAAAAACAAACGTCTGCAATTAGGAAACAAGCAAATGAGGGACAAAACACACAGCCATGGGCGGAATGCATTCCCAGGAAAGATTTCAACATGTGCTTAATACGTATTGGCAAAGAGACAGCTGTGCTGTCTGGTAGACTTCGAGCTAAATGTGGTAGGCTGTCCCCATGCTCAACCCTCTTACTGAGACCAAGTAGCATACTCTACTGTGTATATACACAAACAATGGAAAAACAAACAGCTCCACACTTTCGATTCTCTTAATAAATGAACAGATGCGAGGTTTTGCCCCATACTTCCCCGACCAAGACAGAAAACAGATTTCTTGATCAGCGATAAAAAGCCCTACGGCAATCAATGCTACCTAAACCTCAACCTATTACCCAAATTCAAAGCACACTTACAAACTATGCACAACAGCATAGCACGTCGGTAATCCCACCTGGTCATATGTTAGCAGGTCTGCCTAAAAAGGAAGTATGCCGAAGCGCCACAGAAGGAATCTTTGGCACCTATTGGATTCAATTCCGTGAATATAGCGACAGGCAATGTATGTCAGGTGTGTGCTCCACAAATCCCCAAAGTGCACAAATAAGGGACTTTCAAAGCGCACACACAACAGAGCTGTTGAAGGGCTGCATAGATCAGCTTCTTTCTCTGCAGGGTTCAGCAAAGTGCATAGAACCCACAGCCAAACATAGTGTTTGTGGTCACTTCGCAACAAGTCGAGCCAGATGTGTCCCAGAGACTGCGACACAAGCCACACATATGCGGAGACAATTTCCAGAAGTGCCTTGGGAGCCTTGCAGCGCCACGATCGACCATACACACTTTTACCAACTCGTATGATGTGCAGGCCTTGTTCAGATAGCAATGGTATCTGCGGAAGGGTTGTAGGCAACACAACAAACGTGCACCTTGGATGTTAGATGGGCCCGTCCCCGGGGGGCAATCTGCGGGGTCTACAGGGGTGCTTGCTCACTAACTCCATTTTGTATAGAACCGGTTTTACATTTTGGACTTTTTGTGTTACAAACAATTTTATCAAGTGGATAAAATTCAATGACCCAAATGAGGCAAATCAAGATCTGAACTCTCAATATGCAGTAGGTTGCCAAATGAAGGCCCAGGACTGAAACCATGGTGGCCCAGGGTGAAAAACGTACCGAGTACATATAGGCAATACTAGCCGAAGGATACTGTAGTCCAAATATTACGAGAATGCCAGCTGGTCACATAAGCACTATAAACAACCTGAAGCAAACATTTATTTATTTATTTATATTTAATTTTATAGAGCGCGCAGCTACCCGGAGGTTTCCCGGCGCTAAACCAACAAGGGAGGTGTGCCTGCCGCAAAAGATTATTGGTTGAATAGCCAAGTTTTTACATCTCTGCAGAACTTTAGATAATTGGGTTCAATCCGAATGGGTAGAGGGAGAGAGTTCCACAGGGATGGTGCCAGAAAAGCAAAAGATCGACCACCCATTCTGGCTCTCCTCGTCCTAGGAATCTGGAGTTTGTGTTGATTGGATGAACGAAGAGTGCGGGAGGGAAAGTACGGCTGAATTAAAGATCTCAAATATTGAGGGGCCTTGACAGTATTAATTTTATGTATAAGACAGAGAGCCTTAAATTTACAGCGGCTGTCAATGCATAGCCAGTGAAGGCTACGGCGGTACAGAGACGTGGAGGACTTGTAGGGTAGTTTACACAGCAGACGAACTGCCATATTCTGGACCGTCTGTAATTTACGGATTATCTCTTTGCCCGCTCCCAGAAAAAGAACATTACCATAGTCCAGGCGAGATGTTATTAGCGCCTGGACTACGGTTTTCTGGGTGTCCAAAGGAAGCATCCATGTAATTTTCTTCAACCATTTGAGAATGGTTATACAAATGGAAGAAACTCTAACAGCATGTTGCTTCATGGACAACTGGTCATCAAAAATTATGCCCAAGTTGCGAGCTGTTTTCGAAGGGTTAGGAGGGGTGCCCATTTGAGCAGGCTAATAAGAGGGTCCCCATAAGGCGGGATTATTGCCAAATAGGAGAAGTTCAGTTTTCCCTCCGTTCAATTTTAACTTGTTGTCATGCATCCAGGAGGCAATGTTGTTGAGACCGTAGCAGAGGGAGGATGTAGTGGAGTGATGGCTGGTGGAGAGTGAGAAGATGATCTGTGTATCATCTGCATATGAATATATAGAGAGTCCCGCTTGCTCCGCAATAGCAGCCAAGGGTCTGACGTACAAATTAAAGAGAAGGGGGCTCAAGATGGAACCTTGAGGAACACCGTATGTAGATTTGTGGATTTTGGATGCAGAGGTAGCCGAGAAGACTTGAAACGTCCGGTCGGACAAGAAACTGGTAAGCCATCCAAGGTCAGAGTGAGTAACGCCAGACGTCTTTAGAATGTTAACCAGAATGGGGTGGGAGACCGTATCAAATGCGGCACTTAAATCTAATAGAATAAGTGCCACGGTCTCCCCTCTGTCCACCAGGTGGCGAATGGTTTCAGAGACACCCAGAAGTGTGGATTCCGTAGAAAAGCCTGAGCGAAAGCCAGATTGTGAATAATGTAGAATATTATGAGATTCAATGTAGCTGGTGAGTTGTTTATTTACATGCTTTTCCAGAATCTTAGAATAAACTGGAAGAAGCGAAATTGGACGGAAGTTGGCGGGGTTATTTGGATCGGCATTGGCCTTTTTCTGCAATGGTATGACCATTGTGTGTTTCCACGAATTGGGGACCTTGGCCTCCCTGAGTGACGTATTCAGTAACTCCAGGATGAGCTTTAGAGAAGAGGAGTCTAGGGTTAGCAGAATTTGGGGAGGGATGGGATCCAGAGGGGAACCGGATTTGTTGCTTTTAACTATGTCATGTAATGTAGAAAGGGTCAAGGGGTCCCAGGCAGTAATCTCCGATTCTGCCGACTGAAGGACGCATGGAGTAGTGGATGTGATAGGTTCAGGGGAAACTGAGGGAGCGTTAGGGGGGCCAAAGTCAGCATATATATTCTCAATTTTAGAAATAAAAAAAGTCTGCCAAGGAGTCACATTGTGCTTTACCCAAGCACGGGGCCTTGGGTTAACTAGTGGCACCAGAGATTTCCTGCACCACCTTAAACAAGGCTTTAGGACGATTTTGAGCATTTAAAATAGATGAGTTAACATTTTCAGTTCTGGCTGTCTTGCAGAGGGTATGATATTTTGTTAAAGCAGCTTTGTATTGCAATTTAATGTGAGGATCGTACTCAGAGCGCCACTTTCGCTCGAGATGTTTACAGCTGTTTTTTTCTTTTTTTAGATGGTCATTGAACCATGGCGCAGGGGTTGATGTATAATAAATGTCTGCTTTCGAAGTGGAAGACAAGTATTAACAGCAGACGTAAGCCAGTGGTGAATAACGTTCACTTGATCAGTGCTACTGACCCTGAGTAAGGGGCATAGAGTCTGACAAAACGGAATTAAGTTTGTTGGAATCCAGATTCTTCCAATTGCGGGTCATTCTAGGTTTAGGAGCTGTTGCAAGGTGGCTGAGAGATTGGTCAATCGCAATGGAGAATTCTACAACAAAGTGGTCCGACCACGGGACAGGTAAGGGGGGGTTTACACAATACTGCATCCAGATTGGATAAAACTGGGTCGAGCAAATTACCCGCCTTATGAGTGGGGCCAGAGTTGTGCAGGGTAATATTCATAGCTGCTAGATCAGACAGTAAATTAGTGCTGATAAGGCAGGTTATATCATTAAAATGAACATTGAGATCGCCGACAATTAAAAAGTTAGTTGCCGTCAGTAGTAGAGGAGCTAAATGCTCTGGAAGAGATGAAGCCCAAGAACTGGCAGGGCCAAGGGGGCGGTAAATCAAGGCACCTGTAAGGGTGAAATTGGGGGATAAAAGTAGCTTAAACAACCCAGCCTCACAGTTAGGAATAACAATATCCTCCCATTTACAAGAGAATGCTCTTTTAAAAATAATGGCTATTCCTCCCCCCTCCTTACCCCTTCTGTTTCTGCCCGTATAGGTGTAATTATCAGGAAGAGCGGCTGCGATATCAGGACCCGAATGGTCCGTCAGCCAAGTCTCCGTGAGGAATAAGGCGTCAGGTTGGGAGGAGCTCAAAAGATCAAAAACATCTCTGCTGTGTTTTGGGAGGGACCTGCAATTTAAACTGATAAAGTTAAATGTGTGGGAAGGGGGTTTCTGAATAGGTTTGCGTAAAAAATTAGATGCTGAGATGTCTAGTGTTGAGGGAAGCGAAGAGAGGGACAACGAACAATCAGGGCAGGTCAGAGGGGTATGCTGTGGGCACAGAGGAGTATCATACGAGCATTGGGGTGGCCTAAGGGTCTGGAGTGTATTTTTAGAGTAGGTTACCCTTGATATTGGACACGTCTAAGCATAAGGGCTGGCCCTGGGCCACAGATGGGCCGCAGACGGCCGCAGACGGGCACGACTCGGGCACGACTCGGGCACGACTCTGGCACGACTCTGGCACGACTCTGGCACGACTCTGGCACGACTCTGGCACGACTCTGGCACGACTCTGGCACGACTCCGGTGCGCCACCGTCGCGCCCGCTGCGCGCGTCCGCTGCGCGTCGGCCAGCACATCGGTTAAGTAGGGAGGCGGCGGTAGGAGGACTAGAAGGCACACCCCCGCTTCCGCCGGAAGTGAGTAGGGATAGTAAGACCTCCCTCCACACCACGAGCTTGGCGAGGAACGGGGAGTGGTAAATGCAGATAATCAGGTGACTGTTAGCAATCGATTTTTAAAAGCAAGCAGAATATATAAAACACACACAGTGCAGGCGACCTGTTGATGTGCCCCCCTGCTCTCTCACAGCAGCGTCGCACACACCGGAGCCAAAATGCACAGATAAGCAGTAAAAAACAAAAGATCGCAGTCCGAGCACCTAAATCGTGCCCCCCGCAAAGAATTTACACAGCGCGGTGCGAGCACATAGATCGTGCCCCCCGCAGTCAAATCATCAGGTGTTGCGAAATACAGCAATGCACATACCCTCGCTAGTAGGTCTGGTGCCTAACTCTCTCCTGCGTTAAGTAGGGAGGCGGTGGTAGGAGGACTAGACCGCACCCCCCCCCCGCTTCCCCCGGAAGTGAGTAGGGATAGTAAGACCTCCCTCCACACCACGAGCTCGGCTCGGGGAGGAACGAGGAGTGGTAAATGCAGATAATCAGGTGACTGTTAGCAATCGATTTTTAAAAGCAAGCAGAATATATAAAACACACAGTGCAGGCGACCTGTTGGTGTGCCCCCCTGCTCTCTCACAGCAGCGTCGCACACACCGGAGCCAAAATGCACAGATAAGCAGTAAAAAATAAAAGATCGCAGTCCGAGCACCTAAATCGTGCCCCCGGCAAGGAATTTACACAGCGCGGCGCGAGCACATAGGTCGTGCCCCCCGCAGTCAAATCATCAGGTGTTGCGAAATACAGCAATGCACATACCCTCGCTAGAGGGTATGTGCATGTTTAAGTGCCAAAGAGGCCAAGCACGTGTTTAAATCAGTCCATGAACTGACCAATCAGAATGCTCAGAGAGAGGCCGCCAGCTGGTACAAGACACCTGCTTCTCACATCTCAGAAGCTTGTGACAGAACAATGCACCAACAGTCAGATTGTGACTCTGCACTTCGTCTGCTGAACTCTTCACAAATACAACATTATGATGTCACAACTATGTCCATGAATTCAACATCGTCTGGCAAATACAGTGGCTAAAATCAGGGAGATCAAGTAATCTTTTTCAAACTAAACCCCTAGAAGAAATTCTCGAATCTCCTGCTGTTCCCAGCAGCATGTTCTAATAGCAACTATTTGCACTGTGGAAGGCAATCATTGATTCAATTTCAACTCACTGAGATCTTTAATTTGGGTGGATGGTAATTATTTCATGATTATGTCCTCCCAAACGTTCATTCATGTTAAATTTTCATTGGACTAGGAAGGCCATTTTAGACACAACAATAAGACAGATATTGTCTGCCCGTCATGGGGGTTGGAGACCTTTGAATATGGTTACAAGAGGACTTGTCACAAGGACACATAGATTCAGTCCAGACCTTTCCTTTTCTGCAAATCACGTTTTTCAGGTGTACGTTCATTTGGACTACAACTCCCAAAATGCATTAGGTTGTTAAACGAAAATGCATGACTGCAGTACTGCATCCTTGCATGACTGCAGTACTGCATCCTTGCAGAAATGAAGCTATCTATAAACCTCTTCTAAAGGTATTAATTAATGTGTTGGGTGGGACTCAGAGCAGTCTCCTTCCAGCGTCTAGAGAGGCCTTGTTAATCCGTAGTTGCTTGGCAGGTACAAAACTACAAGTCTGGTAAATCTATGCATTTATCAAGAGGTTGGACACGTGGTGATAACCACAGAATATTAAAGAGTAAAATGTCCCTCAATCGATGAAAAAAGGAATGGCTTCCAAATAATTTTGTTTAGTGCAGAATGATTTATGCTGCAATTATGCATATCATAGATCAAACTGCTGGATTTTATCCAATTATACAAGGAGTATGTCTTTGATACATGGCTTCATGAACTCAAATTTTATTACAGACTTATGGAGAAGACTGTGAAGGGCATTTCAGCTGAATTTGTTTCATGAGAAGATGTATCATAGTGAAAGAAAGCGAAAGTCACTGAAAGAGTAAGATGTGTAAAAATGGGGAACAGAACATGAATAAAGACAGACATCAGAGCTGTTTAATTTCACATAACTTCAAAAACTAAGACTTGCTCATAAACCTCGAGGTCATTTCAACCAACAGTCTTTTAATGAATATATAAATTGCAGACTGTAAAAAAATGCCCTTTTGTGTGGTCACCCCCTACTATTTGCTACATTTTATTGCTGATGCATAGATCCTGTGGAGCAGCTGTCCAGTAGATGTGCTGTGGCCCTAAAAACATGGAATGGGCCATCCCAGATTTGCATATTTAACTACTAATTGTGCCACCTGAAAGTGGCAATGCAAATTGGGTCCTAATCGACAAAATGGCGGGGTAGGTAATATTTAAAAAGAAGAACATGTGTAGTTATGGTTTACATGTCCTGGCAGCGAAAAATCCCATAAGTAGTTTTTCACCGTGGCAAGGTTAGCTATCCCATAGAAAAGCATACAATTACATTATAACACCTTGTAATGCATATTTTCAGTTTGGGATTAGCTTGAAGACTGTTTTAAGGACTTAAATTAATAGAAATTTAAAATCCAATCTGATAGTAAAGTTTGATTTTGTTTACAGTTTCTTTAAAATGCAACCTTTAGAAAAATGGCATTGTCTTGTATAATGCCTCTAGTAGTCCTTCCAGAGAATCCCAAAGATCACCTTACAGCCCTGTTTGGAGGTGTGAATTGCTCCCAAAAAAGGAACAAAAGGGCTGTGGCTAGGAGGCAGTATGACCGTCTCCTTGCAGGATTGCTTGGGCGATGTGCTCACCAACTGTACAAGCTTCAATGGGTCAGCTCCTATCACAGGCTGATGTACCTCACTTCTTGGCCTGCCCAAGCCATTGTTCAAGAAGCCAGAGTGACACCAATCCCAGTGGGGGAACCTTTGTGCCAGAGCTTGTTTTGCAAGGGAAGTTCCTCATTGCCCTAGACACACCAAGGTGTGTGCACAGAGCTCTGACAATTGAAAGAAAAGTTCTACCAGGTTGTATTTTGGCAGTGCAGGACACTGTGGGATTATTTAGGGTCTAACTGCCAGGAAATTATTTCAAAGTGGGTAGGGTTGCCCCTGGGAACGTTTTCCTGATTGGTTAGAGAGTTAAACTCCCAACCTAGAGGCAGGACGAAAAGTGGCATTCAACGTACCTTCTTTAGAACAGCTCTGGACCTGCAGAAGACAGAAAAAGGACTGCACCTGCTGAACCGTTTTGGACTTCAGGAAGAACTGCAGCTATTGCAACCGGTGGAGAACCGCAAGGGCTGGTCCTGCTTCCACTTGTAACTAGGGACGGAAGAGTGGATTCCAGGGGATAGTTGACTAACCTCCTGTTAAGCTGTATGAACACAAAAGCTGCAAGAAGCCAAAGACTCTGCTGCAACCGGCTGACCAGTTCCAACTGGATTTGCTCTGGACCCTACATATGGCTTCTGAGAGATTGAATCCTATCCCGCAAGTGGTGCCCAAAATGTCCTGCTGGTGTTAGAGTGGACTCTCTCCCCATCAACAATTGATAGACTGGACACTTTCCCTGAACTGTTCACAAAAATAACCAGAAACTACCACCAGACAACCGGCGACATAGAACTGATGATCGGATTCAATTTGCTGGTTCATCCCGCTAAAACGATCCTGACATCTAGAAAAGTTTCTAAGTCCGGCCACAGAGGACTTCACCATGACCAGCTTCCTGTGTCTGATCTTCAGACTGTGCCTGTTCAGCATTTTACTAATGTCATAAGCCTTGTACTTCCTGTCTTAGCTGATTCTCCTACCAAGGTCCGGTACTACAGCCAGCTGACGTTTATACCCTGGTCGTCAGATCCAGCTGACACCGAGACCCACCAAGAGCCTCACCAACAAAGATTGTTTTCAAAGAAAAAGACAAAGTCAGAAGGAAAACTTTCCACTGGACCAAGCCTGGTCCCTGTACCCGGCCCACATTTCATCATGGTCGGCCTTAACCTTTGACCTTGACCCAGTCTAGTGCCATCAGATACCTGCAGGTGTTTGGTGCAAGGAACATCTACAACTTTAAAAAATAATATCACTGGTTCCCTACATCGATTTTTGTTGTTTTGGTGCATTTGTTTATTAAGATTTTCTCCATTTTTATAAATTGAAGAGGGATTTTAACGGTCTTAATACTGATAGGTGCTTTACACATTTCTCCTAATCTAAGCCGATCTACTCTGTGCTACAGCTACCCAGGGTTGAGCTCTGGTTTAAATTGTTGAGACCTAACTGGACCCAGGAAGGAATAGTGTCATTATTACTTGAAGAAGGATACCACGCACTTCAACAAGTAATCCACTATCTCACCCAGACTGTTTCAAAATAATCTCAAAGTGGTGATGTACAAAGTCATGAAATATGAGAGTTTTTGTCCCATTACCATAGAGGAAATATACTTCATTTCTAATATGATGCAATTCTGAAAACTAGTAGAATGCTTTTTAATTGATTGAAAGGCATAGCCAGCAGATCTACCAATGCTTTGACATTTAGCTGGCCTCACTGCAAAAGAAAACAAGCATTTACAATGCAATGGTCTCGGCATTGTTAAAGTTAGAGCTATTGGCATTGCTCATGGCATTTTTATTTATGTTTTTTTCTCTTTAAAACATATAAATAAATGGCATTGTCATTTACAATGCCAATAGCTGAATCTCTGGCAAATGCGAGACCTATTGCTTTTGCACCCACACAAATTAACAGCTTCAAAACGAATCACATACAAAACACATCACACACACACATATCACACACACACCCATATCACACACACACCCATATCAAACACACACCCATATCACACACACACACACATATCACACACACACACATATCACACACACATATCACACACAAACACACACATGCATACACACACACATATCACACACACACACACACACACACTCTCTCTTTCCTAAAGTTTTGTAAACACAAAGCTTTGGTCATGAATGATTGTCCTCTCCAAAGACGAATAAAGGAAACAGAAAGAAAACAAACGTGGAGATGGTGGAAGATAAGGCAGAGGACGCAGCCAGTGAGAAGACGCAGGCCATGGAAAGCATGCATTAAGCTGCCAGACTGGGGTGGATAACAGAGACCGAGGCGAAAACAGAGCTGTGACATTTGCTCGCCCGCCCAGTAAACAAGCCGCCTTCACACTGCCAGATATTTCCATCTCCATTGATTGCAATGAAATGACCCCCCAAAAACACTCGCTCTCACCCTGCTCCAGAAGAATGGCAAATCAAACCGGCTATTCCACAGAAAATTACAGCCACTTGTACCGCCTCAATACGAAGCCGAATCCGAAGAAATGATTCCTGACAACTACGAAATTGTAACTATGGACGGGTCTGAGGCCTTCTTCCGTCACTACTGCTCCTGTGATCGAGGCGTACCAGCAGCAGCACCGTACAGTGCCACCAGAGGGGGCACAACTACCATTACTGAGTTTGAAAAAATGTTCTATGATTACAAATATACTTGTTTATTAACATTATCAACTACTAAAACAAGTAAGTCACTGTTACTCACGAGCCCAGCATTATTTTCTACGCAGCCTCACCGGAAGTCAGGCACAGTCGCCAGTGACGGGGGCGGGGCCGCGTCCGGACCGGAAGAGGAGGCAGGCGACTGAAAGCGTCTCGCGATCCGGGGCTCCTGTGAGCGGTGGAGAGCCCCAGGGCCGCCAGAAGGAGAGCGGAGTCCCTCAAAATTGACCTGGTAAGTTGAAACGGGCTGGAGGGGGGTCTCGGTGCACTTGTGCGTGTGTGCTTGTGTGTGTATGCATGTGTGTGTATGCATGTGTGCGACGGCGGGGGGGTGCACTCGTGTGTGTGCGCGCGTGTGTGTATGTGTGCGGGGGGGGGTGCGTCTCTGTATGTATGTGCGTGCGTGGGCGCTTGTGTGTGTGTGTCTGTGTGTATGCGCATGCGTGTGTGGTGTTTCGAGCTTCCCAGGAGACAGCGCCTGGCCACAGCGCGCGTGCGCGTGGCAGTTTCAAATCACCTCCAAGGTGATGCGCGTGGCCAGGATTGTCTCCTGGAAAGCAGACACGGCAACAATAGGTTCTCAGCGAGAACGCGCTTCCGCGCGCTTCGCCGAGACCTAACAAAAAGTCCAGCTGTGCCTCGCACTGACTTTTCCAACGAGACACAGTAGCTAAAAGAAATCTGGTGAGGTTTTTTGGTGCGATAACTCATAAGGATCCTGGGGGCTGGGTTGCTGGTCCACAGACAAGCTGGGAGCATTTGTGCATAGACACCTACACCACCAATGAAATCAGTACATTAAGTATCAGAGATCTTTCAAGGGAGAAAAAAGAACAAATAAAATGATAGGTGCGGGTAGAAGGGCAGCAGACGTATTGAGCCACTAGACCAACAGCGTCATTGCATGTGTAAGCGGTTAAATGGTGCAATGTTTGCCAGTTTCTGTAATTTACTTAAAGGATCTTTAATCACGTTAATAGGTAAATGCCACATGCTAAACCATATTTTTATCCAGTCAAGACCAACAGGCATCTGGATGAAGAGATGAATCAGGATGGGAAAGGGAGTTAGGGGAATTTAAGCAGGAACCGGCACACGCTACAGGTAGACAGATCACCAGACATCCGTCAAGCCCACGTTGAGTAAGTGACGACCAGACAGCAGACTCTGTTGTTCCAAATGGAGAAGTTACAAAGAGCCTCAACCTCTCCCTTTTTTTCCCCGACCAGCCCAAAACGTTCCTTTATTACTGCACTGCATGTTAGCCCTGGGCAAACGTCCGCATAGTCCTAATCCAGCACTCATACGTGCACAGACTCACAGAAATCAAGATTGGAGGAAAAATGGGACATGCTTTCCACCGATGGGAACAGGGCCATCCCCACTTCATCTTCCTGCTGAACCGAACATACCACTCCATAGTGTGGCCTCTGTTCACTTTTGTATCTAGAGGTACAGGAGCACGTCTGGACAGAACGAAAAGACAAAAGAGCGGGTTCAAGCCGCATCCATGCAATGTTGCAGGTCTGATAATGACAACACTCAGATTTAGGAGTCATTTTTGGGTGTCAGGATTGTGGCTACCATCTCAGTAGGAAGAAAGGTGCAGCGTCGATCTAAACAGTTGTCTCCTTATTTTTGAGCCTTCCCTGTCTCAGTCAGGGACTTCTAGGGGAACGTTGTTCCATACATTAGGACAGACATGTGCAGAATTCTTGAGACTAGCTCTGCATTTTGACAAATTTAGCTCTTCTGCCTACTTCCATGGTGAAAATGGCAGCATCCTCACATCTCACCTGATGTCACTTTCACAGGAGATATCTAGATGCCCATGGATGGATTGCCTTCCAAGCCCCACTGCACCAAACACATATCAGAACTATTAGCTCTTTTTATCCAATTGGAAAACCTTGTAGAGTCAGTGTCAGGCATTTATTTGCTGAAGATCACCACCAGCTCCCACCAGAACACCAGTACACGTGTTACTCCTGAACCTTTATTTGAAACTTAGCAGATTCGTACTCTGGCCGTCCTTCGGAGTCCTGTGTTTGGTGCATCAATGGCAACTAATACATTGTAAGCCCATTCCGCAGATAAGCAAAGTCTTCGAGCACAACCATGCAATATAGCCAAAGATTTAATAAACAACATAGTGTCATGAAATGATTCATGTGCCTACAGGTGTGCCAGGTAAAGTTCGCCTTTACAAACTGATGATGGTAGTTTTGGGTAGAAGAAAAGGAATATATGGATTGTGAAACATATCAAACTAGTCCAAGACAATGATTAAAAGTAATTTTCTGAGGTATGTTTACATCCCCAACAGGTACAGTGTAGAATTCGGAGTAGCACCAATAGCATTTTTAAGTTAACTCTTGTTTTAAGAACATATTTCAAACCCCTTTTCACCAGTGTTGGATTTGCTAATTCATAAAAGACTTATTTGGAGAAAAGAAATACTTTGCTTGCTGCCCTTTTAAAGAATACCATGCCTCATGTTCGTTTAGTTCTGACTTAGGAAACCAAACTCTCAGGCTTCCAGCCAGCAGCACCTTTTGCAATAGGCCACAATAAGCCTACTTTTCTCTCGTCACCTCAGTAAGTACCACCAAGTAAGTACCTTTGACGATGTGATAAGTAGTCATAATTGTCAGATGTTCTTTCTTGCCACTCATCAGTGATGTTGTTTGAAACGTTGTAACTTGAGGAAGGGTAATTGTTCAAAAACAGTTTAAGAAGAAATTACATTTTGTAACATTTAAAACCTGTGTGACTGGTAAAACATAGCTTGAGGGAACAGTGTCTGCTCAATAATTCAGAATTGATTTAGCCACTCTCAGCAAGTCACGTCAGGTCTTAGCATGGATTACCTGCACCCCCAGGACTCCATTAGTACTTACCACAGCAATAATCAGACTCTTCTCTCAACAAGAAAAATAGTTGAATTTTATAAAACAACACACCCAACACTCTCAAGCAAAAAAATTGTTTAAGTACAACAAGACAATGTTGATGAGAAGGCCAAGGGCTTTAGATAGTTCTACTCTGAGAAGAAACTTTAGGAAAGAGTTAATTTTATTCCTAAATTCGAGTATACAGTCAAAACAATCACGGGTATTCACCCCGCACCCTAGAATTATTTCAACAGGCGCGTAAACTGGCGAGAGGGACACACTGTAGTGGAAGTGAAAGCTAACACTAGATTACCTTTTGTAAAAGCAGACTTTTAAATCTGGGTACATTGTTTAGTCTCCCAGGTATATTTTGTTCAATGTCATCTAAGCTATTCTTACAGAGCCTATACACATTAACTATTTTCCACAAATACATCATCCTACTTGTGAACAAAATGCAATGCAGTTAGCAGCCCACCAAGAACAAAGCCACATACAAGGTACAAACATATCTTTAGCCATTGCTTTTACCTCTGTGAAGGTCATAAGAAAATGGTGACATGTTGATGCAAGTTTAAAAGAAACTGAATAAACTGCATACCAGTTTGAAGCACTCATCAAAAAACAATTACAGAAGGAAGCTTGGAAAACTACATGAAAACCAACTTGGAACAGATTTCAAATATTTCTTCAGCCAAGGAAAGCTATGAGCACATGCATTAGAAACTCAAAGTCGAATCATGCAACTGACCTCTGACCAGTTGATGTAACAGAACCTTTACAAATAGAGTAGTGTTAAATGGTCTCTGTTAGAACTATCCACCCCCTCTCCTTTCCAAATCTGCAAGGTAAAATACCTTTTTGCAGGAGTTTAAAGGTCATTAGGTTATGGGGTCAGCATGGACAAATAACATATTCTTTGTGCAATTCTCTCTCTACAAGATATTGAAGTCACATGTATCTGCTTTTTCCTATACAGTCCTACCAGCAGGTGGCTCGTGAGTCTTCAGGGCCAATTACACTAAAGATGAGGCAAGCGGAGCCATCCAGGGTGTTATGCGGTAAGTCTCAGCTGTCATAACAGACAAGAAGAGGCGTTAATTACTAGATTAAACGGTTGTATGTCCACGGATTCAGTGTGCTGCTCAGACACTTCTCGGTGGAAAATGGATCAGACGGTATTAAGAGGCTGATAAGGTCTCGTCTGAGGTTGTCCTCGTGTCTGGTCCTTAGCGACACGATCAGCAAATATTAGTTTTCAGACCGCAATTTCCCATGGTCTCTGGGTGAAGCTCTAAAAAGAGCACTTGCCAAAAACAAAAGTGAACACCACAAGTGCATTTTGTTTGCCCACGTTACGTATGTGACAAAAAGAGCAATTTGATAAAAAAATGTAAAAATCCTTATTCTTATAAAAATTGCAACCTGAACATAAAACAATGGTTGACCTGACAATATGATGGATTTCGCATCCGTAACTATCAAGAGCAGGAAACTGAGGATTACATGGTGCGAAAACTCACAAGTTGTGTAGCTTCTGAAAATGCTCACCAATTTACTCTTCTCAAAAGCAGGGTTTATTGAGTAGAATTGATGGGTTTGATTGGAAGTGCTTTTTTGCATAAAAAATGTCTTTACATAGATAGGAAAACGAGTGACAAGTGACAATGTACATATTTATCTTTTTTAATAATGCAGATTCTCAACCAAGAGAAAATGCAAGCCCATTTTGAAAACTTTGAGTAATTCTAATAATCACTGATTTCCAGGTTAGCCCTGGGATTCTCTGTGAATGCCTCAAAACTCACATACTTACTCCTAACAGGTGGGGGGAGGAAAGAGGGTGTTGAGTACTATAGTAACATTACACATTTTCAAACTATGATTTTGTGAACCAAGTCAAATTTAGGGCATGTTGCATACAGTAGGAACAGGAGATGTGTTTGCGTGTCAGAAGTATAAAAAACGAATTTATAGGTCTGCAGTGAGACAGATTTACGAGATGCCATTTGTTAGTGGTTGGTACTTAATTTAGGAAATCGTTAAGAAAATGTTCCTAAGGCAGTAGCTTTACTGCCTCAGTGGGTAGAAGAAAAGTTGACATTTAACAGAATTAAAGCTTGAAAGACAACTGCACTCGAAACGGCACTAACTTCACAATTCCACCTTACAAACAAGATATTGTGTTCAGTATTCAATTTTTGCATCTACTGCTCAGTCAAAAGAAGAACAAAAAAAAAAATCAAAATTATTAGTGGAAAGCAATGCTTAATTTGTAAAACAATAACACTCGGGCCACAAAGTTTCTTCACTCAGGAGCCCGTAGCCGGTGCTGCAAATATTGAGGCTGTGTACTCTTGAGTCCACCTCATGCCTCTTTCACCCACCACCATCCACTCCCTGTCCCTTAATCTCACCCTTACTGGCTCTCTCATCCCGGTTTTCTCCATTTGTAACCACCTTTCCATTCTCCCTTTTATGTTTCTCTCTCTTGCTCTGGGTAAAAATCTAGTGAGGAGAAATAAATTCCATCCCAAAAATTGAGTGCTAGAGCCCCCTCTCCCTCCCTCTGCTCAAATTAAACACTAGCGGAAAGGGTATAAGAAACAATTGCTCTGTCTTTTGCACTGCAATTTAAGAGAGAGAGAGAGTGCTCCTAAGCTGTGGATTTCAACAAGGAGAGCCTAGGAGAACACTATACTACTGCAGCAAATAAAATTAGACTGCTAGGGCCACATGGAAAACAACACCACACCAGAAATCTACAGCAAGGCTCATTTACTAAACCAATGTGCACTTGAAAAACAAGCAGTATCTTTTAATTAACTATCTAGCTTTTCATAGGTCCAACATGCTGCAGAGCCAGGGTGGGGAAAACAGAACAACAGACATCCAATTTAGCTGTGCTAAAACCAACTTATGAAGCTAACAATCGTGGACAATTTTAGCCCAAAGGCTATCCTACACACTGCATTTAGAAGTTCTCCATACAACTTTCAAGGAATGCACACTGAGCACAACAATTGGGCATCGTGTTATGCGGGCACCGGAAAAATATAAACACTTTTAGCAAAGAGTACCTGGAAGACAATTTCATTGTAAATGAGACAGAATTGCGGGGTTTGTGTTGATGGCGTGTGGATATTTTGCTTTCTACACCAATACATCTCAGTTCTTAAAAAAACAAGGCCATCTAATATCTGACAAATATAGACCAATTAAACACAGCAAACCAGGACAAGGGGGATTGTGTACATCAGGCTGAGCCCACACCTCCCCGCTGCTTCAAATCAACCCCACAAACAGCAAAGGAGGACTTACCTAGAAGCACAACCTCCTATGAGCAGCCAGGAAAGGCTCATCCTAACCAGCCAGAGCAAATTAACTATCATCGCCAACTGGTTATCAGTCATGACCGTCTCAGGGAGAACGCCTGGTCAAATGCAAGGCAAGCATCAGCTGCTCACACGAAGCTACGCAAGTGTCAACAACTAGTTTGTAGAAAAAGGAAAATCTTCATTAGTGAGCAGCAGCAGCTTTGGGTTTTCAATCATATGCCCTACAGGGACCAGTAAGATACCGCAAGTTTCTATAGTGGCGAGTGACATATCACTGAGCCAAGAAGACCATGTCAGACAGACATTTTTTAATCTGCAGGGAAGCCCAGTCCAGACTAAATCACAGCATGTGGCACTCAATAAAAGGAGGTCCATCTGGGTTTTCTAGATCATTGATGGAGAAATTATTTTGTGCAGGGATCCGCGGTTGGCTCTGACAAGAATCTAGTTATAGGAGCAGGAGGAAAAAAAGGAAGGGGCTAGGACAGCAGTGGCACTGCCGATGCATGCAAACGTCAAAGGTTACCTTTTTGGCTGCGCATTACGGCCTAAACTGAGTGGTTGCAAATTCACTTCCTCTACGCACCATTTTTATTCACACAGTAGGGAACGCTTTTTGTCCCGCACTTGTCAGAAGTACATTTGCAACCTTTTCCAGCATGGGAGGAAATTGAAGAGAAGTTAGCACATATATACCCGTAAATATGTACCTATCTTAGTGTGCGTCATCTCACAGTGCGTGCCAACTCTGGCACTGCAGCTTACCAATTAAATCCAGTCCCTGAAATGAGAATTATGGAAAGGTGGCAAATCAAAGCCTTGTAAGAACCCAAACTCCGTTTGAATAAATGAAATATGAGCCATGGCAGAAGGAAAGAGGCTATTATCAGAGCTCTGAAATAACTGCATTGCCATACTTCGTCCCCTCACTGCATAGCATCATAATAAACAAAAGAATATTAGATTCATGATGCATCCCGTCCCTTGGAAAACATAGAAGATTTATAAAATTCCACACCCCTGTACAGGACAGAAGAAAGTCAACTATCAGGATACCCATAAATGCAGATGTTAGGCACATGTGGGTCATCAGCGTTGTTGCCAATACATGAGAGACTATGCCAATGCTTGAAATGCACGAGTGATGGGCCATGGACACTTCCTGGTTCCATGGTCGTTGAGTTACAAAAGTACTAGCCCCCAGATAAACCTTCTTGAGGACAGTGTGCATGGATAAAGTTCAAAATAATGATAAGATAATTGCATAATGAGGAGACGAGGGTCCAAGGGAAAGGTTTGCAAGTAGGAAATCACTTTCATTAGCAAACATTTAATCTTGTTCGAAAATGACGTGGAAACCCACATGGAGAAAAGCAAAACAGTGCTACCTTCACTCACAGAGCGCTCCAGATGCTTCCTTTGCACATTGCCAAAGTCAATGCCGTCATCACCTTATGCTTACCAGTGGCATAACGAACCTGGAGGGGGCCCCCCTGCAGGGTACGTGAAGGGGCCCCCTCCGGACTCAATCTAGAGCTCCCCAGCAGAAGTGTGTTGCTGACGGGGCCCACTGGAGGGTGAGGGGGCCCCCCGCACCGCGGGGGCTACAGAGGCCTGTGTTACGCCCCCGAAGCTTACATACCCAGAAGATGCTGAATACGATTTTCAAATGGCTCCCAAACAGCACCCAGAAAATAATCATCTGTGCCCTGGTCACAAGCAAGCTGACCAATGGGAACACCCTCTATGCCGGGATCAACAAAATCTCACCTGAAGGCTGCAGGCCATTCAGAACTCGACAGCCAGAATCACTGTCAACCTCCCACGCCTCACTCAAATCACACCAAACCTGAAGCATCTCCACTGGGTCCCCATTCATAAACGAGCACAATTCAAAATCCTCATCCACTCTTTCAAGACACTGAATAACTTTGGCCCAACACACCCAAACAAGCACGCCTGCTTTCATAAAACTGCCTGAGATCTCAGCTCGTCCAGATCCCTATTTGCACACATTCCACCAGATTTGGTGGTCAACCCTTTACATACATCGCTTCTTAAGCGTTGAAGGACCTGCCACTGCACATGAGAGCCTCCTCCTCACTTCCTGAATTCCACAAGAAGCTGAAGACTTGGCTTTCTGAGTAGTCCCATTAGGCCATACGTTTGGCTAGACTCACACCTGCTCAACGTCAGGATACCCTCCTGGGTGACAGTGCACTCTACAAATCTGCATAGCATAAAACTTAGGTGGCAGACCAGTGGCTCTCTTGATTAACCCCTTTGGCGCTGCGCGAATTCTCCCGCTGTAATGTCCGGGCGGGGTTTGGACAGCCCCGGCCGTCCTCCGCACATTCCCTGCTGAGACGTCGGACGGCCACGGGCCGTCCCGAGAACTAAAGGGGTTAAGGCACAGATCCACTATATTCTTTGGTGATGAATGCCGGTTGTGGGGTGGGTTGGGGGCTGATGAGGGAGAGGGAGTGGGCATGTCATCTGCTGTTTAAGTCTTAGTTAAAGAAACAGATTACTTGGATATCTATTGAGGAGATGTGGAGCACATTGAACCCCACTTACAACAAACTTGGGTGTTAAACTGATAAGATTACAGTACGGGCGTCAGCAGTGCACTTGATTGAACTATAAGTTTAACTAAATGTATAGATATATCAAGATCATATTATGAATGCAACGCCCCATGAAGGAGTGGACAAACTTCCATGCCAAGCAGCATCAGGAATGGTTCCTCATCTTTACCCATATTCATGAAATGCCTTAGTCTACAGCGGTCATCTGGTTATCTTGGCCAACACTACTCCAGGGGTATGGTGTTGCAATTGAGATGCCTTAGACACATGGCGTAAAGCACAGTGTTTGGAGTATAGGGCTTGTTTAAGACGCCTGAATATGTTTTTGTGCACTGCGAGGGAGACATATTGTCACTTAAATGAATGATAAACTTCCTATCCATCAGGCCACACTCTGCAGGAAAGTGTGACTTGTTTGAGTGTGTTCTGTTACTAGGAGCTATATCAGATAGAGAATGCTTCATGGCACTGCACAGAACTCAAAAAATTTAATATTGTTCGTTACTGGGTCATGCTAGACACTTGGAGGAGGGGGGGGAGTGAAGACAGTGTAGTTACCCTACTCTATTTACTCAACAAGGGTCTGCTGGTAGGGCACTTCAGGAAGTTTCTCACAAGTTTACTTTATCAATTCACACAATAGTGGATCCATATTTCTATAAGCATATTTTGCATTCACTCGGATGTGAACTGGTGTAAACCAGGACACAAAAATAAAGAGTACCCTCGGTTTTAACGCTCATTATATAGGCTTCGGGCATTCTCCTTAATTAAAGGAACGCTGTATTTAGGAGGTCAGACTAAGCAGTTTGGACTCGGTAATCTAGCTGTGCTTCAGCAGGTTTGGCAGCTGGCCTTGCGGGGCATCATTAGACTGCTAAGAGTATTAAGTGATTAGTATTCACCAGAAGGGATCCGAGGAACCGGTCATTTACCAGTAATAGTCTAATATAGTTATACTACCCGATGGAAGTTGGGCTTTCTACACAGCACCTGTCTCTTCCAGCAGGGAGGTGGGTATTTGAGAAATTGAGCTTTTCTCCCTTCCTACATTCACAAGGGCCTTTTAAAACTGTGTTCTCTATTCAGAAGTGCAGTCCCTCAGTATAGCCATGTGCCACAGCATCCTAGCTAGGTCACTTCTATGAACATGTATAATACTCCTAACGGGGGTCCGTCCATTCCGATCACTGTACCTGTTTTACACAAGATATGCAATCAGTAGCGTCATAGGGTCCCTGTCACCGATTCTGTCCCTTCAACTTTTTGCACAACTGAAAGTGGTAAATTACAAGTTTTCCTGTCTATGTAAATTAGCAGTAGTGGCTGGTACCAGGTGGGCTACTTAAGGCCTATCTTATGGGTGACTATGAGTAATAAAAGGCGAGCCTAAGGCTTGGCAAGTAGGTTTCAATACCAAGTTGGAATGGCAGTAATTTGCAGGCCTGCGACAGGTTTGAAAGGCTAATAATGTGGGTGGCACAACCAGTGCTGCAGCCGACTAGTAGCATTTAACTTACAGGCCCTGGGTGTATGGTATACGACTTAACAAGGGACTTACATGTAAATAAGATATGCCAGACAGGTGTAAACCAATTATAACACGTTTTAGGGAGACAGCACATGCAATTTAGCACTAGTTAGCAGTGGCAAGGTGCCCAGAGCCATAATGCCAATAAAAGGTTGGTCACAGAAATAGGAGGAGGAAGGCATACAGTTTGTGGTAGCCCTGCAAAAAGGGTCATTTCCTACAGAAGATTTTTTCAAGGTGGTTAACTTTTATAAATCTTGCAATCACACTGCTAGGTGTCCACAGCAAGGGTTCACACTCAGGCAAAATACTCTGGGCTAATCCCATTACAATCAACAGAGGGAAGAGGCTAGATCATTTGGCACGAGTTCCTTTGAGGGGACGTGCTTTGTTGAGTTCCTTTGAGGGGAAGTGCTTTGTTGACGGATTAGCACTGTCCCAGGTCAGGTCTTCAAGTCTTATCAAGGCAGACTGTTCGACACAAGCGTGAGCGAGGCCTTCCAGCTGAAGGAAAGAGGCACCCAAAGAAAATGCAAGTCCAAGCCCTTGTCGTGTACAAACAAAACATTGATGGCCACTCTACAACCTTTGGTTACTGTTTATCATATAAAAAAACAGGGTTGTAGCTTGGTCAGTAAGATTGGGGGAGAGATGAGTTTCAGATTTCCCAACATTCATGCTGGTCAAAATACATAGGGAGGCAGGGCAGGAGGGGGGGGTTTAAGGAGAAAGAAGCAGAGCTGGACCTGCCGTAGAGGGCACCGGCTCTTCCCAGTGGGCCAGCGGGTTGGGCCCGATTTTGTTCCATGGGGGCCAGTTTTTTCACTGCAATATTGGTTCCTTGTAACAAAAGCGGGAGCACCACCCCCACGCCCCTGACCCAACTCGTCGGGCAGGTTGGAACAGAAATCTGCCAGGGCTGGTTGCTGTTCCCAGTCCAGCCCTGGTAGGAAGGGAGAGGAGTGCGAATTGTGAGGGGTACTTAAAACTCAATCATTTGTAAAATACCATTCTTTAAGACCTTTAAAACAGAGATGAGGTGGTGTGTGTTTTGGCTGAAAGTGTATGAAAAAATTCCAAATGAACTCTGACAAACACCTCACCATTACAAACTTTAAGCACCTGTATCCAACTACAGAATACATTTATTAGGGAGTGTAGCACTCCAAACACCCCCCTGAAGCTAAGCCCCGGTGAACGAATCATCAGGATCCTGTGTCGCCACTCCCTTTTGTCACCACCATCTTCATTCAAAGGGTGCCTCAATGTTTGGGCCACCACATATAGCGGCTAGAGGCCAAGCCAAATGCATGGACGGAGACCGGTTGTTCTGCACAGAACAAAAAGTACCATAAACAACAACAGCATGACTTTGAACATGTTTAAACATTGTAGCCGGTTTGCCAAAGTATTATGAAAAGTTAAATATATTTTTTTTTGTAAAGTAAATCAACGTCTTTATTAAACTGTTTTAAAATAAATTGATTATTCACAACAGATAAGTTCAGTCTCATTAAACCAATGCTTTCTATCTTAAAATATGTAATAGAAGTGTGATATGATTTCATTTCTTTCTCAATCTTTGCAATGCGTCACTAATTTCCATACATCCCAACGCCCAACAGCCATATATGACCATGATACACACATCTTGCCTCCTCTGCAAAGCACCCCTACACACCTTAGTGCTTGGAAACCCTTTGGGTAGCCATGCGCTTTACAATATAATAATCATGGGGTGTACCCCCTAGTCGAATGGATAAGAACAATACGTGAAGTAAAACTGACGGATAAGAACAATACGTTTTGTAGAACTGATAGTTTTGGCTTGAAACTATAGTATGCACACCCACTTCTGTACATATCCTTTCCAGCAAGAACCTTAGAAATTAAAGTAACACCAAAAAATAAAACATGAATATTATAGGAAACTAAAATTCTATTCTACTTAGGCCTTGAACCCAAACCACATTTGTTGACAATCAAGAGATCAATATTTGCGCCAAATAAACCCCATATACTCCTTGTGAACGAAAGGTTATGGCTTTGTGTCCAATTGAGAAACAACTAGAAGATTTGTCTCGAAATCCCCACTCATGCATCAGATGACCGTTGCGAGAATCTATTACACCCCTAAGGACTGAGAGCAAAAAATATTTCTGTGTTACAAACTATATTTCTTTGTCAAAGTGAACTTACCAATAAACCTGGTGGTTGAATAGTGTGGGGTTCGTGCTAGACTCAACTGCTCTGTATAGATTTGTTATCTTTGATGTGAACATTTACTGCTGTAAATAAAGCTCACTGATGCCTTCGGCCTAGCTAGCGCTATATAAAACTCTCAAATAAATAAATAAAGACAAATTAGTTTGCAGCTACTAATATTCTACAAACGCAGAAGTATTTAAAAAAAAGTACCTTTAAAAAATGGCTCAATTTCAGAACATGTGGTAATACGATCAGAGATTTCAGAGATGGACAGAGATTTTCTTGTTTGGAACAATGAACTTTAGCAAGGCAAGAAGTATTGTTTAATTCTTCTCAGTGAGCTCCCTTTCACATTGTGAGCAGGTTTAGATGACGAGCATGGGGGTGTCACTACTAAATTGTAACAACTTATTTCAGCAAATTAGCTGCATCGTTTTCTTATCACTGGTGAGTAGTGATCGCGCAACAAGACTACAAAAGGAAATTAGAGACAGGATTTATATTGGTGGCTTTCTTGAATTGTGCAACACATGCTTCACATTTCATCCCTAACAATGTTTGCCATGCTCTGTGCAAGTAGGGTGTATGAAGGCTGCCTGGGAGACACCTGGAGTTCACTAGTTATCCTCCTGCAAATCACAGACAGAACAGCACCCCACTTCATGAGCCTTCTGAAGGCCCCACAATAAGAACTGACTGTACACAAGAGCCTGAGGCGAGCCTTAAATAAGGTAGTTTGTGTTGTAGATGCTAAAACCCTTAGAACCAGGTGGTGAATGTTCTTGTAAACAGCGGCAGGCGTTTTTTCAAAGCTATACAGAAACCACAATTAGTACCAATGTTTACACTGCTTAAAATAAATACATTCAAGAAATTTGCATATCTATCTTGGCAAAATGGAGTATTCATGTTTCAAAGTTAATTTTCAGCAACAAAAGAACTGCATTATTTCATGAATACTATGTGAAGCTGTGTAGCTATAATAGCTGCGCCTTTATCTATAGGATGACATTTTGAAAAATATACACGGCCTAACTGTACATTCTTAGGATCTCGTAAAAAAAATAAATGGGAGCAACACCACTTAAGTCTTTCAGATTGACCTAGCGAGATAATACTAAAATACCTGCAGCAGCACATTGACTGCAGAGAAAATTGTCCTACAAAATATGTTCATGATTATCAGTAACTTTTGCACTTACTTTGCTCATTCCCTGCATTTGTGGAAAAATTATTAATTTACCCCAGAGCTACAATGCCGGAGACACCAATTACTCACAGTGCATAAGAAGCTGCTGGGTATAACTCTTTTCAATCAGGCCTGGCCTGGCTTTTTTCTCAAACAGCATGTTGCATTCTGGGGCCTATAGTTCTGTTTTCAACATGGCATGATTTGGGTCAAAAATCCCAGCATGCTAGTTTCTTAGGTTATCTGTCATTATTATAGGTCTCGTGCAACCATGAGAGTATCTAAGCTGTCCCTGGTGTGTGAGGCTAGCCTCGGGAGGTCTTACTGGACGAGCCAGTTTTTCTGCTTCTTGCATAATTCAATAAGAGAGGACGAGGCTCTGATGTGTTGTGGGAGGTCGTTCCAAGCTTTAGGAGCGATGTATGAGAAGGCACGACCTCCTGATCTGTTATGTTATATTGATTTGTATAGTGCATTAATAACCCAAGAGGGTAGCCTTCTGCTTCTGTGTATGCATGTTTTGTGTGCTAGTGAGAGTCCAGCAGAGTGTGGGTGCCTGGATGACAAGACCGGAGGAAAAAGTCACCTATCAAATGAAGAGACCTGTCTGCTATAGGCAGATTACTTCAAAAGCTGCTTACTGCCTAACACAAACCATTTTTTAAACATTTTTTACAGTTTTTTTTATATAATCTCACCACCATGCGTATGTGTTTTAAAATGTGTGCACTGAATTCACGTCTACTAAGTAACTTATCCATGGCTGTAAGAAACGTACCCAAGTCTACGGTCAAAGGAGTGCGTACTAACTTGCATGTGTCAGTAGTGTCTGCAATTCCTGATCTCCACTTTTCTAGGTAAAAAAAAAACAATGAATATGACACACAGTATGGATCCTTTTGGAGTTGGGGACGAAATTGAACATTTGTTGGCTTTCATGAAGAAGGTGTTCCATTCTACGTCACCCAGACAAATTGATACAACGAACGAACAAATGTGGAGAAAATAGTTTTTTGACGAACACATAGAAAGTCATTCACAGCACTGTTATTTTTGAGAGATGCCACACACAAAAAATAAACAAGGAAGACTTACCCTAATCCTTCTCATCGCAGCCACAATCTCCACCCGACTGCTCGGACGGGGCACATCCAAGCAGCCAATGTACTGAAAACAAAAAATAAATAAAATCACTTACAGATACTATCCTACAACAAATGCAACAGGGTAATAATATATTCTAATTAGAAGACATGTAGAATGTACTGAAAATCCAGCAGCTGATCTGGCTTGCATACTCATGGGAAAAACAGTATGCGTTGTCTATATTCATATGCAAACCCACTGCCAACAACCCAAGAGCTTTCAAGAGATGTCACTAACGCAATTAATGAGGAAATCATTTAAAAATAAAAAAATAAAAACACGATGTACTCTCCTTCTCCAAGCGTAGAAAAACAGTATAGAAAAAACAAACTGAAAACAATGATTTCTTTCCATAAAAGGAAAAAGATATATAACAAACAGGCATTAGGACACAAAGTCCCTAGCCAAAAAGAAAAGCCCTCTGCTAAGATACAGGCCAGAACCTCACAGAAAGAGTGTCCAGCTGACTCCTGTGTCAGTCAGGTGGCAGAATTATGTCTGCCCCAGAGTGAAGGAGCCGCCATCCTTAATATGAAAAAAAAAATTCAGGGCCCTTGTCAGGGGGCCGCTGCAGCTCGCATCACCCATAGCACGTGCCAACGGTGCCAAAGTAGGTACCTACACAACCACTAACCATCACACTGCTACAACTGAGGCATTTCAGACTGTTAGTGGCCCGAAAGCTCAAAGAATGGTACGAGCGACATGCATTAGTTCTTTTCCATGATTAAATCAACTGTTGTCCTCTTCATCTCTAAATTACACGAACAGCAGCTAGCTGTCACAAGTGCTGGTGTTGGCAATTAAGTGCCAGTGCCAAGCACCGCCTCAAATTAAGCAATGGGCAGCGTTGACAAAATAATGTGGCAAAAATAGCAATATTTTGCAGCATATTTTTTGATAGTATTACTTCATTATTTTGTATTTTTTTCACATGTTAATAATGCCTGGGCAAAGGTTTTCCCTCATTAGTACCAGTTTAACAACCAAATACTGAATTAAGCAACTGAAAAATGAATAGGTAACCTTTACAAATCGCCTTCCATTCCGCGTGAACACATGTTGCCATGCTTTTAGTGATTTTTTATCCACTTTAGCTAAAAACGAAATTTCTTTGTTAAAAGTTGCAGAATATGGATTATGTGGCAAATCAATAATTATGCAATAAAAGCAGTGACACGCTATGTTTGTTTGATGCACTTCCACGGCTCTCACAAATCAATCTGAGCATATTAACATAATTTTTAGCCTCTAATTTCAAACTCCTTCAGATTTCACAGAGTGTCTTAATTGTTTTGATTTTACATTTTTCTTCTTTATTTATATCTGCTTTATTAATCTAATGTAATTGTCTAAGCAGTCCCAGACCCCCTGAGCAGGCTTTGCAGACCCCAGGGGGCCCCGGACCACAGGTTAAGAACCACCGGTCTAGGAGGATCCCTCCGATTGGTGTGCTGTAACTTAGGGCCCATTAGTATGTCGGGTGGATCGTCACCGCCTGCATGGCGGAGGCGATCCGCCTGACAATTTACCCCGCCCGCATACAAATTCCCCCCGCCACATTACTATGGAGGGGGGGACCCCAGCGAATGGAAAGAACGTCCCCGGTTTTCCGTCCGGTCGATGAGTCACCGGGCGGAAAAGTTGTTAATATGGTGGTGGTACCGCCATCCATATTAGAATGCATGCGGTTGCCGCCATGGAAAGGCATGTGGTCCTCAACATTGGGGGCCCGTAGTGGGCCCCCAGTAATTCTGGGGGTGGGGGTGCACATGGGACGAACCTATGGTACCCCCCTGCATTTCAATGTATAACGTGGCAGGCAACGCGCGGTGCCAGTCATGTTGTGCATTGAAATGCACAACTTGCATTTTTGGCATAGTGGCGGGCGGTGCTTTTAGCACCACCCACCGCAATGTTTAAAATGGGGGATGCGTCCGCCAGTGTGGCGGGCGCATCCTAATTGTGGGGGCAGTCCCGTTTCCCAGAGCTATGCCATACTAAATGAGCCCCTTAGTGTTAAGGTTAGGCTGTTTTGCTTTGCTCTATTTATAGGGCTATCGCCATAACACGGTTCGTAGGGTACAAGCGCGCAAATGAAGCCTCTTTAGACATCACCCTATTGGACTCAGCGACGGCTACTAGACTACTCACCTGTCGCTTCCTTCAGCCGGCATTCCCTATTTTTACACACAAGCCAAGAGCTCGCTGAAAAACACTGCTGTTGTAACGTGTACAACAGCACGTGTTGAGGGGTAGTGTACCCTGGGCAGTTGTTTAACCTGGGGGTGTTCCTCCAGGGGTTGTATACCCTGTGCAGTTGTTTTACCCAGGGGTGTGTTGAGGGGCCGTGTACCCTGTACGACTGTTTTTACCTGGGCGTGTGTTGACGGGTTGTGTGCCCTGTGCAGTCTTTTTACCTGCGTTCAGGGGTCATGCACCCTGTGCAGTTGTTTTACCCAAGGGTGTGTTGAGGGGTCGAGGGAGACGGCACACGCTGCTCGCGATCGAAAACCGATGGGTTGTGGACAGTGAATAAATACGTCCTTGGCGACCCTTCGATCATGATACACAGAAGGATTTGACGGTCATCCTTCGTAGTAAGGTAATTTATGCCCTGCACATTTCGATGCTCTGAAAATTAAAAAATCGGAACATAAAAACTAGAATAAAAAAAGACTTTACCACAGCTGTTCATAAAAGGCCTCTAATGCCATTTACAGCTGAAATTGAAAATGTATAACAAAGAGTTCTGAGTGAAAAATCTTTTCGGGAAAAAAATATGTAGAAATACCATTCGCCCTGAAGAAGTCCTCGGACGAAACGCGTTGGCTACGTTTTCTTTTAATTGGAAGATTATCAATAAAAGCAAGAAAAGATCTTAAAATCCTACTGAAGTATTTCTTTGGACTACTGTATCGAATGTTACTGTGAAATACACACTGTGTGGGGTGCTGAACCATTGTACTGTTTTGGGTCGTGTACCCTGTGCAGTCAATTTACCTGGGGGTGTGTGTTGAAGGGTCGTGTACCTTGTACTACCATTTTTACCTGGGGGTGTGTTGATGGGTCGTGCACCCTGTGCAATTGTTTTACCCGGGGGTGTATTAAGGGGTCATATACCCTGTGCAGTTGTTTTACCTGTTGGTGTGCGTTCAAGAATCGTGTACATGGTACTGTTGTTTTTACCTGGTGGTGTATTGAGGGGTCGTGTAACCCTGGAGTGAGGGGTCGTGTACCCTTTGCTGAAGGGTCGTGTACCCTATGCTGTGTTTTCACCGGAGACTTCTTGCTCTGTCAGGTGTGCTATGTGTGGTGTGCAGAAGGGGGTGAGTGATGAGGGAGTTACACCTTGGTGGTGTCCTCCATTCTCCCCAGTCCTGCTTAATATTACCATTGTGTAACTTCTATTTTTATTCAGTATTGTTGGAAAGTGGATATCTTCCTATTCGGAGTTTTTTAAAATTTGCAATTTTTATTTGTAAATTGTGTACGTCTCTTTTTATTGATCATATCTAATGGTGTGTACTTCAGTTGTACATTGTTGTAATAATATTTATTATTTGTGTCCCCTAAGGGGAGGAGATGTGTTGTAACGTGTATTGTTGCTTTGCATCCTTTCCCTTAGATTCCTGTTCCCTGCTGCTCAGCCAATATGAATGTGGTGTGTGTGGAATGTGAGGCTTCTTTCTTAATTGAGCAAAAGACGTGCCAGGATTATAAACTTCAGTGCATATTGGCACTTTGGCAATGCCTTAACCCCTTCGACGCTCATGACGAGCTCAGCTCGTCATGAGTTACGCCTCTCGTACACTCATGACGAGCTGAGCTTGTCATGAACCGCGGGTTTTCGAAAAAACTCAGCGAACAGCGGGAAAACGCTTAGCGCGGATGAGGTTAATACATTTTTGAGAAAGTCAGGGCATCAGCAAGAGTGGAGACCATGGGGTATTCAGCAAGCTCTGGGATGACCAGTCCCCACCTTTGCTGTCCATTATTTACACCAGGAAAATTAAGTGATAGAACCATTCGCCGAGGAGACTCAATTGACATGTTTCAGATCGATGCCTTTAGGTTTTTTTTGTTATATCTTCCCAGCTCTCCAGACACCAAGGCCTCTCCTCACTGCCTGCCTGGACAGAAAACAGCCTGGGCAGCTGATGATGTTCCTATGCTCACAGGATTAACATCACACCTTAATCATGGGCATCCGTTGGTTCTCCAAAAGTGGTATCCTATCATATAGTCGCTCTACTTTTAACTCTTTTTTAGAATGTTGTCTTGCCTGCTTCTGGTCTGTTTTTATTATCCAATTCCCCATTTTGTTTTTCTCAATGATTTCCAAGTTTCTCATAGGTGTGTGTACCTTTACATTTTATTGTTTAGGCTTAATTAAATTCATGTTATCTTCGATTTATCATTGTGGGCATTAGTGCTTTCGTTTGCTCATTCTATGAACTATTTTATTTATTTATTACTGAGCTGTAACCATTAATCAGTTGGCTCTATTTTGCATGATTAACTTAAAGCTCTTATGCCCCAAATGGATAACTTTTTTTAGTGACTACGGGGTGAATATGGAGCTTGGCGGATGAGTCACATCGCTAAAAAACAGATTTCCTCTCCACTCTGTTTAAAGTGCACTGATGACTATGAGCTCTAAATAGGTGGAAGGGAATCTGTTGCATTTTTGTGGAAGTCCTTCATTTTTCAAACCCAAAATCAGTCCCTCGGATGCCTATCCTTGATGGAAAATATATATTTGTTAAGAAATCAGATGCTACATCTGAACCGGTCTTCTACTAAACTGTGGCAGTATTCTTATGCATTGCAACATTTTAATGAGTACTTGAGTATTTTATCTATGTATTAATTCCCTTCTTCTCTGTCTATACAACACTTCAGTACCTTTGTGTATCATGAAACCCTTTTTTTCCTCTACAGACTGACACTTTCCCTGCTCTATCACTCTTTCCTAACACCTGCCCCGTTTTTGACAAAATACTAATTATGGTATCATTACTGTGCAATCAAATTTGGAATATTCAGTTTTCTCACTTTCCAGATCAAATTAACTTTATGTTTTTAGAAATAACGATGTCACTTTGCAGCACTTTGTAATCCTATTCCCTCTTAATGGATGACTGAATGCAGTCGCACATTGTGAAGTAATGTAAAATGTGTTTATGTAGTTGGATTTTCTGTAGAAGAACAAGTCTTTTTTGATGAACTGGTTTTAAGTAACATCAAAATGCATATCTATAGCTCCTTATCGACAATAAGAAAACTAATATTGAATCACTGTCTTAAAGTATTCCAACTTCTAGTATAGATTGCTGAAATATAAAAGAGACTAACTTGTTTTAACACGTTATAAATACATTTTTGCATACTATCATCACAAAATGATCATACATTTAGATTTGTACATCATCCTTTGCGGCCATTTGCTCAAGTTCCCTGCTGCACGAAAGGAAAATTTATACCAATAAATTGAGAACCTGCCTACAATCTAAATCTTTTATCTTTGCCTGCTTTTCTTGAAATATTAACAGTTGCTTTTGATTATAGCTTTTCTCTTTGTGGTATTTATTTTTTAGTAAATGCTCTTTTTCCCGATGTACTATTACAGTCATTGCACTCTCATAGGTATTTGTTTTTCATTAAATTATGTAAGCTGCTAGTTTTGTAGGCATTTATTTTTCGTTTATAACGGCTATTTTCCTAGTGTGAGAGGTGAACTACTAGTAAAAAGATCAGACGACTGCCATCTGTGCAAAACTTTAGAATTGTAATTGTTCTTTTTGCAATCCATGCCTAGAGATTTGGAATACTGTGGGAAACTCTGGATAAAGAAAGCTATTAGGCGCACAGTTTCTGTAGAATCACTTAGCCATTGCCTTAGTGTGATACCACCACCCCCATCTCCTCTAGACACAAGACACAATATTATTAAATGCCTTTTGATTATTTTTTTTGCATTGTTTTAAAGAAACTGAAGGCTACAGTCTACAGCCGCAGTCACCTAACAGTAAATAGGATTTGAACTTTTCCAGTGCCCATCTGATCACACAAATTGGACACTGATTTCAATGCAATATCACACCTTGTAGGTTGTTCGTCCAATGTGGAAATGTGGTTATAATTTTTGGCATGTGTGCCAATTTCTCAAGAGTAACTGTTTTTATTAGCAATAACTCCCAGTTCGGACCCACACACCATTAGAAAGATCCTTTTCCACACTCAGTTTCGAAAGGATGGGCAGAGGTCCTAGAAGGCATTTTGGCAGGGAATACAGATTATTTAACGCCTTTGAGTCACTGCCTTCAGATTTTACAGAGAGTAGCTCAGATATGGAGACGGTGCAATAACCGTTACTGAATATGACAATGTTTCTTTGATTGGCCTGAAAGCACTTGAATATGTAGATATTATTTCTTAATGACAAAGGTCCCAATATAAAAAAAAAAAAATCAAACTTAAAAATATAAATACTGCCCATGGCAGGGCGTGCCGATTTTCATTCTGGATTCCAAGAGTTCACCTGTTTTTATAATACTCTTTCTTTAACTTTTTAGAGGTATTCAACGGCTTTAAAAGAGTTGATATGTTTGTTCAACTAAACTGAATTTCCTTTTACCAGCTGGCACCTGGTAAACCAGTTTTTCACACTGTGGGTAACAAGAGACACCACAACTCAATGTAAAGTAGTGCTTAAAGCGTCATAAAGATGCGTGCCTTTACACAGATGACCATTTTTTTTTTTACATTTACAAAAAGCTGGTTTCTTTCCAGAGTGCCAGGGGCAGCATGACAGCATGTCCTTTGTCTGCCAATACAATGGGGCATCTCACATTTCATTTAAAATCGTACATTTGACATTTTCTTGAAGGGGCCGCACATTGAAAACGTGTCAGGGATATCTATTATCCTTATAGTCTTTTTAAAATCTTTAAGCAGGAATGTGCCATTTGGCATATTAACACAAAACAGGAGCGTTTACTCTCAATCAAACACCCCCGGTCTTCGAACATGGAGTTTTTCATACAGATCACTAATCCAACTTGTACTTAATAGTTCTTCAGTTAAACACATAAAAAAAAATCAACTGTTCTGGTTCCAAATTTGTAGCAGACTATTGTCTCTAGTGCTACTCCAACGCTCCAACCATCCGCTGTAAAACGCATTCATTCTTTCCGTTTGCATAGAAATACCTTTCCTCATTAAACAAAAAAAGTTTTCTAACTCTCCTCACTCTGTACAAAAAAACTCCCTGACCCAACAATCAGGGGGAAACTTGTGCACAACATCCAAAACAGCCTTTGCAACAAATGATCTCTCCCTGCAAAAAGTCAACAAGAACTTTCAATCTATAACTATGGAGCAGTATATTACTGCACATTCGATTTTTTTCACTGCTGATATTTTCAATCCTTGTACATTAATCAGTTACGTTCACAGGAAGGTCTGCAGTTCCTCCTTTGAACATAAGTGTTGTGTCTTAATACATAATGTGTGCTCCTAGGTGTTAAGTTATGTTACTATATAAAGTCTATAAGTTTAGATAGCGATCCCTGTGAGACGTTCTTCCTCTTACAACTCCTTTCTTTGTCTCCTGTCCCCCACTACTACTTCGGAGACCATTTCTTTAAAAAGTCAGCAATTTAATTTGGTAGGTTAGCACCTACGTTTGGGGCAAAATTACAAAAAAAAAAATAGAATTTCAGTAGTACAGTCACAGTACTCCAGGAGTAGTTATCAAATTGGTCTGTGAATTCCAAATCAATTTTTAAGGAGGGAATCCTCACAAGCTAAAGTGTACATAGTATACCATCAAGCGTGAAAAAAATCATAGTGAAAAGATTGTATCACAAACAATCTACCTGAAACAAGTTTTCTGTATCATGAGCTCTTGGTTTTAAGGTGAAGATAATGAGTATTTGTGGACAGAGGACACTTTAGACTACAGAAAGACATTGCAGAGTAGACGTTTCAAACCAAAGACGAAGAGAGATGCTGCAGAACCATTTATGGTAAACAGTAGCCATGTCAACCTGTTTTATGTGATTTAAGAAAAAGAAAAACCCATTGACTCCATTGAGGGTGAAGGGTGCTGTGACCATGCTATGCCGAGGAGCAACCGACAAGGCTATTGCATCCACATCTGCGAAAGCTCCTTTCTAACACATCATTCTAATCCAAGTGAGAGCTAATGTTCACCAAGCCACCATGTCAGGTCTCAAACTATCAATGTTGCACCACATAAATAGCACTAAGATACCTCCAATTAGCTAGGACTCTGCAATTCTCTATTAGAGAAGGAACTGCAAAGGGGGAAAGAGTGGGTTAGACTCTTCACTACCCATATAGGGACATTCAGGTCACCCATTAAACCCCATGAGTCAACTCTACACATTGATAAATGAGTGGGTAGGACTGCCAATGTGTCCGGGGACACAGGCAACTCTGCAGCGCCCTCACAAATGTGACCGCACTACAGTATTCAAAATTCCCCACATGGCTGTGGAGTGTGGCAGAAAGCATCCCTCCGAGCCATTCACACTTTATTAGGGGGTATACTGTTGGAAACTGTCCACACATACCCACTTCCCTACAGTGGGTGCACTATATGCAGGTCTACTAGCGGATATGGGATCAGAACGCCAGAGGTTTTGCATAGATACCTAAATGGCCAAACTGTGTAAACCTGGATGAAGAAATTAAGATGTTCTATTTCTTCATGAATTATGATCCATTGGAAGCAGGCTAATGCCGTATTATAAAAAAAATAACATCTGCATTTCATTCTAGTGTAACATTAGAAAACACAGAAGAAAATAAAAAACATAAGTCGCCAGAGGCTTGCCGCATTGTGGAATAAATGGTCAAACATTCCAAATTTGGTCTGACTCGCTCAAACCACAAGAACCTCATAAAAATAGTTCACGTTTCAACACGAACCCACAAAAGGCATGCATCTTTGTTGCTCACAGCATGTGCCAAGCGTGGCTGAGACACATTGGCAAACTATATTTTGGTATTAAATTGCCAAGCAATGAAACGTGATAGGTACAGTCAAATCTGCTATTACCGCAGAGACCATTCTAGGACATACCTTCTCCGTGCCAGGGTACCCTCACGGAGGATAGCGCACTTTTCAAATACACATAAAATACCTTTTGTATTACACCTCGAGAACTTCGAATTCAGATAGACTTTAAAGTGATTTCTGAATGTTCCACATTCTGTTCTAGTTTTAGAGTGAAAGGTAGCTTGTTCCAAACCTTAACTGCTACCACTGAAGCAATCTGGGTTTTTCTTTTTTTTTATTTGAAGATCAATTCCATTTTAAGACTGACCACAGGCAGGGCCAGTCGAATTATGTGAAAAGAAAGAATTAAATTATGTGGCAGTGTTGACTAAATTTTGTGGCAAGCAAAGGCTAATTATGCTGCATAATGTGCCAATTTTTATGACAGTGTTACGTCATTATTATATCCTTTTGCCCATGTTAACACTGTCTTAGCCAAGTTTTCACTTTATTAATAAACACTTTAACACTGAAATACAGCAATAAGCTACAGAAAAATGACTAGTCAACCTTCGCAAAGGGTCTTCTTCTGTACAGCAAATCATCGCTGCGTTTTTTAGTAACTTTTGATCCTTTTGAGCTAGAAACGAATTTTATTTTGCTTAAATGTGCAAACTATGCAGGTTGGTGGATTATGTAGAAGATCCTCTATGCCCGTACAATGTCATGGGGCACAGAGGAGTAAGTTAGCTGGCAACCAGTTGTGCATCTCCTTCACCAATTGGAGTACAAGCATTGGCAATGCCAACGCCTTTAAAGGAATGTTGCATGGTAATGTGAAGTATTACAAGTAAATAGGATGGGAAGTGAAATGTATTTGTGTGGAAACAAAGAACTGTAGAATGATATGGGTGTAGGCTATAAGGTAAGGTGGCAGCTGCACTATGAAGGCAGACCTCAACATCCATATAGTATAATGACTGCCATCCTCCCATCAGTGCGTCTGTCAGAGAATACCATAAATGATCTAGTTATTTACAATGTCTGTGCCCCTGAAAGTCTAATATTAGGCAGCTGGATATAAATAGAAAATGATTACAGCTGTTGAAGAACTTTTTTCTTGAAATCACACAACTTCTGCCCAAAACATGTACTGCCGACTCCCAACATGTGGGTGGAGCAAAGCCCCGCTCTAGTGATGCTCACAGAATTGTCTGGCGACAGCTGCACCGTCAAGTCAGACCTTAAAGAGGCAGGAGTGTGTGCCAGCTTACCTACGTTTGGTCAACACTTCTTGCCCTTAGGAAAAGGCGAAGGGGGCTGTTGTTAACAGCACCTCACTCTTGGTCAAGGTGAGCAGTGGCAAGCCATTCCTAATCATCATCATCTGAAGCCACAAGTAACTCCTCTTTTCCACATTTGTTTACTGACACTGGAAATCCAGGCGTCTCTATCTGCATCCACTGAGAGGTCATCTTTACATTGTGAGTTTTACTGTGGGTTTTCAAATGCATTTAATGTCCATGGAGATATGCATTAGTAGTATATTTTTATTAACCTATAGTCTCTCTAAGCACAGGTGACATCAGACAGGGTGCTATGGGGGGTGTCCCATATCACTTGAATAATTTCATCAGTTGCATCACTGAAGCTGCAAACGACAGGTCTTTTTCTCATTAGTTTACTCCAGAATAGACATCAAGCTGGTCTCCATATGTATTATTCATCATATCACCATCATACTAAGTTTGCAGAAGACGGCTCGTTTCCTCATACACCTGTTGCAGAAAGTGCAAATCTAGTGTTGGGTGTTTACATCCTTTGCAAGGTATAGTTCCAGAACATGAAGGACAAAATATTGTCAAAACAATTGTGATCCACATAAATGCAGGCTACCACAATATCATGAAGTTAACTACTTATAGGTAAGTACACATATATGCACCATTAACTTACATACTCTCCAAGGTGTATGGATGAGGAGTTGATTACACTAAGTTTATGCTTACAAATATACTTATCCTCACAATAGTATGGTTGCCCATATTTTGGCCACAATATTTTTTAAAGGAAAATATGTTGGTCCTCAATATTCTGACCTACAACCCCTTGCAGGGACGTCTGTATAGTGTTCGTGTTAATGCCCTGTTTCAGCTACAAACTAGGGTCTGTTCAGATGTGCACTACAAGCAACTGCAGCAAACTTTATTTTCTGTGTATTTTTTACAAGGACCTTTGCAGCAACTACTCCTTAACCTCTACAACTGCACATAAGGTATTAATGTAATCACTGGTGTAGTAAAATGTGATTCCACCAGCTAGGTCATGGACTCTCTCATTGCGGTACAGTGTGTGAAATAAACTGTATGTACGTCATATGCAGTTGATGGGCAAGTTCCAGAGATTCATAGGTGGCCGTAAATAGTAAATACTAGTTGGAGTTTAGATTGTGGATCATAATCAATATGTTCCTTTAATTTAAAACCTGTTTTTCTAATAAGTGAGATTGTGGTGTTAGTACCAATAAACCGACCAGTTTAACAGCATGCTTCAATTACTTTATTTTCTAATCATGTAGTGTTGCCCCTACTTGTGATTCTCACAGCTAGTGGCTTATGCAATGTTGTGCTGGCACAGATACTGGATGGACACAGTTCTTATTACTTCCCAGATGACTAATTGCAGTGCGACACCTCTCACTTTATCCTCGGCTCAAAAGTCTAACTTTTGAGCCCACTGGGGACGACTGAATGTCTGAATCAGTCGGTTTTAGCCCAAGTCAAGACCTTAAATTGCTAGTTCTCCAACTGGCAATGCCAAGTTGGCTATAAACATAGTGTGTGACTTTACGTCTTCTTGTAAAGAAGGCAAGGCCTTCACCATTAGTCATACCCTGCATGCAGATGTATGTAATGTGAATTTTACTTCCTCTAAAAGGGCGCCATAACTCTTTTTGTTACCCGAAGTAATAAGTGGCTTTTAAAAATGTGCACACCAAAGTGTGATGGGTGAGGAAGTTCACAATTCAAGTGCATGGGCGTGTGTTAGGATTCCCTCAGAGTAGAGTATGCTCACCTCAACCACACAATTATTCTTTTCCAGAATGAGGTTTGTGATCGGTTTCGAAAACGACTAAACAGATTTATTCAAAACAGAAACAGTTTTGCACTGAGCCTAGCCCTTATTCTGACCACATCTGATGTAATCCTGTTGAGCTGGTTTGGGTTTCGAAAGCGCAGCTGTCAAAGAGACCTATTATTTGTAATATATTCAAAGTGGGCTTTATGTCCACCTCATTCAACCACTGATGACTTTCGACAATTCTGTTGGTCATTCCCTTGCTTTATGGCCTTCATTTCACATAGAAACAAAAGCAGGACTGTAATAAAGTCAAGGGAGCTGTCCACCTCACATGGTTTTCCTCTTTCAAATGTGCCTAGCTTTAATGAGCTAACAAGGGTTCTCCATGCATTAAACCTACACCTTTTGTGTGGCATGGATTGCTTCCCTATGCGCCGGATAACACTCCTACGGGGAAAACACGAGAGGAAAGACATTTACCCTATAGCCTCATCCCATTCACATTTCCAGCAACTTTAATACACATTCATCAGTCAGTAAAAATGTTACTCTCAGGTGGTAAAATCCCGCAGTGTTCTCAAATAGACCCAAAGTTTTACCAATCAATAAGTGTTTTCCCCTATAGTCTCAACTTCAATAACAAAGATGAACTATCCCTGTAAAACCAGGCCTATAGGTTTTCCTGAGGAAGCATGTGTGAATAATATAAAAAGATGCATCCTCGTAAAGAATATATTGAAGCAGCCACAATATAGGAAGACATTGAAACTAAATATCACTCAGGAAAAGGTTTCCTGCATGAGTAAAATCCACATAGTTCTAAGAATATCTATACATCTCTCACTGGATGAAACGTTACCATAAATACCTCCGATTGGATTAAATGAAGATACAGGAAGCTAGTCTAGCCAGATGTTCAAACTGGGATTGAAGTGACACTCAATTTATCAGGCAATTCTGATGGGAAACAGCAATTAACTGCTGCAGACTTGCTACGCCTAGGAAGAGGAGTCCACTCGATTACAGAATTAATCAATTATTCTAACACTGACTTCCACTGCCAACTAGATACTTAAAACATAAACATTACCTGAGCGTAAGCTATTTATGGATAAACTTCAGCATAATAAATTCGATTCCAAATTATGTGCATGGCAAGAATAACAAAGCACATAACCAGTTATGATGGGAACATGTATATGCGGGTAATCGGTGGTTAATGTAAACCAGTCAATATAAATAGAAGATTTAAAAAGCATATTTACAAAAGCCATTGCATTCATATCTGTTGAATGTAGTAGAGTATGTGATAAGGATTGTTCAGACCTTGGGTGATCTTTCACAGCGCACACTTTAACTGTGCAAAAGTCCCAGTAGATGGAAGGAGCTCAATTTTGAAGCTGCGCAGGGAGGTCTGGGCGTGACCACGAGGCTAAGCTTCACTGAGCACAGGTGTAACATCTGTACAGGATAGCCAAGAGGGGGGTTGTGGAAGAGCCATTTATGGTTTTGAAGATTTGTTTCAGTAGCATATACAGAGCGGTGTAACTCCTGGTGACTGGCAACCTGAAGAAGAGATTTGTTTGGGAAAATTACAGAGGATCCTTGTCCTAGGGGGTAGGGGGTGGGGAATAGGGATAGGAGTTAAAAAGAGGAAAGCCAACAAAAGGATGATGCGGTGACCATGTTTTCTGAGGACAAGTGAATAATTGGAGTTTTGACTCGATGAGAGTGCGGATTTTCCTAATGTTCAATAGTTAACACCGCTATGATGGGAGAGCCGAATGGTACACACAGGTTTCTGAACGAGGTCAGAGGCTGCAGGATAACAGAGGACCAGTTGTATGAGTGAAGACAGGAGCTGAAGTGGGAGGGTGGAACATGATCTCAGTTAAAAGAGATCAGTTTCAAAGATCAGAATGCCATCCAGTGAGAGTGTGTGTGTGGGGGGGGGGCCGGGGGCAGTACATCACTTGGTGATATTTTGCTTGGAGGAGGAGACAGAACACTGGGAAAAATGTGGCTTTCCCATCAGACATGCAGAGCAAAAAACTCCCTTTTTTATGCACAAAAGAGAAATAGTGCTTGTAAAGAATACAAGATGCACTTTTTCCATATTACTCTGTGCCCTCTCTGCCATCATCTTTCTTCATCTACAAAAGGATCCTCCATTGGACACTTGATTAGTGGGTAAAAAGGATCTATTAGCAAACTGCTGACTGTGCAGACAGAAGACCAGAGCTCTAATGCTAGTTTCCCAACTTGGCAACATGTGTGATGGGGCAAATCTCTTGACCTTCTGTGCCTCCCTTCACTCATCGCCTAAAACTGGAATGATGTTTTCCAGAGATAGAACATCTGCCGTACTGCGTTTAATGTAATGTATGCCATGTCAGTGAGGCTCGACTAAACAAAAAGAAGGGTTCAACTTGCAACAAACAGGACAAAAAACATGAGCTAGCCCAACCAAAGAAAAAAAACTGCCTCCAGCTTAGGAAGGATCATGGATGAGCTCATCGAGGTTGGACCTTTGTCAGGTTTATGCAGATAATGTGATCAAAGTTACTATTTTTCAAAGCACTTTTGCAGTGGTTACTGCCCAAAGATACCAAATTCCCACAAATCAGGCTGCAATCACTAGGAATCCCTCTCAGACATACTCCTGTGCGCCTCCACGGTACACATGGTTTCTCATCATTGATCCAACGTTGAAACTTGAGACCAAAACTGTGAGAAGGTGTTTGTGGGTGAAGCAATGCTCCCATCATTGTAGGCACTGCAGCACCAACAAAATAAATAAAAAGTAAACATAAAAATACCAGGAAAGAGATCAGGTGGTCTGGATACAGTTAAAAAATGTGCAAATTGTACATGGCCTTCAAAACAATCCGTCGACTTACAAACCACATTTGCATTTGCTTTACTTTGGGTTTACACTCAAACACACAGCATATTTTTCCAGCAACCGACGCAGGAAGTTCTGTTTAAATAAGGGACTTATGTACTGCTGTTTCATTTCATATGTTGACATGTGGTGTTTAAATGATGCTCAAATATTATGTGGTTTAAAATAAACAGAGCCTTTAGAAAAGGCAGTCAACTAAGATATTCTTGGTACAAACATCCAATATGCTAATGAAAGCTGTACTTTCAAATCAACCATAGTCTAAAATATCTGAATGTTAGCAACAGATTCGTCAAATAAGTGTTTAACATTTTCTAAGAGGACAAAATATTTATAGACTGAGACAATAATACTAACCAAAGATGGCAGCCAATTTGCCAAAGTGAAAAAGATGTAGAAGAACAGAGGACTCCAGGCACTGTTTTCTGTGACCCAACCACCTCTCTCTTTCTGCACCTGTAGAATATGTGCTGTTTTCCTGTTCTGACATTATCCCACTACACAGCACCATGGTTGGTAAATGTCCAATAGTGAGAATGTGTGTTTATGTTCAGAGATGTCCTGGCACACCACGCAGTCAACTAGCCGTAGACCATCGAGTTGGCCTTTTGGTATCCATCTTCAATCAAATGTATTAATTACAGTGCAAGTTATGAGGTCACACACAAACTGCAGTCACCACATCTGGCTCTGGATACAGAAGATTGGCATCACAGCAGCCACAGGATATAAAACAGTACAGTTTTCTATTTTAAGCAGAAGGGAATCCATGAGAGATACCAATAGAAGGAGCAAACAGAAGCAGAAAAAATAAGCACTGCACCCTTCATTAAAGGAAGCTTCCTACAGTCAACACTCAAAACCTGCAAGACTTTAGCCTGTCTCCCTCAGGTAACAAGACATCAACACAGAACACATGACTCGGATCACCCTGGCAGATGCCACAGCATGGAGGAGGTGCCCTCTACAAAAACCAGATAGCATCATAACAGATGGTGGCCAGATGGATAAGGATTGTATACAAATATGTAAAAAAAAAAAAATAAGTTCATAAAAATCCCAGCTTGTGCATGTGGATCATTTGGATTTCGCGAGATTAAAATAACGTAAATTGGAAAACAAACCAAATGCTACAAAAATACGTTAATTCACTACAAACAGACAACAGCTGCAGACATGTGGTCTATTAGCATTACCGTGCTTCTGACCAGTACACAAATGCTTTTGCCAAATCTGGGTTGAAGCCCCAGAAGAATTTGCAGGAAAACGAGAACTATAACGGGCAAAAAAGCATGTCAAATTAAAGAAAATATACAACATGCATGAAGACGGACTGCTCAGAATTATTTTCTTAGGTAGTACATAGCGTAAGAAGCTCCGACATCCTATCCACTCTCCCACCGGATGTGGATGGTGAAACGCGGTCATTCTGTTTGACTAAAGGGCGCAGGCCCAGAAGCACAGTGTTGCAGGAGCGTTGCGAATATGTGTTGGTTGAAGGTATTCCATCTTGGAGTTTCCAGGAATGTATCAATCTGCACTTTGTGTACATGTGGACCAGGAGCACCCTTTTCCATATTGCACATGAGCAGGACTGTTCCTTTCTAGCCTCCAGCTTTCTTCTCTGGTTGTGACAAGCCAACGTTGAGTTGGTGTTCCAGCTGTTTTACAGAAAACCAGGGTTGTTGAAGGGCTGTAGATGAGTGATGGGAACAGATCTCACTCGGATTCCATGTGCCATCACAGCCACACCATGCACTCATCTCCCAGACCAGTATGAAGGTAAAGTCTATATACAACAACGGATATCCTAATCCATCGCACTTCAGAGAGGCAGGTGTCCTTTGGGTCTTCAATCGTTATGGAAAAACCAACCACACACTACAAAAAGCCCCTACGGGTTGACCCCATCTCCACCAGCCAGTACCACAGAGTTGCAAACTCTCCAAACAAGTAATATGCAACAACTGAAGGAACAGAGTGGTTTTGAGGTTGCTCGCCTCAGTGATCAATCAATCAATCAATCATTTGTAGAGCACGCTACTCACCCGTGAGGGTTTCAAGACGCTGAGGGGGGTGCGGGGGGGGCTGCTACTGTTCGAACAACCAGGTCTTGAGTAGTCTCCTGAAGGTCAGCAGGTCCTGGCTCTGTCGCAGGTGAATGGGGAGGGTGTTCCATGTCTTGGTGGCGAAGTGGCAGACAGATCTGCTGCCCGTGGTCGTTCGGTGGGTGCGTGGAACGGTGGCGAGGTCAGTGGAGTGAAGCTGTGTTTGGGGGTGTAGAAGGTGAGTCGCTTGTTGAGGTATGCTGGTCCGGTGTCGTGGAGTGCTTTGTGAGCGTGGGTGAGGAGCTTGAAGGTGATCTTGTTGACGTGGAGCCAGTGCAGGTCCCTCAAGTGGGCAGTGATGTGGCTGTGGCGGGGGGCGTTATGTATGCGTTGGAGTCTCTTCTGGAGTTTGCCCATGGTTCCCGCGTAGAGGGTGTTGCCATAGTCCAGTCTGCTGGTGACAAGGGCATGTGTGACTGTCCTTTTGGTTTCAGTGGGGATCCATCTGTAGATCATGCAAAGCATAAGGAGGGTGTTGAAGCAGGAGGAAAAGAAGGCGTTGACTTGCTGGGTCATTGACAGAGATGAGTCCAGGGTGAACCCCAGGTTGCATGCGTGGTCAGGGGTGTCGGCGCAGCACCCAGCGAGGCTTGCCACCAGGAGTCGTCCCAGGCGGAGGGGGTGTAGCGGAGGATGAGGTCCTCAGTCTTGTCCGAGTTCAGTTTCAGACGACTGTTCTTCATCCATTCGGCGACAGCCTTCATTCCTTCGTGGAAGTTGGTTTTGGTGGTGGAGGGGTCTTTGGTGAGGGAAAGGATCAGCTGGGTGTCATCAGCATATGAGATGATGTTGAGGTTGTGTGATCGGACGATGTTGGCGAGTGGTGTCATGTAGACGTTGAAGAGGGTTGGGCTGAGGAATGATCCTTGGGGTACGCCGAAAGTGATCTTGGTGGCTTCGGATCGGAATGGAGGGACGGCGGACTCTCTGGGTTCTGTCAGTGAGGAATGAGGTGATCCAGTCGAGGGCTTTGTCGCGGATCCCTGCGTTGTAGAGGCGTGTGCGTAGGGTGTGGTGGCAGACGGTGTCGAAGGCCGCCGAGAGGTCTAGGAGGATGAGAGGTCTAGGAGGATGAGGGCCGCGGTTTCGCAGTTGTCCAACAGGGTCCTGATGTCGTCGCTGGCGGCGATGAGGGCGGTTTCGGTGCTGCGGGTGCTGCAGAATCCGGATTGGGACGAGTCCAAGGTGTTAAGATATTCCACTGTGGTGCTCCAGGGTCCAGCATTATTTGTAGCAAGGAATCTATCCACCTTCTCAAACATGCAATCAAAGTAAAATAAATAAAAATATAAATCATCCAACATATTTATTGTCCGTCTATCTCCGAGGAGAGTTTGCCAGAAACCACCACATCAGGAGTTAAAATAGAGTAAATCTATATATGGACAGAAACATCAACTAGGGGGTTCGCTTGTGGTTTGGGTTACATGAACGGTTCTGCCTTTGTACAGAAGGTTTGGATCTAGACGGTGCTGTTGAAGGCCCTAAAATATCCTCAAGAATTCCCACCATATGAAAAGAGGACGAGCTTCATAGAGAATATAATGGCAAGTTTCAGATAAGAACAGTCACTCATAAACAACTGGGGAAAATGGGAAAAATAGAAACAAAGGATTTTAAATGTAGTACTCATCAAAAAGCATGCAAGAGAGGAGTCTGAATGGTGTCTTAGGAACGGAGACCCTTTGGTGCTGTACCTTGAAACCCATAAAAAACACCCTTAGCATCTCAAAGACCTTTGAAAGCTTCAATTCTGAAGTTATATCACAGAGGCTCGAGGTGGGCGAGCCACTGAAATCTCCCAGCTCGGGATCAGCTCGAAGTTCTATTGAAACCTCGATCCTATAACGAGCCAAGCTTTCACATGGCTTCTGCAGCCACCCTCACTCTACCAAGATGTGGCGTTAATGGCCAGAGCTGCCAACTTTGGAACTGGAGAACCAGATTCAAGTCTCACCAAACATCCTGGGATTCTTGGCAAATCACTTAACCTCTACAGGACTAAGAAAACAAAATGAAGTGACCTTGTGTAATGTTGCTGGGGCTCATGTGAACTGCTACAATATCTTTGGGTCTAGTTTGCTCAATATAAAAACTGCAGACAAATTCACAAAGATCAAAACAAAGCCTGTGCATATGGAAAAACGAACAGACCCCAATTAAGTGGCTTATTTGTACAAACGGACTTCTTATATATTAATGTCAAAGCTTCACTATGTTAAAGAAATACACTTTTTTTTTAATTTTAAAGAGGCTTCATAATATTTTACGTGATGCTTGTTGTACAATTTACAAATCAAATATTTCAGGCTAACATGGTGCGCAGGCTGTAAGACCCAGGGCTCGCCTCGTCCTGTTAAAAGCTGGCCCACTCTAAAAGAGGCGCACAGCAAATTGTTCAACATAGAAAATGTAAAAGCCGGGCAATCATAGGGAGAGGAGCGCTGGAACGTCTTTTGGGGTCGCCAAGGCAGTCTGGGTTGGTAATGTACGTATAAAGATAGAAGGCGGCACGTGCAAGCAAGGTACAGCTGTCGAGGGCACTGCAGAAAAACTATTCTAGGCACGCTCGTCTTTGAAGAATTCGAGGGAAGGTGAGGGGGCCCACAATCTGCTGGACATTCGAGTTAAGAAAGATCGTCTGGTTTTACTCGGATGTCCTCGACAGCTGCCGCGGACGCGACTCTCACTGGAAGGACGCTCCGCCGCAGCCTCTACCACGGGCCGTGCCGAGAGAATTCGCACCACAAATGGCGCGCAAATCCCAGAGTGGACGTAAACTTCTGCTTAACCTGCAATAGGATTAGAACTGCTGTCCTAATGCCACGCCGGATTGGTTTTCACCTGCATGATCTGTGCCAGATACAAACAAGCAGCGTTTAATTTGAGCCGGTGGGGCCCACTTACAATTCTTTTTCTCACCAGACATTTCGCAAGAGCAAGAGAGGGAGAAACAGTAAGGGTAAAGAAAGAGTCAGAAAAAGTCAGGAAAAAGATCACAGAGGGAGAAAGCAGGGACCTGCAAGACTGAGATAAAGGGGCAGGGAGTGTCTGTAAGTGGATTGAAAAGGCTCGAGGTGGATTGCAGACTACGCAGCCTCAGTGATCGGTGCGCCGACATGTAAACACCGGCTGCGGGCTTCGGGATAGAGCTTCGGGCACCGGCACTCATTCTTTTAGAAATTAAGCACTTGATACAACATGCAACCTGGCCCAAATCATGAAAGCAAACCCTGTGCATTCCTGCAGACGGGCAACATGGGATAACAATCACTATTTGAGCATCATTGTGAGTTTCAGATCTCCGAGTGGGTGATAATGCACTGATTAGGGCCCCAGTCAAAGCCTGACCTCACCCGATCAGCGGGTCCCCAATGATGACTCGTGATTGCCTCCCATGTACGAAGAGGGACTCTCCTGAGAGATTTAACTTGCAAATCACCATCCTAGTCAAAAACACAGCTTTGCGCAACTCATAGCTTAGCCAGCCGGCCAAACGTTCCTTCTTTCCAGTAATCAATGTCAGCAAGTGCATTAATCTGGACAGTCAGTATTGATTAGCCCTTCCAGGATGCAGCTTCAAGATACATCAAAGCATTGCATCGTTACTTCTAAACTGCAGCCGGCCTCAGTGCTCCTGCAGCAGAATTCTTTCCACTGCAATGTGTAGCCATGGTGGCCTTCGTCAAGCCGACTTCCACCTATGAACAGGGGCTCCCGGCAGACAACGTCAAGGACACTCGTACAATTGGTGTCAGTCAGTCATTTGTTAAGCGCACTACATACCCGTGAGGGTCTCAAGGCGCGGGGGGAGGTGGGGGCCGCTACTGATCGAACAGCCAGGTCTTTAGTATCCTCCTGAAGGTCAGCAGGTCTTGGGTCTGTCGTAGGCTCAGTGGGTGTGCATGAAAAATACTGCAGAATCGACTGTTCAGTTTATGGACCACTTCCCAACACTCATGTGATCCTCAACTGAATTCCCTTTTCCGTTAGTCAACTTATATATGGGGGGAAAAAGTACCCCCTACTATGCATTAGAAGGATACTGCAAATCACTGTGGAGATTCCATGTTTATATGGAGGAATAACGCTGAAGGCTTTGTTCCTTTATAAGTTTATGTAACATCAAGGTGAATTGCAATATCCTTATAATGTACGGAAGGGGGATGTTGTTCCTTATAAGTGGCCACACCATCACCTTTCCCAAACAGACCGTGGTTTGTTGCTCTCTCTCATGAAAGGGATAGGATGTTTTCAAACATGAGTAATAACAATAGAATGTTCGGGTAAAAAATAAACATAAAAAAAGAGTTTGATATGGTTAGACCTGGCAACCTTGCTGTGGTTTTCCCCCTAACTTTTTGCCTTCAACCCTCCTGTTTTGCTGACTTCGTTTCTGCTGGCTTCAGGACTCTCTGCACTTTATCACTGATGGCCAGAGCTAAAGTGTTTGTGCTCTCTCCCATAAAGATGGTAGGATTGACTTATACCCAATTGGCATATTTCATTTCAAATGGGGGTGGGGTCGCACACTACTCACACACCAGCGGGATCGCCCCTAAGGACTGTGGTAAGTGTAGTTCGTGTTCCGCGATGCATCTTCTTTCGATTCTCTGCTATCTTCGCTATCTTCGCCATCCCTGGACACGTGTTTCGGGGTATTTACCCCTCATCAGCAGGGATTAGGCCGTGTTTTGGGGTTGCCGGTGGCTGCCAAATATTGCCAGGTTTAGTACCACTCAGGCGCACAGGTGCGGGGTCCCAGGCTCGTCAGCCAACTGCTCGAGGGAGCTTTAACATCACAAATGGGGGTGGGTCGCACACTACTCACACACCAGCGGGATCGCCCCTAAGGACTGTGGTAAGTGTAGTTCGTGTTCCGCGATGCATCTTCTTTCGATTCTCTGCTATCTTCGCTATCTTCGCCATCCCTGGATTAAATGGTACGAGTGGGCATGCAGCACGGATTGTGCTAACTACTTTAGTAGCATTTTAAACATGTCGCAGGTCTACCACTGCAGCCTATGTGTGCAGTTTTTAAACCTCAATTTCAACTTGGCAAAATAAACTTTATACCAGGCCCAAACTTTCCTTTTTAATAATACAAATCGCCCCTAGGATAGGCCTTGGGCAGACTGTCGGGCAGGGTGGTGTATTTAAAAATCGTGAAATGTACTTTTCAGTTGTACATGTCCTGGTAGTCAAAAACACTTATATTTGTATTTTACTATTGCAAAGCCTAGCTCTCCCATAGGTAATTTTGGAGTTGCCGTTTTACATTAAAGAAGTGATAGTTACCAAATTAAAGCAGGTACCTATTTCATGTTTGGTGTCTTTGGAACTTAAACAAAACATCCTCTCTCATGGTGAAGTTGGGTTTTAAATTACACTTTCGAAAATGCAACTTTTGGAAAGTTGGCATTTTCCTTCCTCAGCCATTTAGTGCCTGCAGCCTGTCTCTGGGTCACATGACTGGGTGTAATTGACAGAAGGGCTTTGTATATTTTTCCTACACAGTCTCACACAATAGGAGGCTTAGGTGTGCCAGGATGGGCCATCACTAGCAGGATGAGAGGGCAAAACCGGGGACAGCCCTACTTACACATGAATAGGCTGTGTCCTGCCTCCACATAAAGGACTGCATACGCCCTGTAGTTAGTCAGGAGCCAGAACAGGCAAGGCAGGATGCCTTGGTATTTCAAAGGGAAACCTCTAGAAGCTTCTTCCACTTTAGAGGGAGGCCCAGTTATAATTATTGGATCCCAGAAACTAGCTCTTCAGTACATTCCGGACCTGTGGATACTCTGCCAGGAAGAATGGCTGCTGTGCCACTGAAAGGATTGGCACTCTAAAGGATCGATGCTGCTCTGAATGATCTTAGCCCTGTTGTGCTGACCTGCTACTTACTGCCCCCTTGCTTGGGGGAGAAGTACTGGGACTGCACCTGTAAAACCCAGGAACCCAGAGTGACTCCAAGGGCTAGTTGGCTGGGATCCTGACTTGAGTCTCAGGGACAGAAGCTACTACATCCTCAACCCCAGCACCTGGACACTGCCATCTGCGAGTATCTCCTGCCAAGTGCTGCCACCCCCATTCCTGGATCCTTGGAAGTGGGCCCAAGGTGTTCTGCCAGCCTCTTTGGATCCAGTGAAACCGACGCATGTTCTCCGCTGCATGGCGCAACTCCGAGAAGAACCGACACATCATAACCACTGCATGGACCTTCACAGTCACAAAGACCCACATCACATCGCACCTGCAGCCTCATCGGAAATACCATTGCGTGATGGATCCTTGGCACAGGCCCTCGCACCTCTCATCAATGATAATTGTGATAGACATCCACATCGCAGCCTTGAAGCTCCTCGGAACAGACTTCACCCCTACTGCATGACGCAAGCCCTCGTCTATGGGGTTCTCGACAATGGCGCAGCCCTCACATTACAATGTTGATGCATCTCAGAACTGCCTCATCGCTTCAATTGTACGATGCTTTGTCGACACAGACACTCACAATGCTCCTCAAACCAGGATTTAAGGAACTTTGTCCAGCTGGCCAGTTACCAGTATCCGTCCCATTCTACTTTATGGTTGGGCTGAATTTGTGACTGTCACAGTCTGGCTTGACCAGATATCCACAGCTGGCACTTTGAGGTTTTTGGCACAATGTTCACTAAAATTTGTAAAATTGCATATCTCTTGTTTCACCGATTGGAATTTTTTTCGTTTTGGTCTTGCTTTATTTATTAAAAATACCTCTAGATTTCTAATCTGATGTGGGGATTTTTTTTGTGGTGTTTTTCACTTTATTGCTGTTTGAAGTGTTGCACAAATGCTTCACACATCGCCTCTGAATTAAGCTCAACTTCTCTGTGCCAAGTTATCAGAGGGTTGAGCACAGGTCAATTTAGGGTTGGCTTGTGCCTCACCCGGACAAGAATTGTGGTTGCTGCTTCACCAGGGCTCACACCCCAGTCAACCAGCACTCCAAATTCTAACAGATATTTGTTGCAAAAAAATAATACCAGGATCCGTTTAATACAAGTCAGAGTTTAAGAAAAACCTTCTGTTGCGCAGAAAGAAAAGAAAAAGGCAGAGAGATTCTATCTTTCCTATAAATACCGAAGCATGGAAAAATAAACATGCTGCCAAAAATATCTATGTTCTGCTTATCACTGTTCATCTAGAAAAACATAGCAGGAGGAGGAAAAGTCAGGCTTTCTTTTGTTTTTTGAATCTGCAGCTTTAATTATGCTCTGTGGCCTGGCTTTCCCCTGGGCAGCTGGCTCTGGCAGCAGGCATTGCGACATGAGTGCTCAACTATAATAAGTTACTACAGATGGATAGCGAAGTCTGTTTCTTATTATAGGCGACTAGGTGCATCACAAGTCACCTTTAACCCCTTCGCTGCGGTGGCTATTTCGCCGCAGCGCTAAGGTGGAGGCGGGGCCGCGCGGCGCTCCCGTACTCGTGATGGAACCGCTCCGTTACGGCCCTCAGGTGAGCTGTGCTTGTGACGGAACGGTTCCGTCACGGCCCCGCCCGCTCTTTAGAACGTCAGCGCAGGCACGGAATTTGCGCCACGCAGGCGCGGCGAGCGGGCTGTGACGGAACCGTTCCGTCACCAGCACAGCCCACCCGAGGCTCGTGACGGAACCGTTCCGTCACGAGCATGGGAGGGGTTAATAAGGACTTTAGGGACAGCTTTGTATACAGGGATCTCCATGCATTATATTGCTCTATATTGTGTAGTCTCCTTTAAGTACTTCCTAGCACCGTCTTCAGTCTTGAAGCATCGTTAACCACAGAGCACTGCTGCCCACACTACACTGTATGAAAGTCGCTCTGTGCTGCAGTTGCCTTAATTGGCCAAGTTCTTCCACTTGCTGAACAGCGAGTCTGGGCACAGTCTGTTCTGGCAGGAAATATATTTAACGATCCGCTCTCCACAACAGACAAGTTCTGCATTTATTTCATTTGTGGAGCAACCATGCAGCCCGGAACGAGGTTAACGACACGCTTTATGAAGGTAACAAAAGAGAAGGTCAATTTAGGAAACCCCATTAGGAACTCGGATTGGCAAAGCCAATAGGCATCACCCACAAGAGAGCTATTAGCTCAGTCAATGTCTTTTAGCCAAGTCATTCTGCAGAAGAGTTATTGTAAGGCATGGCCAGCATATTCCACGCCATAGCATTTTATTGTTGGTGGGACATGAGGCAGCACGGAGGGAAGGCATGTGGGGTAGCAACACAGACACCAGAGGGAGGAGGAAGGAAGCTCTAAGGTGCGGCCAGCATTGGCCACACCGTAGTGGGGTTTTTTGTTTTGGTTTATTGCAGGGCCGGAGTGAGGTAGGTCAAATCAGGTGGGGTATTTTTTTCTGGCGAGAGCAGCAGCGAGCAGTTCAATGCCACATGAAGAACACTATATGGTGTAAGAGCGTTGTACAAGTCTGATGAAAGGACAAAACAAGAAAAGTCAGAAATCTGCTGTAATTCGAAACTTTATTGTGGTTTCTACCTGCATTCTACATCCAGCGACAAAATAGGTAAAATGGCAGCTTTCCATGCAATGCAGAGAACTCAAGTAAACAGTGTAGAACTGACCTGTTTACTCAAGTAAACGGGTCAGTTCGATGATTTGTCTAAATCATTCATTCAGGTCTTTGGAAAGCTCCCTGGTGAGATTAGTCCCATGAACAGAGACAAGCTGTCAGTCTGTTCTCACCGGACTCTGTGCATGTGATTTTTAACAAAACTTCCATTAAAGTCTGGGAGGTACCAAACCATGCTCTGGTGGTTAGAATTGTTACCTACATCGATAAATCAGACTAGGTAAGAGACCGGCGGCACGGTCCACTCACCATGAAAGCAAAACTCAGCATCTGTATAAACTTTTCAGATTGGACTGCTCAGCAGTATCAATCCCCTGCATCTGAACTCATTGAGGATGTTGGCGTTAATATTTAATGGGTACCAGGAAGACAGGAAATACGGAGCAGCTGAAGGATGCACAAGTTACAATTAAAAGCAGGCTCCATCGGAAAGAGCAACACACAGGGGATGAGGCGACTGAGGCTGGGCTTGCTGCAGGAAGTGGACCACAGATGGCACCTTCTGCTCAGGAAAGACCACGAAAGAAGCTTTATCCTGACTGCAGCAGCCTAGAGAGCCATACTTGAAAAGATGACCCTTTTTGCCACGGTAGAGATATAAAATGAAACAAGAGGGGGAAGAGCAAAAAGATAGGAGGAAGATATATTGATGAATTGGTAGGAGTACCAGGTAGTGTTTTTTTAACCCTAAATTTCCTCCTCCCCCGTATACTGCAACCCACTATCTGGTCCCTAACGTACATATCTATATGATGTTTAACACCAAATGTAAATGTGTGGGACTTGTAAGTAAGACTGCCCGTAAGCGTCCTGGCGCTGAAGACCGCTGGGTAACCCATCCTGGGTTTCCCTGTGAGCTGGTCCCTTCTGGGTATCTCCAAGGTGAAACCAGGCATCCCGGCATCTGTGGGGGGGGCCGTTGTAGAGATGAGGCAAGTTTAATGCCCAGAGTTGCCGAGTGTGATCCCTGGTTAGAGTAGGCACCGAGGCGAGAATTATCGAGTCCGCTGACCCTGGTCCACGACCCTGCCGCGTCGGGAATTGAACCCTGGTCCCGGGCCGTTTTCTGCTTCCGGGTCTGCCGCCTCTAACCAGTGAGCCACACCACTCCACAACAACAATACAAGGTTCATAAGCCTTCATGAGTGCAGCAGTTGAACTGTCAGCGGCAATGGGTCCCAGAGTCCAAGGAGCTCAATACACTCCACCTATGGCTGCCTTTTGCTACAGAACCTGGGGACGCGGAGCCCATATCCATTCCTTACATAGGGCCAGTTGCAGTCTTTGTAAAAGTAACGCTCGAAAAGAGAGGGTAGGAGGTCTCCCATTTGTTTTGTGTACTCTGCCAATAAAACATTTAAAAGCATCTGTGGAACCAGCGGTGGTTTCTCTTTGGTGGTGTGGGGGCGTGCGTCCCCCCCGTATTTGTTGCACCTCTGGCCCTGTAATAGAAATGTTAAATGATGCGGTTAACCCCTTCCCTGCTGATGACGGAACCGCTCCGTCATCAGCCGCGGTCGCGCTGTGCTGATGACGGAGTGGTTCCGTCATGGCCCGCTCGGCACGCCTGCGCGGCGCGGATTCCGCGCCTGCGCTGAGCATTCTATTGAGCGGGGCGGGCCATGACGGAACCGCTCCGTCATATGCACAGCGCAACCGACGCTGGTGACGGAGCAGTTCCGTCACCAGCATGCGCCCGCTGCTGTTCCGCCCCGCCCCCTTAGCACTGCGGCGGAATAGCCGCCGCAGTGAAGGGGTTAAATTGAAATGGTTGTTTCCCCGGCAGCAGTGCATTTATTTCATCCGGGCTAGGCCGGGTTTACACTTATGGCGGATGCCTATGCTTTCAATCATGGATTGAGATGGGGGGGGGGGGGCGGTTAAATCTCATTGGCAGGAAGACTAGCTGGATCTGCACTCAGTGAAGTGTCAGTGCGCATGTCGGGTTGGGCGGTGGTCTTCCTACGAGCGACCCGACATGCGCACTTGAGGCCTCTCCTACCAGCACTACGTTAGTGAGCCGGGATCATAGCTGCAGCCTCCACAGTCTCCTAAGGAGCACCGATTTTGCCTGCTCCAGCCAATCCGGATGCTGCTCTGATGCTGTGCAGCGCCAGGATTGGCCAAGTAGCATAGTCTAGGAGGCAGCATTGGGGGTGGGAGGTTTGGCTTTACAGAAGAACATGGCCAATCACTGAATGGCTCTAATATTCAGCCATGAAGTGATTGGTCATGTTCTGTTCCTTGCATACTTTCCTTGTAGTTGCTACGGCTCCCTCATCATCATGGCCAGGGAGTGGATAAGACGAGAGTGAGGCTGCCGCCTGAGAGAGATCTATAATCATAGCTCTCCCCTGCAGTCGTCCGGCCTGGTCCCAAGAGATCCACATGATTACTTAGTAAGTGTTGGTTACTTTTTTTTGTAAACCTTCTCTGCCCTGGATTTACCATTTCAAAGAAACACAGATTTGTGTAGCAATGCACGACAGCCTGAGTGATAATATTCTAATTGCACTATGAAAAAATACGTACTCCTTCCTCGTGTGCATAGAAGCTCCCGTTATGCGCCACATCCCATAATCGGATTTCTCCACCAATCGTTCTTTACTAGGAAATTTAATTGTGACCAGATACACTTTGCACCTGGGCACACCACGGACCTCGATTAACAAGGAGCCGTCTATGAACACAGACATCGCATGGTATTGCTAAAATCCTGAACACTCAGCTCACAACATGAACCTGTGCAGGCAGGGGCACTCTACAATCTAGGCCTTCACAGAGTTATCTACGAAACTAGACATGCCCTGGGCACTTTTTGAGTGTTCATATGTTTACTTATGTGGGAATTTCATTATGTTAAATGTCTTTCATAGAATTTTGATAGAATGTGATCAATAAAATTAATATATTTTTCCAAATATCTTTTCTCCTATTCTGTCTTGGGGAAAAAAAATCTGTTTGTATGGCGAGGTTCTAATATATCAATGACGCTTTGAGCACTTTATTAATAATTGTTAGGCAGTTTGGGTCTCTTCAGATTGCATTTCACTTTTCAAGCCCACCCACCCCGACTGTCACTGCCAGTCAATGTGACAAATATCCTGTATCAGCTGACCGCTTCTTTTTTAGCCTCTCATATATGATTGTTTGGGCCTTGGCCGGGCTGGCTTCAGGGGGAGGTATAGTGATCCCTGTAATGGAATCTAATTAACTAATGGGCTTGGCCACTTCTATGATAATGCCTTGTCCACAGGGGACCACCTACACCGTGAATACGGTACACACGGGGGCCGGATCCAGCATCACCCTTGCCTGGTACTGGCCTTACATGCTGCCCCTCCGAGCCAGAGAGCGACAGTAGAATGAAAAGAACACACACGTTGAGATGGTGGGCATGGATGGAAGTGTATAGTAAAGTCCGCTTTCGATAAGTGAAGCCCGCATGAGCACACACCAGAATAGGCCTCTGTTTACGGATGCCTCAGTCTTAGACAGGGCCGTTTCTACCATTAGGCAAGACTAGGCGGCCGCCTAGGGCAGCAAAAGGGGGAGGGCGGCAAAAAACATGAGTTTGGGATTATCTAATGCATTAATTCTTCTACCCTGGATGACAGGGGAGAGAGTGATGGTAGTGGGAGGGAGCGTCATTTTTCAATTCTCGCCTAGGGCGACAAAACACCTAAAAATGGCACTGGTCTTAGAACTGCCTCGTTTGGGCTGCAAAATGGAAATAAAAGGGAAAGGATCCCACCGTAGCAAGAATGGATCACACCTTTCCAGTTGGTGCCATTCAAACCATGACATTTCTTTGCCATAATCGTATACATTAATTGGGAAAATACAATAAAAGTTCCCCTTTGCACAGGAACCTCATACGGTGCGGTCAGTGCTGATCTGATCCGTGTTATCTTTCCAGATAGTCTTTTCCCTTAATAGCCTCAATCGATACAGAATTGATAAAGTGCACTTTTGTAAATATCATTGGTCTGGCCAATTATCACCAGATTTTTTTTATTTATTTTTTTTATAAAATTGCCTAAACCGAGAGGAGGCGCTGTAATGATGATCTACAGACACCTTAGTATTTGGATTTCTAGAGCTACATATAAATGAAGTCTCCCGCAATCTGCCTACAGGCAGACGCGTGTTCTGCTTGTGGTGTGCCCTGCATTATTTATCACAAAGGTATCATCAATCAGAGGCCGGCTCTGCCAATGCCGAGTCAGTGAGAGGCAGAGCGAGGTCCTAACAAGATATATTAGCTGTGAAAGGCCCACTGGGGGTTTCTTCCAGTCCAGGCACAGACAGGCTAAATGGATGTCATGGGTGGGAGAAGAATCTTGCATAGTAGTGCAGGCTGTTTTGTTTGCATAAATTAGAGACGGAATAGAGTAGAAGAGCAGTGAAAATGTAATCCTGTTTTGTCCCACTACACTAATTGTCAAACATATTTAATGCATAAAATAAGGGACAGTTTTTATCCGGCCTAAATATTTCAAGGCTATATGTTTATTATTGCTTTATAAACCACCTGCTTTCTCAAACGTCCTTTAATATGCAACATTGCTACACCTTTTTCCAAACTTTTCTTGGGGGGGAGAAGCCTCTCAAACACCCCTTTTGTCCAATGGGATTCGCTGGCTGGCAACAATTCTCGCCCACAACTTGTACGTCTTATCATTTTCAAATAGCACCAGCCGCCACTGCGTGGAACTTTATGCACTACCAGGAACAACACGATCATTATAAAAATTGTTCTATAGGCCACATGGTGCACATCAACATTTTAGGGAGGGAAATGTTGAGATTTCTTCGTCCATTTCAAACAAATAAGTTCTATTTACCATGAAATCACAGTAAACCATCACAACACACACAACAGATGTTACAACTACCACTATCGATGAAAAGGAAATATAGACTTCATGTTCAGGAGCCGAAGTCATGGTCCTCAACTTGTGAGGGATCGATTGTCATGTTGACTACACTAGATACATCAACCTGATGAACAACACTCAAGACACTGCACAAGGCTGTTGTTTTCTTCCCAATCATGGCTCTACAACACAAAATAGTTCATATAGGAGTCCACTCCAAAACCTATAACTAATCTACAACACATGCCACATATTCCACCCTCTTCTGCAAATTCACACGATCACACCAAAAAGTAGGCACTTTCGCAAATAGGCTACAAGTGCAAATAGAAATTTGCCCATGCTCTCCCTCTTGCTGAAGGGCAGTGGGAGACATTTTTCAAACGGTAATTGGCCACCGCCCAGCTGTTGATTGCCGACTTAAACTGGTATGAATCAAGTACACCTTTCGCTCAAATAGCTCCACTGGCTTCCAATCCACAAACGAGCACTCTTCACATTCCTCACACACACATACAAAGATTTACACAATATTGGCTCCTATATCTCAAAAACCGCATAGCTTCCACAAACGTACCAGACGCCTCCGCTCGGCTGGCCTCCTATCCGAACATCCCACCAACTCTCCACACATATGCAGAACCAGATGTGGACGGCATGCCTTCTCCTACCTCATTCCTAAACCTCAGTTCTTTACCTCTGCAAGAAACTGAAGACCTGGCCAGGGGCGGCTCTAGGCTCTTGGCGGCCCTTGGCAGGGAGCGTAGGTGTGGGGCCCCGGAAGAGGGATCCGGGCGGGGAGGTGCGCGGAGGCCAGTGAAGAGGGGGGGGGTCCGGGTGTTTGGAAGTGGAACAGAGCCGGAGGCCGCCAAATCCCTGCCAGGGGCCGCCACGCAAATATGTATCCATCCTCAGAGGATTATTATATTAAGGATATATATTGGTGTGGTGGCCCCTGGAGTTTGGTGGCCCTGTGCAGGTGCACAGCTTGCACATGCCTAAGGCCGCCCCTGACCTGGCCTTTCATCTAACTCAGGCCAATAAGCTTCTGCTTCCGAGCCAAGATACCCTTCCGTGCGAGTCATGCACTTTACAAATACAGTCATTAGTCCTTGCTGGACTACGTAAACACAACGAGCACAGGCTCCCCCAAAATCACATCTCATTCCAATGAAAGCCACACTCAAAGCAGCGGGAAGACTGCTCTCTGAGGAGAGTCGCTCCGACCACATCACCCCCACACTCAAGAGATTCAACTGACTTCAGATCGAGGCAAGATGCATATTCAAGGCGGTCTGTATACACATGGTGGCACCCAAAAACCCTCTTTTCCAAAGGGAAGCCAGAGTTTACCATAAACGCTGACGCTACCCAATGGAAAAGAGGGGTGGGGTTTAGAGTCCCTTTTACAAATCTTGTAGTTACAAGATCTCTCGGAGAGGCGGAGCAGGGCTCTGCCCTGCCACACCCAGCCGAGACCTAACAAAGCTCTCTGCACTGAAAACCCATTCTACCTTGCTAACAAACTATCAAAGGCTGGCCAAAAGAGGCCTCTTCAAAGCTCTAACACTCTACTCCTGATTCCGCCTAAATTTAAGAAAGAAAAAACTATGCGCTTGCTCCTTCAACGGGAATGCTCTGAGAATTCGGAATTCGCTGCCACAGGATTTACGTGACGATCATTCGTTCCTTCACTTCAGAACAAAACTTAAACTACTTCTTCTCAACAAATACCTAAAGCCTCCCCCTTAAATAAACTGCCTTTTCTGACGCTCCTCCCTCAAACCATCCAATGGGCCTGAACACCACTATCCTGGGAAAACCGTCTCCTTACCCCCTTCTACTGAAACACCCTACCATTATGACCTATATATCACCTACATATCCTATAGTCCATTGCATTCTTCTTTTATATATTGTCACCCTGTATTTTATACATTTTATTTACTCCATATGCACCTCATGAAGCTGCAGCTGTGCCACCATAACTACCTCAGAACTATATCCTCCATATACACTATTGTCTATTGTATTCCTATTTTATTTGTCACTATGCACTTCATTTTATGTACTCCATATGTACCTCATGTAATTGATACCATGCTAACCCTGTGAAGCGCTCCGATGCCTTTTAACAAAGTTTACGCTATACAAAACTCGATAAATAAATATTAACTTTCCACCTCCCAATTTGATGTCCCTGAGAAGGGTTTCGTCTGCAGAATGAATAAAATAAATACAGGTATATTTTAATGTAATTCTAAAAGGTCAGAAACAATGATTCCTCCAGTGCTAAAAATTGTGTGCAGCATCAGTGTTCTTGCATTTCTAGGTTACAAGAAAAGATACTACAAAATTCCGCACAACTAGTCAAAAGGCAGCGCAACACTGCACAGGGTTAAAAGGCAAGGATAGAGTCAGTCAGTGATTGGAAGAGAAGCGGGGTTCTGGGAAATATTAAGACCATTTCTGAAACAACTGGCACACGCAGAATAAAAAAGGCACAAGAAAGCTCTTAGATTAGTGTTGTTCAGCAGCTGAAGGACTACACACAGAAGTGGAAAATACGACACACCTTACAGAACATTGATGTACACTTTGTGAAGATGCTCAATACATAGATCTAAAAATTAGGAGACGTTTTAAGGTCTATCCTATGATTTTGGGAAATTCTCCATTTCGTTACAGTTAATGGGTCTGTGCTTGAAAGCCGTCTGATGGGCTTTCCACAGTGTTTGACATAATTTGGAAAAATGTCACCAAGGATAAAAAGTGATTGTTATAAAAAACAAAACTTGGGTAACGGAAATATGAGCATTATCTGGACGACTAGTCTCACCTGATAAATGAGGATAACAATAACATAAATGTACTTCCTGAAGTGGTTTAGTATATTGTTTGGAATAAACACAAATTCCAGGCTTTTCCATGGTGTCTTTCCCTTGAAACACAAGTGATCATTTTGTTGTTGTTGTTGCTGTAATGGGTGTGCCTCAAACTAAAGCTGGAGATCCTACTCCTAGGAGGAGCGGACCATCCATCCTTCCCACCATGGTGGCCTCAAACCTTCCACAGGGCATTGGGGTACGGAAGAAAGTCTTTTGCATCTGGCGATTTCTACTAATACTAGCACAGGAAAGATCACCCAGATACACACGGTGGTCATATAGCTCCTCCCCGGCAGTGGACAGCCATGACCACTATCCATCCGCATGGCATTAGACACCATTGAACCATATCTGCCACCATGACCGGTCCGTGGACAGCCTAGAACCCAATGGCCCATTAAAAGCCAGTCATGATCTTCATGTCCTCCCATGGCTCTGAAGTGGACAGCCAGGACACCCACCAGCCCATGACTTACCAGCGAAAAGCTACAGCATGACTTTTTTTTTACTTTTCACGCTTATTGTTTATCTTCACAGCTTAGCTAACATACCTTTAAAGTAAACCTAAATTGTTGCATACTCTTCACCGTCGTTGGTCTTCCCGTGGTCTGGAAGTGGCCATCGATGGCTCAACTTCTACAAATCCATCTTATTGCACCCCCTATATGTCTTTCCTTTACTCCACTGCTCTGCCAATGGACAGCCACCCGCCAGCCCAGTGGACTGCTTGCCTCACAGGGAAAACACAGCAATAGTTGCCAATGCCCTGGACTCCTTAGACTCCCACCACCCCCACAACTTGCTCTGCCCATGCACGGTAGTGGGCATCCATGTTCCAACCTAACTACGACTGACTGACACTTCTGCTCTCCCACTAACAGGACACCATGTAGTCGCTTCTCTGGATCACATGGGTTACTTCACCTCTCGAAGCGCTCAACTTACCCTAAGAAGAGTAGTAAGCTGATCACCTCTTTCCTTACTGCCACAAGCACCCCCATTCCCCTGCCCATGTCTTGGCAGGAGATGGCCGAGCCCCATGGCGAGCTACTCTATCCTCACCTGAGCTGTAATACCCTTGATGTGGAATAGCACCACCACCTCTCAACTAAGTCTGTCAGGTGCAGTGGGCGGTATGGGCCATCAATCTCCACACATAGTGCTGCATTTAAGGCTCGTACCTAAAAAAGCCAAATCCAAATCATGCGCTGTTGATACGAGTTGCCTATAAGGTACTCATTTAGAGGTTGGCATAGAGCATGGGTACTCACAAACATTTTCCGAGCGGCCACAAAGTTTGGTTTGTGATGCGACCGAGGGCAGCAATGATGCCAGCATGGTGGAGGTCATGAAGGGGTCCTTTTAGGGGGTTGTGGCAGTATGCCGGGTGTTTGGGAAGAAAAGAGTATGGATCCAGTGGCTGAAATGCACAATGCAAATGCAGAAATGCTGCAATTAAAGCGAGCTTCTCCACTTTACCAAATTGTGTGATACTAGGCAAATGTTTTATTTCACTTTCCCTCCTTTTTCTTCATTTTCGCATAAAGGAGAACATCAAAATGTATACCTTCAGGATCTGCGCACTACAAAATCTTCTAAGTTTGATTTAATGAACTATACTAGTGCTAACGTATAATAGGCACTGTGGCCACCCAAAGAGTGTACATAACAACTGAGTTAGTTCAGTATTGGCATTGTTTTCAGGGTGTGGGAAAGAATGGCTGTTTTGAATTTTTTTCTGAAAACTAAATCACTTAAAAAAAGAAATATTTCTCAATGTACTGATATTATCTGATGTACTATGGTGAAACAGTTCTGCATGTTAGTGGAATACACTTTTTGAAGAGACCTTTTCCTATTTTTACACTTTTGCTGCAATAACTTTAAAAATGAAGCTGTTCCTAAGGTATGGCAGTCTCGGACAACCTAGTTACTTCCTTTCTTTAACTTTAATTAGCGTTTAAATAAAGGCTTTTCTAGTGCAGAGTCAAATAAACAGCAGCCCAGTGCTGCTGTTGACCAGGGGCAACATGTAAAGGTCAGAAGGTCAGCATTCAGCCCTCGGGAAGTACTTTGAGTATCATTGGTGGAGAAGGAACTCCATCACAAATGCGATAGAGTACCTGTCTGCCTCCTCTGATAAGAGTTGGCCAGGTGGTCATGTTTCACCCTGCTGACTCAGCTGGTGGAAACCTTAAACTGACGGGTCAACATACCTGGTGCCATTGGTACAAAGCAGATAAGACTATCTGCCCTATTTTGACCGGCCATTCTGATGTACTTTTTGCTTTTTAGGGAATGCCAGAGAAAGCCTGCCGGTGCCAAACACACAAAAAGAGAAAGGACCCCCAGATCATATGAGAACACTTCCAGAGTGTCAGGATCATTTGTATTTCGTTTTACAAACACGAACTCTGGCTTTGAAAGTTTTGTTTCTGAAAAAACTAAAATCTCTACTGAGAGGTTGCATGAAACGCGGCGGCTGCTCAGCAAACATTTAGGGCCAGATGTAGGTCACCAAATACCGGTCGGTAACCGCCGATTTCGGCCGTTACCGACCGGTATTTGGTGATTGAGATGTAGGGGGCCTTAAATTTACAGATTATGTATATTTACAGAATCGGTAAATTTATCGATTCTGTCAATTACCGAATCGTTAAATTTACCGAATCTCAAGTTTGTGATGTAGGTGGCACTGAAAACAGTGCCACCGGCCCTTAAGAATTTGTTATTTACCATGACATACTATGCCATGGTAAATAACAGATTCCTGTGTACATGCACATTTGTGCATGTACACCTGTGCCATGTGGCACACATACAAGCCAGAATCAGGGGTGCAACAGGGTGTCAAAGTGACACCCTGTCCCCCTTGCAAATTCGGTAATTTTAACGAATCGGTATTTACCGATTCGGTAATTGACATTGAATCCTATGGGCCTCAAGGCCGGGAATCAATGGCAATTACAGAATCGGTAAATACCGATTCATTAATTACCGAATCATACCAATTCGGTAATATTACCTACATCCCGATTGCCAGTTCTTAAATACCGAATCGGTATGATTCGGTATTTAGGAATCGATAATCTGGGATTACCTACATCGGGCCCCTAGTTCTTCAGAGGCGTTGCAGTGGTGGTGGCCCCTTCGCAATGCATAGTGATCCCAGCCAAGCCGGCGGAGCTCTCTAAATATGGCTGGTGGTAGTGCACCAGGGTAGCTAAGTTAACGACCTACACCACCCTGGCAGACTGGGGCCTGCCCGCCAAACTCTAAATGAAGCCCTCAGTCTTTGGCTGTATCACATTGACTCTTTAATTGATACCCGAGACCTCTGGTCCACATGTTGCATGGACATAAGAGCTGGTAGGGTACGTACAGGTGTGAATCGCGTCTTGTTGATCCCGTCAAGGACAAGCTGAGTAGCCACCCCAGTGCTGAGACCAGCTCAGCACTCATCACTAACAGATGGTGCACCTCAGTAGCCATCTGGAAGTTAACTCTATGGAGTTAGATCGTTTCATTAAGACCTGTGGGTTCCCCTCGTTTCACTCAAACCCCGGAATCAGCTCCAAATGCAAGTAATCTAGGCATTCTTCTCAATTCCGACTAGTAGCTGTAAGCCTAAGTTACAATAGTGGAAAACACTAGTATCATAACCTACTGTTGCAGACTATAGTCTTCCAGGTGTTTACCCACCAGAGCTTCACAACCAATGCTTCGTTTCATCTACTACAAACATTTGATTTATTTGGCTCAACTACAAGTGTCCTGAAGGTTGCACTTGGAGTTTCATTCAAATTAAAATTAAAAAAAATAGAAAATTCCATGATCACATCTTATTGGCCTTAAACCCTTTCCAAGGGCTACCAATTCACAAATAAATGAGCTTCCATATACTTCATTCTTCAGTGGGCCGTCTACGACTGGAGCCGCTACTCCTAAGGCACAAATTATAAAAACACTGAACTAAATATACATAAGCTGGGTTCCGAATCCAAGGAGCTGTTTGGCAAACCTATACATCCCCGAGCCAGGCCTGCAGTACCGGAGGCCTCCTTCTCCAAAACTCTCTGCCTTCTTATCCGTTTGGGATCAGGACATCTGAAGTTTCAAAAATATTCAACCAATAATGCATTTTCACCTGATTGATAAGAGTGCCTTGAAGCCCGCCGTGAGGTGGAAAGCACTCTATAAAAAGCTTCAATACAACATTCCATTAGAGCTTCTGCGCACCCAGAAACTCACTGCTGATGCCCGTGGAGAGCCAAGCTCTGCAGTCTAAGCTGGGGCTGGTCCCTCCAGCCAGCTCTTGTATTTCATGTCCAGTTCTCCACCTCCAAGCAACATCACATATGCACTTTAAGTAGGCTCTTGATGCGTGCTTTAACCACCATACATGTTCTCTACATCCACCATGGTTCCATACAATCTCTCCGTCAACAAGTGACCTTCATACATACCTGGACAACATACACCCCCCACGGATCCACACGCCCCGACCATTGACAAGTGACCTTGGGGTAGGGCCGTAGTTGTGCCTCGAAGACCATCCCTAGTGCCAACACCGCTTGGTTTGCATTCTCATCTCATAAGCGAATCGTGTCTAATGCCAATTCTGGCCTAGAAATGGTGCCCCATTGTCACCGGTGGGGTCTTAGGCCGAGCCCATCTTGTCCAGCCCACTGCACAAACCCCTAAATGCTACAGACCAAGAAAACTCACGACCCAGTGCTAGAATAGGTTATCCCAGGCAACAATACCTACTTTATGCAGTTCATTGCAGGGGGCAGGGGTCTCATCCGTAAAATAAATAAACGCAGATAACTCCATATCCCAAGGAAACAGTGTCCCAGTCTCGGGTTTAACAATACATTCATTCTGGAAGTTGCAGTCCTGTGTTGCTCTAATGTGTTCTACTGAACAAACACACCTGCGCTCGGGACTGAAGCGCTGCATCCTCAGTGACGTGTGCATTCATCTAGTACCCTTAGTTCTTGCCTGCACCTGTCCTCGACTTACTTTCAAGTGGGCGCCCGTACACAGACTGTAAGGCACCCCCGATCCCGTCGCTCGTGGCCCAGATTGCGAGTGGTCGCCACTTCCCTTCTCAGTCAATGCCTCTGGTGTCCCATGCCCGCCATGCCTGGCGCCCCCTCATCTGCAAAGAAACCCTCTTCGGAGAACCCCACAGTCCACAGACATGGTTCTGGCTCGTCCTGTCTGCCCACCTCTCAGCCTCGGTGCCCTGTGCTCCCGCCATCCCCCATCGCCGGTTGCCCCCTCTTTGTTTCTACCCGCCCTCCTGCCCCGGTGCCCCGGGCCGTGCCCTTACCTTGGCCTGGAAGTGGATCCCGTGCTCGAAGGCTTCCTCGTTGTGCAGCGGGACCCGGGAGTCGCTGTTGTCCTCCACGGGGCTGTACGTGCTCCGCACCGGCATCTTTCCCGGAGGCATGGGCCCCCCTGGCCCCGGACCCCAGCAGCGGTTGGGGACCCCCTGGCCCGCTTCACTCCCCGGCCGCGGCCCCCCAGCAGCGGGTGGGGCCCCCTGGCCCCCCTTCACTCCCCGGCCGCAGCCCCCCAGCAGCGGGTGGGGCGAGGACCGATCCCAGGGAGGAGGCGGCGCATCCCCGCCGGGAGCGCGGAATCAGGCGCAGCCCGCGCCCGGTGTAAACACCGGCTCAGCCTCCGGCTCCTCCCCCGGGGGCTCCCGGGGCTCCAGAATCGCAGCCGCTGGCAGGGGTGTCCCAATCACCAAGGGGCGCAGCTCCCCAGATCAGAGCCCAGCAGATCCCGGTGGCTCTAGCCCCCGGTGGCTCTCCGAGTCTGCAGGCAGCTCCCGGGGTTCCCCTCGCAGCTCCCCGGATCAGAGCGCAGCAGCTCCCGGTGGCTCTCCGAGTCTGCAGGCGGCTCCCAGGGTCCCCCTCGCAGCTCCCCGGATCAGAGCGCAGCAGCCCCCGGTGGCTCTCCGAGTCTGCAGGCGGCTCCCGGGGTTCCCCGGGCATGAACGCTCCTCCCCCCGAAGCTCCACATTCGGCTTCCACCCGGGAGCTCCCGGGACGAGCCCTCCGCTTCCTTCCGCCACCAGCCGAGCCTCTTCCCAGCCCAGATTGAATGAGCAGCCTGATCACGTGGATGGATCCCACGCGTCGCGCGCCCGCCCCTGGGAGCAGAAGCGCGAGACGTGCAGTGGCGGGGGTGACAAGAAGGGGGAGGGGGAGGGGGGGGGGGTTCGCATGGACTGCCCGCAGCATCCCCTGCTTCTCTTTACCAACCTTGAAAGATCACCTCTAGCCTCCACCCCGGGCAAACACAAAACACCCGCCCTCCAGTCAGAGCGCCAGAACCAAACACCTGCACCACACCCAGTGTGTGTCTATCAGCCTTTAACAAACAGCGGCTGCCCCAAACCAAACACATGTCCAACACAAACCACAACTTGTACACATCCTATGATGAACACCCTTCCCACTCTACACAAACCGCTGCCAAGCTCCAGAACAGAACATACACCTGCCAAGTCACACACCTCAGCAACAGAACAATACATACTGTCCAATTCAGCACCTGCCAAATCACCACACCAAAAGCCTGCACAATACATACCACCTGTACTACACCATACAATGAATAATCTTCTCACACAACTCAAAAACCATGGCTAAAATCCACAAAAAACACCTGAACAACAGCAGCAGACACCTGCCCAGTGAAGCACCTGCCAAATCACCACACCAAACACCTGCTCAAAACAAACCACTACTTGTACACGTTCTACACTGAACACCCTTCCCACTATAAACAAACCCCTGCCAAGCTCCAGAACATACACCTGCCAAGCCAAACACCTCAGCAACAGCAGACACCTGCCCAGTGCAGCACCTGCCAAATCACCACACCAAACACCTGCTCAAAACAAACCACTACTTGTACACATTCTACACTGAACACCCTTCCCACTCTACACAAACCCCTGCCAAGCTCCAGAAGATACACCTGCCAAGCAGCCAAGCCAAACGCTTGAACAACAGCAGACACCTGTCCAGTGCAGCACCTCCCAAATCACCACACCACATACCTGCACAGCACAAACCACTTGTACAACATCATCCAATGAACTCCCTTCTCACACAACATCAAAACCCTGGCTAAGATCCACAGCAAACACCTGCCAAGCAAAACACCTGATCAATGCAGCACCTGACAAATCACCACACCTAATACCCGCACAACACAAGCCACTTGTACAACACCATACAATGAACACCCTTCCCACTCACACAAAACCTCTGCCAAGCTCCACAACATACACCAGCAGCCAAACACCTGAACAACAGCAGACCATACATCTAATGCAGCACCTGCCAAATCACCACACCAAATAGCTTCACAACACAACCCACTTGTGCAACATCCCTTCTCACACAACACCACAGCTCTGGCTAAGTTCCACTACAAACACCTGGCGAGCAAAACACCTGAACAATGCAGTACCTGCAAAATCACCGCACCAAATACCAACATCTGATCCACCCCAAAAGTCACAACAACCCAATGCCTATTCCACAGAAGCCTAGCATTCACCTGCTGATGCATGACATGTGCTCAGCACTGGCTGTTTTAACACGCATTGACAAAGGCAATAAGTCTCGCCGATGCATGTGCTATATAAGGAGAATGGCGTGGAGTGTTATAAAGTTGCCTTTCGTGGAGTAGAATAGAGTGTTATGGAGTGGCGTGAGTGGCATAGAATGGCGTGGAGTTGAGCAGTGTGGAATGGCATAGTGTTGTGGAGTGTCATGGAGTAAGCAGATGTCATAGGTTGGAAGGGTGTAGAGTGAAGTAGAGTGTCATAAAGTGGAGTAGTTTGAAGGTGATCCTTTTGTTGACGGGAAGCCAGTGTAGGCCTCTCAGGTGGGGTGTGATGTGGCTGCGTCGGGGGACGTCGAGGATCAGTCGCGCCGAGGCGTTCTGGATTAGTTGAAGTTGTCTCAGGAGCTTGGTTGTTTTTCCTGAGTAGAGGGCGTTCCCGTGGTCGAGTCTGCTGGTGATGAATGCCTGGGTGACGGTTTTTCTCATGTCGGGAGGGATCCATTTGGAGATCCTGCGGAGGATGTTGAAGCAGGACGCGGAGACGGCGTTGACTTGCCTGGTCATGGAGAGGGTGGAGTTGAGGATGACCCCCAGGTTGCGTGCATGGTCTGTGGGTTCCGGGGCTGTGCCTAGCGATGTGAGCCACCAAGAGTCGTCCCAGGCTGATGGGGTGGGTCCGAGAATGAGGACCTCCGTCTTGTCTGAGTTCAGCTTCAGTCTGCTGTCCTTCATCCAGTCGGCTACGGCCTTCATTCCTCTGTGGAGGCTGGCTTTGGCGGTGTGGGGGTCTTCGGTGAGAAATATGATCAGCTGGGTGTCGTCGGCGTAGGAGATGATGTTGAGGTTATGTTGTCGTGCGACGTGGGTGAGCGGTGCCATGTAGATATTGAACAGCGTCGGGCTGAGGGAGGATCCCTGTGGGACGTAAAAGAGAGTAGAGTGTTTTTGTGGCATAGAGTAGATTACAGTGTCATAGAGTGGAGTAGAGTTCAATGGAGTAGAGTGTCATAGAGTGGGGTATCGTGGGGTGGAGTGCCATAGAATGGAGTGTGAGAGTGGAGTAAAGTGGCCTAGAGTGAAGCGGTGTAAAGTACAGAGTATACTGGTATAGAGTTCTGTGGCATAGAATGCACTGGTTTTGAGTAAACTGGTATAGAGCGTATTGGCGAATAATGTAGTGGCGTAAAGTAGAGTGGCGTAGAGTGGAATGGCATAGAGTGGAGTGCACTGGCGCAGAGAGGAGTGGCATAGAGCAGATTGTTTCAGAGTAGAAGGAACTAACGTAGTGTGCAGTGGTGCAGGCTGGAGTGCAGAGGTGTAGGTTAGAGTGGCGTAGAGTGGTGTGGTGTAGATTGTAGTGGTGCAGAGTAGGTTAGATTGAGTGGAATGATGCAGAGTAGAGTTGCGTAGAGTGTAGTGCCATAGAGAGAATTGGTGTAGAGTGATGTAGTGTTGAGAGGTGCAGAGTAGAGTCCAGTGGTATAGAGTGCAGTGGTGCAGAGTAGAAGTGATAGAGTTCAGTGGGGGAGAGTGCAGTCTTGCAGAGTAGAGTGCAGTGATGTGGTGCAGAGAGCAATGACGTAGAGTACAGTGGTGCAGAGTAGAATAGAGTGGTGTAGAGTGTAGTGATGTAGAGTGCAATGGTGTAGAGTGATGTAGCATGCAGTGGCATTGAGTGCAGTGTAGAGTAGAGCGTTGTAGAGTATAGTGGCATTGAATGCAGTGGTGCAGAGTAGTTGGAGTAGAGGGTAGTGGCATAGAGTGCATTAGATTTGAGTAAATTGGAGTATAGTTCATTGGTGGAGAGTTCCACGGTTTAGAGTAGAGTGGCATAGAGTGCAGTGGTGTAGAGTAGAATGTTGCAATGTAGAGCAGAATGGAGCAGTGTAGAGTGCAGTGGCCAAAAGTGGAGTGGGTATAGGAGCATAGAGTTCAGCGGTGTGTAGTAGATTGTTTTAGAGTAGAGTGAAGTGCAGCGGAGTGGTGCAGGTGAAAGAGAAGTGGTGTAGGATAGGGTGCATTGGCACAGAGTGCAGTGTTACAGAGCATAATGGCATAGAGTGGAGTGGCCTAGACTGAGTGAGTGGTGTAGAGTGCAGTGGTGCATAGTAGAGTAGAGTGCATTGGCATAGAGTTGAGTGGTAAAGATTAGAGAGGCATAGATGTAGTGGTGTAGAGTGTAGTGGCATAGAGTGCATTGGCATAGAGTACATTGGCGCAGAGTAGTGCAGTGGAGAGTTTAGTGGTAGAGTGTGCAGTGGTGTAGAATGGTGTGGAGTAGAGTGGCATGGAGTACAGTGGTGCAGAGTATAATAGAGTGGTGTAGAGTGCATTGACATAGAGTACAATGATGTAGAGTGCTGTAGAGTGCAGTGGCATGAGTAGAGTGTTTCAGAGAAGAGTATAGTGGTGGAGAGTGCAGTGGTGCAGAGTAGATTGGCTTAGAGTGCATTGGTTTTGAGTAAAGTGTTGTATAGTGCTTTGGAGTGGAGTGCAGTGACACATTTTAGAGTAAAGTGCAGTGGCATTGAGTTCAGTGGTGCAGAGTAGATTAGAATGGTGTAGAGTGGATTGGCATAGAGTGCACTGGAATAACGTGAAGTGGTACAGAGTAGAGTGCAGTGGCATAGAGTGAAGTGTTGCAGAGTAGAGTGGAGTGGTGCAGAGTAGCGTAGAGTGCTGTAGAATGCAGTGTTGAGGAGTGCAGGGGTGCACAGTAGAGTGGAGTACAGTGCATTGGCATAGAGTAGAGTGGTGCAGAGAAGAGTAGAGAGGCGTAGGGTAGAGAGGCAGTGAGTGAAGTGGCTTAGTGTGGAGTGGTACAGACTAGAAGAGTTGAATGGAATAGAGTGTAGTATGCATGGTGTGGTAGCGCACTGCCATTACAAACTACACAACCTCCCTTAGAAGGCAGTCTGACATTTGACCTCTGTCTTTGAATGTACAGCAAATGTGAGAAGATTAGAACATGATTTAAAGGACTGTTTACAGAAATTGAACATTGGTGGAGGAATACCATAAACAGGGTATGGGCCACCGAAGGGGCAAACTCAAGCTGAACAATCTAAAATAAATAAAGTCAGCAAATAGAAAGCAAGCAAATGTGAGTTACAAAACACAAAGCCAATGATAAGCAATGGGTGGAATGCATTCCAGGGAAGCTTTCCGAATGGCCCCGTTAGAAATGAGGTTTCCGGTTGGCTTGGGTATACACCTAAGCCAAGAAGAACCCACCACTCTAGTCACAGCAAAGGAGTTACACGCACAAGATAACTCCTGCTCACCCGCTTGGTAGCTTGGCAGAGCAGTCAGGCTAATCCCAGAGACAATGTGTAAAGCATTTGCTCCAAACACTCACAGACCAGTAATACACCAGGCACACCACAAAAAGAGACTTCACACACGGTTACATAAAAATAGCCTTTGTATTATCCATATTTGTGTTGTTCATAAAACACATTAGCCCACAATCACATAAATCACTGTGCCACTAGGCACTTGTCATGACATCACTTAGATCACAAATCACTTTGCCATAAGGCAATGGTCGTAACCGTATAGCTAGTGTGTTAGAAATGGGGGTCTCTAGTTGGCAGAGATAGGTACCTTTGTCCAAATAGGGACCTTTGCTTCTAGTTAGGGTAAGGGGAATACACTTCTAAAAGAACCCCTGCTCACCCCCTTGGTAGCTTGGCACGAGCAGACAGGCTTATCTCAGGCGCAGTGTTACGTTACGTTACGTTAAAAGTATTTGTACCGCGCACGTACACCAACGGTTTCATGGCGCTCTTTAACAGAACAGCAGCTAGGATGGAGAGGTTACTCGGGTAGTGATTGAAATATAAAGGTCTTCAGGAGTTTACGGAAATGATCATAGGTGGGACAAAGACGAAGTGCAGTGGGAAGGGAATTCCAGGTGGTGGGTGCCATAGCAGAGAAGCTAAGGCCACCATGCTTTTTCCGCCTGGTTTTAGGGATGACCAGGAGGTTGTGTAATGCATTTGTGAAGACATAGAGAAATACAGTGAAAACACTACAAATGGACACCACCACAGTTTAGAAAAATAAGAGCTCTTTATCTAAACCAAAACAAGACCAAATAACAAAAATCCACAAGATAGTAATACAAATATGACTTTCAAATGGTAGAAATAGTTCAGTTCAAAGCAAATTGCAGATGCAACACTTTTCACACAAAGTAACTAAGATGCGCCTCGCACACAAACAAAAAGGGTCGCAGGGAAGGTGATGTGTTGGTTCCTTACACATAGGAAAGGTGATGCATCAGTTCCTTGGTCCATGGGAGGTGATGCGTTGGTTCCTTACTGCTGCGCAGGGGAGGTGATGCATCTCTTCCTTACCGGAGAGGAGGTGATGCGTTGGTGTCTTACTGCATGAGGAGGTGATCTGTCGGTTTCTTATTGAGGCCCACAGCGATGAGACAGACTTGGCGCCTCGATGCGATGCGAGAATTTGGGACGAAGCGTGGGTTCATGTAGCCGCAAAGCAGGCCTGGCATCAGGATCGATGCGGTGACCTCAGACTTCGGAGATCGGTGCACTCGAAGCGGTGTGCGACGATTTCTTGAGCCACTAGCAGGCGCTGCAACGAATTCTTTGGTGATGCATCGGAAACAGGTACTGATGCAGCACGCTTCTCGAATTGTGTTACTTTTCCAGCACCCAGCAGCAAACAGCCCCCACAGTTCCAAAACAACAGCAGGTGCCTCTTAGCAGGACAGAACTCCCAGCAAGGAAGTTCAGGGGAGCTGGTGGTGAAGTCTTTTGTGTCCCTGAGACTTCAGAACCAAAGGCACGCTCAGTTTCAAGCCCTTGGAGATCTTCTTTCAAGCAGGGGACACACCAAACAGCAAGGCCCTTTTCCCTTTCCTTGGCAGAAAGTAGCCACTGCAGGCCAACAACAGACAGCAAACAGCACAGGGTCAGTATTCCTCCTTAACTTCTCCGGCTCTTCTCATTGGCAAAGGTTCCTCTTGATTTCCCAGAAGTGATCTAAAGTTCAGGAGTCTGGTCCCCTCTCTTTATAATACAAAATCCTTTGTTGTCTGAAGGCACAGAGTGTCTGTGCCCAGCCAGAACCCGTTCTGTCCTCACCGGTGCAGCTTCCTGTCAGGAGGTGGAGACAGCATTGTGTAATGCAGACCGGGCCCATTCAGGTGAAAGGAAATTTCCTCCCCCTACTCTAAATAGAGCGCAGGTCTCTTCAACCCAGCCCTGATTCATCAAACACTCCGGAGCCACTGCACCTCCCTAGCCCCATTCACACCAGAAGTCAGAAAGTCAATACACATCCTGGCAGAGGCACACTAGATGGCTAAGCAAGAAAATACCTACTTTCTAAAAGTGGTATTTTCAAACACAGAATGTAAAAATCACCCTCACTAAAAGATGCATCTCAACAGTCTGAGTTCGGTAATATCAAACTCTATTTTCCTATCTTGTTCCCAGGTGTAGTTATGTTTATAAAATGTTATAAGCAAACCCCCATTCTTTCCTATAGGAACAGATAGCCTTGCAATAGTGAAAAAGGAAATTGGCAGTATTTCACTATCAGGACATGCTACACACATGAGGGCACGTCCACCTTTCACATACATTGCACCCTGCCCTCGGGGGTACCTTGGGCCTACCTTAGGGGGGGCTAATATGTAAGAAAAGGGAAAGTTAGGGCCTGGCAAGTTGGTGCACTTGCCAAGTCGACATGGCAATACTAGACTGCCCACAGGGACCGCAATAGCAGGCCTGAGTTACATTTACTGCTGCTTATGTGGGTGGCACAACCAGTGCTGCAGGCCCACTAGCAGCATTTAATTTACAGGCCCTGGGCACACACAGTGCACTTTACTAGGGACTGGCTAATAAGTCAAATATGCCAATCATGGAATCACCAATCCATAGTAATAATTTACAGGAAGAGCATATGCAATTTAGCACTGACTAGCAGTTGTATAGTTCCCAGAGTCATAAAACCAACAAAAACAGGTCAGAAACAAGAGGCCAAAAAGCAAAAAATCTATGGATAAATCCGCTGAAAAAGCCAGGTCTAACACAGTGCAATCAAGTAAACACTTTATAGGTTTCACATATTAAAAAAACACCCTACACCAACCTGGTACATATTATGCAGATCCTGAAAGAATACTTGTTATCCTGTCATTGCAAGGCATGAACACAATATACATCTTCACATCAGCGTATGAATATGGAGCAGATTAGGGCACATTAACCCCTTCCATGCTTATGACGAACTCAGCTCGTCATGAGGCACAGTGGAGCTGTGCCCCTCACGAGCTGAGCTCGTCATAACTACCGCTGTCCGCCCATGCGCGGCTAATTCCCCGCCTGTGCGGGCGTTCTATGGGAGTGAGCCGAGTCATGACGAGTCCAGCTCGTCATGAGCACAGCTCCACTGTGCAGCATGACGAGCTGGACTCGTCATGAGTACCTCGGCCCAGTGTGTGGCCCCTTCCCCCGCACCACGAGGGAATTAGCCCCGCGTGGAAAGGTTAAGGAGTAAAAGGATACATACCGCAACATTAGGGCATGCAGCAGAACCCTATAACAGCGCTCCTGTGCTAGTTTTACATGTTCCACAGTCCTCCTCACAGGGAAACCGGGCACAGCAGCATCTGCTTGCCAATAACTGGGATGATGGTACTCATAATAAGGTTTTCCCAAGGCAGCAAGTTCCTCGGAGGGGGCCCTATCTCTGGCTCACCCAAGAATACGTGCCACCAGGTAGGTGTCACCACAGGTAGCTGCCCGCGATCATGCGGAGCTGCTGCTGATACCAATGAAGCATTTTTGCCCCCCAAACAGAATACGTGGGCCTTCTTGCAGGCTCTTCCCTTACTCCTCAACAAGATGCCGGGCTCCCCCTCTCAGTATTCAAGCATGAAGAAAAACAAAGGGACAAGGGGGCACACAAACCCTCCCACCATCGACGGGGAGGCCTCGCTGGGTCCGCCGTAGGCAGAACTCACCAGAGGGGGCTGCCCGCGAACACACGGTACAGATCGTGTCATACAGTGTTAGGCAGCCGTCAGCGCCTGCGGGCGTCTATGCTGGAGACCCTCTCTAGTCTCAAGCGGCCTCTCCTGCAGCCCATGGGGCTGCAACACGTTGATCTGGTGAAGCTGCCAGCTTCCTGCTCTGGAGTTGTCCTGGCAAAGTCTGTCCTTTCAATGCTTGGACTCCTGCAGCATCCGATTTGCTGGTAAGCGACCGCTCTCACCTTTCTTTGGTCTCTCGCACTATGGTGTATAAGGGCTCAGCCTCGAACTCGGGCCCACGGCGGTGCAGCAGACAGCCTCACTAGCCGTAAAGGATACCGGAGACTTATCAGGAAAAAAGATGAAGTGCTCCACCAGGCGCTGGAGTTTGCAATGACCAGGGGCATAACAGCACTCCTGGAATAGCACTGGGGCACACCAAAAAGGTGCAGGCAGGCATGCTAGCACAAGGGTCCTCAGTGCAAAGTGTCAGTCCTTATTTTAGGGGCCCAGAATAATCAAGTCCCAAGGCAGTTCCTCCTGGCAGTCCAGCAGCCTTCCGGTTACAAGTCCACGCAGTGACTCCTTTCAGGGGATCACAGCCCCTGTACTTATAGTTCAAAAGTCTTTGTTTTGGGGGCACTCCACACATTTTCCTGAAGTGCACAACACTCCTATTCGCATCCCAAGCCTTGGTCCCAGACACACTACCGGTGGGCAGATACAGCATTGCAGATGGCAGGCACAGTCCTATTCAGGTGCAGCTCCTCCAACAACTCTAAATGCAGCGCAGGTCTGAGCAGGTGCAAAGTAAAATCCTCCCGCCACTCTAAATGCAGCCAAGGTCTATTCAGCCTAGCGCTGAGTCACCAAGAAAAGGCAGGACACACCTCAACCCCCCTTGTGACTGTCTTGAGTGAATGCACATCCCCTTTTTCCTGTCAGTCTAACCCAGACGGTGAACTCACATCCAGGCAGGGCACAAAGACTCATAAGCACACAGAAATGCCCACTTCTAAAAGTGGCATTTCTAAAATAGTAATGACAAATCCACTTTCACCAATAAGCAGGATTTATCACTACTATTCCAAACATACCAAACATGGTCACACTACCTGTGGGAGAGCGGGCCAGATATATAGATGTGAGGCTGAATGTAGTGTGCCAAGGATGGTCGTTTAGTGACAGATTTTAAGGCAGAGCTAAGGGTTTGTGAAGATTCCTCAAACTCTTGGGGTCTTGGACTGTCTTCAGTAGTGACGTCTTCTTTGGTCTCTTCTCCAGTTAGATCTCCCTCTGAGCTAGGGCTTCTCCCCCGGAGGCTCATGAGAGAAAAGAAGAGAAGGAGCCATCAGTTCTGTTTCATTCTGAACACGTATTAAGGGTAACCCATCACCAAACAACTCGGTGCCTCATGCGGTCTGAAATGGGTTACGTGGTGGGGACGGGGAAATTATCGTGACTAGGTAGCGGAGATAGCAGAAGGAGTGCACACGACTTCTACCTATTGGTATTTTACATCAAATGCCAACAGTGTTCAACTGGTTGTCGGGAGTGAGGGTTTAAGGGATAAAAATCCAAGTGCGGCCAACAATGCTGAACAATAAACATAAAGGAAAACACTCATGCCTGTTTTACTTTCCCCCTGACTCTCCCACCCCTCCCTGTTCACCCCTCTCCCTCCCCTTCCCGACCCGACTGACTCACCGGCTCTGCCGTAACTCTCCAGAGTTACGGCTGCTCTCCAGCCTCCTCCTGTGGGATCCACCAATCTTCGCTCCGCGTTTTGTCGTCTTCGTTCTCCTCCTCTCGGTACTCTGGGTGTTCTTCCTCTTCCTTTGGTGCAGCGTCTTCCGGAACCTCTCCTGGCATCCTCGGCTTTTCACCCGACTGCTCACACCCCTCGGATGGCGACTCGTCCGTTTTCTCTTCCTCTGATCCAGTCCTTCCGGGGTTAGACCCTCCTCTTCCGTTGTCGTCCCGCGACCCGAGATCCTGTGTGGGCAGAGGAGGAAGGGGTGTGTTTAGCCTTCCGGACCGTGCTCGTGGATGCCTAACAACTTCAGGTACGGGTGTTTCTTGATCCCGTAATGGCCAGGGCCGGGTCCAATGTGGTGTCCCCTCACACTACCCCATTCATATACAGAAATTACCACTGAACCACATAGCAAGGGATTCCCAATGCAAACCTATGAGAGGGCAGCCTCACAGGAGTGAGAAATGAAAAAGACTGTTTGTCACTACCAGGACATGCCACACCGTTAAGGCACATGTCCTACCTTTTACCTACACATCACCCTGCCCATAGGGCTAGCTAGTGCCTACCTTAGGGGTGACTTATATGTAGTAAAAGGGGAGTTTCAGTCGTCCCACATCACTGCAGCAGTAAACTACACATGCAGGCACTGCAGCGGCAGAGGCCTGATACAGGTTTGAAAGGCTACTTTGGTGGGTGGCGCATGCAACACTGCAGGCCCACTAGTAGCATTTAATTTGCAGGACCTGGGTATATGGGGTGCCACTGTACAAGGGACATAAAGGTAAATTAACTATGCCAAACAGGTGTTGACCAATCTTACCAGGTTTACAAGAGAGAACACATGCACTTTAGCACTGACCAGCAGTGGTAAAGTGCCCAGAGTCTTAAAACCAATAAGACAGATCCGAAAAAATACAGGAGGAAGGCAAAAAGTTCTGAGATGACCCTTCAAAAAGGACCAGTTCCAACAGTCCCCAAGATGTTGTTAGCAAGCCAGACAGCTGTACTGTCTGGTAGGCTCTGACCTAAAAACAAGAAAAGAAACATTGAACCAGGTCTCAATAGGCCAATTATTCATGTCTTTAACATACAAGAAAACAATAAATAAATAATGTGTTGAATCATGGCGAGACAACTGAAATCCTTAAATGAGGGAGTGATCCCGACTTCCCTTGAACAGCAAATGCACAGCACTTCTTCCCAAGGCACTGGTGAGCAAGGATCGGCTGCAAGGGTGTTGTACAAAAGGCAGCATTAGGGGATCCTATATTTTTATGATCACACCACAGTGCTGCAGAGACTCGATCACTACTACCTGTTTAAGGAAACTGCGTCCTTCTCTTGAAGGTACACATGATTCGTAGCATCGTACAGAGTCACCGCTAATTCCAGAATCAGTGGTGGAGGTGGTAAGTAGCACCTCAAAGAGAGAAATAGGTCGCACACTCCCTCAGACGACCCTGTTTGCCCCAACCCACCTTGCTGTTTGCATATAAAGCAGGCGAAGTTTAGATATGCTAACATGGAAAGAGATATGGACACCCACAGCAAAAAAGAGAGTTGCATGACTACATGTATGTACTTGATTTACTAGTTCCTTGGCAAGCTGCTTAGAAATATAACAGGGCAATTTTACTTGTACCTTGCTTATGATTAATACATTGCTAATAAATACCCATTTCTGTGTCGATTTCATTTGTTGTTTCACAAGTAAGACTATTAATTTGTCAACCATGGGGTTCTAGTTCACATGTATTAGGCCCCCACCTAAGGCAAAAAGGCCACGCCTACTGAAGAGCTGCCACTGAAGCTTGGCCATTTGTATACAACATCCAGTAGATGTTTCATAGTCTAGGCTCCATAGTGACAGCACACAGGCTGTAGCACCAGGGCACCCCCAGGGGTAATTGGTTTCAAAATCAAACCCAGCAGTGCAGTGACCAGAAATGTTTCAAGTTTTCATTTCAATACTCCTCTTACTGTGTTGCTTAGAACACCTGAAGGGTGTGCCCCCACCCTTCAGGTGGCCCCAGCTAACCTAAGGTGTATGTAGTTCTGTTGGGTATAGGCGTTTATGGGGAGGCTCACCACATTTAGCAGGGGGAAGCACATGATTTAATGTTATGCCACTGCTTTCTGCTGATCATTGTTCATTTTAGAGGGTTCTTGTTTTTATTTTTGAAACTGCAGTTGTAATGATGGCTGCCTTTCACCTTGGTAACTGGCTCTGGCTGAAGGCAACAGCATCACTCAACTGTAATAAGTTATTACAGTTGGTCAGCTACTTTATTTTCTTATGATAGTTGGCTAGATAAATCACAACCCAAGTGTAATAAGGAAATTTGTGACAGTTTTTTATGCTGCGATGACAGTCTTTTTTTCTGAGATTGCAGACTCCCATTTATTATAAATGGCATAAAGTACCTAACTGTATATCATAATCTGGTTCCAAGGAGTAACATGACCACAGCAAGGAAAGAGGTGAATTATTTCCTTTTACTATGTGGTGAAGTGTAGTATAATGTTGTACAGGAGATGAACACAGTGCCTAATATTAGCTGGTGGTTTCCGGTGCTCAGTAACAGCACTTAATCATCAACACTGGCGCTTTTAATGAGCACCAGTTGAGGACATATTTAATGACAGGGAAATTAAGTGATTTGCACAGAATCACAGGATGTTGAGCCGATGCGAGGACACAAACGTGGTTCCTCAGCTCCAAAGTCAGCAGCTCTGCCCATTAAGCACATTAAGGAAAGAGGTGTGGCGCAGCGGCCAGGGTGACTGACGCTGGGCACTGGGGATCATGGTTCAATCCCCGGCACCAGTGGCAGGGGTCTGCCCAGCACCATGTGACTCTGGGCAATAGCTCGCTTAATCTTCCCAACGGCCCCTAGTGCCGGGATGCCTACGGGTAGCTGTGCGCTTTACAAATACTGGATTTATACTGGATTTAAGCCACATCCTCTCCCCAGTTTCATGGTTAGTAGGTCCTCTTTTAGACGGCGCTAACAGAGGATTGGGCTGGTGCAAACTGCCTCCTGACAAGAGCCCCGACACTTATCTTTTTTACAAACTAACTACTGGATGAACACAAACCTTTAGTGCTTGCAGTGCTGCCCATCTGCGGAAGAACCATTTTGTTAGTGTTAAATCCAGATATCTGAAAGATGTGACCCTCTTTGCCCCCTCTGTGACAAGCCCTCAATCCTCGCCACGCTTCGTACCGACAAGGCACAGACCACATAATTTGTGGCATATGTCTTTCCCCTTACCTACTTTCTTCCTGGGACACTCTACCAGGGCATTGGCTCTATTATCCCTCTACCTACCATCCTGATTGACCCCCATGTTTGGCCAGACACTGGGAATAGTGGAGACTCGCTGCCCATACCATAGGAGATGCTAGTTAAATCCCACAGAGCCAGAGTTACAAAGTTTGAGCCCTTGTAAGCCACCTTCACAGATTAATAGCAAAGGGTTGTTGACAAAGAGCCCCTATAGACCCCGCTCCCGCCAGTGGGGCTTCACAACATACGCTGTCGATGGCGCTTAACATAGATGATGTGAACACAACGCACCATTGCACAGTTGATTATGTCTCCAAAGATGCAGTCTTTATTTGTATGTCATTCAACTCCCCTGAAATGCTTCTGTGCCATTTATTACCTACCTGTGCCATCTGTGCTGTATGGATGCTAAAAATGTAAAATAAGAACCACTTGTAAAAAAAAAAAAAAAAAAATCAAGATATCTGAGACCTACATTTTCAAAAAGCCACACTTTGTACCTGAACGGGCTAAAACAGAAAAAGTTTACAACCTTCCTGAAGTTTCCCACAAAACTTTGCAAGTTCACAAATCCCTATTTGAATGGAATTGTCCACACGTCTCCTTACACTATGACCAGTGGCTTGCACCACATCCATGCTTTGAAGTGTCATCTATTCAACAGCGTAGGCCCCATTACGACTTAGCATGGTCATTTATTGGTCAGTGTTCAAGTAACCCCTCAGCGCCCAGAGAAAAACAATTGCTGTGTACACTGAATATGTAAATATCAGCTCAACAGCTGCCATGTGATGCCTGACCTCGGTCATAGATCCGTATCTGTTTGGAGACTTGCACTGCATCAGCTCTGACTTATTACAACAGAAATTCACTCAGCAAATGTGAGCCCTGCTTTAGTCTTGTCTAAAATAGTGGGGACAGCATCCTGGAAAATGCCCCGGATATCGATGCCTAAACATGTGTACTTATTTTCCTACTCTTGCACTGGAAAAATAACAAGTCAACATGACTCATCCACTGGCAGACAGCTTGAAAAGGCACTGGAACAAATGCAATGCACAAAACGCACAGGCGTTCGCTCGCTCCTAGTTTTCTTTAATTACAAACTAATCACATTACTTTATTGTTAATGAAAAGGCCTTTCACCAGCTGTTTCACTCGAAGTATGCTGAACACTATTGCACCCAGAACATGTGTGTCCTCCAAAAGTTGTATACTTGAAGGTAAGGAACCCTTAAAACAGGAGTTGTCAAGTGTATGCAGGAGTTCTTTATTGGCCACCTGAGCAGTTCAGGCCCTGATATACATTGAAGAGTGTCTTTGCCGGAGTCTGTGCCCAATTAATTCATTTCTCAAACAAAGCCTTAATAGCTGTCTTGATGGTTTTCTGTTTCTTATGCAAAAACAACAGTTGATGGACAGAATGCAGAACAATGTCATACATTCACCCCAGTACAGAGATCTGGGCCTAAATCCATCGTTTTTTTGCACTCCACGCGGCCCCAGTTCAGACATGGCCATATGCAAATCAGCCTTGACCCTGTGCCTCATGGGAACAGTCCAGCCCGAACTGCCAAGCCATGTCTTCCCTGGACCGGAATCAAGCATCCTAGGACCGGTTTCTGGCTATCAGCCGTCTTCAGCCAGGATAGCTTGACTCCAGTGGTGTGGAGAGCATGGGACTTACGTCTCAGCATACCCGTCCCACTCGGGGTGACAAATGCAAAAACAACAGTTGATGGACAGAATGCAGAACAATGTCATACATTCACCCCAGCACAGAGATCTGGGCCTAAATCCATCGTTTTTTTGCACTCCACACCACCCCAGTTCAGACATGGCCATATGCAAATCAGCCTTGACCCTCTTCTGTTTCTTATGTCAGCTGTTGTCCTTTTTGGTGTGTGACGTATGCCATTGATATTCCAGGTTTGGGTTGGTAAGATGCTCAGCAAGTTCTCCGTGAAAATGCTGTCTGGTAGGCTTTAGACCCACCTTGAGTTTGTTGGTTTTGATGGGGGTTGGTATAGCCATTATATGTTGTGTTCAGGGCTTTAGGTGAGATGAAAAAAGTTTGGGTGGCGGGGATCTCAAAGGGATATGGCCTATGTAGTTATAGCATCGGCTTAATCACATAAACAACATTTGTGATTCCAATACTGTGCCACCGTCTGGTATTTTGGTGTCTCTCTGAGGTTTCTTTTATTGCACCTAGATATAATAGCATCCAGATATAATAACACAGTAACTCACGTACACCTAAAACCAGCCAGGACTATTGGCTTTGTGTTGTCAGTGGTTGTCTGTGTATGTTCTGGAGAAAAGCCAAGGATTGGATGAGCATTTATTTGAAACAACTTTTTAACCCACTGACTGGCATTGTGAGAAACTTGTACTGCCTTCAACCTCAACTCTAGACCTCTTAATCATGGCTATTATAAACACCTGGAGGCGACCCAGTTCAAAGCATCCTCTACACATGAGTAATGTGCTGAATGAACAAAAAGATATACAAAATCACATATAACATAAAACAAATATACAAAAACATCTTGGAAATACTAACACTCTATTGAAGTGCAAACTTCCGTAAAACATGTGAAATATAAGCTTGAACTAAATCACTGACGGGGAGTACCTCGAAATGTATTTCATTAATTGTTCAGGAATCATCAGTGCTTTTCCCAGTAAAGTTAAGGACATGAATATAGGGCCCAATAGGGACCTGTTTCAATTTCTGTTCTAAAATACTACAGGGACCCAGCCCACTTAAAGCCCTGGTTGTGCTACAGGTAGTTGAGCAGTGTTTCCAGGACAGATGATGCAGAGGAAGAGGACAGTTGTTGGTGGAACTATAGGATGGCGCAACACTCCTTTGCTTATGTTTTTAACACATTGGTTTGGAGTTGGTGTGGTCTTGGCTATTGATGGTGGGATTGTAAGCTACATCAGAGATGTTGATGGAGAACAAGGAGTGATGTGAAGCAACTATACCTGAGTTTGTTTCGCTAGGTTAGAAAATTCAAAATGAGTTGTGAACATGTGGTCCAGCGTAGTACCACCCGTGTGTGTGTAGACACTCACCACTTGATTGAAGCTGAGGGCCTGGAAACTGGCAAGGAGTTGATTAGCATATTTGCCATCTGGATTGTCTGCATAAAAGTTAAAGCCTCTCATAATATAACTGTAGCTTGCTTTGGACTAAAGTTGCAGAGTCAGTTCAAGAATTGTTGTAGGAAGGTGGAATTGTATCCAGAGATGGGGTGAGTTAGACCTCTAAAGCAACCAAACAGCTTTTTGGTTGATAATCATGCAGCAAACTACTACATAAAGGATGGAGATTGTGAGATTTTATATTATTCATTTCGGAAGAGTGACTTCACTGTTCAATGACACAGTATTGGGTGCAAGAATGTTTGTGGTGCATTTTTATTGTAGAGAAAATAATGACTACAAATTCATTCTGTTTAAGTAGATATTATATGCTACGAATTTTACAATAATGTTGTTCACACCTATAATTTAGGTCAAATATCATTTTTGATATGTACATATCATATATATGTACACACCATGATGGCAGCAAACGGTAAATAGCCCTACACATCTAGCCTTACCCTTAGATGTAACACTAAACCTAATTTAACACCAGCACTCGCCTAATCCCTGCCCTAACCCTAAAATCAATGCTGAACCTAATTCTTATCCGAACCCTCAACCTAATTAGAACACTAATGCTGACACTAACCCAACTTTAAACCTAACCCAAACCCTGAACCTAACCCTAACTCTAAATCTAAATGTAACCATAAACCTTAAACTAACGCTAACCCTAGAACTGAACCTAACTCTTAACCTAAATGTAACTATAGACCTAAAACTAACACTAACCCTAGAACTGAACCTAACCCTAAACCTAAATACAACCATAAACCCAAAACTAACCCGAACCCTAGAACTGAACCTAACTCTAAACCTAAATGTAACCATAAACCTAAAACTAGCCCTAACCCTAAAACTGAACCTAATTCTCCCCTGTTTCTTACCTAACAGGCAATATTATGACTTCTGATATTTTTGTCATGACATTACTTTGGCCACTATATTTTTGTTCAAAAACATTAAAGTCTCCATACTGTAATATGTATTATATTATTATTACCCCACCTGCCCGTTAATACATTAGCAGTGTCGGACTGGTCTATAGAGCAATCAGTCAGTGCCCAACAGGGATGTCGGAAAGGTCAGTATGTGGGCTGTTTTTGAAAATCTATTTATGGGCCTGGTTCTTGGTCTTTTGGGCCTTTTTTTGCTGTTGATGACCATCATATTAAAACAAACATTCCCTGCAGGAAGCTGAAATCTATGCAGTATTCCATGCCTTGCAATTCATTTATACAGGGTGTCTTTTCAAGTTCAAAACCACCCTATTGTGCAAACATGGGTGACAATTTTTAGCTATTGAATTCACTAATGAAGGACACTTTTATTTTGGAGCAGGGTCTATTTTCTGCCCCAGTCCGACCCTGCACAACAGCTTGCTATGTAAAAACACAATATTAATAAAAAAAACTGTATTTAGCTCATGGTGGACATGGCCTAAAACGTATTTCCCAAAGAAATTAAAGCTGCACCAACATATTATTATCAAAACAAAATCAAACAATTACATTCTCTAACTGATTAATTAAAAAGAAGAGCAATGAATTAAACATAATGACAGGAAAATGGTCACAATCAGATTAGTGGAAGAGTTGTGTTGAGATGAGGGGGAGGGTAACATCAAAATTGTTGTGAAACCCTCAACAGTTGTTCCGCCAAAGGCATGCCTCCTGTAGCCTTACTTAACAACTGATCATTATATAATTGAATCTGGTACCATATGGGATCCACCACGTGAGGAAAAGACGTGAGGAAAAAAGGTTTGAAAGTACCTCCTACCTTTACAAAGATCACATTTTATTAAGAAGATCAAAGGTATTAGGTGTCTCTCAAATCTATCTTCCAGAGATAGATGTGAGAGACACCTAATATATCTCGTTTCACATCTCACATTTTATAATCATACCTCTACCTTTGATCTTCAATTAGATTAGGGCATTCCAAGAGCTGAATTTGAATTTCTGAGCCAAAAAAGCAACAACAAAAAACATGCGAATGTAAGGAAGTGGCTGCAATTAACACTCAATTTCAAGCTGACAATGATGGAGCAGGGGTCAGCTTAAATCTAGCTGGTTGCATCTTTCAAATTTTTACCTTGGGACTTAGGACCTGATTTAAGGTCGGATGGTGTTTCCTCTGTCCATCAGGATGGCAGAGGACATTAGATCCACCACTCTGAAGGGCAAAATACCACTATGTTTAGAGACTGCCATCAGCCCAGAGGTGACTTCTGTGCTGGCAGAAGAATTGTCATCATAAAGGTTTCTCTGAAGGTACTGCCGTTTTTTCATTATTGCTCACCTGGATGACCGGTAAACTTTTGTGCTCCTGACTCCTGACTACGAGGATTGCTGAGGGTGCTTGGAGATACTTTTCACGGCCCCCGCCTCGCGGGTGCCGTTCACAGGATACCGGGGCTGAACTCTTGACGCTGTGGGACTGCGAGGCCCAGCAGGCCATTTTCCGCACACCTGCCGCCTCTTCCCGCAGTGGCCACGCCCCGCCTGCCTCCTTATAATTCATCACTGGCCCTCTGTGGCCCTCAGAGGCCTGAGGAGACTGGACTGGGCTACCCCCTCGTTCTCTGCCCATATAGGTTGGAATTGTATTGTGAGTACTAGCACTGATACAGTTGGTTTAGGCATTCTTAGTAGGGCTCTATGTTTTGGTGCTGTTGACATTGCGTCTGTGGAGGGTTTCCTTGCCCTATATTGCTTTCTTTGGGCTTTCGTTTTATTTATTCCCTGGAACGTTGTTCATCTCCTTTGCTAATATGTCTTTGAAGGGGGTCCCTAAAAATGTAATCTCGAAAAATATGACCCCTAAGGGGTTAATTGAACATTATTTAATCCGGGCCTCGTATGACATAGAACGCAAAATTGATAGAGTTGAAAACGGGCTTCCTAATGAAGTACCATCTAATATATGTATGTTACCTATCCCTTCTGAATCAATGGAGGGAATCGACCCAAATGCTACTATGATAGATACTGGGAATGCTGGGGATATTGGTTTGATCCCCATTACTATTAATATTAGTGATAGCCCTAAGGGGGACTCTATTGTTGTTGTAGATGTGCCAAAACCACACGAGGAATGTCTTCCCAGTACACCAGGCTCTACCCCTAATGATAGCAATACTAACCTCACAGTAACTGCACAGCTTCCAGCAATTAAAAGGAAGCGTAGGGTAGCTAAACATAGGGGGAGGTTGGCTAAGCAAGCTAAACTGTATGACAGTCCACCTAAGGCTTCCTCCCCGATCACTAATCCAGAGAGGACCACTCAAAGCCCACATGTGCCTCATTGTACTACCCCAGCTCCCCTTTTGGCTGAGATTGAAGATCTGGTTAGGGCCCTAATCTTGCAGTTGGTTAAAAGACTTAAGAGATTAGACGACATGGTGGGACAAATTAGGGAGGCAACTGTTGCCAATCATGAGGAACTCAAGCAATTGATCCAAAATAGCTGTATTAATGTCCATATATCATCTAATGTGCCGAAAATGAATGTTGTTCAACACCCCAATGAATGCCAACCTGTGGCCACTAGTTCTATACACCAAAAGGAACAAGTCTTAAATAACCCTAAGGGCGTCACCCCCTTACCAAATGTTATCCCTGTTAAAAACAGGCCTAAAACTCCAAAAAAAGCCTGTAATTTACAACAAAGGGCAAAGTAATAGAATAAATACTACCATTGATTTACCACCAGAGGCTGCTCCATTTGTGTGTATTCTCTCAGGGGTCCCAGAGCTAAGTCATGGGAAACTAGAGAGCCTTCAAGAACTTAAGAATAAGGTTGCCTTTTGGCTTAGTAAGAACAGACCACTCCCCCCCCAATGTAGACGTGCGAATCCTAAATGTTAGAAGGGTTGGGTGGCTTGGCCATATGCCCAAGGATATTCCGGGAGATTTGGTTATTGTTAATTTCAGGAATACTAGGGTGATCCCATTTTTGAGAGGCTGGCAACCTCAATTAGGTGATGGTTGCATTATAACATGGGAACTTTCAGATTTCTACCCCAAAACACAACATATTCCTCACGTGAGTACTAGTATGAACAGCTTCCCACCCCGGGTTCGGACAATCTGGTTAATACCCAACCACTGATAACTTATGGTAGGTATGCCCCATTGTCTCAACTCGATGAGAATGACTGACATAGTGTTGCTAGGAAATTTATGACGCTAGGGGTTGTAAGGGGTAATAAGTCAGATGTAAAAGCATGAGTGATTCCACCATCTATTAGCACCCCAGGGTCAACTGTTGATTCTAACATGTGTCCCCCTGAAGTTAACACTTGTTCTATCACATCGGATAATTTAACTAGCCCTACTATAATTACGACTGTAAATGAACATCTGCCATCTAAGTCTTACACCAAGGTTGCAGGCTGGAATATAGTGGGGCTTGAGTCTAGATTGTGTTTACCTGACTGGGTGGAATTTATAGAAAAAGGTAATGTTTGGTCCTTTCAGGAAACATGGGCGGAAACTCCTGTATTTTGTGCGGGGTTTCTAAATTTCTACAAACTAGCATTAAAAGGCCACAGAGGGCGACCAATGGGTGGTTTGACAACATGGGTCCGTCAATTTGAAGGAGTAACTGTTCAGGAAATTCCAATAGATAGCCAAGATATATTAATTATTAGGATCCGGTCGTCCAAGGGTCTCAATATTTTGTTCATTAATATTTATGCAAGAGGCCAACAGGGTGGGAAAGTATCCCCGACATTAATGCTTCTGGACGACTTCCTCCATAAAGTACCAGATGTGGGGTTCAAAATTGTGGTGGGGGATCTGAACACTTGCTTTGAGCCATTGGGTAATGAGGATGGTAAACTTACTGAGACAGAAGACATGTCGTGGGGGATTCCCCAGTTAGAACTGCATCCTATCAAAAAGTGGTCACAATCTGCAATGTACATTAAAGGAATATGCCTAAACCAAGGTTTAAGAGCGGCAAATGGCAGGGTTAAATCCGACAGGATGGGTAGACATACCTTCAACAACGGCAGACACAGTAGTCGCATTGACTATATCTTGATTGATGTGATGCTGTGGCCAGCCGTTGTTGATATGGAAGTTATGGCCAGACCTGAAAGTGATCATGACCCGCTTGTGTTATCCCTATTGGATTACAGTTTTCAGGGGACCTCATGTGAGGACTCTAATGTTGTCCAAGCGCAGGTATATTTAAAAAACGATCTGAGAAGGGTTAGGCGGCCTAAGATTGCTGTTGATGAAGTGGCCAGAACAGAGATAAGACTCCTAGTTTCCCATACAATGGAAGTATTGATGAACTGTGGGTCACAGGACATGATCAATGCTAATATTCTAAGTGCCCATAGTGAATTGTTTCAGGGGCTTAAAAAGCTGTTCACTAAGAATATATCTAATAAGGGTAGGAATAGCACACCTAGAATTGCTACTTGGTATGATGAGAAGTGCAGGCAGACCCTAGGAGAACTGTTTTCAGCAATTAAATCAAAAGTTTATGGTTCAATTCGAACATGTAGAGCTGCCTATAAAGAAGCACAAAATACTGCAAAAAAAAAATGGGATGAAGAACGTTGGAAGTCCCTGACCGAGGCGTGCGGTGGCAGAAATATGCAACAATTTTGCTATCTCCTTAAATGGGGTAAATGTTTAGATGATCGCCCAACCTCTACATTTGTGGATCAACAGCAATGGGTAACCTTTTTTGAAAACCAGTTTAGGACAAATAATGCTGCTGTGGCTGTTTTACCCCCCCTAAACTCAGATGATCCGCTTATATTTACCCACTCTGAAGTTAAGTATATTATGAAATCTATTCAGAGTGGGAAAGCTCCAGGCCCTGACTGCATTCCTGCTGATCTTTTTCTGCAGGAGCAGGATCTTTGGGTGCCCTATATCACCATCTTGGCTAATGCCCTAGCATCAGGTGCACAGGTCCCCGATTCTTGGTACGGGGCAGAAATCTTACCAATTTATAAAAAGGGTGACCGTTCGGTCCCGTCAAATTATCAGCCAATCAGCCTAATAGACGCGGTGCAAAAAATAACTGCCCGCCTAGTTCTGGGACGTATCCAGTTATGGATTGCTGAACATGGCATTTTGACACCACTGCAGGCGGGCTTCCGCAGTCATGTAGGGACTATAGACCAAGCATTTCGGTTTGTGTTGCTTTATTGGAAGTCAGTGTTTATTGGGGGGGGCAAATTATATGCAGCCTTTGTGGATCTTAGGTCTGCCTTCGACCTTGTCCCCAGGGTCAAGTTGTGGGAATGTCTAATTAAACTGGGAATGCCTGTTGAACTGGTGAGGTTCTTGATGAATCTCCATGCACATACATTTGCACAAGTACGCTGGGGTAAACCAGGAGAGGTGACTAAAAGATTTGCAGTAGCAAAAGGTGTAAGGCAAGGGTGTGTATTGCCCCCTACTCTTTTCTCGTTATTTATTAATGGGGTCATAAACTACTTTTCTAACTATCCCACAGACGCCCCAACCCTGGCAGGGATAAAAATGCTGTTACTCATGTTCGCGGACGATACACTGTTAATATCGAAAACAAGACAGGGCTTACAGTTGGCCCTGTCTAGATTTGAACTGTTCTGCCGCGAACATGAGTTAGAGGTAAATGTATCAAAAACCAAGTTTATGGTTCTACGGGGGAAGAACTCCGTTTCAGCCAGGGTAACAATGGGTGGAACAACCCTCGAACAAACGTCTGTATTTAAATACCTCGGCGTAACTTTTAGTGAGAACCTAAGTTGGGCCCCGCAGATAGATCTTTTAGCCTTAAAACATGCTCAAATTGGCGGTGCCCTTCTTAAAGAACATAAAAACTCCTATACAAGGCCTATGTCTCCACTTATGAAGATCTATGACTCTATGACTCAAAGATTTTACCCTCAGTTTTGTATGGAGCAGAGCTATGGGGTTTTAGTAATTTAGACCCTTTAAAAGTGGCCCAAAATAAATTCCTCAGGGCAGCAGTAGGACTACCGCAATCCACACCACGTATACCCCTTCTCTACTATCTAGGGTGCCAACCAGTGGAGGATATAGCTAGATACAGACCTATAGCGTTCTGGCGCCGTTTGTGGACGACTCCAGAACTTTCGCTCTATGCGAAAGCTTGTCTGGAAGTTAAGGATCTTCAAGGCTCCAACAAGATTGGATGGTTGAGAGACCTAAGAAATACCCTATATGATATGGGGCTGGGGGACTTGTGGTCCAACCCAGACACAGCTACTTTTCCCACAAAAAATGTATTGAGAGACATGTACTGGGAGAGGATTGTTTGTAAGAGGCATTCTATAATGACAGACGGTTCCCTCACAGCGTCCTTTGTGATAGTGAAGGATGCCAGCCATTTGGAAAATTATTGGGATGTCATAACTAGACCTATGGACCGTAAGCTTTTCCACCAATTTAGAGTAGGGTCACTTCCTCTTGGGGGCCTAACTAGGTCCTGGGGTCGCGACGGGTTTAGTCACTGTCCATTGTGTCCAGAGTTGGGCGAAACAGTAGATCACTTTCTCTTTGTGTGCCCTTTGTATCGTGCACCAAGGAAAAAGTGGTTACGCCCAGTTTGTAGAATACTGGGCACACGCTCTGCCAAAACAGCCAGTAGAATTTTAAAAACAGATACATAAACACTGGTTGTAATCGGGGTTGCAAAATTTCTGGGCTGGGCATGGATCTTACGGGCAAGGTTGATCAAGGCTCCTTTGACTGCTGTGTAAATTGTTAGCTGGAATAGTAGCCTGCTGTGCCAATTAATGAAATGTTTTTATTGGATTGGTTTTTATAATTGTTCTTAATGTGTATTGAAGTCTTGATGTTGTGATTTAATACTATTCTTAGTTGTTTTTAACTATATATTAATTTATTGTCTTAATATATTGCTCACATCTCTCATATGTAAATATTTTTTGTAATTTGGTACCTACTGGTTATGTATGTTGTGTAGCATGTCTTTTATGATGAAATATCGAATAAAGACTTCTTTGACTTGACTTGGTACTGCAAGCTTGTCATGTGCACACCGTCTATAAGGAAGCCGTTTTTTTGTTTTTCAAGAACAAACTCCCAAATTTTTGTTTCAGTAAAACCAAAAAAAACTTCTGTAAAAAAACAAAAAAAAACACCCCACAACCTGATAGTTATCTCACATGGTGTGAGAGAGTCATTCGTTTTGCAATAAAGCCAAGGAAGAGTACAAAAAAGAACTTAAAAACTACCACGCACTAATTAAAAAAGTCAGACGGGAATTCTACATGCACAAAATAGACATTGCGAATAACTCACACAAAGAGCTGTTCTCTATCCTCAAATCCCTCAAAACTCAGAAAAATCAGAAAGAAAAGACAGCTGACATTCCAGACACCAAAGAAAGCTGTAATGAGATAGCTGAGTTTTTTCTAACAAAGTAACAAAAATATACCAAACCTTTCCAGCAGAGGCAAGACTAGGGACTACCAAACAAAATGACACACCTGTAGCACTGGTCATTAAGATGCCAGAAAGCACGGAATTAAGTGCCATAATAAAAGGAATAAAATCGGGCTCACCAAGAGACCCAGCACGACCGGAGAAAATCGTAGAAGGGCTGGAAATCATCCAACCCTATATTAAAGAACTCATTGCGCACTCCTTCAAAACGGGTGTAGTCCCAATAAAATGGAAGCAAGCAATTGTGATGCCACTGAAGAAAAAACCCACCCTTGACTACACTAGGCTGGATAACCTGCGCCCGATCTCGCTACTCCCTTTGGTGGCAAAAATTGCAGAGAAAATTATCAATAAACAAATAGTGGAGCACATAAACACCAATGACTTACTACATCCTTCACAGTCAGGATTCAGAACGGCGCACTCTACTGAGTCGGCACTGCTGATGGCAACGGAGGCCCTGAGGCAGCACGTGGATGAAGGTCAAACAGCCGCACTGATCCTACTGGATCTCAGTGCGGCGTTTGACACCGTCTCACACCCTATGTTACTTCAGAGACTGGAATCCTGCGGCATCAGAAAGACAGCCCTTAAATGGCTGGCTTCATTTCTAGACGAACGCAGCTTCCAAGTGGCCCAGAAAACACACTTGTCCAATAGCTACCCCTTGCCCCAGGGAGTCCCTCAGGAATCTGTCCTGAGCCCCACACTTTTCAACCTGTATGTGGGCACACTGACGGAATGTGTGGAGAAGCATGAAGTGGCGATAGTATCCTATGCGGATGACACGCAACTTATTGTTAAGCTATCCCAAACCAAAAGTCAGGCAGCCGCCTGCTTTGGTAACTGTCTTAAGGAAGTAGCTGACTGGATGTCAAACCACTGCCTCCGATTAAATGGGGATAAAACGGAGGTACTAGTCGTAGTAAAGACACCTACCATCTGGTCCTCTGCGTGGTGGGCGGAAGTACTAGGACAAGTCCCCCGCCCCAAGCAGGAGGTAAAGAACCTAGGCATGTGGCTGGACCAAAAACTATCCTTCGATAACCAAATACAGAAGGTAACCGGGAAATGCTATGGCATCATAAAAACCCTTAGGAAAGTCATAGACCTACTTCCAGCTCAAACTAGAAAAACCATAGTCCATGCAGTTGTTACTTCGCAACTGGACTACGGAAACGTTCTATACCTTGGGGCCTCTAAAACAGGCTTAGCCAAACTACAACGCATGCAGAATGCTGCTGCAAATCTGGTGCTCGATTCAGAAAAGGGGGTGGTGATGGACAGAGTATCTGGTGCTCAGCCTCCCGAGGAAGACGAACACTAGGAAGGCCCTGGAAACGCTCCATTGGCTTCCAGTAGAAAAAAGCACCTTGTTCAAGGCAAGGTGCTATTGCCACCGCATATTAGCACGAAAAGGCCCTAAATACCTGCAACCTCTGCTGACAAAATACGCTCCTGGATGTACCCTTAGATCTACTGACCAGGCACTGGTAAAAAAAAACAGAATCTTCAAAGCCCGCACAGGAGCTCGCTCCTTCAGGTTCCTGGTGGCGAAAACCTGGAACTCCCTGCAGAGAACTTTAAGGATGGAACCTAGCGAGAAAACGTTCCGCAAACAGCTAAAGACCTGGCTATTCTCCAGCGCAGAGAATAAAATATAAAAAGTACCCACCTCCCATAACCTCTTCTCTGTCCATGCCTCAGCGCGGGGACACACCGTTGGTGTAACCAGGCGCTCTACAAATGAATAAATATAATATTCTGATCGTGACCACCAGGTTTTTCTTAGCGGTAATGAAAAGAAAGAAAAACGTAATTTGGCCATCCAATCTAAACAGGGTGAGTGGTCTGAGGTCTTTTCCCGAATGTCCCTAGTAACATCAGGCCATCAGATTAACTTTTCTGAAGGCAGAGTTCATGAAAACTGACAGTCTGCCCTACTCAGAATAGAATGGATGGACAGAGGCTTTGGCAGATAAGAGACTCTGGGGCTGATTTATATTTATGTGGATGCCCTGTCGTTCCAGCATGGATATGGAGTAAAAAAACTCCGTCCTCATGTCGGAGGGATCACCCACCTAATTTACAAATGATCATCAAGCAGGCAGTAATTTATAAAAGCATTGCCAGGAACCACTGTCATGGCAGTTCCTGTCAATGCATTCTACTCTATGCTTCGGGGATACGTCAGCAGGACGCAACCCTGCAACACAGAGTATTTTATTTTGGCCATGGTAGAGATGGAGTAATTTCTGCCATGGTCAAATTTAAGATCTGACACGAAGGACCTTACTGTGGTAAGGTGGGGGCTCTTGAGCATGCCAAAAATAAATGTAACAAGTTGAAACAAATTGATTGATGCGTCTTAGCAAGAAAATGGTGGTCAACCATTTTATTCAAAGTTTCCACGTATTGAATCAATCATGCAATGTTTTAAACATCAATGTTTCTCTCGAATCATCATGAGATCAAATGAAAGTACGATTTTCGTCACGGTACATATTCACCCCCGATGCATATGATGGTCCTTCGTGTCAGTTTACACCAGCACCTCCTAGACAGCAGGTGAACCTCCTGAGCACCCCGAACTTATGAACTAGAATTACATTTCTCTTTACTTTTGTATTACAAGTGAGTGCAGCGATCTCTCCATTTTCAAATTTAAGATCTGCCCGACATTAAATTAGGCAGGCAGACCACTGTGTTGGATGGGAGGGAATTCTGTCACCACCGCAAAAGAGTTTCCATCCCACCAACATATAAATCAGGCCCTCTATCCATTCGTGACAGAGTACCTTGTTACCTTGTTACCAAGCTCTAAATCAGACCCTTTGTCTTTTTATTCCGAATGACTAACTCATCCAGTGGGGCAAGGAAGATGCAATAGTCAGGAAGACTCCCTTTAAATTTAATACTTAATCAGGGTTCCCCCAAAGCCTTCAGTTTTGTTACCGAAAGACCAGAGAGGGAGACCAAGAAAGCCTGATTTGGGAGCTGTCAAGGTTGCTTCTGTGGAAGGGTAGAATCTCTGTCCTATCCCAATCCAAAGTGTGTCCTTCAGCAGGAAAGGCCAGGGGAAGGCTGGACGCTGTAGCCAAACAGGTTTAGCTACCAGTGACATCTATTTCTTTCTTCCATCAGAACTAAACCTTCTTGGGTAATATAAGCAACTTGTCCTAGTCCTCCCGAAGTCTAAAAATAAACAAGTCCCACTTTTCTGCAGGTGCAAGCATGAACATTCCTACAGCTTCCAGACTTTCGTAGGAGTCTCCCAGGGTCCACATGGCACTGTAGGAAGGACTCTAGCTTGTTTCAGTTCAGTCAGTAGCACTTAGTCAGCTGGAAACTCCACAGAGAGGGAGCCCTTCTTCAGCCTTTTCTGCCCCACAGGAGGCTTGCCTAATGACCCATTGAGGGCACTTCCAGTCCATGGATATAAGTAGTGAGAGAGAAACAAAAACATCCTCCCTACAGACAAACATAACGTTGTTCTTTCATCTCTTCACCAGTGCCTGTTATGTTCAAATGGGATATTGGTTGGAAGCCAGCTTTAAAATGGACACTAGCTATTGATTGGTGACAATGCCTGCCCCAATCCCAAAATGATTCCCAGAGTCCAGGTGTCCTTCCTTTCCAGCTGTTTCTGTTTCTTTTCCTGCAGATAGTCCCAGAGTGCGCTACCCAGAGCCGCAAAACTCCACAGAGGGGCGATATCACTGTAATGAGGTACAGCGCTGCCAAACCTCCCCTTAGCTTTGGAAACAGGTCCCACCACTATGAGCAGGGATAGGATGGTTGGGAGAGGTTCAAGTTTCAAAGCCTTTCTCATGTTAGTCCCTCTTTAGAGTACATATAAGAAGAGTACCAGGCTTCCTTTGTAATGACATATGTGTTCCTGTACATTCCCAGCTCTCATATTACAGGATAAATATGGGAGCTGGGATTACTTCTCCCATTTTGTCAGTGGAGCCAGGTTTACTGTACCTGGAGTAGGGGTATTTCACACCTGATCAAAGGTTAATCACTACTAGGAGGGATGAGCTCAGGAGAACTGAAATGATTGCTGCTAAAGCTTACAGGGAGCAGAAAGTAGGGTTTGTAAAGTTGCTTTTATAAAAAGTACTTTTAACATCATGTTTAAAAAAATATGTACATGCACATCTGTGCTAGAGTTTTGATAAATGGCAGTATGACATTTCCCAGACTCTAAATGCCAGCAAAACCTGTCAAAAATATGGGGTCTTCACTTAAATTAATGTAACTTCTTATAGGAATATAATGTCAGAAACAATTGTTGTGCAGGCTAACGCTGATCCTCCCCCAAGTTCACCGGAATACAACCTTTACAACGCAACCATTACATCGCACTACACTTACAACGCAGGCATTACATTGCAACATCCTTTACAACGCAAGACACTACAATGCAGGCATTAAAACGCATACCATTACAAAGCCTGACACTACATCGCATGTCACTACAATGCAGGCATTACAACGCATACCATTACAACGCATACCATTGGAGTAAAAACAGTAATTTCTAACCTCTACACTATCCAACACTTACCCTACTGTTGCACCCCCCTGGAGTTAGAATAGTACATTTTACCCCTACACTATCCAACACTTACCCTACTGTTGCACCCCATGGAGTTAGAATAGTATAGTTACCCCTACACTATCCAATACTTACCTTAAATGCAAATCCTCGTCACGCTACGCACCATCTCTAAGCTCATACCCACCCTGCTACCCACCCCAACCCTCCATACTCTCATTCACCAGGATACCTCTCCCCTCCTATACAGGTTTCTCTTACCACCTCATCACCTGTCCTCCTCACCTACCTTACCTTACACCTCCTCTCTCCTCGCCACTTCTCACTTACCCCTTACAGCCTCTTTACACGCCAAGCACTCCTCATCACGCCCGTCACCTGTTGCCTCACCCACCCTACCAGCATTCACCAGGATACTCCCCAACTCTACAAGTCTCTCTGACAACCCCTTCACCTGTTCCCCTACCCACCCTACACTACACCCCCTCTATCCTCGCCACGTCCCTCCTTGCGCCACATCCCCCACTCCACTGTGAGCTGGGCTTAAGATGGAGCTCTCAGGCACTCACACCTACAACATCATCAACCCCCCCACCCTCTCTAAATAATCATCCAAACGATTTAAACACAATTTCATAAAACTTCACCCGGAAACCCTCTTCACTGACCCTTACTTCTCATCGCACAATGGGATTCCAACCATGGATATCATTTTTCACACGAAACGAAGAGCCCAATGGAGGAAAGCATGCTTAGATACACTTTCCATCTCCTCCACGAGGAAAACCGCACATGGGCTTATTATTTGTATTTCCCCCTCCCAGCTCTTCCAAGCCACTGCCACTATCACCATTTACAATAACGGTATTATCCTCATTCAAGCCACGGACCGCAGTCTCAATCTCCTAGACAACATGTTCCCCAGCATTAAAAGAAGAGTGGTCACTCACCAATCCCCTACCCAATTGATCCTCATCTCCAGCACATCAGATGCCACATCTCCCACCCTATCTGATAACCCTGCCCCACCAGTACCCCATCTTCTATCCATACCTGACTCATACTTTACCCCCACCCAGTCCACCCCTTCCTCCAACCCACAGCACATCACACCTCCGAACATACTCACCCCGCCGCCCAGCTCATTGGATACAGATCACGCATCCACTGAGGAAAGGAACCCCCCCCCCTGGACCACGATCTCAGCTCTGCACCTAACTCCCCCTAACGCATTCCCCCACCGCTTAGCTCATCGGATTCAACGTACTCCCACCCGCTAGATATGGAATCCCCTCAGACCAAGATCCTTGCCCCCCCCTCTAACCGCATCCCCCCAGAATCATCTCTCCCACTACTTCAGCCTTGCCACATAATGTTGCACATTACACCCCCTCACCCCATCTCGCCCATTCCCCCCCTAGTCATCTGCTGGCACATAACACCCCCTCACACCATCCACACCCATAAAAGCCCCCCCATCAAATTGCTTAGCTCATCCAACCACACCCATAATTCATCCACCAATTATGCCAACTCTCCATTCACCACTACGCCTACCCACACTCGACCACTCACTCAACCCAATCACTACGCAGCCTTCCACATGCATTCCACAGTCACCAACCTCATATATCAGCGCACCAGACCCTAGACTGGATGAGATTATGATTGCACTACATCAAATCAAAATCGAATTCCAATCTTTTAAGGATGTGCTTTCAAAACAATCCCGGCACACAACTCTTCCAAGTACTCTGATTGCTAGAGAACGCCGGAGCCACCCTTCTCTAATATCGAAACCTACCCTACTCAGCTGTAAAACAGTCCCCCTCCGTAATGCAGTAACACGCCCAACGCGTTGCACCAACCCGCTCTCCGAGAGCGATCTCTTCTCTCTTCTTCACTCGTACGAACCCAAACTCTCAAACACCTTAATTCCTACTCAGATGCCCATTCCTACTATCCCTCCCAACCCTTACAGGCCCTCCATACAAAACAAGAGAGGCATCATCGATAATAACCTTAGAAGAGTCCCTATCACTCACGATCCCACCTCCCCCCTCACCATTCCCCGTCTCAAATGCATACTCCTAAATTGTAGAACTGCCTCTAGACAAGCAGCAGACATAGCCGACCTCATCATCTCACAAGAGCTTGACTTGAATATATTAACCGAAACCTGGCTAACAGAATCCTCCACTCCACTCCTCGACATCCTAGTGCCCCCCCAATTATGACATCATGAGGCTAGACAGAATCGAAAAGATAGGTGGTGGTATCGCCTGCATACATTGGAGCAATATTACTGTAAACAGAGCCATATCCTCTGTCTTTACCTCTTGCGAATATTTATGCCTCAACCTTAGCAGTAATGGCAAAACAATATGCTCGCTACACATCATCTACCATCCACCTAGAGACAAGCTCATCTTCACCGAACACCTCATGGATATAATCTCCTCGAACACCGGGTGGCAGAATACACAAATATTCCTGGGCGACTTTAATCTCCATTGTGATGACCACAATGACGATGTGGTTAATAGTCTTAAACAGTTCCTTGACGACGTTACCCTGTCCAAAATGTGTAACAGCCCTACACACAAAAAAGGGTCAATCCTGGATTTAATAATCTCCAAAAGTGACGCCATTCAGTTGGTCTCGATCCAACCCTGTGACTGGTCAGACCATTTTATTATTAACTTCTTTATCAACGAAACTCTGAAATTGAACTCGGTTCAATCCACGAAACCAAAGATTTGGAAAAGAGACCTAAAAAAACTAAACCCCAACACTATACCCGCTGCCTGCTCTAACCATCTCCTGCCCCCCGCAGGCTCCTCCGACGTACATGATCTCACCAACCAATACTTCAACTCTATGACCTCGTTAATTAATGAGGTAGCCCCCTTACAATTAAATAGAGTCTCCACTAAAGATTCTAAGCCCTGGTACAATACAACGGTCTTCTTAACTAGGATAGACGGTCTCTCAGATCTCATGAACACATTTGGAGAAGAGTTCCATCTTCGTTTCACCATAAGTCTCTTAGGAGAAAAAGAAACACGTACTATAGAAAGATCAAGCGCACTAAAGCTGACTTCTTTAGCTACCAACTAGACCAAGCCAAACAAACTCTTTGAGCTCATCAAAACCCAAACTAAGGATGCTCCCCAACAACTTCAAAACTTAGCTAGCTTGCAACCCAACTGTGAAGAATTCTCTGACTTCTTCAGGCAGAAAACTGACAACATTAAGAAGGAGCTTTTAAATGACCTAGTACTACATGCCAGACCGCTGATGACCATCGCACTTGCACCCCCTTCAGCATCACACCAAATCACTTCAAAGCATCACTGAAAAAACAACGCAGCATGGTCATCCTTCGATACCTATTCGGAAGAAGCTTTAGTCAAGATTCTCACTACTCTAAAACTGTCCAATCACTCCTCTGACCCTCTCCCTGCAAATTCTGTCAAAGCCTTGACCCCATGGCTTTTGAGCCTTTGGACCAAAATTATTAACAGTTCTCTACAACTAGGCTGTATCCCAGATACCCTCAAAATTGGACAGGTCTCTCCTATACTAAAGAAACCCTCAGCTGACCCGTCTGACCTAAACAACTATCGTCCTATCTCCAATATTCCTACTTTGGCCAAACTACTGGAAAAATGCGTTCATCACCAACTCAGTAAGCATATTGATCACTTCGACCTGCTTAACAAACACCAATCAGCTTCAGGGCAGGCCATAGCACCGAATCAGCCATGACTCATATCATTGATGATGCGCTTCAGATCCTAGATCAGAACGGAGCATGACTTGTCATCTTGCTAGACCTATCTTCAGCCTTTGATACGGTTAAACATGAAAACCTGATAGATATACTAAAACATAGAAGGAGGCTATTTGGATCTGTACTAAACTGGTTCACCTCCTTCCTCCATAACCGAACGCAAAAATTCAAGGTCAACAGCATTCTCTCCAATCCAGTACTAGTCACGTTAGAAGTCCTTCAAGGCTCATCACTATCTCCGACATTGTTCAATCTCTTCCTGGAACTCCTCACGAAATTTCTTCATGCATCTAACGTCCAATTTCACATGTATGCGGACAACACACAACTCTATCTCAAGACTCATTCCTTAGAAGACATTACAATGCTTAACACAACGCTCAGGAACACCCAGATTTGGCTGGCAGAAAACCATCTCAAATTGAACGCCCAAAAAACTGAATTCCTCCTTACTGCACCACCCGCCAAAGTCCCCATGATGCAAGACCTGGTCAAACATATTACTGCATTCAACGTCCAACCTAACATTGTAGACTCAGCTAAATCCTTTGGAATAACTCTTGACAGCAACCTTTCCATGCAGAAACACATTAGTAATGCAATAAAAGGAGCAAACTTCCAGATAAACACGTTGAGGAAGCTGAAACCATTTTTGGCAGCAAACGATTTTAAGCTGGCAGTTCAAGCGCTTGTTATCCCGAGGGTGGAGTACGGAAGTGTTTCCTTGTGTGGCCTCCCTAAAGCGACAACAGCACCCCTAAGAGCCTCAATAAATGCAGCAGCGAGACTCATCACTGGCTCAAAGAGAAGCTCTCACATTTCCCCAGACTTAAAAGCCTTGAACTGGCTACCGTTTGAAGACAGAATTCACCTAAAAATAGCATGCATGACTCATAAGGCCCTACACCACAAAGCACCCATTTACCTCGCACAGAAGTTGACGATCTCGGGTGGGACAAGAGCTTCAAGAAACTCTGAAAACCTGCTACTGAAACCCTAAAGATTCAACAGGAAGAAAACATATAAACAAACCTTCTCTGGGATGGCGCCCAGGATTTGGAACTCACTGTCCCCAGAAACCAGACTAAATGCTTCTACCGTTTCATCCAAAAAGGAAGTGAAAGAGTTCCTCATGGCGAAACTCACCTACCCATAGTCCAAGGTATCTCTGGGACCAAGCACCCCCTTTCCTTTGACACCCACTTGGACAAAGGGCCTCCAGACTTTCTAGGATGCACGCTGTCCGCGACCTAACTCAACGCTCTCATGTTGTTCCCTAATGCCTCACTTTTGTACTATGTGTTTTGTATTCTCGATGCGCCTACAGTTACGCGTTTGTATACCCAGCCTGACGATTGTAAAGCGCTCTGATATCCACAAGGATCTTGTTTGCGCTATATAAGACCTTCAAATAAATAAATAAATAAATAAATGGTATGATTTGTAAAGGGAGTATGCGATGTAATGGAATGCGCTGTAAAGGTCATTTTTCGAAATGCAATGTAGTGTCATTCGATGTAATGGAATGCATTGTAGTGGATTTTGCGATGTAAAAACTGCGTTGTAAGTGCATGCGTTGTAAATGTATGCGTTGTAACGTCATACATTCAAGTTCACCTTCTCTATTTTTCAGAATGTTTTTATGGTCCAGGGGGTAGAGACATTTACCCCCAGATGCATCAACAACCCAATTTGCGATTCCTTAATAGCGAAAAATACTGATTCGCTATTAAGGAATTGCAAAATGGAATGCATCAAGAAATCACTTAAAAAATAGCGATTTCTTAGAATTCCTTAATTGTGACTCGCAAATTGCGAGTCGCAATTAAGGAATACCTCCCCATTCATTCCTATGGGCCTAGAGGCCCATAGGAATGAATGGTACGAGAATCTCAATTTGCGAATCGCAATTAGCGATTCGCAAATTGAGATTGCGATTTCAAGGGTGCAGGACACCCTGTTGCACCCCTGAAATTGATATGTGCACATATGTTGCGCACACACATGCCCTTAAGGCATGTGTGAGCGCGACATGAAACTTTGAAAAATGCACTTTAGTGCATTTTTCAAAGTTTTTGCAAATTACCATGAAGTTGTACTTCATGGTAATTTGCGTGCCCTATTAGCGAATTCGCTATTTTAAAAACTTTCATGCATTGCATTTAAGGAATCTCAAATTGAGATTGCTTAAATGCAAATAATCGCAATTTAGCGATTTCTAAAATTGCGATTTTTGCATTTGGGATGATGCATCCCAAATGCAAAAATACCGCTCGCAAAGGGCCAGATTGATGAATCTGGCCCTAAGATTGTTAGAACTGACAGAACTAACCCCCAGATACATCAACAACTGTAACGGGGAGGACCCGGATCCTCCGCCTGGCTTACCTGTCTCCCCTCTTTTTAAACAGCACACAGGGGCCTGGAGAGACACAGATGTTCTCGGCGACCCAGAACCGGAAGAGAGTGGTGAGCCCTGTTTCTTTAATTGGGCGGAGTTGGAACAGGACGACGTCACTTGGCACACCCCCTCATCACAGGTAAAAGCCGCCCAGGAAATCACACAGGTGTGTGTTACACCCGGAGGCGACGGAGGTGAGAGAGACGGAAGGCGAGGTGAAGAGGAGGACGAGAACGGAGTCGAGTGGAGGTTGGAGACTAAGGAAGAGGAGAGGCGGGAGCATCGGAGAGGAGACGAAAGCGGAGCGGAGTTGAGTCAGGAGGCGGAGAGGAGAGAACATCGGAGGACGGAGGCGGAGTGGAGAGAATATCGGAGGACGGAGGCAGAGAGGAGACCGGAGGCGAGAGAACATCAGACGACGGAGGCAGAGCGGAGCTCGGAAAGCGGAAGGTCCAGAGGAGCAGAACCCAGCAAGCCAGGAGGCCAACAGGAAGGCGCTTTGCCCAGCCACGCTTCAAGGGAAGTGTGGCTACCAGAGGTACGATCAAGGCTTTCGGGCTGGGCGGGCTTTAAGTGGGTTAAATCCCCATAAAGGCTACGTGTTCGCATCCCGTGCACTACCCCTCCCTCACTACCCGGCACCGTGGACCTTAGTTGACTAGTTGTGCACGTGTGTTTCCTCACCCCCTTCCCCCGTTCTAGTAGGCAAGACGGTTAACTAATACGCCGCTGTCTTTCTTCCCTGCATTAACGAGACGCCACGACATCGTGGAGGAAGAGGTCCGGACCACCAGTCCCAGAAGACACCGGGACGAGCGGCGGAAATCGACCGAGAGACGCCAGCAAAGACACACTGAGGATTCTGAAAGCCCCCTGCCCTACTACAGGAAAACCATACACCGAAAACGGACATTTAAGTTAATAAAACCTGCGTTACCCAAACTACCGGTGTCAGTAAGTCTATTCGAGGGCGAGGTGTCCTTGCCTACACCAGCGCCAATCAGTAAGGGCGAACCCGGAGCGCCACAGCAACCCAATTTGCTATTCCTTAATAGCGAAAAATACCGATTAGCTATTAAGGAATTTCAAAATGGAATGCATCAAGAAATCACTTAAAAAATAGCGATTTCTTAGAATTCCTTAATTGCAACTCACAAAATGCGAGTTGCAATTAAGGAATACCTCCCCATTCATTCCTATGGGCCAAGAGGCCCATAGGAATGGATGTATGACGTTACATCGCATGCTTTTACAACGCATGTCATTACGACGCAGGTTTTACAACGCAAGTCGTTACAACAACTTGCGTTGGGGGGCGCTGGATAGTGAATAGTTTAATTTACTATTCCAACTCCAGTCCCCGTGGATAGTAGGGAAGGTGTTGGATAGTAATTAAACTATTCCCTATCCTAGAGCGCCCTCCAGCGCAATTCGTTGTAATGACTTGCGTTGTAAAAGTTGCGTCGTAATGGTAGTGCGTTGTAAAGGATGTTTCCCGTAGGAACGAATGGTAAGAGAATCTCAATTTGCGAATCGCAATTAGCGATTCGCAAATTGAGATTGCGATTCCAACGGTGCAGGGGTGTCCAAAGGACACCCTGTTGCACCCCTGAAATTGATATGTGCACATATGTTGCGCACACACATGCCCTTAGGGCATGTGAGTGTGCAACATGAAACTTTGAAAAATGCACTTTAGTGCATTTTTCAAAGTTTTTGCAAATTACCATGAAGTTGTACACTATTAGCGAATTCGCTATTTAAAAAACTTTCATGCATTGCATTTAAGGAATCTCAAATTGAGATTCCTTAAATGCAAATAATCGCAATTTAGCGATTTCTACAATTGCGATTTTTGCATTTGGGATGATGCATCCCAAATGCAAAAATACCGCTCGCAAAGGGCCAGATTCTCAGAATCTGGCCCTTTGCGAGCAGATTTTTGTTTGATGAATCTGGCCCTGAGTTTTACTCTTTTAGTGCCATGGACGTTTTCTTCAGAGACCAAAGGGTCCCTGTCATTGGCTTGAATAATGATAATACAATTAATGTTGTTGGTGGTTGGGTTTTACTGGGAGAGGGAGAAGCTTCATATCTGCCAGCCTCTGAGCACTTATTTATGGTGAAACTGGACCAGTCTTTAACATGTCTAGGTTAGCTGTAAGAAGGTGGTCAGTCTTAGCAATTTTGTTTTTGGGCTGAGTTACACATCAGCAATGGGGAGTTCTGTTTTTGATCTCACAGTGGCATCTTTATGAGTTTTTCTAGCATTTTTGGATATTAGGTTGGCGGGTGCTGCATGGAGAAGCTCTCTTGTAATTGGGGACTGTTCCTTACTCTGGTGCTCATTGTGCTTCCATGATACGCGGGGGAGGAAGGCATTCCCTTGTACCCAGCCTACAGCAGGATTGCTAGACGTTTGCAGGACAACAGGAGATGGGTTGGGATTCTGAAACCAAACATGAAGTACTGGAGCATTTCGTGAATAGCCTGGTAGGATTCCACCCCAGAGTGATAGAGGACCTGAAGCTTGGAGATGCTGTTAAACTATCAAGAGAAAACTTGATGGAGTTCACTCAGAAGTGACAGAACATTTGAAGCTAAACCATTAAGAGTGTACCATATGGCGTCCCTCCAGAAGAGACTAAGCACTCATTCATTGCATGTGCTGTCAAACCACCAAAGACATACTCTCAGAATCCACCCAGCAGAGAGTGTTTGATTGCATAATTAAAACACCTATAAAGTATTTCATCAGGTCTACCCAGACTGGCTTAGGACCTTCTGATTCAAAGCACTGTTAAAATACAAAGAGAGTACTATAAGAGGCCTAGCCAGGAGCGACAAAGGGCCGGCTGTAAGGAGATATTGATAAATCAACAAGGACGTACAATGGTGTACACACTCAGGAGGGAAAGAGCACCCACCCATTAGAGGCACCTAAGACTGAGAACAGCCAGAGAAGGAAGGCCCTGCCTGGTCTTGAGAGTGGGAAGACACTACTGGGACCCATCCTTAACCTTACCTTATGGACTTTACCTGGACACCCAGATTGGATGCCCTGGAGAGGTTATGTGCGTCTGATTGTAGGAGGTGGGAAGCCCTGCAATCCACAGCACACTTCATTTGTCTGGTGATCTGTGTTGTTGAACCTGGTTGGAGGGTGGCCTTGGATTTAGCTGCCAGAGGTGGGAAGGAGGATGGCAGGCCATTCTCCATATGTGGGCCTTTCTATGTTGTGGTGTCACTTATTGATCCTCCACAGCTACCCTACGTTGACTGATTCTCAGCGGAGTAACTTAACGTCCTCCATCTGAAAGAGAAAGTACTCCTTAAGTGGAGTGCAGCCCTTTCAAGGGCTACCTGTGCTTTTATATATCTATTCTAAACACTGCTCTAGCTCTTGCTGTTTTACATTATAAGTCAGCTCGTGGCCTGACCGGCACGCCCTCTACACGTGTCCTCTTGGTGTTACCAGGTCATTCCTGCTCAAGTACTACCTAAATGGTAGCAAAACAATACATATCAGCAAAAAAGGGAAGGAATTGTGGGAAATCAGCTTTAGAACAGGCCCTGTGTTGACCGAAGTTACCCCCAATGGGCACTGGGGCTATAGCACAGCCACGATTCCACCTAAAGCCAACAAGTGTGTGGCACGCACGGCATAGTGGCTTGAGTCTTTGTAGGGTGTTATGTGGCACCTGGAGGAGCATGGCAGGGTAAAATACATTCAAAAACAGCCATGCCACGTTAAACAACCTAGGGACAGATTTACAAGAACGGGCGCATCTCTGCATATTAGCAAGGTGAGTCAGCTAAATTGCGTGATGGTTAAAAACCCTTTCGCCACCATGGAACTTTTTTGCATTGCATTTGCAGATTCATGCCGGGTTTTATGATATCCAGATGATTTTCCTTACAAAGACTGCATTTTCTAAAATCCTTGACATTGTAGCATATAACAACGCTAATTTACAGGGTCCTGGAAGACGGTCTGCATTTAGCTTAAATTCCTGATACATGCGGGTTTTGTGGCAACCATTATGTTCTTCCCTCAAAACCACTAATTCCTCATCTTCGCTGCTTCGTCTCCGCTTTTACAGATCAAGGCATCCGAGGCTGACAGGTGTCCTCTAGTCTAGATCCCAAATGATGAATGTGAACAGCAGTGAGCTAATCTAAACCCTCTGCTTCCTTCAGTCCAGTGTTGGTCATTGTAGCAGCTTTCCTGTTTTGTTGACCCTTTATTTCCAGACTTCCTTATTCCAGAGATATTGCTGAACATTGTTAGCTGAGTTTTTTTAATCCTGGGCTACTGGTATTTCCTTAACCTGAACTATATATAGTGCACCCCTATTTCTAGAACAAACATTATTGTGCTGTATCTCTATCTTCTTGAGTTTACACTATTTAAAAGCTCTTGATTCCAGAAACGTTCACTTATTGTGTAGTTTCCCTTTCTCAGTCTTACAAATATTCTGCCTTCCCACCCAGCAGCTTTAGTTCCAAGCTTCCTAGTATGATTTGCCTGCTTGTTTTCTGCTAGATGTTCTCTTTGTTCTCCCTTCTTTCCTGTTAAGATCTACTCTCCTCTAGATCCGTATATATTGTGATTGACTAATCACTAAATTCTCTGCCTGAGCAAAACTAGCTATGTACATATAAATCAAATAGGCATGAAACACACTTTGATACAGAATCAGTAAATATAGAGCAGATATTTTCTTTAGATCTTCTTTTATTTCTTCGTTATTCTTTCAGTCACTCAGTACCAATTTTCAACATATAGTATTCATTCTCATTTGCCTTGCCAACACGTGTTTCGTCCAGCTTTACAGCAATAGGACTTCATCAGGGCTAAAAAGATTAAGTAAAACATACATTTAGTTACTAATATATGCATCACAAAATACTTCACTATTGAGAATCACATTTCATGTGTCCCTAAAGATGCTATCTGATATGTATAGCTAGTGACTCTAATTAAGAAGCTTCAATATACTCCCCATACTAGTACTAGTATCAACAAGAAGATACATCATGATTATTAACTATATCCTAGTTATTGATACTACCAGAGTGAACAATTTAATCAGTACAGGTATAGGAGTGCACAAATTACAGGTTTACTAAAGGAAGATCACAGAATAACAAGATGAAAAATTGAAAAATTGAAAATAAATTTCACATACTAAACAAGGATTCTAAAAACAACATACACCACTTATTATGCCAGAGAAAGCTCTATATTTATCAAAACAATCGAGTAAAAACGAGTCTCTATCTAATCATTAGGATACTATATAAATCTGATACTATTATTGATGCTAGACTTACCATTGACAATCTATTAATCTGTGTATTGGTGAAACCAAGAGTCAAGTTTGATAGTTAAAATCCTAGGAAGATATATAATTTAATATTTTAGTACTTCTATTCATATATAAAGAAAGGTAAAAAATCAACAACTAATATTACATTATAAAGTATGCCAGACTTATCAGTATGAACCTTATCGGAAATAATGAGAGTTAATTAATAGCGGACTAATTTTGTTAAAAGGAGGCCCTTTAAACATTCCATATTAGAGAAGGTTATTACGATATGGTGTATTACCTAGGCCTTTAAAGTTACAATCCTCACAATATCTGGCAATTCAAACGTCGTAACGATATAGATTCAATAATCCTAAACACATCAAGTAAAGAGCAAATTGTCAGCAACAATATTACGTTTCATCATGGGGCAATTGTGATCCTCAAAGCAATCAACTAATATGGTACACGATTTCAAATCAACCCTAAATCTGAAAACTTCCTTAGTTATCAAATTACGCTGACATGATGAAAACTACTTTATATCGCTCGTATAACATTTAGTTCCAAAGAATTGAGATTAAAATAATGTCTGATAATTCTGCTAAAGCATACTTAAACGTCCAAGTACCGCAACCATAATTGAGAAGGACAACGTACCTCCACTATTGTTAGTAATCCGTTACATAGAGTTTGCTATATTCTGAATAAGGGCCACGTATTAACAAATCTTCAGTCTACAAAGTAAAAGGAAATAAAAGGATGAAAATAAATATTCCTAATTATTATAACGCTTAAAATTAGTTATACCTAAAATACGGTCTCACCTGTTATATTATTTAAAGCACAGCACTTCGGGGGTCAGCATGGTAACGGCGTCTAGCATCGTCGCCATCTTGGTGCAGTCTATTTATACCTGAAATTGCTTCACAAAAAGCGAGAAAGGACATGTACCTCGAATTCGTTGTTTTAATCCTTAGTCTCAAGAAAAGGAATAAAGAATATATATATAAACTCTAATATCCTTAGTTTTGTTTGATTATTTAATATTATATTAGTCGTCCCGGTATTCGAAAAAATTATTAACAACGTGAATAAATTTAAAAATTAACTACTATCGTTCTGTGTCATCGTATATCCTTATAAATATCATCTATTTTATAAACGTTAACATATATTAATTTAGTGCTACTAACAATATAAGTCGATACATGTCATCATTTATGTCAAACATAGGGGTTAGAAAATGACGCAAATAGTTGGCGCCATCTTAACACTGTGTTACAAGCTTAGTATCCATATATAAAAAATGACTTAGATCAACGTATTAAAAAATATATATATTGTGATTGACTATTTGGTTCTCTTCTCTTTCCTTACTGTTTTCACTGTGCATGTTCCTGTGTGATCGCCATGATTCATTGGCACAGCTAACAACCTAGATGGTGTTTCTCATCTACTGTGAGCATTGTCTTGATATTTCTATAACATCACCAAAGGTATCAGCAACACAGACCTTGCTGTATATCCTACATGTGGATATTTACAGTCAGCATGTGAAACAGCAATTGTGAGTGAGGGACTTACTGAGATCAATTCTTACCCTGTAGAACTCCCAAGTGCTTTGGACCACATCATCTTTACTAATAATGCTGTCTGTATGTCTTGCACACCCAGGGTGTTAGTTATTCTGAACGCTGAATTGCTTCTTGAGTGTCTGTACCTTCTGAGCTTTAACTTTCTTGTTATCCTGTTCAGGGCTTTTTCATTGAATCTCTTTTCTCCACTGGCCCCCTGTCTGTCCTTTGGCATTGGTCATAAAAATGTTTTCTTTATTTTGTGTACTCTGCCATCAGTCCTTGCCAGACTCTTTGCATGTGCAGCTGGTAATAACCTTCTAAATCAGTTATGGAAGTACAGATTTTGTCCTTGTGTTTTCCATAACAAAACAATGTACAATTAAGAACACAGATGATAAGAATAAACAATGTAAAAGGAAAGAAAAAACGAAAACCTAAATTGAGTGTGCAGTTGGGGGAATCTGGTGTGATTCTCAACCAGAAAGATGAAGTATAAACCTTTAGGGAAGACAGGTGGAGAGCAATGTTCTAGGTCTAAGTTAAGAATAAGGGTCGCGGGATTGAATAATGTGGTGTATTTGGCATATGTGTACTCTAGAAACTTTGCTCTATCTAGTATTGTCTCTCTTTAGTTACTAGGATTAATATTCTAGTCTCATCTCACACTTGAGTTACCAACTATTAGGTTGTTGGCCTCAAACTAGTGGACCCCAAGTAAGATGGGGTCGATTCAAGGGATTCATCTTCCAAGTCTGTTTCCTGTTCAAGCCCCTTTCCTTATTAGGGTGGGCATGTGCTGCGCCATCCCCCACCCCCTCAATTAGCCTTCATAACATTTGTAGGGTTTCCATACTTTCTTGACGCAATGCATTTTATCCAGCAAATTGGCTGATACAGTTTCCAGAGTATAAACATGCAAAAATGTTCACCACCACAATTCCAAAGGTAGATGGGATTATTGTTTCAAAAAACGAGCTAGTGCTATTCTCCCTGCTGTTCAAATAATATGTTTAAGGTTTAGGAAGGGTCAAGGGTCCATGTGTATCATTCCTAATTGTGATATCGCAAGCGCCGAAATTCGCAGAATATTGGTGTTTGCGGTCACAATTGGGTTCAGTGCTATGTATGAAAGAAAAAACGCCTCGCAAAATAAGGAATCGCAAAATTTGTGATTCCCTATTTTGCGATTGCATTTAAGGAATCGCAAATTGTGATTTCTTGAATGCTATGTAAGAAACACAGAAAAAGTGAAATTTGGCCTTAAGGAATCACAAATTACCACCGACTTCTAGTTGGTGGTAATTTGCAATTTCTCTGAAAAATTCACTTTTTGGCATTTTTCAAAGTGCCATGTGGCGCACATACATGCCCTTAGGGTGTGTATGTGTGCCACATGTGCACACATGCACATTTCAGGGGTGTAACGGGGTGTCCTTTTGACACCCTGGCACCCTTGAAATTGCATTCTTAATTTGCGATGGGAGGAGACAGCAGTCAAAGGACGCGAGAGAGAAGATGACCGCAATAAAGAACCACAGAAAGAAAATTGATAAGAGGTAAAGTGCAAATGATAAAGTCATCAGCAGGCAAACAGGTCTGGGTTTTATGTACCAACAAATGTAAAAACGGACATTGACAAATCCTGTTTGCTTGCATTGTGTGCATAAATGTTATCATATTAAAACCTGTCCTACTGTCTTTGCCAATGCTGGGAAAAAGTAGAAAAACATACTGATTGTTGTTGATAATGTGTATAGAAGAAAAATAACAAATGTGACAATCAGCATAGTTGAGTTTATTTTTCAGGTTTAGAAAACTCTCTTGTGCAGTCAATGGAAGCAAGTAATGAAAGGCAGATTGATACTTCACCAGCTGAAAGCTTGAAATAAGAGAGTAACACTCCTCTGGGTGGCGCTAAACTGAAGCCCACTCTATAAAAATGATGTCTTCAAGACAGCTGGGCTATCATCAAGCCAGACCAGAAAGGAAAGTGCACCTTACCAAGAGATACCATTATTATAAAACATTTTTTAATTGTCATGTACCAACAGTCGATGGAGTTTGTCAATCACTGACATACTAATTTGGGGGTCATTTAGAATATGTAGAAAGATGTAAAAAAAAACTGGTGAAATGTGTGAAACGTGGTTTTTAGTTCATTTAACCCTTTTATGGCATTAAGAGAAAAGTCCTGCATTCCATGACTTTTAGCACCAGAGCACACACAAAAAGCTGGTGTTAATTTTACGCCAATAATTGCAGAAAAAGAGACAGAAACAATGCTTACACATGTATTTAATAATGTAATGTCACGATAAATGGTTGTAGTAAACCTATGATGAAATTGTGGTATAAAAGCAAAACATCCAACATATGGTAAATCACTCCAGCAGTGGAGTGGTGTTTATTTTTGGGGTGGGCGGAACTTGCAGAGTTACCTAAAACTCCACAAGATTCCGGTACGTCATGCTGTTGACACTGATTTTTAGTGCCAGGAGCTTGACCCATGCTGTAAAATCAGCGCGAACGGCACCACACGGTGTGGAAGAAGGCACTGCTTCTTTCTCCCTCTCGAGTATTGAAAGGAAGCAAGACTGCACAGCGTTGAGATGGACTTCCTTTATTAACGTCCAGACGCCAGCTCTCCCGGCAGCAACTGCCGTCCCAGGAGTTCCACATACCACATCACAGAATACTACCACGAGCGCGCTCGTGGAGACAGTATTAAAGAAACAGTACTTCCCAACACATCCCCCTTCCCTCAATTGATTACAATAAACAAAATGAATAATCACAATTAACCCACCCCTTCCTTAAAATAAATAAAATACATGTTTTGGTTGAATAAGTAATACACTTTAGCAGAAACAACTTCATGACTGAATTACATGTATGATAAATAATTGTTCAGTTAGTGACAAAATCTCGAAACTTTCCAGGAACTACCTTGCGCCTGGTGGAACATCGTTTAGTAATTGTATCATTTGGTTCAGCATTTGGGTTAGAAGCAGGTAAAACTCGAGGATAGGTACTAGGAGACAATAAACTCGAGTTAGAGGTGGATAAATCACAAGACTTTAAACCAAATTTGCTCTTTATGAACTCCAATTTGTGTTTAGGTATGATAGAAACACGAGATTTGTTCCAAATTTTACCATTCTCCAGAATTACTACATGGTCCTTAACTTCCTTGACTAGAACGGGAGGGGAAAAACGAGCCAATCCTTTACGCAAGAGTACAGGTTTCCTGATTCTCACCCAGTCTCCCGACCGCACTGGAGATGATCTAAAACTACCCTGAGCATAGTTGGCTTGAGTACAAGCTCTAATATCAGCCACCTTGCCTAGTTTGACTACATCAACGTTTTTCCTCGCCATCCAATCCTTGTTCAATTCCGAACCTGCTACTCTGCCTCTGAGTAAAGTAAAAGGTGAGACACCTGTGCTAGAATTGGGGGTAACTCTCAACGCCCACAACATGTCGGAAATTATTTTCCTCCAATTCAAACCATTGATGTTGGCTAATTGTAATTGATCTTTGATCACGCGGTTCAACCGTTCAACTAATCCATTACTTGAAGGGTTATATAAAGAGGTGAGAATGTGCTTGATCCCTTGAGATTTAAAATAACTTTCCATTTCACTCGACACCAATTGAGTGCCATTATCAGACACTAACTCTTCTGGCAAACCTTCCCGCAAAAAAATTTCTTTGAAGAAATTGATAATGGTAGCAGAATTTATGCACTCCACAAATTTAACTTCCGGCCATTTTGACATGTAGTCAATCAAAACTAGTACATATTTCGGAGTCACTCCAAGATTGTAAAATGGACCGGCCACATCAAACGCCAATTTATGCCATGGCAATTCCTTAACCTGTATAGGAGTCACAGGAGAGGGACTAGTAACTTGGGACTTATCACTAAGAACACAAGCACTACAATCACGAACACAGTGTTCGATCGCCTTGTCTACTCCAGGCCACCAAAAATCTTCACGTACTCTTCTTTTCATTGCACGAATGCCCAAGTGACCAACGTGAGCTAAATCCAAAACCCTTTTGCAAAGAGCTTCCGGAACTACCAATAAACCACCCCTTCGTAAAACACCATCGATTAAAGACAGCTCATCACAAACCCTCCTGAAAGGTACCAAATCTGAAGACAAGGACTTGTCGTCGGGCCAACCATTGATCAAGTAATCCATTACGCAGCATAAATTCCTATCTTCAGTTACAGCCAACTTCCAATCAGTTTCCGACAGCGTAGTGTCAACTTCCGATATTGAACTCACTGCACACACTATTTCCAAATCCTCACTATTGTCCTCCAAATTATCATGAGGGAGAGGCAACCTGGACAAACAATCAGCCACATTGTTCCTTATTCCAGGGACATATTCCAGATGATAATCAAACTCACTAAGTCTGTATTGCCATTTAGCAATGCGAGGAGAAGCCCTCCCACCAACTTTAGTAGTGAAAAGATCCACAAGAGGCTTATGGTCAGTCTGGAGTATGATGTGATTTCCCCAGAGAAAATTCCTGAAATGTTGTACACCCCACCATAAAGCCAACGCCTCTTTTTCAATGGTTGAATATGTGCTTTCCGCTCCACGTAAAGTTCTGGAGGCAAAAGCAATTACTTCTATTTTACCATCCAACCTTTTCTGTGAAAGAACCGCCCCAAGACCCACATTGCTGGCATCGGTAATTACTATACATTGGTCATTGATATTGAAAAGTTTGAGAGGACGTGCTTGTACAATCGCATTTTTCAGCAAGGTAAAATCATTAGCACATTCTTGTGACCAATCGTACTTGACATTTTTCTTTAGCAAATTCCTTAAAGACACAGTTCTATCAGAAAAATTTCGTACAAACTTGGCGTAATATTCAACTAGTCCCAAAAAGGAACGCAGTTGATCCTTGTTCAATGGTTCTGGTGCATTTTGAATGGCATCTAACAATTTCATTTTTGGTTCCACTCCCTTGGCTGAGATGTGGTGACCCAAATAATCTACACTATCCCTGAGAAATTCGCACTTGTCTTTTCTTAATGTCAAACCAAATTTTCTTAAAATTTCTAAAACTGTTCTTACTCCGTTATTATGTTCATCCACAGATTTCCCATAAATGAGAATGTCATCCTGAAAGAAGGCGACTCCCGCAGTATTTTTGAAAAGATTTCCCATAAGGCGTTGAAAAACTGCGGAAGCCGACGCCAGTCCAAACGGCATTCTCAAATAGCGGAATGCACCTTCAGGAGTCACAAAGGACGTGAGGTGTCTTGAATCTTTGCTCAATACAACTTGGTGATATGCCGAAAAAATGTCTAGGGTGGTAAAATACTTGGCACCTTCTAATGTAGATAGCATCTCATTAATATTAGGTAATGGTTGTCGATCAACCCAAATGCAAGCATTTAGGTCACGCAAATCCACACACATCCTAAGGGACTTATCAGCCTTGCGCGCTAAAACTATGGGAGACAACCACTCTGATGCCTCTATAGGTTCAATTACACCCAAGAGACGCAATCTCTCCAGTTCATTCTTCAATTCATTTCGCATGCTAAGTGGTACTTTGCGAACTTTGTGTGCCACCGCTTTAGCTCCTTCTTTCAAAATAATTTGGTGCTGAAAACCTTTGAGCTTACCCAATTTGTCGCAAAAAACTTCCGGAAACTCATGCACCCATTCACTATTACAGGAAACACTCAGGGAATGCACAGGTTCAAAATCAGGTATGGAGGCATAATATTGCTTCGCTTCACGTCTAGATAAGACCATATCTTTATGGTTGGGATCAAGGATCATGTTAAGCTCGCCATGTTCGTGCCAACCTAGCAGATTGGTACCGTCTTTGACGACATAAATAATGGAAGATGTAATGTCACCTTTAAACTTGAGTTCACCTCTAAATTTTCCTAATACTTCCACTCTTTTGCCCCCATACGCAAACATTTTAATAAAGGACTGGGACAAAAGAATATTTCCTAGCATGTCTAAGTCTTTAACATTTACTATGGAAAAAGGAGAACCTGAATCCGCTAGAAATTTGACACACACACCATTCACACTAATGGAACAAATTGGGGATTTTCTTCTTCGATATTCATCTATAGATGCTATTTCAACAACACCATCTGCATCCATGGGAGAAGAAGATAACATTAATAACTCATAACGCTCATCTTCATCATCAACATATAGACGTTCATCAATGCTTTTCACCATGTGTGAAGATCCTTTTTGCATACTAGTGGCTTTGCACAAACGTGCCAGATGACCTTTCTTGCCACATTTGAAACAAGATTGGTTAACTGCAAAGCAAAATTTAAAGTTTCCTAAATGAGATCTACTACCACAGCGATAACAAGATAATCCTTGTGCATCATTTCTGGGTTTGTTGGCAGGAACTGAAGGACGAAAAGAATTGGGATTCGATGTCTTACGCTCCAATGTTTTGATTGCCGCTTTGGTGGTGATGGCGTTGATTTCAGAGGATTCTGTTGGGGCCACAACAGTTGATGCAGGAGTACTCATTTCTTTTAAGCAGAACTGGGAATGTTCAACAGATTTGGCTAAAGTCAACGCAGTTTCTAAATCAGGGTCGCCAGAAGATAAAAGTTTTTCGCGCACTTTTTTGTCACTGGTGCGCTCAATGAGTTGATCCCTGATTATTTCATCTCTAAATTCCCTGTAGTTGCAATTGACTGCCAGGATCCTCAAGGCAGCAACGAAATCGTCGATGGACTCTCCTGGCATCTGTGTGTGTTGCAAGAACTTATGACGTTCCAAGACAGTATTTCGTTTGGGACTAAATCTTTTGTCCAGAGTTTTGACCAGGGAAGCATACTCATCCAATATTTGTGCATCACCATCATCACTTGAAATTGATATTCTCACTTCTTCAAGAGGTAAGGTTTCAAGGATGGACCTTCCTTCAGGCCCCAAATTGTATACTAATAGTGCTTTCTTTTTTTTAGATGTGAAAACATCGCCATCAATGGCTTCGATGTACGCGTCAAATGTAGATTTCCATTGCTTCCAGGGCATAGGAGGAGGCCTCGAAGACTGCAAAAAGGGAGGTGGCGAGGTTACTTTTTCCATTTGCGTGGGGAGCTGCTGCCACAAAATTTCTAACAAGAAAATTGTAGACCCCAAAAAGAAAATGTTCCTCTTTTTTTTTTTTTTTGTGTGCTCTTGGAAATATTCTCTTGCCTTAATAGTTTTTTTTTTTTTTTTTTTTATGTGAGTCAGTCCTTGAGAAATTGTCACAGATTTTTTTTTTATCTGTGTTTTATGATGTCATAGTGCGCAAGTTCCGTATTGGTTAGAAGGAACACTGAAATGTGCCCAGGTTGGTCGTGAAAACGTCACAATGCACTTTGAATAGCAGGAACAACCAGCATCACGATGTGCCGAGAATTCTAGTGACAGCGTGCGTCACAAAGGACATGCGAAGGCATAAATGCAGGAGCGCGGGTGTTAACGCGCATTAGAACTCAAATGACGTGACTGATCGCGCATTAAGCTCGAGCGAGAGCACGCGCATCTGCTTGCATTTTTAAATTGTCAAAGGTCGCGTTAGTGCTAAATTATCAGGGCGTTTGAGGCATTTGACAGCAACGAAGCAAAGAATAATTAAAAGTCTTTTAGCAACTCACAGTCCAAGGCTACACTGTTGCCGTGTGAAAGCTGTGCCGCTTTTCTTTTCTTTTCGAGTCTTTTCCGATGTTTCACATGAAAGTCAGGCTGCTCCGTGAACACACAGCAACACTAGGAAGAAGCGAAGCGCTGGACATCGTCGCCAGTGAAAGGAAGCAAGACTGCACAGCGTTGAGATGGACTTCCTTTATTAACGTCCAGACGCCAGCTCTCCCGGCAGCAACTGCCGTCCCAGGAGTTCCACATACCACATCACAGAATACTACCACGAGCGCGCTCGTGGAGACAGTATTAAAGAAACAGTACTGATTTTTAGTGCCAGGAGCTTGACCCACGCTGTAAAATCAGCGCGAACGGCACCACACGGTGTGGAAGAAGGCACTGCTTCTTTCTCCCTCTCGAGTATATTTCCAGCTCGAGCGACACCTTTCACAACACGAGTGTCAGCTTTCTCAACGTAGCAAGCTCCCACAGCTGCACGCGTTCATGAAATCTCGCCGGGATATGGTCTAGTGCTCGATTTTCTTGTTCACCAACTTACAGTTGGCGAGCCACTGCAAGACAAAACTCTGCCATGGCTGAGTTTTTTTGGAACTCCAAATGGAGCCTGGAGTGGGCAAAACTCTGCGAACTCCGTCGTCAGAGGGGCAGAGTTTACTGACCACCCCTACTTTATTTCTACCAATTGACAATGTAGCACAGCATCTCAGCAGTACATAAACAGCAGAATTACAGAAAGTGCTTCCACTGAAGTCCTAAAAACATTTTTCAAACTCTTTAAAGAAATAAGCGTTTACATCTTGCTCAACTCTACTGGGGGCTCTATTGCAATGCCACTGATATCCCCTTGTAACTATTCCGCATAATTACTGATGCCGGGGTGTGACTGGCCTAGTGTTTTGTTATCACTGAGGTAAAAAGAAACCATAGGCTAGGTATAAACACTTGCTTTCTTCTTCTTTATTTCTTTTCCTTTGTATTTCATTCACAAACGTCCTTTACATGAGTCATTCAGTGCATCTTCTCAGTCATCCTCTCTTCTCTTTTCTCCAGGTTAGCCTCTTGTGGACCGGAGTGGCTCAGACAGAAAGAAAATAGGTAACAGGTAAATAGAGGGTTCTTTGATATAGTCAGCTCCAAGACCCCCTATGATATCCATTTCCTCTTCTCCCTACCTTTATATCTTTTTCTTTATACCTAGGGATAGGCACTTCTTTCTTTTCTACTCACATAGCCGATTTGCTTCTAAGGTAAACTTTAAAAGTAAAGTGGGAAAATCAACAAAAAATGTACTTCGGAATGCTAACTATGCATCTGTTAGCTCGACTCCTTTTCATGCAGTTAGTAAGTTTCAATATCTTGCAAAGCTTTCCTGCCTCTTCACTCATGTAATTTACCATAAAGAATGCATTTCTCTCTTGGCACTTCCCCTAGTTATTAGTCCTCCTTGTTGTTAGTGTTATGGGGCATTAAGGAGTTTGTATGGTTAAGGGAAGGGTGCCATTCAGAGGTAATAATGGCTTTTGTGAGTGTTCAAGGACGGTTATCGTTTAGGATTAGTTACAGTTTTTAGGGCTCATGGATTGGCATTATTGAGTGATTGTAAGGGTTTTGTAGAGATCAAAGAAAACCAGCATTAAGGGGATTTTAGGGTTCAGGGAAAGGTAGCATTAAGTGATCAAAAAGAGTTTTTATGATACAAGGAAGGGTAGTGTTAAGGACATAATTTTTTTAGGATTTAAGGATGAGTAGCATTCAGGGGTAGTGACTGTTTTTGAAGTTCTCAGAAAAATAGTATGAAGGCATAGCAAGGAATTTTTACGGTTCATAGAAGGGCAGCGTTAAGCAGTACATAGGGTTTTTAGGGTTCATGGAAGGGTAGTCTTAAGGTGTGATGGGGACTTGTTAGGGTTCTAGGGAATGGGTATTATTAAGAGATCATTAGAGGATATTATGGTTCACGGAAGATAGAGTTAAGGGATAGTAATGTAATTTTTAGGTTCCAGTAAGAGGTTTTCAGGGCTCAGGAAAGAATAGTGGAAAGTGGTAGGAAGGGTTTTTAGGGTTTAGGGAAGGGTAGTGTTAAGGAGTAGTAAAAGGTTTCAAGGTTATTGAAGGATAGTATTAAGGGTTAGTACATATTTTTTAGGGTTCAGTGAAGGATAGTATTAAGGAGTAGTAAAGTGTTTCAAGGTTAGCGAAGGCTGGTATTATGGGTTAGTACATATTTATTAGGGTTCAGGGAAGGGTAGCATTAAGTGGTACTAGGTTTTTTTTAAAGTTCAGGTAGCATTAAGAGGTAAAAGGTTTTATGGTTCCAGGTGGGGTAGTATTAAGGGGTAAGGGTTTGTATGATTTAAAGAAAGGTAGCATTAAGAACTATTAGAACATTGGAATGTTGGGAGCTCCATTGAAAACAATGGAGTGCTCCGGGCTTATAATGGCTGGCATTAGCCTGGAGCACCAACATTCCAATGTTTCTTTGTTCACAGCTCTGGCTGTGAACAAAGGCGTCAGGGAACCTGAGGGGATTCCAATCCCCTCACGCTCCCAAAAGGCTTTGTTTTTTTGTTAGAACATTCTGTCCTCTAGTGACAGAATGTTCTAATAGCCTTATAGCCCTTCGTAGATGGGCTATACCGCTATTAAAGTCCCTCTCCCTTGTTAAAGGCCCTCGCCTTCGGCTCGGGGCCTTTAACGCTGGAGAGGGCCTTTAATAGCCGGTATAGCCCTCTACGGCGGGCTATAAGGCTATAGTAAACAAGTTTTTGGGTTCAAGCATGCGTAGCGTTAAGGCGTACTTTGTTTTTCCGGTTCAGGGAAAAATACCAGTAGGAGGTAGTATGGGCTTCAGGGTTTAGGTAGGTGTAGCTGTAAGATGTAGTAAAGGGTTTTTACTGTTCAAGGAAAAATATTATTAACGAGTAGTTAGGCATGTTTTAGACTTCAGGAAGGGTAGCGTCATGGTGTAACAAGGAGTTTTTATGGTTCAGGAAAGAGTAGCATTAAGGTGTAGAAGGGGTGTTAAAGATTCAAAGAAGGTTAGTGATAAGAGTGAGTAATGAGTTTTTAGTTTTCATGAGAAGGTAGCGTTAAGGGGTAGTAATGTTTTTTTGGGTTAAGTAAGAGTTGCATTAAGGGGAAGTTAGGAATTTTTAGGTTTCAGGGCTGGCAAGCATTAAGTGATTGTAAGGAGTTTGTGGGCTTCAGGGTGGGTAGCTTTAAGAGATTTGTAGGGTTCATGTAAAGCCAGCATTAGGAGATAGTACGGGGATTTTAGGTTTTAAAGAAGTGCAGTCTTAGCAGTTGTAAGTTGTTTTTTGTGTGCTGGGAAGGGTAGTGTTAAGGACCAATATGGGTTTTCAGGGTTCAAATACGGGTAGGATGCAGGGTAGTCACTGTTTTTGCAGTCCAGGGAAGGGTAGCGTGAAGGGATAGCAAGGAGTTTTAGGTTTCATGGAAAGGTAACGTCAAGCTGTAGAAAGCGTTACTAAAATTCAGGGAAGGGTAGTGTTAAGAGGTAAGAGGGGCTTTTTAGGATTCAGGAATGGGTATTGTTAAGGAGTAATAAGTAAGCATGGGCGGATCTAGCGGATCTCGCGTACGCGAATTTGCGTATTTACGGATTCGCAATCCGCAAAAATACGCGAACTCTCGCGGATTTGCGGATTTTTAAATTTTTTGTGTTGGCGCGCGTTCGCGAGGATTTGTGGACCATTTCGCAATTGCGAACTTACTTTTCGGCTCGCAACGGCCGCGACTATGTTGTTTCTACGTCTGGTTTATCATCACAGGTTCACAGCACCCTCTGTTTCACCACTGCCACCCTCTGGTACACCCATGCCACCCTCTGGTACATCCTCACTGCCACCCATTAGGTTTGTTTATCACTGTATATTATGGGGGTGAAAAAAAGCAACCACACCTGCCCTGCTTCAACTGCCATGAATTATTTTGGTGTTGATTAATGTGTCAGTAATTTTGAAACTTCCAGTCTGGCTGGCACCTGCTTCCTTCCTTATCTGTAATTTGCTTTCTGTTGCAGTGAAAGCAAGCACACCTGCCCTTCTTCAACTGCCATGAATTAATTTGGGGGTGATTAATGTGTCAGTAATTTTGAAACTTTCAGTCTGGCTGGCACCTGCTTCCTTCCTTATCTGTAATTTGCTTTCTGTTGCAGTGCTATTTTTTTTCACAGGACCTTTATGGTCTACTTGTAGCTATTCTATGAGCCTGCTGTTTGGGTCATAGCAGGGTCATAGAATAGTTGCAAATAGGCAACTGAACTCTGGAGGGGCCCCTCAGGAAGCACTAGAGTGAATGGTTACTAATGTTAAGTTTGAACTTTTGCACCTGGTGATTGCTTTCAGTTTGGCAAAAATCGTTTTTCTGCAATTTCGCGCTATTCGCGGGGCGCGAATCCGTGCGAGATCGATTTCGGAAGCCGCGAATGCGTGCGAATACATTAATTTTTTGTTTGCGGCGTGTATGTTCGCGTGATTTTTTGCATGTTCGCAAGGCGCTTGTAGTGATACGTTTGCGAACTTACCCACGCGGTCGTACACGGGCGCGGCCATCTTGTTTGCGTGACGTAATTCCGTTTCCGGCCGCTATGTGTAATCTCGCAAAGTGTGCTGCTCGCTAGTACAATTTCGCACGTGATCGCGAGGAAAATCTCGCGCGAACTTACCCACGCGGTCGTGAATGGGCGCGGCCATCTTGTTTCTCATTCATTGCTATGGTTCTGGGCATGCTTTCTGTATCCTCTCTGAATCTCTGCCATCCTTTGCTTGTTTGAAGTTTATTTGATCTATTTTACTTATTATCTATCCCTCTATTTTTCTAGCTCTATATTTTTGTGTTTTCTGCTACTTTTAGTTAATTTTAAACTACTTTTTTAAACTCTTTTCTTTTCTTCTTCACTATTCTATTTCTTCTTTATCATTTAACTTTATTTCTGCCCAGACCATGGTAAAGGGAGCCGGGAAGCACCCTGAGAAGGGGAAGGGTCCCGCACCCTGTGCCCGGCTCCCGTGCGGGCGTTTGAGGGGGGAGCAAGTGGTGCCACGGGAGATCTTTAGCGCGGAGGAGGTGGCCGCACTAATCTTCTACGTCCAGCGCCGCCTCCCCAAGACCATCCTGGGAGGCGGCAAGATCGCAACCGGCTATGGCATCCGGGAGCGCCGGAAGCAGTGGGAGAAGGTGTGCCGGGCCATGTTTAAGCTCTCTGGGGTCCGGCGCACCTATAACCAGGCCACCCACCGCTGGACGGATGTCATGGACCGGGAACGGGACTTGCTGGACGCGCTCGGCGTAGAGGTCCCCGGGCTTGGTGAGTAGTAGTAGCTATTCATCACTACTCTGTTTTATCCGGCTCTGTTATTTGCAAATCTTTGTTCTTTACCAAGAGCAATAATGCTGCCGATTACATTGTAGGTAAATTATATTTCAAAATCTTCTATGCATTTCAGGTGCACTGCTCTCCTTCTCAGTAGCCTTGCTTGCTACTATGCTTATTTGTTTTGTATTTTGTGTTCATTTCATTGGCCTGAGAAATTATGTATGAGTGTAGTGTAGAGATAAGAACTGCGTAATGCTAGACACTAAGGGTCATATTTTCAATTACCGGCGCATCCCTGCAAAGTAGCAGGGATGCAGCAGTAATTGTGCGCCATGCCACCACCACCCATTGGCCCAAAACGTCACAGAAGCCTTACGCATCTGTGCCGTAAAGGCGGCGCATTGCTGGAGTTGCGTGCCAACGATGGCGCAGCTCCAGCAATGCTCTGGGGTGCCCTATCTCCCCAATGCTGCATCAAGCCGTACGTCGGTTTCAAGCAGGCGCAGGGTTTGAGTCACGCATCATTGTCCTAAAAGTGACTGATTGACATCTTGTAGATTTCCCTCACCCACTTTTAGGATTCGTTCCTGCGCAGGAACGTCCTCCCTTGCGCCGGAACGCCCCCTGATGGCGCAGGGCTTTAGAACGTGATGCATCTCCCAAATGCGTTTTTTTTAATATATACGTCGCACCATGGCGACTCTTTTGTTCTGCCGCTGCGTCACAAAAGTCACGCAACAATGGAGGAAAATGAGCCGCAAGGGACTTCTAAATCAGCCCCAACAGACTGAAGTCCAGTCCTTCCTTTAGACACATGGCTATAAGAAGAAATAGTGGTGGTGGTCGGTGGATTGATAGTTTGAGTATTCACTGATCTGCAAGCAGGATGGACTTTGTCTGTCACTTTGCGTGCTGCGGACTGCTGCCTGCCAGGCCTAGGCAAACCTTTTTAGTAGTCTGTTTATTGAGTTACATAGGAACTTTGAAAGTCAACGGTCCGCAAATCAGGCAATACGAATAACGTAGTATACCACATGAGATAGGTCAATATATCCCGTGGAATAGTTGTCTATCTATTTGCTATTTCTCAAAAATATTTTGTTATAGTTCTTTTGAAATGTTTGATTTGGTTGACAAATCTCATCCATGTTTTCTGGTCTTTCTTTCTTTCATGTTGTACATCAGCTCCCCCCAAGGGCAAGAGGACACAGGAGGAGGGTGCTGTTCAGGAGGATGCAGGCCAGGATCGGGCAAGCGAGGGCTCCTTTGCTGGCCCCAGTAAGTTTTAATTTTAATAAAGAGTACCTATTTTTTCCTAGCGTTCCTCATTCGATTTTTTCTAAATCGTCTTTGATCTTCTTGTAGACTGGATCTAAATTCTTATCCTGCCTCGACTATGACTCCCTGTGGTATTACTAGATTATTCTTATTAGTCTGTCTGTGTAGCTAACTAAGATTGCACATTTGGCAATTCCATTGGACTCCCATTCTAGTCAGCAATAGCTCTATGCACTGAGTGCAGTCCTCTGGGATTGTCCATAATGTCTTTTCAAGTCTTCTAAATGTTTATGCTTTGACAATTGCTAACAATAAAAAGGTGAATGACCACCAAGAAAGAATAAGATACTACTTTACTTTTGTTTTGGATAGAAGGACAATCCATTCTACCACTGTTGCAGGGACAAATCTGCACAAACCGAACTATGAACACTAAGTAGTGCATCGTTTATCAATTATAATAGGCGCAGGTAGACTTTCTTTCCACATACCTCAGTGATATCAGACTTTGAAGAACCCCCAATCTCCTTACTGACTAGATAGTGTGGCAGAGTCATTTAGCTCCCTAAGTCACCGATAATTGATCCCCAATGATCATTAGATTATCCTACGCAGGGCAAGAGTACGGAGTCACAGTCAAGAAGTGTCAGAGGCACTCATGCTTGCAAAAATTCCAAAACCTTTAGCTCATCCACTCTAGTCTGGAGGACCAAAAACCACAGAGTCTATTTAAGTTTAAAAGCTTTATTAAAACTAAACACATTTATTAAAATCAACTTTGTCATAAAAGTAAACGTTTAACTGAAAATGGAAAAGTGCTTAGTGCTAACGATTAATTGGACACATTTCTTGTGGTCGAGCTGAGCTCTCACCTGGTTTGAACTACTTGAGCTTGACCCTGATCGTGTTCTTAGAAGTCAAGCTTCTGTTAGGAGAAAAAGTGTTGTGTGTTAAAAATAAAAAGCAAGCATTCATCAGTTGTGACAAAAAGTGCAGCAAGACAACAGCCTTCCCTGAAAAAAGGGACATTTTTACTGTAGAGTATACAGTTACAAATTATTACATTGTATTTCGTTTTTTTTAACTTTCTTTATTCCTCCTCGACCAAATATTATACAGTAGTGAGTGGTGTATTCTAACATTCTAAAAATTTACTTTGTAGGTGGAACATCTGGTGGCGGGGCCAGCGCGGAGGTGGTGGATGAGGAGGACAACTCTTCTGGGGAGGAGGCGGTGCGAGTGCTGGACAACACCAATGTGCCTGTGAGGGTTGACACGGTGGTGGCGGGCACAGGTAAGCTATATATTCGAAAAGCGAAAGAAGGGTGTAAGTAAGTGTGGAAGGACGAGAAATTTTATGATGGCTGGCAAAGAAGAATGATATGTGTTTGCTTGGCCCCCGAGGTGGCTGGGAAGGAAAGAATATGGTATGGTGCATGGCTGGGTCAATGATGAAGCAAGGATGGGTGGAAGGACAACAGCCTGGGTGGGTGAAACATAAACTGTATGTGTGCATATACTTTGAATGGATGGATGCCTGGAGCATGGTATTATCTGACTCTTAGATAGCACATGTGTATCTAGAGAGAGTAGATGGTCACTGGATGAACTAAGTGTTACCTTGAAGAGCATGTAACACCGCACCCGCACGTCCGTTCCAGTGTAGGGAAGGCAAGGAAAAGAAATTGTAAATTTGTCCAATACTACCATGAATAGTAGCAATAGTTTGTATTGCAACTGCAAGCACAGCATATATCCGGTTATTACGGTGGACACTCCGTACCTCTCTTAATAACTTTAGTTTAGTAGTAGTACGTCATTCATGTGTGGGTGTATCACTGTTCACTCAATAATAAGCAAAGCACCTAAAGTCATCCCATATGTCATCAAATACATCCCATGTGAAGTGATAGATAATCTAATTATTTAGCTTCTTCATTTTCCTTTTCTAGTACTTATTTGCACTGTAGGGTGAAAGGTAAATTAATTAAGCAGTAGCCCTTGTAACAGAGTATTCTCAGTGCCACCCGTAATAGAAAAGTAATAGCTTCACCACCTGCATGTACTGGACCGGTACAGTAACGCAAGTCTGTCTCACTCATCATGGTGTGCGTCTGTTTTTCTCGGGTGCAAGTTCACTGCGCTGGCATTCTGCCGGCTTGCATAAGATAACGTACCAATTTTCCGAAACAAGAGAGAAGAAGAAGAATAAAACTGGTGTACTGTCATAGTCGACTGTAATGGAAGTCCATAGTGGTCGTAGAATTTGTTCATTAAACTACCACTAATGTTAGAGCAAGGATGCAGAAGTAGGAGGTTAGATAGATACTGTCCTCAATAGTTATGTACTGTGCTTTCAATTTGCTACTTTTACTGTGACACAACTTTCGGCTCAATCACTTTGTGTTATTAATGTTAAGGAGCAATGGTTACAGACTATGTCTTTCTTTCTTCATATAGTTGCTCCTTCCAAATCGACATCACGGAGGGAGCAGGCTCGAATGGCCCGGCAACGGAGGCTGGATGCCACTGTCGCGGAATATCGGCGGCTGGTGGCCCTGGAGGAGTTGGAGGACACGCAGTCGACCGGTGCAACCACAACATCGTCGACTGGGACAGCTGCATCCTCCTCCGTGAACCCACGGGCTGCCAGCCAGCGCAGTGCTCCAGCGGTACGGAGCCGGGCTAACAAAGCCAACCGCCACCGCCAAGCAGCAAAAAGACCAGCTGCCCCCCACAGGAGCTGCAAGGCTCGCCAGCGCCGCCTAGGAGTGAGAATGTCCTACCTGGAGCAGGAGGTCCATAGGTACAAGAACTTGGTGGAGGGCCTCCGCTTCGAGCATGCCACCCTCCGCAAGGAGTATGATGCCCTGGCCGCAAAATTCACCAGCACCCTCCAGTAGTGGAGTGTCCCTTGCCCTTTTTTTAGAGACTTTTGGGGGGTGGGATTTGGGAGTTGGGTGCTTTTTGGGACTTTTCAAAGACAATCGTTGGGGTTAGGGAGGGTCTTGAGGGAGATTATTTTGTTAGGGCTACATAAATATACTTTTTTAAACTTTATCTGACCATACCTGTTTTTTACTGCTTTTCAGTCTGGTGGGTGGGGGTGTAACAGTAAGTTTGTTTTCCTGAAGAGTCCTAGGACTTTAGTAGTACTACCGTCAATCTCTCGTCTAGTCCTAATACTCCATTATACTACCTCCCACCAAACGCTTATCTTACCTGTAATTTGTGTTAGAAATTAGGGCTAGGCCCAGGGCTGGATCCACGTGAAATGGGGATTAAGGTTGGCAATCCTGGGCGGATGAAATTTCCTCATTGCGGTGGTACTAGTGGTGTGACACAGTGGCAGTTGCATGCCTATGGAAAAAAATAAAACGAAACCTGGTTTGTCCTTACTGTAGCATTACAACGGTTACGGCACGATCGAGAATATAGCAGGTGACAGTACACTAGAACAGTGCCACAATGTAGCCTAACAAATGGTAAAGTATTGCAAGTATAACTAGTACTTGCGTTGAATTTATTTGACATTGGCTCCTACTACTACAAGAAATAGTACTGAAGATGAGTAAGGCTAGAATATATCCTCGTATTCCTTCACCAGCCTGTTGCTATGACCTTATCCTCCCCAGCAAGTGTGTGGAATTATTGATATCATTTAGTCAGTCATCAAGCAAAACCACACAGCCCGGGGGAAGAGGGTTAGGGTTTGGAAAATGGATGGGAATGGGGGTTTCTTTTTGGGTAGGTTTTGTTGAGAGAAGAAAAAAAAAGCACAGCATGGACAAAGATAAAGAAATCTTTGGGTACAAACTAAAGCTAACCACATGCAGTCACACTCATAGAAGAAAACAATGGATACTGTATTCGTATTCTGTATGTTGTTGGAGTTGTCCTGTTGAATTTGGTAAGTAAGGTGCATGCAGCAAACAATTCCTCTTATTAGCGGCACTCCTCCATTCCAGCTGATGCTTCGTCCATCAATGTTGGTGACCACTGACAGAAGACACCCTGTCCACTGCTTGCCTGGCGGATGTTGACTGAAACCCGGCCTGTAATTATTGAACGTAAAACAGGAAGTGCTATTACAATACCACTGATAAATAAATATAAGGTATGTACGCTGTGTGGTGCAAAAAGTCACACTTTGATTTCCCTAAGACAGTACAATATTGTTGAAATTGCGTACTCTGTCTGAGTCACCTTTTTAAGGATAAATAAGTATGGCCAAAATAATAGTTAGCTAACCCTAACGAACCCTAAGTTACAAAAAGTGCCAAAAGGTTTTTCCTTATGGATTTTGTCCTAAACACTTCTATCCGTTATTAGACCTTCACAGGAATGCCCCAAGAGACCGGCCAACCCACCCGCCAAAAAGCACACGACAACACCCCCAAACAGCCAAAAAGCAAAATCTCATACTTACAATATCTCTCGGCCTTCGGTCCAAACGCGCTGTGCAGCTAGGTCATCATCATAACTCCTGTTTTCCACCACGGATTTCCTGAAAAGCAAATGCAATCAAGTTTAGACTGTCGCAGCAGTGCTCCGACAGAGACACCAAAACCCACCAACAAACACCAGGAAGCCCCTCAAACAGGTCCCCGGAAACGCTACACTGAGCAAGATGTCAGAAGAAATAGCAAAAAAAAAATCTGCATGGATTTTGTCTTAGACACTTCTATCCGTTATTAGACCTTCACAGGAATGCCCCAAGAGACCCGCCAACCCACCCGCCAAAAAGCACACGACAACACCCCTAAACAGCCAAAAAGCAAAATCTCATACTTACAATATCTCTCGGCCTTCGGTCCAAACGCGCTATGCAGCTAGGTCATCATCATAACTCCTGTTTTCCACCACGGATTTCCTGAAAAGCAAATGCAATCAAGTTTAGACTGTCGCAGCAGTGCTCCGACAGAGACACCAAAACCCACCAACAAACACCAGGAAGCCCCTCAAACAGGTCTCCGGAAACGCTACATTGAGCAATATGTCAGAAGAAATAGCAAAAAAAAAATCTGCATGGATTTTGTCCTAGACACTTCTATCCGTTATTAGACCTTCACAGGAATGCCCCAAGAGACCCGCCAACCCACCGCCAAAAAGCACACGACAACACCACCAAACAGCCAAAAAGCAAAATCTCATACTTACAATATCTCTCGGCCTTCGGTCCAAACGCGCTGTGCAGCTAGGTCATCATCATAACTCCTGTTTTCCACCACGGATTTCCTGAAAAGCAAATGCAATCAAGATTAGACTGTCGCAGCAGTGCTCCCAGACCCCAAAACTCACCCACAAACACCCGGAACCCCGCCAAAGAGCACCTCAAAGGCAAGCAAGTCAGCAAAAACGGCAAGAAATTTCCGCGTCATATTTGGTCCAAAACACTTTTATGCGTTATTAGAGCTTCACTGCAATGGGCCCAGAGCCGTCAACTCACCCGCAAAGAAGTAGAACACCTCCAAAAGTGCTGAGTCTTTCTTCATTGGGCGTAATCCAGCCCTCTGCTTTGAGGGAAATAGGAGTCTGGAGGAGGAGGATAGAGGAGCATGTTCTTCAGAACTTGTGAACCTGAGGAATGTAGACTGCGGCACCTTCAAATCAATAAGCAAACAAGTGAAGACAGTTCTGCTGATGGGCTTGTTTTTGGGATTAGGTGATTAAAGTTTGAATTAAATTAACTGTGCAAAACAAAGAAAGACAGACACACAGGAATAAAAGTGAATAAGGACGAAAAAGAAAGTTATTGATTCATTGTCTCATTTTCAGGGCTCGGTGTCAGGGAATAAGAAGAAGATTTCGTCATCATACTCTGCGAATTCAGGCAGGATGAGGTCAGTGTGACCGAACAGAGAACAAATCCCCTCATCTACGTTGCCGTCCTCCTGGTCTTCATGCGGCGTGCTTTCTCGTACTTTGTAATCTGGTGGTATGAGGTGCTGATTCATCTTGATCATTGTCAGCCGCTCCACATTTTTGGGTGAGAGGCGGCTCCGTTTGGGAGTTACAATGCCACCAGCAGCACTGAAAACCCGTTCAGAAGACACACTTGCGAGTGGGCAAGACAAATAGTTTATAGCCAGGTTGGAGAGCTGTGGCCACAATTGTTTTTTCCCATGCCAATACTGCAATGGCTCATCATTAAGAAAGACCTCTGTTGAGTCATTCAGATAGTCCTGCACCATCGACTCAAGGTCCTCAGCGGTTCCTCCACTTTGCTTACTTTTTGCTGTGCCTGTGACATTTTTTCGAGAACCATACCCAAGCAAAGTTAGCCAATCCTCTACAGCAGCCACTGTTACTGTTGTGTCTGGTGCAGATGATCCGGTTGCCGGTGTCTTTAACGGCTGAGAGGTCACTTGTGTCACAGCCACAGGTGCAGAAGTGGATTTTTTTGACTGGGGATGGCCTGCTGATGCTGATGCTGATGTACTGCCTTCTTCTCCTTCAATATCCTGCCGTTCTTTTTCAAACCTCTTGGCTGACCAGGCTAGCCAACGTTTGTACTTTTTAACATCTTCATCAGCAAAAGGAAAGAATGCTTGGCCTGCCAGCGCCTTTTTGTAGCGTGGATCCAGAATAGTAGCACAAATGTAATGCTGTTCTGAGTTGATCTTTTTAAGACGTTCATCACCACGTAGGCGCTCTAATAATTTCTCCGACAAAATAAAAGGGTCTTTTTTTTTGGCATCTTTTTCAAACTCAGAAGACACCGCCTTCAGTTGGTGCTCCAGCATGCACAACAATGGGATAGCTTTTCCCAAATTACAGTCCTCCTGGCTGACTGCACGCGTGAAGAACTCAAAAGGACGAAGCATGTCTGTCAGGCTTTTAACTATGTCCCATTGCGCCGCACCCATCCGCAGGTCCATCTGAGCTGTACCCTCTGTTAAGAAATAGTGATCGAGTACCGTATACTGCTCATACAGACGCTCAAGCATGTAGAAGGTTGAGTTCCAACGTGTTGCCACCTCCTGGATGAGTGCTTTCACTGGCATTCGACGTTCAAGTAGCAGCCTCCTCAGATGCTTCCGGGCCTTAAAAGAATGGCTGAAATGGTTGCACATTTTGCGGCAGGTGGCCATTACCTCGAACGCTGTACTGTCTCTATCACTCAAGAATTTTTGAACTACCAGGTTGATACAGTGCGCCAAACACGGCACTCTGAAATAGTCACCCAGCGCCATGGCCTTAACTACATTGGCGCCATTATCCGTGGAAACATAACCAATCCGGCGTTTTTTTGGGGACAGCCAGTGAAAGACCTTTTTGTTAAACTCGTCCAAAATGTTTTGTGCTGTGTGACTTTTCTCCAAGCCAAACATGGCTAGTGTTGCATGTTTCCGAGCAGCTTTAAAAACTTGGTCCGGGTCAACACCTGCGTTTAGCTTTGCTTTAACACCTGAAAAAGAGACCCAGTGTGCAGTGATGCACATGTAATCAGCGCCTGCGCCACTGGTCCACATGTCTGTTGTCAGATGTATAGTGTGAACAGCACTCTTCTGCAAAGCTGCCCCAATCGCCTCCAGCACATCTTCATGTAGTGCTGGAACCGCAACTCTGGCAAAATAGAACCGGCTAGGAACCTTCCATTTAGGGCAGAGCGTTGCCACTAATTCTAGAAAACCTACCGCTTCTACAAAAGAAAAAGGGAGAAGGTCCACAGCTAGCATTTTAGCCAGCTTAGTGTTATACAGACGCGTCAGTGGGTGGTTGCGTTCATATGGCGCGTCTGAAGAAAACATGGTTCTAATGTTGCCCTGGACCAAGCATTTACGGGATGATAATGACTTCGTTGACGCAATTATGCTCGCTGGTGAACTTTTGCGCGTTGGTGTCTCACTCGCTCCAACACTCTTAGTGTGCCTCTCATGGGGTGTGCTGCTGACAGGGGTACTGGGTGTAAGTGAAGTGTTTGACACGTCTTCTTCCTCCTCGTCATCATCAGATGAAACATCAACGTTTTCTTGACTTCCAATTCGGGCTTCCTTGATCGCCTTTAGGTGCGCAAACCATTGGACAGTGTGCTGTCTCTTAAGATGACCTCTCTGGCCTCCGGTACCATAGTTGGTACCTGACTTACCACGACTAACTGCAACCTTACAAAGGGTACAAATGGCGAACTTTTCCCTTTTTGGGCAAACAGTAAAGAAGTCCCAAACTGGTGACTTGAAGTGTCTGTGGGGCCTGGAGGAGGTGGCGATACTGGTGGTGGTGGTCATGCTGCTAATGCCAGATGAAGTGGAGGATCTGGATTGCCCAACTTTTGTACGTTGTGCACTTTCACCGCCACTAATTAAGGTCGAGGTGGATGGAGGTCCCTTCTTGCCAGAAAGAAATATGGAAGCGGTGCGAGTTGGTGTACTACTTAACTCCAATGATTGTGGTGGTGTTTCCACTGCCTCCTCGTCGACAACATCATCATCATCATCACGCTCAGCAGCTTTTCGGGCTAGGGTCAAAATGTCTGTTTGCTGCATTCCCGCTGGGGCTGCAGTTACCTTTATGATGACTGGGTCGTCGTTGTCAGAGTCTTCATCAGCAGCAGTATCCGCCACTTCTTGCTGAGCCTCATCATCACACTCCATAACTCTGAGACTTTGGACGAGCTTCCTTTTACGCTTAACTACCTTTGTCAGATCATGGTGTGCCTCACTCTCAGACGGCAGTGGTGCTGGTTCCCAATTTTGATCCGTATCATCAGAAGGAGGTGTGCTTGAAGAAGATGTAGACACCACCCTTGATCTCTTCCTTGCTAGGGGTGTGGAAGACAATGAATGATCATCAGGAGGAGTGTCTTCCTCAAACGATACCTCGCCTTGATTGTCGATTTCCTGATGTGCCCCTACTTCGGGAGGAACAACTATTGTGGGCACTTGTGACCCTCCATGCACCTCTGCTTGCGCATCTCCTTGCGCTGCCTCTCCTTCCACATGTACTTGGGCTTGTACTTGCACATGTGATAGTTGTTGCGGCTGTGGTTGTTCAACACTCGTCAGATGAGCTACAACAACCTGTGTTGATTGAGGGACATTGCTGCTGCTTTCTTGCGATGAGCCAACATCACTGGTCGATGGTGATTGAACAACTATACTGGCTGCCTCTGCAGCACTCAAGGGCTTGGACTTAAGTTGGCGTGGTGGTGGTGGTGGCACTGAGCCCAATGGAGCGGGGGTGCTGCCCCCAGCTTGGTCCCCAGCAGATCCCGCTGCTGCTGCAGGCATACTTTTTTTTTACTCCCAAAAAAAGGGGCGGCCGGTACACCAGTCTCCTTGGTAACTTGCTTCTTCTGCTCCTTACTGGCACCTTTCTTGCTAGAGGAGCTACGGGTAACTTTTTTTGGGGCCATCTTCTTCAGAGCAGGTCAGAACAGCAGGCAGCAGTTGCACGAGTTGCAGAGTTGTCTGTGTCCAGACGTGACGTCGCGTGACGTTATGCTGCACACACACACCGCTGCAGGACTTCTTCCTGGCACTGGTGGTTCTCTTGAGTCTTGTGCACCTAAAAGCAATGGAAGACAGAGGAACATCAGTTCAGTTATACACCCCAATAAATCGACAAAACACAGAAAAATCAGCACAATCCCATGCCATCCATGATGTTTACATTGAAGACACCCCACAGAAAGACTAGGGCCATGCAAGTATGCAACACTCACTACCCCTGGGCATAATGGATGAAAAGTAGGCAAAATAAGTGCAGGCCTCAGACACTGCCTCTCTTCAAAATGGCCCCTTACACCCCAAGCCAGTCCACATCAACAGTACACCCCAAAAAAACTGAAAAACAGCCAAAAATCACCACAATCCAATGCCATCCAGGATGTTTACATTAAAGAGAGTGAGACCCCACAGGCACACTCAGTCCATGCATCACTACCCCTTGGCAAAAGGCCACACCAGCAGCCCCAAAAAAACGACAAAAAACACAAAAAACAGCACAATCCCAGCCCATCCATGGCCTCAATGGTGTTTAACTTCAAGAGGACACCCCACAGAAAGACTAGGCCCATGCAACACTCACCACCCCTGGTCAAAGGGCCCCACCAGCAGCCCCAAAAAACGACAAAAACGACAAAATTCAGCACAATCCCAGCCCATCCATGGCCTCAATGGTGTTTAAATTCAAGAAGACACCCCACAGAAAGACTAGGCCCATGCAACACTCACTACCCCTGGGCATAATGGATGAAATGTAGGCAAAATAAGTGCAGGCCTCAGACACTGCCTCTCTTCAAAATGGCCCCTTGCACCCCAAGCCAGTCCACATCAACAGTACACCCCAAAAAAACAGAAAAACAGCCAAACATCACCACAATCCAATGCCATCCAGGATGTTTGCATTAAAGAGAGTGAGACCCCACAGGCACACGCAGTCCATGCATCACTACCCCTTGGCAAAAGGCCACACCAGCAGCCCCAAAAAACCGACAAAAAACACAAAAAACAGCACAATCCCAGCCCATCCATGGCCTCAATGGTGTTTAACTTCAAGAGGACACCCCACAGAAAGACTAGGCCCATGCAACACTCACCACCCCTGGTCAAAGGGCCCCACCAGCAGCCCCAAAAAAACGACAAAAATGACAAAATTCAGCACAATCCCAGCCCATCCATGGCCTCAATGGTGTTTAAATTCAAGAAGACACCCCACAGAAAGACTAGGCCCATGCAACACTCACTACCCCTGGGCATAATGGATGAAAAGTAGGCAAAATAAGTGCAGGCCTCAGACACTGCCTCTCTTCAAAATGGCCCCTTACACCCCAAGCCAGTCCACATCAACAGTACACCCCAAAAAAACAGAAAAACATCCAAAAATCACCACAATCCAATGCCATCCATGATGTTTACATTAAAGAGAGTGAGACCACACCACAGGCACACTCAGTCCATGCACCACCACCCCTGGGCAAAAGGCCACACCAGCAGCCCCCAAAAAACGACAAAAAACAATAAAATAAGCACAATCCCAGCCCATCCATGGCCTCAATGATGTTTAAATTCAAGAAGACACCCCACAGAAAGACTAGGCCCATGCAACACTCACCACCCCTGGGCAAAGGGCCCCACCAGCAGCCCCAAAAAAACAACAAAAATCAGCACAATCCCAGCCCATCCATGGCCTCAATGGTGTTTAAATTCAACAAAACAGTTGTATCATGCACCCATAACCAACCCTGGTCCTACTGGATACTGTGGCTACCCACAATATAATTTATTTAATGTTCTGAAAAAGTTCAAAAATTGTAGTTGCAGCAACTGTAATGCCCCAAACAAACTTACTTGTGAAAGTTGATTTCTAATCCAAAAGTGATCCAAAGAAAGTCAAAAAGGCCTCAAATCCAAATATCCAGCAGCACCCACAAAAAGTAATCCTTCCAGCTCCAAATCCAAATGAAAGTGACCAGGAGATGGACAAAGCACTGGGAGGAGCCTGCTGGACAGGAACAGGAAGTTGGAGACTGTGGGGCACTTCCTTCCCTCCCCCCCCGCCAAAAAATGGACTCCTTGCAAAGAAAAAGGCCATGCAAATGTCAACCTGAGGAGTGATTCTGATAAAAATCATCATTTTCTGAAGGTTTATCCTGTTTGCTGGTGGATTTCTTGTGCAGAATTGCAAAATCTCTATTTCGCGAGTGCGAGATTGTTCCTTTCCGCCGCAACTACGTGTTCGCAATTGCGAACTCTCGCGAGGTGTGCTGTGCAAGGTGGCAAGCCGCGATTACGTATTCGCGGGCGCCAAACTCCGGCGGGATCACGCAGCAAGATCCAAAATGGCACGGCACTCGCAAAATATGATCGAGAAAAACAACTCGGCAAACGGTTAATGACGGAAAGTGAACGCCGTGCACCACGCCGCGCGCCGCAACCAAGCAAAAAATCCGCCGCGAGCGGATTCACGGATTTTCGACAAATTCGCGAGAGTTCGCGGATTGCGAATTTGCCAAAAATCCGCGAGCGGAGCGGATTTTACGCCCATGCTTAGTAATAAGGGTTTTTTATGTTTCAGGGACGGTAGTGTTAAATGGCAGTGAGGCAATTTTAGGGTTCCATGAAGGGTAGCGTTTAGTGGTTCTTATGGTTCTGGAAAGGGTAGCATTAAAGGGTAGTAGGGTTTTTTTTGCATTCAGGGATGGACACATTAAGGGACAGTAAGGAGTTTGAGGGTTCTAGAAAAGGTATTATTAAGGAGTTTATAGAGTTGCATTAAGGGTTGCATTAAAGGGCAGTAGGGAATGTTTAGGGTTCAGGGATGGGCAGTGTTAAGTGATGGAAGGGTTTATAAGGTTGAAGGAAGGGTAGCATCAAGGCTATTTTAGGGTTCAGGTACAGTTCCTGTAAGAGGAGTAAGGGTGTTGCAGTGTTCACAGATGGGTAGCACTAAGGGGTAGTATGGGTTTTTTTCAGGTTTCACGGAAGGGTAGTGTTAATGGGTAGTATGTTTTCCTATGTCCACAGATGGGTGCAAGAAGGGGCAATGAGGTTTATATGGTCCAGGGAAGAGTAGTGTTTAGTGGCAGCAAATGAATTTTAGGGAAAGGTAGCTTTAAGGGATAGTAAGGGCATTAGGGATCAGTGATGGGTATTTTTGAGGGGTAGTTTAGGATTTTTAGTGTTAAAGGAAAGTAACATTAAGGGCTAGTTAGAGTTTTCAGGGTTCAAGGATAGGTAGCATTAAATGATAATAATGAACTTGTAAGGTTCTGAATGGTAGCATTAAGGGGTTTGAAGAGTTTAGAGAAGGGTAGCATTAAAGGGTAGTAAGGGATTATTTTAGCATTCAGGGAATAGTTGTGTTAAGGGCTAGTACTGATTTATTTTTTAGTGCATAGTGCTCCAGAATGAGTATTAGAGGTCTTTAGAGTTTAGGGAAGCATATCATTAAGGGGTAGTAAGGGGCTTTTTAGGGTTAAGGGTGGGTAGCTGTAAGGGGGAAAGTTTTTTGGGGTTCATGGAAGGGTAGCGTTAAAGGCTAGAATGTTTTTTTTTACAGTTTAAGGAAGGTAGAGTTAAGAGGAGTTAAGGTTTTCAGGGTTCAAGGGTGGGTAGCATGAAGGGATAGTAAAGAGTTTGTAGTGTTCAGGGAAGAGTAGCATTAAGGGACTTGTAGCTTTAAGGGAAAGTTAGCATTAAAGGGCAGTACAGGAATATTAGGTACAGAAAAGCGTGTTGTTAAGGAGATGTTAGTCGTTTTTAGGGTTCATGGATGGGTAGTGTTATTGACTAGTAAGGGTTTGGGTTTAGGAAACAGTAGCTGTAGGGTGTAGTAAGGGTTTATGTATGGGTACCATTCAGGGGTAGTGAATGAGTTTATAGTTCAGGGAAGGGTAGCATGGACGGATAGCAAGAAGTGTTAAGGGTGCATGAAAGAATAGCGTTAAGCCCTACAAAGGGTTTATGGGGTTCAGGGAAGAGTAAAGGTAAGTGGTAGTAAGGGGTTATTAGGATTCAGGGAAGGTCCATTAAGGGATAGTAAGTGCTTTATTCTTCAGGAATGTGTAAAGGGCTGTCCGGGACTATGTCAGGAACACAGTCAGGGCCTTGAGCAAGGATTGGGAACGGGGTAGACAACGCACACAGAGAGGAGTACAACGCTGCCCAGGATCACACAGGAAATCAGAGGAGGAAAAGGGATCCAAAGGGGAAGCCTGTACAAGTGAACACGGTAGCTAGAACTCAGAAAGGATAGGCACTCAAGAGGTGATTTAGCATTCAGAAAAACTACACCCAGGACAAATTTGCAAGACATATATATGAAACAACATTAACAATAAAGGGGAGTGTGGGGGAAAGCACTCAGGAGCTCCACACAGTAAGATTGAAGCTCAGTAAGTTCCTCACTCACAATTGTTGTTACAGATACTGACTGAAAATAGCCACCTATAGGATATGTATGCAAAGGCAGGGTCTGTAGAGCTGATACCTAAGGTGAAGTTATAAATGCAACTCAAAGACAATACTCACAGTGAACAATAAACACCACCTTGGTTGTCAGCTGTGCCCACGGAGGATCCTGGCGATCAAACAGGAACACGCAAGGCAGTAACAGCAAGGGGGTTAAACTAAAACACGAGCACAATAGACAAGGAGCTAACAAGGAGGAGTGCTTAACAGGAAAAGAAGGAAATCACAGTGCACACTTGGCAGAAAGCTAGTAACAAACATACAAGGCAACAGAAGCAAGACAGCAAACTAGGAACTGGAACCAAGGCAATAGGAAGAAAGGCAGGACTGGAAAATGATATACAGAAGGGGAGGCTACAGAGGTATACTAGAATAGTGCAGGTTCAGGAATCAAGAAAACAAAGTAGCATTGAAGGCAGTGCTGGGGCAGGAACAAGAATTAAGCTAAGGCTCGAGTCAAGGTAGCACTGCAGACAGTGCGGGTTCAGGAACAGGGAATTACCAAAACTTCAGGAGTCAAGGTAGCACTGCAGGCAGTGCTAGTTCAGGAACAAGGGAATTACTAAAGATCGGGATCAGGGTAGCACTGCAGGCAGTGCTAGTTCGGGAGAAGGAAAACTGCTGTAGTACAGGAACAAGGAATGCTAAGGCTCAGAAGTCAAGGTAGCACTGCAGGCAGGAACAAGTAATAACTAAATCTCAGGAAACACTGGAAACAAGGATATCAAAGGCTCAGGAAACACTGGAACAAGGATCGGTCTCAGCGGTATATAGCTACAATGACCAACCCTGGTCTGAACGGAGCTGGGGCTTAAAAGAGCTCACAATAATCATATGACTCAGGTGTGAGCAGGCTAGCAGCAGCCAGTCACAGGTGAACTGGTTTCCTCCACCCATCCTTGGCCTGCAGAGGTGGAGACGGAGCAGTGAGCAGGGAATTCTGAGTAGTGGAGTTCCAAACATGAGCAGGCTGTCTTCAAGTATGAGCAGACTGGCTCTCACAAAACCCGGCGTGGATTGGGAATCAATGTCAATTCCCAAATAGTGTCCAAATGGCTGGAAGTCAGTATGTGCATGAAGAGGAGGGTCTGGAATCTTATTATAACACTGGAGAGCCCCACAATTCAGCCCCCTGGTGGTGGGAACAAGAATGCAGGAAGCAAATTGTGACAGGATGGGTATCATTATGGGGTCCTATATGCTTTTAGGGTTGAAAGAAAATCGCATTAAGGTGCAAGAATGGTCTTCAGGGCTCAACAATTTGTAGCATTAAAGGATAGTAATGAATTGGTAGGCTTCAGGGAAGGGTCACATTAAGGGGTTTGTAGGGTTTAGGGAAGGCTATCTTTACGGGTAGTAATAATTTTTATAAGATTCAGGTAAGGGTTGCATTAAGGGGTAGTATTTATTTTTAGGGTTCAGGAATGGGTAGTATTAATATTAATGGGTATTAAGTATCTTCAGGGTTTAGCAGTGGGAAGTGTTAAAAGATAGGAAAGGTTTGTGGAGTTCAAGGAAGGGTAATGTTAAGGACTAGTAAGGGGGTTTTAGGGTTATGGGTGGGTAGCTGTAGGGGTGATGAGGTTTTGTTTAGAATTCAAGGATGAGTATGATTAAGGGACAGTAAAAAGTTTGTAGGGTTCAGGGAAGAGCCGCATTAAGAGGCTTGTAGGGTTCAGTAAAGCTTGCATTAATGGGTACTAAGGGGATTTCTGGGTTCAGGGAAGAGTAATGTTAGGGAGTCGTAAATAGTTTTTAGGATTCAGAGAAGGGTAGTGTTAAGGACCAGTAAGTGTACTTTAAGGTTTAGGGAAGGGTAGCATTCAGATCTAGAGACTGTTTTTGCACTTCAGGGATGGGTAGCATGAAGGGGTAGCAAGGAGTTTTCAGTGCTCATTAAGCAGTATAAAGTGTTTTTCGGGCTCAGGGAAGGGTAGTGTTAAGGGGTAGTAAGGGATTTTTAGAGATCAGGGATGGGTATTGTTAACGGGTATTAAGGGTTTTTTATGTTTCAGAGAAGGTAGCGTTAAGGGGTAGTGAGGCAATCTTAGGGATCTGGGAAGGGTAGAGTTAAGGGATAGGAAGACATTTGTAGTGTTCAGGTAAGGGTAGTGTTAAGGAGCAATAAGGGGCTTATATGGTTTAGGGATGGATAATTTAAGATAGTATATTAAGTAACAAACACATTCCTCCGTGACGTCCTTCTTCCATCTGAAATGAAATGAAATGAAAATGAAATGAAAGAAATCTTATAATGTGCAACTAAGCCCGAAGGCATCAAGGCGCCTGTACTACTGTCAGAGAAAAACAAACAGCATAATTATCCAATTGTCTAGAGGACATATAATATTGTACTGACATGTGGAAGAGGTGTGGCGCAGCGGTCAGGATGGCTGATTCCAGAACTGGGGGGCTCACGGTTTGATCCCAGGTGCCGGCAGCAGATCAGCCCAGCACCATGTGACTCTGGACAATAGCTTGATTAATCTTTCCGACGGCCCCCCGCGCCTTGACAGCTTCGGGTAATTGTTCGCACTTTACAAATACTGAAAATGTGTTTGACTTAAAGGTTATGGTCTCTTGTAACACAGTTCCTTGACTTGTTAAAGGTCTCTGGCTAGTCTAACTTGATGAACAATGATCAAAGTTCTTGGACGGTGAGCACTTTCTTTGGAAGCACAGAATGTTTGCTCAATCAAAATATGTACTCCTCTCCACCAACATGTGGGCGGAGCGAAAGCTCCTCTATGTAGTACTACTGAAAGCTCTTTTTAGGTTGATCAAATAAGGTCCAGCAAAAGCTCTGCTATCAAGATAGAATTACAAAATAGACATAGGGTCTGATTAACAACTGGCCCTCATGCCTGAGTGGTAATGTCTAAACCTGGGCGAAGTTTAGGGACTTTTACTGTGCAGAACTCCGCAAAGTACCAGAAAAACTCTATCACGCTCTGCGGAGTTCTGCCAGCAGCTCTGTTAAGTCACGCTGCTCACGCGATTTTTAGCACCGGGAGTTTGTACCAAGCTTTAAAATCTGCACGACCAGCACTACATGATGCGCCAGAGGATGCTGCTGCTTTCTGCCGCTCAAGTAGAGACTCTGCTCAAGCGGCAGCTGCCGCAACGCAAATGGTAGATTTCTCAATGCAAGCGCCCGTGACCTGCCACGACCGCCCGTGATGAGAAATCTCTCCAGGAGAACATCTAGCAAGTGAGTTTTCTTCATGAGCACATGCCAACTTACCGATGTCGAGCCACTCAAGGAAAAAAATCTCCACTTAACGTCACTCCGTGGAGTTTTTCAGGTCACTGCACTCCATGCGGAGCACAAAGTGGGCAAAACTCCTCGAACCCTGCCGGCGGAGCGGAATTCTTCACCCACCCTTAGTAATGTCAGACTCAGAACTATTGATGCCAAGGGTATGAGTAATATTGGGGCCCCGTATAAGGTGGGAGTGGGAATTATCCCCCTAACGGCCAACAGGGGACGGTAAACAACAAGCAGAAATTGGTGTTACTGGCTTGATTTCTGCTTGATTTGTTTTTGCCAATTCCATACCGTTTTCCAGCCATATCTCTTGCTGCTTTCAACAAGTGGATATGTGACCCGAATGATTACAAAATTAGTAATTCCCTTTTTGGCTGGAAACAAACCAGAAAGGGATTTTCACCAATCTTGTAAAGAGGACCACAGAGAAGAACGTGTATAAACAAAATCAGCGAGAGAAACAATATAAAGCTAATCAGAGAGAGCCAGCCCTGACATTCCAACTGTAATATCACATCTATTATCCATGATCGATGGGAAAAACTATATTCATTAGGGCTCATTTAATTCACTCAGTGAGAAGTGCCAGCGAAGAAATGTGAAAGCTTCTCCATTAGGAAAAGGCTACAAGGTGTATGGAGGAAGCACTACATTGCTTCACACAGCAGTACATCACCATTTTGGCCACAATATTTTATTGTTGCATGTAGAGGTTTATGACTAAGGGGGTGGACAGAAGTTGCGTAGTCGCGCTACGCAAAGCTCAGCGAAATGGTACAAAATCTCAGCGAGCACGCAAAAGTTCCGCGAACAAGCAGAATTGCTCGTTCCGCCCGTTCGCGATGCTTTTTTCCTGTCCGCGAACGCTGTTTGCGTGCTCAGGGAGAAATATCTCGCAAACATGCATTTTCAAACCGCGAAGCCATGGATTGCGTTATTTTTGGCAATTCCGCATTCTCCATGGGACGTGAAATTACCCAAATGACCCAAATTCCGCGAGCGGAGCGGAATTTGCCACCCAGGCCTATTTATGACCATGAGCTCTTATTTGCAATGAAAAGCAACACATCAAAGAGCACAGATTACTGAATGGTTTCACGTTGTGTCATAGGATTTCATTGCTACATATGGAAAATATTTTCCATTTGAATTAATTATAGATTTATAGAGTGGTAACAATGAATAATGGGGAGATTTCTTTACTGAGGAGCTCTGAGTGGCATCAAATAGACAACCAGAGGTAAGCTGTAATTTGACATTGTGTGCGGCCCACAAAGCATCTACACATGCTTCCATCATCTATGTCGGGGCAGAGTAGTGATGGAGGCGCCATACATAACATGCCATCGAATGAATGAATGAATGAATGAAATAAAATTTATACTGCGCAACTAAAACCCGAAGCCATCCCCTCCCTAAGATAAGAAACCCGGGTCTGTTGCTACCCACCCCTGACACCCTCTGTGCCCCCTTCAAATATGAATCTGTACTCCCTCCGCTCTCCAGTGCTGTGAAGACAGGCTCTCTGGGAGCCCTGGCAACCTAGCCTCAAATCCCTCTACTTTGTTGCAACAGTGGTAAACAACTCTGTTTCCCACTGTTACTACATCAAAGCAGTGAAAAAACTGATTTAGTAACTGTCAAGTCATGCTCCAGACTTTCACTGCAAGCCATACATAACAAATGTCATAACTATATCCCTCTTCTGCATTGTTTTTGGGCACGTGCTTGCTTCGTACAAATGTGCCTAGTCTTCTTGTTTACGAAACCCTCCAATGGCTGTATATCCCTCAGTACATTGATGCAACTACAAGGTGATAAAAGGATGGAGGTGAAAAAGAACTGAGAAGAAGAAAAAGTTAGAGTGGAAGAGATGACTTGGGTGTAGCAGTAGCAACCTCTGGCTTGCTTTTCTATAGGAACTTGTGTAATTGAACCTGTCTCGACCCATAGCCCATAAACCCCTTCTCATAAACTACTCATCACTTGTTTGCAATGTATATTTTTAACTAAGCTTCACCTATGATCCTCTTCTCTTGAGAACAGAATACTAAACTCCCTAATCAGAAACTAAATCAAGAAACGGCGTTAAAATTATCGCCGCTTTAGCGGCAGGAAAACTGCCGCTAAAGCGGCGATAATGGGCTTGATAATATGCCCTTGTGAATTCCCATAGAAGTGCCCATGTTCTGGTGTGAACCTGGGCTTCTGTTGGAATTCTCAAGGGCATATTGTCAAGCCCATTATCGCCACTTTAGCGGCAGTTTCCAGCTGCTAAAGCGGCAATAATTTTAACGCTGTTCTTGATAATATGCCCCAATGGTAACCAGTAACCTTTTCTTCCGGAACAGGGTGCTACTCGCCATAAAGCACTTCAGTGCCTCGTCAGAGCTAATACATGCAATATAAATGCAATTCCAATACAATGCGATACAAATGCCAGCCCTCCCGAAAACACCCCAACATTCTCAAAGGAAGAGGCTCTTAGCGCCATATGCAAAACTAATATGGAAATAATATGGCACAGAAAAAAAAAAAGAATAAAAATGAACTCTTGCGATTAAAGGTGCAGGTGCCTTTCTGTAACTCATCTGTGGAGTCCTTTGGGTTTACGTGCTAATGTACATACGAACACGGGGATTACACGTCAAATAACGGAGGTTAATGGCTCATTCTCCAGGCATGCATCGTTTATTGCTTCCGTTTGTAGATGCCATTAAAGCACATCAGGAGAGAGAAGGTTAAATGCACCATAATGGCACCGCATGTTTTATGAAAAACCCTTCACACGACTCAGATATCCCAAGGAAGAGGTGCGGGGTCGGGAAACTGCACATGAGAAGCCCTGCTATATATGAAACATGCAAGAGTTGCGTTTTTGTGACAATCTGGCCCGGTTTTCCTTCCGCCCTTTGCAATTTTGTTTCACGCTTTTATCGGCAGATTCAATTGTTTCCTTTCTCTGTGTTCTTGTCTCTTAAATGTCAGAATCAAACTATAAGAGAAACAGACAAAGTGGTGACATTGCAAGTTAATTGTACTGGGTGGATAGTCAGAATATCATATACAGAAATACCGACTGACATAAACGTGTGTTTTAAAATCATTTACGAAAATGTGATCTTGTTAACTTCTATGGGGCGATATTTAAGCAATCGATGTTTAAGACACAATAATTTTGTAAGGCGATATTCTGACAACTACAGGGTAATACCACACCAAGGGCTAGATGTAGGTAATTCGTATTTACCGATTCATAAATACCGAATTTTACCGATTCGGTATTTATGAATCGGTAAATATGAAGGGGGGAGATGTAGGTATTTCTAGAAATTGAAATACCGAATCTTTAATATTCGGTAATTACAGATTCGGTAAATACCGAATCGGTATTTCCTATTGATTCCTATGGGCTGTGAAGCCCATAGGAATCAATGGGAAATACCGATTCGGTAATTACCGAATCGGTAAATACCGATTCCTGCCAGGGTGCAGGGGGTGTCACTTTGACACCCTCTAGCACCCCAAATACAGGCATGTGTTCCATGTGGCACAGACATGCCCTAAGGGTATATCTGTCTGTCACATGGCATAGGTGTGCATTCGGATTCGGTATTTTACCACCCAATTGAATTGGGTGGTAAAATACCGAATCTGTATGGCCTTTGGGACTCTGAAGAGTCCCACCTACATTTGGATTTACTGAATCGGTAAAATTACGATTCGGTATTTTACAGAATCGGTAAATTTACCGATTCCGTAAATTTACCGAATCTGTAAAATAAATGCCCCTACATGCCAATTCATAAATAGCGGTCGGTAACGGCCGAAATCGGCCGTTACCGACCGGTATTTAGGCTCCTACATCTGGCCCCAAGTGTGCTCAGCTAGTAATAGTAAAGGAGAACTAAGAGAGTTATATTAATTAATTAAAATATAATGTTGTACACTGTCCATTGCCGATTTCACTGAACTGTGCTGCATAACAGATGTTAAACATGTGACTAATGAAATCCATGTCTCTTGTTTAATATTTACTTTCACCAAAAAGTACATATTTCATGATTGACAGAGGCAGCCTCACATGAACGGCATTTAAGAGTCGCCATGGGTCGCAGTTCCAACCCCTGGAACTGCCTTTGCGAACTCTGGCCTCAGAAGTTTCAAAATCAGTGCCAGAAATAGAAGGCACTCCTTGCCCTTCCCGGGAAAGTCCTATGAGTAACCATGGACATCATGTAGGGGGGTTGCCTGGGGTCACAGCTGCGACCCCCTGGCATTGTCTTTGCAACCTTTGGCATTAGAGGTAGTGAAATAAGTGCCAGAAATACAAGGGCAGCTCGTCCTTAGAAACTTCTGTTGGGACTCCAACTTGCCTTATTTTCTGTCAATTTTTTATTACACTAATAGTGAATATTTAATTATTCACTCTTACTGTGGATTGGTGTGGCTCACTGGTTAGAGGCAGCAGACCCAGAAGCAGAAGTCAGCCCAGGACCAGGGTTCGATTCCCGACGTGGCAGGGTCATGGACCAGGGTCAGCGGACTCGATAATTCTCGCCTCGGTGCCTACTTTAACCAGGGTTCGCACCCGGCAACTCTGGGCATTAGCTTGCCTAATCTCCACAACGGCCCCATCAACGCCGGGGATGCCTGGCTCTACCTTGGGTATTCCCAGCAGGGACCATCCCACAGGGAAAGCCAGGACGGTGTCCCCAGCGGTATACAGCGCCAGGACTCCGGCTGGCAACAGTGCGCTTTACAAGTTTACACATTACATTACATTACATTACTGTAATAAAGAATGAATTTCAAGGAAGCAACTGAGGTAAGTTAAAAATACTTTTAAATGTATGTTGTGCGCGTGCTTGTGGGTGAGAGCGTGTTTAAGTGAGTGAGTGTGTGAATGAGTGCGTATGTGTAAGCATGCATGTGTGGGTGAAAGTAAAGTTTAAATGGCATGTGATGTTACCTCTGCTGCCCTGGCATTTTAGTAAATTGACGTTCATGCAAACTCATCTGTTGCAATCAGTTTGACATTAAGAAAACATGGAGCCAAGTTCATCAAATGAACCAAATATCTTATTAAATTTATATTGGAAGGATTCAGGACTACATACCAAAATCGATCGCGAAACATCTCCTATATTTTGGCTCGGAATGATAGGACCAACACACTTGTATGTATGTTTGTATGTACGTATGTATGTATGTATGTGGTATTTCAATAGTGCAAACCTAGCCCAAAGGCAGTTGAGCGCTGTACGTGGTCAAAGCTCAACATAAAGACAGTGACTGATAGGAGAGGTCGCTGGTCAGTGGATAGTTATTCCTCCACTGTGATTTATTGTTCATTAAAGAGATTCATCTACAACTCTTTCCTGAACTGGAGCAGCGTTAGACAGTTCTACTGGATATGGGGAGATTTTTCTAGACCCAGGGTGAATAGATGGAAAAGTCCTACTGCCCGCAAGACAATCATGTTGCCTTTGTTAAAGATGCACCTGGTTTTGGGAATGTGGGGAGGCAAGGAGAGCCAGTAGAGGTCCATTAGGAAGCAGGTAATGTGGTTATATTTCTTAAGGTCATGGATGAAACATGCTGGACGTGTAGGATTCCTTTACAGCCGCAGCCGCTGCAGGTAAGAGCGGTGGGGCTTTGGGGCCAGGTGAGGGGGGATTTCGAGAGACGAACATGAGGGAAAATTAATTATTTATTTAACATTCCCTTGTGGTCGTCTCTTGCAACTCCCCCCCCCCCCTCACCTGGCCCCACCTGTCTTACCTGCAGCGGCCACGGCTGTTCCTTTGCACAGTGTTGAGTTCTAGTAGATAATGAGCAGAGCATTAGCACCATCCAAATGCGAGAGTATGATGGTTTGAACAGCAGTTCTGAAGTCACTTTCTGGAAGACACTGTTTCACTTTCTTTAGAAGAGAGAGCTCATACCAGGCCAAGTTTGTTTTTCTGCAGTGTGTTCCTTGAGGGTGACGTTGGTGTCCAGGGTGAATCCCATTGACTTGGCTTTCAGTGAAAGCAGGGATACGAAACCGTCAATGTTCACATTGAGCTGGGTTTGCATTGGTTCTTGTTTGTTGTTCTTAGCAAATAGCAGGGATGCTGTCATAGTTGGATTGAGCTTCAGTAATCTAGTAGATCTAGTGTGGATGATGTGCCGACGGTATTTGAGACACTGGATAGCTGAAGTAGAGGAGGGTTTCAAGTAGAGGCCTGTATTAACAGCATTATGGTACATTTTGATGATGTTATCTGTGAGAAGAGCAACAACCAACTCCACATAGAGGTTGAAGATGGAAAGGGAGACTCCAAAGGTGTTAAAGATCTTTTGGGACCTGGAAAGATAGAAGGAGAACCATTAGAGGACATTGCTGGTGTATGTCCTTTACATTTCAGAGTCCATATGAGGATGGGATGTTCGACTCTGTCGAAGGCAGCTGAGAGGTTCAGCAATATCAGGAGGAAGGTGTCATCTTCATCTGTGGCTAGGTGGCCATTGTCTATGATGTGTACGGTCACACTCTCCATGCTGCTGTGTGATCTGACGCCAGACTGGTGGTCGTGCAGGAGACGGTTAACATCAATGTGATCTTGAAGTTGAACATAGACCGGGGTAAGAACACACCTGTGAACAAAATAGTGGGGATATATGAGGATTGGGAAACTCAGATAGGAACTCAGGATTCAACCTTGGAGAGATATCTTAGATGGAAAGGACATCAATGAATGGAAAAATCATCAAGTAAGCAAGCAGTTTTCATAACCTTTAAAGGCTTTGCCTCTTTTTTCTGAAGTATGAATTTCATAGCAGATACCAGAGACAACACAGCAAGACCCAGAACTTCAGACATCTCCAAGAAGAATTCTAAGTGCAGAGCAAACTAAAATGCGGAATTCAGTAGAACTTAACTTTTGATGAGGCGAGTTGAATACCATGAGACGAACGCAAAGGACCAAAATAACATTTATGCAAGAATCTGATGGTCGGGGGCGTGGTCTGGCCACGTAGGAAGATGGCCGCCTGCTAAGTGAGCTCCGCCGAGGGACGGACCCCCGACGAGCTTCTATGACTTGCCTGCTGGAGCGGGACGTCCTTTCCCTCATGGCAGTGTTCCGGGACTCGTGAGGATTCCAGCGGTGTTCTTCTTCTCTGGGGAGCGGCTCCTATTCCCATGATAGCGAAGTGACGGTGAGGCGGCCGGCTCCCACAGCGTACGCCTCGGCATTCGCGCGCTTTTGTGGCCGCGCCTCTCTTCAGCCGAGGCGGCGCCTGAACTACCACAGGGCCGCACCTCCTTCATATCAGGGCCGCGCCTCCTCAGACGCTTCAGAAACGCTGCAAGCTGCTTCTTCACCACTCTATTGCCAATGTGAGCAGTCAACAGCGCCCTCCTCAGGTTCCTTTCATATTACCATTCCTCAGCAGCTGCAATTAATGCTTTTTTCATGGGGAAAAGACACCTCGACAGAAATGACAAGAACCTAAAAGTCTGGCACGCTGGTTCTTTCATGACAACATGTCTATTTAATTACTTTTAATATTTGTCATTACATATGGAAACCAGCAATTACTATTATTTGAAGGGGCAGACATAATACTACTGTCAGATTTACATGCAGCAGTACTGATCCATTTCGTCCCCTCACCAGTTGGTTTTCCACCTTTTGTTTAACTGCTCTCTAGACCACAAGTGTCCTTTGGGTCAGATTGACTTGCCTTATTCTCCTAAAATGGTACCTTACCAATTACACTAGTCCAAAGAGAAGCAGCCGGAGGAAAATATTAACGACTGAACTCACATTTACAGTTACTATTTTCTATTGTGCGCTTTGTTTTTCTTTGCAACCATTTACTGTCTTTACATGCTCTGCTTATGAGGTAGTTTACGTACGCAAAAATTGGTTACTCTGATATTTCATTGATTTTGTGACATATTATTCGCCTTTCTATGGCAATGTTGTCATAATTTTCCGATTTCAGGAGTTACCTGTCTGCTGTTACTATTGGTTATTTTATTGCTACGTACACCTTATTACCTCATCGTTATTTGCTATATTCCCGGCTTCATCATTGCCTCATATTCCAATATCTCCTCCATTCGCTACTGCAGACCCCCATTGAAAAGGTCAACGGTCATGTCTAACAGTAGAAATGGTAGTCGTGGACCTAAACAACCACTTTTCACTGATGTGATAAAACAACCCTCTCCTGTGGCAGTTAAAGGTAATGGTTCTGCGTCATCTCCTTCATCGCAAGCTGCATTGCCTCAGAGTGACAAATCCTTATCTGACACTATGCAACGTATTTTGCAAGAACTTTATGGGGTCAATCGGCGATTAGAGGGTCTGGATATTGCCATGACTTCATTGACAGCAGAAACTAAGTCTATCAGGGCAGAACTTTCTACTTTTCATTCCAGGATTGATGTCATTGACTCTAAAATAATGGACATAGAGGGTCGTCTGGATTCTGTTCAGGGTTCAGAACAAGACTTACTTTTCCTACACAGCAAGATCATCGATTTGGAAGATCGCAGTTGTAGGGACAATATCCGTTTTTTTGGTTTTCCTGAAAATGTTGAGAAGCAAGACATGAAGTCCTTTCTTTGTGATGCCCTTCCCACTCTGACTGGACTTTCTTTTACTCCTCCTCTTGAGCTCCAACGTGCTCACAGATTGGGTCCGCCACGTTCTGGCTCTTCTGCAAGACCTAGACCTATCATTGCTTGCTTCCTTAGACATGAACAAACCAGACAGATTCTATCATTGGCTCGTACTCATGGTTCCTTCCTGTTTCAGGGTCATACCATCCATATGGCTGCTGATTTCTCTAAAGAAACGAATGAACGAAGAAAGGCATTTCTTTCCATGCGACCCCAATTGCGTCAAATGGACATCAAATATGGTTTATTTGAGCCTGCGCGTTTTCGTATTACTAGAAATGGAGAATCCAAAGACTTTTATGATCCTGCACTTCTACAACAGTTTCTGAATGACATCAGGTCCGAAGATATGGAAACGCAGTCTTCTTCTTATGCTCAACCCTCTCAGTCCAACTCCTCATCTCTGAATCCTTTATCGTCTCAATCACACACCTCTTCTGAATCTAGACAACGTGGCAGAGATTTCACTCGTCTGTCTCGCTCTCAGGATGGCAAGGATTCAGCTCTACGTTCTGTCTCTTCTCACACCAATACACAGCAAAGGGACAAGTCCAGATCGCCTCTTAAGACGCCCTCTGATGCTGACTGAACTCTTCTCAATGCTTTAATGTTTAATTGCTTTTTCTTACCCTATAAGTCTATAGCATTGTTTATTATTCATAATGCTTTCACTGTTCATTTAGCTCAACCAGCTTTTAACGCATGGTATAATAAGATTTATTTTCTTTAGTATTCTTTATAGTACTCTGTGCTCTATTGTTCTTCTATATTTACTACTACTATGTGGTTTACTCTTAAAAATCCCTCTGAGGCCGACTGAATTCCTTTTTGTGTTCTAATGATTTTCTTTTTTCGTGAGTTGATGGCCGCCCATGTTGTTGATATTGTTCTGCTTCATGCTTTGTCCACTGACACTCCCTAACACTGCATGATGGGTCTAGATCGCCTCTTAAGACGCCATTTGATGCTGACTGAATTCTTTTAATGTTGGAATGCTTTATTACTTTTTCTTCTTTTAAAAGTTTATAGCAGTGTTTATTGTTCATAATGCTTTTGTTGCTCGCTTAGCTCACTGAGATTTTACTGCATGGTGTTGTTGTTCTTATATGTTGCTTCATGCTCTATTGTTATTTTCTACTCACTACAGATCTTTCTGCATGGTATATTAGATTCACTCTCCTTAGTGTCCTATATGGTATTATGTATCTTATTGTTCTTCTATATTTACTAATAATATGTGATTTAATTATTTCAGGTTTTGCTTATTATATACTATAAGACTGTTCCCCATCCCTTTAAGAGATCTTTCTCCTCCTGTTCACTCCCCTAGCTATGGTGTTGTTATTCTTGCTACGCCTCTCATCATTTGTTTTGTATTCATTATTTCGGTTGATGTTCTTTGTTTTACTGTTTTCTTGGTTTAAAATTGTGTTTGATCATTTTTCTTTGTTTCTTCTCTGTTGTATGACTTTCCGGGGGTTTTTCCCTCCTTTTCCTCTACTTTCTATCTCTTTCCCTCTTTTTTAATGACAATGTTGGTATGTCCCTCATTCCTGTTTGTATCTTATCTCCCCTTTGCTTTGTCCTTCTTGCTTCTTTTCACTCTTTTCATGTCCTTCCCATGTCATTTTTAGGACCCTGGGGGTTTTGAAGTGTTGGTTATCCTTCTTATTACATTCCGTGACAGACTCCTGTGGAGACGTTCAGGAGTTGGTCCAGACCATTTAATTTCTGGAAGTCGCACTGCCATTTGGCGGGTCCGGGTCCCTGGGGTTGGAAGCGTGGGCGCCATCTTGGCTTGGGGTAAGTTTTTCAAGCGCGGGCGCCATTTTGGAGCGTCCTGACGCTCGAGGTGTCTAGGGAGGCGCCTATTTAAAGCTGCCCTCTCCCGCGCAGCGGGAACGCGCAGTGGGACGCCGTCGCTTAGCCGGAGTCGTGCCAGAGTCCTGCCCGTCTGCGCTCGTCCGCGTCGAGGTAGCGGGTGCGGGCTATGGACTCTGGATCCCTCTCTTATTAGCAGCTAGTGTACCATGGCGGCGCTCAGGTACGAGCGTGCGGCTCTCATATCTATTAGAGATAATTTTCGGGTGTGTTATCATGACCCTCTTCCCCCTCTCTCAGGACCTTATGAGTGTACCTGCGGTTATTTCTCTTTGACCTCTCCCATTGGAGTCCGTCCAGTCAGTAGGACTGTTCGTGGCACCCATACGGAATGGTCCGGACAAGCCCTTAACATATGGAGTTTGAATGTTAGATCTTTGGTTAAACACCATCAGTCACTACGCGATATGATCGACGCGGACCTTCCCGATATCATCTTCCTGACCGAAACTTGGTTACAGGACGCGGACACTGCCATCATTAACTTGGCTTTCCCCTCTACCTATACAGTGTCTATCTTAAACCGCTCGACGAGGGGAGGTGGTATAGCCATGGCGACGAAATCGTGTTTCCCGGTGGAGTGGAAGGCCTTGGACCTCCCTATGTGCGAAAGCGCTTCGTTTAAGGTGAAGGTCACTCATCAATTCACCTTTAGCGGTGTGCTTATATATCGTCCTCCTGGGAATGACACCGCCTTCAAGGCTGCTCTTGTGGACGTAGTCAGTTCCTTGACTGCAACTTGCTCTAATTTCAATATAGTTGGTGACCTGAATATACATCTGGATCAGTCGTCATCCCCTTCCATCAGCTCTTTGCTGGCGGACTTAGAAGCGTTGCAACTTGACCAACTGGTCACCTCCCCCACCCACACAGGAGGACATATATTGGATCCTTTCTTTACCACCTTAGCTCGGGCTAGATTAGCTGACCCGATGGTGGTGGGTTGGACTGACCACCTACTGGTCAAAGTGTCATGTCCCCTGGACACCCCACAACTGAAACCTGCAGGTAAACAGAGTTTAAAGCGAGACTGGCGTAAACTTAAGCTGGAGGAGTTTGTCAGGTTATTGGAGGCTCAACCCCTGGACAAACTGCAGAATGCAGAACAGGGTTATGAACAATTCTGCAACTGGGTTCTTACTGCCCTCGATTCTCTTATACCGATGCGTTGGGCAAAATGTCATGCGAAAAATCGTAGCCCTTGGTATAATGAGGCGCTTGCCGAGCTTAAGAGAACTTGCCGGCAAGCTGAGAGGGCGTGGAGAAAAGCTTTCGATCCCACGTTAAAATCACTTTATTTTGCCCAGCTTAAGTCCTACCACAGAGCTATCTGCCAAACCCGGGCCGCCTATTACGCTGCTGAGTTTTCCAACAGCCCCAACCCCTCTAAGTTGATCTTCAAGGTACTCAAAGACCTGATGGGGAAACGGGCCACCTCGCAAGAAATCTGTACGGACTCGCACTGCGAAAGCTTGGCATCCTTTTTCGTGGAGAAAGTACAGAAAATCTATCGAGGATTCGTACCAGCTGCCCCTGAGGATGCTCCTAGCGAAGTAGAGGTCTTGGTGCCTGAAACTCTGTCAATCCTGCCGAGTATGTCCAATGAGGTATTCGATACTCTGAGCCTTAAAATTAAATCTGGCTCTCCCTCAGATCCTCTGAAATCGGAGTTTTTCGCCTCTCTCCCGCCTCTCTGTCGTGAGCCTATTGTGGAACTAATCAATCTTTCCCTCAGTGAGGGCGTGGTGCCATTACCCTGGAAGCAGGCTGTGGTCAAACCCATCTTGAAGAAACCGAATTCTGACCCCCTGCTCCCGGAGAATTACCGGCCCATCTCCCTCCTGCCTTGGACCGCCAAGGTTACGGAGGCACACGTGAATACCATTCTGTCTGCCCACCTCTCGCGTAACAACATCCTTGACGAGACTCAAAATGGGTTTCGTGCTCAACATAGCACTGAAACGGCTTTGCTCTTTATGATTGAGCACTTGCGATCAGTGCTAGACGCGGGGCAGACCGCGGCGCTCCTATTGTTAGACCTGAGCGCCGCGTTCGACACGGTGTCTCATGACATTTTGCTGCGGCGTCTGGAGGAAGTGGGGATTGTCGGGAAGGCTCTTAAGTGGTTCCGCTCATTCCTCTCGGACCGGTCTTTTAAAGTAGCCATTCCACCTGGCCAGTCCTCGTGCCATTCTCTGGAACTGGGAGTCCCTCAGGGCTCTGCCCTCAGCCCCACATTATTCAACTTGTATGTGAAACCGCTGGCTGCTGTCGTCAGGCAATATGGCCTTACGATGACATCGTATGCCGACGACACGCAGCTGGCGGTGACACTCAGTGGGGACCCTGAGGTGACTGCGCCCAGATTCCGGGCAGGACTGATAGCTGTGGCTAGCTGGATGCGTAACAACTGCTTACAGCTTAATGCAAAAAAGACCGAGGTCCTGATTGTGGGGAAGCAGGCGGAACTCTGGGGAGACCAGTGGTGGCCTCTCGAACTGGGGGCGATGCCTATCCCAGTGGAAGAAGTAAAAAATCTGGGGGTATGGCTGGATTCTAACCTCTCCTTTGCCAGCCATACAAAGAAGACAGCAGCCACCTGCTATGGCATTCTGCGAGGACTTAGACCAGTTCTCAAATTTTTCGACCCTCCCACACGTCAACTGGTGGTTCAGGCCTCTATCCTCTCACGGATAGACTACGGGAGTGCCTTGCTCCTTGGAGTCAATCAGGCTGAGGCGACGAGGCTCCAGAGGGTGCAGAATGCTGCTGCACGGGCCATTGTAGGTCTTCCGAGACGATGTACTGTCTCTCCTGTCTTGGCCTCTCTGCACTGGCTTCCGGTCAGACAGAGAATCAAATTCAAGGTTCTCTGTCTGGCATTTAAGATCTTAAAGCTTTCTTCTCCTCCGGCCTTGACAGGCCTTATTTCTTCTTATGTCCCTACGCGATCCCTCAGATCCGAAGCCCAGTATCTGGCGAACAAGCCTAGGTTCAGGCTTAGCAGGATGGGAGGACGCTCCTTCCGCGTGCTGGCGGCAGACTTATGGAATTCCCTTCCTGTTCATATTCGGGCCCTCAACAGCTTGACCCTTTTTAGAAGGGCCATCAAAACCCACTTGTTCATCTCTGTAGGCTAATATCCCCCTCTGTCAGCTCTGATCTGTTGTGTTGTTGCATATGATCAGGCGCCAGGACGCCCCTTCGCTGGGGCAGCTGTTGCGCCTAATAAATGTTATTAACATAACATAACATAACTTTTATGATGATATTTTATTCTCTTCTGCTTTATGTATTTCATGTTACAATTTATCCTATAGGTCCCCATTCTTCTTTCCTTGGAGGGGGTCTGGTTCCCCCCGGCGTTGCTCTAAGTGTACCCAGACCCGTAGTTAACAGTCCAGGTTGCTCTTCTCTCCTACTGTTCTTACTTAATTTTCCTTTTCTTTTTCCTTCTTTTCTTCTTCTTTTTCCCTCCCAGAGTACCATTTCTCCTTTTTCTCTCTACTTTTCCTCATTTATTGTTAACTTAATCCTATCATTATGCCTTCTATCCATCCGTTGTCTGTGGTTTCTTGGAGTGTTCACGGCCTCACCCACTACATAAAACGTAAGAAAGTTCTTTCCTATTTACATTCTAAGCATGTGGATGTGGCTCTATTGCAGGAGACTCATTTGGATGATATTGAGTCTAGTAAGCTCAGCAGAGATTGGGTGGGTAAAGTCATCCATAGTTCAGTCTCTAAACCTGATCCCACCAATCCTAACCCTATTCGTAAATGCGGAGTAGCCATTCTTTTTCGGAAGTCACTTCCTTTCACAATTTTAAAGACATGGTCGGATCCGGAAGGTCGGTATGTTTTTGTTAAGTTGAAACTTGGTAATTCCTTCCTCTGTCTTGGTTCTGTATACGCTCCGCTTGGTTCCAAAAAACAATTTTTCCTTCGACTAAATCGTCTTCTTACGGAAATCAATGCTTCTCAATTTCTCATTGGTGGTGATTGGAATTTAGCACTGGATCCTGCTCTTGACAGAACAGGTTGCATTGACACTATCAACGCTTCTGACAGAGCCATTTTAGGGGACATCCTTGCTGACACTGGTCTTGTTGACCACTGGAGACGAAGTCATCCACAGGATAAAGAATATACGTTTTTTTCTTCTACCCACGGTACGTTTTCGCGTCTTGATTACTTTCTTCTTTCGCAAGATTCAGTCCGACTGGTTACTGATTCTAAGATTTTAGAAGCAGCTATTTCTGATCATTCTCCTGTCCTTTTGTCTCTAGATTTGGGTCTTATGAATCCGGGGCGCAAATCGTGGCGTTTGAATATCAACAAATATAAAACACCAGCGGGTAAACTTCTTTTGCAATCCCACTTACGTGATTACCTTCTCAATAATGCAGACTCGGTTTCCTCTAAACGAACGGTTTGGGCAGCTGCTAAGGCAACCATTAGAGGCAAAATTATGCGGGACGCTGCTCTTAATAATAAAAAGAACGCTGCCAAGCAGACTGAACTAGAAAACGATATTCGCCGACTCTCTCAATTATATATTTCGCAACCATCTCTACAAAACCGAAAGTTATTAGAACAAGCGCGTATGTCTCTCAATACTCTTTTTACCTCTAAGGCGGAATACGCCTTACAAAAAATGAAGGGCCGTCATTATGAACAAGGAGAAAAAGCTGGTCGGTTATTGGCTGCGCAGTTGCGCCAGAGAGAGGCCGCTATGGCGATTCCAGCAATAAGATCAAGTGGTGGGGATATTCTTACTCGACCACAAGAGATAGTTGAGGAATTCGCCTCATTTTATAGGTCTCTATACTCCCCAGGCACTCAGGTAGATAGGATAGTGATGTCTAAATTTCTGGATGACGTTCATCTTCCACGGCTCTCCGATGATGGCAGGGCTCTACTTGAGGGAACTATCACGAAGGAGGAAATTTCTTCAGCCATATCTTCCTTACCGTACCATAAAGCTCCGGGAGATGATGGTTTCCCTCCTGAATTTTTTTAATGGACTGGTCAGAGTATGCTTGATACCCTTCATGCTGCCTTTGAGGAAGCCGTGGAGGAGTCTTCTCTTGGTTCTATCTCTAATAAAGCCATCATAGCAGTCTTACCAAAACCTGGCAAGGATCCTCTATTATGTAGTAGTTATCGCCCTATATCCCTTTTAAATTCTGATGTTAAGATTCTTGCCAGCATCCTAGCATCACGACTCCGCAGGGTTTTGCCTTCCTTAATTGATAATTCCCAAGTAGGTTTTGTTCCCGGTCGTTCCTCCCGCAATCATTTACGTACTCTCTCCCATGCCCTATGGTCCGCTAAAAATTTTGCAGATGATGCCCTCCTTCTTTCTTTAGATGCTGAAAAAGCATTTGATCGTATTGAGTGGGAATATCTCTTTACCATAATGCAAAAATTTGGATTAGGTGATCAGTTCATAGCCAAAGTACGACTACTTTACGATAGCCCATCTGCCCAAGTTAACTGTGGAGGTTTTCTCTCTACTCCATTTCCTATTCGGCGGGGTACCCGTCAAGGTTGTCCACTCTCCCCTCTTCTTTTCCTTTTGGCTATGGAACCTCTGGCTGCTGCAATTCGTCAATCGGCTGATGTGGTGGGTGTTCCTCTTCCAATTGGTTATTCGAAAATTTATTTATATGCGGACGATATTCTTCTTACACTTACTAATCTTCCGCGATCTCTCCCTGCTCTCCTCCGTGTCATTGATGATTTTTCTTCTTTTTCTGGCTATAAGATAAACTGGGACAAAAGCGAAGCCTTACCTATGTCCCTTGGTACTACCAAAGATGCAATCTCTGGTTTTCCATTTCACTGGCAACCTTCTCGGCTTAAGTATTTAGGAATACTCCTCAATAGGGGATTGGATAACGTTGTCACGGACAATTTAACTCCCTTGATTGCGCAAATGCAAAGGGACTTCGAGAAATGGAAAGCCCTGGGTTTATCCCTTTGGGGACGGGTCCAGGCGATTAAGATGGTCACCTTACCGCGTTTTCTTTATGTTCTGGGTATGCTTCCTTTGACTATTCCTTTGGCTACTCTTCGGTCCATTGATTCCAAAATTAAATTTTTTATATGAGGTACAGTTAAACCGCGTCTCACCTTAGCAAAATTAAAATCCCACCAATTGCAGGGAGGTTTGGGTCTTCCCTCTATCGAGCACTATTCCCTTGCCCTTCATCTTTCTCATCTTTCTTTCTTTTTACCCAAGTCTAAGGACATCCCTCAATGGGTGCCACTTGAACGCCATTTATTGGCTTCTGGCCCTGGTTTATCCCTTTTATATGGCAAGGGTTCCAGTTCTCTTGACCCCAAAAATCCTATCCTATCCGCCATGTTTAAGTCTTGGCAAAGAAGTCACCGTCTCCTTAAATCTAATTCGCGGCTTCACTTTCATGCTCCTATATGGTCTAATTCGGCTATTCGAGTTCGAGGTCGAACTGTATCCTGGCCTTTATGGCAGGACGCTGGTATTCATTCCCTGGAACAACTGTTCCATGGTGAAGATTTTAAATCCTTTTCCCAACTAAATGAGGAATTTCATTTACCGCCCACTCAATCCTGTAAATATTCTCATCTTCAGCAAGCTATCACAAAACATCTAAGTTGCCCACCTGCACTATTGTCCGCTTCTCCTATTTTATCTTACTTGAATTCATGGGGAACTTTTAAGGGTGTTACTTCTGGTCTCTATAAGACTTTTTTGCACCCTTTATTTTCGCATCCCCTTTCGAAAGCTCTTCAATTGAAATGGCAAACACGCCTCTCGGTGACATGCTCAGATACTCAATGGGATCTCATTTTGGAAGGATTACATAAGGGTGTTCGTGAAGCTCGCCTTAAATTTTGTATTTTTAAAATTCTTCATGAGTGGCACTGGTCTCCGGTCAAATTACATCATCCTAAGTTACTTTCGCATTCTTTGTGTTGGAGGTGTTCTGCTTCCGGCTGTGACATAACGCACATTATATGTGAGTGCCCTCGTACCAGATCATTTTGGCTTTTTGTACGCAACACCTTGGCTCATTCTATGTCATTGCTCTTACCCTTTACCTCTGCAAACATAATTCTACATGACTTTCGTGGCCTTTCCAAGTTTACTAAACCACAGACCCGTCTCCTCCATACTGCTTTAGCCACGGCAAAAATTTGTATATTGCGTCACTGGAAATCTCCCTTACCTCCTTCTCAGGAGGAATGGTTGGTGGCAATGATACAAACTGCCTCTTATGAACGTATAATTTACAGTCTACAGGACCAAGCTTCCATTTTTCTGCAAGTGTGGTCCCCATTCCTGGAGACCACAGTGGATGATAACTCTGTCTCTACTTCTTCTTCTTCTACGACTACTCTTCCTTCTTAAATTCACCTTCCTTGTAACATGCTTACTTTCTCTTCCTTCTCTCTTTTCCGCTTCCTATCGTTTTTCTTGTTTCCATCTCTTTTCACAACTAGTTTGTTACTCTGGGGCTTCCTTTCTCTTTCTTTTTCTTTTTCTTTCTTTTTCCTTTTTTCCTTTCTTTCTCTTCTCTTTCTTTTCTTTTCTTTTTTACCCTGAATTTCGCCTTATGAATACTAGAGGATGTGTTGTTTTATACCTCCTTTGTTATATTTTATGAATGATTTCCTCATTTATACTGTGATTCATTACTTCCTATGCATATGTGTCTGCATTTGTGACTTATTTGAAATTTTCTTAATAAACAATTTCAACACAAGAATCTGATGGTCAGGCTTGGACAACAATAAAGCAGAATTATGAACCTGGAGTATGACTGTGCAGCAGATAGCTATGTCAAGCACCTATCTATGCGGACTTTGGCTGTGTTCACCTGGAAGTGTACTGTAGAGGGCATTCAATCTAATATGACATTTTCAAGCAAGAAACCAGGTTTCTAGTTCTATTCATCAAGGGACAAAAGTTCCAGATCGCCAGATGGATACATGAACCCTAAACACAGAGGATTGAGCCATAAGATGCTCTAACCTACCCCCTGACCTCCTCTCACCGATAGGAATGCCACAACGGATAGGGTCCTGCAGGCCTCTACAGGAAAATCCTGACTGAGGCGCATTTTTGGCCACATTCCTAACATATGGTTTTTTGAAAAGTCTTACCTCAAAACAGCATGTTATTTATGTTAACCTCTTCACTGCTCCGCGAATTCCGCCGCAGTTCTGGACATTCCGATTGTGGGCGTGATCATGACGGCTCCAGGTCGTCATGAGCACACGTCCACCGTGACTCATGACGTCCGGGAGCCTTCATGAGCATGGAATAGGTTGAACTGTTGACTTCCTAGTTGTCTACACACTCATGTGTCAGATATTGTGTTCTGCTATGTTTGCATGTATGTGAGGGGCACATTTATTCAAATGTTTATCTCATGTCCATGTCATCTATATATAGACACCAGCAGGGCATACTGGTACACGTTTAACTTTAGGCCAGTTGATAATTAAAGCTGTTTACCAAATTGGGACACATCTAAGTGATATTGCTAGATAGCTACCTTAAATTTCTCACTTTTATTAAGATAATATTTCCCAATCTCATATGTAAATCTCTCATTTTGGTGCCTTAACAGTTTTAGAAAAGGGGTTATTATGAAAGTCAGAAAGGAAAAGGGCGAAACTGCGGTCCATAGGAGTAAATGCCATCACGACTGATGCATAATTCTCGCTTGGACCTGCGTTGATGAACCCACAGGTTTGCTTTTAAGTTTGTGCATGGTCCACCAGTTTCTTGCATCAATGAAACGCAGACACCAAGGCACTCCTTTGGCGTGTACATTCAACCTTACAAAAGCCCAATAAATCAATAAATCAGTCATGACTTATGCTTAGCAGTGCACAAGAGGCACTCTTAACTATACCTGGAATAGATTTGATACCGCATTGTGAAACGTACGTCAACAAGGGATGGAGCCATGCCAAACATTTCCAGACAAAACAATAGCTAGGTGAATGATTCCCTATGACTCATTGTTTTACATTTATCTCAAGTGAATAACTTCAAAATCTGGCAAGGCTCTGCCTCATTGGATCAATATTGGGCATCACTAATCTATTTGTTGAAGTTTCGGCCTGATAGGCGTTTCCGGTGTTCTGAATAGGAGTAGGAACTGGTAGACATGTATAACATGTCTCCAGTGAGCACACAGACTGAAACACTCAGGGTGAATTTATTGTGGGGTTTTAAAGAGGTTAGCTGGTGCCTCAGATTTATAAGTTGAGTGCTACTTGGAAGTGGGCCTGATGATTTTTTATTTGGTGATGACCTTGATTAATCCAATGGTATACCTTGGTGAAAACACAGAATGGTAAATACAGATCTAGTCATGCGATGATGTAAACTTTATTTCATAAAAAATGTGGTTCTTTTTTAAATAAAGAAATACTGAACACAGAGGTGAATACTTTGTCTTAAGGGGAAAAACAAATAAAATAAACTTTCCTGTAACTCATAAAAAATTGAAACGTATGAATAGGGTTCAGTAGGGTGACAATAATGGTAAACAAATGATGTTTTTGTGGTATATTAAAATTAATACCAGTTAGAGGTGATAATTAGTGGGGGGCTGTGTGGTTACGACTAAATGGTTGTTGAGATGGATTATTAGCCTCAGTGGTGGGCAGTAGCGGCTCCTGGAGGGAGTGCTGCGGGGCGGTGGGGCGTGAGGAGGGACAGGGCGGGGGTAGTAAACTACGACATACGGCCGAACAGTTAAGTAACTACATAAATAAATAAAATGAATTACATTGCGCATGCTGCATCGCCATTTGCAATGCAGCGCACGCAATGTAATTTGCTTTATTTATTTAGTTAGTTACTCAACTCTGTTCGGCCGTATGCCGTAGTTTACTACCCCACACCCTGCCTCTCCCCCACCCTGCTCCGCCCCACCCCACAACCCCCCCAGCACTCCCTCCAGGAGCCGCTACTGGTGCCAGGCTGCCCATTTAGGCCACGGGCATTCCCCAGGCTGGCTGGAGTCTTTGGAGGCTGTTTTTGTAAGGCAGAGGACAGCTATTGGCACCTCTGTCACTCTTTCTAGCTTCCCATGGTCATTGCAGTTGGTACAGCAGGTTCTTTAGGAAAGATAGAGCAAACAGAGAGAAAAGACAAAAAGTGAGTCAGAGAGATGGGAGAGGTGGAAGGGAGCGGGCTGGTCTGAACATTTTTTCTAGGGCTGCGTTCGATTCCTAGTCCGGCACTGAATAGGCTGGATGAGGTTACCTATTGTTAGGTTGCATGGCTTTAAAAGAGAGGTTGTGATCTATGAAATGAAGTGTCAACCATATGCAGAGTTACAATAAGGAAGATTAATACAGATAGGAATGAGAATGAAACAATGCTATACTCAGAAATAGAGGGTTGAGGAGAGGATCACTCTGAAGAAAAAAAGAAGAGAAATCAAGGTTAATTTTTCATGAAGGGTCATAGGCAAATACTTAGTGGACACTTTCTGAGATACTCAGCAATCTCTGGATTTAAGCTGTATCAAAAATAATCATTATTATATATAGTGCTCCGTGTCCGGAACAACTTTAAAATTGCAAATCTCAGTGTACAGGACATTTAAACCTTAAGAACCCAAGACTTCTGTGCACCATGACAAGGCAGTCCTTTTAAACATAGGGGCATATTACCAAGCAATAGCGATAATTATCGCTATTGCTTGGTTAGAGCCAAAATTTTACCGCTGAGCTGCGGCGATTTTTATCGCAGATAAACCTTGGTATTACCAAGGTTTATCGCAAATGCGATAAAAAACGGCCGCAATGCATGAATATCGCTGAAAAGTCAGCGATATTCATGCATTACCGAGCTAATGCTCTTAGCCATGTTATCCACCTCCCATTGGATAACATGGCTAAGAACTGCTCAGGGCAGGTGTTAGCTTTTGGAGATATTCGCGCTTAGCGCGAATATCTCTAAAAGTTGGTAATAGGAGATAGCGATGTTAGCGACTGTTTCCAGTCGCTAACATCTTGGCACGCCCACTTTGCATGTCATTAGTGATAAATATCACTGACATGCAAAGTGGGGCCCAAGATGGTCGCTATCTCCTACTAGCTGTCGCTAACTGGTGTTAGCGACAGCTAGGTAATAGGGAGATAATTTTATCTCCGCTTTCTTGGCTTTTAAAGCCAAAAAAGCGGAGATAAACCCCCTTGATAATATACCCGATAGTCTTGAGTATCCCAAACTCACAGGGTCTGTACACTGCACAATGGGGGGGGGGGGGGTGCAGACGCCTTCTTTAGGAAAATTCTAATTTAATCATCTTCCTTTAGTATTATGTAGGAAAGGTTGCTTCACTCACTCAGAAAACATGTGCTATTTGGCACTGCCATCGAGGTGCAGCAAGATGTATGCCTTGTTTTGTTGCCTAATCCCATTCTAGGTTATTTTTCATGGCACAGCAGAGCAACTGTAGATATGTAAGGTACCCATGCTAGCATCCCATGTGTATACGGTGTGTTCTTGTGTATCTTACCAGTGCAGTACATGCATTGTATGCATAAGGAAGCTTAGTAATGGAGGCCTCTGGGTCCCATTTTGGAAGAGCGTCCCTGTCCATACACAAGATGGGGGTGAGGTTGTGTCCCAGACAGTGGAAGTGCATTTGCTGGCATTCTTGAAGCAGGAAGGGGGACGAGAGGAGACAGGCCTCCTATAGACCTCCAATTAGGTTTGGTTAGCTTGGAGGGGCTACTGATAAGTTTTCTGTAACACTGCCACTTAGTGGATTGCGGGGGTGAAGAGGGGGGCTGCACTATTCTTCATAGTAAGAAGGGTCCTTTAGGTGAGGTCAAACATGTATCTGTTCCTAGTGACTGTGTGGCTGTTGATGACAGAGCACATCTCTTTGTGCCTCTGTTAAGGGTACTCCAGGGCGGCGAATACCCGGCTATGAGTGTCACTCTGCACAAAGGCTGTGTGTGAGCTGAGAGGAACTTGTAAAAGCAAACCATCCCAATATATGGGCATTGCTTTTTAGGATCATAAAATACAGCAACATTTCACCATTTCTTTTAAAAACAGCATTTTCAAAAAAGTCAATTTCAACGGAGAGGACACATTTGCAACTCTAGACCCACGGAACAGACTACTAACTGAATAATCACGTAACTGGAACGCACATTGTTTATTCCTGGATAGTTGTGCAGTTCGCACAGATAATTCCAGATATTTCAGATCAAAATGTACATAAACAAGAATTTGAACTGACAGTTGTTATTTCCAATATAGTTACCATTCTGAGGCAAAGAATTTGCAACTTTAGCAAGAAGAACTCGGAAAACAATAAACATGTTTTTTTTTGCTAAACTTTGAAGGGCTGGGGTAAAAAAAAAGTAACATTACATGTATACAGTAGAAACGTGAACAAATACTTGGTAGAAAGTCGGGGGAGGTAGTGGGTTAACTTTGACAAACAAAATTAAATTAAGGAAGTGTCATCACCATTTGATATACACGAGTGGTGCGACTTCAAACCCCTGACACGACCACGCTCCAATCAAAGTCATATACAGGGATTCTCGGTTAACGTGGGGGTACCAGCGAATCCCACATGTTTTATTAGATTCGTGACATAATTATTTTACACGTGTGCACAATGTTCCCAAAAAACACATATATAAGGACTGTGAGAGTGTGTTGCTGAGGAACTCCTGCACACGTCAGAGGAGCAACCAGGAATGAAATAGGACATCAAAAAAGAAACAAAGATCTGTCACTATTTCGGGTCTTGGTATATCGGAATTCTGTAGGAAAAAGTTGTCCAACCGTCCACGCACAATTTGGAAAAATATTGCTTTCTCTAGACATACATTCCTTTCTGCTTTTATCCTTAAGCTACATGTTTCTTATTGAAAGTGTTTCTTATCCTGGTGACTGGGAAAGGCTCTAACACACAACCCCAACCTTCCCAACACAGGCTTTAGAGGCAAGAAAAATGGCTTTACATCTGGTGCGTTGTCTGCTCTGAGAAGGAGATTCTAAAAAAACAGCGGTCCCCACACAGCTCTTTCGCTCCTCAGGGATCCCCACTAGCCGCACTGGCATACTTACACAGCACTGGAGAAAGGAACAGGTCCTGTCAGGGCCCCCATTCTCCCTCCAACTGTCCCTATCTCCTAGCGTCCACACCACACCACACACCATCATTCTATCACATCCTTCCACTCAGATACACAGGGAATGGGGCACACAGTTTACTACCCTCCACTCCCGGGATTATCTGACAAGTGTCAGTGTGCCATGTAGGCGCTCCTTGGCAGTGGCGTAGCAAGTGGGGGGGGGGGGGGGGGGGTCCGGGCCGAACGAGTTTTGGGGGCAGTGGCTCTTACCTGCGGCCGACACGGGCCGCAAACACAGGAATCACCAGCACCCCCACTTAGATGCGGCTGCGGGGCGGCTAACACTGGGACCACCACGGGCGGCAAAAGGTCTAGCTATGCCACTGCTATATGGAAACAGCAGCGGGGACGGAACTTCTTACACGAAGTATCCAGCGAGGAGCTGTCTGAAGAAACAACCGAAACTCCGGTTACAAGAGCATAAGAACGTGCAACCCACGTACAGAGTCCCCGTAAGAACCCCTCTGAGGGTTGGAATTATCACCTCAGACAACAAAGTAAAAGATCTTGGAGAATAGCCCAGAGGAAGTCGTGGGTTACAATCCCAAAACGACGAAACACGTGTCGGCTGTGACGTCTCCAGAAATAAATAACATCGACCACAACCCTGATTAAGAGGAAATGCAATTTTTTCATGACTGAATGAATGATGAATGGTGGAATCACTTGTACACTGTGGAAACTTTAATTGTAATACGAGTGCTAAGGAGTATTTATCTATTTCAAGGCTCGGCCGCACCAGAAGAGGAAAGTGGTTCTCTTCTCCTTTTAGCACCGTAACTCAGTATCAAAGACTTATCAAAAAATCCCATTTAGTTGAACTTTCCCCTGTAGCGCCAGAACCTAGTTTAATACCACTAGCCCAATTGACATAGCTCTGCCACTGCTCCTTGGACACATCTCGCAGTCCTAGACAAAGAGAGCACGGCCACCTCTTTCCTTTATTGTGAGACCCGAACGCATCTGAGATCTTCAGTGCTTAGACAAAACATCCCTTTACAAGCTTTGGGACTGTTTTTTTACCTTCTCCGTTCTCACAAAACAGCAAAAAAACACAAAATACACCTGAGCCAAATGGTGACCTGCATTCACCTGTAGCTCCATGATCCTAATGAGCCTGCTCTGTTCTCTTGGCTCCCGAGGACTGGATTTCTTCTGTGATGTTATCAATCTGCACCTGGGTTTTGCAGATCAACCTCTCCATCTCCACCCGCCCTGCTGCGTTTGCCTTAGAATTCAACTGGGCACAGAGCTTTAAGGCCAAAACATGTTTTTTTTACCACAGTACAGCAAAACTGACATGAGAAAAACATAGTTTACTACATCCCATGTTGCATTCAACAATTACTTTACACAGAGAAAAACTCTCCAAATATTCAGGAGGTGTCTTCAGTGTAATTTTATTTTATTGCACAAATGTAACCCAATCATGTTGCTTTTCGTTAAATACCTTTAGTTAAACAAATACACATGAAAAAGAGCCAAGGAATCCACATATACGCAGAGGTACAAATTGTAACATGCAATTTATTACCATTGTTGAGGGAGGGGAGAGACATCATAACCCACTTGAGGCTTCGACTCTCTTGAGTCATGGCCCCTCCTCACAGTTAATAAATAATAGCATATTAAGCCAATATTAGAACATTGGAATCTTGGGAGCTATATTGTAGACAATGGAGTGATCCATGCTTCAACGGGCCGGTAAAGGCCCGCAGAGCAACATTCCAATGTTTTACAAAGGCCTGTCGGCGCTCGAGGGGATTTAAATCCCCTCGAGCTTCGAGAAGCCTTTGTTTTATTTGTTAGAACATTCTGCCCTCTAGTGGCAGAATGTTCTAACAGCCTTATAGCCCTTCGTAGCAGGGCTGTACCGGCTATTAAAGTCCCGGTCCCTAGTTAAAGTCTCTCACCTTCGGCTCGGGCCTTTAATGTGGGAGCGGGCCTTTAATAGCCGGTATAGCCAGCTACGGCGGGCTATAAGGCTATATTAAACTCTGTGTGTTTAATGCATATTTTAATCCTAATTGTTTTGTAACATATTTCAGAAAGTGGGATCATACTAAAGTGAACATGATTATAAAAATAGTTGAAAAACACCACAGTTTTATCAGTAACAAATAAGCTAAAATTGGTATTAAGATTTTGAAAGCAAATGGATGGGTTTTAAATTGAAGATCTAAAAATGTAGCAAGTGTAGGTTCTGAATAGGCATGCATGAAACCTGAAAGCACCTCTCTCTGGTGGTGTACTCAAGATATGCCAGAGGCTTGATCGAAAACAAGCAAAAGATTTCAGGCCCAATTTACAATTTGGCAGACAGGTACTTTGTTACACATGTGCCGGAAATCCATTACATACTAATGCACTTGTAATAACTGGTACTCTATCACAAACGTGACAGATATCCCATCTACCTTATTACATGTGCATTATATCTTAATGCGATTGGAATAAAGTGAGCGATATATCCGTCATAAAGATGATGGACATGCCGCCTACCTTATCAGAAGCTCATTGTATCCTAATGCGCTTGTAATAAGGCAGGCATAATATCCATCACCTTTGTGGCAGAGTACTTTCTACAAACAGTAACAAGCCCTCAGCCATTTTAAAATCAGGAGACCATAGGAGAAACAAACAAAAGATTTCACCAACATAGTCATGAGATCGAAATAGAAACAAACCGGAAGACTTCAACCATTTTGAATTAGGAGATAAGAAAAGAAACAAAGATCTGTCTCTCTTTTGGGTCTTGGTAAATCAGAATTCTGTAAGAAAAAGTTGTCCAATTGTCCATGCACAAGTTGGAAAAATATTGCTTTCTCTAGACATACATTCCTTTCTGCTTTTATAAATAGAGATCCTTAAGCTATATGTTTCTTATTGAAAATGTGCCTTATGCATCACCTATTTGGGCCCTTGTTGCTAAGACATCTTGTGTGCCCTGTATATCCCCATTTTCTGCTGACTGGTTCTGGTGTTAACTGACTGTTCCAGTGCCAGTGCTATGTTGAAAACACAGTGAAAATACACACACATTGGGATCACCAAGCATGTTAAACAACGTGTTACGTGCACTGCACTGAGTGGCTGCACAAAGCGTGCACGTAGGTCTCTCCGTATTTTAGGCTATTTCCGGGGACCAGCCGCATCAGTCATTCCTGACATTGACAGAGAACGAAAGCTGCTGTCCTTCTTGACATTAATGGTGAACGGAGGTAGGCGGTTGCTCTAGTCTAGATTAACTCCTGAGCATCCTTTAACTCATGCACCATTTTGGGTTTTAGGTCTGTCACTTGTTTCTCTACCTTCCATTTGCGGTTTTGAGTTTGTCCAATGCTTTTTATTTTGTGTCCCTTCTTTGTAGATTCACCACGTCTCCCATAAGGTAAGCACCAACCGCGGTTGGTAGCTTTTTGTAGTATGTTAGCAAGGAGCAATATGGGGCATGTTATACTTTCAACTGACGCCGTGATACCTCTGAAGGATCTCTTTACTCTGTTCACTTGTGTTATGCTGGTTTACGAGCCACACACGCTCCTACAACTTTTTAAGCATGCATGGCTTGACATTCTTGTTTTGAGGTTTCCACTTATCATTTTGGCTTATGATTCACAGTTTTTTAAATTACAATTCCCGCCCCGGATAGTTAACACTCCCGGTCGGTCCCCATTTGCTTGCAGGCCGGGTCGCTCCCCACGCTGCACAGCTCCACCAGTTGTGCCCGTGCCTTCCCCCCTGCTGCCTCCTGCCTCGTAAGTTCGCCGCTGCTGTAGCTCTGCTGGTTCTCGTCTTCTGCCACAATTGTTGTGTTTAGTAATTGTACTGTACTGTAACTGTATTATTTCCTTATTTCTTATGTGCCTCTTGTGCCCCTGTTTCCAGTCTTCCCCCCTTCTTGACTTCTGTACCCCTCGCTGCTGTCCCCGCTCCCGCCGCTGATCCCCTGTGGCCTGCCCCCTTTTACCTACTGTGTCCTGCTCCCACGCTATTCGCTGCCCCGCTCCTGCCTCCCAGCTGTTCCTCCCTCCCACCTCGCCTTAAATGGCGGCCGCTGTATGGCCGTGCGCAGCTGGCGCACCAGAGGCAAGCCCGTCTGTGCCCGTCCGCGCCTGGACCGCGCCCAGCGCCAGAACCCCTGGACCCCCCAACCGCCACACCACCAAACTCCGGTACGATGCCAGCACCCTCCACACTATCAACGCCGGCCGAGACCACCACTGTGTCCAGGCTGCCCTGAAACGCACCCACGGACCTTTCTCCTGCCACACCTGCAGCATCACCTGCGACAGAGCCACCAAACCTCCTAGGACCGGACCCAACCACCTTCGCTGCATACTCCTCAACACCCGCTCCGCATGCAAACATGCCATCGAGCTCTGGGACCTGCTCGACACATCCGCCCCAGACGTTGCCTTCCTGACCGAGACCTGGTAAAATGACTCCTCGTCGCCCGACATCGCCATAGCCATCCCGGACGGCTACAAGATCACCCGCAGGGATCCCGCCAACAGAATCGAAGGAGGAATAGCCATCGCCCACAAGTCCACCCTCAAGGTCCCCATCCACACGGATGACACCCTCAACACCGCCGAACACCTGCACTTCCGGATCCACACCGACACCAACACCACCCTCAGAGGAACACTCATTTACAGACCCCCCCGGACCTCGGGCACAGCTCAGCTACTCCATAGCCAACCTCGCCAGCACCCACGTACTTGCCTCCACAAATTACACCCTCCTCGGGGACCTGAACTTCCACCTCAAGAACAACAACAACACCAACTCCGCCACCCTGATCGACAACCTCGCCAACCTTGGCCTCAGACAACTTGTCACTGCACCCACCCACGCCGCCGGACACACACTGGACCCCATCTTCTCCACTAGCACCCACGTCACCTACCACCACACCACCAAGCTCCACTGGACCGACCACCGCTGCATCCATTTCACCTTCAAGAAACCAACCATGCACCACCGCACCCAACTGATGCCCCGCCACTGCTGGAGCAAAGTCACCGAAGACCAGCTGACCACCACCCTCGCCCAGAACCCACCCACCGACCCCACCGACCCAGACGCCGCTGCACCGAACCTCAAACAGTGGATCAACGACTGCTCCAACACCCTCGCACCGCTCAAGAAACCCTCCAATAGTCACACCAGCAAGAAAGCCACCTGGTTCACCACCGAGCTCCAGAACTCCAAACATGCATGCTGGAAACTGGAGAAGAAATGGCTCTGCGAACGCACACCGGACAGCCACTCAGCACACAAGGACGCCACCATCACACACATCACCACCTCATCAGATTAGCCAAGAGATCCTGTCACGCCTGCCAGCCCTTCCACAGTACGGTAGACATCGCGAGACCTATCCAAGATGGCCGCGTGGTACGGCGCATGTGCGAGGGGATCAGGCAGGATACTAAAGCCTGATCTCCCAGCTGCTCTGGGCTTCGCGCTCTAGTTTCCCCGTCGCCAGTTGCGGCGCGTCACTACCGCATAGCCCGTCTCGTTCTTGTTTCCTGTTGAGGTTCCGCCCAGATCGGACCCTTTTCGTTTCCGGAATTCCGAGCAATCCTTTTCCTAAAGGACCTTTGCCCATATCATTTACAGAAGCTTTGTTGTGCTTCCCCGAACCTCGTAGCTCAGAGTTTTATGCGTTGGAAAACCGCTTTGCTACAATAATCGCGGTCTTGTTCCGATTCCCCCCTTTTTGTTTTCGTACCTCTTCCCAGTGCCTGCTGTCTCCTCTCAGGGTCTTGGGAGGGCCGCTCACCTGCGCTCCTGCGGATCCGTCTCTCGGCCGGACTATTGTTCCGTCGGGGGGCCGGCCTTGCAGGGTGTGGGTGGTTGGTGCTTACATTGGATTCTGGGAGTTGTGGTCCGCCTGGTGGTACTCTCCTTTTTATTTATTTATCTTTTGATCCCTGTACCTTGTCTACTCGACTGCTCTACTTGGAGGTTGGCTTTCGTCACAGTGCTGGGGAGAAGATGACCTGACACATTATTGCTGTGCTCCTAAATAGCTCCATTGGTAACCACGCTGCTAACCCGTTGTTCTCAAGGGGCGTCTCGTGCTGCTTAATCATTGTGACCATTAGGAAAACAGATAATCCAGATCACCCCTGTGTTCTCGCCAGCACCAGCTCCACCCAGAGAGGAAGCCGATCAAGAGGTCCAGTGTCTCTTCCCCTACTTACCTTGTTTTGTTCCCTCCTTTCCCTTCCTATCACCATTGTGTTCTAGTGTCATTAGCCGCAATTGGTGAGGGGAGGGGACGGGTTGGGCTAGACTTCGGTTCCTGGCACTCCTGCGGAAACGGCCTTGGCTCCTTACAGATCCTCCTTCAAAGACCGCCTGGATAACAACGCAAACGACAGCAAAGAGCTCTTCAGCATCATGAAGGAACTATCCAACCCCAGTGCCAACACCTATGACGTCCTGCCCTCACAAGAACTGTGCGACTCACTGGCCACCTTCTTCCACTGCAAGATCGCTGACATCCACGACAGTTTCCACACCACGACCGCCACAACTACGCCGGACTCCACCCACCCTGCGAGCACCACCCACACCATCCGCCTGACCTCCTAGACCAACGTCAACGACGACGAGGCACGCAAGGTCATGACCTCCATCCACTCAGGATCTCCGTCAGACCCGTGCCCTCACCACGTATTCAACAAAGCAAACGCAGCCATCGCACCCCAACTACGAAAGGTCATCGACATCTCCTTCAAAACAGCGACATTCCCGGACAGCTGGAAGCACGCCGAAATCAACACCCTCCTCAAGAAGCCCAAAGTGGACCCCAAGGACCTCAAGAATTTCAGGCCCATCTCCCTACTCCCATTCCCGGCGAAGGTCATCGAGAAAATGGTCAACATGCAACTGACCCACCACCTGGAAGACAACAACATCCTAGACCCATCCCAGTCGGTATTCAGACACAACCACAGCACCGAGACAGCCCTCATCGCCGCCACAGACAACATCAGGCGCCAATTAGACAACGGCGAAACATCAGCCCTCATCCTCCTAGACCTGCCAGCCGCCTTCTACACGCTCTGCCACCGCACTCTAAAGACACGTCTCCAAGAAGCCGGAATCCAAGAGAAGGCCCTCGATTGGACCACATCCTTCCTCTCCGGCAGAACCCAGAGCGTCCGCCTCCCACCCTTCCGATCCAAAGCCACCAATATCATCTGCGGCATCTCCTAGGGCTCATCCCTCAGCTTGACGCTGTTCAACGTCTACATGGCCCTCCTCACACAAGTGGCCCGACAGCACGGCCTCAACATCATCTCCTACGCCGATGACACCCAGCTTATCCTCTCCCTCACCAAGGACCGGCACACCGCCAAAACCAAACTCCACAAGGGAATGAAGGCCGTCGCCGACTGGATGAAGAGCAGCCGTCTGAAGCTGAACTTGGACAAGACAGAGGTCCTCATCGTCGGACCCACCCCCTCAGCCTGGGACGACTCCTGGTGGCTGACCACTCTGGGAGCAGCACCGACACCCACCGACCACGCACTCAACCTAGGATTCATCCTCGACTCCTCCCTCTCCATGTCGAAGCAGGTCAGCGCCGTCTCCTCCTCCTGCTACAACACCCTCCGCATGCTCCGCAGGATCTACAAGTGGATCCCGACCGAAACCAGAAGAACAGTGACACAGGCCCTCGTCAGCAGCAGGCTGGACTACGGCAACGCACTCTACGCAGGTATCCCAGCCAAACACCTGCGTCGACTACAACGCATCCAAAACGCCTCCGCCCAATTGATCCTCAACGTCCCCCACTGCAGCCACATCACCCGCACCTGAGAGACATTCACTGGCTCCCTGTCAACAAGAGGATCACTTTCAAGCTCCTCACCCACGCACACAAAGCACTCCACAACACTGGACCGGCCTACCTGAACAGCAGACGCAGCTTCTACACCCCCACCCGCCAGCTCCGCTCTGCCAGCCTCGCCCTCGCCGCTGTCCCCCGCATCCAACGAAAGACCTCCGCGGCAGATCTTTCTCCTACCTCGCCGCCAAGACCTGGAACACCCTCCCGACTCACCTACGTCAGACCCAAGACCTACTCACCTTCCGAAGACTCCTCAAGACCTGGCTCTTCGAGCAGTAGCGGCACTCCCTCCCCCCCTCCTCAGCGCCTTGAGACCCTCACGGGTAAGCAGCGCGCTTTGCAAATTCTTTGATTGATTGATTGATTGATTGATTTGCGCGCCATCTTTTGACGATTATGAGTTTGCTTAATACGTGTCATTTCTTTAGGTCATGATAGGTTTGATCCTAGATAAGGTGAGACCCTCCAGACCACCCTCTGTGTTGAGCCTTGTTGGTCCGGTGACTGTCTGCATAGGCAAAGGCTTCCCTATGTGAAACCCCATAATTGTCAACGAGTTGCCTTTTGGATGGTCGTAATAAGGTGATTCCTTGCACCTTCTCTATTGTTCCGAGTAAGTCCACATCACTTAGACTCTTAAGGTTCTGCCTTTCCAGGCTACGTCCCTTCATAGACTTATGCTCATTTTTTCTCTGCTTTAGGAGTTATAAGAAGCTTTAAGGAGCCCTCCTACCACTCTATCCAGCCTGAGTTGCCTTGCTGATTCCTGACTTAGTCACTATCACTTTCCTTGCCCTTATTTTAATTTAGCATTCTCATTCAGCCTCGAGGCTTCATGTAAGTAATATGGAGTATTCAATCTCTTTCAGGTGCTCTACCTTTCTGTCCCGATGAAGACCCCATGCCAAGGATTCAACGACCTTGATTTTGGGAAGAGGTCGAAACGTTGACTTCTGTTATTCTCAATAACAAGCACACATGACTGAGATTTGTTTTCAGCGTTTATAGATTGCTATGTTTTTTCCATAAATGATTTGCCATCTGTAGGCTGGACAGGTTTTCATTAAGTAAATATAATGTATATATGGCACATTACCTTTCCTTTTCTCTCAACCCTCACAAACGCACTTTTATCCTGGTCATTTACTTTTTTTCACCCTGAGCACAATTCTCCCAAGTGGATAGACAATTGTGATGTATTTAACAATGGGTTTTGACTTTTTGAGAATAAATTGCATTTATTGCATACTTATGACTAGGTCCTTGTGAATGCTTTCCTTCTTTTTATGTTTACCTTGAAGTTTTTATTGCTATTGTGACCAATTATCTACTGTACTGCTGTAATTACCCGGGTCCGGGAGCATTACGGGTTACCCAATTGATAATTAACCCTTAATTATTTACTGAACTGGTGTTTTGAAATGCTTTACATACCTGTCTCCTAAGTTAAGCCTGCCTGCTCACAGCCAGGTGACTCAGGGTTGAGCATGGGAATAATTTACTGAGACCTATACTGAGCCCTAGACCGTGTTAGTGGCCTTATTGACAGTGGTAGATGCATATTTCCCACTACTAATAACCCACTCTTCAGCAGCCCATCATTCTAAAATGTTTCAATTTTGCTCTGGTCTTCTCTGACTTGCCACCCATTTTACCATAGAGACACCTGAGGATTTTTCATTTCTATTCTAACTGATATGTGCTTTTGACAGGTGTGTGGGGCAAACAGACTGGGCAGTCTGGATACTAATGGGGAATGAGATGGAAATGAAATCATACAAAGCAGATCCAATGAGATCTTTCCTTCTCCCCATCCCAACTATTGGTCATCCAGACAGCCTGCGTCAGACAAACACGGATGCTGGATGATGACCAATAGGAGACTGATGGTCCTCAGCCCTTTAATCAGTGAGGAACAGATGTGATTTAATGAAATAAATATTTATGACTAGTAGATTAAATTAGTGAAGGCACCTAACCCACTCACGACCTACAGGCAGTCTTTTCTCTATGCATCTGTAATGAGTCTCCCCTGTTGACATCTGTGCATAAGACCCATGCCTGGCTGCATCCCCTTTTGAAAAAGGTATAATCTTGTGAATATTTTTGTGACTGCCTTTTACCATTGAAATGTCAAGATAGGCTGGAGCAGACTTCTACTAATGCATTTTTGTCATGCCTTAGTTGGAGCACCGTGAACACCAATCCTCGCTGCTTGATATTCTGTTCACGGTTTAGCAGGATTTGCATCCATTAGCCAGGAAGGGCAAGGACACACAGTGTAACCTTCTGTTAGATTGCAATGCATTTTTAAATCTCCGCATGCAAATCTTTTAATACACAGGAGCTGCAATTCCTGTTAAAATGTGCATCTCTAATTTCCTTTCTACAAGTGAGTTCTCATGTCTCCAGTCTCTGTTATAATGAAATGACATAGCTGCTCAACTGTAGTAAGTTATTACAGATGACTTGTGAGGTTGTAATGCCTCCTGCCAGAGCCCCAGGCCAACCAGAAATGCAGGTCACAGGTAATAATTTTCAGTCTTATTCTTTTTTTTAAATTGAACAGTGATCAGCAGGAAGGAAATATTCATGCCTACAAGTTCAGTTTTGGAGCGGTCGTCGCAGGAACAATATAATCTCTTTGCATACAGCATTTTGTAATCTGGCTTACTGCAAATGAGTCTAATATCTTTTTGCTGTCAATTACTAACTGCTTTTTGTTGTATTTAATTTTGCACTGAAGATTCTGCTTTTATTCTTCATATCAGCAATCACACTATCTCATTCATTTGACAAAGCAAGGCACGAATGATGAAGGTGATGCTGAGACCATGTATGTAATGCCCAGACGTTGGCTGAATAAGGATAGAGTCTTACCCTTATGATAGCAGGATATTCCAAAATGTTCAGCTATTGGAAATGTACTAAAAGCCACCTTCTATTGTTTACACATTTGCACATACAATAAGCAAAGACTAATTGAAAATCACAAATGATACACCCCTAGCTACCACCCATATACCTTGATTTTGCTGCTTCCAGGTGGCCCTGAGCCATGACCATGTTTCCACTTCTACATCTTTTCCTTGTCTGATGTTCCATTTTTAATTTTACCTTAGGTGACATATTATCTCAGTTTTGCAGGGTTTTAGTCTTCTATTGCTGTTTACTCTTTCCTCTTCTCGTATTTTTGAGCACATCGCATCCTCTGCACAGACTGTCCGATAGGTCACTCCATTGGGGCCTATTGCCTTTGCACTGCACTGTGCAGCATCAACAAAATAAAACAAATAAAGGTTGTTGCATTATTTCACTGATTCTTGCACGTGTCAGAATGCATGTTCACCAGTTGAATTACACATTTGCCCTTTACTTTAATTTTTTATTTACTAATCCAAGATAACAGGATGCAAATAAAAAAAGGAACATTTTTATAGTCTCGATTATCTAACTTTAAAAAAAAAGACTGTGGGAGGAGGGGCTTCGCGCGCAACCGAGATGGTCCCGTGAGCACAGGGCTCCCGGACCTTCGCCACCTCCGGCATTTATCCTGACTATAATCCTGGATATGACTACGGACCATCGTAGATGAAACCCAGCTGATATGATAGCTGCTTTCAAAATTTGATTTGGTCCCAGAGAACCGATTTTAGGGTGCTTTGAACTTTCCTGGCCTGCTCCACGGACCTGCCCCCGGCTAGAGTTGATGAACTGCCTAGACGGTAATTGAACAACAGCGGCTTCCCTGATCCCACTTTCGACCCTGGATTTGGCTTTCGGTTTCGTTTTTGGCCCGGACCCCTTTACGCAGCAGATTTGGCCCCGCTGCCCACGGATTGCTTCGCTTCCCGGTCCCACTCTAGGACCGGAACTGTATATCACCGCTCGCTGTGTGACTTGGAACACGCCGTCCTTTGGTTGAGCATCTGTGGGTGATTTTGACGTAACCATTTTCACCAGATCTCGGGGTCCCCTCGGGGGCGCAGCATCCAAAATGGCCGGCAAGCCCGAGGTTGAAAAGCGGAAGACCAAGGCTGTTCACCGTGGGGGCTCCATACAATTTAATGTCATGGACCGATACACTCATCCCAAGGGGTCCCCCGATGGAACTGGCAAGCCTCCAGCGGACAAGGGAGATGACCTTCCGGCGGACGAAGACCCGACTCTGCACGATATCATGGGCGCCATTGCGAGTATGCAGACCTCAATCAGTGTGCAGTATGAAATGAAACCCTGGCGCAAAAACTGGATACGGTGGCGATCGATGTCACCTTGATCAGGGCGGATTTGGCTAAAACGAACGAAAAAGTTAAATCCCTGGACTTGAAGAATTCTAGCCTCACGACGGATGTCTCCGATCTCCAAACGAAGGTCCACGATCTACAGTCCTCAAATGACTCCTTCTCCCGTCGCTTGGAAGATTTTGAAAGTCGTTCTAGGCGGAACAACGTTCGTATTGTGGGTGTCCCTGAGAATTCAGACAACTTAAATGTCGATCTTATTGTAGAGGACCTCATCGTCAACCATCTTGCACCCAAAGGCCTGAGTAAATTCTTTGCAGTGGAGCGGGCTCACAGAGTGCCGGGTGGTAAACCTAAGCTGGGTGCTACCCCGCGGCCCATCATCGCCAGGATATTTCATTTCCGTGAGCGGGATGCTATCCCATGGGCGTCGCGTTTGGGTGGCCCCACGAAATTTGAGAACACAACGATGAGTTTCTATCCCGACTTCACTCAGTTGGTGCAGAAGCAAAGAATGGGGTTTCAAGGAGTGAAGAGACGATTGAGAGACAGGGACATGAAATACGCAATGTTATTTCCAGCCCGACTGCGTGTGGAACATGGAGATCGGACATTCTTCTTCGATCGCCCTGAGGCTGCAAGTGACTGGCTCGACACGCTGCCCAGGCAGCGGGAACACCCTGAACATTCTGGTGGAGCTGAGGGTGGACTGATGGACCAGGAATAGTAATGTGACTTGGTTTGATGGACTGCACATAGATCTTTAGGCATGGTTTGCGGATCCTTTAACTTTCTTTAATTGTGGTGGTCCTCCAGGGGTGGCGGGGGAGTGAGTCTCTTCCTCCTCTGGGGTTTCTTTTCGTAGATTAGTTATTTGCTAGGGCGACAGGCACACTGCAAGTTGGGGGGGCCTTTGAGTCTAACGCAGGGGTGCAGGGTGGGGGGTTTTGTTTACTGGATAGGTTTGGGGGTGGGGGGAGTTGTTCTTGTTTTGTTCCCTTCAAGGCACTATATTGATGGACATTTGGACTTGGCTGCCGCGACTAATGTGGGGTGGATGCTGCGACTACGTTTGGGATGGGGTAGGGGGCTAAAATTGCTGTGTTGGAATGTTAACGGGTTGGGGGACAGGATAAAACGTGGCGTGGTGTTACAACTCTTGAGACGTCTTTCCCCTGATGTTGTGCTGTTGCAGGAAACACATCTGATGGGCAACACATGCCAGGCTATGAACCGTAGGGGCTACCGTCTACTGGCACACTCCGGCTTTACCACTGGCTCTAGGGGGGTGGGTATCTTGGTTAGAGTTTCCCTCCCCCTTGAGATTGATGCTGTCATCCTTGACGACAGGGGGAGATATGCCGCCATTACGGGACGGTGGGAGGGGAAGGTCGTCACTTTGCTCTCCGTTCATGTCCCGTCTGGCCTTCAAACTACGACCTTTGCTGACCTGGGGAGGGTGATACTGGGGCTCCCGGAATGCATCCTTGTGGTGGGTGGCGATTTTAACTCTGTGGTCTCCGGACATGTCGATCGCTACCCGCCGAGGGATCTTGGGAGGTCACAGTCCTGGCTGGGTGGCTTCCTTGACACTCTGGGACTAATAGATTGTTGGCGGCTGCTACACCCTGGACAATTACAATACACCTTTCCCTCTGATGCACACGGTAGTCTTTCCAGGCTTGACTATATCCTGATGCCCGCAACACAGGCCACACTTGTTAAGGAGATCAGACATTTGGCTAGGGGTATTTCAGATCACTCCCCCCTGTGGCTAGTCATGGAGGCGGGACCGGGAACTGAGGGCCGTGTAGCCCCGATTAACCCTTGGTATCTCCGTGACCCTAAGATCCGTACGGAACTGATCAAATCACTTGACCATTATTTTGTGGAGAATGTGGGGTCTGTGTCATCGTCTGTCTCACTATGGGAAGCCTATAAGGCGGTCATCCGCGGCCACGCCTTATCATTAATTACTAACGCTAAGAAACGTAAGTGCGAGGCAGTGGTCCGACTTGAAACTGAGATATCAGAGCTGGAATCTGATGTTACCCAGGACAGGTTGCACCTTCTTAGCCTCAAACAAACTGACTATAGAGCGTTGGTCACTGATGCCGTCAAGGTGATGAGTAGAGAGCAGCAGGGCCGTTTGTATGATGTGGGTGATAAGACCGGAAAGTTGATAGCCTGGTTGGACAAGAAGGAGAGGGCTAGTCGTGTGGTTCCTTTGATTGAGAGGGTGGATGGAGTGAGAGTGACTGACCCGGTCGAGATTGTGGAATGTTTTTCTGACTATTTTCAAACCGTATACTCCCCTGTATCGGACAGACCGGAACAGGATTCACATTTGCTTCTGAGAGACATTGCTTTGCCCTGCTTGTCGGATCTGGATAGGGAACTGATGGATGCGACATTCTCGGTTGAGGACGTCGCGGACGCAATTCGCTCTGTGAGATCGGGGAAGGCCACGGGTCCGAATGGACTTCCCATCGAACTCTATAAGCTGCGCCCAGACAAGATAGCTCCACATCTTCGCTCGATGTTTTTAGAATCGCTAGACGCGGGTACCCTTCCATCCGACCAAAGACTTGCGTCTATCGTCGTGATTCACAAGGAAGGGAAGCCGCGGGACTGCTGCGCGTCTTACAGGCCCATCTCGCTCCTAAACGCTGAGCCTAAGATCCTCGCTAAAGTGCTTGCGAACCGTTTAGTCTCTGTTGTCTGCGACCTGATCCATCCGGATCAGTCCGGATTTATCCCGCACCGGAACACGGCGCTGAACCTCCGACGTCTACATGGCGCCCTTGCGAGAGCGTCCTCGCTAAGTGAGTCGGCCATTTTGGCTTCTTTAATTTAATTAATTTAATTGCAGGGTTTATATAGCGCTAGGAATCGACTCCCGGAGGAGTATCTCCACGCTTCGACCGCTGGGGAACCCGTCCTGGCTCACCCGTCCTGGCTCACCCTGAGAGATGGTCCCTGATGGGTATCTCTAAGGTGCGACCAAGCATCCCCGGCGGTCTGGGGGGGCCGTTGTGAAGATGAGGCAAGCTGATGCCCAGAGTTGCCGAGTGTGGTTTCTGACTAGAGTTGATACGCTGGAATGGCCATATCTCTGGGCTGTCCTCGCCAAGTTTGGCTTTGGCCCTGTTTTCATCAGTTGGGTGAAACTACTATATCAAGACCCCTTGGCCCAGGTGGTTGTCAACGGTCGTGTTTCTGGCTCATTTTCTCTCGGGAGGGGTTCTCGCCAGGGGTGCCCACTGTCTCCGCTCCTTTTTGCTCTTGCTTTGGAACCTTTGGTGGCTTGGCTGCGCTGGGAGCCGTCAATGAAGGGTATACGCTGGACCCCTGATTTCGAGGACCGGATATCGCTTTACGCTGACGACATCCTGTTATATCTCACGTCGGCTCGGAAGTCGCTAGTGGTACTGTTCGATGTCTTGACTTCCTTCGGTAAAAATTCTGGCCTCGTAATCAATTGGTCCAAGTCCTGCGTGTACCTTCTCCCGGGAGACTCTCCTCTCTTGCCGCGTGGGTGCCCAATACAGGTGGCACATGCGGGTTTCAAGTACTTGGGGGTGTTTATCACCTTGGATCCTTCGGTTCGCTATGAACGTAACCTGCTGCCCCCGCTTCAGCGCTTGCGATCCGACGTTGTGGCATGGCGTAGACTTCCGTTGTCCCCGCTCGGACGTGCGGCTCTATTTAAGATGATGTCACTGCCTCGAATTTTTATATGCCCTACAGAATACTTGTGACACCATCCCGGCCAGCTATTTCCGGGAGATTGAAAGCCTGCAGCGACAACTGATATGCGGTGGGCGGTCCCGCATAGCACTTGCCAAGTTGACTCTTCCTTGGTATGACGGTGGAATCGCTCTCCCGGATATTAAGCGCTACTACTGGGCTTCCCAACTGGGGGCGATTAATCACGGCACGTATGATCCTGCGTCGAACCCCGCGTTCGAAATGGACAGATGGTTGCTGCCTGGTGGTGACTACAACAGGGCGCTCTATACGTAATCCGCAGGGAGGCTGCTCACTGGCCCCACCAAGATAGCGGTGCAAGTATGGCATCGTGCGACTGATGCCATGGGATGGAAGGATAGGCTTACATGTGCTACTCCGCTTTATGCTTCCGAGAGGCTGGGCTCCCTATGGAAGACGAAAGGCTTTGATAGATGGGACGTTATTGGTATATGCAGGGTGAATGATGTGTGGACTAAGGGTAGAGTTAAAACCTATGACGAGTTACGATTGGAGTATGACCTGAGGGATAGGGAGTTTTTTAGATATGCTCAGATCCGACACGCGCTGATGGCGGTTTTCCCTCCGGGTATTGTGGTTCCGGAGGCGTCACCGCTTGCAGATCGGGTGCTGGATGGGCACGTTCCCAACAGTACGATTTTGCTTATCTATAAAAAACTGATTAATGATAGGACCGACCTTTTGCAACGACTTAGGGAAGCCTGGACTGGCGATGGTTTGAGTTAGACGATGAGGACTGGCAGGTGGCCATATCCTCGCCGAAAGAAGTTGCAATTCCGGCCCGCCTTAGGTTTGTGCAGCTCAAGATTCTCCACAGGATATATGTTACCGGTCCGCGTTTGGTCCGTATGGGTTATGCCTCGGATGGGCTGTGCGGGCATGGTTGTGGCCTCACGGGCACTTTTCTTCACATACTCTGGGAGTGCCCGATGGTCGTTCGCTTCTGGAATCGAGTGCATGCAGTAATGGAAGAGGTCATGGGTGTTGCGTTGTTGCCTGAAGCTAGACGATGCTTGCTGAATGTTTGGGAACCGAATGACTATGACTTGGCACAGACTCAGTGGGTGACCCTTGGCATTATGGTCGCTAAGAGGGATAACACCCAGTTATGGGGCTCCCAGGGATCACCCACAGTTCTGGCGTGGAAGGAAAATATGGACTGGTGTATGTTCAGGGAGAAGACGGTATATGTGGCCATGGCAGGCCCCGCAAGTGGGGTAAGATTTGGGGTCAGTGGAACTCCTACCGGGGAGATATATGTGCACCTCCCCTCACACAATTGGTGGCAGATCCTTCCTCCCCTTGACCCGACATTCCTGCTATCATGTTGCTCTGCTTGTCTCCCGACTCGCTCTCTCCCTCAATCCTCCCATCCTGCAATGTCAATGGTTTTATTATGTTCTTATGCTTTCCTCCCCGCAGGCCGCTTCGCCATTCACTTGATTGCATTGCCTTGATTATTTTTTGTTGTTTATATTGTTAAAAGTTTCAGTAAAAAGAAATACAAAAAAAAAAAAAGACTGTGGATGTTGGGATGGAGGGTAACAAAGGAGAGGGTGGTGGGAAGGGGAAAGCAGCATAAAGAGGTCTGTGGTAGAAGCACAAGAGGGAGAGAAAACCCCAGAGGCACATAGGGAAGGGAGAGCAACACAGAGCACGGGCTGGAGGAAAGAAAGCACACAGATGAGAGAAAACAGCACAGAGCAACAAAGGCACATGGACGGGAGAGAAAAACACAGAGGGGAAAGAGAAGCTTTGGGGGGCAGCAGACAGAAAAGAAAGAGCAACCTGGGCTAGGAGGTGAAGCACACAAGGGAGATAGCTGGAAAACACACGCACTCTTGAGGAGCACTTAAGCAAAAAGAAAAAAGTAGTTACCTAAAATGAGAAGTGAAAGGATACAAGTAAAGAAACTCTACTCCAAAGGAGGCAAACACACAAGAGGGACAAGGAAAGCAATCTAATAAGAAGCAAGTATATGAGACTGACAAAGTCAATCAGTGGTAGGCAGTGGGCGGGCTTGAAACCCCTGTAAAATCCTAGTATCTGACAAAAGATCTTTTGCAACCAGACAGCATATGCTGTCTGAGCAAGAGAGAGATAGACAGAATAGAGAAAATAAGGGGAAATAGCATTATAGGAAAACAGTGCCAAACCAGAAAAGAAGGGCTGAAGAAAAGTCTACAAGACTGCGATAACAAGGCAGGAAGTGAAGGGCAGTGGAAGAAAGAGGTATAAGGTGGAATCAAGACTAGCAGATTTGGGATTTGGCAACCCGAGCATTTGGATGTATGGGTATAAGGCTACTGAGAAAAACTTTGGGCCCTTGCACCTAGTGTTTTTTCCTTCCAAATTAGGTACTGCAAAGGGTTTTTGTCCAATCACTATCAGAACAGGCTTTGTCACTCAGAATTTTGCAAGGTTATATTTTAGGACTAAGGTTGAGGAGTGGAACTCCAGGACCATGGCTTGAGAACAGGTCGCATACTGATGTGTCCTTTAATTGTTTTGTGATGTGCTATTGATAGTTTCACCAGAAGTGCCTTCATGATCAGGATCTTGGAGCTATTTCATCCACTATCCACTGCGACTACCCTTGGATTACATAAACAGCATATGTAATGCTTTTGTAGGGTTGTATGACATTACAACGCGGGCTTTTACCCCACGTGCCATTAAGAGGCTGTTTTTACAACGCAAGTCGTTACAACGACTTGCGCTGTAAGCGCTGGACAGTGGAATAGTTTAATTTTCTATTCCAACTCCAGTCCACGTTACAGTAGGGAAGGTGTTGGAATGGAAAATTAAACTATTCCTTTTCCAACAGCGCCCTCCAGCGCAAGTCGTTGAAACGACTTGCGTTGTAAAAGCAGCGTCGTAATGGCAGAGCATGGTAATGCCTGTGTTGTCATGGCTGCTCACTCTTTTGTAGGTCTCCACAAAGGAGCAGGTAGTGGTATGTCAATTTGCACTAAAACAGCGCAGTGTATGACAAATTCCTACTATAAACGAATCACCTTCTAAAGAGTAGTCATTTGCAAAAAATAGTCACTCTTTCACAGGACAAGAGGTCTGCATAGACGCAGCCAAAAGGCAAGACCAATTGCCTTTTTCTTTGCTTGTATTTACTGTTGGATTTGTGTCTTTAGGCAGGCTGCCCCTGTGGCTGAAAACCATTTAAAGAATACGATTCCGACCTAGTGCAAACATATTGCACCTGTTACATGACTGGTTACACATATAAGTTCAGCCGTCATTGTTGCACAGCATTACCCCTAGTGTCAGGAGGCTGCTGGGTTCTTTTTTCCTGAATCCCTGCTCCTGTTCTGCCTGCCCACTCATCACCCTGACTTGCCCATTCCCTGATGAATGCTGCATCTTAGATTTTCCGCATGCCCAGGGCATTGCTTTTGCACTTGCTGACCTATGTGCGATTGTGCAAGAGCAGCGCAAGACCACAACAGGCTGAGATATGTGGGCCAACATGCACCCACTGTAATCCAACTGAGAGGTAAGTGTATCAGAGGTGAGAGAGAGAGCTGAGCAAACGTTGGCTCTAGCAGGGTAGCTTTAGACTGTCCACTTCCCTGGTGTATAGTCTGCCTATTACACTAGTATATAGTCTGTCTTCTTCCCTAATGTGTAGTCTTTCTATTTCTCTGGTGTATAGTCTACCTTCTTCCCTGGTGTGTAGTATTTCTATTTCTCTGGTGTATAGTCTGTCTTCTTCCCTGGTGTGTAGTCTTTCTATTTCTCTGGTGTATAGTCTGTCTTCTTCCCTGGTGTGTAGTCTTTCTATTTCTCTGGTGTATAGTCTATCTTCTTCCCTGGTGTGTAGTATTTCTATTTCTCTGGTGTATAGTCTGTCTTCTTCCCTAGTGTGTAGTCTTTCTATTTCGCTGGTGAATAGTCTATCTTCTTCCCTGGTTTGTAGTCTTTCTGTTTCGCTAGTGCATAGTCTGTCTTCTTCCCTGTTGCTGCTAGTCAGATGTTCTGAGGTTCTTCTCAGCCCAAGCTTCTGTTTCCAGGAGAGGAGGCGCTCACTAAATAACACATATTTCGAACGAATCTTCAGCGTCATCGGATATGCAAAAAGAAAGTTTCATTGGCAGAGACACTGATGAGCTGACCTTGATGGCATAGTTCCCTTCCAAACCTGTAAGAAGAGAACTTTGAGAGTTGTGCTTGTCATTACATGTGCAGGGCATTCAATGTCATGGGAAAAGTGGTTCGGTGAGCACGGGTCTGGGGCATGTGACCTGCAATACTATAAAAGCTTTTAAAGCACTACAGCAGAACAAGGATTGCAAATAAAAGGGCAAATACATGAACCAGAGAACGAAGGGAAAAGCAGGCAGTGATTAAAATGCATCTTCATGGGTTATAATACTAAATGATCATGTATTCGGCCATACTCAATGTTTAAATAGTTGGTGAGCTGTATAATTGTGGAGTGGGAGAAATGAAAGATGTCTGGGAGAGTGGGCAATGGAGATGCCCCGGTGGACCAAATGAAGCTAATTACAGATCACTCTGGGTGGGAGAAATCATATATTCTCACAATATGCGCCGCCTCTCAGAGAGCATCCCATGTACAACAGACAAGCCAGCATACAAGGGAGTATTAGTAGAAAAGGTAGAATCAACCCCTGTATTAATTAAAAAACACATTAATAAATACAAACAGACAATAAATAAAACCTGCAGTGAAACTGATTTCGTATATCGCTCCCTTCTCAACACAAATGGGAGAGAAATCACTATGCACCCAACCTAACACTTGCCACATGAGCCTCTCAGCATCCCACAAACATTCCCAATCCTGCTGCAGCCCATGACCGCAGAGCATCACTTACTCCAAGACATATCTTTATAGCACCCCAGGACACCTGGCCATCCATCCTGCAGGACGTATCTCTGTCACTTCCTGCAGGACTCATCTCTGTCCATCACTTCTCGCAAGACAATGTTAATGTTAATGTTATGGGGGATTTATAAAGCTCACAGCTACTCCAAGGAGTGTTCTGGCGCTAAGAAGAGCCCATAGAAAAGAGCAGACCCTGTTCCCTCACCAACCTACCGAGCCTTCCATTACTCCTGGAACAGCCAGGTCTTAAGTTGCCGTCTGAAGCTAAGAAGCTCTGGTTCTTGTCTGAGAAGAAGAGGCAGCAAGTTCCACTATCTGCCTACTACCACCTGGAAGGAGCGTCCCCCTTCCTGGTTCAAAAGAATTTTGGCATCAGTAGCAGATGTTGGGACTATTACCTCAAAGTCCTGGCTGGAATATAGGGAGTGATTCTCTTTCTAATATACTGAGCCCCACTGTTATGAAAAGCCTTAAAGGCCAGCACCAGCGACTTTAAGACAATCCTATATTTCACTGATAGCCAGTGTAGAGTTTTCAAATGACTCACAATATAGTCCTGGGCCCAACCAGAAAGATCGCTCTGGCTGCCGTATTTTGTACAACCTGTAAGCAACCCAATAAATAGTTTGGGATGCCCAGGTAAAGCATATTAGCGTAATCCAGCCTTGACATAATCAAGGCTTGGACTGCCGTCTTCCTATGGGACAGTGGCAACAGTGGTAGGAAGCTCCGCATCATTTTTAGGAACCTAAAACACGTGCCTGTCACAGATTGAACCTGCGCCTTCATAGAAGGATCCGAATCAAGCATGACTCCGAGTTTTTTCACAGTGGTGACAGGGAGGAGTGGAGAAGGTTGATCCTGGGGCCACCAATTCCGCCATTCATCACCAGGGGTGTGTCTGAAGAAGATAATTTTCATTTTGGCGGAATTTCATGACAGTTGGTTCTGTCAAAACCAATCAAACACTTTGGTCAGGCATAGTAATAACCTTTGCCCCAAGTTTTTTCCGCTAAAGGTGCCAGTGGTGCCATATAAATATTAAAAAGAGTAGGACTCAAAACAGAGCCCTGCGGCACTCCAACATTCAGCAAAGGAATATCAGCTGAGAAAGGTGGGGACCAAACAGCTTGTTGACGGCCTTCCAAGAAGGAGGCGAACCACCTAAGAACCGTGCCCCCGAAACCACATTCCCTAAGTCTCTGTAGGAGTCGTCTGTGGGGCACGGTATCAAAAGCCGCTGAGAGGTCCAGTAGTATTAAAACTGCCTTCCCTCCTCTATCAAGGGTAGGTTTGATACTTTCACTGACTTCCAATAAGCCTGTTTCAGTGCTATAATTAGCTCTTAAACCCGATTGACTGGGGTGGAGAGCATTTGTGGCCTCAATGAAGTTTGTGATCACCACATTCACATACTTCTCCAACGCCTTAGCAAAGAAAGGAAGCAGTGTTATGGGCCTAGAGTTGCTAGCTACAGTAGGAGCAGCTGCGGGTTTCTTCAGAAGGGGAAGGATTTTTCCCTGTTTCCACCTCGCTGGAACTTTTCCTTTGGACAAGGAGAGGTTCAAGACTTGGTTAACTGCTGGATTCAAAATCTCAGCAACAGAAGCTACCATTTTTGCAGGGCAGGGATCCGTAGGCGACCCAGATTTTAGCACCTTCATGATGGTGAGTGAGGTGTCCAGAGAAACAGGAGGAAACTCCAGAAGTAATTCTTCCCTGGAGTGTTCTTTAAGGTCTGACACATCATCCTGATTCATGTCGGTAGGCATATTAAATGTGTCTTGAATGGATTTAATCTTGTCAAAGAAAATTTTTGCAATCTGATTTGTCCATTCACGGGTGGGAGTGAACAGACTCTGAGTAACACTGGGGCTCGGTATATCTATAACATCGATGACCCTAGACATTATTTCCTGCAAGACGTACCCCTTAATACCCCATGGCCCTGGGCTATCACTTCCTGCATTAGATATCTCTGTAATATTCCATGACTCCGCACCGTCACGTGAAGCAGGGCATATCATTTAAAACACCCCAGGACCATTATTTCCTGCTGGACTTTTCTCTGACAACCCGGCACCTTCACTTTCTGCCGGCTGTATATCTATAACAGCCCCTGACACTGGATGATTACTTCCCGCAGGACATATATCTGTAAAACTCCATGTCGCAGGACCATCGCTTCCTGCGGGAGACACTAACTGTATGTTTCAATGCATCACATAGGAAGCGGGAAACTAACAGAATAATAGTTGGCTCCTTAGTTTGTATTGTCAAACCTTCTGCCTCCTTCCATGCTTTCAAAAGAGGCTGTCGAACTGCATTGTATACTCTAGTTTGGGTGGGCAACTGAGGTGGGTCACTCACACCTTGATTGTGGCCAAAAAACGGATTTTAAAAGCATAGGTGTCACCAATCACTCCTGTAATAGACAATTGGGTTTTACGCTTAACAGTGCTCTCAAGATATGATAATATCCACACTCCAGTGTTGGTGATTGCTGACAAATGCAAGGATGTCTGGTGTTCTCCTAAAAAAATATATGCATAATGTATGTTTTTTTCTAATTTCCCCTTGCCATCTCTCTTGCAGAATGCAAAGAAGACACTCCACTGCCATTTAAGTTTCTGCGACTATTGAAAGTTCCAACAGAGGAAAAGTGTTAACTCAAACTCCCAGACCAATTTGCATTTTTTCCTGTTGCAGACAGCCAGGAACCACCCGGGAACCCCCACTCCATGCTTAGAGCTCTGTATGCAACACGCCATAAGAGTGTGCAGCAATGGGCAACCTGTGAGCCGTAGGACGCTGGAGAAGGGGCACCATCACAAGCCAATTTGAATTCCACACCACCCATCCTTCTCTCGGTGTGGGGAGAGCAGAGAAATTAGATCATGGGACAAGAGGAAGCAACCATTAATGTTACCGTTTGATCAAGGGACAGACTCATGAAACAGATAATCAGAAGCCAGTTCAAACACCTTAAAGATGTAGAATTGTTACGTGGACCTGAAAATTGCGGTGATGTAAATTCCTCTAGAGACGACTTGAGGTCCACTGGAAGCAGGGAGTAATCGGAATGTAGAACAGAACTGTCAGTATTGAGTTCATCTCAGTTAGTTATGATATTTGCCACAGGAAGAATCTCTCAGTCTCAGACTATGCAAGCCGATGATGTCCTTTAGGGTGTAAAAGTTTGTGAAAATGGTGGGGCGATAATATTGAGCAATTTGGGGCATCGTGGGTGATTTTCTGGGCTTTCAATTTAATGGAACCAATTTTTTTATTTTTTGTTTAATAAATTTTTATTGACAATTTTTTGTAAAGAGAAATCCATACATATGTTACATATAGTGGTGTAAATCACAAAATAACATAGAGTCTATAACATATGGAATAAGAGTGAAGTAAGTATAGAAAGTGAGAAAGAAAGGGGGAAAGAGAGACAGAGGGAAGAGAAAAGAGAGAGTAGAGCAGAGCAAAGGAGGACAGGAGGAAGGAAAGGAATAGTGAAAGGCAATACAAGTAAACATGTGGGAAGAGGTTTAAAGCAATCAATTAGGAGAATGGGAAGAAAGATACGAAGTAAAAGGGAGCCAAAGGAGATCAGATTTGATTTTTAGGGGAATAGAAGAGGAGGAAGCAATAGCAATCCTATGTTCATCACAGATGAAATTCCACCATGTATGTACAGAAAGTTTAGAGTTATCTTTCCAACACGATAAAATAACTTTAAATGCAAGAGCAATAAACAGGTCCAACAGTCTAGCAGAAGAAGATACAATATCAATATCAGTTGATAATGAACCTAGAAAAACATTCAGTAGAGATAATGATGTGGAACAATGAAACATTGGCATGCAAATATTCCAAACAGCATTCCAAAAGGACAAAACAGAAGAGCACTCATATAACTGATGTTTAAGTGTACCTGGTTCTCTAGAGCATGACCAACATAACAGAGAAGAAGTTGGGGAGAACTTATGAATACTAACAGGAGTAATAATAACTCTATGATAAATGAAAAACAAAGATTGAGTAATACGAGCAGATAATGATACTTTAAACAGTTTGGACCATAAACGATCCCACAACGAGATAGGGAGGGAGATAGCAAGATCAGTTTCCCACAGTTTCCCACGCAGTCTCTGTATGTGATTTAGGGCGGTCCGTTACATTTGATAGTAAAATTGTATAAACTATACCAGCCTTAGGCTGTTGAACTGAAAATAAAGGATACAGTTGAGTGGTAGGAGTGTAAGTGGAAAAGGCATCAGGTAATGAAAGAGAGGATAAGTGTAATTGAATGGCAGACGTTATAATAGTATATTCATTAAGTGACGATGAGGGCAAGTGATAAACATTTTGCAACACATGGAAAGGGATAATAGAGTCACCATCAAAAAACTGATGAACAAACAAAATATCCTTCTCTTTCCAATATTTGAAGTAAAACGATTTGCCTTTGTATTTAAGGAATTTGTTATACCACACAACAGATAATAAGAAACATTGGAGAGGAGAGAGGTTAGAAGAGAATGCATTATGAAGCAGTGTTTGGGAGTATTTTAAAATTTGGAATTTAGTCAGGAACGAACAATTCGTCATGAATATAATATGTTGGAATGAAAAACCTTTTAAGGAGAATCCATTTAGGAACAGGATTATCTAAGATATCATATGCTAAAGAAAAGGATTGTTTTAACAAGAAGGCGGAGTGATAAACTTTAAAGTTGGGGAAACGAACACCACCTTCATTTTTAGGCCGGGTCAACTTATGTAAAGCAATACGAGGGTGTTTGTCATTCCACAGAAATTTAGTACAAATAGAGTTAATGCGGGAAAAATATGAATTAGGGATTTTGAAAGGGAGCATAGAGACAGTATAGAGGACATGGGGAGTAATCATCATTTTAATCGTATCCAATCTGCCCCACCAGGACAGGAATAATGGGGACCAAATTTGGAGGAGGGATTGGAGTTTCTGTAAGAGGGAATCAAAAGTAAATTTAAGTGTATCAGCTAATGATGATGAGAACCATATACCAAGGTATTTAATTTTGGAGGGACACCATGCAAATTCAGTATCACTAAACATATATTGATAGCAGACCGCATTTAGGGGTAGAACTTCTGTTTTGGATAGATTGAGCTTATATCCCGATATAGAGGAATACAGCCGCACCTTATCCAGAAAGTGTGGAAGGGAAGAAGCAGGGTCAGCCATATATACCAGTACATCATCCGCATACACAGACAATTTAATCTCAATAGATGGAAGTTTGAAGCCAACAATCTTGGGATTGGAACGAATGCGCTCCATAAAAGGTTCAAGACATTAAATAAATAATAAAGGAGAAAGAGGACAACCCTGCCGCGTGCCCCTGGAGAGAGAAAAAAACTGGGAGAATTGATTATTAACAAAAATGCTGCCCCGTGGTGAGGAATAAAGAAGTTTAATCAAGGAAATGAAGGAGGGACCAAAACCAAACCATTGGAGGGTACGAAACATAAACTGCCAGTTAATGCGGTCAAACGCTTTTTCCACGTCTAAGGACAGTGCTGCCATCGGGACCTTAAGATTTTTACTATGAGCGATAACATTGGAAAATTTTAGCAAAAATTTTGCAGTCATAATTAATTAATGAAATAGGATGGAAATTTTTACATTGTGAATGATCTTTATCAGGTTTAGGGATTATGATAATTAGCGCACCTAGAAAGGACCCAGAAGCCTTAGTATCTGCAATAAAGGAATTGAACAATTGTAAAAGTTTTGGAGCAAAAAAGGCATGAAAAGCAGAATAAAACTCAACAGGGAGTCCATCAGGGCCTGGCGCTTTTGCTTTAGAAAGAGAATTAATAGCCCGAGTAACTTCCTGGAGAGTAATATCCTTTTCCAATAACGCAAATTCATCTGCAAGGGAAGGGGGCGAGGGAAGGCCTTCAAAAAAGGAGGATAAGTTTACTTCAGAAGGATGAGTATCGTCAGTGTACAAGGATTGGTAATATTTGTGAAATACTTCGGCAATATCTTCATCCGACGAGACTAGTTTATTGATAGTGTTGTTGAAGATAGGGCCTACAGTCTTACGTTCTGATTTGATTTTTAGATAATTTGCCAACATTTTTCCTGCTTTATTTTGACCGCCATGAAATTTGGATTTGATTTTAATAAGGGTATTACAAGCTTCATTAGTGATAATTTTATTTAGGTCAGTTTTAGCTTGAATTAAATCCTGAAGTGCAGAGGGGGATTTAGAAGAAAAGTAAGAATGCTCGAGCCCTTTGATCTTCAGGAGTTGGTCTTCATATTTCCTCCTGTTAAGTTTCTTTTTCTTAGAGACGTAAGACAAAGTAAATGCCCTAAGTGCAGCCTTAAAAGCATCCCAATTATTGGGGATAGAGGTGTCCGAAGGGTCATTAATTGCAAAAAATGCATTAAAAAATCCTTCAATTTCTGTCATAAAGACAGTATCAGATAATAGAAAAGAATTAAATTTCCATTGATTAAATTTAGATGGGATGAGGGAGAGGTCTAGGGAAGTATAAACAGGGGCGTGGTCAGATATAAATATGGAACCAATCACAGATTTCTGAATAGCGGGCAGTAGAGATTTACTGACCATAATGTAATCAATTCTTGAGCGGGTGTGATGCACATTATAAAAAAAAGTATATTCTAACAAATCAGGATTACACATTTTCCATGAATCAAATAAAGGACGAGAGGCAATGGCCGATTGAAAACTTTTATGAGATTTGTCAGGTTGAAATTTACTGGAGGATAATCTATCTGAAAAAGGATCCAACCATTGGTTAAAATCACCCGCAATTACAAAGTCTGGACAATCAATGGATGATATTAGGACTTTAATATCTTTCCAAAATTTGGGATCTGGACGTACTGGGCCATAAATGTTTAGTAAAACTAATGTTTTATTTTGGATAACAACCTTAGCCATTGCCCAACGTCCTTCACTATCATTCTGGGAGGAAATAATTTGAGCATTTAACGCTTTATGAAATAAAATAGCAAACCCCCCCTTTTTACTAACAGTAGGAGAGAATACCACCTGCCCCACCCATTGCTGTTTCAACTTAAGAGATTCAACATCAGAACAATGCATTTCCTGAAGAAAAACAACCTGCGAATTAAGTTTAGACAAATGAGACAATACCTTTTGACGCTTGACAGGGTGACCGAGATTTCTTACGTTCCACGATGCAAAGTTACACATGGTGATAGGAGGGAAGAGTAGGTGACAAATGGAGTAGACACACTTCAAGGAGGCAACTAAAAAAAGGGAGACAACAAACAATCAATGAACATGAGGAGAAAACTCCCAAAACACTTACAATACTGAAGCATAACGCATCTAAAGTCAGAAAGGATAACAACATCCAGAACAAATAAAGAAGGGAAGACCGTGTAAGAAGAGACCTTTCGGGAATAGAGTAACATGGAAGGCAGAAAAACAAGCAAGAAGGCCAGATAAAGGAAGAGAAAAAGACAGAAAAGGGAGAAAGGATACAAAAGAAGAGAAAACAAAAAAGAGTGGACAAATCAAGGCAAAGGAGCCTGATCGGAGAGAAGTAGAACAGCCAAGACAACAGGGGCACAAATACACCAAGGAGGGGACATAACCCCACAAGCTGCCACAGAAAGGACATATACACAAAAAAGGATAAAGAAGAAGACCCTCAAAAAAAGGAAACATGAGTAAAGGATAAAGAGAGAAAAAATCAAAAGAAGCCAAAAAGAAGACATGTAGAACGACAATGAAGGACCAAAACAAAAGAGATCCTAGTGAGCAGTTTCCATGCTGGAGGAGGAGACACTCAGTGAGAATGCGTGAAGCTTTTGTGGATCATCATATGAGCAAGTACGGCCGTTATGAGTGATCTTGCAGAAACAAGGATGCAGAATACCATATTGAATGTTTAACTGTCTCATTAGAGGACGTAGATTCAAGAATTCCTTGCGTCAGGCATTTGTGGCATTAGAGAGATCCTGTGAGATAAAGATGTTGTGTCCAGACCACTGGAGACGTCGCTTAAGCCTAGCAGCCTTCAAGACGGACATTAGCTCTGTGAACTATAGAAAAAGTAAAATAATGCCACGAGGCTTGGTAGAGTTGGAGTTGACACGGCCTAGACGATGGGCTCTCTGTATATTGAGGGGGTGTGAAGAAGGTTGGAGGTCCAAAAGTTTGTGTAGGAATTTTCTTATGAAAGAGACCATGTCTGGACCCTCCAAATTTTCCGGAATACCATAAACGCATAGATTGTTCCTACGATTACGATTTTCAAGGTCCTCAGTGTGTATCTTGAGTTTGTGGATTTCTTGTTCCAATAACGGGATTTTAGCTGATGCATCCTGGATATCGCTCACACGTTGCTCCAAATGCAGAACCTTGCTCTCCATAACGACCCAACGCTCCTCAATTTGCTTAAGCTTCTCATTGGTGGCGGACATAAATGGTTGGAGACCACGGACCTCCTCAAGAATAGAGTCCAGGACAGGGTTCGAGTAGGACTGGATGGGAGAAGGCGGGTCATTTTGGGGCCTCTTAGGTTTGGCTCCAGTCTGTGATAGTTTAGGATTATGAGAGTCATTCCCCATGTTGTTAACGTTAGAATGTGTCAGAAGTGCTGAAATAGTAGGAAGCAGGAGGGCACACTACCCGAAACCACACGATGCTATACTACTGGCGAGATGTTACTGTTTCATAGATAGAAGGGCAGCAAAAAGTGTATGCCAGTAGAACACTCAAGGCACTAGGCGATGGGATAGAAGCCCTCAAGCAACACGAGTGCCTGACTGAGTACTGAGTTGAAAGAGCTTAAATAGGTGACGTGACAACAAGCTGTAAAGAATCATAAATCCTTGAAAGGGGCACCTACATGAGCCGGCACATCCAAATGTCAAAGAAGAATGGTATACTGCACTTCCAACGTCATTGTAATAACAAAGTCAGGGAAAAAGAAAAAAAAAAAAGTATCTCTTCATGGCAAACAGACCTAAAATGGCGGCCGTTATTTCATTCATCCAGTCTATGAGGAGAGCTGAAAATTAGATAGCGCCATATAACCATCAAATATCCTCACAGGCTACACCACATCATAAAGCACATGAGGCGCAAGCAGTCCAAGAAGAGTCTGAGGCATAGTAGGAAAAGCGGAGAAGTGTACACAGGCTTAAACACCGACGCGGGCTCAGCGGTCAAAATGGACGGCCGCCCGCGTCTTTGAAGAGAGAGAAATTACCGCGATTCACCAGAGTCGTTGTGCGGCAATAAATCATCCAAAAACGGCCTCTTCATGCTCCCCGCACCTTCCGCCAACTCTTCAGCGCTCAAAGCCGTGCATGCAGACGACGAAGGAGGCTCTCACGGCATCCGGAGGTCCAGTCCGCAGCGGAGCTCACGGAGGAGCCGTCCTCATCACTCGGCGCGTAAGCCACGCCCCCCAATGGAACCAATTTTTGACTTACAGAGTTTGATGTATGAGAAATGACTTGATCCATGAGAATGTGAGACCTGATATTTTCATGTTCTGGAGGAACTATTGAAGCTGTGGGCAGGCGGAGATGTTTCTCTATTGCTGCTGGACATCTCTGCCGCTTAGCACTGCCCACCACCACTCTCCCTTCCTAGGCTTAAGAAACTTATCACCCTGGGACCATCCCAGAGTGCATCACAGGCCATCTCTCAGCAGATCAATTATCATCTCACTCTTCATTTCAAAACATGATCTTTCTTCACCAACTCTGAGGTACCTAAAGGCTCCATCATCTCTCCACTCCTCTTCAATGATTGCCTCAGTTTTCTACCAAAACTCATCATTCCTGTTACCTTACCTTGCTACAAGTGCACCACCAAGGCATAGATCATCTTGTTACTGAAAACACCAAACGATAAGACAGCATGGTACTAGACCATTGCCTCTGAGCCATCAGCTAACCGATGCTGAGGCGCCACTTGAAACTCAACTCATCTGAAAATGAAAACCCAACCCATGGAGAAAGAAAGAACTACCATCCAACCACTGGCCTCCTTCAGTAATGCCTAATAAAGTAAGATGCATGTGAGAGAACAGGGGACACCAGTTGTCCCTCAAGTGAAAACCAGCACATCAAATATATTCTGAACAATGCAAACTCTTTTAGTCGTTTTTCGGCTTCTAGGTTTCTCACATAAACTCTAGGCTCCCATCACCCTAGTTGTAACTTGCCTGGTCTACGCAAACAGACTCCACCTAGGATGACCACTCTTTTTGCTCCAAAGTTTTCGAAGAATCCAAACTTCAGCAGCCAGACAACCACTAGACCTATGCCTTTGTGACCACATCTTCAAGTGTTTCCTCCTTCAGACCACTCAGCATTGCACACAGTACCATCGAAAGCACGCGTCCATCCTTAATCCAATTGTATCTTCTGAAATACTCACAGAGTAGCTGCAGACAGGCACCGCCATTGACTGCCCTGCTCCAATCGAATTCACAAATAGGAGGAACTTCTTTTTTCAATAAAGAGATCAAAATTATGCAACACCTTTCACTAGTTTGCGCATGTGCAAATGTGTGTCCGCATGTCCCGAATAGAAACTTTGGGATATGGAAACCTGGACAGAGAGAGGGGTGGGGGCTAATACAGCGAGATGGAGAGAGAGTGTAGGCGGTTTAATTAGCAGCGTTAATTCGGCTTTAAAATAGAAAACAACTATAGGATGTTTATTATAAACATAACAGACACATACTTTTCTACTAAGGGTTAGTTAGGATCTTGTAAATAATGGGGTCTAGGAATCGACTGGCTGTTTTTCATGTAACATGTCACATTCATCAGCCGACATCGAGTAACATTTTTACTTTTTGCACTTTATAGCGGCATGAACTTGTTCAGAATTGTGTGATTACCTCTTTGCCCTTCAAACTCTCACGATGCGCAAGGACTTACCATGTTACGTCAGTGCTCTATACCATCCCAGCTAGAAAATCACATCAGGCACGGATTCTAATTAAACTTTCTCTTTTATGACAAAAAATGTTCATACCAAAATGCCTGGAAGACTTTGATCTGGTGCTGGAAAGAAGCTCGCAGACTGCCTTTTATATGCTAATTTCTTCCAGATCAGATTGCTTTTATTTCGCGATATCCCAGCTCGCGCTCCGACCAAGGAGTGGAGACAAGCTGAGCGAAGGCAGCCCGAAGACATCTAAATAAAATGAGAAAGGACGCAGTATTTCTAGCTTGAAGAACATCCTGCCCGGTTCGGAGATTTGTAGTTTCTGGTCTGCTTGACTGTTCCTTACAAAGATTATGAAAAAGAAAAATACGGCGAAATGCCATTCCCATCTATCATCCCAGAGCCTTGCATAACAACCCAGTACAGACAGGAATGCGCAGACGCTGCTCCAGTTCAGGAAAGAGGTAAAAACTCATCTCTTTAACCCCTCAACTGCTGAGGCTTTTCGACTCACAGTGCTGAGCCCGTTTGTGATATTTGGGTTACTTTTTCACATAAAGTTTACAAACCTGGGGGGATATTCTGAAGCTAAACATCGCAAAATTAGCTAAACGCAACTTTGCATATCACAGTCTATTGCGACAAAGTAACACGGTTTCAAAGTGGTATTCCCAACCCTGCTGCATACATGCGATGGAGCACTTAACAAGAACAATAACAATGCAGTACACACACATAGCAATCACAGCACATCAACATTGTCTCCAATGTGTTACAAAGTGCAACACTTACACCACAGGACAGAGGACACAACTGGTGCCGCTTGTGCGTAGAAACTGGCCAATCACATCTGACATTCCATGAAACTGTGGGATGATAATGTACGAGTACAACCGCATATCCATCATGTAGTCGAAATATCCACTGTCTCCCATCAAATAGCCAGCTGCTCCTAAACAGTCACAATGTACATTGTCATGCTGTCTGTTTGGAAACATGTATAATGCATCAACATACATGGGACACACTGTTTACCTGCATCTCCCCTTTACATTGCAGAGGGACACTCAGCACCTCCTGCAGAGCAGACCAGACATACCTTCAGTGACGGTGGAGTACGCCCTGGTCATCTGCACCCACACCCTCCAACATATCGTAGACAGCCTCCGCACCCCACCTCTAGGAGCAGGGCAGCCAGCTGCATAGAGGTGACCCCACCCCCTGCACAGACCACACAGCAGGAAGCACACACCACCACGGCTGGCTCACAGGACCCCCACAACCAACACATGGCTTTCCAACGCCGAGTGTTAGGGTGCCAGGAGAGAATGGCTGATCAGCTGCGGGTGGGGTTCGACCTCATGGCAGCCAAACTCGATGCCATACGTGGGTGTCTAAGTCCCATCAGGGACCACTTACAATCAATCAATGATACCATTTGTATAGCGCACTACTCACCCGGAAGGGTCTCAAGGCGCTTGGGGGAAGGGGTCTGCTATTGCTCGAACAGCCAGGTCTTGAGTTGTCTCCTGAAGGCGAGATGGTCCTGGGTCAGCCGAAGGTGGATGGGGAGGGAGTTCCATGTCTTGGCCGCCAGGTAGGAGAAGGATCTGCCTCCGGCGTTGGCTCTTCGGATGCGTGGTACGGCGGTGAGGGCGAGGCTAGTAGATGTACCTAACGGACATCCACTGTCCGCTCCATGCTCTCAAACACTCTTTGCCTGACCTCGCTGGGGCCATTACTCGGATACAAGAACTGTCTAGTCAGACAGGCTCCAGTGATGACAGCACAGAGGTGGCACAGATGCGGAGGACAATGGAGACCATGGAGCCGATGCAGGCTGGAAGTATGGCTGCCACGGCTGAACTCCAGCAAGATGTAGCTGGGATCTTCCATGCCCTGCAGATCCTCATCTTGCCATTGCTGCGACAGAGCCTGTCCCAGATAACTGCTGCAGGTACTTCGACACAGACATCTCCGCCCCCTGATGTGTCATTGGCACACAGTGATGCAGGACTACCACCTTCACCCCCTGATGTGTCAGTGGCACACAGTGATGCAGCCATGACACCACTACAAACACCTGACATACCGGACACAGAAGACGTATCAGAGGATTAAGATGTGGATGTTAATGACTGTGTGAGGAAGGTGGTAGTAGCAGCCATCCCCGCAATATGGCCTGTCCCTGCCTCACAGTTGGCCGTGCTCCATTAGATCAGTCTGCACGTGAATATGTAACTGTATTCCTGATGTGAATGTATCGATGGACAGGTATGTTTACTGTTTAAATTTAAACTCTAATCACATACTCTGTCCTATCAATAGTATATGGATACCATTGATATTTTGGCCTTTACCGTCTTGCGACAGGTACGCCGACATTACTACTTTATAAATGTGGGTATCATAATGTATGTAACGTTTATCAAATCTGTGAACTGGTCTATACCGTCTTGTGACAGGTACACCACACTTTGTAAATTATGTTTGTCACTCATATTGATTTATTTGGTTTTTTAATTAACATCATGATGGACCATTTTTGTCACTGGCCATTTTCTCTATTTTTTTATAAAAATCCCCCCCAATTCTGAAGGAGTACTCATTCTGCCATTATCGGTTCTGGAGCGCTATCGTCCAAATGCGGTTTTATATAGTTGATTATGTGATTATTCAGTAGAATACACATTGTTGTTATAGGTCCCCAGGGACCCATGTATCACAATTATAACATCATGATCCACCCATACAAATCCCCACCACTTAAAGATGTCCGCCAATTTGCTTTGGGGTCTTTTACATACTTCGCCCTCCTCACTTACCACGTGATCGCAATAACAGAACATGTGATCGCGATCATAGACAATAGCGGTTGGCGTGCCCTTTCAAGCGGCTGCAGAGTCTGCCCTGACTATTCAGTAGATTATAATTTGTTGTTATAGTTCCTCAGGGACCCCTATATAACAATAACAACATCGTGATCCGTCTAAATCCCCACCACTTAAAGATGTCCGCCAATATGCTTTTGGTGTCTTACATCCTTCGCCTTCCTCGCTTTCAATGGAGGTCTTGACCACGTGATCACAACAACAGGATATGTGATCGCGATCACATACAGTAGCGGTTGACGCGTCCTTCCAAGCGGCTGCAGAGTTTGCCCCGACATAGAACCACGCATTAGGTATGTCTCCGTCTGGTTGTGATGGGTAACTTCGATTTTTAAGAAGAAAGACCTTCTTAATAATGGTGTGCTCGACCGCTTTTTGATAAGAATCCTTTCCAATCCATGCAGATGCTGGTTTTGATTAGTACGTGCATCTTGAATTGACATCTCTGCCAGTGACTGTCCCGTTTACCGGTAGGCTCTTACTTTCTTCATTTATATTTTTATTTTCATGATTGATTAAACTGGGCTGTGTAGGCTCTTATAGATGGCTAAGTGCTTTTTGGTCTTACATCCACAGGAACGCTATGATTGGCTGAGTGACCAATCACCCTTCCACTAATTCATGTGTTGATTCTGCCATCGAAATGTGGTTGTTTTCTTATTGCCCCTGACCACATTTGGGTCTGAACGTGCGATACAACTGTAAGTTTTCTGATTAAAACTCCTGATTGCCCTTGATAAGGGAGTATGGCATGTATTACCAATGGTAATTGTCTTTTCATTTTTTTAGTTTGATACGTTTCTTTGATGCCAATTTATCAACGTAGGCACCACCATCATTCTTCTTATAGAGGTTGAATTTATTGTCCAGACTCCGCACCTTAGAAGGGTAGTTCTTCCTCCACCGTCTGAAAACGAGCATCCTGGTATGTCTTGTTTACTTACATTTTTATTGGATGTGCTTAGTAGTTTTGAATAGATTCTTGTTAGGAGTTACCCCTAATTTGTGAACCTTTACATCAAAACAGATCTGTGTCCCTGTCTTCTGTCCTGATGAAGACCCCACTGCAAGGGATCTATTCAAGCCTGCTTTTTTAAAGGGGTCGAAACGTCGACTATTTTCCTGGTTTCCAACTTCATTTTCACATTGTGTTATTTGGTACACTTATGAAGTCTGGTTTTTTCTAAGTCATAATGAAACCAATGGTCATTTATTTCTATAAACTGAAACATTTCTGTACATAATAGTGTGTGGCCCTCTTGGCCCTTGTGTTTATGTCACTTATCCCTTCCTATACTCACACATTGCACACTTCCCTCCCCCTCCCAGGGCACGGATATCTAAAGAATTCATTAATTGTGTACATTAATTGTTACCAAATAATTTTGGCTCAGCTTCATTGTAATAAAAACAATGGTAGCTAACTGACTCGCATGTGTATATATTTAGATTGTTATTTTACTAATAATTTTGTGTATATCTACTGGGGCCCTTTTCTCTTATAGCATCAACTACCCAGGTCCCAGTGACTTCCATGGGTCAAACCCCCCCTTGTAACTTTCTGTCCCTGCCTGGTTCAGCCCTCTGTATCATGCCCTGGAGAAACACCTCCCACTGTCCCCCGAAACACTCTGCGACATTCACCTGGACAAGGACTGCCATATCTGCTGTGGTTACCAATGACATAGCAATCCAGATGCAGAGTGAACTGTTCCTCATCCAATTCACTTTTCATTCCCCAAAGGACTCTGGTTGGTCCACCACTGGGCAACCATGGAATTTGGGCCTGGCATGGCCATGTAGTGCTCCAGCTCCGACACCCTACAGAATGTGAATAAAACATACGAAATCACACAGATGTGTCATGTCTATGTTCACAAAAGTATAGATGTATGTACGGACATTGATTGCACTAAAAGGTACACCCTGGTAAATTACATCAATGGCAATGTTTGACTTTGACCCACATGGACAATTAGATGACTGTGAAGGTGTGAACTAGCTGTGGCCTCATTGTCCATGAACAACAATCTCGCAACCCCCCAAGTAGCCCCACATCCAAGTATTAAATAGGACTGTGTGTAGAAATGTCAAAATCTGTAGCAGGTCTGACATAGTGTCCCCTGTCACATGTGGCAACAGAACATCCTGTTTTGATGGATCACATTGGTCCACATGGCAAGAAAATGGACACCATACTCACATTGCTGAAGACACGTAGGAGCACAGTTCTACCTGTAACTATCCCAACTACAATGTTTGGCTCACAGAGGTGGAGCTGCTAATAGGGACTCACCCCCAATGTACATGCAGCAGTCTGTCCCTCCCTGTGTACGGACAATGCCCATTGAGGCACAGAATGTCATACTTATCAACACTCATCCCAGTTGTACACTGGTGAATTTGAGTCAACTTTATTAGAATGCTTTTCAGTAGGTGTAAGGCAAGAGCCACAACATGCAGACAAATGCGTAAGACACTTACACGCAGCATGGGAACTTGTCGAGGTGCGAAAAATGGGGAGGCAAAAATAAACACAAATCATTACCGATGGCAACGGTCTCAGCACACCTTGCCTTGCTGGACGAGTCATGTGATGTTTGGTGTATGCTCAGTGCCCCGTGTCAGGCGACACGACTCACGGCCCAAGGGATCTGCATAGTGCTGTACCACCGGACTGCACCGACTGTGTGCTCTGCTGACAGTGAGCAGGTGAAAGGGTCCAACAAGGTCACATGTTGTGCTACAATGCCATGTGTGTAGTGTCCCTCCCGTAGTATGTCAGATTTAGGAACATTGCCAAATGACGCTGTGCAGCTCCGCCCATGGGACTGCATCACCTTGCACAGGTGGGTACCTACACACATAGGTGCATGCACATGCATTCTGAGTCTGGGGGAATACAGACATGTCCACTGTTGTTCTGGGATATGTGACCAGTCCTCCAAGATGCAACAAGGTGTGGGGACCTGTGCTCTGGGTATTAATCAGTTGTGGCTGCAGGAACATCGCTGTTGAGTTCAAGGAACACGAGGGAGAGCCAATCCATTAACTGGTCCGGGCAGATGTGCTCCATCCATGCAGTGTCACCAATCTGCAACACAGCTCAATAGGGGAGCGCCTCGATGTGGTCACTGCACACGAGGACTTGAGCAATCTCCCATCCACTACTGCCAGCACAAACGCCACATATCAAGGCATCCCATGCACAGGTATCCCTGTTGCACTCCTGTTCGTGGGCCAACAGGATGTGCACAGACAAGTCATAACCAGTTCAGCTACCGTTGTGTTGGATAGGCAGACCTCCATGGGCCACTCGAATGAGCAGGAACGACAGTGGAACCAGGGCTGGACGCATGTGATGTACGCAAGAAGGAAACTCAGATAGTAACTGATTTGCAACACTCCCATTGGCAGTGATCCCAACAGAAGCAGCATTCGTGCACGGTACAGTTCCATTTGACAGGGGTTGTGCATGTGCCTGGAATGGCCTGCCATGGCGTTTGTTGGTCTCATAGCACCGGCAATCCTCAAACCGGCTGCAGTTCTGTGGACGAAATGCCACAGATCTGGGCAATGAGTCGTATGTGTGTGCAACGTTTGGACTTATGTTTTGTTTTTTACCAATGTGTCAAGGGCATCCCTTGCAGGTGTACCTCGAGCAGGGACAAGTGTGTATGGGGTGTGGCCAAGTTGGTCTTTCATTAGCGCAGTTCGTGGTTTGGGAGTCTGTTGGAGTCTGGTATGGTATCTCACTCAGGGGGTGCCAGCCACATTCAAGACCAAGGTCGAAGGTTCGGTTATACTTCCGCCTTGTGTATTGAGACGAAGGAGCTTTAATTCCAAATTTTAGTCTGACTACTGCTTGTATTTCTTAAATGTGATGTGGCCTTTGCGCTGACATCGATGCCAGGCCTTAGATTTAGAGTGCTCCAATTGTGAAACACACACAGCAGTTGGCATGTATGAATGAGCCAAGGGCCCGATTGGCCTTGCACTCCCTGTTCAGTCTCTCTCTTTCTCTCTCTTTCTGTCCTTTGATGAGTGCATGACACATCTTCTTATCTTGGATTTTGTCTTGCAGACTGTGACTTACAGATTGTCCAGGGTTGCCCCGCCATGACTCTTCCAAATAGTTGTTTTGAGACAAATTTGATTGTGATATTTTGTTTGGACTTTCAATGGTGAATGAATGATTCTGCTTTTCTGTACTCACATGAATGTTAATTGTTGTAAGAGTGCAGCATCAGGCGAATGATTTTGTTAATGATTTCATGACGTTGATGTGCAATAACTTGGTCCGGGGAAGGTGGGGGATGTGCGTGGTAGGGCCCGGGGGGGTCCTGAGGGTGGTGGCCGTGGGTGTTGTGGCCCTCTTCGGTGTCCGAGCTGCATGATCGTTGGCTCCATGGCATCTGTTGTTCTTCAGGTGTGTCTCTGGGCTGGGCTCCCTTTTCTGGTGCAGATTGTAGTCCGACTTTACACCAGGTCAGAGCAGGTGTTAGATTCCTGCTGCTGATGTGCCTTATCATCTTTTTTGTTAACTTATCGCAGATCTGGGTGGTCGTTGAGAATCTTGTGACGTGGTGTTGTCGCAGCTTTTTGCTCAGTAACGCCTACTGTGCATATCATTAGCGTTAGTTGCCGGGGTCATCTGTGGCGATGATTTTTGCGGCTGCTATTGCAGGTAAACTGGTGATATGGGCTGTTAGCACCAGCTTGTGAATGGGGCAATATATTTATCGCGACTTTGGCTGTGATAAACTGCTGATAACTCGTCATTACATCCTTGAGAATATGTGCATTTTTTTCCAACATCGTGGGTGATTCTAAAGGTACCCAGGGCTTGTAGATTCCTCTGGAGGGCCCCAAGATAATCACTGAAATATGGGTAATATTTTTTTGGGGAGGGCAGGGAAGGTTGGGAAGAAATGGGGGAAAGGCCTGTATAAAAATCTCTAAAAATTGCATCAACAAAAGGTTTGCTGTGGTACGATCACGATCTCCACACCTTTCAGGAATAAGCAGAGATGCATCAAAAACCCATTTTAATCAAAGTTTTTAAATTCATTAAGAGGTAGTCCATTTTTTAGATTGTTTAATGATTTCAATCTACTTGCAGTTTGTTGTGGAAAAAGGTGAGAAAGCTACACATTTCTGAAAAGTAGACACATTAATTCAGTACTTTCTGTAGATCCCAGAACTTTTTCACAAAGAAACTTATTGTTGAAATAACAAAAAGTATTGACAATAAGTAGAGAAAAATAGCAATTAGTGACATTTTCACCTGCAATTTTCTTTTAATGAAGGCTGATTTACAAAAGCAGTAAACTGTTACATCCATCAGACCCTTCTGGTACCAATGAATATATGGTTTGTAGGTTTTCCATAAAGAAGCGTTACCCAGTGGCAACAATTGAGTTGCAGCTTATATTTATAATTTATTGTATACCAAACATGCAGCAATCCATATGGCGTGTGAGGTTTATAAAGGTTTATCGATCAACCTGTGCAGGTGGAACATTATTGAGGCTGAGACTAATGAGTCCAAAACTTTGCAAGTTTAATAAGATGCTCAAGGCCACTTGTAGTAGTAGCTCTTTTATGGATTCCCCCCATTTACCTCTTCCCTCTTATGAGCCTGTGATCTGCAGCACCATGAAAAGTAGGTTAATCTATGAATCTAAACCAACCTGATAAGAGCTTATCAGTTTTAAAGCAAATCCATCTATATTTTGGGAATATAAAAATATTGACAGTTTTGATGGAGATGAGCATAGGGAAATTATAGGACAGGTGCCACAAATCCTTGAAAAATGAAACAGTCAATGTACGGTTTTTACAATACATCATGCAGTGTTCGTCATGTCTGTTGCAGCAGTGGAGAGAACGAAATCCAGACTCTGTAGGAAAGATGAACAAGCATTTGCAATGCAATAGGTCTCGCATTAGGAAAGTTTGAGGTATTGGTATTGTAAATGACAAATATTTTATTTATGTCTTGGTTTTGAAAATAGCGAAATTAATAGCTTTGTCATTTACAATGCCAATAGTTTTAACTTTCTCAAACGTGACACCTATAGCATTTGTAATGCAATATGTGTTGTATTTACATGACTTAGATGTATTAATATTACAAATAACAATGGCTTTTATTTTTTTAATGATTAATACTTAAATAAAAGTTATTGTAATTTATATTGGCAATAGCTTAAACTTTTGTAAATAACTTTTGGGAAGATTATGTTCAGTGTATTTTATTGTGATGAAAATCCAAGAACAGAAGTGAAATATTAACATCTTTTTGTGACATTTGTAATAAAGCTTGAAACATTGAGAGAACATATTAGAACCAGTTATTGTTGAATGGTTGCACTGAGTGATGCTGTGACGTTCAGTGGTGCTGAGTGATGCTGTGGCCTTCAGTGGTGCTGAGTGATGCTGTGGCATTCAATGGTGCTGAGTGATGCTGTGGCATTCAGTGGTGCTGAGTGACATTGTGGCATTCAGTGGTGCTGTGGCGTTGAGTGGTGCTGAGTGATGCTGTGGCGTTGAGTGATGCTGTGGCATTGATTGATGCTGTGGCGTTGAGGAATGCTGTGCGCTGAGTGGTGCTGTGGCATTGAGGGGTGCTGAGTGATTCTGTGGGCTGAGTGATGCTGTGGCGCTGAGTGATGCTGTGGCGTTGAGTGGTGCAGTAGCGTTGAGTGGTGCAGTAGCGTTGAGTGGTGCAGTAGCGTTGAGTGGTGCAGTAGCGTTGAGTGGTGCAGTAGCGTTGAGTGGTGCAGTGGCGTTGAGTGGTGCTGTGGCGTTGAGTGGTGCTGTGGCGTTGAGTGGTGCTGTGGCGTTGAGTGGTGCTGTGGCGTTGAGTGGTGCTGTGGCGTTGAGTGGTGCTGTGGCATTGAGTGGTGCTGTGGCGTTGAGTGGTGCTGTGGCGTTGAGTGGTGCTGAGTGATGCTGTGGTGTTGAGAGATGCTGTGGTATTGAGTGATGCTGTGGCATTGAGTAATGCAGTGTCATTGAGTAATGCTGTGTCTCTGAGTGGTGCTGTGGCATTGAGTGGTGCTGTGGCATTGAGTGGTGCTGTGGCATTGAGTGGTGCTGTGGCATTGAGTGGTGCTGTGGCGTTGAGGGTTTGTGTTGGAGGGTGGAGTTGGAGCAATGATTTGGATGTAGGATTTTGATTTGGATGGTGGAGTTTGATGGTGGAGCTGGAGGGTGGAGTTGGAGGGTGGAGTTGGAGGGTGGAGTTGGAGGGTGGGGTTGGAGGGTTGATTTGGAGGGTGGATTTGGAGGGTGGAGTTGCAGGGTGGATTTGGAGGGTGGAGTTGCAGGGTGGAGTTGGATATTGAGGGTGGAGTTGGAGTCCATAGTTGTAGTTTGCGGGTGGATTTGGAGGGTGGATTTGGAGGCTGGAGTTGTAGTTGGAGGGTGGATTTGTAGGGTGGATTTGGATGTTGGAGTTGGAGGTTGGAGTTGGATGGTGTTTTTGGAGGGTGGATTTGTAGTTGGAGGAAGGAGTTGGAGTGTGGATTTGGAGTGTTGAGTTGGAGGGTGGAGTTGGATGGTGGAGTTAGAGGGTGTAGTCAAAGGGTGTATTTGGAGGGTGTAGTAGTGCTTGGATGATGGATTTTGAGGGTGGAGTTGGAGGGTAGAGTGGTGGGCGGGTAGAGTGGTGGTGCTAGAGTGTGGGCGCTAGAGTGTGGGCGCTAGAGTGTGGGCGCTAGAGTGTGGGCGCTAGAGTGTGGGCGCTAGAGTGGTGGATAGGGTGGTGGTGGATAGGGTGGTGGCGCATAGAGTGGTGGTGCATAGCGTGGTGGTGCATAGAGTGGTAGAGTGTTGATGGAGAGAGTGGTAGAGTGGTGGTGGTAGAAGGCTGTACTGTGTGTGAGAGAGAGTGTGTGTGTGTGAGAGAGAGTGTGTGTGAGAGAGAGTGTGTGTGAGAGAGAGAGAGAGAGAGAGTGTGTGAGAGAGAGAGAGTGTGTGTGTGTGTGAGAGAGAGAGAGTGTGTGAGAGAGAGAGAGAGAGTGTGTGTGTGTGAGAGAGAGAGAGAGAGAGAGAGAGTGTGTGTGCGTGCGTGAGAGAGAGAGTGTGTGAGAGAGAGAGAGGGAGTGAATAACAAGAAGCCAGGCAGCCAGGAAGGCGTCTGTCAGGGGGTTCCTGTCCGCCACGGGCCGGGAGAAGACTTTAACTCCTATTCCTTTCCGCCCCGAGTGTAGGACGGCCACGGTCCCTTTAATGCTGCTAGGGCCTTCCCAGAGGTGGGAACTCCGCTGGTGATGTCATCATCCGTCCTCCAATCAGGAGCTAAGGAGGCGTTGATATCGCGGTTCCCGGAAGAGGATGGCGCGCCATTGAATGCCGGAGCGGGAGTGGAGAAGGAGTCGTCCAGTGTGGTTGCGGAGGCGTTCAGGACCAAGGAGACGGAAGATTCGGAAGCCGCGCAGCCCCAGGAACAGAGAAAGCCAGGAGGCCAACAAGACCACGAGCTGCCCCGCCACGCTTCTGGAGAAGTGTGGCTACACAAGGTACGGGCCCGAATAAGGGGACTTGTCTTTGCACGGGGAGGGAATGGGTAGGGGTGTGTCACGAGGACGACTTGCCTACCTCGGAGGTGCTTCCTGACTGCACCGGACGGGGTGTTCCAGCTAACATTTCTCCATTCTCACCCCGTCCGCAGGCTCCCTTGGACGTTTCCTGGGGTTCGCCGGCCTTGCCTTCACTGACCCCGCCGTTCTGCCAGCCTCCCGTGACGGTGGGGGTGTGTTCCACCGCATGCTCAACTGTGGGCCAATCGGCTGAGCGGACGTCAGCCGCAACCGTCCAATCAGAAGCGCAGGGGGCGTTTAAGGAAGCATCGTCCCCGTTCAACAGCGCGGAATCTCGAGGAAGCCAGCCGGTCCACGAGGAGAACGCCACGGACGGAGAAGAAGAAGGAAGCGCCGAAGAACCGCTGCTCGACGTACCGGAGCTGAGACCCGACAAGCCAGGAGGCCACCGGTACCACGAGCCGCCCTGCCACACTTCCAGGGGAGAAGTGTGGCTCCGCAAGGTACGGGGCCGCTTACAGGGGTTGTTTAAATCACAGGGTGGGACGGAGTAGTTCGAGGGTGGTCACTGTATCCCGCTCCCTTCACATCGACCGCTGGTTAGGTGGGGTAGCTGTCCCGGTGATCCCTCACTCCCCTGCCCGCCTCCCTTTCTGGAACTCCGGTCCCAGCCCCTAACACGGCTGTTTCTTTTTCTTTATTTGAGCCTGAAGCTGTGACCCACTAAGACCTGACCCGAGGACGCCCCGAAGCCGGAAAAAGGAGAACACGCCCGGACCTGACCCTGGGGAACTTATTGGACACTTTTGTTGATCTCGCTGTTTTGAACTCCCATGCCAAATAAAAACAGTTACCTCAGACTATCGGTATTAGCGTACTTCGCTTAACAAACCCCCAAACCCCCACAGGGTGGTTGAGGGAGGTCACGGAACGGGGCTGTGTGTGTTTAGTGTCACAGTCGCAAACCTCCCCCTTCAAGCACACACAAGAGCGCCAATATTTGTATATTGAGTTGTTCTGGTGGCAGTCCCTGGTGATCCCCTCACTCCCCGCCCCCCTTCTACCAGAACCGGACCTCCGGTGTGATTAGTAACCCAGGGTTTTGTTTTCCTTTTTCTTCCCTCGAGTGCCTTTACGGACCCCTGACAACAAAGGACCTGAAAAGGCCAGGACCATTGAAGAAAGACTTTCACGAGATACCCTTCCACCAGCTCTGCTATCTCGGGACGAAGACATTTCTGTGTTTGGTTTGGCTTAGTGCTATTTTGAATAAATGAGCACCCCCTTTTGAAACATACCTGGGTGCTGGTCCATCTCTTCTACGGCCCCCCCCCCTCTTCCATTCATCACAAATGGCGAGCCAGATGGAACGTTATACAAGGAAGAACCAACATCTGATAGAAGATGGAAACCCTCATTCAGCAAATGAAGGAGGGCCAGGACAAACTCGAATGGGCAATAGGACAAACATCTACCCAGGCCGAAGCAGACCGCACAGCCTTCACCGCTGCTATACAATCTCAATCGGAAAACTTATTGAAGTTAGCTGAGGGCCAAAACCAGCTCATGGCGGTTCTGGGACAAGGGAGAACAAACGCCCCTCCCCCAGGAACGGTCATCCCTCTTCAGAAGTTCACGCCCGGGGATGATCCTTTGGCTTTCTTTTTGAATTTCGAAAGGGCTGCTAGGGCCAGTGCTTGCCCGGTGACAGGTGGCCTTTTTACCTCGCCCCTCTGTTAACGGGTGAGGCTCAAGCCGCATAGCAGATGGTCAATAAGGACGGCACCACTGTCTATGCCGTAGTGAAACAGTACATCCTAGACCGCCTGGGTGTTGACGAAGAGACCCATAGACTAAAATTCCGACTGGAACGCGGAACCCCAGGAGACCTTCCCAAGACTCTCTTTTACAAGTTAAAAGCAGCAGCTGACTTGTGGCTCAAGCCACAAGAAGGTAACATGGAAGAAGTGATGAATACAATTTATCTCAAACAATTTTTGGAGGCTCTGCCCTATGGGACCCAATGTTGGCTAAAGCAACATGCAGGGTTAACCCTCGAACATGCAATTGAAATGGCCACTTCACATGCCCGTGCCCAAGGACGACCCCTCGTAAAAGAACCAGAGAAAATCAACAAAACTATCCCCAGAAAACCAGATAAGAAATAAACAAAGATACCAATAGAACCTCCTCGACCACGTCTACCTAAGTCTGACTTGCTGCCCACTCCAGGTCCCCAATGTTATGACTGTGGCGAGTGGGGTCATATAGCGCGGTATTGCCGAAAAAAAAGGGATAAGGAAGAGGAACCTATGGATGTGAGCTATGCCCCGCATTCTCTTCTATACGCCCAGGAAACGGGTCCAGTATTCTATGTGAGTGTGATCATTCATGGGAGGGTGGTTCGAGCTTTACTTGATTCTGGTTGCAGACATTCGGTAGTAAGGCAGGAATTAGTACCCCCCTCCTATATTATGCCAGGGAAAACTGTTCACATTAGGTGTGTCCATGGGGACGTTAGGGAATATCCGTTAGCTACGATCAGCCTCTGTACTGCCTCAGGGACTAGGACAGAAGTAGTGGTTGGGGTTTTGGCTACACTTCCTGAACCGGTGATAATTGGAACCGATAATCCGGGTTTCATCACCCTCATGTCTGATGCCATACACAACACATCCCGTGATAATCTCCTTCTTTCTGAACCATGTGCTAGGGATACGCATTTCAGAACAGCACAACTAAACGATGCTTCTCTCACCAACGCCTGGCAAGTAGCTCGCTCACATCAGGACCCTGTAAATAGAACCTATCCCATCTTTATTGAAAAAAATGGGTTGTTGTATAGGCTAGCCAAACCCGACGCGGTTCCCCAGCTCCTGGTACCCGCAGATTTCAGAGACCAGATATTGTTTTTCGCACACGCATATTTACTAGCGAGACACTCAGGCGCAGAAAAGACAGAGCAGGCCATTTTGCAACACTTCTTTTGGCCGGGGGTCTATGCACAAATTCAACGCTATTTCCAAGAATGTCACATCTGTCAGCGGCGAAACCCCTATGTTCCCCCTGCTGTACCCCTGAATCCTCTACCTATCATAGGTAAACCATTCGATAGGTTGGGGATGGACCTCATAGGCCCTTTGCCTAAGTCTGCTAGGGGTCACCAGTACGCCTTAGTCCTAGTGGATTATGCCACTCGCTACCCTGAGGCCTTTCCCCTCCAGGCAGCTACCTCATCCGCCATTGCCCAAAAACTCGTCGAGGTCTTCTCTAAGATGGGTTTTCCTCGCGAAATCATTACAGATCAAGGAACGCCTTTTGTTTCGCGTTTAATGACACAGGTCTGTAAACAACTTCGTATCACTCACATTAAAACATCGGTCTACCATCCCCTGACAGATGGACTGGTTGAGCGATACAATGGAAGCTTATGTTATGTTATGTTATGTTGTGAACTTATATCGCGCACAAATCACCGGGGGGCATCTCGGCGCTTTCCTCAGTCACACCTGGAGAAACGAAGTAGCAGGACAGAAGTCAGGGCCACTAATACAAATATGCTTTGAGGTGTTTCCTAAAGGCATAATAAGAGGAGATTCCACGCAGGGCCACTGGGAGACTGTTCCAATATTTAGGGGCTAAGTAAGAGAAGGCTTTACCCCCCGACCTGCTGCGCTTGATGCGCGGCACTTGGAGTAATCGCATCGAGTGAGACCTCAGTGCCCGGGTGGGTCTGTATCTTACCAATTTCTTTTGCAGATAGACAGGACCTAAGCCCTGAAGGGCAGAGAATGTCAGACAGCAGACCTTAAAAAAGGACCGCTGTTTGACCGGGAGCCAGTGGAGGGATTTTAACAAAGGCAGTGACGGGGTGCCAGCTGGTTGATTCAGAACCAGTCTGGCAGCAGTGTTCTGAATAACCTGCAACTTTCTCAAGTGGGATACTCCGACCTCGGCTAGCAGGGCGTTGCCATAATCTAGCCTGCTAATGATCGTCGATTGGGTCAGCGTCCTTCGATAAGTCATAGGGATAAAGGGGAGGATTTTTCGCAACAGCTTCAGCCTGAAATAGCAAGCCCGGGCTATTGAAGATATATGGTCTTGCATTGAGAGGGTTTGATTCAGTTTGATGCCCAGATTGTTAACACTCTGTGCCAGCACAGGAGGGGCACCGAGTTGCGTCAGCCACCAGTCCGAGGACCATGACTCTCCTGCCTTGCCCAGAAGCATAATTTCTGTCTTGCTTGGGTTGAGCTGAAGATAGTTTTTTCCCACCCAGTTGGAGATCTCCAACATACCAGTACAGAATCGATGTTTATCGGCCTCTCTATCTGGTCCACAGTTGAACACCAGTTGGGTGTCATCGGCGTATGACACTTTTTCAAACCCCAGGGCTTCCACCACCTTAGCCAATGGCGCCATATAGATATTAAAAAGGGTGGGACTAAGGCAGGAGCCCTGGGGGACACCCTTGTCCAGCAGAGTGTTTTTAAAGCTCACCTTGAAGAAACTTCTATCTGGGGACGGTAGAAACTGGGATCAGTTATTACCTTTGGCTCTTTTTGTTCTTCGCAGCCAAAAACAGGCCAATTTAGGCGCATCCCCTTTTGAGTTGCTATTTGGACGGAGTCCAAGAACTCTCTTGGAAATAACCAACGATAGTTGGGAAAGAGAAGGAGCACAAGAGGCAGAAGCCTTACTGGACTACACCCGACAACTACAAACCAGGCTTCATAAGCTTAGAACTATGGCCCGTGATCACCTAGCCATCGCCCAGACCAAACAAAAAACATTTTATGACAAAGGCAAGAAATGGAGGGAACTGGACTTTGGTGATTGGGCTTTGGTCCTGTTGCCTACATCTACTCATAAACTAAAAAAAGAATGGCAAGGCCCTTTTAAAATTCTTAAAAAGATCGGTAGAACCACGTATCTCCTACAAGTTAAGGGTACTAAGACACAAATGTACCACATAAACTTGTTAAAGAAGTGGCTGGGAAAACCTCCCCAAGCGGTTCATACCCTTACAACTACCACTCACACCATTTATGACACTCCCATCAATCCAGATTTAACAGAGGTACAACGAGAAGAAGTTCTGTCTCTTCTTCTCCGTTACACTGACGTATTCTCAGACCAACCAGGGAAAACACACATAGCAGTGCATTCCATTCCCACTCCTCCCGGGACAGTGGTTAAACAAAAGCCCTACCGTGTCCCCGAAGCCAGAAGACGTGCCTTCCAAGATGAGATCAACCAAATGCTGCGCTCTGGGGTGATAGTACCCTCACACAGTAAATGGTGTTCCCCAGTGGTACTCGTCCCAAAACCGGATGGTAGTATTCGGTTTTGTATCGATTTTTGAGCAGTAAATAGAGTGTCCAAACAAGATGCTTACCCACTCCCTCGGGTGGACGAACTGCTAGAATGCCTTGGTGAAGCTCGTTATATCACCACTATAGACCTCACCAAGGGGTATTGGCAGATTCCCCTAAACCCTGCAGACCAAGAGAAAACAGCCTTCTCTACACCCTGTGGTCATTATCATTTCACTGTTCTCCCGTTCGGATTATGCGCTCCGGCGACCTTCCAAAGGGCTATGGATACAGTATTGTCATCCCACCACCAATATTCTTCCGCTTACTTGGACGACATCGTCGTTTTCAGTAAGACGTGGGAAAAACATACAAAACATCTAGAAAATGTACTCACTAGTCTGAGAACTACAGGGTTCCACATAAACGCCAAAAAGACTAGGATCGCCTTTAGGAAGGTGAAATATCTAGGATATGTCTTAGGTAATGGAAGGATAGAACCCCAAACAGAGAAGGTTAAGGCTATCTTAGAAGTCCCCTATCCTAAGACCAAAAGGGATCTGAGAGCGTTCTTGGGCCTTGTGGGATACTATAGGAGGTTTATCGCTCAATTTGCTGATATGGCCGGACCACTCACTGATCTATTGAAAAAAAACAATCTTCTCCCAGGTTGCCAGCCCCCACTCCCAAAGAAACAAAGGCTTTTCAGGCACTAAAAGCTGTTCTCACTACCGCACCAGTATTGATCTCCCCGGACTTCCAAAAACCCTTCATCCTCCAGACGGATGCCTCGGGCGTAGGTATTGGGGTGGTTCTTTCGCAGGAGGACGCAGATGGGCTGCAAAGACCGGTTCTTTACATCAGCCGTAAACTGTTCCCCCGAGAAGTTGCCTACTCTACTATCGAGAAAGAATGTCTGGCGGTCCGCTAGGGTGTGGACAAGCTCAGATACTATCTCGAGGGAAGACCCTTTGTTTTGTATACGGACCATGCCCCACTGACCTGGATTCAACGGAATCGTGGTCACAATGATCGCATTCTCAGGTGGTTTTTGGCTCTTCAACCTTTTTAGATTGAGGTTCGTCATCGAAAAGGCCTGGAACAAGGGAATGCTGACTTTTTGTCCCGGTTTCCTCTTTCCCCCGATCGGGGGAATCCTGGGGGAGGGATGTGTCAGGGGGTTCCTGTCCGCCACGGGCCGAGAGAAGACTTTAACTCCTAGGGCCAGATGTAGGTAAAATTATTTTACCACCTCTTAAATACCGAATCATACCGATTCGGTATTTAAGAAGTGGTAAAATATAAGTACCGAGATGTAGGTAAATACAGATGTGCATTTACCGAATCAGTAAAATCCGGTATTTACCGATTCGGTAAATACCGACCGGTAAATGCCCATTCATTCCTATGGGCTTTGAAGCCCATAGGAATGATTGGGCATTTACCGAATCGGTAAATACCGAATTTCACAAGGGTGCAGGGGGTGTCACTTTGACACCCTCTAGCACCCCCAAAACGGGTTCAGGTGCCATGTGGCAGGCATACCTGCCCTAAGGGCAGGTCTGCCTGTCATATGGCACAGGTGTGCATGCACACATGTGCATGCACACCTGAATCGGTATTTTACCATCAACTTGTATTTGATGGTAAAATACCGATTTTGTAGGGCTTGTGGGACTCAGAAGAGTCCCACCTACATCTCGATTTTACCGATTCTGAAAAAATACCGGTCGGTAAATTTACCGACCGGTATATTTACAGATTCGGTAAAATTACCGAAATGGCCTGTTTTCAGGCACCTACATCTCAAAAGCCAAATACCGGTCGGTAACGGCCGAATTCGGCCGTTACCGACCGGTATTTGGCTACCTACATCTGGCCCCTATTCCTTTCCGCCCCGAGTGCAGGACGGCCACGGTCCCTTTAATGCTGCTTGGGCCTTCCCAGAGGTGGGAACTCCGCCGGTGATGTCATCATCCGTCCTCCAATCAGGAGCTAAGGAGGCGTTGATATCGCGGTTCTCGGAAGAGGATGGCACGCCAGTGAATGCCGGAGCGCAGAAGGAGTCGTCCAGTGTGGTTGCGGAGGCGTTCGGTACCAAGGAGACGGAAGATTCGGAAGCCGCGCAGCCCCAGGAACAGAGAAAGCCAGGAGGCCAACAAGACCACGAGCCGCCCACCACGCTTCTGGAGAAGTTTGGCTACACAAAGTACGGGCCCGAATAGGGGCACTCGTCTTTGCACGGTGAGGGAATGGGTAGGGGTGGTTGAGGGAGGTCACAGGACGGGGCTGTGTGTGTTTAGTGTCACAGTCGCAAACCTCCCCCTTCGAGCACACACAAGAGCGCCTATGTTTGTATATTGAGTTGTTGTGGTGACAGTCCCTGGTGATCCCCTCACTCCCCGCCCCCCTTCTACCAGAACCGGAACTCCGGTGTGACTAGTAACCCAGGGTTTTGTTTTCCTTTTTCTTCCTTCGAGTGCCTTTCCGGACCCCTGACGACAATGGACCTGTAAAGGCCAGGACCATTGAAGAAAAACTTTCACGAGTTACCCTACCAATAGCTCTGCTATCTCGGGGCGAAGACATTTCTGTGTTTGGTTTGGCTTAGTGCTATTTTGAATAAATGAGCACCCCCTTTTGAAACATACCTGAGTGCTGGTCCATTCCTTCTATGGTTCCCCCCCCCCCCCCCTCTTCCATTCATCACAGCGTCTCAACATCCTGTCCAAGTACAAGCAGAACAGGGACACCAGCCTTCACTTTCGTAAATCCAAAGCAGTCTACTTCTTGATAATAACTCAAGGGAGGCAGGAAGAGGTGAAATACCTTCCAGTTTGAAGCACCATCAAAGGGCTGTTAAAATCGGATGCGGAGTATACCCTTATTTGTGAATTTCAAACGCTCTGGCATTGTCAATAAAGCATTCTCAAATTGGATTGCATGGGAGAAAAAAATGGAAAGCGAGCGACAGAAATCATAGCCAAGTGGAAAGAGTCCCTGTCTAATCTGTAGTAGATTCTGCTCTCTTGCATAAAATCGTAGGATGTCTTACGCCAGAGCCGCGGATTTTGAAACTGAGCAGCACCCTGTGATTCAGTGCAAATCACTTCATTTTTCCGTGTCTAAAAAACAAACACAAACAAGAACGAAAAGAAACCGGAGGAAATTACACAAAAGGAAGGGGAAGGAAAAAAAGACGAGGGAAAGATAAGGAGACAGAGAATGAAAGATGAGATGAAGGAAAGAAAGAAAGGTGGTGAAGGGCGTAGCGACTAGCGAGGGAGAGAAAACATAGGAGGGGAGAAGAAAATGTGAGAAGAGAAAAGAAGGGTAGAAAAAAAGAAAACAGCAGCATGTCTTATTTACAAGACTGAGAGACAGCGGAAGATTAATGAGAGAGCGGGCTGTGAAGAGGGAGAGAGAGAGAAAGGGCGAGTGAGAGAACAAGCACATAAAAAGTGGGATAATGGCAAAATACAAGATACTACAATGTGATGTTATATTGTGAGGTGCACAGACGTAAATATACATTTTTTTAAAAGCGTTAGACAACTTATAAACCATTTACACTGTGCAAGTTGTACATTGCTATACGCATGCCAAGAAGCAACTTAGGCCTGTTTAACCGCCGCAACCCGTACGCATACAGCTTTTCGCTACTGCTCAGTTCGGATGGGAAAGAATGTTTTTTTTTTTTGGTGAGGTCAGCTGACTAATGTAAAGCAAAAGATATCATGGAACTGCAGCATAAAATGTTTGTGAAGTAACTAATTTTGAGTTGTAACAACAGTCATTAAAAAAGCAGAAAACAATGTGTACATGCTAGAAAAAGTAGTATACGAAGAACCCCAAAACCTTGTTTTTTTACTTCTTAAGCAGTAAAGCAGGAGATATATAAACACGCTGCAGGGTGTAAGCTGTGGAAATGAAAAATGCACACACGTTCTGGGGTTTTAAACTCTTTACTCCCGGAGCGCCGGGAGAATGCGACTACTAGCTGCGGTCGGCGCCAACACAATATGGCCGCCTTCCGCTTCCGGTGTTCCCCCTTCCTGTTCCTGCTGCGGAACACTAGAACGTTACCACATATCTCCCCCCTTTAATCAACAATTAAACAGTATGCAAAAGTCTTACTTCCAGTCCACTTCATAGTCCTTGAACCTCTCAGGTACCTTCACTCTTCTTCCTGCTCGGGTCTCCACTCTCTCATTGTTTCTCTCTTTTCCTGTCGCCTTGCTCTCCGTCTTCTCCTTCGCTCCTTCTTCTTCTCTGTCCTTCATTACTACATTTCCTCCATCCGTGTTTCTACTTCCTTCCTCCGTACTCCTTCTCTCTTCCCTTTCTCCACCAGCCGCCGGTATCTCTGCTCCATAGATCTCTTCTCCTTGCCTTTCACGACTTTCACTTCCTCCTTCCTCGAATACTTGCTCTGCTCCTTCGTCTACGTCCTCTTCCCACTTCAGTATTTTGCTGCACTTCGCCATTCTGTCCATGGACCATACCTTTCCGTCGCTCAGAAGGGCTGACCGGGGAAAAGGTTCTACCACCTTGAGTGGTGGTGAAAACTTGCTTTCTCCCTTCCTCTTCATGATAGCTTGCTTCACTCTAACCCAATCACCCTTGGCTAGTTCTGCATCTCTGGTGTTGCGTCTCTTGTTGTATTGTGCAGTGTAGATTTCCTGTGCTCTCTCCAGATTCTTTCTGACTATGGCAGGTGACCACTTGCTCTGTACCACCAATTTCCTCCATGCTGTGTTGTCTTTGGTGAACGCTTCTCTGCCTCTTAAGACCTTGAAGGGGCTGTAGCCTGTGCTCCCAGGTGTGATACGGTAGGCCCAAATCATCTTCTCCAACTCTTTCTCCCAGTCCAGTCCATCCTCAATGGCTGCCTGTATGGTGCCCATTATCACGCGGTTGAAACGCTCTACTTGGCCGTTGCCCACTGGGTGATAAATAGGCGTGTGCTTCACTTCGATGCCGTTTCTGTTGGTAAAAGCAGTCCACTTGTCTGACGTGAACTGGGGGCCATTGTCGCAGGTGATGATCCTCGGAATGCCTTCCCTAACAAACGTGGCACGTAAGAAGCGAATCACTGCTTCGGTGTCTGCATGTTCTACAATTTCCAATTCCGGCCACTTGGAGTATTTGTCAATGACCACAACTGCGTACTTCTGAATCCCTTCTTTGTCTAGGACAGGGCCCATTATGTCCACAGAAATCATCTCCCAAGGGCCATCCGGAATGGGGAATTTTCCTAAAGGCGGTCTCAGCATACTCTGGGTCTTGTCAGCCTTCGCACATGACTCGCACGTGCGCACATGTCGTTCCACCTGTGCATCTATGGCTGGCCACCAGTACGCTGTCCGGGCCAAAGCTTTCGTTTTCGTAATCCCTTGGTGCCCCTCATGGAGTAAGGACATCAGGCGATCCAGGATGTTCTGTGATGGGACCACTTTGTCACCTCGGAGTAGGAAAACTGGGTTCTCTGCCAACGACAGTTCATCTCTGACCTCCCAGTACCTCTTCAATTCTTCCTTCAGGTGTCTCTTTTCTGGCCATCCATGTACCACATACCCTTTCACGGCCTCCAGATCAGCGTCTTCTACGTAGGCCTTTTCCCAGTCCTGGGCACTTATTACGTTTTCTGCGTCCTGGATAGTGGCTACTACGTATCCTTCCCAGTTCTGCTTCCTTTCACTCCCTGCTTCATCCATGGCCGCCGCTCTACTCAGGAAGTCCGCCACTTTGTTCTGTGGTCCTGGTATATGTTCCACTTCATAGACAAAATCCAATAACCTGAGGGTCATCTTGGCGATTCTGGGCGTTGCGTGATCATGACCGCTTGATGTGAGGACTCGGACTAACGGCTTGTGGTCTGTCTTCACTAGGAACTTGGCTCCCCACAAATTCTGTCTAAATTTCTCCATCGCCCAAACCACAGCCAGCATTTCTTTCTCCACCACGCTGAACTTCTCTTCATTAGGGGCCAATGAGCGGGAAGCGAAACAGATGGTCGACAGCTCACCTGACTCCTCCTTCTGCATGAGGACTGCCCCTAGGCCTCGGTCACTGGCGTCTGTGGTGAGGATGGTTTCTGCCCGCGGATCGAATCCCTTGAGGGGAATGGCCGTGCTCATCTCCTGTTTGAGGGCTTCGAACTCATTTTGTTCCTCCTTTCCCCACTGGAATCTGTTCTTTTCTTTGAGCAGTTGCCGAATGAAGTGCGTTTTTGTCGCAAAATGAGGAATAAACTTGCTGTAATACTCGGCCATTCCCAGGAATGACCGAACATCTTCTTTCTTTTCCGGAGTAGGAGCCTCTAGGATGGCCTTCATGTTAGTCTTCTTGGGAGTAATGCCTTGTCCACTCACCTCGTGGCCAAGGTATGTGACGGATTGGACTCCTAACTTGCATTTGGACCATTCAGCGGTCAGTCCGTTGTCTTGCAGCCTCTGTAGTACTTTGTGGAGCTTCGCGTTGTGGTCATCCTTGGATTTCCCCATTATGAGGATGTCGTTCTGAAAGAAAAGGACATCCTTCAAGTCCTTCAAAAGTTTGTGCATGATCTTTTGGAAACCTGCTGCGGCCGAGGCTAGGCCGAAGGGCATCCGCACAAATTCGTAGCACCCAAATGGAGTGATAAATGACGTAAGGTGGCTGCATGATGGGTGAAGCTTCACCTGGTGATAGGCCGATGACAAATCGATCGTGGAGAACCATTTGACGTCTTTAGTCATCGTTAACATCTCATTGATGCGTGGCAACGGGAATTTGTCTATGATGATGTTTTTGTTTAATTCCCTGAGGTCCACACAGAGACGTACCTTGCCATTGGGCTTTTGGGCTACGACTAGGGGCGAAAGCCACTCTGCGCTCTCAATGGCTTTGATGACACCTTCCTTCTCCAGTCTGTCCAGTTCACTTTGTACAGCCTCTCTGCTTCGGAACGGGATATTTCTCACTTTGTGCACCACCGGGATGGCACCCTCTTTCAACTTTATGAGGTGGGTGTATTTTCCCAGTTCCCCAATCTGGCCGTTGAACACTTTGGGATATGCCGACAGCCATAGCGCCACATCTTCCTTTACCTCCATGTCCATGAGCAAGATCTTTTCGATGCCTCCCGGGTTAAGCTGGATTCCTAACGCCCCTTGGTCCTTCCAACTCAGTACCGATGGGCCTTTCTCCGCGACGTACAGTTTGCAATTCGCATGCCTGCCTCTAAATTCAAACAGAAGGGGACAGTACCCCAACATGGGGATCTTCTGCCCCGAGTATGTGACTGGCCTTACATCCATGGGCCGAAGAGTCTCTTTGATGAGTGACGCAAAGTTGTCCTCCCAAACTCGCCTTTGAATGATGGAAATGGGCGCCCCACTGTCTGCAATCATTTCAAGTGGTATGCCCCCAATGTGCATGTCGAGTCGGGGCCTGTCTGAGTTCGAACCGTCCATTTCTAGTATTTGGACATCTATGTACAGGAACTCCTCATCTTCCGCCGTGTCGTCCTGGTCGCTATTTTCCTCCTTTTGTTCTTGGTCTATTAAGCGTACCATGGCATTCTTGGGCTTCCTGCGACACACCTTTTCGTAGTGTCCGAAAATATTGCAATAAGAGCATTTAGCTCTAAAGGCGGGGCATGCTTTGTCGTTGCCCAGATGGGCATGGCTACCACACCTGTAGCATTGGGATTTTCCCCCTTTGTTGGACTTGCCTTCCGTCTGGTGTCTGGTAGAGTTGTCATACTTTCCGCCTCCTTGGTTTCTCCTCGTCTCGTTTTGTCTCGAACGTTCATTTCTATTTGGCGCCGTTATCTTGCAAACTGTTTGCGACTCTTGGGCATCCTTCTTCGCTGCCTGAGCGCACCTTCTAGATAACTCCGCTTTCTTGACCATTGCCCAAATTTCTTTGAGTGGGGCATCACCATTCACCCACAACTTCTCTTGAATGTGGGAGCTTGAAGTGTGCATGATGATCTGGTCCCTGATGAGTTCATCCTGCAGCCCGCCAAATTTGCAAGTGAGTGCCAACTTCCGTAACGCCACCACGTATTCGTCCACCGTTTCGCCGCCTTTTTGCTTCCTTTGAAAAAAATTGAATCTGTCTATGGCGACACACACCACCGGTCTGTAGTGTGCGTCTAAGTCTGTGATGGCGTGATCGAATACTTCAGCGTCACCGGCGTCTCTTTCACTCTTGACTATGGTGTCATACACCCTGAGCCCTTCTGGGCCTAAATTGTGGAGCAAGATTTTTTTCTATCTTTTGCTGGAAAACGGGGTGTCACATTCCTCTTCTAGCGCCTCCAGATAGTTAAGAAAGTACCTTTTCCAGTCTTCCCACTTTCTTTCAGGTTCGCCGCATTTCGTCAGGAATGGTACTAGTTGGGTGAGAGACGTGCTCTGGTTTGTCATCACTGGAGCGTTCCTTCTGTGTCCCGCCGCAGTGACTGTCCGCCTGGTCGGGATCCCTGGAGCGCCCTGCTCCCCCTCGTCTTCTCCTCTACGCTCCTCGTCACTCTCTTCCCCTTGTCCTCTTTTCGTGGGGTGTGGGGTAGTCTGTGAGCTGCCTCCTGTGCCTGGATGTGAGGAGCCTGATGCTTCCGCCCGTACCTGCTTCTCTGCCAGGGTGCCTGTTTACTCTGCTGGGACCCCAATGGTCTGCTGGTCCGGGTTCTGGGTGCCTCCGTGGTGTGGGCGGTCCCCAGTTGCTTTGCAGCACCCTCAGTACTTCTGGTCAGGGTGAGGAGGAGTGGAGGCACTATTGACCGTCCTGGACATGGATGGAGTGTTGCGGTAGCCTCAGGGGTTTATTTGCTCCTTGCGCGCCAATTCCTGCTCCTCTGCCACGCTCCGGTTCAATTTGGCGTTCTCACGCGGAATGCGTGTGCTCGTGGTGCTGCCGTAGCGTGTGTTCTTGGGATTACATCCCATAACTCGTCGCCATTGTGGAAATGAAAAATGCACACACGTTCTGGGGTTTTAAACTCTTTATTCCCGGAGCGCCGGGAGAATGCGACTACTAGCTGCGGTCGGCGCCAACACAATATGGCCGCCTTCCGCTTCCGGTGTTCCCCCTTCCTGTTCCTGCTGCGGAACACTAGAACGTTACCACATAAGCTGGCGCTTGCACATCTCCTTTCTTTGATTACGAGGAAGCCCACACCTTCCACGCCATATTATAGGCTGCTGCGTGCACATGTGAAATCATCTTAAACAACAAGGAAGTAAGAAACGTATTAACATGGCGCCAGTGGGACGCCCGCCCATTTCCTCTCATGGGAGTTGTTGAACAAGGGTGCACAGCGCGCGTAAATGCGGCACGAGCTGTACACCTGCACATATTGTGTCCTGCAAGTTGAGCTAACGCCGCATGGTATAAGCTGACACGTGCACATCTGTTTTTGTTACCAAGTTTGTTTAGCAAGGAAGCCCACACCAGCAACGCCATATAGTGTGCCGCATGTGGCATTGTGTATAAATAAATACGTTTATAAAACCGTAAATTAAATGAACAAAAAAGTCAAGGTGTCCAGCTCAAATAAAGCAAGTAACCCGAAAATACGAGCAGATATCTCAAAGTCGGAACAGAAGTGAAATAAAATGTAACAGAGGTGAAATGGAATGAGTGTGGTTAGTAAAACAGAAGTTCAAGACGCAAACCCATCAATATCCGTGTCATCATACGATACTCATGGCAGCCTCTGAGGTAAAGTGCGGTCGATATTTCCAGTGCTGTTAAACGTGGTGATTGCACATGCGCTAAACAACTTTGTGGTGCATTACTGAAATAACGAAAATAATGCAAACAAAGATACATGCTAAGTCTATTACCTGAATCACTAGTGGCTCCCGCGGAATACCGCGCAACAGTGAAACTGCATCGTCATCACGTGTAATGTCTAATGTGAGGAGTCTTAAAGGCGCCCGAGTATAATCATAGCAATGTAATTGTAGCATCCTGCTACAATAAACACAGACGCTTATTGCCATATAACTTGGAGCTTTATTTTAGTACATCCAACCTGTCTCCTGTCCCTACTCTAACTGCTCCTTCCTCGTGAGTTCCCTCCTCTTCCTGTCCACCCCCTAAGCTCCACCCACAACCACTAGCCTGCTAACTTCACTACATCTCCCCCCTTTGTAACAAAACAAACAACATACTGACTTTCTAGTCCATTTCTTCAATAAGTCTCATGGGTGGACGTATGTCACGATGAGGTCGTGGTGACCTCATTCCCAGATTGGTATTACTCCTTGTTTCATTGATTGGACTAGTGTTCTCACGACTGACTGAAGGTGGTTCTTCCGAACCGGGAGTGTCCATTTCACTCATTGAGATATCAGTGGCATCGTGTGGCAATTTCTTGAAATGCGAAATATTTCTCGTGATTCGTCTCTGTTCTGATTCAGCAGTCACCATAGTTCCTTTCTTTTTCGTAACCAGTAACGGTTCGTCCTTGAATAGGCGGTCAGTCTTTTTCTGTTGTTCTTGCTTGACAAGCACCCGATCTCCTTCATGTAACGAGAGTGATCTCGCTCTTCTCCTGTGATCTGCATATGTCTTCATTTTGTCTTTTCGGCGCTGGTCTGTCTTCATCATTTCTTGATGATCTCGAGTGGGTGACAATGATGGTCGTAATGCCCCTTCCCACGTTGGGATGCGATTCCTCATAGGACGCCCCAGCATGAGTGTTGCCGGGCATTTTCCTGTGGTAGCGTGAGGAGTTGTTCGGTAAGCTCGGAGGACCTCGTTGAGGGCGACTTGTAGATCTTTCCCTTCCGCTGTCGCATGTTGAAAAGTCTTTTTGAGCGTGGCCATGAATCTTTCAATTGTTCCATTGGCCTGTGGCCAGAGGGGTGTAATTTTACGATGATGGAAATCCAGGTGTTTCGCAAATGCTGCAAAGTCATTTCCATTAAATGGAGGTCCGTTGTCTGTCTTAACCGTGGAGGGAACGCCCCAGGCCGCAAAGACTTCGTCTAATACCTTGAGAGTGCTGACGGCATTTGTAGATGACACAAAACGTGCAATGGGGTACCTAGAGTGTTCATCGATGATGGCCAGCACATACTTGCTCGATGCCAAGGGTCCATAGAAATCAATGGCAATTTCTTGCCACACACCAGGTGGTAGAGGGGTCATGTTTAGGGGTGCTGGAGGATCACTTTTGCTCGTAAGTTGACAAAGATGACAGTCCTTCAAGGTAGCTTCAACCATTTGGTCGAGATATGGAAACCACACTCGTTCTCTCAATGCGCGCTTGGTTGATACAATACCCCTATGTCCTTCATGAGCAAGGGCAACCACTCCTTGTCTCAGTTGAGTGGGAATCACGATTCTCTGGTCTCGCAGTATTATGCCATCCGTGGTGGCTGACAGCTCACTGCACACATGCCGGAAGGCTTGCATTTCTTGTTTAAGGACCGGATCAGTCTCTGCATCCTGAGAATCATGTCTCCATCTGTTATGTCGAATCCTGCGCAGGACCTTCTGCAGGATGATGTCTTGTGCTGTGCTTTCTCTGATGGTGTCCATTGGGATAGCGGGAGGAAGAGCCTGATCTGTCACAAAGTGTATGTACTCTTCCGCAATGGACGATTTAGAGACTGAAGATGTGGCCGGGTGTCTGGACATATAGTCAGCTGGGTTTTCTGACTTCCCTGGCTTGTGGATGATGGTGAATGTGTACTCCTGTAGTCGTAAACCCCACCTTTCGATTCTTGGGGGCATCTTGGATCGTGGGTTTCCGTAAATGGTAACAAGAGCCTGGTGATCCGTAATCAAAGTGAAATGTTTTCCATATATGAAGACATGAAAATGTTCACATGCCCACACTACGGCAAGACTTTCTTTTTCTGGCTGCGAGTATGCCCGCTCCGGGTCAGTCAAGCTACGACTCGCATATGCAATTATCCGACGTGGGTCTGAGTCATTGTCATACTGTGCCAAGATTGCACCAAGACCAACGGGGCTGGCATCCACAGTAATGTCCGTTTTTCTCTTTGGGTTGAAATAGGATAAGTGATCCGCAGATGCTACCGCCTTCTTGATTTCCTTGAAGGATTTTTCACATTGGGGAGTCCACTCAAACGGCTGGCCTTGTTTGGTCAACAGGCGAAGGGGATGGCTGATTGTTGCGTAGTCCCTGATATAGCGAGCACAGTAACTGGCCATGCCGAGGAACGACCGGAGCTCACTGACGTCTTGGGGGCTCTTGGTGTTGTTCAGAGTCCCAATCTTGTCGGGGTCAGGTTTCATGCCAGCGCCTGAGAAGATATGACCAAAGAATTTTAGTGTGTCCTGATGGAATTCACATTTCTCTTTGTTGAGGGTCAGGTTTGCTTCTAGTAGTGCGTGGCAAACACGATTGAGTGCGATATCATGTTCTCGCAGATCTGAGCCATAGACAAGGATGTCGTCGCTGTAGTTGAAGGCATTGGGAATATTCTGAATGACCTGCCGAATGGCTTCCTGGAATATTTCAGCTGCAGAGGAAACCCCAAAGCTTAGTCTCTTGTATCTGAACAACCCCAGGTGGGTTGCAAATGTGGTGATATATCTCGACTTTGCCTCCAATTCTAACTGGTGGTACCCCTTGTTTAAGTCCAACTTGGAAAATATTTTCGCTCCATTCAGGGCCGAAATCATATCACTCAAGTGCGGCCCCGGGTGTCGCTCCCTTTCAATTGCAGTGTTGGGCAGGCGCATATCTACACAGAGTCTGACTTTGTTGGCCGTGCTCTTTTTGGGAACAATAACTACTGGGGACACCCATGGTGTTGGACCCTCGGTGCGCTCGATGATGTCAGCAGCTAGCAAGTCCTGGAGTTCTTCTTCTACAGCGGTTTGGAGGTGAAATGGTACCCGTCGAGGGTGTTGAGCGACAGGTCTGATTTGTTCATTAATGTGTAATCGTACTTGGCAGTTCTTTAGCTTGCCTAGTCCTTGGAATAGTCTGGGAAACTGGCGGGTCACATCTTGATTTCCGCTGACCTTGAAAAGGATTTCCACTAGATGAAGGCGTTCAGCTGTCGGGAGGCTCAGTAGACAGTCCGCTTTCGGGCCCTTAATGACGTCGATTACTGCTGGGATGGTTGTGTCCTCATGTTGGAGGGTCGTTGAAAACTTCCCGAGGCAGGGGAGTGGCTTCTTAGCCATCCATGTAAAGACTCTGACTGGTGCAAAGGTCAGTGGAGGACGTGGCTTCATTCTTTCATATTCGGTGACTGGAATATAGTTCAGAGATGCACCGGAGTCTAGTACAAATTGCGTGTCATGATTGCCAACTTTGATATCCAGTCTGGGATATGTCTTGAGCTGGTCTTGATCTACAGCTAAGTTCAGATATTCAATGGTGTAAGTTGAGTCTCTGGATGACGGTCTCGATTCCTGGGATGGTGATCTCCGTTCCCACCTGGACCGACGTGACTCTCGGCTGGAGTGTGATGACCCAGAAGACTGTTCAGCTTGGTCTTGGACAGCTCGGGCATGATGTCTTCGAGTACCAGATCGGGACGTTCTCGGGGTACCTCTTCGTGAGTCGGGCTGAACTGTCTTTGTGGCACCACTTCTTCTCTCCTTGTTGTATTCCCCACACATCGCTTCAAAGTGATTAGTTCGACCACACTTCCGACATCTTTGACCCATGGCAGGACAGCTGTCTACATGGGGGTAATCGTACCCACAACGGAAACACTTCCTCACGTTTTCTGATCTCCTTTCCTTCTTCCACGGTTCTCGCCGCTGATGTCCTGATTGCTCTCGACGTGATGACGGATGTGATCTCCAGTGTTTGTCACTCGAGCGTCTTCGACTTTCATTTTTGGCGTGCAAGCGTCGCACTTGTTTGCGACTTCCTTTGTGTCCCGTTTCGATGTCTGCTGCATATTCTTCTGCTTGATCAAATATTCGTGTCATCTCCTCTATATCATCAAGGCTATGTTCCTTTCTCAATAGTCGTCTTCTCAATTGGTCGGAGTGACATCCATCAATTATTTGTGACTTAATTGCGGCATCTGTCGAGAAGTTGTCAAATGCACAATGCTTAGCTAGTCTTCTCAGTCGCATCATAAAAGCACTCATTGGTTCCTCTTTCCCTTGACGAGCCGAGTGAAATGTATGGCGTTCATAGTCAACATTCTTTTTGTGAAGGAATCTTTTGTTTAATGCGTCACGCACTTTGTCATAGGTGTCCGCCTCAGCGTCAGGAAGGTCTTTGATTATTTTGACTATCTCCCGCCCCGCCAAGTTACGCAGGGCAATCAACTTCTTTTTATCCTCAGTCACTTCTGATCCTTCGATATAATCCTCGACTTCTTCGAACCATTCTTGCCATTTGGGACCCATGGTTCCCCCAGTGGTCACTTTTAGGGGTTCAGGCGCTCGCAGGTGCGACCCACCTGGAACCTTAGGCTTGGCATCTGCCGGTGGCGGCTGATTTCTATCAACATCGGACATCTTTGCAGTGTTTGTTTGTGTCTTTGTCACACTCACTTGGTTTCACCAATGCTTGCCTCTTTACCAATGTTTGTCTGTTTTCGGGAACCAATGCTTGTTTCTTTTGCCAATGTTTGTTTGTTTTCGGGTACCAATGCTTGTTTCTTTGCCAATGTTTGCTTATTCCTGAGTACCAATGCTTGTTTATGTGCCAATGCTTGTTTCTTTCACCAATGCCTGACTTCAAAATGGCCGCCGTGTAACAGTCAAGGGGTTTGTCTTGAAACTTGCCTGACTTAAAGATGGCCGCCGCATCAACAGGCACGCAAGGCACACGAGGTTCTCTCTCTTCACTTCAAGACTCACCGACAGTTGCTCCCAGGGTCAGCATACTCCTGATTTGGCTCTCTCTGGTCAAGGCTGCAGTCAGGTGAGGTTGGGGTGGGCTCCCGCCTTACTTTGCAGAGTCCTTCGGCAGCGCGTGCCAAAACCCACGCATCCGGCGTGAGGTTTTCCGACGCCGGGCACAATTTCACCGCGCACAGCAGCACTTGACAGTGGACCTTCACGGGGGCAGTCCACACCAGGAGGCACTCTCTTTCGGCCACAGCAGGCCACAGCAGTCCTCAGGTGAGCTTGGGGTGGGCTCCCAGCTCACTGTCACAGTTCCCGCTCTCACTTACGCCGACCGCATGCCAAACCTCACGCTTCGGGCGTGAGGTTTTACTTTCACCGGTATTCAAACTCCGGTTTGGCGCGTTTAGCCGCACTTGGCTGCAAGGTCATCGGGGCAGCGTCCTCTCCTCCAGGACACCTCTTCACTCGCCGTGTGGCACGGGACAGGGTCAGAGTGGGCTCCCGACTCGTGTCTCTTCACGGTTGCTGGGTCACCCACACACCCGGCGGGACTCGCGCATTCAGCGCTCAAGGGTTTCTTCGACCGAGCGTTTCAGCGCTCGCAGGTCGGGATTTCTTCGGGGTTCCCCGGCTTCTCTAGGGTCGCAGTCACTTGCTCTCGGCCACAAACACCAGGCCTTAGCTTTACTCGGCAGCGGAGCTCTTCCCTCGACGCTGCGAGAGACAGGGTGCCTTTCTGTGATCCTGTGGGCTGCAGTCAGTGCGATCCCATCCTCGTCGCCAGCTGTAGCATCCTGCTACAATAAACACAGACGCTTATTGCCATATAACTTGGAGCTTTATTTTAGTACATCCAACCTGTCTCCTGTCCCTACTCTAACTGCTCCTTCCTCGTGAGTTCCCTCCTCTTCCTGTCCACCCCCTAAGCTCCACCCACAACCACTAGCCTGCTAACTTCACTACAGTAATGAGGACACATTAAAGGCACACGGAGAATGTTAGTGATTAAAGTTAAAATCGCCAAAATAAAAATAACAAGTGGGGGTTTAAAGAAGTAACAAAAGCATCTTACCGCAAGTGTAAAAGTAACGGCCAACATTGTGAAGGAAAGCGTCTGGGCTGTTGTAACAACGTGCGTCTGCCATATAACCCTATTGTAGACCCAGTAACAGTACATGATCGTTCATCCACCCCCTCCCCTTCTCTCTGCTCCCTTACAGAACATCAATGTCGAGATTCAAGATCCGGACAATACGTCAATGCACTGGCCCTTTAACTGTGAAACAGACGAAGAGTGGGCGGAGCTACCTCAGGAGGCGGAACCGTCTTATACAGGTAGCCGCCAATCAGGAGTGTGCTTGTTCACCCGGAGAGAAAGAGTTGGCGAGGAGAGCGACGCGGAGACGAGGAGCGAAACCGAAGAGGACGCCTGGAGAAAACCCGAGAAAGAACCTGACGGAGGAAGACCGAGGATCCTACCGGGAGGAAAGCCAGGAGGCCAACGACCTCGCGACTCGCCCAGCCATACACCCAGGGGAGGTGTGTGGCTTTCTCAGGTACGGGACAAAATCAGGGGTTGGGCCGGGCGGAAGGGCAGTAGTAGTAACTGACCTGGGTATCTCTGGTCCCGGTGTTACTTCCCCCTCCTGAGCACCAACTTTCACGTATTCACGAGTTTGTAGTAACCAGAGCACGGGTGGTGTGTACCCTCACTCCCTTATCCCTAAACCTAATGTACAGCACCATACACTGATACCCTACTCTCTTATCTCACTTGTTCCGAGTGCAAAGACGGAGACGAAAGAAGAGCCTCCCAGACGGATTCGAGAGAGAATTCGTCGAGTCGTCTCACCAAGACCCGTATCCCGAAGACGTGATCGGAGCCGTTCCCCCACGCCGAACATTAGAACGGAAGAAGTCATGTACTGATTTCCTGTACCAAACAATAAATAAGAAGTTAACAAAGACCCACTGGTTGCCTATTCCTACTGGCCCCGTCACAGTGGTGGAGAATGCGGGCACCGTAAACACATCTGATACAAAGATGGAATCTGTAATCGACCAATTAGTGAAAGGACAGGGGAGACTTGAATGGGCAATGGAACAGCATTTGAATGCAGCCCAAGCGGATAGAGAAATATTGAAGAAAGCATTCGAGGAAAAACCGGAACAAACATGGGTGAATCCGACGAGTAGAGGAGGGATCACAGACCGAACCATTTCCCAGGGAGCCCCAGCCATTTCCCTACAGAAATATCAAACGGGAGAGGACCCTGATGCGTTCTTACTAAATTTTGAACGAGCCGCCAGAGCATGCGGGTGGCCCATGAGTAAGTGGCCATTCTTTCTAGCCCCCTTGCTAGGAGGCGAAGCTCAAGCCGCTTATCAGGTGGCTAATCCGACCGGGGATACCGCCTATGCTGATATTAAGAAAATTATTCTGGATCATTTGGGTCTAGACTTTGAAGCGTACCGCTTGAGGTTTCGTAGAGAGAAAGGCTCAGCCGGAGAAAATCCCAAAACTTTGTTTGTAAGATTAAAAATGGCCGCAGATAAGTGGTTAACTCCCAATATCAGTAGCAAAGAAGAGATACTAGACCGCATATATCTAGAGCAATTCCTAGAAGCCCTCCCCTATGCATCACAAAAAAGGCTCAGACAACATCATAACTTAACTACTACACAAGCCGTAGAAATGGCCTCTTCATTTGCTAGGGCCCAACCTAAAGTACCTAACTGGGAGTTGGAGAAATTTCAGAAAATAACAAACCGACCTGACAAACATTCACCCCGAGTGAAAGTGCCTCATAGAAATCATAATTGGAGAACTGAACATGGAGGAACTTCCGGGCCTCAATGTTTCGATTGCGGAAATTGGGGACATATCGCCCGATTATGCCCAAAGAGAAGAAACACTGACAAACCCATGGAAGTTGGCTACCTTCCCAAAGCAGTACTATATTCGGCTGAAATGGGTGGCTCTTTCAGAGTAAGTGTTAAAGTTAATGGGTCCTCTATACATGCCCTTTTAGACTCCGGCTGTCGCCAGTCCGTCATCAAATCCCAACACGTGACCCCTACACAGTATATTCCCCGGGGCCAAGTAAATATCAGGTGTGTGCACGGACATGTTAAACCATATCCGATAGCTATGGTCACAATAGAACCTGGCAGACACCGTCCGCAGACTATAAAAGTTGGGGTGCTCTCCTCATTACCTGAAGATCTTATAATAGGTACAGATAACCCAGGCTTCCTGCAAATGATTAAAAAAACCTTAGAAACAACTCCTATAATTAACGAAAGTAAAGAGGGACTGGTTCAAACCGAGGTCATCCCAGAGGAGAACCCGGGAGGGACGGTATTGAAGTTTGTCAAACTTTCAAAATATGCCACTACTCCCACTCGGGGGTCTATGGGAGCCGCAGGTTATGATCTGTATAGTGCTTATGAGTACGAAATCCTGGTGAAAGGAAAAGCCCTGATACTAACAGATATTCAGATCTCGGGAACCGCCAGGTTGCTATGGCAGAGTAGCCCCCAGATCAGGCCTGGCTCATAAACATTTAATCGACGTAGGGGCCGGTGTCATTGATAATGATTATAGGGGAAATGTAGGTATCGTCCTGTTCAACCTGGGTACTGAGACGTTTTTTGTAAAAAAAGGCGATCGGGTGGCACAATTAATTTGTGAACGCATCGCCTACCCTGAACTAGAGGAGCAAGAGAGCCTGAACCAAACTGTACGTGGCTCGAATGGGTTTGGGTCCACGGACACAACTAAAGAGCCCTTACCGGCGTTACTTTCACCGGATCCTTGGATCTTGGATAAAAAATTTAGATTCGCACAGGCTAATGATCCCACTCTTTTTAACGCTTGGGAACAAGCCCATCAAAACGCTCTGAATAACGACTCTTACCCACAATTTTTTCGGCACGATGAGCTGTTGTACCGGAAGGGTAAACGGGATGATAGGCCACAACTTTTGGTGCCGGTTTCCTTCCGGGATCAGGTGCTATTCTTTGCACACAGCCATCTCATTGCAGGACATGCGGGGTCCGAGAAAACCACGCGATCTATCCTCAATCATTTTTTTGGGCCGGGGGTTTATAAGGATACCTCGGTATATTGCAGCAAATGCGAAATTTGTCCAAAAAAAACATGACAAGACCGACTGCTGTTCCTCTTCAACCGTTACCTATTATTGGGAAACCTTTCGAGAGAGTGGGTATGGACCTGATCGGCCCCCTCCCAAAAACCCAGAAAGGTTTTCAACATGTACTAGTCGTAGTCGACTATGCCACCCGATTCCCGGAAGCTTTTCCCCCTCTCTTCTACTACCTCGAAACAGGTTGGTGAGAAAATGATAGAGCTATTCAGCCGGGTGGGGTTTCCTAAAGAGATCTTAACAGATCAGGGCACCCCGTTCGTCTCGAAGCTCATGAAAGACATTTGCCGCACCTTGGATATCCACCAGATCCGTACCTCGGTCTACCACCCCCAAACGGACGGTCTGGTGGAACGGTATAATCGTACCCTTAAAGCTACACTACGGAAAATGATGGAAGTTAGTGGAGCTGAATGGGATAGAATGCTACCACTGGCCTTATATACTATTCGCGCTCAGACACAGAGTAGTATGGGCATATCACCATTTGAGCTATTATATGGCAGACAGCCCCGTTCCCTTCTCGAGATGACTAGGGAGGCCTGGGAGAATGAAACCCCGGAGGACACAGCAGCTACCCTGGATTACGCCAAAAGCCTCCGGTCTAAAATTGGGAAACTGAGAGACCTGGCGATGGCCCACCTGGAAGCCAGCCAGAGTCGCCAGAAGGTCGCATATGATCGGGGTAAGAAGTGGCGCCACTTACAGGTTGACGATTGGGCATTAGTACTTTTGCCCTCGTCCACACAAAAATGTAAGGCCGAATGGCTAGGTCCCTATAAAGTGGTGGGAAAAATAGGCAACACTAGCTATAAACTTCAAATGTCTGCCCATAAACAGCAGATTTACCACATTAATCTCTTAAAAAAATGGTTGGGCCCTGCCCCGTCCGATGTGCATTTAACGGCCTCTCCTGCATCTAACTCTTCCACTCGGGAACAACTCCTTGTGAATGAGGACTTGAGTGACCAACAGCGACTAGATCTGCAGAATACGTTGTTGATTCATGACGGTATTTTTTCGGCCGTTCCAGGGAGAACGTCCCTTGCTGAACATGCCATTATAACTCCACCTGATAAGAAGGTTAGAATCCGGCCTTACAGGGTCCCTGAGGCTAGGAGGGCTGCACTTCGTAAGGAGATCGGGGAAATGCTTGAATTGGGTGTGATACAACATTCTACTAGTGAGTGGTCTAGCCCCATTGTAATGGTTCCAAAACCTGATGGCAGCAGACGTTTCTGCATGGACTTTAGGGCGCTAAATGATATTTCCCTCTTTGACGCCTACCCCATTCCAAGAGTAGATGAACTTATTGAGAAACTGAAAGACTCTAAATACATTACCACCCTGGATTTGACGAAGGGGTATTGGCAGGTGCCCCTCCGGCAGGAGGATAAAAAAAAAACGGCGTTCTCCACGGAAGAAGGGCACTTTGAATTTACTGTCCTACCTTTTGGACTACATGGAGCGCCGGCCACGTTCCAACGACTGATGGACCATGTTTTATCTGGCCTATCTGACTTTGCTTCGGCTTACTTGGACGACATTGTCGTGTATAGCCCAGACTGGTCTACTCACCTCAGACATCTGACCGCTGTATTGAAAGCACTAACCTCCGCCGGGCTTACAATAAATGCAAAAAAATCGAATGTGGCTTTTCAGAAAGTTAAATACTTGGGCTATGTGCTGGGCCATGGACTCATTGAGCCCCAGATTGAGAAAGTACGGGCTATTGCAGACACACGGTTTCCCACCACCCGGAAGGAAATTAGGTCCTTTTTGGGCCTGGTCGGGTATTACCGTCGTTTTATCCCGAATTTCGCCCATCTGGCTGCCCCCCTCACAAATTCCCTGCAAAAAGGGGGGAAAAGTTCTGCTCCAATACATCCCTCGGATGCGATGCTGGAAGCATTTAGGACACTGAAGACCATAATCACGACAGCGCCTGTCCTGTCTTCGCCGGACTTCTCACGTCCCTTTTCCCTGCACACGGAAGCCTCTGATTATGGCATTGGGGCCATCCTATCGCAAATGGGAACGGATGGCCGTGACCACCCCATTCTCTACGTGAGCAGAAAACTATTCCCTCGCGAATTGAAATACGCTACAATCGAAAAAGAAGCTCTGGCCATCAAGTGGGCTGTGGATAAACTGTCTTATTATCTAGAAGGTCACCACTTCGACCTATATACCGATCATGCTCCCCTCCTGTGGATGGCTCGCAATAGGTCGAACAATGCCAGAGTCATGCGATGGTTCTTGTCTCTACAACCCTACTCCTTTTCTATCCATCATCGGAAGGGTTCATATAATGTAGGAGCTGACTTCTTGTCCCGTCACCCACTCACCGATCGTGAGTGTCCTGAGGGGGAGGTGTGTAACAACGTGGGTCTGCCATATAACCCTATTGTAAACCCAGTAACAGTACATGATCGTTCATCCACCCCCTCCCCTTCTCTCTGCTCCTTACAGAACATCAATGTAGAGATTCAAGATCCGGACAATACGTCAATGCACTGGCCCTTTAACTGTGAAACAGACGAAGAGTGGGCGGAGCTACCCCAGGAGGCGGAACCGTCTTATACAGGTAGCCGCCTGTAAGGATTGCAGGCTGGTTCCACAGGAGCGTCAGGAATCCGAAGAGTAATCCGCAGCCTTCCCCTACGGTCTTCCGACTCTATCAAGCACTAGAGTACGAGAGACACGCCAGGGGAAAACAGGGAAACAAAACAAGGAAAGATGGGGGAAGACAACGATGATTGATGGTACTCTCCAGTAGTGAATACGATGGTGTCTTTATGTAAGGAACCGGAACAAACAGGTAGGCTGTAATAACAAGAGGAAGTCAACAATTCTAGCTCTAATCCAGTACTAATATACCAATGTACAAATACAACCATATCACATACCCCAGGTTCTTAGTATGTAGCAGATGTAACATGTGAAGGTGAAGACAATGGCACAGCGTCTGGAGCTATAACAGAGATGACACAATAGGCTGTTGAGCACCTGCATGTGAGATGGTGTTAGGTACAATAACGGCCCATAGAACTCCCTTCTTACATCAACTATAATAGACCAGCCTTCGAAGACACTTTCACTACTGTGTGGCATATAATGATCTTTCCGCCCAACACTTCTGGAGATATCTTACACAGTGTATCACCATCTAGAAGAACCAAAGCAGGACATTTAATTCATACATACATATATATAGTACTAGTAAAAGATTGGTAACGCATGTGCGCTCCCCTGCCGCGATTCTTGGTAGTGTGGAATATGCACCCACCCTGATCCACGCAAGAGTGCCACCAAATATCAAGGAAAGAGGGTTCCAGTATATCTCAGCGATAAATGGCTGATGTGCCGGAAATGGGGGATCATAGGGACTAGGTGGAAATAGGATAGGAACAGGTAATATAGATAGGGAGCAACTAACTAACTAACTAAGAAAACAAATAATGACCGGGGAATTTACTGACACCGGACAGCGGAGCTAAGCCCGGCCGCCGGGTGCAGTACACAAGTAGTTGAAAACCAATAGGGAAAACAATCCCCACCGGATGGCGGAGCAAAGCCCGGCCGCCGGGTGGAGAATGCAGCCTGAGGACAATTAGAGAAGAACCCTCTGAAATGGATCCCACCGGACGGCGGAGCAAGGCCCGGCCGCCGGGTGGAGAACACAACCAGCGGATGACAAGGAAGTATACTCCGGTGCGGAATACAGGCTCTCTATCAACACCGGAGAATGCTGTGCCCGGCCGGATGGCGGAGCTAAGCCCGGCCGCCGGGCGGGACACACGGAAAGGGGAAGAGAGGGATAGGCGTTCTCGAGATACGCCGAAGGCAGCGGAACACTGCCAACCAATGCTGCGTAGGCGTCTCCCGAGTTAGGAGAAGGCAGGGGACGCATACGCTCAACCAGCAACGGAATCAGGAAAGCGAAACAGGAACTGCAAGGTCAGGCAACAAGGAAGAGACGGAACCGGAAACAAGGGAAGCTTGACGCAAGAACGTGAAGCGTCGTTCCCTGTTTCCTGGTTCTTTAAATAGCATGTGTCTTAAAGGGACAGCGTAGGGGAGTCCCGAGGCATGACACCGCCAATCTGGAGTGTGCTTGTTCACCCGGAGAGAAAGAGTTGGCGAGGAGAGCGACGCGGAGACGAGGAGCGAAACCGAAGAGGACGCCTGGAGAAAACCCGAGAAAGAACCTGACGGAGGAAGACCGAGGATCCTACCGGGAGGAAAGCCAGGAGGCCAACGACCTCGCGACTCGCCCAGCCATACACCCAGGGGAGGTGTGTGGCTTTCCCAGGTACGGGACAAAATCAGGGGTTGGGCCGGGCGGAAGGGCAGTAGTAGTAACTGACCTGGGTATCTCTGGTCCCGGTGTTACTTCCCCCTCCTGAGCACCGACTTTCACGTATTCACGAGTTTGTAGTAACCAGAGCACGGGTGGTGTGTACCCTCACTCCCTTATCCCTAAACCTAATGTACAGCACCATACACTGATACCCTACTCTCTTATCTCACTTGTTCCGAGTGCAAAGACGGAGACGAAAGAAGAGCCTCCCAGACGGATTCGAGAGAGAATTCGTCGAGTCGTCTCACCAAGACCCGAATCCCGAAGACGTGATCGGAGCCGTTCCCCCACGCCGAACATTAGAACGGAAGAAGTCATGTACTGATTTCCTGTACCAAACAATAAATAAGAAGTTAACAAAGACCCACTGGTTGCCTATTCCTACTGGCCCCGTCACAGCTGTGTAGATGCCGGAAGCTCGGGCGACTTTAAGTGCATGCTGGTAATAACAATAGAAAGAGGACAGGCGCGTAAGCTCTTGGCATTGCTGTGGCGGGTCTGATGCAATGATGCGAGGCAGGCGGCTCGGGGAGGAAATGGCAAGCGCGTGCACGGGCACATGCACTCAGCGCAATCCGCCTGGTTCAGCTTTCCTGGATCCAACTCTATAATCTCAACATTTGCAATGCGCAAGCGCTTTGGCAGAGGTCGAGACTTAAAAAGGAGCTCTTCTTCCCTATAATGGTGGTTTTACTGGACTGAGATAGCATTTTAGTGCTGACTTACTATCAAGCAAGGATGAGATCTCCTTTTGTCCATGTTCCAGCTTTCTTCCTGCACAGACGTTTAATAACCCCAAGGCTGATGTGGGGTACCTGATAGCAATGGAGACAAGGTGGACAAGGAAATTATAAGAAATATTTACACACTAGCAGCCCGTCCCGACGTTGTCCGGGTATGAATTGCTGCCGGCCAGTAGTATATTGTTTTGTAGGATTTCGTTTTGATAGCATTTCTTATCTGTGACAGGCCTGTGAATCGCTCCGATTCACAGTGCACTGCTGATGCACTTAAGAGTGCGCGTTCAATAGTGTGTGAACTCGATTTTTCCTACTTTATTTTTCCTTGCAATATTATATAGCGTGAAATCGACAACATGGCATGAGCACAATTTACATTACAGAAGAACACAATGATTTGTGGTAGGCACGGGGAGACAAAGCGATTTGCCTGGAATCACAGGATGTTGAGCTGTTGCCAAGATTCGAACGTAGCTCCCCAGCTCTAAAGTTCACAATTCTAGAACTTGTGGTGGGAGGTGTGTCTAAAAGTGTATGTCGGTGCTGGCCCTCAATGAGAGAGACCTGTGCATTTTTCAAATCGGTGGTGAAAAAATACCAGTATGTTGCGGGAGATGTGGGCCGCCGTGCCACCAATGTACTTACCGGGGGATGGTAAACACCCATTATTCCAAAACTTTCTTTCCGCATACCATCACTCCGCATACTTTCATTACGAAAGTACCATGACTCCGCAATGCCATTATAACACATGGCATTACATTTTATATGCTATTACCACGCATACATTTACAACGAATTTCGTTGTAAATGCATGAATGGTAAAGCATGTTTTTCTTTTAATGTTTGGATAAGGTAAGTATGGGTATAGGGGTATATGTTTTGGGGTACTGAGGTATATGTTTTGGGGTGTTTGGGTATTTTAAGGGTTCAGATATAGTTTTGGGTTATGGGGTACAGGGGTAGTTTTAGGGTTTAGGGATAGGTATGGGTTTTGCGGTACAGGGGTATTTTTAGGGTTCAGGGCTAGGTTTGGGTTTTGGGGTACAGGGGTATTTTAAGGGTTCAGGGCTAGGTTTGGGTTTTGGGGTACAGGGGTATTTTTAGGGTTCAGGGCTAGGTTTGGGTTTTGGGGTACAGGGGTATTTTAGGGTTCAGGGGTAGGTTTGGGTTTTGGGGTACAGGGTTATTTTTATGGTTGAGGGCTAGGTTTGGGTTTTGGGGTACAGGGGTATTTTTAGGGTTCAGGGGTAGGTTTGGGTTTTGGGGTACAGGGGTATTTTTAGGGTTCAGGGCTAGGTTTGGGTTATGGGGTACAGGGGTATTTTTAGGGTTCAGGGTAGGTTTGGGTTTTGAGGTACAGGGGTATTTATAGGGTTCAGGGCTAGGTTTGGGTTTTGGGGTACAGGGGTATTTTTAGGGTTTGGGGATAGGTTTGGGTTTTGGGGTACAGGGAATATTTATAGGGTTAAGATGGGTTAGTGTTTAAGGGTGTTGGGGTATTTTAAGGAGTAAGGGTGGGTTATGATTATGAGGTGCAGGGGTATTTAAAATGAGTAGGGTGGATACCCGGAGCTGGAATGTACAGAACCTGGGAAGAAAAAACAATGAAATATTGGGCACATTGCTCGCTTTTTTTCCCGTAATCCCGCGCCCCACACACGCCCACGCCCCCAGCACACGCCCACAGCACACGATATGAGACATGGCATGAAGGGCGGAACGTACCACACGCCCCCAGCGTTTGTCACGTCTCCAGCACATGCCCACAGCACAACGCAGACACGCCCACAAGGGACTACTTTGCTGGCACGGTTCTTTTACCTTTTAAATGTATATGGTGGGTGTCTGCATAGCCTATGTCCTTCTGCTGCAACTGCCCTTTCCAATGCTGTATTGGGTTTTGTGATTGGTGCTGTGGTTCCTGAGATTACCCGCCTCAAAGGTTTGGGCTCTCTCTTTATTATATTAGTATGGATTCCCTTGAAAATGAGAGCTATGCTAAAGTACCTGTTCTTAGCTAGCACAGGAACTGAGACTCCTATGATTCATTATAAATGTGGTCTTTTTTAACAGGATTCAAGCTACATAAAATAAAACCACAAGGGGGCTCTGCTTTCCAGCTGAGGAGCATAGAGCTCCGGTTAGGAGTGCTTTCTAACAATTTAGTATGCTCACCTGGGTTCATTTATTTGATGACTTTGAAGACTTGCTGTTTTTTAACATGGCTGGGGGTCTGCTGCCCTCCTTGTAGCCCCCTACAAGAATAATAAAATGCTTGGTGGTGCCCCTGCCTTTCTAGGGACACCACCAGGGTCCAAAAATATATTTAGAAAGCCCTTGCATGGCATTAAGCGGTGTTCCTTGCCAGAGCAGTGAATGATAAATAAGTGACTCATTTTGCTATTTCGTTATGTAGTTTTGTATAGTTTCTTTTTTTTTTTGCGATGTGCCAGTGCCCACTCAGGGCACTGAAATCATTTATTTTCCCTATGGGTTGTAAAGGGGGAAGCCTACAGGCCCTGTGGCCCTCAGCTAGCTCCCCACCAGCGTCCATTTGTGTGCTCGCAGTAAATATAATTTTGTCATCAAGCGGGTACCCTGTGCCCACCCAGAGCACCCACAGTTGCATGAGCCAGCCACTTCAGTGTTGGTGGGTGTCCTAGTGACCATCTGGGCTACCCAGAAAGTCTTCCATATTGGGAGCCACAGGATGAGCACCCAGGACTCCCGCAAAACCAGCAAGCTCCCGAGCCTGAGCCATACTTGGTGCTGATGGGAGCAGGCACCATTCCTTTGTTCCCGGTGGGGAGCAGCATATTTCACTGCTCCCACCCAGTTCTGTTCCCTGCCTGGGAGAGTGCAACCAGGGTATGCCCACACTCTCGCAGGGAGGGAACCAGGGGATGGGGTCTCCGGTACACTTCAGTCATGCTAAGGGTGATGGAGCCCCCATCCCCAACAAAAGACACTGACCCTGGGGGATGGGGCCCTGGGTCTTCTTCTGAGACCTGGGGAGGAGGGCTGCACACAACCCCTCCCTGTTTTATAAAAAATCGGCTCCATGGATTGGAGTCCCTGGGGCCTCTTTTGAGTCTTGGAGAGAGAGGGCAAACACCCACTGCCTAAAAAATACAAATTCGCCCCCCCCCCTCCAGGCCATAGCCCACCAGGGGATTTTGTTTTTAAAGTGAGGCAGGAGGATGCCATTTGTTTATTGGAGCCACGTATCTGCAGTGCCAATAAAACAAATTGCCATTTTTTTGCCCTGTGGGGTGTGTCCCTCTGGGACCCCCAACCAGGCCTAGGGGGGTTAGGGTACCTCTATACTGTCACCTATGTCTTTTTTTTAACTTGCAAGACAGGGGACTGACTCCCCGAGTCCCAAGATGGCTGCCAGCACATATTTCTTGCAGTGGTGGCAGATCTCACCTGAAGTTCTGTCAGCTCTAAAAATGCTTTTAAGGCATTAATTACTCCACAGCTACTGAATGGATTTACGGTTTTGTCTGTAGGTGTGTGTATGTTTCCTATAGAAAAATGATTGCGAAAAACCATCTTTTTCCAGAAAGAGGAAAGGTGGAGACATTTATTTTTGTAAAGTTTTGTGAAAATTCATCAAACGACGCCAAAATGATTAGGAAAACAAAAAAAAATTTTCCTATATAAACATGATCCTAACTATACCTACCCATTGGCAACCGCCATCACTCACATCTATGCAGGCAATCATACACCCACTGATTCATCAATACACTTTGGTGTATATATATTTAAAACTCATAAACTTTTTGGAAACACTCACGGTCACTGGATGATGTCATCTGAGATATCATCAGTGATGTCATCAGTGATGTCACTGACTATGTCATCAGTGATGTAATATGTGAGGTCATAAGCAGTGCGTTGTGGGGGTGCGAGTTACAGTTAGTCAGCTAACAATAACTGCTGAATTTCTCTGGTTTTGAACGAGTGAAATCTGAGCCTATAGTCTCTGAAACCTTTGATTTTTTTTTCAGTGAAGATAGATTTACTTCTAAATGCACAAAGGCACTCATGTATCTACTCACAGATTGAGTGACAGACTTATGCAACCAATCACAATCCCATTGCGACACTGATGCACCCACTCATTGATGCACTGAGGCAATCACGCAGCTTGTTACAGAAGCATTGATAGACTGATGTACTGCCTTACAGTCGGTAGTTGCAAATATAATATTTCATTAAAGGTGGTTTTCTCCTAAATTGATCACAGAAGGAAAAGTTAAAACAATATGACTTAAACTTTCTTTAAAAAATGTCTTTAAGTGTATTTTTAAGTATGTGATCACAGATTCCACAGTAAATGCAAAAATGTGCTGAATCAAAACATTTTTAAAAATAAAACCAGTTATTAATATACTTTCTGATAACACATACCAAAATTAGTGGTATATAGTATAAATATAATATACAATATCCAATTATAGAAAGAAAATCCGAAAATCTTAGAGGTTAACTTAATAAAAATAGATGTAATAATCAAGAAATAGAATTTTAAATAATCTTAGCAATTCACTGAAAAAAACAAAGGTTACAGGGACATTATAGTTTAAAATTAGCATTTAAAAAACCTTATAAATTCACTGAAAAAAAACAAAGGTTACATGGGCATTATAGTTAGGAACTAAAATTTAAAAAAATCTTAGAAATTCACCTACAAAAACCAAAGGTTACAGGGACGTTATAGTTAGGCTGACATTTCACTCACACAAAACCAGAGAAATTCAGTAGTTATAGTTAGCTCATGACGTGGTCAATTACAACACTGATGATATCACTGATGACTTTTCTCATGACATCAGAAATGACATCACTATGTTATGTTATGTTATGTTACGTTATGTTAAAAAATGCTCTTTTATAGCGCACGGCTACTCCTAGGAGTGTCCCAGCGCTTTGATAAAGAGCCCTCATTCTGAGAGAGACATAACACTACGGAAACAGAAAAAAACAGAAAAGACAATTACTGAGTAAAAAGCCAAGTTTTTAAACCTTTCCTAAAAGAGAGCAGGTCCTCGGCTTTCCTGAGCAAAACAGGCATGTCATTCCAGCCTTGAGACGCCAGAAAGCGAAAAGAACGTCCTAGTGAGTGTAAGTATTTTGTAAGAGTTTATGAGTGTTAAACATATATACGTAGGTAGTAAAAAACTTAAAGCAGTATTCTACGTGTTCTACTACTTTTTACTACTGATGCTACTTTAAATATATATCATGTGAGTGGCTGTGTGGCTGGAGGTATCCTTGTGGGTATCAGTGTGTGAGTGGTTGTGTGGGTGTATAAGTGGTTGTGTAAGCAGCTGTGGGTAAGTGAGATGCTGTGTGAGTGAATGTATTGGTGAGTGAGTGGGTGTGTCAATGGAAGTATGGGTGGGTGAGTGACGGCATTATTGGCTCTATCAGTGGGTAAGTAGGTGTGTAGTGACTGTAAGGATAAGTGAGTTGGTGCCTGAGTGGCTGTATGAGTGAGTACAGGAATGCGTGAGTACATGTATGGATGTATGAACAGGTATGTAAGTGATTGTGTGAGTGAGTGTATGAGGACTTCTATGGATGAGTGAGTGGCTGTGTTGAGAGACTGATTGGGTGAGTTAGTGGATGTGTGACTTTGTACCTAAATAGGTGGGTGTGTGAGGACCTGTATGAGTGAGTGGGTGGTTATGTGGCTGGCTGTATGGTTGAATAACTGGTTTTATGAGTGGCTGTATGAGTGAGTGAATGGTTGTGAGTGAGTGAATGGGTGTACATGTGAGTGAGTATGTGTGTGAGTGACTCTATGGAGGACTGAGTGGGTGTGTGAGTATTGGCATAGGTCTGTGAATGAGTATGTCAGTGGTTGTACAGGTATGTGAGTGGGTGTAGAAGAGCTTATATGGGAGTGTGATTAGGTGAGTGAGTCGTTCTGTGAATTATGTCATCAGTGATGTCATTTGAGATGTCATCAGTGATGTAACTGACCATGTCATAAGCAGTGCATTGTGGGGGCGTACGTTATAGTTCGCTCAAGTAACTATCACTGCCAAATTTATCTGGTTTTGTACAAGTGAACTCTGCTCCTAACTATAATGTCCCTGTAACCTTTGTTTTTTTACAGTGAATTTTTAAGGTTTTGTAAAAGATGATTCCTAACTGTAATGTTAATTTTTTCGGTGAATTTCTATGTTTTTTTTTTAACTAGTAATCATGTTAGCAGAGTGGTGGAGAAAGGGGGCTGGGCCTCCGACCAGCTCTCAGGAATCCTGCTGTATAGGACTTACAGGAGTTACCCGGAGGGCTTCTTAGCAATCTTGCTGTGTGGGACTTACTTAAGCGCGGGCGGAGAACTCCGCTCCGCCCGTGGAGTGTGCGGAGAATTGCCTACTCTGCGTTCCACGGAGAACGCAAAGTAGGCAAATTTCTGCACACTCCGCAGCGGAGCGGAGTTGACCAGCCCCCGCCTCCACCCCCTATTAACAATTAATTATACATTAATAAACATTAATAAAAAGTAAAATAAAAATCACTTACCTGTACTGCGGCATCCCCGAGCTGCCCTCCTCCTCTTCCTCACCGTCTCTGGGTGATCCTTGAGAAAACTGTTTCTGAAAACTAGAGACACCGGGGAGTCCAGGACGGTATGGCTTGCGTGGACCCCCCAATGTTTCTCTTCCCAGAAACCCCTGCAAAACTCAAATTTTTATGAAAAAATCACTTTTTGCTCAAATGCTTGTGTGGGTAAGTTCTGGAATCTATGTGGATCAACAAGTTTCCTACCACCCAGCGTTCCCCCAGGTCTTCTGATGAAAAGGGTACCTGACATGCGTGGGTGGGTCCAGTACCTGCGACAGGCAAGGGCCCAAAACGTATTGACAAAATGACCTATCACAAAACAACCTGGTTTGGCAAGGGGGTCACCTGGGTTTTTGGCCCCGGGCTCGGCGGCCATATTAGTAAACTACCAAACCCACACATTTCTGTAAACTAGACACCCGGGGGGGTCCAGCGAGGTATGGCTTGCATGGATCTCCCAACGTTTTCCTACCCAGAATGTCCTGCTAACCTCAAATGTAGCTAAAAAAATCAATATTTTCTCAAATTTCTGTGTGGGAAAGTTCTGGAATCCATGTGGATCCACAAATTTCCTACAACCTAGCATTTCCTCAGGACTCCCGATAAAAATGATACCTCACACGCATGGGTGGGTCAAGTACCCACAAGAGGCAAGGGCCCAAAATGTATCGAGGAGACCACAAAATGACCTATAACAAAACAACCTGGTTTTGCACGGGGAGTCACCTGGGTTTTTGGCCTCAGGCTTGGTGGCCTTCTTGGGAAACATACCAAACCCACACATTTCTGAAAACTAGACTAGAGTCCAGCGAAGGAATGGCTTGCGTGGGGTCCCCCAACGTTTTCCTACCCAGAATGTCCTGCAAACCTAAAATGTTGCTGAAAAAACCACATTTTCCACATATTTTTGGGTGGAATCACCGTGCCGTCACAAATGTCCTACCCCACGTCGTTCCCCCCAGTGTTCTGAGTAAAATGATTCCTCATTCGGGTGGGTGGGGCAACAGCCTATGACTGGGAAGAGCCCAAAACATAGGGAATAGTGGTATAGCACCGAGAATTCTAAGCGCTACATTATTTTAAAAATACATTTTTAGCCAATTCTGCATTTGACACCCACACAAGTGAGGTATCATTTTACTTGGGACATTAGGGAGAATGCTGTGGGGTAGGACATTTGTGCCGCCACGGTTATTCCACACGAAAATATGTGGAATATTTGTTTTTTCAGCTAAATGTGAGGTTTGCAGGGGATTCTGGTTAGAGAAACATTGGGTGATCCACGCAAGCCATACCTCATTTAACTCCCCAGGATGTCTAGTTTTCATAAATGTATGGATTTGGTAGGTTTCCCTAGATGGCGGCTAGCCCGGGGCCAAAATCCCAGGTGCCCCCTAAAACCAGGTTGTTTTCTTATAGGTATTTTTGAAGTCTCCACAGTCCGATTTGGGCCATTTCCTGTTGCAGCCACTATGCCTACCCACACAAGTGAGGTACCATTTTTATCTGGAGACCTGAGGAAACGTTGGGTGGTAGTAAATTTGTGTCAGTCCAGTGATCCTACAACTTTCCCACACAGAAATGTTAGAAAAAATAGATTTTGCTCGAAATTGAGGTTTGCAGGGGATTATGCTTAGGGAAATGTTGGGGTACCCACACAAGCCATACCTTGCTGGACTCCCCAAGGTGTCTAGTTTTCAGATATGCATGGGTTTGGTAGGTTTCCCTAGGTGACCGCCGAGCCCGGGGTCAAAAACTCATGGGACCCCCCTTGCAAAACCAGGTTGTTTAGTAATAGAACATTTTGATGTCGCCTCAAAAGGTTTTGGGCCCTTGCCTGTGGCGAGTACTTGACCCACCCACACGAGTGAGCTACTATTTTTATCGGGAGACCTGGGGGAATGCTGTGTAGAAGGAAACTTGTGGATCCATGCTGATTCCAGAACTTTCCCACACAGAAATTTGAGAAAAAAGTAATTTTTTCAGCTAAATTTTAGGTTTGGGGATTCTGGGTTGGGTTGGGGGATTCACGCAGGCCATACCTTGTGGACTCCCCCGGGTGTCTAGTTTTCAGAAATGTGTGGGTTTGGTAGGTTTCCCTAGATTGCTGCCGAGCCAGGGGCCAGACATTCATGAGACCCCCCTTACAAAACCAGGTTGTTTTGTGATAGGTAATTTTGAAGTCGCCTCAATTGGTTTTGGGCTCTTGCCTCTCGCAGGTACTTGACCCACCCACACAAGTGAGGTACCAATTTTCTTGGAAGACTTTGGGGACTGCGGGCTGAGTGGAATTTTTTGGATCCACACAGATTCTAGAACTTTCCACCACAGAAATGGCAGGAAAATGTGTTTGTTTTTTTACAAAGTTTGAGGTTTGCAAGGGATTTTGGGTAGCAAAACCTGGTGAGAGCCAGACAAGTCACCCCATCCTGGATTTCATGTGGCTGTCTATTTTTTAAAAATGTATAGTTTTGCTAGGTTTCCCTAGGTACTGGCAGAGCTAGGGTTCAAAATCTACAGCTAGGCACTTTGCGAAATAAGGGTCCGTTTTCACCGTGAAAATGTGTTGTGTCCACATTGCATTTTGGGCAGTTTCCTGTCGCGGGCACTAGGCCTACCCACACCAGTGAGGTACCATTTTTCTCTGAAGACTTTGGAGAGCGCGCGGTGGGTGGAATTTTGTGTATCCACGCAGATTTCAGAACTTTCCACCACAGAAATGTGAGGAAAATGTGTTTGTTTGGACTAATGTTAAGGTTTGCAAGGGATTCTGGGCAACAGAACCTGGTGAGAGTCAGTCAAGTCACCCCATCCTGGATTCCCTGGGTGTCTACTTTTCAAGAATGTATAGGTTTGCTAGGTTTCCCTAGGTGCTGGCAGAGTTAGGGTTCAAATTCTAGAGCTAGGCACTTTGCAAAAAAAGGGTCTGTTTTCACTGTGAAAATGTGGTGTGTCCACGTTGCGTTTTGGCCCGTTTACTGTTGCGAGCCCTGGGCCTACCCACACAAGTGAGGTACCATTTTCCTCAGACAACTTTCAGGAACACGCGGTGGGTCTAATTTTGTGGATCCACGCAGATTCCAGAACGTTCCACTACAGAAATGTGAGGAAAATCTGTTTTTTTGGGACACATTTTTAGGTTTGCAAGGGATTCTGGGTAACAGAACCTGGTGAGAGCCAGTCAAGTCACCCCATCTTGGATTCCTCTGGGTGTCTAGGTTTCAAAATTGTATAGGTTTGCCAGGTTTCCCTAGGTGCTGGCAGAGTTAGGGTTCAAAATCTAGAGCTAGGCACTTTGCAAAAAAATTTTCAGTTTTCCCTGTGAAAATGTAGTGTGTCCATGTTGCTTTTTGGCCCGTTTCCTGTCGCGGGCCCTAGGCCTACCCACACAAGTGAGGTATCATTTTCTCTGAAGACTTTGGGGAACTCAGGGTGCATGGAATTTTGTGGATCCATACAGATTCCAGAACTTTCCACCACAGAAATGTGAGGAAAATGTGTTTTTATATACATTTTTAGGTTTGCAAGGGATTCTGGGTAACAGAACCTGGTGAGAGCCAGTCAAGTCACTCCATCCTGTATTCCCCTGGGTATCTAGTTTTCAAAAATGTATAGGTTTGCTAGGTTTCTCTAGGTGCCTACAGAGCTAGGGTTCAAAATCTGCAGCTATGCACTTTGCAAAAAAAGGATCAGTTTTTACTGTGAAAATGTGGTGTGTCCACATTGCGTTTTGGGCCATTTCCTGTCGAGGGCACTAGGCCTACCCACACAAGTGAGGCACCATTTTTCTCGGAAGACTTTGGGAAACGCGGGCTGGGGGGAATTTTGTGGATCCACGCAGATTCCAGAACTTTCCACCACAGAAATGTGAGGAAAATATGTATTTTGGGACAAATTTTTAAGTTTGCAAGGGATTCTCGGTAATAGAACGTGGTGCGAGTCAGTCAAGTCACCCCATCCTGGATTCTCCTGGGTGTTCAGTTATCAAAAATGGATAGGTTTGCTAGGTTTCCCTAGGTGCCGGCGAGCGAGGTTTCAAAATCTACAGCTAGGCACTTTACAAAAAAAGCGGCAGTTTTCACTGTAAAAAATGTGGCGTGTCCACGTTGCGTTTTGGGTCATTCCTTGTCACGAGCACTATGCCTACCCACACAAGTGAGGTACCATTTGTATCGGGAGACTTAGGGTAACACAGAATTGTACAGCAACTGTTATCACCTATTGACTTTCTGCCTTCCAAATGAAAGACAATGTATAAAAAAGAAGTACTTTTTAAAAATTATCTATAATTCTCATGCTAGTATGGGTACTCACAATTTCGGAGATGTGCAAATATCTACTGTTTCTAAACTCTATATTTTGTTCCAATTTCAGAAATACATAGGTGTCTTTCATACCGATTTTTCCATGTATATATTTTCCCAAATTAATTGCTATATGCCGGTACACAATAAAAAAACATTGCAAGACGCAGCACAGTTATTGGCTCTGGGTTCTTCGGGTCTTGGTGAACCTACAAGTCCTATATATTCCCACAACCAAAAAGGTCCAGCGGATGTAACGGTATATTGCTGTCAAACAGCTGTCATAATTAGAAGAAGTTACGGGGGAAAACGTTGACACAAAAGGCTGTTTTTTCAATTAATTTTCAATTGTTCCTATATTCAATGGTTAGTTTCTATAAAGAAACCTTGAAGGATCTACAACAAATGAACTCATGCTGATTTCAGAATGTTGTCAACATTTCTAAAATGTATAGCTTTCCATGATCCATTATTGCTTTCATACCCATTTCTACCATTAACTGGAAAGAAATAGCCAAAATAGACTATGTCCCAGAAAATTACCAAAACTGTGTAAAAAATGTTGGTTTTCTGACAAATGTCTGCATGTCCCTGAAAGATGTTGATTTCAGCACCACAACCCTTTTTTGATACCATTTGCAGGGGGAAAAACAGACGCTTTCATCTGTAGCCCTCCCCCCCCCCAAAAAAAGAATTACCTGTATTTTGGCTAATTTCAAGGTCCCCTCAAGGGCAATCCACAAACCCCGGGTACATTTGGAATCCCCATGATGTTGGAAAAAAAGGACGCAAATTTGGCATGGATACCTTATGTGGTTAAAAAGTTACAGGGGCCTCAGCGCGAACTACCCCAAATAGCCAAAAAAGACAGCAAAAGGCTTAGCAGCAACGGGGTTAATTAACGTTATAGTTAGGTGTGATAAAAATATATGTTTTTGTTTTTATAAAACCTTAGAAATTCACTGAAAAAATAGGTTAGTCACGTTGTAGTTAGGTGAATGTGTCTGTGACAAAATTAACACTATGAACTAAAAAAATCACCGTTTATAGTTAGCACAACTAACTATAACTTGGGCCCCGCCAGGCACTGCTTATGACCTCACTGATTACATCAGCTAAGACATGTTCTATGACATCATAAATGGCTTCACTGATGACATCTCAAATGACATCATTGATGACACCACTGGTGACATCACTGGAGACCTCATCCAATGAGTGTGCTTGTTTGTTTTATAGTTTACATAGTGTCGGGTAGCTACCATGTGAAGGCCCCAGAGGCCTTTGTTCACAGCTGCAGCTGTGAATGAAAAACATTAGAATGTTGTTCTGCGGGCTTCTACCAGCCCTAGAAGCCCAGAGCACTCCATTGTCTGCAATGAAGTGCTCAACATTCTAATGTTCTAATAAGGAAACTGGAGTCAGTTGTTTCTACAATTTATCAGATACAGGCTTCGGATTAATAATAAGGATGCGTGCCCAAAAACCTAGCACTCCTCTTAAATCTAACCATATGAGATACTCCACAAGTCCTAGAACATCCTAATAAAGCCGATTCGTGAGAATACTTTCATAGAGGCTATGTGTATACTTTCATTTCCTTTCTACCAGTGGACTGCAGCCCCACCTTCTGGGCAGACATCAGAAATACACCTGCTCATTTCATAACAGCCTAATTTGATTTTCTCAGACGCGAATGGTCATTTTGGGGTAATGTTGCGCTCAAGGGTTACAGGATAATGTTTGGAATCTTTGCATTTATTGGGGAGTTTTACCCCAGCGAGCTATCGTGTCTCTTACAACTAATAAAACACCGACGTGTCTTCAGTGTGTCTTGCAGATGTTCATAACATTTTTACAACGTTACTAATTTGTTTATCATGCATGAGCACGAACTTGGCGCTAGAAAGCATTGCAGCGGAGAATACGCATGGGTATGCAATAGACAGTATCACAGAGTGCAAATGATTTAGGCACAGAGACAAGAAAGGCCTTACAAAGTGCTAAGAGACATAAATTAGAGGCTACTGGGCCCCAACTGTGTTAATGGAAGTGATGGAGGCGCGGAGGGTCTGTCATCTCTGGTGTCCTGAGAACTCTATGTATCAGACCTTCAAACTGGACCAACTGCACCTTTTAGCACTTGACTCTAAGGACAGAGAGGCAGATAAGACCAAGGATGACTCAGTGAGGTGTTGTGCCCTCAAAAGCTAAGAAAAGCACAAAATAACACATAATAAATAACTCAGTGTGCTTTCTTTAGAAAATTCCTTAAATGCACGCACAACTAAACACTATGCATAAAATTAGAAATATTGTCCCTGGTAAACTTACAAATTGGGACGTGTTCTATAAAAGGCCTTGCAAAACACGCGTACATTAAGTACACATCACATGGCAGCTAATACCTTAAATCCACCATATAACTATTTGTGCATTGGTAGGCTCTACCTCTAACAAGCATTTGCAATGCAATAGGTCTCGCATTAGGAAAGTTTGAGCTATTGGTCTTGTAAATGACACATTTTTTATTTATGTGCTGGTTTTGAAAATAGCGAAACTAATAACTTTGTTATTTACAATGCCAAAACTTTTAACTTTTGCAAATGTGACACCTATACCATTTGTAATGCAACGTGTTTTGTATTTACGTGACTTAGATGTATTGATATTACGAATAACAATGGATTTTAATTTCTTTCAATAATTAATTTTTAAATAAAAGTTATTGTAATTTATAATGGCAATAGCTTAAACTTTTGTAAATAACTTTTGTGAAGATTATGTTCAGTGTATTTTATTGTGACGAAAATCCAAGAACAGAAGTGAAATATTAACATCTTTTTGTGACATTTGTAATAAAGCTTGAAACATTGAGAGAACATATTTGAACCAGTTGTTGTTGAATGGTTGCACAGATTGATACTGTGGTGGCGCTGAGTGATGTTGTGGTGGCGACGTGTGATGCTGTGGTGGTGCGATAGATAGATAGAGTGAGGGCGATAGATAGCTAGAGAGAGGGCGAAAGATGGATAGAGTGAGGGCGATAGATAGATAGAGGGTGATAGTGTGTGGTTGTGTGTGTGTGGTTGTGTGTGTGGTTGTGTGTGTGGTTGTGTGTGTGGTTGTGTGTGTGTTTGGGTGTGGTTGTGTGTGTGGTTGGGTGTGGTTGGTGTGTGTGTGTGGTGTTGTATGTGTGGCTGCGTGTGTGGTTGTTGTTCTGTGTGGAGTTGTGTGTGTGGTTGTATGTGTGGTTGTATGTGTGGTTGTGTGTGTGTGGTTGTGTGTGTGTGGTTGTATGTGTGGTTGTGTGTGTGGTTGTGTGTGTGGTTGTGTGTGTGGTTGTGTGTGTGGTGGTGTGTGTGTGGTTGTGTGTGTGGTTGTGTGTGTGTGGTTGGGTGTGGTGATGTGTGTGGTTGGGTGTGTGGTGGTTGGATGTGATTGTGTGTGTGTGGTTGTGTGTGAGATTGTATGGGTGGTGTGTGTGTGGTTGTGTGTGGTTGTATGTGTGTGTGGTTGTATGTATGTGTGTGTGCAGCTAGCGAAGGATGTATGTGGAAGAGAGCAGCAGATCAGCACAGCAGAAGAGAACAGGGAGTTAAAGAAGGAGGCGGGTGGAAGAGAGCAGCAGATCAGCCCAGGAGAAGAGAACAGGGAGTTAAAGAAGGAGGCTATGAATGGGAGCAGCAGATCATCACGGGAGAAGAGAACAGGGAGTTGGAGAAGGGGCGGGTGGAAGAGAGCAACAGATCAGCAGGGAGGACAGAACAGGGAGTTAAAGAAGGAGGCGGGTGGAAGAGAGCAGCAGATCAGCACATGAGAAGAGAAGAGAACAGGGAGTTAAAGAAGGAGGTGGGGTGGAAGAGAGCAGCAGATCCGCACAGGAGAAGAGAACAGGGAGTTAAAGAAGGAAGCGGGTGGAAGAGAACAGCAGATCAGCACAGGAGAAAAGAACAGGGAGTTAAAGAAGGAGGCGGGTGGAAGAGAGGAGCAGATTAGCACGGGAGAAAAGAACAGGGAGGTAAAGAAGGAGGCGGGGTGAAAGAGAGCAGCAGATCAGCACAGGAGAAGAGAACAGGGAGTTAAAGAAGGAGGCGGGTGGAAGAGAACAGCAGATTAGCACAGGAGAAAAGAACAGGGAGTTAAAGAAGGAGGCGGGGTGAAAGAGCAGCAGATCAGCACAGGAGAAGAGAACAGGGAGTTAGAGAATGAGGCGGGAGGAAGGGAACAGCAGATCGGCATGGGAGAAGAGAACATGGAGTTAAAAAAGGAGGCGGGGTGGAAGAGAGCAGCAGATTAGCACAGGTGAAGAGAACATGGAGTTAGAGAAGGAGGCGGGTGAAAGAGAAGAGCAGATCATCAAAGGAGAACAGAAGGAAACAGGGAGTTAAAGAAGGAGGTGGGTGGATGAGAGCAGCAGATCAGCACAGGAGAAGAGAACAGGGAGTTAGAGAAGGAGTTGGGTGGAAGAGAGCAGCAGATCAGCACATCAGAAGAGAACAGGTAATTAAAGAAGGAGGTGGGGTGGAAGAGAGCAGCAGAACAGCACGGGGGAAGAGAACAGGGAGGCAGAGAAGGAGGTGGGCTGAAGAGAGCAGCAGATCAGCTCTGGAGAAGAGAAGTGAACAGGGAGTTTGAGAAGGAGGTGGGTGGAAGAGAGCAGCATAACAGCACAGCAGAAGAGAACATGGAGTTAAAGAAGGAGGCGGGTGGAAGAGAGCAGCAGATCAGCACAGAAGAAGAGAACAGGGAGTTAGAGAAAGAGGCGGTGGAAGAGAACAGCAGATTAGCGCAGGAGAAGAAAACAGGGAGTTAAAGAAGGAGGCGGGTGGAAGAGAGCAGCAGATCAGCACAGGCGAAGAGAAGAGAACAGGGAGTTAGAGAAGGAGGCAGGGTGGAAGAGAGCAGCAGAGGGCATGAGGGCGGTAGAGTGGTAGAGTGAGGGCGGTATAGTGAGGGTGGTAGAGTGAGGGCAGTAGAGTGGTAGAGTGAGGGCAGTAGAGTGGTAGAGTGAGGGCGGTAGAGTGTGGGCGGTAGAGTGGTAGAGAGGGCATGAGGGCGGTAGAGTGAGGGCGGTAGAGTGGTACAGTGAGGGCGGTAGAGTGGTAAAGTGAGGGCGGTAGAGTGGTAAAGTGAGGGCGGTAGAGTGGTAGAGTGAGGGTGGTAGAGTGAGGGCGGTAGAGTGAGGGCAGTAGAGTGGTAGAGTGAGGGCAGTCGAGTGAGGGCGTGAGGGCGGTAGAGTGGTAGAGTGAGGGCGGTATAGTGAGGGCAGAGTGAGGGCGGTAGAGTGGTAGTGAGGGAGGTAGAGTGGTAGAGAGAGGGCGGTAGAGTGAGGGTGGTAGAGTAAGGTCAGTAGAGTGGTAGAGGGAGGGCAGTAGAGTGAGGGCGGTAGAGTGGTAGAGTGAGGGTGGTAGAGGGGTAGAGTGAGGGCGTAGAGGGGTAGAGTGAGGGCGGTAGAGTGAGGGTGGTAGAGTGAGGTCAGTAGAGTGGTAGAGCGAGGGCAGTAGAGTGAGGGCGGTAGAGTGGTAGAGTGAGGGCAGTAGTGTGAGGGCAGTAGAGTGAGGGCGGTACAGTGGTAGAGTGAGGGCAGTAGCGTGAGGGTGGTATAGTGGTAGAGTGAGGGCGGTAGAGTGAAGGCAGTAGAGTGAGGGCAGTAGAGTGGTAGAGTGAGGGCAGTAGAGTGGTAGAGTGAGGGCGGTAGAGTGAGGGCGGTAGATTGGTAGAGTCAGAGGTGTTGGTAGGGGTACGTGTCAGACAGTGCTTTATGAGTTGAATGTGCGCTGCGATTGTTTCCTGAGGTGGGAAAGCTGGTATGTGTAAAGCAGTGTCCCCAGAGGTGGTAATGGGGCACGTGCGAAGCAAAGCTTCCAGAGTGACATTTGTGATTAAGTTGTCCCCTTCTTCACATTACATAGTGCTTCACTTACATTTTGTCTCTTGTGGTACAGGATGAATTCATGAAAAGAAATCCTGAAATGGAGCACCTCATCGTAGCAAAATGTCAAAAATAAAACTCAGGAGATTAACAACATCCACGAAACCAACAGAGTCCTGAGAGGTTGGAGAAGTGTTTGAAAAGAAATGAAATGTGAATAAACAAGTGAGGGTCAGTAGTGTGTTGACGAGGGAGAAGAGAAGTGGGGGCAGAGCATTGAGTAGGGCTAGCAGCAGTGCGAGGAGGAAGGGGAGCAGTAGCACATGGAGGAAAGGGGAAAAGCATTGCCAATAGGTGTTGGAGAGCAACAAAGGAGACGGTGGGGGGAACAATGGTTAGTCGGCGGGTGAGGGAGCAACGGAGGTGCTTGAGACTGACCAGCTGCACGAAGAGGAAGAAAGTATTGGCAGAACTTTAAAAACCGTAACATGCTCCTTGGAAAATGCATTTACAGTGAAGAAATTTGTGAACGTGTTTGGGTTAAGTTTTAAGTGAATTTTACGTTACCCTATGGTGAAGTTACTGACCTTCTAGAATATAAGAGAGCCAGACTGCAGAAAGAAATAAAACAAACAAGTGGCGGGCTGCTGGTGGAGCACTCATGGAGTGCTTGAACAACAAAAAAAAGTGCTTGGCACGGTGCAGCCTGCAGTGGCCTGCAGTGGCCCGGAGAGGACAAGTAGTTCACGCAATCTGAACACATACAATATTAAATGTACAAAAGCAGCATGTGTCAGTGTTCATACAGCGTGCTCAGCTGGCTACTGCATGCAAATGAGATATGTGTCACTGTTTCCCTTATCAGATCAAGAACATCGCCGAAAGAAAAAACAAGAAAGGCCAGAGCTAATAATACATGTAAACGATTCATGTTCAACAGCAAACCCAGGAATCCGGCACATGTTCTGCCGGCACTTGGAGAAAGCGCAGCACAAACAGGGGCATAGAGGCCAGGTTCTTTGCGCAAAATAATGGTTTTGTTGTTTCATCCCACCACTGCCCCTCAAAAACATCAAAGTTGGTCTGCAGTCAGAGCGAGGAAGCCCCTCAGCAGAGCCCTTGAGCCCCGAGCTGCTCCCAGCATGGGCACAGAGATAGCTTACTACTTTTTCAAGTCTCTTTTTTTCTGCTTTTGTTGCACGCTTCACCTTTGCCGGGGAGCAAGGAGGGGGGAGGGGCTGGGTTGCAAATTAACATTCGCTACGAGTAACTGGGTCTCAGACATCAAAGGGTAGTGTGGTCAGAGGCAGGAAATGGATAGTAAGGGGACCAAAAAAGTTTGGGGTGACTTTCAAAAAACACAATGGCAGACTGTGCAGTTCAGCAACCCATTAGCGAGATCAGCTCACTGAGGCTGGTCCGTATGAGGTAAAGGGCAGCGTGCTGGGTCCTTGTGGGTTCCCCTTGAACCTATTATTTGAAAGGGTGCTGACCACAGCAAGCAGCACTGCCGGGGTGGGAGGAACGCAGCTTGCAATTTCAGGGACATTGTAGCCCCTCACTGTATGTAGCATAGGGAATAGCGTTACTGGAAGAGAGAGTAGCAACACGTCAAACAAGTAAACATGAATTGCAAACTGTACATGAGGAACATAGATTAAGGGAAATGGGATAATGGAAGAAAAGAGGAAGAAAGAATGTGAAGTCAGAGTGGGGCGGGGGAGAGCTCTTTGAAATGTGAAGCTCTCGGCGAGGGTGGAGGAGAAGTGAGCGGATCCCTTTGAAGCACGCACGGCCTCCCGGCCGTGAAAGAAGTGTGAACAAGCAACAAATGGCTTTCATGTGGTGATGCGAGGCAGGCGGATAGAAGCGCGTTTACGAGGCCACATGCACTTCTGGAAATCCGCATTTTTCAGAGCTTAGTTTAGCTCTTAGTTTAGCACCAATAGTCTCATCCTATTCATTCCTTGCGGAATGGACTAGGACGAGACCTAAAAAGAGCTAAGAGTGCACTCATAAAATGGGTATAAACCATGTGTAGAACTACTGTGCACTCAAAACCAGATATAATGCCATTAGAATGAAAGTGTTTAACTCTTCAAAAAGCTGCTGCAGTGCTCTGAAAAAGAAGGCACATAGCTATCAAAAACCAGCATTAGCGCATTAAAAGAGCAGCTGGAGCTTCACAAAAGAAACAATAAAAGACAATGGTGCCTTAAAAGTAACAATATGAAACAAATAAAAAAAAGGTCGAGGGGCATAAAAAATAGTCATAGTGCCCAAGACTTCTTTCCAAAATGAAAAAAAATCACCTAAGCTACATACACACAGGTCAATAAACGCTGGTAAGACAGCTCCGTGGGTTAATACATGAAATGAGGAAATCAAAGAGCAGAATGCGAATTCTGATTGGTGGCCTCGGCTTTTCAGCCTTCAGAGGTTGATTTAAAAAAAAGTGTACTGCGTCTGATGGGTAAAATCACTCTTCTGAATCAATAAAGCGCCTGCCAAGAAAACTGCATCAAAAAGAAATTTGGTAGCGCTCACTGTCATTAACGAAACTGTTAACTCGTATATATGGTATAAAGAAAATATAGAAATACACTTAATTTGTGTAACCAAGCCCTACTTGAGCATTTACGTTCATGAATAACTAGCCATGTACAGATAAACTTACCAATGACCAAAATGTCGGTGGGCACGCACTTTTAAACATACTGGACATATTAAAGTGTAACGTATGGGGACTCGGTACTCAATCACGTTTTCACTCAGCTCGTTTTGATGTTCTTTACAGAGGAGCGGGCGTGCACGCCTGTCACACTCTCCAGCACACCCCATGCACAGCGTATGCAGCAGGGCCCCTCCCTGCAGAGGGAAGGCCGCCCGTCCAGCAGGGTGGCACCGGGGCCACTGTGCACTGCACGTGCACCTGCAATGCGGATGGCATGCTGCTCTCCTGCGCGCGCCCAGCCCAGGAAGCATCTGCCACCGCAATAAAGATATCAATGGACACAGCAGCATCTCTCGGCCCCCATCAGCCGCGGGAGTGGACGCCCTGGCACAGCCCACGGCTGGCCATGGCTGGTCCCCCGTAGTAGTAAACAGAAGAGAAGCATCTACCCCCAACCCCTCTCTAGCCCTAAATACTTGCCCTCCTCGCCTTAATCCTTCATCGGGATGCGTCCGCTCTGATAACCTCCATCTTCCTGAGCTCGTCGCTCACCTGCTCTGCGCCCCGCCCGGCTAGGATGCAGCTCAGAGCCCCAGGAACGCCCTTTACCTTGTGAACAGATGATGCGCCTCGCTTGCCCGGGAGCTCGAGCGGTCCACCTGCCCTGGCGCCGGCCCTAGGCTAGGGGCACGGGATGGGACCCGATGCGGGCGGACGGCCGGGTCTCCGTGCGATGCATGCCAGCCCTGCTCTGATCACAGAGGGCCAGGGCTGAGATAGGCTCGCTGCCAGAGGAGCGCTGATAGGCCTGCAGAAGGCAGCACTGACAAGCTGCCTCCCAGGCTGGCCGTGACATCCAATCTGTAACCTTCAAGAGCCAAAATGGATTCTGTAAACATCGCAGACCTAGAGCCGGCATGTGTCTGCCTTTAGAGATGCACGCCTCCCCTGCCGCTCCTCAAAACAATCACCAAAGGGGGGCCACACAAACGGCGCTGAGAGATACATCCATAAAGTGATAACAGTTCTAAAATCCCAATGAAAACCTATGTCATAACATCAAAAAACAAGTGAAGACACAAACTTAACTGTCTTTGAAAAATGACTGCCTGTACCTGATACACCCAACACCTGAGCATCAACAAGCTGACGATCGCCGGGCGTGAAACAGCGCGGTGATGCAGCACGAGACGCAGTCGCCGTGAGCATGCACAGAGGCTGAGGATCGCCGACGAAGACACGCAGAGCTCCGAGTCTGCCTGCTGCCGAGACTGACGCGAAGAGCCTGGTGAGTGTGGGGGGTCGGTGAGTGTGTGTGGTGGGGGGGATGTGAGTGTGGGGGGGAGAGAGGGAGGGGATGTGTGTGTGTCTGTGTGTCTGTGTGCCTGTGTGTGTGTACGCGTGCGTGCCTGTAGGTGTGGGTTCACAGACCAGAAACGCCGCGCGTGCCCCGGTCTGTCTCCCTTCAGAGCTAACTCAGCGACAATAGGTCTCGAGAGCGAGACCTAAAAACAGCACTATTCCTACATACGCCTACCACAGAACATAAATATGGCTTTTCACTATAAACTAGGCAGTGTTAACCTGTTCTTTGCAATGCTTCCCTCCCGAAGGAAAACAGCGTCTTAACAAGGTGGAGTGGAACATGAGGGGTTTTATTAAAACTGTGGTAGGAGGTGATGAGATTGGAAATGGGTCTTATAGGGAGAAGGTTAAAGGTTACCCGCTGTTGGCACAAAATAAATTTGGTTTAAAGGACTCCTGGAAGGACATTCTTAGTGCATTAGTATATGAGGGTGCAGTGAGACAGAAGTGGAGAAGTCCCCTCCTTTTCTCTGTTAAACGTGTGTCAGAGTTGAATGTATCACATGATGCTTGCCAGTCCTGCCCCTTAGTGTGACTTGTAAACCCACTGCTGATAACAGGGTCAAAAAATTAGCTACATTGTATTGCATTGACTAATTTGACTAAGTAAAAATGAAGAGGGGGGATTTTGACATTCTAATTTGGTTTTATGCAGATATATTTCATGGCATCAGAATCAAAGGAAAGAAGAAGATTGCCATACATTTTTCATTAGGAAATGTAAGCATGTAGGTTGAAACCAAAGTGTACTTTGCTTCAGCTCCTGGCGTTAAAAATCAGAACCAGCAGCCCGACGGATCAGAAATGTTGCTGCTCGCAAATCTCCGCAGAACCTCGCGGGGTTTTCAGGAAACTGCAGAATTCCGCAGAGTAAAACTCCGCAAGTTCACTTCTACCCACTTTATACAAAAAAGTACTTCAGTACAAACAAAACTAAATTCTAATCCTCATAAGCTTTAGCTAGAAAACTCATCTGGCATGCAAGTTTAACAGATATCTTGGAAGGTTTCCTATCGTTCATGTTAATGAAGTACCAGACAAAAACGTAAAATTATTGTGGTTGACGCTGCCAAATGGTGCTCAGAGTGGGAAGAGAACTACATCATTCACGAAAGATGTGTCCTACTTTGAAATGCAAACCACATTTTACTGTAAATCACAAATATGATCCCCAATGAAGAAATGCACCTGCAAATCTTCCAGCTACAACTCTGAAAGTGTTAAGTGGTGGAAATATGGGCTTGAATCAGGGGGAATGTCAGTGGTAAATCTCTGACGACGATATTGGACCATCAAACCAAAAACTATTGCAGTTACTTGCTGACATGACTTTATTGCGCAAGTTGTGAGTGATGAGGCTTTGCAACTGCAAGGATAAAGTTGTCGGAATACACATTTTTTTCTTATGATGTAGTCTGGGTGGAAACAGAAGTCCCCTTGGATCTCATTACAGAGCAGCTCGTTGAATTCCTGTCATTTTCCTGCTTCAGAATTGCCAGTAATCGGATGGAGGGGTAGAATAACTTGCACTACCATTTTTGTGGAATAACCTATGAGAATCTGTGTTTCCACAATGATTCCTGCATAGTTCCCTCCACAGTTTCACACAGAGATTTCGGATGCTTTTAACAGAGGAAATCACCACGCGAGAAACCAAAGCTTAACTCATCAGAATTTGCAGTCCACTCATAATGAGAGCCATGGTCTTCACTCTTGTCCGGGATCTGAAGTATTTATTGTGATTCTCTGTGATGCCATCTTGAAGTCAGGCAGTTTATCATGTCCATGGATGCTTATTGGTAACTTTCCTTACAGCTCCCCACCTATGGTAGGACAGCACATCACTGATGTCCCTGCTAAGCTGCACGCGTGCATCCTCTCTGCCCATGATGCGCATTAAGGAGCTGGGAGCGTGCACATCTGAAGGGAAAGATGCATCAAATTGGACAGCATGCTTTTTTTCTGCAGATGCCAGGAAAATAACAATGTTTCAAGTGAAACACGGCGCGCCTCTCTCCTCTAACCAAAGAGTGAGGGCCTCATTTATGAAAAGTGACGCATTGTTGCGTGAAAACAGCGATGCATCACTTTTCATTTCGCCCTCCTAGCGACATGCGTCCTATTTACAGTATGATGCCTCATGTCGCAAGTTACAGATACGTCAGTATTTTTGACGTATCTGTAGGCACAGTGACGTGTTGCTGCAGTGTGACATGAAAGTGACGCAACTCCATCAATGGGTCATTTCAAATGGGCAAGTCCCATTTCAAATGTGCTTGCGTCAGTCTTACGCCTGCTGTGAAGCAGGCGTAAGACATTGACGCATTTGCGTCGTAGAAGTGATGCAGTGAAATCTCATAGATTTTACTGCGTCACTTCTACGAGGCTTACTTACGTTAGAACGCCCACCCTGCATACATTATACCTGGCGCAAGTATAATGTGGCGCAGGGGTTTACAAAGTGAGGCATCTACCTAGATGCGTCACTTTGTAAAGTGACAAAAGTTACAAAGTGACGCATCTACCTAGATGCTTCACTTTGTAAATATGATGCAACATGGCGCATTTTTTACCCAGCTGGTACGTCAGAAAAAGTGACGCACCAGCTCGCACAAAAGTGATGCAAGGACTCATAAATAAGCCCCTAAGTATTTCAGCAGGGGACCTCTGATGCATGTCTCCTATGAATATCAGAACAAGACAGCAAAGGGCTGTACATATGCAAATATCCTGCTCAGATTCATCTGCATACCCACCTTGCTTCACAACATCAAAGACATCCGAGACAAATGCAGCAGTGGAGTCCCTCTCACACTCTTAATAACCAAAACGTCTCCTGCTGCTGTCCCGTAGCATGACTGACGTCTCCCTTATTCACAGCAAGGTAGACCCTAGCAGTACGGTAACGCTGCAAAAATACACCACACATCTCTGTCACACCCTTACTGCAAAACACCAGAGCCTGTCCTACAAAAGGAATTCCACTCCTCTCAATCAAGAAATCTCCTAACCCCTACCTCATCCTCTCAGTTTCCAATTACCTATACGTTTGAAGACAGTGTCTCACTGCCAGGGCACAAGTCCAAAAAAAAGAAGTCGGGGGACTAACCTACTACAGTATGCAAGTGGCATCGCAGTGCATGGCATCGCAGCGTGTGACATCACGGCGTGTGACATCACAGCACGTAACATCACAGGAACTGGCATCACAAGAAGTGATAGCAGATCTTAAGCCCTCACATATATGTTTAGCAGGTGTATCATGAGTACATTTGAGCATATTTCGAGTATACTTGCAAACCCTCCAGAATTAGGCAGAAGATTCACACTTTTGTACGCTACACATAAAACAATGTTACCTTTTGTCAGCGTTAAGCTTTCTATACCCATAGTGCTTTAAAAGAAATCGTGATATTTCAATTATTACAAAGCATCCTCAAGGGTAGTAAGCGTATATAAATGCTATTTATTTTGTGCAAATACTGGGAGAGATCAACACATCTGACGTTCTTACAGTGCATGCATATTATCTAAACAGAGCCTGAACAAAGGGAAAAGCTGCCTTTCTTAAGTATGTGTGAAGTGCCAACAAGGTGCGAGTCTTTGTTTCCCCTCTGCTGCATTTGCATCAGGTGTGAGGCTCCTGACTGCTGCCAGCCAGGAAACTCCAACAAAAGGAGGCCTGATGACCCCTGAGACTCGGCCAGCAGGAGTCAGAAATAAGAGAGCCCCATCCCCGCCTGCACGTTGTTGTGATCGAAAGCAGACAACAACATGCAGGCGCTGCTGAATGTGTCCCGGTGTTTGAAAATTACACCGGGGCGAATTCAGCATCTTTTTTAGTGGGGTTCAACTTCTTGGCAGGGTGGACGGCGTCCACCCTGTGAAAAGATTGGGGGACGCCGTCCACCCGCATGGACCCCCGACTCGTGCCCTGCTCACTACCTAAATCTTAGAAAATTCCCATCCTCCACCTTCACCCAGTCAGGGCGAGGTGACATTCCACTTGATTCGAACTTCCAGCCTGTTTGCCAACCAGTCACCAATTCCAATACTTCTCCACAAGGAACAAGCTTCCTTACAGTCTATTAAATATCTGCTTACTCACTGGAGGGGCCATGCCCGGGACCCTTCAGCAGACTACACTGTGGCGGCTGGCAGGGAATGAGGTTGGTGGGAGAACAAAAAATAAAAAAAAATTAAAAACCACTTACCTTATCACGGCCGCTGTCTCTTCTCAGCTTCTTTCCCTTCTCACGGCCGCCTTCTCCTCAGCTTTGGTCCCGGAAGCACACAGGCTCCCCTAATGCCAATCATAATGCTGCAATGCAGCGCTGTGATTGGTCTGAACGCCATGGTTCGACGCTCAGTTGGGGACTGGGAGCCTGTGCATGTTCCCCACCAGGCTGTATATTACAGCCCGGTGGGGAACATACAAAGTGCCCAAGCCGGCCAGCCATACCTTCATGCATGAGCGGTCAGTTGTGGGAGTGCTGCTGGATGGTGATGGGTGCGGGGGGGCAGGGTGGGGGGTAGTAAACTACGGAATACGGCCAAATACAGGTAAGTAAACTTATAAATAAATAAATAAAATTTTGTTGGGAACACTGCATCACCACCGACCGCTACTGCCATCATGGGTACTTAGAGTGTGCCACCACTCCTCCTCCTGAGACCCCAATCCCGCCCTAACCCAGCCCTTGTAGCGATAAATAAAATTATAATAACAAGGTTATTATTATTTTATATTTCCTGCTCTGAGAGCATTGGGGCAACGCTCCTCCGCCTTAGCCGAGGAGGCACGCCTGAGACTACATAATATCTTGCAAGTGTTTAAGAGACTCACCTGGTGCCGTCCCTACTATCGCTAGAGTTCCAAACATTTCTAGACTCTATCTCACACACCACTGAGGAGTCTTATCCCGTTCCTAAGATTTCCACCACTGTGCATCTCAGAATTCACACAGAAGGGGTTAAAAGATAGCAAGTCTCATGATCTGTCTCATGATCTGTGACCGCCACGCCCAGCAGGGGCCTCATGCACTATATTCAGAAGTGGCTTGCAATGTGTGCATTTAGAGAAGGGAAAGTCTGACAGTGCATAGAGGCTGAATTACACAAATATTGATTTAAATATATTCTGTTAGTTAAACATTAATATTGATTTTAGACGTTAGTATTATTAATATAATTGTTTAAATTGTTTAGTATAGTTTGTAATTTTTTTTTTTCAAAACCATCTTTATTGGCATTTCAAACATGGATTGCGGAAACATTCACAGTACTCCAGACACTGGAGAGACCGTAAGCAAATTATCGTGAATCACAGTTGCAGCAATCAACATATGTAAGCGGATAAAACAAATGACATTAACCTCCCGGATCCCCCCCTCCAACCCCAGAACATCCCTCCAATAGTTTGTAATTTTTAAATTGTATTTTGTTTTATTCAATTAGCAAATGTAATATTCTATACTTTAACATCAGGTTGTTGGGATTGTAGGGGAATAGTATAGGAAATTACATAAATTACAACATTGTTTGATTATAAATATTTGTGTATATTATTATAATATTATAAATACTATATAATATTATAAATATTTAATTGTAATTAATTATGTAAATTATTTAATTATTTATTTGTTATATGAATGATCTGTTATGTAAATTATTTGTTATCGTTTTGTTCATTGTTACTTTATTAATGTGTATTTAAAAAGAACATTTGTAAAATATATATTTATATGAGTTTTAATTTTATTTACTTTATTTATTAAGGATTTTTAATGTTACGTTTTTATTTATTATTCATACATGTTGAGGTTATTGTTTTTTGGGGGTAGCATGGGGAAGGGCATTTATCTTAACTTTAATTGTTTCATTTTAAAAATAATTTTTGTATTATTAATTATTTTTCATTTACATTTACTTTTATCAATCTATGTGGTATGTGTATATATATATATATATATATATATATATATATATATATATATATATATATATAAAATCACATTGCAGTATTCCCATTCAAAGAAAGCCTCCGGAGGAAAACATTGTTCACACAATTCATTTAATGACTGCCTGCTGACTGCGAACATTACAGGAACACACATCCACAAGTATGACGCCAGACGCGTTTCGGGAACAAGAATCCCTTCTTCCGTGGCGTATTATTGCAGTGAAAAAGAACGCGCTGGTGCTGCTGCACAGTTCTATTTGAAACACCTGCTGCTTGTAGGCGGGGCCAAAAACCTGGCCTTCTGGATGTTGTAGTCCATGTACCCCAAGTGGGCGTGCTGTTCTATTTTCGAGTAAAACATCATTAATGTCTCCAGTGAGTAGATGTGGAGCCTGACAGTCACAGCCCCACTTTGTGACAGCCACTGTGAATGTGCCTCCGCTACTCCGCAATAGCGATGGCTCTCCTCCTTCCATGCTGCTGACTCCGGATTGGTGCCTGCATGGACCCGCTGAGAACGATGGGCTTTCCTTGCGACCGGGAACGGCCGCTTAAACATATTCACATTGCAGGATTCCCATTCAAAGAAAGCCTCCGAAAGGAAAACATTGTTCACACAATTCATTTAATGGCTGCCTGCTGACTGTGAACATTACAGGAACACACATCCCCAAGTATGACGCCAGACGCGTTTCGGGAACAAGAATCCCTTCTTCTGTGGCGTATTGTTGCAGTGAAAAAGAACACGCTGGTGCTGCTGCACAGTTCTATTTGAAACACCTGCCGCTTGTAGGCGGGGCCAAAAACCTGGCCTTCTGGATGTTGTAGTCCATGTACCCCAAGTGGGCGCGCTGTTCGATTTTCGAGTAAAACATCATTAATGTCTCCAGTGAGTAGATGTGGAGCCTGACAGTCACAGCCCCACTTTGTGACAGCCACTGTGAATGAGCCTCCACTACTCCGCAATAGCGATTGCTCTCCTCCTTCCAAACTGCTGACGCCGGGTTGGTGCCTGCATGGACCCGCTGAGAATGGTGGGCTTTCCTTGCGACCGGGAATGGCCGCTTAAACATAATCACATTGCAGGATTCCCATTCAAAGAAAGCCTCCGGAGGAAAACATTGTTCACACAATTCATTTAATGGCTGCCTGCTGACTGCGAACATTACAGGAACACACATCCCCAAATATGACCCAAGGCGCGTTTCGGGCGTAGGACTTTGCTGAGGTCATTTGCTGTTCATTCACGCTGTCAGCATGCTTCCATTAAACCTAGTGCTTAATCAATCCTTGCGGCTGTTCTTCAAATGGGTTCCTGCAAATGTGTGGATATATATATATATATATATATATATATATATATATATACATCCAAATCCAAAAGTTGCTTACAACTTCGTGTGATCAAGACACAAGTTTGTGTCGAAACGCGTAGCGTTACCAAAGAATAAAAACTTTGCAGCAAGATTAACCTCCGAGTTGCCGTTTGCTTGTAAGCAACTTTTGGATTTGGATTGAGAAATTTGAACGGCTTTTGAGTTCACCGTTCAACGCGCCACCTGACGCGGGAGCCGATCCCGGAAGGACCTCTTTAAAGTCCAACATTTTCCTGATTTTGCTTATTTTGGTGTGGGAATAGTAAGTCTCAAAAGTCCAACACTTCCCCTATTGCTTTTTAGCGTGGAGTGGGAATAGTAAATCCAATCCTCCATAGGGCAACACTTTCCCTGCTGTTTTTCATGCAGAAGTGGGAATAGTAGATCTAACCGCTTCAATGTCCAACACTTTCCCTTCTTTTGCTTACATTAGCGTGGAAATAGTAAATGTAACCGCTTCAACGTCCAACACTTGCCCTTATATTGCTTACATTAGAGTAGAAATAGTACATCTGACCCCTCCAAAGTCCTGCAAATACTTTTCCTACGTTTGGCTAAATTAGATTAGAATTAGTTATTCTGACTCTTTTGAAGTCCAAACGGTTTGCTATTGTTTATTTTTGATTTCTGTTATTTTTTTATATTTTTCATTTCGGGGCTGATTACGACTTTGGCGGAGTGGGACCGAGTTTGCCCGCCGCCGCACTACCAAAGCCATGGTCAGACCACCCTTCAGATTATGAGTTTCCTTCTGTCTTGCGGGCTGGTTTTTACTTTCCCAAGGCGGTGGCTCATAAAATGGGCACCACAATGGGAATGTCAAAAACAGTTCCTGACACGGCATGGACTGGGGTGCATGCACACAGAGAGGTGCATGTTGTGTCCTCTTGTGGGCATCCCCATGTGGAAGAGGCACAGAGGGCCCTGCAGGTTCGCCTTTGTTTCTTGTCTGCCATGGTTGCCATGGCAGAGAGGAAACTTGTAATATGCTTAGCGGGCCCACGGCGGTTCCACCAAGCATATTACTGCCGCCTAACCGCAGCAATGCTGCCAGGAAATGGCGGTTCCCTGGCAGCTGCGGCGGGCTGATGCGGTCTGACCGTCTGACTCCTAATAGGGCAGTCTGGAGACTGTCACCGCCAAACCCCCACCTGTCTGGTGGTCCTTGTACCGCCAGACTCGTAATCGGGTCCTTATTGTTGCTGTAACTTTTTTTTAAACATTTCTTTATTTTTTTTATTTTTTTATTAATTTTATTTTTTTAATTAATTGTGATATATGTTAGTGTTAATATATGTTTGTTAACTTAATATTTGCAAATAATATGAGTGCAGTTTAACTATTTTATGTATATATCCATATATATATATATATATTTTTAAGACAGGTTGATGCTATGAACACTCTATCAATCGGGCTGGGGCTCGTTAAGCGGGCGTCATCGCTCTAAATACTTCAGAGACCTCTACCAGTCCTGGTAAAGTAATGAGCCACTCCAGTTGGTTTAAGCAACAAACAACAGTTTATTGCAGAGGACAATCGATCCACAACATGTTTCAGCCAAATTACTTGACACCAAAAAAAGGCAATTGGTTGCAACAATGGAAAGGCTTCAGAAAATGTTGACAATGTATACCCTGCAGGTTTAGCACAAATGTTAAGAAAACATGTTAGCCTGATTACAAAAGAAGTGGGTGATACCTAGATGCATCACTTGCAAAACAGAATATGTGGTCTATGCTATCACTTGCCATGTGGCAAGTTGTACATTGTGTCCACAATTTTTCCAGTGAAAATTTGCATCCTAGAACATTAGCATGCAACCACAAATTGTTATATCAGCTACAGAACAACCAAACATTTTAATGAGCATGATGATGGGGATAGAAAACAAGGTAGACGTATATCTGAATATGGTGCCGAAACACCCTAGCCGAGGCAATAGGGTACTACAACTCATAAAATTGGAATCAAAAATGATTTTGAAAGCCGGCTGCGTAATCCCAGATGGGATAAATGTGGATGAAGAGTTACCAGCACATTTGTAGGACGGGAATTAGAGGATCAGCTTTCCGGGGCTTTCACCTCCCCTTTATGAATTGTTGACCAGTGAGGCTGAATGAAAGATGTTTTTAATAAGTTTTAAAGTGAGAGTTACAGTCAGGGTGTAGCGATTGTTGTTTTACAGTTCCTCTGCTGGATGATACATGGAATTTAGATGCACCTACGGTGGCATTGGCTGAGAAAATATACGTTACGCTACTGAAACGAAAAATTGTGCCATATAGTCACTATGGCTCATACAATGGTATAGCTACTTGAGTTCATAACGTTCCTACGACGGTACACTGCATAATATAGAAATAAACAGGACAATGACAGAATGGTATCAATGCACATGAGTTGAGGGAATATAACTAAGGTGACATTTACTGAAGGTGTACCTTAGACACATGGCTACTCAAGCTTTGAAGTTAAAAAGCACACAGAGGTCTGTAAACAATGTGATGAATTTGAAACATATACGTGTGGGAGCATCGTGATTGGTACATCGAATCAGATTTTTGAATATACCTTCATGAATGGGATTTAAATGATAAGATTTCTTGTACCCTTACTTGCAATGAATTAATTGGATGTTTATTGTATTTTTGTGTATTATATTATGGTTTGTTTTGTTGAATGCAATGGAGACTATATTGGAGAGTCTGCTCTCAATTTTCACTAACGTGAGGACGTTTTTAACCGGGGACATGGGATCACAGGTCACGTGATTGATTTTTTTGTAGACGATATTTTTGAAACAATATTCTCATAAGACAATATTGTTGTTGTCGATATTCTATCACACAGCTACACACAGAGTGTTGACGCCAATTGGAAGGAGGCTATACATCTTCAAAGGATGCATTCCACATGCTGACTGAGTCGAACTAAGAAAACTGTATTTCCCATTGAGCCACAGAACTTTCTCAAGGTTGGTAAATGGCAGCGGCCATTTAAAAGTTATTAAGTTCCTCATGGTCCAGAATGCCCTTGTTATGCAATTGAGATACATATGTTGCTGCACCAAGATCTTGCCAGCTGAGAACATGGAAAGCCTTGGAGATTGTTTTTGAATTTTTTTGGGCAATGACAGAATTATGGAGAGACACAGAAAAGTATTATTTGGAATAAAATCATAATTGTGGAGGCAAACCTTTTTGTTAAAGAACTATTTCAGATTGATCCTGTCAAGATCCATGGGCCATGTTTACCAAATCATTGCCCCGAGGAGCAATTTTCTAAAATTAAAGGGGGTCTAAGAAAAAACTGCCAGCATGCCAAAAGGGTGCTCTACTGCAGGAATGTTTGTTAAAACCAGAAGGTAATGTGGTGCATTTGCCAACACACGTCTCAACAAAATTCCCCAAAAATCTATAACTTTAAAAAGCAATTCTGAAAGGGTGCTCATTAAATATTCTAATACTTCTCAGTTTATGCATATCTGAGTTACGGAGCACAACCACTTGTATGTCTTTTGTCTGACTTAGTAGTCAGTATGGTTTTAATAGACCCAAATTCATATACAATGCAGGTAAAATATTGACAGAAAACAGATGTCAATGGCGATTTAACAGAAGGTTCAAAAGTCCTTGGAGTCTTGATGTAGTTGACTCGAAGTGCGAATATTTCTGTATATAGGACTGACACTGATAAATGGCACAGTGTTCTACATAGAGCACACCGAGAAAGTGTATATTGTTATAATACTGGGGTAAGACTGTGACGGAGGTGCTGACTCTTTTCTGTAACCACTGCCATTTTTTCTATACCTATCAGTGTAACCCCTTTAAATAATATGCATTTGCAATACTAAAAACTTCCTCTGATGTAATACATTATGATAAAAAATACAACATGGTATCCGTAAAATAAAAACACAGGTGCAAAGAGTATTCTTTACCATTATGGGGCCAGATATGTAGGATGCTTTTGTACAGGACTCCATACCAGTTTTCCCATTTGTAAGTGCTGTAAGTAACATATTAATGATACCAAATTGAATTGCCCCCAATGCCTATTGAACTCAGGTGGATAAATGATGAGTTGTCCTCAGAGGGAATCCAACTGATGACCCTTAGAACACAACATAATTCAGTATCTTCATAATCAATTAAAGCATGTGTATTTAAGAAATCTGTTGAAAGCAACACTATTTATTTTATAAAGTAGTGTTAACTCATAGATGAGACTGCATCAAAAGTTGCTTTGGTGATCCTATAGCTCTACTTAAACTCTGAAAGTCTTACCTGGTTTAGCACTGATGAGTGCATACAGCAGTCAATAGGGCTATGCAGTGAATGAGTATGAATAATTTAAAAGAAGTTAAATCAATGAGGACACCTCTGTGAATAGCCAGTGTGCGGATATCCAGTGTCTCTGCTTGTATCACTTATCCAATTCCCCTTTCCCCGGATCTACTTTGAACCAGCATATTATCAGTCTATGGTTGTCAGTTAACCAGAGAAGAGTCAAAGCGCACATCACACCTGTTGGATCTGGATTGCAAGGTTAGTGTATTGTGATATAGCCTCAAGGGATTATAAACTCATATTTACTTTTTACATCTTGTTTATCTACATGAGAAACAGGAAGGAAAGTCATCACTTTCAAAAACTTGTATCTATTTTATCTTAATGCCCATATTAAGGATGCGATGTAGGTTAGGGAAGTGATTATTTCATACACACATAAACTTTTTAATTTTGATGAATGTTTGTTATCTTGATTTTAAGAAAACAAGCTTGAAAAAAATTCTTGAACAGAAAGTAGTTACCTATCAGTAAAAGAAGAGAGATAACTTGAGACCCTTACGAGCTAGATTGATAATTTTTATATTTGTAGCTTCCAGGAATATCAGAGTTTCACCCAAACATAGAAGGTCAGAAACATGAGCTATTCTGAAGATTTATTATGGTGCCATATAATGTATTGGACACTGTGCTAGACAGCATACCTAAGACACTAATTATTTTTTAGATATCTGTTATGACCTAGCAGCGGTCAGAACCAAGATGAGTGAAAAGTCAGAGGGGTAATCTCAAGTATCGCTGTTCTCTCTCTTATCTCATTCCCCTTTTACTGGGTCTTCTGATAACCAACATAATTTACAGACAACTTCTTTAAATCTATATTAGAATCCAGACCAAACAGTAACAGAGAGCCGTGAGCTTAAAAACAATATTATTCCAACAGTAAAAAAAGTAAAAAATAATTGCCAAAGAAAGACATTGTGAATCTTGAAGAACATTGCAATGATGAAAAGACCGCAAGGGGTCCACATCATCTCTTTGGTAGAGGCCTTAATGAAAAAGATATCCACTTGGAAAACCTGAGAGAAGTTAAAACACTAATGGCTCTCATTAGCTGTGCTATGCACTCTTCCCTCAAGTGATTCTTGAAGCACTGCAGATCAGCAGTATAACATAGTCTGGAGGGAGTGCACTTAAGTACTTTGAACAACCTGTACATTCTCTTCTTGGGGTTAACAAGTGCTTGACCTGTTTTTCTGACCTGAATCCTTGATTATCTGCTTATACAGAATAGAGGAAATAGCATCAGGATAGCAGTAATTCACAAAACGGCATAAAATGCGAGCGGCAAAAGAAAGAATGCAATTCTCCGCATTCTAATATCCATTAATTGGAATAAAATTATTGCTCCTGCTCTGGATAAGTGGTTGTATGCCAGAAAAAATACTGTCTGACAAAAGTATTTTGCCCTAAATATTGTTTAGAAAATAATGTTCTATTGATGGTAGATTTTTTATCATTAAACCCAATGGGCAAGTTCTTTGTAAACAATATTTAGGAAACAATATTCTGGTACTGTGAGAAATGGGATTCCGACCCATTTAATCCCTCTGAATCTTTGCTTTTTGGACTTCTGCGGAGAGTGAGTCCCATATTCTAATCTATGTTAACATGATTGGGAGTGCTAACCTCCAATGTAAGATAAGGTCTGCTGCTGCACAGTTAAGGTAAAAGGTTCTGGGCAGGTTGCATGTGAATATGTAATAACATGTGTGCACACATGTGAGGGCTGAGTGAGTGAGACTACTGTCTAACTTAGCCAGTCTCTGTGCACAGGCAGCTTGTTGCAAATGAGACTTTCCTGGATTGGTGATGAGCTGTGCGGACCTTATGTGTGGACGAAAATTCATACTGTGAGTTTGTACATCTGTAGTGATTTACTGAAAAGTGAAAAGAGTGTACGCTGCACTGTGTTGTACGCTATGGGCGAAACCTGCATCAAACTACAGTTTTGGCCATAGTTAGGCTTGAAGTTCATATTGACGCGCGAATTTTATGGTAAATCAGGAGCCTAAATACACATCTGATGTTCATGTCCACATACCTGCACTTCTGGCACATCAAGAGTTAGCAATTGTGTATCGCCCAGCTGGGCCTAGTTAATTACTCTACTGGACAGCTGGAAGATCAAAGGCCTCCCCTGCATATTAGGGCTGAATACCAGACATTAGCCCTGTTCCTGGGAGAGAAAAGGTGGGGAAGTGATCTGCATGTGCTAATTTCCTTTCTGCATTGTACTTGGCTTGGGAATGCTCAACCCCACAGAAACAAAAGAAGGTAGCCAGACTTCAGGAGCTAGTCCCCTTTGAAATTGTGGAGGGAAGGAGATGGTAAGATGTGACAGGTAAGGGCAGAGTTTAGGCACTCATAGAAGGAATTTCAACAGACTACTTGAAGGTGACATCTTGTAAATTCTCAAAATGCTGTGGAGGGTTTGGGCAGGGGTGAGGTGGTGGTGTGTCAGTCACCATAAGATTGGATAGAGGTGCCTACCTTCTGGAACTTTTTAACTCTCACTTCACTTAAAACCCTTGCACAAGGGAGAGACTTTTAGGAACAGTCTGAACCTTTGGAATGTGATTCCAGAGGAATGCCTAGCTGGAACAGAGAAGACATCTGATTCGCTCAGTGATGGACTTGAGGACTCCATAGCCTGTCTAGAGGACAATAGAGGGATAGACTTGCTGGTGGGGACTCTGGAAGGTTGACCTGCATCTTCTGTGGACTGGTCCTGCAAGAGTGTGACCTCCAAAAAGAGGGGGTGGGGCTGATTGTTTTGTAGACATAGTTGCTCTGCAAGTGGCCCTAGGAGGTTGTGGTACCTGAGGTAGACAGGGAAGACAGCCTACTTTGGGGGCCTGTTTAATGAACGAAAGGGTAGGAAAACAGGATCTGAGGTCTCCCTCATCGGTGGAGAGAGAGTAGTCAAAACCATCTCGCCAAGAATTAAAACAAAGAAATACTCCTGGAGGATGGAGCACACTACTAGTAGCAAAATACATCTTTCCCAGTCAAAAACAGTCTAAAGGGGCCATTGACAAGTGTTAGAGACAGAGAGAGCCAAATGCTGCAAAGGAGAACTTGGTTACCAGTAAAGGGAGACTGCAGACTTTTTACATGTAAAGATCCACATTCTTCGTAACTAATAACCAGATTTCTAACATGTCACAACTTCCGCAACAATAACCACTTTTAATTCTGTCCCACTGCTACACACAAAAAACCTCCACTCTCTACCTCCTCACACTTCCTCATTGTCTCTTCTCTCTACTCCTCAAAAAGTGTGAATAAAGACCAGCTCAAGAGACCCATGAAAAATGGGTCAGAGATGTGAAGAACATTGAAACTCTCTCACTATCCTTGTACAAGCATATTACAGTCCACCCCCTAAGCACAGGCGGTCACCAGGCTCAGTGCCCACACAACAGAAATATGATAGGGAAAATAAATATGATTGCCTCAAAAACACATAGGAAACACACAAAAAAGATCCGTTCACCGTTTCCAAAGAATTGACTGAGGGTATAACAACTCTCATTGGCCGAACAAATGTGGGGGCAACCCCCCTTTAGGAGAACCAATTTTGCATGGAAACATAGAAATATAAAGACATTGTCAAAGCCAAAAACAACCTGATACATTGAGAAAGACACCAGATAAAAACCTAAAGGAGTTGTCAAGATCATGAAACAATTTACCCTCACACACATCAAATGGGATCACCAGCTTCACCAAAGAAAGATGCGATGGGTTCTCCTCATTCTGCACAAAGGACAAGTAGATAGAACTTTTGCTCCCCTCCCCACAAAATGCTAGATGTATAAAGTCAAATCCAAAAGAAGCTCAGGTAACCTGGTCCTCCTTCATACTACTGCATCCAATCACCAAACCATGGCACTCTTCCCATATCAAACAGCCCATACCCACCTCACACCTGATGGAAATGTATTGCTACCTCCTTAGCCACCCGGGTTAATGCAGTTGTTGCCCAAGGAACCATTCCAAAATGTTTCAAAATGGGCCAGGTCTCACCTCTAGAAAAAATGGCAGATGACCCTGCTCCCCTGAATAACTTTAACACATCCATGAATCTGCATTTCATGCCAAAAGTCCTGAGGAGCTATAATGAACCGCCAGCTAAAATTCTTCATTGAGGAGAATAATCTAGTTGAGCTCTAGTCAGGCACAGACCAGGATGCAGCAGAGAGAAAACAATTTAAAAAATAGTAGTCAATGCTTTCCACATTTTAGATGAGAGTGACTTCTGTTTCCCTGTCCCTTTAGACTAGTAGGAAACTTTTGACTGGGTCAACTAAGTCACTTTCCTGGAAATCATCAAAGACAGAGAAGGGATGAATGGCACAGCCATCCACTGGTTCTCATTAGATCCGAACAACGGATGTCAATATAAATTGCAACTCCTTTTCAAACTTTTTTACCATCCACCATGGAATGCATCATGGTGTTATTCTATTTCCCATCCTCCGTCACAGTGAGCCTCTGGGCTCCCCATCCAGTTACTCTGATGACTCCTGTGATACTTCTACACCACTAACACCAAGCTTTTTCTTAAACTTTCCGCATCTAAAAATATTGTCTTCATGGCTGAAGTTTAAGAGCACATTCACTCCTGGTTATCACATTACTAAACCCACTTTAAACAGAGCTCCACCTGCAATCCCTAACTAACTCCACAGCATGATACAAACATGGCTTAACTCACCCAGTGGCATATGTACCAAATACTCTATTTGCGATTCTCAAATAGCGATTTTTTGAGAATCGCTATTTGAGAATCGCAAACGATATGTAACTAAAAATCGGCAAATAGTTAGCGATTCCTTGGCATTCCTTAATTGCAATTAGCAAATTGCGAATCGCAATTAAGGAATACCTTCCCAATTATTCCTATGGGACAGGAGGCCCATAGGAATGAATGGGAAGACATTCTCAATTTGCGATTCGCAATTAGAGAATCGCAAATTGAGAATAATTTCAGGGGTGCACGGGTGTCCTAAGGACACCCTGATGCACCCCTGAAAAGAGCATGTGTGCGCATGTGGCGCACATACATGCCTTAAGTGCATGTATGTGTGCCACATGGCACTTTGAAAAATGGCAAAAAGTGTATTTTTCAAAGAAATCGCAAATTACCACCAACTTGAAGTTGGTGGTAATTTGCGATTTTTTAAGGAGAAATCACACAACTTGGGTGCTTGTTACATCGCATTGAAGGAATCGCAATTTGCGATTCCTTAAATGCTTTCACAAAATAGAGAATCACAAATTTTGCGATTCCCTATTTTGCAATTCCCTTTTCGGATGATACATCCCAAAAGGCCTTTTCCCGTTCGCAAACGGGCTGATTCTGAGAATCTGCCCATGCGCGAATGGGAAAAGGGCTTGATACAAATGCCCCCCGTCACTATGATAAACTATAACCCTTCAGCGGTGAGATGTCTGAGGGATCTGCATCTGCACACTATGGAATTCTTCGACCCTTCTGGGATACATAATACCTCGAGCCTACTGAATCTGTTTTTCCAGACTATGGCGCTGAATGTACAGGTGAGCACAGTACCTGGGCAAATTTGCGCCACTCCTTCTCACATACACTAAAGAGGTGCACCGAGCTAAGATACCCACATGGCGTCTGAACCCGGAGGTGCTTGGTGATCCCATATTCAGACAAGGAATGTGGGGTGCTATAAACACTTACCTGGATCACAGCTGGAGATTGATGGAACACAGAGGGATAGAATGGGCGGTCCTTAAGATGGTGTTATGGGGTGGAGTGCTTGGAAACTGTCTATGGGCTCCACCAGCAACTAGAAAATAACCTGAAATGAGCGTAAGACCCCTTGACCAATTTACTGAAGGGGGAATTCACTGCTGCAGCTCTTCTAGACACCCAACGTGAAGTGGGAGAGACCTAGGATGCACTTGACAGATTACGGCGCATTGGACTACAGGCAGCAGCTACATGCATAGGGCGATAAATCTGGATGGATGCTTGCCTGGTTGTCAAAACAGGATAGGCCACTTCCCACTATATTCACCCTAGTAAATGCGACTGGAACAACCAGAAGGCTATTATTATTGAAGCTCTTGGGTAGTATCTTGGAGACGTACATAGGAGACCACAAGCACTACAGACTGGGGCAAAAAATAATTTTTATGGACACCACATCAAGGCGCAACGGGGCTCAGACAATGGAACTAGACACAGATTTGCATCTGAAAGAGCTGTGTCATGGGGGTAGACACGGGGAACTGATGGGGTCTCAGCAGAGTTTTATATCATGTTCCACCAGAAGCTTGTTGAGGTCTATAACGAGACCAGATGGATGGACAGATCGCCTGCCTCTATGAGAGAATCTACAAGAATAATGCTCCCAAACTGGATAGAGACCCAGAGGCCCCTCCATGATAAATGATGACACCAAAATACTGGCCTAAACTCTCGCCAATAGGCAAAGTTGAGTGTTCGAGACACTAGTACATGAGGACGAGTTTGTTTTTATCCCGGTATGTAGCACTCACATGAACCTGAGACAGCTTAGCCATGTGTTACATGAGATCATGTGTATGGCTATGGAGGGGGCACTGGTCACCTTGGCCATAGAATAAGCGTTTTATAGTCTGGACTTGGAGTTTGTGTTTGCCGTGCTGGGGAAGATGGGCATTGGACAGTGGTTCCTGGCCTGGGTTAGACTGTTGTACACTGGCCCCATGGCCAGATTGCTGACTAGGGTCATAGTCTGCCGCAGATGTTCGGTGGAAAGGGGCACGAGGCAGGGTGGCCAATTTGCCATTATTGTTTGTCCTACTGGTAGAGCCATTAGTGGCATGACCGCAGGATGTGTTGAAGCCCTGGGGAATTTATTTTGGCGCAACGACCCATGTGGTGTTGATGTACACAGCTGACACCCTGATGTATCTGACGTGCCCCAGATGGCAGCTCCCCACACAGTGGCTGAACTGCAATGGTTCAGGGAGCAGTCGCGGCCGACATTAATCGCAGGTGGGGGGGGGGACTGTGAAGGTGGTGGCACGAGAGGGTTGGGCGGCGGGATTTAATAAATTTTTTTAACGTACCTGTCCGAGGGTCCCGTATTTTCCTGCTCTCTTGCCTCTGGAAGCAGGCAGCCTCCCTCTCCTCCCCTACGCCAATCACAATGCTGCAATGGCAGCGTTGTGATTGGTCGGGATGCCGACCAGCCAGGCTCCTATGGGGAGGTCATTTTCTCCATGTAGGCTGCATGCAGTCTACATGGAGAAAAGGCAGAGTGCGCATGACTGGTTTGGTCGGCCCCAGCAGTGGGCAAGCCAGTCCTATTCTGCGCTTGAGCAGACCCACCCACCTGCCCGCCCCCAACTGGTAGTTTTACCATTTTGTGTTTCTGCTTCTCGCACTGCGAGAAAGCAGTGGGGCGATGCTCCTCCGCCGTAATGGAGGAGCCGCCTGTGTCAGGGAGGTGTCTGTACTTGAGACCAACTGAGAGAAAACCCTGGCCTCGCCGTCAAACCGAGTGCTGGAAGAGTTACTGGATTTGGGGTTGAGATGAGAAACAGACAACTTTCGATATTTGGGTATCAGGGTGGCACACACTGAGCTGTAGCAACATGAATATAACACGGAGAGGATTGTGCAGAATCTGTGTAACTCAGGTTAATTCTGAAATACCTTACTACTCTCAGTGATTTAGGGTGGCAATGGCGACGGTGGTATTCCTTCCACGATGCATACGCCACAGAACTTACTAGAACTGATCCCGAGGACCACCTTTAAGGATCTCGACAGTTTACTGATTTCGTTAATGTGGACAGGAAAAAGAAGCAGTGTTCAGATGGCAATACTGAAAAGATACAGACAGGAGGGAGGCTTGGGGTTTGCCAGATATGGAACTTTTAAAGGGCCAGATGTATCAAAGGTTTTTACCCATTCTGTGGCTATGGATAAATGTGTTCATACTAACAAAGCGGGGGGCTGAACTGTTCCTGCAAGGAGTGGGAGGAATGGAGGAAGACTAAGAAGGACTAAGCTAAAACTGGCGTGACCAGAGGTGTAAATGTAACACCTGTGGGCATCCCTTTTGTTGGATGTATTTGCCTCACACACCCCGAAGGATGTCATGCTTCATCATCGGCGGTTGCTCCTCGTCGGGGGGGCGGTGCAATCCCCGACGGGCACACCTCAAAGAGGGGCACTTTGGCGGAGATCTTTTGTATCCAACTGCCCTATGGTGAAGTGTGGGTGTGTGGGCGGGGAGGCAACTGAGCCTGAGGTGATGGTTAAAATGCAGCAAGGGGTGCCGGAAACTATTTTATTCTGGTGGTCCCCCTATTGCAGTTAAAATCGTGAAAGCGAGCTCACTCAGTGTCACCTCGTTAGGTAGAGTGACCTATGTGAAGCTCTGAAAAACAACAGGTGGTCAACATGTTTCTCGCAATGGGATTACTATCCTGCGATTCATCAGGACCTTAAAAAGTGCAAAACAATAAAGAAAATCAACTCAATAACATGCTAGTGTCATGTATATGGTGTGGTGTGGGTATACTGTTTACCTCTATGGAAAGTCCTATGCCTGGAACATGAGAAAGAAAGCAGATATACATTAGTAGTACATTTCTCATTATAACAGCAAGGATTGTCAGCGCCAGAATGTGAACATAATGAGGCATGCTTGGGGCAGTGTGGGGAATAGTCACTACCTCTCCATGCCAGGTGGTTTCAGCGTGCAGTGTGGCGTGCACACACACTCTAAAACTGTATCGGTGTGAAGGTACAGAATTAAAAACAGTTGTAAAAACAGCAGGCAACTACACAAACACCATGTTGGCTCAGAGCGGCATTGCGAACCTTGATTGTGTGAGTGACAACACCTAACACTCAGTGTGGACTGTCAAACCTAGGTGGCACATAGGATAATGAAGTAATCAGCGCCGGACTCACCTAAGGGTTAAGGGCTAAATACCACATGAGTGGTCGGCGGGTCAGTAGGCATATTACAACGAGGGTCAGGAAAACACTTCGCAGTGTTCAGGTATGGTTTACAAAATGGAAGCGCTGCCAAAAGATTGAGGAAGCCGGTAGTAAAGTCCCCAACCGGTAAGGTCTCATAGTGATCCCCCACAGTCCTCCTCTTACCTCATTCTGCCCGTGTCCGCGTGGGATCACCTACCCATCTCCGCCGAGCTCGGATAGATGGTGTAGTAATCGCGGCGTTTGTTTATATTGAAGGCTGGCTCAGGGGTTTCAATCGATGACATGCCTCCCGACAAAATCATGTGACTCGGGCGGATAATAGGTCGGCCATGATGTAGTGGTCAAATGGACCGCGTTATTCATGTATATACAGAGCATGCATGGGATTAAGGTGTGTTCCCTCGGTTACATGGGGTGCGAAAGTTATATTGCAAGTTAATCATGGTTGGTTCCTGGAAAAATGTCAGCTAGTAGTGGGTTTTCCAGAATATAGGTTGTGGAGTGGTACTGACTAGGACCGTGGTTATTGAAGTCCATGGGGCCGGGCACATGTAAAAATCGTATGGGATGTAAAATAGGAATTTTACCGTGTACAGTCTGTCGGCATAATGAATTTAGGCATTATTAATATTGATATCACGCGGGTTGTTCCGAACGGATATTTTAAGTCAATATTTTAAGACAATGTTGCTGGAAACACAGGTAACCACGAGGTACGATGTGTAGTCTAAACAGTCAAAATGTCTTATGCCGAAGCAGATGAGAGCCTCATAACTGGAAACAACCAAAGGTGGGCCGGCCACTATGTAAGGATTAGGAGCCCCTCCGCATTCATGAGTAGGTTAGGAGAAGGAAGCGGGGAGGGGGCAGGGGGGACCATAGTGAGGCAAAATGTTGCGACCGGGTTGAAATGTATATCGAGCCCGATTTAAGACCTTTAATTAATCTGTCAGGATTCATGACTAATATATAAATCAAGGGGCTAGTTGGTCACGTGATTTCGCGTGTATCATAGGTGGTAATGATGTGCCATACAGTTGATAAATGACACACCAGAAACCGGGTGCAGACCAGTGTGTTCCGGAGTGGACTCGACCAGGGGGAATTGACCATGAAGATTATAGGAGGCCTGGCAAAAACATATCCGGGTGGTTAGTGTGTAATTCACAATGAATGCCACGGGATGTCTTCATTCAGCCCCCGACTATCAGTGGAAAGTCGATGGACCCATCTCTGCTCCTTCCTAAAGAGAGCATTCTTAGGGCAGTTGGGACTAGATTCCAGAAAAACCCATGTCATGGAGTCTGCGTTGTGGTTGGAATCCACATAATGTTTGCACATTTTTGTATGGGTCTTTTTGCAGCGAAAATTGCTGCGGTGTTCAATGATACGGGTTTTTACTGGGCGGGTAGTCATCCCAATATATTGCAAATTACAGGGGCAGGTCAACAAGTAGATGCAATGTGTTGTGTTGCAATTAGTGTGGTGCCTCAGTTCCCAATTGAAGGTCTCAGATAGCTTGATGGTTTTTAGTGTCAGGGTGAACCTACAGACAACACAAGAGCCACACGGGTAGTGGCCCGTGACAGGTGGTAGATGCCAAAGAGTTTGTTGAGTCTCTTTTATGGTTGTTTTAGGCCTGGTGCTGATCAGTATATCCTTCAGGTTCTGTGATCTCTTGAACGCAAATCGAGGTTGTTCTAAAGTCAGGTCACCTGTATTAAGGATCCCCCAGTGACGTTTGATGGTGTTTCTGATTTGGTTGGACAGGGGGGTGAAGGTGGTGACACAGGTGATAACTTGGTTCTCAACCGGTGCGTTCTCCTGTCTCTCAAGTAGTGCCTCTCGGTTATTATTCCGAGCCCGCTTTCTGGCTTTATAGACATCACTTTTAGGGTACCCTCTGTCCAGGAGATTTCTGGATAGGAGAGTGGATTCCTTCTTGTAGTCAGACACTTCGCTACAATTACGTCTAATCCGGAGAAATTGTCCGAATGGTAGATTAGAGCGTAAGGCCTTAGGATGATGACTCTGAAAATGGAGCAGACTATTCCGGTCTGTGGGCTTCCTGTACATAGTTGTCTTGAGGGACCCTCCTTCCAGTTTGATGGTGAGGTCAAGAAAAGCAATTTCTCTCTTGGAAGAAGACATGGTGAAGTGCAAGAAAGGGTTCAAAGTGTTTACCCATTCAAAGAACTCATCATGGGAGGTCAGTGGGCCCGTCCAGAGTATCAAGATATCGTCTATGAAACGCTTCCACATCAAGATGTTCTCTCGGAAGGGGTTAGACTGATGGTGTATATGTTTATCTTCAAACTCTGCCATGTATAGACAGGCCACCGACGGGGCAAAGGTGCTGCCCATGGATGTACCCTGGGTCTGATGGTAATGTTGCCCCTTGTATTCGAAAAAATTCTCGGTGAGTGCCAAAGTGGCACACTCCATGATGAAGGTCTGTGGTGTATTAGAGTTCCATGTCTCGAGGCCCAGTCTTTCCTCTATTACTTCTAGGGTGGCCCTCTGAGGGATATTGGTATAGAGGGCCTCCACATCTAGAGTAATTAAGAGATCGATTTGTGTTGTGTCATGTATGGAGTTCAACAGGCGCAACACATCTGTAGTGTCCTGGATATATGAGGGGATACTTTTCACCAGAGGCTGCAAGAAATGGTCACAAAATTGTGAAAGTGGCTCCAGCACTGAATTGATCCCAGACACGATGGGCCTCCCTGGTACAGGATAAGTCCCTTTGTGAATCTTCGGCAGGATGTAGAAATATGGTACCCGGGGGTCCCGTTTCGTCAAGAACTCTGCCTCTTTTTTAGTGATCCATTCCTCGTTTTCAGCTTCCATTACTAAACCTGTTATTATGGTTTGTAGGCGTCTAGTTGGATCGCCGGTGATGGGTGTGTAATATCTGCGATCATTCAATTGTCTGGTACATTCCAGATCATAATCTGCAGTATTCATGAGAACAGTTGCTCCACCCTTGTCCGCCTGTTTGATGGTAATGAGGGGATCATTTGCCAGTGATTTAAGGACCAACATTTCCTTGCTGGTGATGTTAGAAAAGTGCGGCTGTTTGTCAAGTTTGTTTATCTCCTTGAGAACAGTTTGCTCAAAGGTCAAGACTTCGTTAGGCACCATCCCATTGTGGGGTGTAAAGGTTGAGGGGTTGCGTAGACCCGAGTCCTCAGTGGGTTCAGGGGGTTTTCCATCAAAGAAAGCTTTAAGTCTTATTTTCCTAAAGAGTGACTTGATTTCTCTTGTTTGTTGTTCATACACATGGCCCTTTATTATGTAGCCGCTCAGCACCAAATGCAGTGAAGTGGTGCAGAGATGCTGAAAACTGGGAGAAAAGGCTTCTAGAAGGATTGATAGAAACTGAATCATTGCCAGTGTGTCTAATGAAAGAGGTGATGCAACCCAAGGAGGCCCCATGCATAAAATGGAGAGTGGTCGTGGTATTGGAAATGACAGTTAAGTGAGTCCTCAAGAGGCCCCCATACTCTAGAGACCCCCCCCTATAAATGATACAGCCCTTCTAACAGATTCATCAAAAAATGTCATTGAGGAGATGGGGGGTTGTACCACTTTGGACAATTTGTAACCAGGAGATAATTTCATGACCTTTGCAATGGCGCAAGAGGCATTTAATATAGGTGGGGGCCAGTTCCTAAAATTTGATCAATTGGCCGGAACGACAAGAGAGTTGTGGCTGTGTTTCTCGGACATGCCCCGGATCAGAAGTACCCTGGAAGCTCTGCTGGGTGCCACCCAGACACTACACTTGATCAGGAGGGTGTAGAGAGCCATCTGGGCCCTCCACTACATTGTTGCGCTTTACACGCATCCATACACCCTATGGGGCGGGCTCATCCCAAGGGTATAAATAAAAGGGCCAGAGACCGCTCGGGGTCTTCCAACCAAGAGTGAAAAGTAATTGTCTCATGCAAGTCCTTTGATCGCTGCTGCGGCCTACTCTGACCTAGGCCCCGCCGCGCTACATTGGCGACGAAGCCCGTTGCACCCCACGTGTGCCTGCCTACCTGTGTGTTTTTCATCTGTGAGCATGCGGAGCCCACCCGCATTGCCTGCTCCTTTAGCTGCTGCTTGTGGGTCCGCTGGGATTCTGCGGAGCCCACCCGCATGGCCTGCTCCCTCTGCTTCCATCCGATGGTCTGCCGGGAGCTCGCGGAGCCCACCCGCACCGCTCCGATCTGATTGTCGCCTGGGCTTCCTGGAGCTGACCACCCGCTGCATCTGCGGCCGCATCACCCGCCCTGCTGCCAGCACATGATCTGTTTGCGCCATCCCACGCGTCTCCCTGACCAACGGGAGCGCGTTCAGCCGGCGGCGCTTACGGGGCTGAGCTCGACATGGGGCAAGTGCCGCTGCCTCGCCTGCACAGTTCTCGCTTTAAGGATGTCTACGCTCCTGCCCCCGCTGCAGTACTGGTGCCGTGCTGCGGGCTACAGGCCTGTGGTTGTTCCCCACACCTGCTTCCTAGTGTGAGGCCCCCGAGACTGGGCTGCCCCCTCCGCTGCCTGCGCCTGCCGCAACGCCTACAGCCAAACACACACACGCGCCGGGATCCTCGTGTGGGGCGCGTGGGCAACTGCAGGTGGAGCAGTGGCTGAAAAAAATATACAAGCATTGGCAGCAGTAAGAGAAGGAAAAAGGATAAAGGAGGGAAGAGTGTGGACTGTTCTGGGGCAGCAGGCAGCACCTACAAGATCACGCCACTGGGGCTCATCTGGCAAGGAGGGAGGACAATTTGTCGACGGTTGGGTCAGTGGTACTCAGGCCTAGCCAACCCAAGCTTCTCCTCTCACACAAAGCTGCGCCAGAGGGCTAACTGCGCCCCCTACCTGTATGCATATGGAGCCACTGCACAGTCAGTGACACAGGAACACGTGCTGAAGCACACGCCCCAGAGCCGCACGTAAGCCGCGCCCTTACGCACCATTGCCCAGCCGCAATGAGCAATCCACCGGCGACAGGTGCTGCCGCCCAGCAAGATGGAGGGCGCAATCCAGTCGTTGGTGCCAATCCACCACCACCGGTGAATACGCACACTGCAGTTGCACCTCTACCCCCTCTCAGTGAAGCCTCGGACCCTGCTACTGCTGCGCCGTGATGGAAGGCCTGGGCCGGACAGCTCAACCACTACTTCAAAGGGACCAGGGAAACCGATGGGACTGTAAAATGGTCACACCTCATCTACTATGGGGGTGTGGAGATCTAAGACCTGTTCGAGACGCTCCCCAACACCGGAAATGAAGATGACAACGAGGCGGCGGTCGCCGCGCTCAATAGACACTTTGACCCAAAGCTCAACCACGATTTTGAGAAATTCAAGTTCAAGAGGGCGTGGCAGACCGATGCTGAATCCGTCGATGTGTTCTACGCGACGGCCCAGGGAGACAGGGATGTCGGGAAGGGAAGATGGCGTCCGGGCCTTGTGGGGCATGCAAGGTTAGGCGCTCGGAGCCGGGCGTGGAGCGGGAAAGGCAGGCCTGGTCGAGGTTCTAGGGGGATCTAGGTTTAACTGGAGTAGGACGACCAGGCTCGGGGTGCAGGCTACACTAACGGGGAGGCTGTGCAGGGGACTCGGGGCACAGGCCTACGCTCCCGGGGTGTGGAGGGACAGAGGCGAACCACGCCACGAGGCCGGGTCCAACACGCGTCCCCCCCAGCTGAAGGCGGGGAGAACTACCCATCCTCTTGGGGGTTCTCTTCGCTGAGGCGGAAGAATCTGGACAGGCCATCTGCATTGGCGTGGTCAGAGCCAGGCCGGTGTTCAACAGTGAAGTCCATCCCCTGGAGGGAGATGGACCAGCGCAGCAATTTGGGGTTCTCCCCTCTCATCTGCATTAGCCACCGGAGGGGTCGGTGGTCGGTCTGGACCCGGAAGTGAGTACCGAACAGGTAGGGCCTCAGCTTCTTCAGGGCCCAAACCACCGCGAAGGCCTCCCGCTCGATGGTGCTCCACCTTTGTTCTCGGGGGAGTAGCCTCCGGCTAATGAATGCCACTGGTTGGTCTAGGCCGTTCTCGTTCACCTGGGACAGGACAGCTCCGATGCCATGCTCGGACGCGTCCGTCTGGACTACAAACTCTCGTGAGTAGTCGGGGGCCTGTAGGATGGGGGCGGTGCACATGGCGTCTTTCAACGTTTCGAACGCCTCTTGGCAGGCGGAGGTCCAGCTGACTTTCTTCGGCTGGTTTTTGGAGGTTAACTCCGTGAGGGGGCTACGATGCTGCCGTAACTCTTGATGGACCGGCGGTAGTACCCCGTGAGCCCTAGAAACGCCCGCACTTCCGTCTGGGTCGTGGGGGCCTCCCAGGCCACGATGGCATCGATCTTGGGCTGGAGGGGGGCTACGAGGCCGCTTCCGACCTGGTGCCCGAGGTAGATTACGGACCCTTGTCCGATCTGGCACTTGCTTGCCTTAATGGTGAGACCCGCCCTCCTCAGGGCGGTCAGCACCACCCAGAGGTGCTGGAGGTGCTCAGGCCAGTGGGAACTGTAGACTGCGATATCATCCAGATACGCAGTGCTGAACTCTTCCAACCCCGCCAGGACCTGGTTCACCAGTCGCTGGAAGGTGGCGGGGGCATTCTTCATTCCGAAGGGCATCACCCGGAAATGGTAGTGACCATCCGGGGTGGAGAAAGCGGATCTTTCCTTTGCTCCCTCGGTGAGGGCGATCTGCCAGTACCCACTGGTCAGGTCGAATGTGCTGAGGAAACGAGCCGCCCGAGGCGATCGATAAGCTCGTCGGCTCGGGGGATGGGATGAGCATCGGTTCTGGTGACTGTGTTGAGCCCGCGGTAGTCAACGCAGAACCTCAGCTCGGGAACAGCACCGGGGGCGGCTGCCTTCGGAACCAGGACCACGGGGCTAGCCCATGGGCTGTCAGAGGCTTCGACCACCCCGAGAGCTAGCATCTTCGATACCTCGGCCTTGATGCAGGCCCGGACTCGGTCAGGGACGCGGTAGGCTCGGTGCCGTACCGGTGGGCTGTCCCCGGTGTCCACGTCGTGGACGCACCAGTTGGTGACGCCGGGGGTGAGGGAGAAAAGGTCTGAGAATTGTCCCAGTAACTGGCGACAGTCCTCTCGCTGCTCGGGAGAGAGGGAGGAGGAGAGACTCACCCCCTCTACGGAGCCATCTTTTTCTTTTGTGGACAGGAGATCGGGGAGAGGCTCCGTTTCTTCTTCTTCCCCATCGTCCGTGGCGAGGAGTAAGCTCAACTCGGATCGGGCGAAGTGGGGTTTGAGGCGGTTTACGTGAAGGACCCGCAAGGGATTCCGGGGGAACTCCACGTCGATGAGATAAGTCACCTGACTCTTGCGTTCTACCACCTTGAAGGGCCCTGTCCACTTGTCTTGCAGGGCACAGGGCTCCACGGGGGCCATCACCCAGACCCGCTGTCTGGGCTGAAACTCGACCAGAGTGGCATTTTGGTCATACCACCGTTTCATTTCTTCTTGGCTGGCCTGGAGGTTGGCCTCGGCCAGCTCTCGGAACTTCCTCGTCTGGTTCCGGAGGGCCAAAATGTATCGAAACACATCGGGAGGGGGCTCTGGGGCCGCCGTCTCCCACCCTTCCTTGACCAGGGTGAGGGGTCCCCGGACGGGGTGCCCGTAGAGCAGCTCGAAGGGGCTGAACCCCAGGGACTTCTGGGGGACTTCGCGGTATGCGAAGAGGAGACAGGGAAGGAGGACGTCCCACTTACGCCTCAGGGGCTCTTCGAGTCCCATGATCATTCCTTTGAGGGTCCGGTTGAAGCGTTCCACCAGACCGTTACCCTGGGGGTGATATGGGGTGGTGAACTTGTACGTCACCCCACATTGTTGCCAAAGGGACTTCCTGTATTTCGAGATGAAGTTGGTCCCTCGGTCGCTGATGACTTCTCGGGGGAATCCCACCCGGGAGAAGATGGCCATGAGGGCCCGCCCCACTACGGGGGCGGTCACCGTTCGGAGAGGAATGGCTTCGGGGTATCGGGTGGCATGGTCCACCAAGACAAGGATAAAGCGGTGCCCCAAGGAGGTCCGGGGGTCGAGGGGGCCCACAATGTCGATTCCCACCCTCTCAAAGGGGGTACTGACCACGGGGAAGGGTTGGAGAGGAGCCTTGCGCTTCCCTCCGCTCTTTCCGCTGGACTGACACGTGGGGCAGGACTTACAGTGGGCCTCCATATCGGAGCGCATGCCCGGCCAGTAGAAGTGGGTGACCAGGCGCTGGTACGTTTTGTCTTGTCCCAAGTGTCCCGCATGGGGCACGTCATGGGCCAGGTTCAGGAGAAAGCCGCGGAAGCGTAGGGGGACCACCAGCACTCGGCCGGACCCTAGTTCGGCGGACTTTTCCTCGCTGTATAAGAGGCCGTTTTCCCAATAGACAAAGTGGGAGCCAGACTGGTCACCGACGGCCTGGGCGGCGGCCTGCTGCCGCGGCCCCACCAAGGATGGACAGGCTGTCTGCTCTAGGCAGAATTCTTCTCTGGACGGTCCCCCTTCCTGGCGCCATTGGGCCAGCTCAGGAAGGTCGTCCAAGCTCGGGGTCGGTTCGACACCAGGGCCGAGGGGACCTGCGTCGGGGGGGAAGCTCTCCCTGGGGAACAGCTATGGGGTCTCAAAGGATTCAGGGACCTCGGGGTCCTCGGGGGTCGCCGGTGCCGCCTCTAAGGTTGCCCCTTCGGGGGTGGTCCTTCGGGCGGTCATCGACCGGGTACTCACACAGGCCCACTCGGGTAGGCCCACCATCTCTAAGTGGGTCCTTTTCTCAACCCGCTGCCATGGGGAGCTCTCTAGATCGTTGCTGAGCAGGCAGTCCACAGGCATGTCGGAGCGGACTGCCACTCGTAACTCCCCCGAGACGCCCCCCCATTCGAACGGGACTTGAGCTATCCGGCAGGTGCGGACGGAGTTATCAGCTGCGATCACCCTGCAGGAGATGTGGGGAACAATCTGGGCTTCGGTGACTAGGTGCCGTTTGACGGCGGTGATACTGGCCCCAGTGTCTCGGAGCGCCCCTATGTGATGGCCATTGACAGTCACCTGCTGTCGGTATTTCTCTGTGTTGTCGGGTAGGGGGGCTCCGGGGACCATCTCCCTATCACCCACGGAGACTAACATCATAGCTGCGGGGTCTGCTCCCTCGAACTCTTCCTCCCCCTCCTCTTCTAGAGCTACTGAGGTAATGTGGCGCACTGGGAGCCCTGCAGCGGCAGGCTTCTGGAACAAGGGGCAGCGGGGGTCATTGGCATAGTGCCCGGGTTTCTGGCAATGGTAGCAGGCTTGGCTGACTCGGGGCCCTGGCTTAGCTGGGGGAAACCCAGCGCGCGCTGTGGGAGGCGAGGTGCCGGGCTGGTTTCTGGGGGGACTACGCGGGGACCCTACCTGGGGACCCCTCTGTCTATTCTGATTCCCCCCTCCCCTCTGGCGGGATGATCCCTGTTCATTTCGGCCATAATCTCCCCCGGGCCCCCGGGGGACTCTGGTGCTCACCCAGCGATCGGCCTCGACGGCCAGCTTCCGGGGGTCAGCCAACTTGCTGTCCAGGAGGTGCTGTCGGAGTTCCACAAAGCAATTCAGGGACAAATGTTCGTAGGCAATGAGGTCGATGAGCCCCTCGAAGGTGGATACTTTGCTGCCCTTGATCCACCCTTCCAGGGCCCGGCTGTAGAAATTGACATATTCTACCCACGTGGTGCCGGGGATCTTCCTGCATTCTCGGAAGTGTTGGCGGTACATTTCTGGGGTGAGCCCGTACCTTGTGAGGAGGGCCTCTTTCATGTGGCTGTAGGAGGTCTGTTCGGCAGACGGTAGGTCGAGTAGGGTGTCTCTCCCCTCACTCAGGAATCGACCCCACAGCCCGGCTCCCCAATCTTTCTGCGGAACTCGGTGGGAGGTCATAGCTACCTCGTAGGCCTTGAACCATTGCTGGATGTCATCGTTTTTATAATATTCTTTGACCACATCCTTGGGGATGTGGACCTTGGGTTCCACTGGGGGAACAGACTCTCGGGTCGCTGCTGTTTTGTTGCCTTCGTTCCGGGCCTTGAGTTCTATTTCCAATACGCTGCGCTCGTGCTCCAGCTGGAGCTTCTTTCCGTCATGTTCTCGTTGGAGTTTCTTCTCCTCCAGTTCTCCTTGCAGCCGTAGCTGCTCGATGGCTAGTTTTTTCTCGGCCAGCTTGAGTTCTACCTCCATCTTTAAACGGGCTAGTTCTAGCTCGTGGCTTCGGTTGCGTTCTCGGTCGGTCATCTCTTCTCGAGATAGACTTCTCTCCGTGCTGTGAGTCCGCGTCGGGGACTCTGCTCTTTCTTGCTCTGGGGCGGGGGTTTCGATCAGTGGTGCTCCCCCTCCATCGGCTTCTGTCGGTGCTGGAGGTTGGGCTCCGGTCTCTACCCAGGCTGTTAGAGCTTGTTGAAAGTCCTCTTTGGTGTTTAATCCCGTTGACGGGATACGGAGATCTTTGCAGAATTGCTTGAGCTCACGGTGCGAATAGTCTCCCAGCAGCTCCATCTGGAAGGTGGTCTTATCGCTCGTGAGGCTCATGGTTCCTCTTCGTTCGGGTAGTGTGTCAGTGCTGTACGATCCCTAGACGTAGGTTCTTATCGCGACGCTGCCACCAATGTTGGAAGGGGCGATCTCCGAGGGCCGGGTTGTGCTCACCCGGTCACCCCAAGATCCACCTCTCCCACAGAACTTGCCGAGTCTTGATTGGGAGGTCCCCACCGGGGAGGACTTCGGGTCTAGGATCGTACACACTGAGCTCACACCACACTACGAACAGACACCACACCGTTGGATTCTAGTAACAAGTTCTTTATATAGCAAATAACGAAGGAAGCACTCTTGTATACACAGTGGTCAAGGGACCACAAAGTCTTGGAGGATTCGGGAAGGGGGAAGCGGGACAGTCTTGTAGTCTCTGGGTCAGTACGCGGCGTACCCTACGCACAGCCCTCAATCCTCGAGCCGGGGGGTATGGGATGATGGTTGTACTGGCTGCCTCACCTCCGTCGAGTCGGCTCGGTCGTGATGGTGGTCTCGATGGTCCGGCCGGACCAGAGTACTCCTCGAGCCGCGACGAGGTCAGCAGGGCTCGATCTGGAGAGGTTCGTGAGAGCCGCGACCACGTCAGCAGGGCTCGGATGGCCTTAGAGGTCGAGCCGCGACAGCGTCAGCAGGGCTCCGATGGTTGCAGGTTCAGTTTGAGCCGCGACAGCGTCAGCGGGGCTCCGATGGTTGCAGGTTCAGCTTGAGCCGCGACAGCGTCAGCAGGGCTCCGATGGTTGCAGGTTCAGCTTGAGCCGCGACAGCGTCAGCAGGGCTCCGAGGGTTGCAGGTTCAGCTGGAGCCGCGACAGCGTCAGCAGGGCTCCGATGGTTGCAGGTTCAGCTTGAGCCGCGACAGCGTCAGCAGGGCTCCGAGGGTTGCAGGTTCAGCTGGAGCCGCGACAGCGTCAGCAGGGCTCCGATGGTTTCAGGTTCAGCTTGAGCCGCGACAGCGTCAGCAGGGCTCTAGGTCCAAGATACAACTGCCCGCTAGTTGTCGGGCGGGCCCAGTTATAGTCCCTTGGCTCTTTGATCTCCGGACCCTCGCAGGCAAAGGTCTCCTGCCCGGGGGGGGGGCTGGTCATTGGTGAGGTCCGGCGGTTGGCTCTTTGATCCCTTTGAAAGATGGGTCTGGGAATTCCCAGACGCCCAGCGGGTCTGGAGCCAGCACTCGGGGAGGCCAGAGGGGTGATCGAAACTGGCCCACAGGGGAGGGCCAAAGGTGTGACAGAAAAAAGCCCCTCAGGGGAGGCCGGAGGTGCCATCGAAACTCCCTGGCTTATCTCACTCGGGGAGCCCTTTACCCCCCAGCCGGGACTGGCGCGCCTTTGGAGTCTGGGTTTCGCTGGGGCCGGGGTCACGCTCGGCCCAGGGAGACAGGGATGTCGGGAAGGGAAGATGGCGTCCGGGCCTTGTGGGGCATGCAAGGTTAGGCGCTCAGAGCCGGACATGGAGCGGGAAAGGCAGGCCTGGTCGAGGTTCTAGGGGGATCTAGGTATAACTGGAGTAGGACGACCAGGCTCGGGGTGCAGGCTACACTAACGGGGAGGCTGCGCAGGGGACTCGGGGCACAGGCCTACGCTCCCGGGGTGTGGAGGGACAGAGGCGAACCACGCCACGAGGCCGGGTCCAACAGCGAGGCTACGCTGGCTGGCTAGCACGTGCCCCTTCACAGATCAGCGGGATGAAATCCATGATAAGATCATCCTAGGCTGCCGCTCAAAGCTCCGGCGGAAGCTAATCCTCCGGCAACCTGGAATCTTGCTGGACGAGATCCTGGTCCTAGCCCGCTCCCACGAACAGTCAGACGCCAGGGCAGAAGAGATGGAAGCCACCCTACACACACCAGTTGCTGCATCACAGGTGCCCAGGCACCCGCCAATTAAGGAGGAAAAGATGGATGCAATCCAGAGACAGCCCACGACACCTCCCCAGGCGCCCAGACCGCCACCAGGTGGACCGTGTGGATACTGTGGCGAGGCTCACCCTGCGACGGCGGTCTGTGGGGTGAAAGGGAAAACGTCCTCTTGCTGCAGGAGGCTAAATCATTATGCCAGAGTGTGCCGCGGTGGGCGACCAACATCGTCAAGGCCCAGAAGCATGTCCCAGTGTGTTCGCCAGATCTCCCTTGACGACCCACCGCCAGTGCCGGATGACCAGCCACAGGAACGATGCCTCATGTATGAGGACGAGGACAACGAAGAAGTGTTTGTGGTGTTGTACATCAGCAGGATAGGGACTCGTCGAAGACCACCTCCCATGTGCTCAGTCTCCATCGAAGGCACTGACGTACAAGCCCTCATTGACACTGGGGCAACCGTCAATGTGATGGACTCCGACCAGTATGACCGCCTGTCACCGCGACCTCCTCTTGCACCGTCCACAGCCCGAATCTACACGTACTGAGGGACGGACCCATTTCCTCTCCGTGGAGTATTTCAGACCACCGTCGCAAGCGGAAGTTACTCCACGAGGCGAGGTTCCACATCACCGAGGGGAAGTAGGGACCTCTACTCAGCTGCCACACGGTTGAGGACCTAGGACTTGTCTTCTTCGCCAACCAGATTCATGACTCCCATGCAGAAGCGATGTTGAAGGAGTTTCCGGCTCTCTTCAAAGGACTTGGAAACTCAAAGGCAAGAGGTTCAACCTCCACATTGACCCTTTGTTATGACCTGTGGCCCTCAGGCATTGGCGGGTGCCCCTCAACCTACGCCCGCAAGTGGAGGAGGAGCTGAGGAAGCTCGAATAGCTAGATGTAATTGAAAAGGTCTCGGTCCCACTCCGTGGCTGTTCCGCTGGTCGTGGCACCCAAACCCAAACAACAAGAAGCCATTTGACTCTGTGTCGACATGCGACTGCCAAATACCGCCGTCAAGAGAGAACGTCACATCACCCCCACAATGGACGATATTGTGGTGGACCTAAATGGGTCAAAGTGGTTCTCCAAACTAGACCTGAACGCCGGCTACCATCAGCTGGAACTGGAGCCGAGAGCCGGTATATCACCACCTTCTCGACGCACGTTGGCCTCTGTGGGTACAAGAGGCTCAGCTTCGGAGTGTCGTCAGCCGCCGAAGTCTTCCAGAATGCCATACGGGAAGCACTGTCGGGGCTGCAAGGGGTGATCAACCTCAGTGATGATACCCTTGTGTTCTCCAACACTCTCGAGGAACACCACTCTCACCTCCGAGGCACTCTGAAGAGGTTAGCAGACTGTGGGCTAACTCTGCACAGATCCAAATGCTCATTTTATCAAGAGAGTGTCGACATCTTTGGGTACACGTTCACCCGAAAAGGACTCCTGGTGGATCCGAAGAAGGCCGAAGCCATCAGAGCGGCCAGCACACCTCGAAACCCCACCGAAGGGATGGCCACGTACTGTGGCGCTTCATCCCCAATCTTGCAGCCATGTCTGAGCCACTGCGCATCCTTACGCGCCACGATCACAAGTGGGAGTGGACGCTGGCGGCCAACATAGCATTCCAAGACATCAAAGCGGGATTGCTGGACAAGACCGTAATGGCCTACTTCCACCCAAGACGACGAACAGAACTGGTCATCAATGCCAGCCCCGTGGGCCTAGGAGCGGTCCTCCTTCAAGAACATGGCTCGGAGGTGTGGAAGCCAGTCGCCTATGCCAGCAAATCTCCCACCGACATGAGACCAGATATACCCAAATCGAGAGGGAGGTGTTAACTATCAAATGGGCGTGCCAGCACTTCCACCTGTATCTGTGCGGCCAGGAGTTCCATGTCCTGACTGACCACAAACCGCTGCTCCCGCTGTTTGCTGCCTCATCCCGGCTAGCACCCCTGAGGATCGAACGATGGGCAGTGCAGTTGCAAGCCTACAACTTCAAAGTAATCTTCCGCCCAGGGGCCCACAACCCTGCCGACTATCTGTCTTATCACCCGGAATCCACGATGCCATCCGACCCATTGGTGGATGCCTGCAGCACCGAGGCGTTTGTCAACATGGTGTCGCAAGGAGCGTATCCCAAGGCCATGACACTTGAAGAAATTGGCCGAGCTACTCAAGAAGACCCCACTCTTTCCCGAGTCCGAGGAGCACTGTAGAACAATGGATGGGCCCACTTCATGGACGGTGCGTGCGTCCTCCGGCTGGAGGTCAGCCATGCCCACCAACAACTGTGGCAAGTCCGGAGCGAACTAAGGGGCCGATTAGGATGGCGGACGGACTTGCGTCCGTCCGCCATCCCAGAGGTGGAGGGACCGTCCGCATGGACTGCGGAGGTCCCTCCATGCAAATCAGGATGTGACCGCCACCCTGGCGGTCACATCCTGGATATTTAACATTGCGGCGGGTGCTGCTTCAAGCAGCACCCGCCGCAATGTTAAAAGTGCATGTGTAACATTTACATGCACAAAGCGGCAGGCACCGTGCGGTGCCTGCCGCTTTGTGCATGTAATGCTGGGGGGTACCATAGGTACCCCCCACCCGCCTACGCCCTGGGGGCCCGCAACGGGCCCCCAAAAGCAAAAGTACACATGCTTTTTCACGGCGGAAAAACCGCCGCGGAAAAGCATGTTTACTAATGCTTCCTAATTTGGCTGGCGGTGTCTGATAGACACTGCCAGCCAAAGGAGAGCTTTTCCGCCGCGGTTGTAATCCGACCGCGGCGGAAAAGCAGCGGACAGAATCCAAGACCCACCAGCCATCGTAATGCGGCGGTGGGTCTTTGGTGACTCCGCAGAGGATTTTCCGCCTCCTCCGGGCCGGCGGTGGCTTCCGCCGGCCCGGAGGAGGCGGAAAATCCTCTATCATAATCGGCCCCTAAGTGTGGGGGAAGAAGGAGTTGTCTTGAGGGGACAAGTGATTGTGGTCCCGCAGAGTCTTCAGAAAAGGATCCTCGTGTTTGGCCCACGTTGTTCACCAAGGAATGGCAAAGACCAAAGCCAGGCTACAGGACATGGTCTGGTTCCCGGCGAGGAACTCCATGGTAGAGGCGATGATAAGGCAGTGCCATGCCTGCACGATCACTGGAGGGGACCCAGCACCGGCACCGGTGATCTCGGAAGAACCGAGCAAGACTCCTTAGGCGCACCTCAGCTTGGATTTTGTGAGCTTCCCAGATAGACGTCACATGCTGTTCATGGTTGACTCATTCTCGAAATTCCCCTTCGTTGAGGTGGTGGCGTCGACAGCTTTCCCACACGTGAAGAGAGTCCTGGACAGAGCCTTCTCAATGATGGGACTGCCGGAAGAGGTCAAGTCCGACAATGGACCCCTTTTCAGGGGTGAGTGTTCCAGGTGTATCTCGAAAATCTAGCGGTGTGCCACAGGAAGATCACCCCGCTATGGCCCCAAGCAAACTGGGAAGTAGAACGACTGATGAGGACAATTAACCGTGCATTGTGCATCGCAGTGAAGAATGGAGAATACCCTGAAACAGTCCTTGACCAGTTCCTCGGTGAGTACCGACAGACCCCTCATAGCACCACCAAGTTTGCTCCGTCTCATCTTCTGTTCAAGCAAGCCCCACGAGACAGTATCCCGTCAGACCCACCGAGGGTGCCCCTGGAGCGGGATGATGCAGCCGTCCAGGCGAGGAGGGAGACAACAAATCGGAAGGCCAGTGAGGCCCGAAGATCCCAAGAACCTCAGCTAAGAGTGGGAGACCGGGTGGTGATCAAAGACCGACACCCCGGGTGGAAGTCTCGGACGCCCTATGAGCCAGAAGCGTGGGTCGTAGTAAATGACCAAGGGACCATGGTCACTGCTCAAAAAGGACAACAATTCATCACGAGAAATGTGTCCAGCTTCAAGAAGACAACTGAGGCGGAAACGGACCCAGAGGCGTATGGCTACCAGGACTCTTTTCCGAACTTCTCTCCCCCTGCCTCGCCCAACATGAGAAACACCCCGCCAGAGACACCCCGGCAAGTCCGCCAAGGCTGTGCTGATAGTGCCCAGTCGACCTGCCAGAATACCGCCACCGAGTCGGCCGGGGACGTCCCGTCCTGTGCCTCGGCTTAACCCTGTGCCCGGAGCCAGAAGTTCGGTCTCCGGCCGAACCCTGTGCCGAGTCAGCGACTGAAGGACTTTGTATATACGTCCCCATGAACGAGGAGAACTTGATGGTCCTGAATCAAAAGAAAGGAGGGATGTAGAGTGCCATCTTGGCTCTCCACTACAATGTTGCGCTTTACACGCACCCATACACCCCTCGGGCGGGATCGTCCTGAGGGTATAAATAAAAGGGCCGGAGACCACTCGGGGTCTTCCGGCCACGAGTGAAAAGTAATTGTCTCGTGCAAGTCCTTTGAGCGCTGCTGCGGCCTACCCTGACCTAGGTCCCGCAGCGCTGCAGGGCGTAACAAGGGCACAAGTTTTGGGGGCGGCTCCACCCATGCCCGTCCCCCCGGTCTCACATGCGTTTGCTGCAGGGGCCATTGCCAGCAACCCCTCCCCGCTATGCAGCGCGGCCGCGGGCGGCAAAGGCAGGGACCGCCACGGGCGGCAGAGTGCCTAGCTACACCACTGCACTTGATATCACAACTTTATAGGGCTCTCAAAGAAGACAGATTGAACCCCTCACTGACCGCTAGAAGGAGCTGGGAAGAGGACTTGACTGTGTCCTTTACAAAGAATGTAATTGGAGAAAACTAGCATATTTGTGCAGCACATAGTGAGCAATGCAATATTGAAACTGATCCACTTACATTTTTTGCATGGCACATACTCGGCCAGGGCGACTGACGCCGGAATCTGGGGACCACGGTTCGATCCCCGGCTCCGGCGGCAGGTTAGCCCAGCACCATGTGACTCTGGGCAATAGCTCGCTTAATCTTCCCGACGGCCCCCAGCGCCTAGAGACCCTTACGGGTGATTGTGCGCTTTACAAATGTGGACTTTACTTTACTTTTTACCTCACATCGGAATGTTTACACAGAATTTATCCAGGCAGATCACCAGCCAGTGTTTGGTGTAGCAACCCTAGGGCCCTGTTTCGACACATGAACTGGGTGTGTGCCCCCTTACAGGCATTCTGGTTGGAGTTAGCAAAGAACTTAAAAAGACTGACAAATATTTGTATAGACCGTACCAGTGTTTAATTTGAGTCTGTGGTTTCCGGTGCTCAGCATTGGCACTTAATTGTCATTCTTGGCACTTATGAAAGTCTGCCACATGGTGGTGCTCTTTGTCTTATTTAGAGACGAGCATAACAACAGTTGTTTATTAACTCAATGCACATTAAAAATTACTAATACCTGCAGCCAAAGTCATTCTTATAGCTTTGTGGGCCTGGAATAGGCAGAATTGTCACACCTGTAGGAGTAAGATGGTCAGTAGTTGTGTTGGTACTGTAATTGGCAGAGCTGACAGCGTCAATGGGCGGTGCAAGTGGAGGTGGGCACCTGAAGAGGGCCATGTCACTTCTATTTTTACAAATAAAGCACTGGACAGTACACTCAACCACTGCTTGCTGAGGTCCATACCACACACGGAAAACGGGAGAAGCAGACACCACTTTGCCTCGTTGGGGTCATGTTGGGTAAGCGCAGATTAGGGATGCACTGGTTTCCTCCAGAGCTCCCACTTATGTATCCTGGCAAAATGATAAGAGGGAATGGGTGCTGCGGAGGAAAGACGAATGAGCAGGGGCGGCCTTAGGCATGTGCAAGCTGTGCACCTGCACAGGGCCACCAACCCCCAGGGGCCTCCACGCCAATATATATCCTTAATATAATAATCCTCTGAGGATGGATAAATATTTGTGTGGCGGCCGCTGGCAGGGATTTGGCGGCCGGCTCTGTTCCACTTCCAAACACCCTGACCCCGGTATCCCCCTCTTCACTGGCCTCCACGCCTGCGTTCCTCCTGGTTGCTGAGCTCCACGGGGCTCGGCCCCGCCCGGACCCCCTCTTCCGGGGCCCCCTACCTACGCTCGTTGCCCAAGGCCACCATGAGACTAGAGCCGCCCCTGGAATGAAGGAAGTGCGCACTGATGATAAAGCGGAGGAAGACTTACAGATGTGGGGGTATGCTGGATGAGTTTATGGAGTCTGAGGGGCAGGTGAATACCGAGTAAGAGGAATCACCGGAGTAACTGGGTCGCCAATGCGATATATACGGTAGAGTGGGTGCGTTTTATGGGAGAGTGGAGGGCACGAGTCCAACCAAACACCTCTCAGTTCGGTGACTGGGACAGAAAATACCTCTGCTGGAGAATACTGCGTTTCTGTGTCACGTGTGCTACTGTGTCACGGTGGGGATTTGGAGGAGAGGGGGTCTCTGTTGAAATGGTGGTATGTCGTGGTCAAAGTTGCAACTGAATACTGCTGCCTGGGCCGGTCATGTAACTCAATAAAGATGTATTAAAAAAAGAATAAAAGGCATTTGTATTTAGCTACAGATACTACATGTATGATTCCTCTTTGTGCTACATATGGACTAGGTTGCCAGCACAGCCAAGAGCCACGTGGGATGGGTCAAGTTCTGGGAACTGTCCAAGGCCTGGCTACTTTGAGCTGTTTAAGATAGCGTAAGCTGGAAGACGTCTGGCAGGGGTGCTGTGTAAGTTAGTTTGCTCTGTAGCGCCAAGATGCCCGAAGAGAGTATTTGCTGTGCTTCATCCTAAGATCCACTACATAAGGTAACACAAGCATTGGGAACGTTGAAAAGACCCTGTTCAGAGCGTTACCACAATGTAGCTGAGTCGATCACTCTCATAACCTCCTTCACTTTACATGTCACTTGAAACCACATTCTTGCCCAAAGCCCGGCTCGGACCTCCAGGCATTCCTCGGCCTCCCGGAAACAGCTGGCTGATCTCGGCCCCAGCGCCACAGCCGGGCAGGGCTTGGATCAGCACTTCCCTCCGTCGCCAACACATACATTGTCCGCAAATAGACCCTATGACTCACAGTTTCCAATACAAAAACTCACAGCTGGTATATTGTAGGTTGTGTCTTGGCAACGCTGTCTTCACTCGCACCACAACATGGATGAAAAATACCTCTCGTCTCCGGCCTTTCCTGCCTTTTGCCCATGTCTGCTCTCCTGTGGTTTACCCTGTGCCCGGCGGTCACTCGTCTTTGCAGCTCGAAGGGATTATTTATTAAACTTTGTTATGGCTACCCCATTACAATGTAATAAGCTTATTAATCATATTTTTTTAATTGCTTGTGTTTTATTTATTATTTTCAGCAGCAAATAAAATGTCCATAACATTATATATGTGCGCGAAGCTTTGAGCTGCAGAGATGTCATGTAGCAGGAAGTTGAGACACCCTAAACTGGGCCTGGCTTTTTCTGCCGCAGCGTTTTACATGGTGGGATTTTTAGCTCATGGAACTCTTTGGACACTTATCTCGACTCTTACAAACTTCCATGAACACTACTGTATGCCGTTGAATCATACCTGTGCCTATGTATCACTTGAATATGTGTACCTACTTGTTATTGCCTGTACTAGGCGATTATATGTTAGGGCCATCAATATCGAACTGCTCTTGTGCCAACATATGCATAGAATTTTGGAAATATATGTTATCGCTAGACTAGTCTTCGTTCTCCCTTTTCTTCTCGTCTTGCTCTTTTCCTTTCCCTTTCTTTCAGCCTGTCTTTATTCTTCTATTATTGTTCACTTGGGTTAGTCTTGTGATACTCTTATAGGCGTAATAACCTCACTGTATGATTATATATGTGATATTTTTGCCTTAGAGATATATCTTATGTTAACCCTAATAAAAAATAATACAAATAAAAAAATAAAGGTAAAAAAAAACACTAGGGAATGCAAAGTATTGTTGATAAGAAAAGAAATGAAACGAAACGGAAAGAAAAGAAAAAAGAAAAGAAAATGGAGGGAAGGCTTGAAATATTTATAGCCATCGCCTCTGCTCTGGATAGCATTCCATTCCATCACTTTGCAGCCCACTGTGTCGTTACACAGAGGGACCAGTAGCAAGCCAATCAGGTTTGACTGTGCCCCATGTATAGCAGCCAGCCCAAGCTGCTAGGCCACTTGCCTTAGGGATGGGAACACAGTCATCGCCATCTGTCCAGTGTCAGCCTGTGTGACCTCATCCGTGACGTGTAAAGTGCGAGCAGGATCTCCATATATAATAGTGTACAAAAAAAGCGAAACAATGGAATATGCCCAGAGTAATTACCAAGGGCTTAAGCATAGCAACATCATCGGGAACCTTGTCTGAGTCTTAATGTATTCATGCATTAGGAGCTGTACTTCCAGCAGCTGGCCCTGCACTGATGTATGCATTAGAGGCCATATGGTGCTCATTGTCGTTTACATACAGAACCATTGTTCGCACAAATATACGTCGAGCGGCTAGCCACGTCTTTAATCAGACTTTACTACGTGCATTCATAAAGACAAACTATGAGTTGGGATACTCATAATTTCTTTGCGCACTAAGCAAAATATGTGCTGAAAATACTAATGTATTCAGAGGACATATGTAATCCGTAGGTGCTGAGGCGCTTTACTGCTAATCGAGGTCTGCAAACGCTGATACTTTGGAGAAATAAAACAAGGGAGAACAGTCATATCCTGACACAAATGCCCAGCGCTTATCTGCTGGCCAAGACATATCCTCATGGGCTCAGTGACCGCGCCTCCCCTCCCCCCAGTGCCGGGACCCACGCCTTAGCCAGACACTTGAGAGTTACTCGGAGCACAGACACCAGGTGTCACTATCTACCTCCCTGCAGCGAGCCTCTCCAATCCCTGCAACCGGTGAACGACATACCTTTTATCTGTCAGCTCATCTGAATAAAGCTATCCACGCCAGATGCAGCACCTAGCTCCAAAACAAACTGGTATCGGTGTGCTCTGGCACAGTGCAGAGTGGTCCACTGCCAGCAGCCCACTTACTTTCCTAATATAATGTAATGCTTCTTCATGCAGCATCACTTTGTTGCAATCGTTGAAATGTCTGGAATTTTAATCCACTACTGTATTGATGGATCATTCCATCTCACTGGCCAGACTCAAAGAAGTGGAAGATTGCCTCCATCCTCAAAAACACATTCCCAGTCACTTAAAGGTAGTTTAAGTTTCCATCTTTTCACTCAAAGAGCTCCCTCAAAGACAGGAGTCCACTCTGTCCCTCTGTGTAAGACTTTTGGCATAGCTCATAAGACCATTTGTCTATTTGCTGGTATCTTATATTGATGATAAGTGACTGTCAGAGTGTGTGGACCACCCTGGGCCTAGCTTGGCATCAAACTAGAGAGAATGCCTTATGAGCGCACAACAACGGATAGTTCGCATCTTTTGGAAATGCCAACATAATGGAGCCTTTTCTGGGTGGCAAGGAGATGGATCGGTGGCCAGTTACACTCTGCCATCGCTTCTTGAAGATTTACTCCAATCCTGCATGCAAAGTTACATTCCTGACAGTGCTCTTAGATGAAGGCCCTTCTTTCATGCACAATTCAATACAGTGTTCTCTACTGTTGTTTCTTTGGCCTACACCTTTCAGGAAAGAGTCTCCTGCTTTTGCCACTGAGTTTGTCGCCTCAGTAGTTTACGCCTGCATGCTGTCTCCCACCTCCCGTACTTGGGTCCTGATGGAGCGAGATAGAAAACAAAATTTTGTTTAAACTCGCGAAGTCACATTTCCATAACATGAATAAAAATATTAATGATTTGTGATATGTTGTGCTAATACAACTTAGATTAAACTTTACACGTGGGGGGACTAACATGTGTGCTCATAAACGTGCATAATTGTTGCATCTTTTTGTTAGTGCAAAATAATAAAATAATTTATTGTTTTCGTTTTTGTCATTACTAACTGCTGCAAACTTAAAAGAAGCATGTGCTTGTTTTGCTTTTCCTTGTCTGTGTGATGTCATTTCTACTATTCTAGGTGCATATGGGTCTCATGGAATAACGGAGACTGGTAGATATAAACGCTGCTTTAATTGTTTGCAATGGCTAGGTAACATTTGATTAATCGGGTGGGTTAATTAATTAGTAAATCCTGGGGTGGATACAGAATCTACATTATTTCTTACATTAATACTTTTCTTGTGTTTGTTTTATATTAGAAATCATAAGTTGCCTGCTTTTGGGCCTAGTCACTTGAGCCGCAGAAAAGAGCTGACTTGTAATTCTGCAGAAAGTCACGAGACGCCCATTCTGAAATAAATTATTCGTCAAAAGCTGCGTTCACAAAGCGAAAACTAATGTGCTGTCATCATTCTGTCGGACATGGCCAAGGTCGAAAGTGAACAATTTGTCAGTCCTTAACTTGGCATCCGCGGAAGTATAATGAAAGTCAATGGACGCTGCGAGAATGACTTTATACATTTGTTGCAATATGAGGAAGCTTCTGGCTTCACGTGGAAGGGACAATGGTCTCTATGAAATATGATTTAGTGGAACTTTTTGAAAACTGGGTGACATGTCACTTGTCACTCTCAGCCAATGGGACGTCGAAGATTTCTGAAAACTTTCCTTTGCGTAGTTTAGTTAGCATAGAAAGGTATAAAAAGTCATGCCCTTAGGGATGGGCTGGCTGCTGCTTTCTGACTTTCCGATGAGGGTGATGTGCTGTTGGACTTTGCTTGGAGCACGTAAGAATCCTCAAAGAACTTTACTTTAATTTCTATCTATTTAGCTCAGTTAGGGAATTAGATTTTAGAAATGCTAAACTTTAAATATTCACTTTGATTTTGATTCACTTGCTTAATTTGTATTTTTCTCATATTTCTTTACAATCATGCTTGCTTTATTGCAAATAAAATTCATTTATAAAACTATCATCTTATATACCATAATTTAGTAAATAAAATCTTACTTTTGACAAACAAGCTGGTCTTGGTTATTCAGAAGTGTAGGTTACTATTAGCTAGATCACGTCGCCAATGGTGGTCATTTAAATGGTATAGTTTTATTCTAATGACAACATTCCTTTCGCAGATGTATAAATGTATATAGTTTGTAGATAATGTGTATATAGATTTAATTTGACCACCTGATTCAGTAGGCCTAAAATATGTCAGGTTTATAAATGGGTCCATATTTAGTATAGAATTTTGTTTATAGGTTATGAAGTTGGGTAGCGTAGTTTATGATATATTTTCTATAGGCCGCTGGATCAATTCTCTGGTAGCAGAAATTGATGGTTGCTAAAGGTAACCAAGGTAATATGTTGGTTGCTAAGGGTTACTAAAAGTGTTATGGTATGGAAATAGGATCGATGTTTTAACACATGTTGAGTTCGTTTTTCGTGCTATCTGTAAGCTATACCGGTATAGATTGTGTGGCGAGAAATTAGTCACGCAAGCCATCTGTTCTGTTTGTAGTGATATCGCCGAGTATCACAAGAGGTATCGCCGTGTACCATAGTGTTGTCGCCGAGCAGCACAGTTTTAGGGCTAGGTCTGAATCTTGTATAGTGAGGGTTTTCTAAGAAATTAGAGCAGCATGAGAATAGGGACAAAGCGCCTTCCATAAAACTCACTGTGATAAGAGTATTAGTTATATCCGAGCTTGAATGAAGGGTAAATTAGCGTCGGTACATGATTATCTATAAACAGGTTAGAGTCCTGTACGGGTACATGTTTCATATCTATAAACCAGGTGAGAGCCCTGTACGGATAACGTCGTTATTTTGCTAACGGTGCATGATTTCTATAAACAGGTGAGAGTCCTGTACGGATTTCATGTGTGCTTGAAATTAGGGAAATTTCAGTGTGAAAGTGCGAGTTTGAATTGTATTTTATGTTCAAGTGGAAACTCTTAGAACTTTCACTTCGCGGTGGGTTCAGAGCAAAGCGAGTTCATAATTATACGCGTTAGAAGGGTGGGGTAAGGTTACTCTACTGACAATTGAATATTATCCTTAGTGTGAATAACGCCGTCTATTCCGAAGTGTGGATACTTGAATGTATGTAAACTATCCTAAATAGTGAAACGAACAGATGTTGTCTTTATAGTCATCGTTAAAAATTAATTTACACTGAAAAGTGTTCTTAAAATGGCGCTGTGAAAAGATTTTGTGAAGGAGGGGTAAGCGCCAGGAGTGAGAAACGAGAAACCGCAGCTGCTGTGTACGTCACAGAGCCGCGCTGGGATTGGGTGACCTACGTCACAAGCTATATTCTGATTGGCTCTTGAGTCTCTGACGACCTGTGAGCTGATTGGTCTTTCGGAAAAACTCTAAATTTATTGGTTGAGCAGAAAAGTGACGTAGCTCAACTATCATTGGCTTGTTGGTGTGTTTCGCGCACGGATTGGTTGTTTTGCGGAACATCCCGGAAATATTTTACGAACGATTTTGTGAATTAGATTTAACTCTTAAAAATGAGTTATCATTTTAAACATGTTGAGAAAAAGTCAACATTATTTCAGAAGTTCAAGAATTTATTTTCACCTGACAAGAAAATCGAAACGCGAGGTGGTAAACTACTTCATAAGTATAAAACACCTGCAGCGTACATGGAAGGTGAATATGGATATCATACTGTCTTATGGTTCGACAGTTGGAAACGATATACTAAAAATGACGGTGTTTTAACTTGGCCTGATGATGGTTCATTTAATGTAAGAGTCTTAAGAAACTTACGAGAGAAAATGAATGCTCTTGTTCCAAAACCGAGACCAACTCAATTTGAAGCTTTAGTTGAGTGGGAAGACGAGATGTATCAGTTACAAAGAGAAGCTAGTGGAATTAAAAGACCTTCTAAAAATCCATCTTGGAAAAGAGAAACTCATGAAGATAGATTGAGAATGTGGAGACAGGGAAACATGAGTGAAGGATTGTATTTAATTCATGAAATGGTAATGGGTACTCCTACAGGGAAATCTATGGAAAGTGAATCTGAGGATGCAGTTATGGAAGAAATATATACAACTACTAGAAAGAATCAGCCTAATCAGCCTTTGAGACCTCCTAGATCATGGTCTACTCCGGTGGTTTCTACTGAAACTTCACCGAGTGCACCTCCAATTAGTGAAGCTCCTAAACTTTATCCAAATAATTGTGAAATCAATGAAACTCCTAGAAGACCAGAATTCGAGAATGCTCGAAATGAAGGTAGACATTTTACAATGACTCCAAGAGCAAGGGAACCTCCAAAAGATTATACAAGAGAGGCAAGAAATGTTGAAGATGTTGATTATAATGAATATATAAAATCAAAGGAAGAACTAATAAAAAGAATGACAAAAGGCATGGAAGCTGTGACAGTTCCAGTAACAATTGGTCCTGTTCAGCCTGTATTTGACCAAAGGGAAACAAACAAAACTGGATTAACTATTCCTTTAAATACAGAAATTCAAAAGGCTGCTGAAAAATTTTATTCAGATTTATCTGAAATAAACACTTCTAAATCAAGAATGCCTGATTTAACCTTTAATGAGGATTTATCTCCAAAAACACCAATGGGTGCTATATCAGATATAGGGAGTCCTGAAGTCAGGGTAACCACACCAAAACTAGATGTGGCCAAATTAAAAGCGAATATCGAAGAATTAATAATTGGAACAATTGGTCCAGATAGTTTAAATTACTATCGGGATGATGAACTATTGTTCATTTGCAAAAGCATTCAGTGGAAAACGAAAAATAAATATGATCAACTAGAGGATCTAGCAGCAGAACTTGAAATCGATGTGAGTAAACAAAATAATTTTGCAAAGCATTACAGATTAGACTTTTCAGAAAGTGACATTGAGAGTTTAAACTCAATGGGAAGAATAGTTCATATTAAAGATTTGATTGTCTATATCAAAAAGCTAGGAGAACTGAATAAATGGAGAGTAAAATGGACGAAAAAGAAGGAAGATGAAAGATTGGATAAATTGTCAAAACAATTTCCAATGAGAGAAATTGCAGGTGGAGGATATGTTCATGTCCCTTGGTCGAGACAGGACATTCTGTTATTCACAAATGACTTTCCAAAATTGAGGGAAAAACCAGTTGAGTGGTACAGGCAAGTTGATAGATTCATCAAAGTGTCAAAAGTTCTGTGGATTGATTTAGATGGATTTTTTGACATTGTCGTTCCATCTGATCTTTGGACAGAATGCAAAATATCGATTAGTTGGCCAAAAGCAGAACCTGAGCGAATTAAAGAAACAGGTGCTCCAAATCCACTTGTAATGGATTTTTATGAAAAAGTAATTGTTTGGATGAAAAACAAAATTCCACCCAAAGAAGTTGATTGGGTTAAAATAGAAAGAACAGAACAGGAAACAAAAGAATCAGTTCATTCTTTTTATGAAAGACTACTGTTAATTTTTAAACAATACAGTGGTTATGAAAAATTAGATGAAAAAGACATGAGTCATTTTGTCTATAGATTTGTTTATGGACTAAAACCTGAAATTGGAGAAATGATCAGAACTAGTATTGTCGGATGGCAATCACTATCTGTAGATGATATTCTAAGAAAAGCAAAATATTGTAGCGATGAAATAGAAGTAAAACAGAAGAAGCTGAAGGAGAAAGCCATGTGGGCTCAGGTAAAGGTGGCTGAGCAACAGATTGCCAGCATGGGAAATAAGAACACTAATTTTGTTCAAACTGGAAATACAAACCAGATACAAGGAAAGTTTAAAGGTAATAATTTCCCAAAGAAATTTAGCCCAAAGATTGAGGAGCTGAAGCAAAGATTACCTTGTTTTAATTGTGGCGAAATTGGACATTGGAGGGACGAGTGTCCTCATCCTCCTAAAAACTTAAAGAATCCCTTATTGAATCCACAGATGCAGAATGGTGTTGACCTGCAGCGACAGCTACAGATGCAACAGGGGTTAAACGAATTTAATATTCAGCGACAGTTACAGCAACAGCAACAACAACAGGTGAATAATCGTCAAGACCAATTGCCACAACCACCTTTTCCGAATTGTGGGGGAATTCAAAAATATAATCCAAATGTGGGATTTCAGGGAAGTGAACAGGTAATAAAACCACAAAAACAGCAAAAGCAGCAAAGGGTTCAAATGCAAAATGCTTCACAACAATTTTTATTAGCAGAAAGTCAAGACAGCGATTCTGATGATTATTGCTGACGGTGCCCGAGAGAGGAGGAAGAGTGTGTTGTTGGAGCCACTCTTGAGGTTGACCAGTCTGGTCCTTTTGTAAATGGGAAAGTTAATGATGTAGACATCACTTTTCTAGTGGACACTGGTGCTACCCGTTCTACTGTTAGATCAGTGGAAATTGAAAACCTACCTCTCTCTGGGGATACCATCCAAGTTGTCGGAGTAAGTAATCAGCAAATTAAAACTGACTTAACTGATCCAGTACCAGTTGAAATTGGAAATTACAAAGACAAACACAGATTTGTGGTTTGTAATAGTAGTCCAGTAAATCTATTGGGCAGAGACATCCTATGTAAAATGAATTGTAGAATATATTGTTCTCCTGATGGAGTTGAGTTACAAACAATGGAGGAAGATGGTTTATACAGAATGACAATGATGATGATAGAAGCAGAAGAAACAAAATTGTTTCCTGCATTTGAAGAAAAAGATCTACCTGAAGAACTCAAAGAAACAGTGAAATCTGAAATATGGGATTTTAGTGGAAATGAGATGGGTCTGATGAAAAACGTAGATCCAGTAAAAATTACATTGAAACAGGGAATAGAATTTCCAAACACTCCACAATATAAAATGAAAACAGAAACAATAGAAGGTATTACACCTATAATTGAAAAATTAATCAAGCAAGGTGTATTAAAGGAAATGAAGAGTAGCTCTTGTAATTCACCAATTATGGGAGTTAAAAAGTCTAACGGAACATTTAGAATCGTACAAGATTTGAGAAAGGTTAATCAAATTGTTGTTCCATGTTGTCCTGTGGTTCCAAATCCAGCAGTAATTCTATTTCAGATTCCACATGATGCTGAATGGTATACAGTCATCGACCTTTGCAATGCATTCTTTACTGTTCCCTTACATCCAGACAGTTATGAAATATTTGCTTTCAGATTCCAAGGTAAGACCCTCGGATGGTCAAGAATCCCACAGGGCTATACAGAAAGTCCTTCAATTTTTAACGAACTGTTAAAAAGATCATTAGAAGACCTAGACTTACCTGGTAGGTCTACGTTAGTGCAGTATATTGATGATTTGTTAATAGCTGCAAAGACAAGAGAAAATTGTGTAACAGACACAATAATTCTGTTAAATCGCCTTGCAGAAGAAGGACATAAAGTGTCCCCAGCAAAACTACAGTTTTGCAAACAAGAAGTAAAATATCTTGGTCACAGAATTGCAAAGGGAAAAAGACAAGTAACAATAGAGAGAATAAAAATGATTCAAGCAATGTTACCACCAAGAACACAAAGACAAGTCAGAATGTTCTTGGGAATGGTAGGTTACTGTCGACAATGGATAAGTGGATTTTCAGTAATTGCAAAACCACTACAAAGACTGACAAAGTCAGATGTAAAAGATCCAATTATTCTCAATGATGCTGAGATGGAATCTTTTGAGAACCTGAAAAAGAGCTTATGCCAAGCTCCTGCTTTAGGTATGCCAAATTATGAGAAAGATTTCGAATTATATTGCAGTGAGAGAGAAGGATGTGCATTATCTGTGTTAATTCAGAGACATGGAAATTTAAAGAAACCTATTGCATACTTCTCTGCAGTTCTTGATCCAATTGCAAAAGCATTACCAGGTTGTTTGAAAGCAGTTGCAGCTACAAGTATCAGCCTTGAACAAAGTGAAGGAATCATTATGGGATTTCCTGTGAAAGTTTTTGTGCCTCATTCGGTTGAAATATTACTAACAAGAGGTAAGACTCAACATTTAACAAGTAGCAGATTGACAAAGTATGAGAAAATCATACTGGGAGCAGATAATGTTTCGATTTCAAGATGTTTGAATCTGAATCCTTCTACATTACTGCCTGATTCTGAAATTGTTGATGACATTGAAACAGAACATGAATGTTTAGATGTCATGGAATTCTGCACTAAACCAAGAAAAGACATCAAAGACAGACCTTTGTCTGAATCGGATTTTGTCTACTTTGTAGATGGCTCATGCTTAAGATCCGAAGGAGGTGTCTTGAAAGCTTCATACTCAGTTTGTACAATCGTAGATGTTGAAGAAGCATCATGTCTTGAAGGAGTTCGTTCAGCACAAGTGGCTGAATTGATTGCTTTAATTCGTGCATGTGAAATATCAAAGGATATAAGAGTTACCATCATTACTGATAGTCAGTATGGGTACGGAGTTGTGCATGATTATGGACAACTCTGGTCACAGAGAGGATACATGACATCAACAGGATCACCAATTAAAAATGCAGTTTTCATTAGGAGATTAATTGAAGCAATACAATTGCCAAAAGAAATTGCCATTGTTAAATGTGCAGCGCACACTAGAGGAACTGATTATATTTCCAAGGGAAATGCCTTCGCAGATGAAACAGCTAAATACTGCGCAAGGAAAAATTATTCATACAATCGGGAGAGGAGTAAAGAAACTGATTCAAATTCATTAATGCTAACAACTGTTGTAGAAACATGGCATGAGATTAGAGATTTACAAAATGAAGCAGAAGATGAAGAAAAAGACTTGTGGTTAAGATCAGATTGTAGACCACGTGAAGAAGATGGAGTGTGGGTTTACAAAGATGACAGAGTAGTCTTACCAAATTGTTTAATTGCTGATATGGCCAGATTATATCATGGTCCAGCACATCTGGGAAGAGATTCTATGGTCAGACTTTTCAGAGAAACATGGTTCAATACCAAGTTTAGAACTATTGCTGAATCTTTTTGTCAAAGGTGTTTGTCATGCCAACAAATGAATCCAAACAGAAAATCAGTGGTGGGGACAGGAATAATTGGTCGAGAAGGTGGTCCCTTTACCAGGTTACAAATGGATTTCATTGAAATGCCCTTACACAATTGTTTGAAATATGTACTTGTAATTGTATGCTTATTTTCGAGATGGGTAGAGGCTTTCCCTACACGACACTGTGATTCAATTACAGTAGCAAAACTAATGCTCAGAGAAATCATCCCAAGGTACGGTTTTCCAGTCACTATTGAGAGTGATGGAGGAAGCCATTTTGATAACAAACTGATGAAGTTAATTTGCGAAGCTTTGAGTATTGAGCAGAAAATACACTGTGCATACAGACCAGAGGCATCAGGAGTAGTTGAACAAATAAATGGAACAATCAAAAACAGAATTGGAAAAATGTGTCTTGAAACAGGTATAAAGTGGACAGATGCTCTTCCACTTGTTTTGATGTCATTAAGAAGTACACCAGATAAAAAGACAGGTTTGAGTCCTCATGAAATTTTAATGGGAAGAGTTATGAGACAAGCATTTGTACCTGTAGGTAAACTGTTGAGCATAAATGACAGTGCAATTTTGGATTACTGTAAAAGGTTATCTGATATGGTAACTTCTGTGTCTAATCAGGTGGGAACTGAAGCTCAATCAAATGAAAAGGTTTTGACTTGATCTGAGACCTGGCGATTGGGTCAGAACGAAAGTACATCGGAGAAGGAATTGTCTAGCTCCTAGATGGCAGAAACCTAGGCAGATAATTTTGATCACTACTAATGCTGTAAAGTGCAGAGGATTAAAACGTTGGATACATCCTAGTCATACTATTCCAGTACCAACTCCTGAGAGTTCTGATATTGAAAGTGATACCACAGAAGATTCTGATTCTGAAGCAGAAGGCAAAACAGAAGGTGAAATAATTCCAGATTCTGAAGATCGACAAGAAAGTCGACATCTGGAAACTGTGCCAGTGAATGGAAATCTGACAAGAAAAGACTTGGAAATAATTGAAATAGATTCTGAAGGTGAAGAGAATCTGTTAAAAGGAAAGATAACTGAAGATTCGGTTGTCTCTATTGAAGACAAAGAAGCTGAACAAAAAGAAGTTTCAGACCAGGAGAGTATCGAAAGGCAGAGAACAAACTCTGAAGTAAGGAACAAAAATCCGAAATCTGGGAAGTTGGAGGTAATTGAGGAAGAGGAGGAGAACGAATTACCGAGTACCAGTGATGGAAGACAAAGTGAAGTTCCTGAAGGAGTGAAATTGCCGAATAGAGAAGTTCCTGAGTCAATTGAAATTTCAGACTACGAAACTGAAGAAAGTGACGTGGAAGGTGAAAGTGAAAACGGAAAGAAAAGGACTTGGAAGTCAGAATCAAATAATTCTGAACCAAAGAAAAAGTACGTGAGAAAAGCAGACTACTGGCCAGGTGGAAGATTGAGAGTCAGATTGATCAAAAAAACCAAAAGAACAAGTTGAAGAAATCAGTAGTCAAAAGAGTCCTGGAAAAGAAGTAGGAGTTGGAAGGAAAATTGAAGTAATATCGAGAAAAGGGAAGAGAATAATAAGACCAAACCAAAAATATAAGTCTCCTGAGTGGACTTACTTAGTAATTCCACCTGTTATTGACATATATGATAGTAGTGAAGAAGAAAACGAAATCCAAGAAATTAGTGACAATGATTGAAGTACAGAATTATTAAATTGGCAAAAGGCTGAAGAAAATTTGTTAGTTGACACAAGGTCGAAGAAAAACTGTTTAGTTGAAGAAAACTTATGTATGACATAAGGTTGAAGAAATCTTGTTTAGGGTTTTAAAAATAAAAAAATATTTTAAAAGGGGGGTGTAAATATAAATTTAGAAATTTGAATTTAAAATTTATTTTTATTTTTTTGAGGCTAAAACTAACCAAAAATGCCTTATGTTAAGGAGAGCACTTCAAAGTGTTCTGTTTTTAAAAGATGCTGTAAGATGACTCTGGTGTGTCTGCTCATTTTAGTTCTGCTCTGGTTGATTCTAGCTGTGATTATTCCTTTAGAAATGAATAGAGAATTGCACAAAGTTAACTTAACAAGCAAAGCTCTGGTTAGTCAAACTAAACATAGTGCGTCTGCAAAAGTTATTGATCATCAGCCTAACATTCATCAAGATAAATCAATTGGTGATTTTTCGAATAATACATTCACAAAACTATTGAGTGAATATGTTAAGGTAATGGATGCAAAAGACTGCTATGTCTGTGTTAAATTACCTGCTTCTGTTTCTGAGGGAGTAACATATAACATGCTTCCTCTCACTTATGCTGTAACATGTAGTGTATTAACTAGTTTATTTTATCAAACTGGACGTTTAGAATATTACTATTCAAATTATGATGAAATTTTTGCTAATATTAAAATTGATAACGCTTTAAATAAGCATAAGAAAGCAAAACAAATGAGAGAATTTTTCCTTGTTACTAATGAACTCACTTACGAGTATGCTTACAGGAATAATCTAACATGTAAATTAAGTGCTGAAGGAAAGAAATTTTTGAACATGGTTGAGGAGAGAAGAGCAATTTATAAGAGAAATGAATTAGTCAAACAGACTAAGTCAACCTTCTGGCAGAAAGAGGATGAGAAATTAAATGGCAAAATGCTTGAAAATATTGCAATTCACATAGACAAACCAGTTAGTGGAAAACTTTGCATTAGAAGAGATAATACACTTTTTGATAATTACTTTGTAGGTGCAAGTAACTGTGAAGATACTTATCAGATTATGGGAGGTTGGGGATTTAAAGGTGGAAAAGATCCTATCTTTCCTGGGATTTATTTTGTTTGTGGTGACAAAGCCTACTACAACCTTCCAGACCATTGGTATGGAACTTGTTATGTGGGAATTGTTTTTCCTAAAGTGTTTCATGTTGACAGAGATTCAGAAGGATTGTTTAAAATTCATAATTATGTAAATAGAGTTAAAAGAGAAACTTTTACTGAAGTTCTGGGAGATATTTTTCAAGCTGTAATACCTTTTGTTGGTATAACCCTAAATGCAGGGAGAATCAGAAAATTGTCCACTATAGTTGATAGATTATCAACTGACACAGCTGATGGGTTTCAATTAGTGAATGTTGAAGTTATTGCAATTAGATCTATGGTAATTCAAGACCGTCTTGCTTTAGACATACTCCTAGCAAAAGAGGGAGGAGTCTGTGGCATTTTACATGTTCAACATTGCTGTACATATATACCTGATGAAAGTAAGAATATTGAAATGTATATTAAGAATATTACACAAATGCATTCAGAGATAATTCCTTTAGAAGAAGAAGATTTTACTGGGAAACTTTCAAAAAGGTTTCAAGCAATTAAAAACTGGTTTCATAATATCGGAAGTTCAATTCTTGGCAAGATTCTGGCACCTTTGATTATAATAGTATTCATTTTTATTTTGACCAAATTAGGTTGTTTGTTACATAAAAGAAAGAAACAGTTGAAAGAAAAGAAAAGAATCTATAAACTCAGAAAAGAAGAAGAAAGGGAGATCGAATTACAGGAGTTACATAGAGAGCGTCATGTTAATTGCAAAGATTATGCAGAAACAGACTTTTAGGTTTACTGATACAAATGAATTTGAATCGATTTCTTAGAAATTTAATTTACCAAAATTTTGAGTGCTGGTGTGGTGATTTGTTAATCACCAGATGAGGGAGTTGATGGAGCGAGATAGAAAACAAAATTTTGTTTAAACTCGCGAAGTCACATTTCCATAACATGAATAAAAATATTAATGATTTGTGATATGTTGTGCTAATACAACTTAGATTAAACTTTACACGTGGGGGGACTAACATGTGTGCTCATAAACGTGCATAATTGTTGCATCTTTTTGTTAGTGCAAAATAATAAAATAATTTATTGTTTTCGTTTTTGTCATTACTAACTGCTGCAAACTTAAAAGAAGCATGTGCTTGTTTTGCTTTTCCTTGTCTGTGTGATGTCATTTCTACTATTCTAGGTGCATATGGGTCTCATGGAATAACGGAGACTGGTAGATATAAACGCTGCTTTAATTGTTTGCAATGGCTAGGTAACATTTGATTAATCGGGTGGGTTAATTAATTAGTAAATCCTGGGGTGGATACAGAATCTACATTATTTCTTACATTAATACTTTTCTTGTGTTTGTTTTATATTAGAAATCATAAGTTGCCTGCTTTTGGGCCTAGTCACTTGAGCCGCAGAAAAGAGCTGACTTGTAATTCTGCAGAAAGTCACGAGACGCCCATTCTGAAATAAATTATTCGTCAAAAGCTGCGTTCACAAAGCGAAAACTAATGTGCTGTCATCATTCTGTCGGACATGGCCAAGGTCGAAAGTGAACAATTTGTCAGTCCTTAACTTGGCATCCGCGGAAGTATAATGAAAGTCAATGGACGCTGCGAGAATGACTTTATACATTTGTTGCAATATGAGGAAGCTTCTGGCTTCACGTGGAAGGGACAATGGTCTCTATGAAATATGATTTAGTGGAACTTTTTGAAAACTGGGTGACATGTCACTTGTCACTCTCAGCCAATGGGACGTCGAAGATTTCTGAAAACTTTCCTTTGCGTAGTTTAGTTAGCATAGAAAGGTATAAAAAGTCATGCCCTTAGGGATGGGCTGGCTGCTGCTTTCTGACTTTCCGATGAGGGTGATGTGCTGTTGGACTTTGCTTGGAGCACGTAAGAATCCTCAAAGAACTTTACTTTAATTTCTATCTATTTAGCTCAGTTAGGGAATTAGATTTTAGAAATGCTAAACTTTAAATATTCACTTTGATTTTGATTCACTTGCTTAATTTGTATTTTTCTCATATTTCTTTACAATCATGCTTGCTTTATTGCAAATAAAATTCATTTATAAAACTATCATCTTATATACCATAATTTAGTAAATAAAATCTTACTTTTGACAAACAAGCTGGTCTTGGTTATTCAGAAGTGTAGGTTACTATTAGCTAGATCACGTCGCCAATGGTGGTCATTTAAATGGTATAGTTTTATTCTAATGACAACATTCCTTTCGCAGATGTATAAATGTATATAGTTTGTAGATAATGTGTATATAGATTTAATTTGACCACCTGATTCAGTAGGCCTAAAATATGTCAGGTTTATAAATGGGTCCATATTTAGTATAGAATTTTGTTTATAGGTTATGAAGTTGGGTAGCGTAGTTTATGATATATTTTCTATAGGCCGCTGGATCAGTCCCCCATTGGTAGCTCTTCATAAGTTCTAGAGGATCAAATTCTTTGTGGTTAGATGAGTGGTGTGATTGAAGCAATTCAACAACGTGTCAGAAAAACATAGAGCAATGCACTGGCAGGTTTCAAGGAGCTATGTCCAATGCACAAAGTTTGCTACGGCCTTTGCTGCTCCTATTTAAGTGATTGCTTCTCTCTTTTCAATACTATTAGATCTCAATACTTTAGTTCTCTTCAGCACGTAACCTTTCCTGGGTCATACTCTCCCACCTGTGTCACGGGCAGGGTGGGAGGTGGTGGTTGGTACCCTAGGGGTTTCAGTCTCAAAGACTTGTAACTTTCTTTAATCCATCTCAGGACCATTCACAATCATCTCACATAGATGCCAACCTCTGGGAACAGATATGAGGGAGATTTAGCAAAAAAGAAAGAAAATAAATTTAATTTGAATTGAAGTGGGTCTTTTTTTAAGTGAGGAAGGCTAAATGAAATATATTTTGCCTTAAAGTTCGTCAATCTCTTCAGTAAATCGGGGTGCTGGTGTGTAGAGTGCTTAAGACACTCTTATTCTGCTGACTCCATTGCTTACTTGTCTGCACCTTCTTCTGTTTGAGTTCTTAGCAGGTTATGTATTTTGTGCTTTTAAGGCCAAGAAGTCATTTGAGTTAGAATGTTACACTGGATACGTAATGAGACAAATCAAATCAAATAAAGAGTTTGGAAGGAAAATCCGACTTACAAAATGTCAGTTGTCAATGGCAGTGGCATCTTTACCATAGTCTCTCCTGTGTCCCGAAGCACTAGCGCCTCCTGTCTGTGGGCAAAGGAGATCCTGCCTGGTGGAAAGCGTGCCCGGTATCTGCACTGAAACCTTGATGGACTCTCTCAGTGTCTGCAAAACCCTTGGCCCTAGGATTTTTTGGTCCTGCAGGTGTCAGACAGATTTCGCATGCCCAGTTTGGTTGCAGGAAGCAGGAGTGTGTGGACAGAATATTGGGCTTGTCTGTGCTGGTACATGTCCATGCACTGGGAACATGGGGGCAGCTACTGAGGCAGGTCCACGGGAAGGACCGTACCAGGATCTGAACATGCAGCACTTGTGCTTGAAGGTAACATGCATGGGTAAATGGCAAGTGTGGACAATCCTGTACCCACGTGCAGGGTTTTGCAAGTGGATCGGTGTGGGGAAGGGGAGGTGTGGGGTGAAGTGCAGAGTACTGAAAAAATCAGAAAAAGGCCGCCCTGGAGCCCTTCCCCTTTGGCACTGGAGGACCGGTGTAGGCAAGAGTCCCTAGCCCTCTGTGTACTAATGTTAGATTCTGCAATGCACTGAGGGCATGCAGTGCACTCGCTTTATTAAGCGCACGTGGCTCACTCTGCACATGAAAGGCAGGCGCTAAAACCGTGCCTTAATGACAGGTGGCAAGCCCCTAGCATTAAAGACAGGTGAGGAGTCTCTTTATTCGGGACAGACAACAGAGAGGCAAAGTCTGTACTAAGGAAGGCAGCAATTACCTGGACTCTGGAGAGGCGGGTGATTGTATGAAGGAACTGCCGCAAAGCCAGTGATTAAGAAGGTGCCACTTGCTAAGGACTGGCACATATTCACTCTGCCGCAGACAGATAGCATACAGTGTGCATCAGGCAAAGGTGGGATAGTAGTCTCTGTTTTAAGAGCACTGTCTCAATAGCAGACAACATGACCTATGTAATAAGAACACAGGGTGCAGGTTGTGCATTAGGACAGGTGGGACATTCATTCTCAGTATTAAGGTCAGATTAACGTTCTTTTTCTTAGTTCTTTTCTGTGGCCTTAGTCAGACCCTACCCTTTTGATCTACTCTTCTCTCCATTCCGTCTCATGGTTACTGCTGCCCTTTTGACTCTCTCTTTCTTTCTCCCTTAATCAGATCTTGCCTTCTGATTTTCTGCTGGTTTTAACCATTCATAAATGTTTAAAGTCTACCTTTAATATTTTACCCTTCTTTCTGGTTCACATTTTCTCTGTGACTGAGACATATTTGGCTTCACCTGGCTATACGTAAAGAGTGCTGTTTATTCTTTAAAATAATGCATAAATAAATATATATTAAGGGCTTGCGGACATTCTCAGTATTAACAACCTACCTGCTAGATGGCCAAATGTTAGGAGGGCTCCTTTCCTGGTTCTTTAGCCAACAGCAGTCAAAACAAAGGAACGAGCAGACCCATGCCTAGCTAGAGTGGAACATATCAAACTGCAAATCACAACATGATCAGTGATGTTGGAAGGGAAAACTGGACTGGCTGAAGGTCACTTTCATGACACGTAACATATTTGCAGACTTTCCCGGTAGCAACTTTCATTGTGAGCGAGATTCCCACATAGAAAGATGGGTGGAGCTCAAAATGGGTAAGAAGGTCTAGAACTTGACCTTCGTATGTAGCTTTCCCTAAAGTTTTGCTATGTGCAAAGCAGTCCCTTACAGCGGAAACCACCACACACACATGCACCCCCCCAGCTTCTTTATCTAAGAGGGTCGAAATGCTCTACTTACAGATCAGTGTGCCACTAAGCAGATTAAATATATTTTAGATATGAATTTAAACACCTAGATAAGTTATTTATTTGTTTTATTGTACGTTGATCGTGTGTTTATTTAAGTTAGATTGATGTGAGTTGCAAATTGCATTTATTTTGAACATCTTGTTTCTTTATTGCAGAGGAAATTGATATCAAAGCTTATTATGCCACATCACTTTTTGGGAAGAAGCAGCAAAAACAATGACGTGCAGATACTCGCCATCTGGCAGCACCTGAATATTTAAAGCACTAGTCTTCCTGAAATCTGTGTGCCGTTTGCAGGTTGCAGGTACTATCCACACATGGTGGATTCAGGTTTTCATACTTTTGACTATGACAACAGTAGCCGGTGGTGCCACTAAGTTGCTTATTTGTAGAAAGAGCTACTGAAATTATATGGTTCTGCTGCTTTGCATTTTCTGCATGATTGTGGGTTTTCTGCATTTGTCACAAAATCTTTCATTGACTGCCCAATTCTCAGATTTTATAGCTCAAACAGATCAAACGTCACTAAAATGCAACATACAATGGGTTCTGCACAATAGCAGACCCTCCGAAATGTTTAATATGCAACCTTTAAATTGCTCATTACTGTACAAAGATATTAAACTGGTACTAACTAGATATAACATTTGCCCAGACAGAATCAACGGGTGTAAAATAACTAAATAGCAAAATAATAGATGCACGCAAAATGCCACATTATGCCACATCATTTGCCTTTTTCTTATCGCATAATTTAATAAACCATGACTCATAATTTGATAATTGTTATATATTTCCAGCGGCCCTGATTATTACACCTGAAATGGCAGCATAATAAATAGTAGCAAGCACTGTCTAAAAATAATTTATCAATACTTTTGCATGTAGTTGAACATTTACAGATTATACATTATTAGTTAGTTTGACCTTATTTTTTATTGTGTCATTTTAAGCAAACGTTCACTTTCCGCTCCAATGGCATCACTCCCTCCAGTGGGCATTGCCTGAGCTCATGCTTGAGGTCAGCTTTAGGGCAATGACAACCTAAAAATCCTGCTGGGGAGTGTCAGTGCCCATCCTGGGCAGCTGGCCCTTTAAGGGGCGGGGCCGACGGCTGTCAAAGGCGTCCTATGGCGGGGCTCGGAATTGTGTCCCTCCCGGGCTCCCGTGCGTTGCGCTGTCAACCAGACCCAAACAATCATGGCGCCGGCGGCAGCGTGATGGAGCCCGCGGTCCTGCCTGCCCTGCCCGCCCGGTGATGCCGCGGGAGCCCCGGAGGGGAGACCACGGGCGGCCCCGGCCATGAACGCGCACTTCGAGCGGGCGATCCGCGGCCTGAAGGCTCGCGAGCCGCCGGGGCCGCCCTTCCCGGAGCGGGCGAAGTGCAGATCGGTGCCCATGGAAGTGCAGCGGGGGCAGCCCGGAGGGCAGGCGCCGGCCACCGGGGAGGGGCTGCGGGGGCAGAAGGTGCCGGCTGCCGGGGAGCCACAGGGCCTACACCCTGGGGGTCAGACACCGGCCCCCGGGGGGGTGGTGCTGGGGAAGAAGATACCGGCCCCCGGGGAGGGGCAGAGTGCGGGCTCCGGGGGGCAGGCACCGAGGCTGGGGGAGGAAGACAGCGAGCATCTGCCCAGCGGGGACGGGACACCCCAGCGGAGCCCCGGAGCCCCCTCCACGCAGCCTGTCGGCACCCCTCTGTCCGAGAAGAGGAGGGGGCCCCGGGCCCCGCCACCGCACAGGAGGGGCCCCGGTCAGAGGAAGGAGGAGACCGCCCGGGGCTCGAGGCGAGGCAGGAGGACCGTCACCGTGGACAGCTCCAAAGCCAAGACCTCCCTGGAAGCGCTGAGAACCAGCATCAAGGATCTGTGCTGGAGGGAGGTAAGAGGCAAGACGCCGTCCCCCTGTGATCGTTTGCAACCCTACTGCATCCCTACAGTGAAAACTGAGCTTCCCTGGCACAGAGTGATCAGAGCCTGTCATCGATACATTCTGCTTGGCACAGCACAGTCTCACCACAGTCGGCGCCACACCTACCCGATGTCTGAGTCAGTTGAATGTGACCCGAACATGTAATTGCTGCCCCCTGGCTGATCCAGATCTGGGCTTGCAGATCCAATCCTTTGCCTGGCACACCACAGAGTAACCAGATCATGTCCTTGTTGCCAGTTGCCTGGCACACCACAGAGTAACCAGAGCCTGTCATTGTTGCCATTTGCCTGGCACACCACAGAGTAACCAGAGCCTGTCCTTGTTGCCAGTTGCCTGGCACACCACAGTGTGACCAGAGCCTGTCTTTGTTGCCAGTTGCCTGGCACAGCACAGGGTGACCAGAGACTGTCTTTGTTGCCAGTTGCCTGGCACACCACAGTGTTACCAGAGCCTGTCTTTGTTGCCAGTTGCCTGGCACAGCACAGGGTGACCAGAGACTGTCTTTGTTGCCAGTTGCCTGGCACACCACAGTGTGACAAGAGACTGTCCTTGTTGCCAGTTGCCTGGCACAGCACAGAGTAACCAGAGCCTGTCCTTGTTGCCAGTTGCCTGGCACACTACAGTGTAACCAGAGCCTGCTCTTGTTGCCAGTTGCCTGGCACACTACAGTGTAACCAGAGCCTGCTCTTGTTGCCAGTTGCCTGGCACACCACAGAGTAACCAGATCCTGTCCTTTTTGCCAGTTGCCTGGCACACCACAGATAACCAAATCCTGTCCTTGTTGCCATTTGCCTGGCACACCACAGTGTGACCAGAGCCTGTCCTTGTTGCCAGTTGCCTGGCACACCACAGTGTAACTAGAGCCTGTCCTTGTTGCCAGTTGCCTGGCACACCACAGTGTAACTAGAGCCTGTCCTTGTTGCCAGTTGCCTGGCACACCACAGTGTAGGAACGTACCTTGAAGGTGCCCCCCTGCAGGGTACATGAAGGGGCCCCCTCAGGGCTCAATCTAGAGCCCTCCAGCAGAAGTGTGGTGCTGACGGGGCCCCCTGGAGGGTAAGCCCCCCCTCCCGCACCACGGGGGCTGCAGGGGCCTGTGTTACGCCCCTGACCAGAGCCCGTCCCTGTTGCCAGCTGCCTGGCACACCACAGTGTGACCAGAGCCCGTCCTTGTTGCCAGTTGCCTGGCACACCACAGTGTAACTAGACCCTGTCCTTGTTGCAGTTGACTGGCACACCACAGTGTGACCAGAGACCGTCTTTGTTGCCAGTTGCCTGGCACACCACAGAGTAAACTGTCATCTTTACCTGCTGCTTGGCACAGGCTTGCCGGTGCAACCCCTATTCCTCTGCCTGAGTCACTTTAATGTCTCCCGAGCCTGTTATTGCTGCCCTGTGGCTGGTGTAGATCTGGCCTTCGGATACAATCCTCTGTTTGACCCACCACAGAGTGATCAGAGCATCTTATTGCTACCAACTTCTTGGTACAGCTTTGGGTGACTAGAGCCTGTCATTGCTAGCTACCCTCTGCCTGTCCCAGATCCAGGCTTGCGCATACCTCTGCCTGGCACACCACAGGGTGGTCAGAGCTCGCCATTGCTACCTCCCGCCTGGCACAGCACGGCCTCACCACAGCCGGTCATTGCTACCCTCTGTTTGGGCCAGTAGAGTGTAACTGGAGCTTGTCATTGCTAACCTCTTCCTGGTCCAGACCTGGGTTTTCAGATGACATCTGCCTGGCAGACGACCGGGTGACCAGATCCGGTCATTACTCCCTTCTGCCTGTTCAGATCTTAGCTTGAACATTACCACCCTCTGCCTGGCACAGCACAGAGTGGCAGAGCTTCTCACTTCTACTATTTACTTGGCACAACATAGTGTGACCAAACTTGTCATTAATCTGACCCAGATCAGAACTTGCATTTACTACTGTGCCCAGCAGAGTCATCCGGGCCTCTCATTGCTACCTTCTGCTTGTCACAACTCAGAGCAAACAGAGTATTTCATTGCTACTCCCTCCGCGTCCCAGATCTGGACTTGCATATACTACTTCGCCCAGCACAGGTTTTTATTAGGTTTTATTTCAGACACATCTGCCCAATTTTAAATATTCCAGAAAACCTAAATTACAGTATGATGGTGACGTTGATTTTCTTAGAAACTGTGAATACGTTTTTGTCACTCGCAGCTTGATAGAGGGCTACTTGGCCCTGTACCCAGCAAGTATTGCAAACTGGGGCAGAGAGCGTTATAATTATTATTTATTATTATTAATGACGTTTTGTAGAGCACGCGGCTACCCACATGGGTTTCCCAGCGCTAGGCCATCACAAGGTACAATATCAAAATGATGGGTTGGTTTACACAAACGGTCAGTTTTTCAGTTTTTTCCGAAAGATAGAGAGTGAGACAGGACCTCGGTGACTGTGGCATTGTATTCCTTAGTTTGGGTCCCAGGTTGGACAATGCATGGCCTATTGGACGTGTTCTTTCTGAACTAAACTGAAGCAAGGCTGACGTTGGTAGATCGTAATGAGCGATGTGGTAGTTAGTGTGATGCCAGGTGTCTGAGGCACTTAGGGACAATGTTTGATCGTAGTTTGTGCACATAGCACTGTGTTTTAAACTAACCTCCCAGAGGAAGTAATCAAGTGGCCCGTACTAGATCCTTTGATTTCGCCTCGTTACTGGGCCTCACCCACACAGTTGCATTTCTTTAATTATATCCAGCATTTTGGCATGTTACATTTGTGGCTTTCGTGGTGAAGGGGCTTGGGTTGCCGAACGTAGACTCGATCCTATGAATATTCATCGATGATCGAAGCCACTTTATTGTCTCTCAGATTGTATACACCTATTGAGATATTCTTTGATGCATTGTATCAATGGAAAAATTATCCCTGCCGACCATCATATGTGATCCTATCAGAAAAAGGGCTATATTATTGTAAGATTTGTATCTAAACCATCAAATAGTATAACATAAAGTCTGCATTTTTTTAACTTTTATAATTCATTTCTTGATTATGGAATGTTCATGCGATCAGAGGCAACTTTGCCATGAACTACTTTTTTTTTAACTTGTCGTGTAAATTTACAGACACCGTATATCATTGATTTTAATGATTTGTTTTAATACAATGAAATAATATTTTAGCTTTGTCTCTAGTTGTACGCCTGGCCTTCATAGTAATACATTAGCAATTTTCTCATTTAATGCTAAGTAAATAATTAGTTGCCTATGGATTTGTATGTACAGTTGTAGTTTCCCTGTCCTAATATCAGCAGCATGGGGTCCTGATTTATATCCTACTTTGTGCTGGGGGTGACAGGCAGCTGAGAATCTTTCTCAGCCATCTGAGCATTGCAAGGCAAGATACCTCTTCTTTGGTGATCTGGGTGTTCATTGAAAGCTTGCTATCTATCCATGTGCCCAGTTTCTTGACAGGTGGCATTGGAGTGGGGGACATCCCAAGGATCTTAGGGCACATATGGGGGGCCCCACAATTGGTGTTGGTTTCCTACCACCAATATTTCGGTCTTGCCACCGTTCAATTTGAGATGGTTAGTATTAACCCAGGGCTGCACTTTTGACATGCAGGTATTTAAGACATCTGCATTCTGGCTTTCCTGGGCTGTCCGAGAGACGACGATCTGGGTGTCGTCTGCCTATCTGAACAGTCATACCACAGCTTTCTATAATGTCATACAGAGGATGTACTTACACATTAAGGCGAAGGGCTAAGGGTCAATCCCTGCGGTACCTCACAGGATAATGAATAACTCTGTGAGTAATGCAGTTTTGTATGAACTTGAAAACAGCGGTGTTGCAGAAAGGACTTGAACCATTGCAAGGCGATGCCACACACACCTATGCCGTCTAATCTCTGCAGTTCAAGGTTATCACTCACTGTGTCAAAGGCGGTACATAGGTCCAATAAAGTCAGAGCAGCAGTATCAGCTCTTTCTAACTGTGCTTTAAGATTTCCTGTCATCCTAGTATGGCTGCCTCCATACTATGTCCAGCTCTAAAGCCTTATTGGGACTGGTGTAGAAGATCATTTGACTCAACAAACATTGTAAGCTGCTCATTTATGTATTTTTCCAAGATCTTGGTCATTATTGGAAGAGGGGAGATAGGTTTGTAGTTTATCTACTTGGCACAATCTAAGTTCGGCTTTTTCGTGTTCAAAAGTTTTTATTGGTGGTTTCCAAATAAGCAAGAAATAAAACATTACAGACATTAAAAACATAAATAGAGAGAAGCATATGGTTTTCTATAATGGTCTAACCATTGTCTGCTTCCATGCCTTGGGAATATACAGTTATGTTATGTTATGTTATGCAGGGGTTTTGTATAGCGTACGGCTACTCGGAAGAGTGTCCCGACGCTTTGGATTGCACACTAATCTCATAACACAACAGGGAAAATAAAAAACAGAGATAGAAGAAACCTAATAGAGACCGAAACTAAGAGGAGAAGAGCCAAGTTTTAAGCCCTTTCCGAAAGGCCAACAGATTAGGAATACTGCGCAGGAACACAGGCAGTTTATTCCATAACTGAGGCGCTAGTAGTTTAAAAGAGCGGCCTCCGATGCGGGCTCTCTTCACACGAGGAACCGCCACAAGAAACAAGGCTTCAGACCTGAGCGACCTGGCAGGCAAATAAAAGGCCAGCCTCTTCTGCAGGTATTTTGCTCCGGAGGCGTGCAAGGCTTTGTGCGCCAGAGTAAGAGTTTTAAAAATTATCCGCTTCCGGACAGGGAGCCAGTGCAGAGCCTCCAGAAGACCCGAGGCTCTGGCACGGCGAGATAGTCCAAAGATGGCCCGTGCTGCCGAATTCTGGACAACCTGTAACCGTTGGAGCAGATACTCTGGCAAGCCGAGATAGAGGACGTTGGAGTAGTCAATTCTCGAGCCTATAATCGCCTGCACCGTGATCTTCCTATGTTCCTCCGATAACAGGGGAAGGAACTTACGTAGCATCCGGAGTAGGCCAAAGCAGGTCCCAGTGAGCCCGATTACCTGAGAACGTAGTGTGAGGCCATTATCGATCTTAATCCCGAGGTTTTTAGCCACCTGGGACGAACTTGCTGGTGGGAACATGTTCTCAGGCCACCACACTTTCCAGTCCGGATCCGAACTGCACCCAAAGAAGAGGACCTCAGATTTATCCGAGTTGCACTTGAGGCTGTTATGATGGAACCATAGAAACACAGCCTCAAGGCAACCCTGGATCCTACCTCCATCGAAGTCCGCACCCTTCTCACAGGTGAAGAGGAGCTGGGTGTCATCGGCATAAGAAACGATCTGGGCCCCGAAAGACTCCGCCAATGCCGCCAGAGGGGTCATAAAGATGTTGAATAGAGTTGGACTCAGGACAGAGCCCTGAGGAACTCCGACCCCCAATGGCGACATCTCGGCGGAGCAAGCAGAAGCCCAGACCGTTTGTCGACGGCCTGCCAGGAAAGATCGAAACCACTGGAGCACCGTCCCTCGGAGACCAACCTCTGAGAGTCTTGCAAGGAGACCCTCATGAGGGACGGTGTCGAAGGCCGCCGACAGATCTAGCATCACCAGCATCGCTCTCCCGCCCGAATCCAGGACCTCCTTAATCGCCTCCGAGACTTCCAGGAGGGCTGTTTCGGTGCTAAGATTGGCGCGGAAACCCGACTGGGTAGGGTGCAGTAGGTTGTGGGACTCCAGGTAATCGGCAAGCACCTTATGGACGTGCTTTTCAATGACCTTCGCAAAAGCCGGCAGGAGCGAAATAGGTCTATAATTCGCCAACACCTCCGCATCCAGGCCAGGCTTTTTAAGCAGGGGAATGATCATGGCCTGCTTCCAGGCCCGGGGAACCACACCCTGTGCAAGAGAACAATTCAACAGGGGGTTCACGAGGGGATTAACGACAGCTGCCATTTTAGCCAAAAATTTTGCCGGACAGGCATCCCGAGGGGAACCTGATTTAAGCCCAGCCATCAGGTCAAATGAGGCGGTCAGCGAGAGAGGAGGGAAGGCTGCCAAGGCCACACCTGCGTTAAGTCGAGAAGCAGCGGTATTCTCCACCCGACCCGGTATCTCAGGCTCCAGCAAATGGAAGGAGTCCTGGATCCGCTGGATCTTAGAGGTGAAAAAGTCCGCAATCGCCCTGACCCAAGGCGCAGGAGGGGGAGTCTGGGTTGGAACTGCGCGCGACGTAGTAAACTCCCGCACAACGGCGAAAAGCTCCTTACAGGAATTAGAGGCAGCTTCAATTTTTCTCGCGAAATAAGCCTTCTTCTCCGCGAGGATGTTCCGATGGTAAGCTTTCGCCACAGACCTGTAGGCGAGTTTCGCCGTCGCATCGTAGTTTGCGCGCCAAGCTCTTTCCGCTACCTTGCATTGGCGCCGAGAGGCCGCCAATGCTTCCGTAAACCAAGGGGCAGAAGCACCTTTTTCAGGTTTGCGGAGGGGTCTCAGAGGAGCCAGATCATTAAGTCTCTCTGAGAACCAGGCCTGCAGTCGCTCCACATCCTCCTCTAAGTTCCCTGCTGACACGAAGGGGTGGTCCGCACAAGCCTGTGCCAGCAGTTCCGGAGTAATCCGGTGAAGTGCCCTGAATCCCACGGAAGACTGCCGGGGGGCACCGGAAGGCTTCCTAACTTCCGAGAAGTAAAATTTCACCAGCCTATGGTCGGACCAGAGAACCTGGCTAGGAGCCAGCATCTCTATAGGGGTCGTAGAGAAGGTCAGATCTAAAGTATGCCCCTTCTCATGGGTCGGTCCGATATGATATGGAACCAGGCCCAGAGGGGCTGTGACCTCCAACATTTCCCTTAGAGAGGCATTAAGATGCTGTTTTAGAAGTTCCCACACCAGTGAGTCCAGCGTACACAAAAACAAAGGAGGTAGCGTGTCTAGCTGAGAGCTTGATTTTCTGGTATTTAGAAACTGTATGAATGTCCCCAGGTCCAGAGGTGCAAATGTGTTAAGCAGAAATGGGGGGGGGGTGAGGGGGTTCAGGACTTATGGGGTGATTGATCCCCATTAGTAGTCTTCAGATGATTTCCTGAAGAGTTTCAGGTCACAATTTCTCTTGAACCATCCCAATAGCCGTCTGTGGTGGTGGTGGGGCAGGAAGGATCAGAGAATCTACTATCTTTTTCGCCATTCTAGAGCTATCAGCGGAGTCCGCAGAAGTAAAGGCAGCTTGAATATCGGCTCGTTTTTTACGGAAAAGAAGGTAAATTCATCGCATTGTAAGAAAGAGACGGGGGTATTCTTGGTGGGGTCAAATTGACTTTTTACCACTGAAAGAGTGTCTAGGACTGTTTTGAGCTTTAATAATTGTGTTTTAGAAAAAAGAGGCTTTAGAGCTACATCATTTTTTATGATAGCTCTTCAGCACTATTTTATTAGCTGTTTTGACACTTTCAGCATATGATTACTGCCAATTTCTTTCTAGGTCTTTACACTTTCTTGTATCTTCGCTCAGTGCTTCACTAAACCATGGTGCTGGTTGAAGTATTCGGTGATGTGTGACTTGGGTCAAAGGTAGTACGACATCAATAGAGGATCGGAGCCATTCATGAATTGTAGTCCAGTCTGCTTCTGCCAACGACTTATGGTTGCGTCACTAGTCTTTAGCCTACAGCCCAAGACCGACATATCAATTTTGGACTATTTCCTCAGTCTTATGGATGTGTCACGTTTTTGTTTACTGTGTGTGGATAAGGTATCAAAGGAGATTTGCAGTGCTAGGTGGTATGACCACACCATGGGAATTCGGGATTCAAGTCGATTGCTCTTTAAATGTGAAAATAGGCGGTCTAGCAATTGGCCTGCCCTATGTGTGGGCATACTGTTAACGAGCTTCACACCTAAGGTTCTGAGATCCTCTATCATAGCTGTGGCTATGTTACACTCATTGCTATAAAGTGAAGGTTGAGGTCCCCTACTATTGTGAAATTAGCACATTTCAGTATCTATGGCGACTAAGACATGGGTGTACCCATTACCCACTGGTTTCGGGGGGGCTATACATTAAGGCTCGGGTTGTTCTGTCGTGATTGGGAGAACAGAAAGTCCTCGTAGTCAGGGATCTCTTAGTTCACCATTTTGCAATGGTATAATGATTTACAAATGATCGCAATCTCCTTCCCCACCCTATCCTGTTGATCCAGTCCGATCATACTATATGCCAGAGGTCTTCAAACTTTTGGATGCTGAGACCCCCCTGTCAACATTTTCAGGTGTAAGGACCCCCTCCAGACAAACATTTCTAAACCTGTAAGCAGGGCTACTGAAATTATGAGGCAGGTGAGGACCAGAGTATACGACAGGCTTGATTAAATTGTGTGGGAAGAAAATGTAAATAATGTTATGTGATGCTGCGCATATTTTGGGTTAGCATTGCGTCATTATTTTGACATTGTTTACACACATAACAGTGAGGAAAGATTTCACCCCATCAGTACCAGTTTATAACCAAAATACTGCAATTAACATCAGAAAGATGTCTAGTCAACCTTTGTGAAGGGCCTCCCACTCCGCAGGAATACGTGCTGCTACATTAGAAGCTCACATGGCCCTGGCCGGGAGAAGCAGGGGTCCCTTAAAACCCTGGTGGTTTAGTGTAGAGTTAAACAGTTTACCCATGCCGCTTTCCTCTCACCCTCTCCCTTCCATCCCTCTCGCCTCTCCCAACCCCGGATTCCTCTCTCACTTTGAAGGCCATTTTCTTCCCCCCCCTTTTTACAACTTCTGAACTCTCCCCATTCAACCTCTCACTTCACCTTTAATCACCTCTTGCCATTCTGCCTTTTCACTGCCCTCATCTCCAACAGTCCCTCGCATTTATCTCATGGCCTCTCTGGCCCTATCACCTCCTGTGTCCCTCAGCACTTCTCATTCACATCAAGTCTCTCCATTCAAATGTTTGTCTATTTGTATCTTACACCTCTCCAATCCCCCCATTCATCTTTCACATCTCCCCTTTGTTTGTCCACACCTTTTTGAACCAACGTCCCTCTCCCCTGTAACCTTAGAACCAGTGCCTAATTTGAGCAGGTGGTTTCCGGTGAGCTGCACTGTCACCTAATTGGGCACACTGGCACTGACCGTCTTCCACATGGTGACTCTGTCTGTGTAATTTAGAGGTGAGCAGAACAGCTGTTTATTAATTCAATATACATTAAAAACGATGAATTCCTGACACCCATGCCATTCTTATAGCTTTTGGGGCTTGAAATAGTCTGAATAGTCAGTCACACTTGTACAAGTGTTATAGTTGGTAGTTGCATAGGTATTTTCATTGGCCGCGCAGGCAAGGCAATGGGTGGGTGGTTAAAGTTGCAGTGGCCTAGTATATTGCTTTGCCTTTTTGTAATAAAAAACAAATTTTGTAAAACTCCAACATTACCATTATAATCAAAATGTCGTTTTTTATATATGTTTAGTTTGTAAACTATAGAAATGATTTCATATTGTGTGTATTTGTTTGAGGTATACTTATTTCTGTCTTTTTGTATAGTTTTTTGTGGTAATTGTGAGACAATTGAGTGAAATTACAAGTACAAATTCACATTTTGTTAATCACTTACGTGAAATTGCACTTGTGAATTTGGATATTAGTGGACCCATTTAAATCTCTCATGCGGAAATACTTTTGGGAATCAGGTCTCCAATTTTCAGGGAATGTTTCTAACAGAGAAAGATAAAAATCTGATCATCCGTTATTTTTGTTTAACTGGCAGCTGTTCTTCTCGTTGGAGTTGTTTTTCATACTTCATGCTGGCTGTGACCATGAGCATTGTAACGTCCAAGGAACCATTTCTGACTGGTGGGAATAAAAGACCTGTGAAAAACGTGGGCGTGCCGGAGATAAAACTCCAGACACTGCCCAGCCGAGCCCCCAGGAGCGCGAGCTGCACTGCAGCAGCCCGGGCTGAGACACAGGAAGGGGGAGGAGGGAAGCTGAAGCCCTGTAGGCCAGGGCAGAAGTCTGACTGTGAATGCGCGACCCCCTTCACATCACTCCACGGCCCCCATGGGGGTCGCGCCCCACAGTTTGAAGACCCCTGCTATATGCTATGAGTAGGGCGGTAATTATGTCCAGAACCGAGGCTTCATCAAGCCATATTTCAGACAGAAAAAGAGTGTCCGTATTATGGTCAGTTAGGAAGTCAAAATTTTCTCTTTGGTGCTTTACCAGGGAGCGGAATTCAATACTAAAGAATTGGCATTGAGGTGGGTATATGTTGTGTATGCTAACCTTTGGTTTAGGTCCTGGCATCAACTCTTTAGCTTCATGGTGCCTATATGTTATGCAGGAAGTCACATCTCTTCTGGTTGGTACTTAGGTCAGTAGAGGAGAGACATGTAGCTGGCGTACTGGGACAGAGAACAAGTAGAGATGATGCTGAATATCCTAACCTGTCTGGGGCAGGAGGGCCATAGTTCCTATCTCCTGGTTCCATTCGGGCATGGACAGGTGTAGATGGGCTTGCCTCTGGCACTTCTTCTTCTATAGTAGCGCGCGCAGTTTGCGCGTCCGTTCCACGGACGTGCCTAAATGCACCTGGCAGGGGCGTGAGACAGTCTCCCTGATAGACTAGAGCGCTAATCGCTCTACATGAGGCAGACCTTCAAAATCCCCCTCCCCGATGTCAATTAGTACAGTAAAATCACGACGTGAGATCAGTCTTAAAAAGAATTTAAAAAAAATTATTTTGAACCGTTTTAATTTGATTTTCATTTGGACAATAAAACTAGCCCTTGAAAAAATTAGGTGCTCCTTGTTCCACCAACCAATTTAGATTCACAGTACAGTGAATTTGTGCAGGCTGTTGGCACTGAGTTGTATTCTTCCCACAGGACATGTCTGAAGTAAATACACAGTCAGTTGGTGTTCCTCTGGTACCATACCTAACCATACTAGTGAAAATAAATCTTATAAGGTGCTGGATCTTTCTGTCTGTCTGTCTGTTATATCTATACTCTCGCCCCATTCTATTGACTGTTTGGGTGTATCCTTTTGCCTTCAATCAAGTTTTTGAACCGCAATGAAAAAGGGACTATTATACCTCTCCCTTAGCATGCTGCTTGTTGTTCCTTCACGCCCCTTCTCTTGAATATGCGTATCTGGTCCTCAAAAATGGACCACGGATTTGTATAATAATTATTGGGCTGGTGCCCAACTGACATATGTGAAACACATATTGCCTCACAGGCTAATCTGTTGGCCCTCTGATGCTCCTTCCTTCAATCAATCAATCAATCAATCACTCAATCAACCAATCAGTCATTTGTAAAGCGCACTACATACCCGGGAGGGTCTCAGAGCGCTGGGGGGCGTTACTGATCGAACAGCCAGGTCTTGCGCATCCTCCTGAAGGTCAGCAGGTCTTGGCTCTGTCGTAGGCTCAGTGGGAGGGTGTTCCATGTCTTGGCGGCGAGGTGGGAGAAGGATCTCCCGCCGGTGGTTGTTCTTCGGATGCGCAGGACGGTGGCTAGTGAGAGGTCGGCGGAGCGTAGCTGGCTGTTGGGGATGTAGAAGGAGAGCCGTCTGTTGAGGTAGGATGGGCCGGTCTTGTGGAGTGCCTTGTGTGCGAGGATGAGGAGCTTGAAGGATATCCTCTTGCTGACGGGGAGCCAGTGCAGGTCCCTCAGATGGGGAGTGATGTGGCCGTGGTGTGGAACGTCGAGGATCAGTCGTGCCGAGATGTTTTGAATGCTTTGTAGTCGTTTGATGAGCTTGGTCGGGGCTCCCGCGTAGAGAGCGTTTCCGGAGTCGAGTCTGCTGCTGACGAGGGCCTGGGTGACTGTCTTTCTTGTGTCTGTCGGGATCCATCTGTAGATCTTGCGGAGCATGCGGAAGGTGTTGAAGCAGGAGGAGGGGACGGCCTTGACTTGCTTGGTCATTGAGAGCGTTGAGTCGAGGATGATTCCCAGGGTGCGTGCGTGGTCAGTGGGTGTCGGGGCTGCTCGCAGTGCCGTCGGCCACCAGGAGTCGTCCCAGGCTGAAGGGTTGGTGCGGAGGATGAGGACCCCCGTCTTGTCTGAGTACAGATTCAGGCGGCTGGTCTTCCGCTTCCGTTTCCTCTTTCCCTCTGTCTGTCCTGCCTGTATCCTGCCTATCCTGCCTATCCATTGAAAACAGCCCGCAGTGCGCTCTGCACTGTCAGTGTCACCCACTGCCTGGAACAATTCAGGAGCCCCTGAGTACCATCAAAAGAGTGGTTCAGTAAACTGCAACATTCACTCATCCAATGCTACTCTGATGGGCATACGACATTGGGTACTAAAGCGTGTCAGTACCACATCTACCTGATGGTACACTCATGAGTAATTGAGCCTCTCTCTGGCACTGTTTAGTGAGGCAAGAGCCTGCAAAAGCCATCCACTATATGGCATAGAACAGTGAAAATGACGGCCTGCTGATGGTGCTCACCGCCTGATGGAGTACAGTAAGGCACTACGTTTGTTAATTATACCAATTTCCACCTAGTCTTGTGCATTGAAGACCCGAGCCTTACCTTGACGTGGTTTGGCTCTCACAGCACAGTGCAAACTAGAGCATCTCAATACCTTTGGGATCAGAACCAGCCAATTCTGCCCTCTTCACGACACTATTCAACAAAGATGAGTGTGACCATGCCATCCGTTGCCCGCCGTAGTATAGTGATGACTTCACCTGTCATAGCTTCCAATGGGCAATGTGCAATAATATCCGCACTTGTCGGTATTGCCCTCTGCCTGGAATAGCACAGTGAGGTCTGAACTTTCAGATGAGATCTCTCATCCAGCGCAAAACTGTGCAAAACCATCCTCGATGTACGGAAGACTTTTCCATTGACTGAGTATGACCATCATTGTGAGATTCAACACCTTTCCTGTGCCTCGTCAAGAACTTCTCCCACAGCTGAATTATTCTTTATGTCCCACCGAGAGGGCTTAGAGGTAGCTCCTAGCTGCATAATGTACTTTAAGAGAATACAAAATAAAAACCATTCGTGTGTAATGTACAGGTCAAATCTTTCCCTATATCAAGATACAAGCACAGCTTTTTGAAATCAAATAAAAATAGAACATTTGGAGGACACACCCATTCTCCTTTCCCATCATCATGTTGCTTCTCTGGCAGGAACAGTGCAGCAGTTCGTAGACCATGGTCATAAATGGTGTCCTTGCCCTTTTCACCTGCTCTTGAGCCGGTCAAATAAACAAGCTTGTGCATGTCAAGAAGGGAGAAGGAGTCTAGAGGACACTTGCCATCCGATCCAGATTAAATTAAAATGGAGGCAAATATATTTTTTTAGGTGGTCGGACTACCAAACGAGGGGCATTCTGAAGTCCTCTATCGCCTTCCAGATTTTTATTTTCTGTCCAGGTTCTAGTAGAGGCCTGTCTTGTTTATTGGAGCTTGACTTGCTAGAGATTCTCAACTTTTAATGTTACTTTTAGCCCATGTTTTTCTGCTAGTCATGCAGCTTCTTATTCTAGGCACTGCTAAACCCGTCACCACAATCCTGATGTGTGTCTGTAAACACTAAAAACTTTTAGCCCAACATCGGGTTTCATCTCAAATCTGTGCAGCACTGTATTTGGATTGGTTGGTTTAGCAGAGGAACGGCTCGGAGAAATAGACTTTTAGTTTATTTATCAGTACATTTCGAAACGTGTTCCAGAGGCAGCAAATTGCAATGGTGATGTTGCAAAGATGCTTCATTAGAAAAGATCACCTTCTCTTCCACATTTGAAGCATTTTCACATTTGTGCCCGACCGGTCCCGGACAGCGCATAGAAGCCCTCCTGAGCAAGGGTTTCGTGCAGGAGTGGCGCGCTAATGACTTCAGCTGACAGATTGCTGGCCTAACCCTTCTTTAACCGGCTTAGAAGTGATCCGCATCTTGGGCGTCGTCAGCTTTGATGGCAGCTGAGGCGGCATCTGCTGTCTAATCAATAGGGCATGGAGCCGCCTGCTTAAGCATTATAAGTTACTCGGGGACTTGGCAGAATGAGGAGAGAGGGCGAGAGAGACGGCTCATGAGGACATGTACAATAGAACTTGATTGCAGTGATTGTTTGCGGCTAGCCGTGCATCCTGCGACTGACAAACACACTTTAAACCTTTTTATGTCAGAGCAGGAAAGAAGATTTCAGATTGTCTTTCGACTCCATTACTGAGAAACTCTTGAGTGCTTTTGGATGGAGGGCTTTTTATATGGCTTTTTTCTTTTCCGCTTCTTAGTAGACATTTCTGTCCATCTACACTCTGTATTGATTGTTCACATTGATGCCTCTCACATTAACTGTTGTGTTACCAAAGACAAGGATGCTCTGCAAATGAAGGCGAATGCCTCTGCTTATCAAAAGTCTTTAAATCCGAGCACAAAACATGTATGCAAAGAGGCAGACGATAGAGTGAAGTGTTGAACAGGAGCGGGTGTGAGGTGAGGGGGTGCATGGGTCTGCCCATGATCACTGGGGTGGCACCCAGGTAGCAGGTGGTGGTAGAGCGGAACAGGGTACAAAACTACAAAAAAAGACCTGGGAATGGCAGAAGAGAACGGATTACACTGGCCAAACTACAGAAGGGGGTATGTATACCTACGAGGGAGGTTTGGCCATACCAGATCTCCAAAAGTATTATTGGGCCTCGCATCTAATAAATGATTGGGTATTTGCAGATAGGAATGACTCAGCATACAGGGTGGATCACTGGGCTATGGGGACCACCGGCTACTGGGGGGCGTTGTATGGCCGAGTGAGAAAGGGAGACATGCCCAGCATACTCAGGTTTTGTTGACGGTGTGTTCAAGGGCCAATAGGTTTTTGGGTTGAACCAACCGGCTAACAGAAAAGACTCCTCTGTGGAGCAGTGAACTGCTCAGGGGAGTAGGTAGACTGCATGGCTTTTCAAAATGGAAATGAATAGATATTGTACGCCTTGGAGATGTGTGAAAAAGACAGGCTATGCTTTAGTTTTCGGAGTTGCTGAATGAATATCAATTGGCGCCCACAGAACACAGCAGATACCTGCAAAGACGGGGATCAGATCCCTGAATACAGTCCGCTGGAGGATAGGTCACTATTGGACCCCCATTCCGGAGAAGGGTCTGTCATGCACATACCGTAAGATAGTAAACCATTCCCCAGACATACTTGTAAAGCTGCGGGAGGTGTAGGAATCTGAAGTTGGCTTGTTAGAAGACGATGATTGGGCGGAGGCAGTGCAGACTCCTAGGAAGGTGGCAATTCGGGCAGGGTTTAGACTGGTCCAGTAGCCAATTCCGCATAGGTCATATTATACTAGCACACTCATGTTCAAACTGGGACGTATACTAACAGAGGAATGCCAAAGGGGTGCACTCGGAGGGGTACGTTCTTTAATATCCTGTGGGAATGCCCAATAATACAGAAATATTAGAAGAAGGTAACTCCGATTATGTCAGAAGTGATGGAACAGGAAGTCCCCCTGGACGCCAGGTGGCACGTGCTATGCGTCTTTGGGGAACAGAATTGGCCCAAGTATCATAGGATATGGCTTCAGGTGGCTAAGAGTAATATTGCAGGGACATGGGGGGCAATTTAACCACTGAGAGTGTCACAATGGAAGAAAGACATGGACTGGTGCTGTGCAGCAGAAAAGAAAATCTATGCGAGCTGGGGCTGCCCAATAAAATGGGAGAAAGTTTGGAGGCGATGGGACGTTTTTAGGTGGTATGGGGGGTTATCTGGTAGATAGGAGGGGAGGCAGTGGCGGGTGGCTGGTAACATCCAGGAAGAATCCAAAGGTGTTATGATTATTCTTACATGTATATAAGCCGCAAATTGTGACCATTCATGAGAAACTTGTATTATAACCTGTGTACATGCAATGTATATGGACATAGACACGTGTTTAATAAAAAGAAGTTTAAAAAGAAAAAAAGTCCTGGGAGTGATATATACAGCTAGAAGGGATGGAGGGACTGTGGGCATGGATCTTACTTACTCACTGTCCTTGCAGGGCAGTCTTAGCTTATCAATATGTTCTTTGGATATCCAGCCGTTAACCCACACTTTGGATGCTGCTGGATAATTAGAGAGAGCTTCTACAAGGAGGTCTTGCTATTGTTGAGGACCCCCATTACATTAACATAGATTGACTAGTGCCTCATGCCTTTGTGAGGTCTTCTGCCCTGATTGATGACTGCAATTAGCAGGAATTATTGAACCAGTTTTGATATTGTTTGTTCTGTTGAGATTTGATGACGAGTTTGGAAATTGATGCCGCAGATTGTTTCATTGCTAGCACTGAAGGCTATCAATCGATTTATTCTTCTACAGAAGCGTTATGGAAATTAGTTTTAACCATAAGGCAATCATTTGCATAATAGTGGCCGTTCGCTGGTATTCTGTGGGCATTCTTGCCAACATTCTAGTATTCTGAACCATATTGTGGGCATGTTGGCGACATTCTGGAGGCTCACTCTGGGCGAATTGAGACCATTCTTGATAAGACTGGTTATCGCTGGCATAGCAGTGGTCCATCCTCCCCCCCCCCCCCTACCTGAAGCAGCTTGCACCGCCTCCCTGCAGCAGCTTGCACCGCCTCCCTGCAGCAGCTTGCACCGCCTCCCTGCAGCAGCTTGCCCCGCCTCCCTGCAGCTGCTTGCCCCGCCTCCCTGCAGCAGCTTGCCTCGCCTCCCTGCAGCAGCTTGCCCTGCCTCCTTACAGCAGCTTGCCCCGCCTCCCTGCAGCTGCTTGCCCCGCCTCCCTGCAGCAGCTTGCCCCGCCTCCCTGCAGCAGCTTGCCCCGCCTCCCTGCAGCAGCTTGCACCGCCTCCCTGCAGCTGCTTCCACCGCCTCCCTGCAGCTGCTTGCACCGCCTCCCTGCAGCTGCTTGCACCGCCTCCCTGCAGCTGCTTGCACCGCCTCCCTGCAGCAGCCTCCCTGCTGCAGCTTGCACCACCTCCCTGCAGCAGCTTGCACCACCTCCCTTCAGCAGCTTGCACCACCTCCCTGCAGCAGCTTGCCCCACCTCCTTACAGCAGCTTGCACCGCCTCCCTGCAGCAGCTTGCACCGCCTCCCTGCAGCAGCTTGCGCTGCCTCCCTGCAGCTGCTTGCACCGCCTCCCTGCAGCTGCTTGCGCCGCCTCCCTGCAGCAACTTGCGCCGCCTCCCTGCAGCAGCTTGCACCGCTTCCCTGCAGCAGCTTGCCCCACCTCCTTACAGCAGCTTGCACCGCCTCCCTGCAGCTGCTTGCACCGCCTCCCTGCAGCAGCTTGCACCGCCTCCCTGCAGCAGCTTGCACCGCCTCCCTGCAGCTGCTTGCACCGCCTCCCTGCAGCTGCTTGCACCGCCTCCCTGCAGCTGCTTGCACCGCCTCCCTGCAGCTGCTTGCACCGCCTCCCTGCAGCTGCTTGCACCGCCTCCCTGCAGCTGCTTGCACCGCCTCCCTGCAGCTGCTTGCACCGCCTCCCTGCAGCAGCTTGCACCGCCTCCTTACAGCAGCTTGCACCGCCTCCCTGCAGCAGCTTGCACCGCCTCCCAGCAGCAGCTTGCCCCACCTCCTTACAGCAGCTTGCACCGCCTCCCTGCAGCAGCTTGCGCTGCCTCCCTGCAGCTGCTTGCACCGCCTCCCTGCAGCTGCTTGCGCCGCCTCCCTGCAGCAACTTGCGCCGCCTCCCTGCAGCAGCTTGCACCGCTTCCCTGCAGCAGCTTGCCCCACCTCCTTACAGCAGCTTGCGCCGCCTCCCTGCAGCTGCTTGCACCGCCTCCTTGCAGCAGCTTGCACCGCCTCCCTGCAGCTGCTTGCACCGCCTCCTTGCAGCAGCTTGCACTGCCTCCCTGCAGCAGCTTGCACCGCCTCCCTGCAGCTGCTTGCACCGCCTCCCTGCAGCTGCTTGCACCGCCTCCCTGCAGCTGCTTGCACCGCCTCCCTGCAGCTGCTTGCACCGCCTCCCTGCAGCTGCTTGCACCGCCTCCCTGCAGCTGCTTGCACCGCCTCCCTGCAGCTATTTGCACCGCCTCCCTGCAGCTGCTTGCACCGCCTCCCTGCAGCAGCTTGCACCGCCTCCTTACAGCAGCTTGCCCCGCCTCCCTGCAGCAGCTTGCCCCGCCTCCCTGCAGCTGCTTGCCCCGCCTCCCTGCAGCTGCTTGCACCGCCTCCCTGCAGCTATTTGCCCCGCCTCCCTGCAGCTGCTTGCACCGCCTCCCTGCAGCAGCTTGCACCGCCTCCTTACAGCAGCTTGCACCGCCTCCCTGCAGCAGCTTGCACCGCCTCCCAGCAGCAGCTTGTACCGCCTCCCTGCAGCAGCTTGCACCGCCTCCCTGCAGCTGCTTGCACCGCCTCCCTGCAGCAGCTTGCACCGCCTCCTTACAGCAGCTTGCACCGCCTCCCTGCAGCAGCTTGCACCGCCTCCCAGCAGCAGCTTGTACCGCCTCCCTGCAGCAGCTTGCACCGCCTCCCTGCAGCAGCTTGCACCGCCTCCCTGCAGCAGCTTGCACATCAGCATCTTCTGCATGTTTTTCAAGGCGGAGATAACACCCGCAAAGCTGCAGAGGTTACAGGCACTGGAATGAACTTGTCATAGATGCGCACTGTGAATAGTAGTGTGCATTATTTAGTTATCTGCAGTACGTCTCTTAACCACGAAACTCTCAGCTCTCTCCCAGCCTGAAAGCAGCCGCTTTAAGGATTAAAAAAAACAGATTCCACAGCCCTTCAGCTATACCTCATCTCATTTAAATTGCTGCCAATTTTCTGCCTGGCAGCACTTGGAAGTAATTCACGGCTGCATGGCCTTGTTTTTCTTCAGCGCTTCGGTAAATCTGCAGCGTGCTTTCAATCCATGTCTTCCCCTTGAGCTGCCTCTCTCTCTACGCACTAGGCAAGACACTCGAGAAAATATGTTTATTTTGGTTTTATTTAAAAAACATAATCTAATTACAATACGAACAAGAAGGCAGTTGTAATATGTACTCGTGAAGTGAGGGACAATGATGGTGGTGACTGTGGAGCTGGAGACGCGGTGTGATCCGGGGTACACTGAGGATGCACCATTCAACATCCATTAGGTTCATGGTGATGTGACGTGAGCAGGAATTGAGAGAACCTAAACTAACAACACATCTAGTCTCCATGTATCTTTTCATATATGTCACTCATTCACTGGTAGTGTCCTCAGACTCGCTACATGCACAACAAGACCAATGTCGGGCAAGCACAGTGTGTAGCAGTGGACCTCCGTTGGATCCCACAGTGCCGGCCAGGTCACTGAGGAGTTGCTTCTTTGTTGTCTTCAAAGGTAGCCAATGACTGCTTCGCAATCACCAAGAGGTTTAAATACACATTAGTCTTCTAGCTCAGCTTTGTTGATCAAGAGTGGAGTACTACTACTACTACTACTACTAGTGGAGTAGTGTGGCAAACTGGTTAGAGGCGGCAGACCCGAGAGCAGAGGACGGCCCGGGACCAGGGTTCGATTCCCGACGCGGCAGGTTTCTGGACCAGGGTCAGCGGACTCGATAATTCTCTCGCCTCGGTGCCCACTCTGATCAGCGATCACACTCGGCAACTCTGGGCACTAGCTTGCCTCATATTCACTAACGGCCCCACCAGACCGCCGGGGATGCCTGGTCTCACCCTGGAGATACCCATTAAGGGACCATCTCTCAGGGAAGCCAGGAAGGGTTTCGCAGCGGTCGAAGCGCGGAGGTACCCCTTCGGGAGTGATTCCAGCGCTATATAAGCACATAATTAAAGAGCGAGGCTGTATGCGTTGTTGATGCTGAACACGCCAGCATTGCACAAACAGCTTGTCCGGTTCTTGAATGCCACCATGAAGATAACAAAGTTACCTTCGTCACATGTAATAATCTTTATTGATTGGTTTAAAAAAAACAATTTACAATTTAAAACATGACAAAAATTGAGTAATAGAGATGACTGTCATAAGAGATTAAAACAATTTATTTAAAATGACTTAAAATTCGGGGGGCCAATAAGATCTGATAATATTCTAAAACCGTACATAACTCTGGATTTCTTATAGTCTCTAATTTGGGTGTTGGGTCTGTTAAATCTGCCGTTCTACTATGGTGGGGAGAATTTGGATGGGAGTGTGGCTTCAAAGAGTTTTAACACTTTGTGGACAAATTTCAAAAGTCCAATGTTTAACTTGGTGTTATCAGGGTTGAGAGCGGCCATTATTGCTTGGCGACAAGATCGTACGCCCAACATAATACATTGTCCTCGCAATAGAGACCGTCTGGCTGTGAGCAGTGCAGGGCATGCACAGACGATATGTTCCATTGTTTCTGAATGGTAGCCACACAATCTCCATTCCGTGCTACTACCCCGCCAGTGCCATTCCGGTAGGTTCTTCAAAAAAGGCCATTCTCCCATCCTCAAGGCCATAAACTTGCATTTCCAATAAAGTGCGCATGTGCTTGACAGGTAGAGCGGTTGAACACCCACTTTAAAATTGGCGATTACAGCCCAGGCGTGTCTCCTCTTTGAGAGTATCGCCCTGTCCGAATGAAAGGACCACAATCTAACAGTTTTTTTGATGGCGGACTTTAGCACCGGGAGAGAGAGATTTATATCCCAGAGCTCATTTGCACCTAGTAACTCTAGGCTGTAATCCAGGAGTTGCCGATGCTTGTGGCTGGTCTGATTTTTCTGTATTTCCTGCAGAGCCGGGCCTCCAAGGAACCCTCCCGGGTGTGGCGCAATTTATGACACAGTTTAATGAATGCACCTGCCTCCACTCCATTGTGATCTTGGAGTCCCAATTCAAGTCTCATTTGAGCTGGCGAGGCAGATTTTGGCAACCGAAAGGCTCTTCTAAAGATTTTTGTTGTTAGTTTGTTTAATAATATACTGGTTGTACCCTTGGTGATCTCATGGCCGTACGTCAGGGAGTTGATTACTTTGGCTTTCATTACTTTCAGCATGGGGTTTAGGCTAGGACCTAGAAGCTGTTTTGACAATTTTGCAGCGGCCACCTCTAACGACAGAGCTTTAATTTTTAATGCTTCTTTGTGCGTGATAAAGGAGCCTCTTGAATCCAGAAAGATGCCCAGGTATTTATAACTGGGGGTGACTCTAGCTTTATTTTGTTAAAGTACCACCTTTCTGTTGACCTTTTTTGCTTCCCAAAAGAAATAGTTTTAGTTTTTGACAAGTTAAGCTCCAGATGGTTTCTTGTCGTGTAGGGTAGCAATTCATCCAGTAACCTCTGGAGACCCACTTTTGTGTGGCTTAGCAGCACCAGATCGGCATAAAGCAAGTTGGTGATGCGAGTCCCGTCAAGTTGAGGAGGATGGCAGTTTACACTGTCGAGAGCTGGAGAGAGGTCGGATATAAACAAATTGAAAAGGAGTGGGGCCAATACGCACCCTTGTTTGATGCCAGTTTCAGTTCGGATCTTCCTGGAAATGTGGCAGCCTTCGCCCAGCTTGATTCTGATCCATGTTTCCGTGTGGAGTTGAATTATTGCCTGAAGAAGAGGCTGTGGTATGCCCCACGATTTTAGTTTCTGCCATAGCAAACCCCTGGGCACACGATCGAAGGCTGCTTTGAAATCCACAAAGCAGCAGTGCAGATGGATATGTTGGCATGTCGCTTTGTCCATCAAGACGGTTAGCGTTAGCAAATTGGTTGTGGTACCGGTGTTGGCCACAAAGCCCGTCTGGTTAAAAGGAAGGCGCGAGGTTGTTTCGGCCCAAACCTGTAGCTCCTCTAGTAGAATATTTGCAAAGTACTTAGACTCCATGTCGAGAAGTGCTACCATTCAGTAATTTTTTGGCTCATTTCTCTTCCCGCCTTTGTAGATTGGGTGGATGACTGCACCTCGCCAAGATTCTGGGACCGTGTTGTTTAGACTACAGTAAAGAAATAAAGGAGTCAAGTATTCTGACGATAGCTGATGTCAGATTTGAGCATAGCTTGAGGGAGGCCATTCGGGCCTGGGGCTCCTTCGGCTCTGGCTTTCCTTATGAAGCTTGAGATGTTATTTTATAAGGCATCCAGTGGCACCGTTGGTTCTGGTGAGGTATCATTCCATTTCGTTGACTCCTTGTGTGTCAGATCTTCAAGTAGAGTGTTTACAGGCCGAGCCTGCCTCGAGCTCTCCAGTCCCGAAAGAAGGCTCAAGGGGGTGACAGGGCTGGCGGAATCGGTGCAAGCTTAGTTTTTGTTGGCGTCTCTGAAGTGAAGAGATAGAAACTTACTCCAGACTGCTTCGCTAATGTTTGCATTACCGTATCCACTTGTAGTTTGGTTACTCCTATTTACAAGAGACCAAAATTGTTTTGGTTTTGAATTTTTAATTTCATGGAAAAGCTTCAGCCAGAATTGTTCCGAGGCCGCTAGTTTTTCCTTTTGTGTGGCGATTCTAAAGGCTGCTTGAGCTTGCTTGTAGTTATTGAAATAGATTTTATTGCCGGGGATCTTTCTTGATTGACGGAGTGCTCGGTTTCTCTCGGTTCTTAATTTCCTTGTGGCTTTTGAGATGTAAAATTGAGAAGAATGGTTTCTCGGGCCCCTCCTTGTAGGAAGTTCGTTGAAAAGGAGATTTGTAAGAGAGGTCCAGCCACTAACAACATGAGTATTTGGCTCTTGAGAATGATGTAATAAGGCTTTGCATTTTTCCGTCAAGGATAGGGCCTTGGAATCTGACCACTTTATCCGCTTTAGGTCCTCTGTGTGACTGCCTGAATGGGTGTGGGCCAGTTCTTGATGGTGTGGGTAGCCAGTGGAAAGTGTCACATAAGATCCTCTGCCAACAGAACCCTTTCCTAAGCCATATTAAGTTATGGAAGAGATACATTGACTATGTATTAGTGATCTGAGAAGGAGAAAAGGCGGATGCCATCAGTTTTCTCTCCTGGCTTGATGCACAAGACCCTTTTCTTAAATTTACCAAGACTATGAGCAGAACAAATTTAGTCTTCTTAGATCTTAACATTGCAGCAAACTAAGGTTTCTGGAAGACTACAGCCCATGAAAAGCCTGCTGCGGAGAACTGCCACCTCTGATATTACAGTTTTCATCCAAGGCACCTGAAAGAGAACCTCCCTTTTAGACACTTTTTAAGGATTAGGAGAAACTGCACAGATGTGGCGAATACAAGGCACAGGCAAACCGCCCAGCTCACAAACTTGAAACCCAAGACTATTCCTAGAAGTTGATATCTGGCGCAAAAAGACGGGCATAAAATAATAACCTGGATGCCCTCCTGGAACCCCTACCCCAGAGAGACAAAGATGAGAGAACAATATGTATTACCACCTTCAACATTGCTTCCAATCTAGTAACAACGATCATCCAGAAGCACTGGGGCATATTGAATAGTGGATCTTTATGCATTTCACGTCCCATGTTCTCTCATAGACGGAAAAGAGTCTAAAAGACATTTGATACACACACACACGTAGAACACAAGACACTACTTCTAACACACAGGGCTACTACCCATGTGGCACCTGCAGTGTCTGCCTCCTAACCAAACCAACCAAAACAATGTCTTTCAACAATCAGATGATTTGGCTAATAAGAAACTTTACAAATTGTAACAACCAACGGGTAGTATACCTTATAACCTGCCCCTGCTACTTACATTGTGTGGAGATGACAACCAGGAAGGTTAAGAGCAGAATATGCAAACACCGCAGTAATTTACGGTGTGGTCGCACAACCACAAAAATGTCATTGCACTATTTAGAAATGAAACATACTGCACGTGATTTTTAATGGGTTTTCCTTGAACTCATTAGAGACCCTCTAAATTCTGAACAGTGACTTCTTGAACGAGAACTATGCTGGGTGTTCAAATTGAAAACCCATATCAAAGGTCTGAATAACAACATCCCGTAGGGCCATTTCATTCAGCAATAACCACCCTACTGGCCATTCCCAAGAGTGGGATAAGATATCCATCTGATGACCACTGATCCATGTATCATTCTTTTTTCTACCAAACATCTGATAGCATTGATTATGCTCACCCTCCACAATCTTCACTTGATAACACAATAATAAAAGACTGCAAGAAAACCGGCCAATCATTTTCCCCTCTCTATCCCTATCATTTTCTCATAAAATGAACGAGAATGTATATAATATGTAGACTTCTCAATAAAACAATATATACATTTGTGATGTATATTTCTCTTTTTTCATCTGTTTGAAAAAGATATTTTAGACCTTTAAAGTACAAATCTTCTTTCTAATGGGCAAATTATATTCAGCCAGCTATCTTCAGACTCCTGGCTTTTAAACCACAGAAATGGAACCGGAAGCTGGTTCAGTCTCAGACCACCATTTTGGAGAGGGTCCACGGTCTAGCCTTTTTCAGAGGAGCATGGATGCAATGTCCACGAGACGCCGAATTGCACTTAACCCGTTTACCGCGGCGATAATTTTGCTGCAGTGCGGGGCGTTCCATTATGTGGGCGGGGCCGCAGAGGCCAACGTATGTGCGCAGTACTACCAAGGTAGTGCTCACGACAGCCGTTGGCCGACTGGCGCACTGAAAGGTTTAACACTCTGCTGTGAACCGCCTCGTCATTATGCGGTTCCCAGATGGTTCTATTGAAATAGGTGCATACAGCAGAGTTGTCGCTTTGATTAGGTAATAGTGACCCTCACCGCACCGAATGGCTTTTGTCAGCCACAATGCGATTCTGGCAACAGACAGTCTGTGTTTGCAAAACATTACAAGCTTACTGTTCAAGTCCTCATCTCGTACCACAGCCCCCACCCCTTTCTGTATTCATAGAGTTTGACAAGCGGCAACCCTCTTTCCTCCCACCCCCGGAGAAACTATGAATCAATGCTATACCTTTTTAGGTCGAGCCTGGAATAAGCATCCGAAGGATGCGTCCAGGCGGAGACTTATAGCTGCCTGACTCGGGGGAATGAGGGACAAGAAAGTGTTACGAGCTTTTGCTGCCAGATTTGGGTGCGCGAACGCGCACGTTCCGTCCCGCGCCGTGCACATGCGCGCGCATATACACAGACAGACAGACACTCGCTCACACACACCCCCACCCCCCCCCCACAGTCACACACACACGCATACACACAGACTCCAAGACACATACACGCACGCACGCACGCTCACACACATACACAGCCCCCCGCCGCCGCACGCGCGCGCACACACATGCCCCCCGCCCTCGCAGCTCAGCAACAAGGCGAAGCCCCACTCACCGGCTTCCTTGGTGCGGCGGCGGCTCTCCTCTCATCGGCAGCTGCAGGGCACGGCAGCAGGACTCTTCCTCCCTCCTTCGGCACCGGGGCGCAGGGTAGGCTCCTGCCTGCTCCGGTGCTCCAAACAGCCGCGGCTCTTCCATGGGAGGCGGGGTAGGCTCCCGCCCTCCTACTTCCTGTTTCCGGTTGTCCCGCCCGGCCTGCCTGACTTCCTGGTCGCAGGCCGGCGGCGCGAGCTCTGGACGGACTGCAGCACGCGCTCTCGCGAAGATTTCCCTGCCCTCGCGGTTGTTGTAAGGTAAGAGAAAACTGCAATCCGAGTGCTCGGACTTTCTCTTTAAGGCCTGCTAAACGAAGTGTCTTGCCTTTGCCGGTTGAGCTGTGAGTTCCCCGGGAGGCAGGACACCGGATCCAGCCTTCGTCGAATTTGGATGATGCAAGTGGAGCTTTGCTGTGTGCAGTTCAAGTAGAATCCAGTCCGTGTTTTGTAGCTCACTTTCATTCATCCAGGACAGCAGAAGCCGGTTAAACAGTTCTTCGATCTAGCTATGGGGGCGGGTTGCGAGAATACTATTTATTTTTTAAATGAAGCCTGAGGGAGTATACTCTTATAAAAAACATCAGGGACACCTATTTTAATATAGAAAACTGTAAATATCTATTTTATTTGTGTCTCCATAAGACATTATCCAACAGTCGTCGAGACGTTCCACAGCCAAACCGTTTTTTGCAAGTTGTCGCTTCCTCAGGCTTAAGTAGGAAAGTTGGCGTATGAAAATTTCCAGCTAAGTTCACAATAAAAAATTGAAATATGAAAATGTGTAGGCAAACAAACACCACTGGTAGCAAAAAAACAATCGTGAACTATTTTAGTAAATCTACAACACCTAAAGATCGTTATTTTAATTCCTCCACACGTTTGTGATTTTTAAATCTCTTTGCTAAAATATTTATTTCTCATCACGGACATCTGCTTTCGTGTGGAAAGAATTCTGAGTGATGTAGTCTTGTTGAGCTCCCGTTAAATGAATGAGATAGCAATGATATGTAGGTAAAAGTTCTAGACTGAGTGAGGCAAACACCTAGGGAATTTTGGTGGTGTGGTGGTGGGTGGAGGGAGGGAGCGTGGGGGAGCTCAGGCATGCGATTTGAATTACCAGAAAGTTGCAGGTTTTCATGCAGGTGCAAATAACTTCACTGTGACAAGTTGGTATAAAACTCCATGGCGATAAAACTAAATAACATCAGGATTTCAAAATGGGATAACTTCATGGTTGCGGTCTGATTAACTCGAAGGTCGCTTACTTGGTTTATCCTGTGCTCAAAGGTTCATATGGTGGCAGGATGGAATAATCTCTTTCTTGCAGTTGTAAAGAGTATTACAGTCACAGATGTAGATAACCGAAGGCCGACAGGTTCAACTAGCCCAGAGCTCTGTCTGCGAAAATCCTCAGTGTCAATATTACCTCAGAGCCATAAGAGTGCTTAAGGTCAAGGAATGTAAATTACCTCTTCTTTGTGTTGTGCTTAAAGTACTTGCACATCCCGGTTTTGTCAGTGTTGCAAGTAGCACTCATTAGAATTAAATTGGACTGGTGGTGTTGTCGGAAGGTTGTACGGCTCAGCTTACTGACTACAGACACCTGCAGAAGGTACATCATTCAGAGGGCTATCTCATTAACTGCCCCTTGGCTATCATGTCGAATAGAAGACCATTCGTTCATATCGTAATATATATTATCATCTTTTACATATTTAGTGAGTTTCAATTTTTGCTTCTAATTTTAATTATATCAAAATGTGGTCAGTTCAAGCACACATCGGATTAAAAACGAGGAGATGCTGTGTCACTGAAGATCACAAAAGCCGAATGCTTCACTTGGCTCCCTAATGCTTCTAAGCACTGTTCTGTTTTTGTGAAATACATTGTCTGGAAGGACGTTGTCTTTCTTTGAGGCACATCTTAAAACGGGGAGATAAAAGGACCAGAGTTAAATGTAAGGTTATCTAAGGTCTCTTTGCCACACTGCAGTGGCCAACCCCTGGCAGAAAGAGCACTGAGACAAGCAGGATCTTAGAGATAACATGTTTTTTCAGAACTGGGGCAGAGAGGCCCCAGGCATTGCTAACCCCACAGTGTTCGTGTCCCTGGCCTGTTCACGCCTTATAAGCTGTGAGGGTTTTCATTGTGACCTATGGAGCCACATTGTCCCTATACTTCGACTGATGTGTATCTAGAGCATTCATCCCTGATGAAGGTGTAAAAACTCAAAAATGGCCAACATGCCTTAGTCGTCCAAGTCGTGTTTTTGTGCAGCTTACATTAGAAAGTGCTATTGTACTGTAACATTTGTGTAGCACTTACTAGCCTTCCGTGGAGTGCTGAAGCCCTTACTGGCAGGGATGGTAAGCTACACCATGTGGGAATGTGGCTGGGAGGGTGCGTTCCTTGTTTTGAGCCTTTGTGGGAAGTAGTTGTAGGTTGTGCAGGATGAGTACCAAAGTGCAGTTATCGAGTTATTAAGGATCGTGTGCTTGACATTGTGATGGAATGGAATGTGAGAGTTAAAAGCACACCTGTAGATGTGTGGTATGTACGCCGGCAGTTCTGGTTAGCTCTGCATTTCCCCATATGATATATATGTTAGGCAGAGGTCTAAAGAAGGGAAACCAGTTGCATTTTATGATAAATAAGATAATAGATTTACTGAGGAGTATAGTACATTTTCCCACCACATCCACTACATCCACCACCACCACATCCACCGCCACCACATCCCCCACATCCACCACCACATCCACCACCACATCCACATCCACCACACCACCACATCCACATCCACCACTACCAGATCCACCACCACCACCGCACCCAGCACCACCGCACCCAGCACCACCACATCCACACCCACCACATCCACACCCACCACATCCACACCCACCACATCCACACCCACCACATCCACACCCACCACATCCACACCCACCACATCCACACCCACCACATCCACACCCACCACATCCACACCCACCACATCCACACCTACCACATCCACAACCACCACATCCACCACCACCACATCCACAACCACATCCACCACCACCACCACATCCACCACCACCACCACATCCACCACCACATCCACCACTACCTCATCCACCACCTCATCCACCACTACCTCATCCACCACCTCATCCACCACTACCTCATCCACCACCTCATCCACCACAACCACATTCACCACCACCACATCCACCACCACGTCATCCACCACCACGTCATCCACCACCACGTCATCCACCACCACGTCATCCACCACCACGTCATCCACCACCACGTCATCCACCACCACGTCATCCACCACCACCACATCCACCACCACCACATCCACCACCACCACATCCACCACCACATCTGTGTGTTTGTGACTGTGTGTGTGGCTGTGTGTGTGGCTGTGTGTATGTAGCTCTGTGTGTGTGTGTGTGATTCTGTGTGTGTGGCTCTCTGTCAGTGTGGGTGCAAATGCAATAGGTCTCGCATTTGCGGGAGATTAAGCTATTGGCATTGTAAACGACAATGCCATTTATTTATCTGTTTTCAAAACCAACACATAAATACAAAATTTGTCATTTACAATGCCAATAGCTCTAACTTTTGCAAAGGCAAGACCGTTGCATCACTCAGTGCCACCACAGAATCAATCTGTGCAACCATTCAACAACAACTGGTTCAAATATACGCTATCAATGTTTCAAGCTTTATTGCAAATGTCACAAAAAGATGTTAATATTTCACTTCTGTTCTTGGATTTTCGTCACAATAAAATACACTGAACATAATTTCACAAAAGTTCTTTAGAAAAGTTTAAGCTATTGCCATTATAAATTACAATAACTTTTATTTAAGTATTAGTTATTTAAAAAAAATTAAACGCCATTGTTATTTGTAATATCAATACATCTAAGTCATGTAAATACAAAACATATTGCATTACAAATGCTATAGGTATCACATTTGCGAAAGTTATAACTATTGACATTGTAAATGACAAAGCTATTAATTTCGCTATTTTCAAAAACAACACATAAATAAAAACTTTGCCATTTACAATACCAATAGCTCAAACTTTCCTAATGCGAGACCTATTGCATTGCACATGCTTGTTACTGTATGTTGCAAATTATGTGATTATTCTCTGTGTTTTTCTCCTTATTCACATTTTTTTATTAAAGATTTATGTTGGTTATTTCTACAGCATAGTAATTATTTTAACAGCACGGTAATTCTTTCCTTTTTGTGCTCACTTTGCAGTGTATACCTTACAGGGAGGTGCTCACAACAATGCAATGTCTATATACAAAGCAATACGTATGAAGCAAGTGCAAGAGAATCTCTGTTTTATGTCCCTAACAGAGAATCAGTGAACAAAACCTAGTTGGGTGGTAAATGTATATTTTTTTTAACTTTTTGGGCATGCAAACAATGTGTACAAAATTAAGAAACATAGGAGTGGAACCAGGGAACTGGATTCCGTAGGTTCTGAAGAAAAGCCTAGTTAGGGGTACGGCTTGAAACATGTTAACCTGTAGGAAGTCAGTATTATCAATAACTTTTTTCCTACCCCTCCCCCAGTCTTTTTAACCATACCGGCTGGAGGTATGAATAAAATATGGTATACCTACCAACCAGGTATTTTTAAAACTATATCACCACCCCGTCCCCCCTCATTAAACATCATCCTTTATCATTGAAAAGACAATAGTGCTCCAACGTAATTCGTAGGTCGCAGTACGCCCGATCCATAGCGGTTCGGGATGGACCCTATGATGAAGCATGTCACCTCGGGGTAACCCTGGTGGGTGAGGGTTTTACAAGAAAAACTCAGTTTTTTCTTTTCTGGTGGAGAGTTACTAATTATGTTCATGACGGGACTTGGTCTCTCTATTTTTCGAATAAGTTATTAGTAGAGGCAGCCAACCCAGTTTACCCTCCCCTCCCCCTTTTTTTTCATTGGATCACCAAAGACAGCTATGTAGAGATACTGGAAACCACTGACCCAATAAGTCAGTGATTTATGTGACTGTAGAGGAAGCAGAGTAGCAAGACCGATTCACCGAATCTATTGTCACGAGCAGTCTGCGAGGAGTTATGCACATGAAAAGATCAAGAAGTCCTATGTTTGCTCGTGATAATTTTGAACACAAACATTTATAACCCAAACATACTAAAGAGTAGAAAGGGTCTTCTTATTGAGGCCTCTGCTCTTATTCCTTTGGTGGCGACTTGTACGCTCTTAGAGAACAGATCTTGTGTGTGTGTGTGTGTATATAAGGACAAGCCATTCGAGAGTGCAGAAAAGTAACAAGGTATGGAACTGTAATTGCAAACATTGTTTTCAAGAACATAAACGAGATAGCATTTAACAATTCACTGACTGAAGTACATTTCTGAGTGTTGCCTGACATCCCAGAGGGCTAAATTATTATTACGTAATACACCTATAGCAGCATGCTCATATGCATCTGGATATCTGGTGTTTCCCAACCTATAAGAAGAGGGCATGTGATACACACACCACAGAAATCTGTCCCCAAAGGGGGTTGGGGTATGCTGTGACAAAAGTGATTATGCAATATTTTGTTCAACGTGGGACCTTGCCTTTACTTTGCTGCTAGTGCAAATGCTTTCCTTCGCACAGGATGGCTGTTCCCATTTGCCCATTAATACAATGTGACAGGTCTGAACCTAAGGCTGCTGTACAACGAGATGCAAGGAAGTTCATGAAGCGCCTTCTGGGCATTTCATACCAAACCGGCTATATTGCTGTGCACTTAAATACTAACAACCATATTACGTTTTTTAAGAGTTTATCGTTAGCAGTTTAAACATCAGTAACATACAAGGGCCAAATGTGATTGTTTCCCCTGTGGTTTTTGAGACAATACTTTCATAATCTGCATAAAGTAATGCCTGCCGTATATAGGTGCATATACCATTCTGGTGTGCCAATAAGCAAGCCTATAATACATAGGTACTAGATCAAAACATAGCACAATTTCAATGCATTTAACACAGATATACATCCTGTGCCTGGCCCAATAGTTGGATTTTTGGCCTGGGGACATTTAATAAAAAGAGGCAAAGAAAAGCATGAACCAACTTCATCTGATCAAGGCAAAATCAGCGGAGTCACGTATAAAGCACTTGTGCCAGTGTAGTTTTGGCAGTTAGGTTTATTGAGGTGCCAAATAAGACAAACGAAAGGCCTGACCTGCAGTCAAACAATCTTTTCTAAAAAACTAACTATCCAACTCGGTATTAGTAAGTCCTCCCCTCACCATGTTTGTAAGTAATCTATCAAATATTGGTAAGAATCTTCCTAGAATTCCCAATCGCAGCAATGAGGCAATAAGATGGGATGTGGAGTGGTGTGGCTCACCTGTTAGAGGCTGCAGACCCGGAAGCAGAGAACAGCCCGGGACCAGGGTTCAATTCCCGACGCGGCAGGGTCGTGGACCAGGGTCAATGGACTCGATAATTCTCGCCTCGGTGCCTACTCTAACCAGGGAACACACTCGGCAACTCTGGGCATTAAGCTTGCCTCATCTCTACAACGGCCCCCCACAAGTAGGGGGGGATGCCTGGTTTCACCTTGGAGATACCCAGTAAGGGACCATCTCACAGGGAAAACCAGGACGGGTTCCCCAGCGGTCTCCAGCGCCACGATACTCCGGTAAGGAGTCGCATTGCGCTTTACAAGTACACCCACATTTACACATTTACATTTACATTTACATGGGGACTCCACAGATGGGTGTTGTCATGACTCCACCACTGTTTCTTTTTGGCTGTTGTAACCTATGATTGCAATTTTGGCTCCACCCCCTTTTTCAGGATACGTGTAAGCTTACAATTTTTAGTAACTTTAAACTCTGCTTTTGTTTATAGCTCAAAGTAGAAAACTTACTAAAAAGTGTTAGACTAAATTAAACACAAGTTTAAGTTACATATGTGAATAACCCGCACGAGTTTCTCAGTTTTTGGTAAAAATACCTTTTTGTCCAATCTAGTAAGACATCTTACCTGTGAAGTAACCCTTTAAAAATCCTCATTAAATAAGCTAATTTATACCTATAGAGCTGGAGGATGTGCGCAAAGCCTTATGGTTATCACCCAATGGAAAGGCCCCATGCTCGGGTGGGCTAACCTGTCAATTCTATAAAGAATACGCAGACCTGATTGTGCTTCATCTCCATTCAATGTATGAGAAGGCCTATACCAGGCAGACTCTCCCAGCGGTGCTCTGAGTGGTCCTAATCATCACTAGTCTCAAGCCAGACAAATAGGCGGAGCAACGCAAATCATACAGACCCCTTTCGCTTATTAACGTGGACACAAAAATCCTAGTGAAGATCCTTGCTAGCAAACTTCAACCTTTGCTGCCAAATATGGTGCTGCCTGGTCAATCCGGCTTTATACCAATGCGCTCTACCTTGCACAATCTTTTCATGATTTTCACGTTCCAACACCACTTGACCCGGGGCTAGAGGCCGTGGAGGTACTACTTGATGCTGCCAAGGCCTTCGACTCCATAGAATGGGACTACATGGTCGCAATTCTTGGACGCGTGGGAAACAATGGCATTCTTTTATGCCAAGGATAGCCACTATGCCAGCATGAATCCCAACAATTTGGTAAGAATGGGCCACAGTTATGTCAGAAGTAGTCAGAATAGTTCCAAGAATATCCACATAAAATGTGAAATTACCTAAATGTCACCAAGACAAGAATGGCCACCAATAGACACTGTTGTGCAGGAATTACTAGAATGTCGCTGATGATACCTACTAATGTGTTTCGGAAATGCTACTGTTGTGCCTTAGATAGCAACAGTGTCACAAAAAATGCCCACAAATATGTCCTGCATGGTCCATTATTAACTTAGTTAAATTTATGTGTTTATATTTGTATGTCACACTCTAGGAAACCTATTGTTTCAGGACCCGGGCTCGCTAAATCCAGAAGTCCTTTGCCAGTCAACAAAAAATCCTCTGGGTACGCCCTGCAGTTCCGCGACTAAGATTCAACATTTTCATGTGACTGACAAAGCCATCGGCTGGAGCGGTCTTGGGGCATTTACTCAAAGATGGAAATCACTGTTAAAATTAACACGACTGGAGGTCAGAATAAGTTATACGAGTTCATAGAATTTAAAAGCAGAAAGTAGAAACCACAGTGGTCCACAGAATGCAAGTTGGGTGATTGAGCAAATTTCAGGTCTGATCGTTCCTACTGTAGAGGTAATGAAACCAGAGGAATACTTCTATCTAGTGACTCGTGACTAGGGTATTGTAGTTTGTCGTACAGTAAAGGATCTGTGCTTTTTTAAAATTCAAGGTATAAAAAATTATAGCCGCAATGGGCCAGATGTACCAAACATGTTTGCGGTTGCAAACGGGCTAAATCGCAGAACGGGGTGCTTGCGAACCCCAAAAAGCATTTTGGTATATATAAATCACAAACTGTGATTCTCTAACATGTTACCAAATCACAATTTATATAGTGACTACACACCGATTTTTGAAAGGGGCATATTTAGGGCGTCCCTTCCAAATGCCTCATCTGAATGGTATGTGTTAATGTTTTGCGATCACATTTCGAATTCATATTTTGTCAACACCTATAAGGACGTGTTAACCCATTCTCAAATTCTATTAAATTCTATTAAATTATTTGTACCGCGCACTATCACCATAGGTTTCTTGGCGCAAATGGGAAGGGTTCCCAATATGAACCCTTTCCCTTTGAGAATGTTAACATAAATATTTTTTAAGCAGCAGGCAGTGGCTTCTGCTTACTCTTAAAAACATAACCTTATACATTTAATTTTCTTATTTGAAACTCATCCCATTTCCTTTAAGGACAAATGGCTGTATAAAAAAAGAAAAAAAGCAATCACAGACATGGTGGTCTGCTAATCCCAGCAGGCCACCATCACTATGATGGCCATCATTCCTAATGGGTTGCAAACTGTGACCCACCTCATTAATATTCATGAAGTAGGTCGATTTGTGCCTCTCTAAGAATTACTATGTAATAATAGTAAGTTTTCTTACATTAAGAATTGCAATTTCATAATTGTGATTTGGTAAGAATCGCAATTAGGAAAGCACAATTCCTACTGATGGTACGTCTGGCCCAATGGCCTTTAAACTATTTTACGAACAGTCACTAATACTTTGAATCATGGAGTTATATAGGAAGCACGACTTCAGCTTGATAACCAAATGAATAGTGCAGATGAGCTGAATGAGCCTGTTTTATTTGATCTCTTCTTATTGTTTCCATATTATGTAGGTGGATATCAGGAATTCTCAACTTAAATGTACATTTACTTACGTGAGTTTGACTAGTTGATATAAATCAATATCACTCATCCTTGCTAGCATGTGTGGGATAGTCAATACCTACTAACGCGTTGGATCGGCTATCCCTACTAACATTTGTTAGAATAGGCAATCCCTACCAACGTGCTGAATAGGCGATTACTAATAAACTTTGTTGGATAGGCAATCTCTACTAACATGTATTGGATAGGCAATCTCTAGTAACATCTTGGATAGGCAGTCCCTCTTAACGTGTTCGATAGGCTATCCCTACTGCGTGTTGTACAGGCTATAACTACTAATGTGTTGTATAGGCAACTCCATTCTCCTATGTAATCTATTAGTCTGCCTCGAATCCCCTTACATAATAAATTGCTGAACCCTGATTTTAGCAGAATACAGGATGACTCGAATTTTTACTAACTTGAAATAGCTTTTTGGTGGCACCCAATGGTTTTAAGGGTTCCGCTAAACATGATTAATTAGTTCAAATTGTAATGAAGATTTATAAGGTAAATACAATATGTTTACTACTGTTAAGATTGTCTGCCCTTCCTTTATTTTTGCCTTTATCATTTTCTGTATTTTAGCTTCTCTTCTTTTTCTTATTTCTGTAACATCATGTCCCCTGCCTTACATTCTATACCATACCAGAGGCTGTTCTAAAAGATGCATTTTGCTGAAGGATCTACTTTAGGAATACAGTGCTATTTTATTAGTTAATTATTGCTTATTTTGTTCATTATTGTAAAAAGGCTGGATACTTTAGGAATAATAAGCTGCAGACTGTCAGCTGCTGTGATGTATAATAAATATGAAAAGGCCATTAGCAGCCAGCCTCATTCCCTGCATAATACATATCGGATGATGAAAGTTGTTTGCGTCTGTGTCCCTGGCAGGTAGGTGTCTTATAGCAGGCATATTTGTTTTCGAATGAGATATTCCCATGGTACAAAGCAACTCAATGCTTTAATAGCATCTGTAGCGTTAATATTACCACGTGGCCTGGTATGATTCTATCACATGTTTTCACGCGGTCTCACCTGCATTGAAGGGCTCACAGATCATCGCTCAATGAATAAGAAATGGACTGGCTTGGTCAAGGGAAGAAGAAGACTCAGCACTAAAGACAACAAAACACCCTGATCTCCTGGGGGACTTTAGAGCAGGGCCTGGTTTAGTATTACTAAAGGCAAAAGGAACGGGTAACTTTAGAGGCATCTTGAATGAGTCTCCTTAGCTCCTACTGCTTCAGGTAGGCTGTTACTAGAGGAAGGGCTGTCCCGAGTACAGCATGTAACCAAAGACACTTGCTTCCATCCTCTAAGCGTGGGTCAGTGTGACACTGGACACCTGTCTACAAACAAGAATGACCCTGACGCAGTCACATCCTGTGACGACCTTAAGAAAATGTTGCACTCAGTTGCAGGTATAACAGAGGGATTATGTTTACCGAGGATTTGTTTCTTTTTCTTTAGAAGTCTCACACTTTTTAGATCGAGCCTGGGCAACGCATGCGTTGCTCTGCGAGTTATACTGTAATCTAGACTGTGGCTTGAAGCACTTCCCGTTTTTCTGTTTGTTCCTGTTCATGTCCTTCATAAATGCATGCTTTCGGTTGGTCAGCATGCTTAATTAGTCCCGCCTTTTTGTGTTTCAAACCCTCCCAGGAGACTGCCCCGGTCATACTTGATACGATTTTTTTTATATAGGTTCTGTTGTGCACACTATTTGTATTCTTGTTTGCCTCAGCTTGTGTATCAGCACAGCGCCCTCTACACAAACCCTGTGCTTCATGTTTCGGTTGGCATTTGCATCGCAGGTTTAATTATTGTTTTACTTTGGAGGCCGTGCGCCTTTTAACAAGGTGCCAACTTTAATTTTCACCATCACGTCTTGTTTCCTTCTCGCCCTGCGTCGTCTCTCCCAACCCCTTCACCCCGCAACCACCACCCCTCTGAGATCACTGCTTGTATTTTAAGTGATTTGCCCAAAATCACAGGACACTGCTTTCATTTTCATCAATTGCCCAAAATAACAGGATGTTGAGCCAATGCCGAGACTCGATCTCCCGATTCGGCAGCTCTGACCCTCTGCCCTTCACAGCATGTATGATGCATTTTCATTGCTGTTTTCTAAATATTGCCAGGTGGAGTCATTTGTAAGCTCAAATGCTGTTCCACTCACTTTGCTTGCTGTCTCTCCCCACCTTCCACTGCTTTCATTTTCACCATTGCATCTTGTTTCCTGCCCGCCCTTTGCAATCTCTCCCTACCCTTTCACCCCGCACCCACCACCCCTCTGTGATCGCTGCTTGTATTTTAAGTTATTTGCCCAAAATCACAGGATACCGCTGCAATTCGGCACCCTGAAAGCTCTGGGGCCACCCAATATGCTGCATTACTGAATCCTTGTAAGGTCCTCAAAGGCGAGGCCTATTGCTTTACAAATGCTTGTTTTTTTATATGTAGTGGCGCCAGATCTGAGACAAAATATCTGTTGTACAGTAATCAGAATTGTGGCAGATTGGCAGGCTGGTTATGGCAGAAAGCAGTAGAAAAACCTGCCCTTCGGCCATCTTTGGTCCCGTTTATGACCTGCTTTAACAACTAGTTTTCAAGGCCAAATTCTGTGGGTCTTGTGCGAAGACCGGAGAATCTGACGATTGGAATGAATTAGGGATCAACATTTTCTTCTGGGATTTTGTTTATTTTTGTGCAGGTGAACGTGATTATTTGTTCATATCATTTTTCTTGTGGAATATTTCTATACATAGATTTGGAATGGGTGTGTGTGTGTATTAATGGACTTTTTTTATTGTTTTTGTGTGTGTCATTTTATTTATCAAAAGGTATTCTGTTTTTCTAAATTGGTGTGGGATTTTTCTTGTGTTTTTTTTTTTACTTTATTACTGTTTGCGTGCTGCATAAATACTTTACACATTGCCTCTAAGTTAAGCCTGACTGCATTTTAGAACCAAGCTACCCAGGGTTAAGCATTGGTTAATTTAGTGACTTGTGCAGTTCACCCTGAAATGGATTATGGCTGTTGCTTGAGCAGGGTTAACACTTCACTCAACTAATACTCCAATTTCTTACACTAATGCCACCGCTCTATGTCAGTCATCCGATGTTAAGTAAGAGATGTATGGAAAAAGCATTTGTGGGTCAGCTTTCTACGGCACTAGATTCACACCCGCACGTGGGTAACATTCCATTTTTGTTTGGGTTTATACGTGAGGGTAATGTTAGTAATGGCATGCTCACTGTTAATTTTGGGAATCAGTGCGGATAGTGGGTGGGGAGAGTGAATGAATATTACCGTATGGTATGTTGATCTTTTGTAAACTGCGTAATACATACAGCTTTGAGACACAGCATAAGAGTCACTAATCATGCTATCAAACACACATAATATATAAATAACACAACTGAGAAATGCCTCAGTATACACAGCCGTTGGGAGAAATCGAGCATTTTTTAGCACTGGGTGTGCTTATTCAGCTTTTATGAATTGCTGTAAGATTCATGACCTGTTTATTGAAATGGACCTAGACATTATAAGTATAACGGAAACGTGGATGAAAGATTACTTACCAAAAGGTCAAGCGCCTCCAGATTACCAAATAATATCTGCGTCCAGTGTGGACAAACGAGGAGAGGGCACTTGGCTATTATTGTGAAGAAGTCCATAAAGTACATGAGGGAGGGAATAGAATCATTCAGATCTTGACTTCTTGTAGGGTAATGTGATTGCCTCTGTGTACACATTTGTGTTACAAACCATCTACGAGCTTTGCGAGGGCTGTATTACAAGGCCTACACGCCTAGTTGAAGGTTCTTATATATGACAGTCAGATATTTCGGGACGGGAGACGCAAGCGTGTATTTGGAGCTCTGCCTGACCCGATTTGAGTTGACTGTAAAGAATCCTTGGATTTATTTATTCTAAATATCACTGTTCTTTCGTCAGCACATAAGACTGTTTGTAGGATATTGTTTGTAGTGATGGAGGTAGGAAGAAAAAGGTAGCTATTGCTGTGCAGTGGACTTATCACTTTTTATCACTGTAAGGCGGGACCTTGGTGATACCACATAGGGTACAAACTGCAGACTGAGTGACTAGTTTAGTTCATACCTGCCATAATTGTACTACTCGTTCTAGGAAATGCTGCTCCCAATCCTACATACAGAGGCCTACACCTCCCCTTCTCCTGTGTTTACTGTGAGAGTAGACTGGCCCTGACTGGGAGTTGGGGGGGAGCTCTCCGCATTTGATGTATGTAAATGATTGGAAAAACGAAAAGTGAGAACCCACATTGGAGGAAACCAAATCATGGAAAACCAATTTTAAGATTTTAAGGAAATATAAATAAATCGAAAATTAAAGGAAACATTTTAAAGGAAAGATAATTTTGAGAAACATTCAAAATCTTTGGGTTCAGAAATGGGAGATTCTTAGGGACGATTAAGATTTTTTGGGGTTCAGGGATGGGTGGAGTTTAGGGGTGGTTAGTGCTTTTAGGGATTATGCATGGGTGCAGGTTCGAGTGGTGAGGGTTTTTCTAGGGATCACGAATGAGTGGAATTTAGGGGTGGTGAGGGGTTTGTAGGGTTCATGGATTGGTGGCATGTTGGGGTGTTTATGTTTATTAGGTTTTCTGGATGGGTAGAGTTAGGGGCTGCTGAGTGTTTTTAAGGTTCAGTGATGGGTAGAATTTTGTAGTGGTGAAGGGTTTTTAGTGTTCGGGAATGCGTGGAGTTTAGGGTGGTGTGGGGTTTTAAGGGTTCAGCGATAGATGGAGTTTATATGTAGAAATGGTTTTTAGGGTTCAGGGATGGGGGAGTTTAGGGGTGATGAGGGATTTTAGGGCGTATAAATGGGTGGTTTTCAGAGATAATGAGGGTGTATTTAGGGTTCAGGGATGAGTAGTTTAGGGGTGGTGAGAGACTTTAAGACATCAGGAAAGTGTATGGTTTAGGCATAGAAGGGTATTTTTAGCGTTCAGGGGTGTAGATTAGGTGTATTGAGGGTGGATTTAGGTTAAGAGCTGGGTACAGTTTGGATTCAGGAATGCGTTCAGGGATGGGTGGAGTCTAGGTGCCAGTGATCGGAGTAGATTATGTGTGGGGAAGCATTTTTAGGGGACAGAGATGGATGCTGTTTAGGGGCGGTAAGGAGTCAGTGGATTAAAAACATCCAAAGTAATTGTTTAACAATGTAAAATATGTGAATCTGAAATAATGTCCCCTGAAGTTAAGTATTAAAATAAATACCTTGGATAAAAATGTTTCTGAATGTAAGCCTTGCAACAAGTTTGTTTACATCTTAAAAAAAAAAGTATTTAGAAGCCAATTTTGAAAACGAAGACAGTCAATGAATTGGTTTCTATCACGGTAAAAGGCATTCATCCTGAAAATTCCCTTTAAACTGTTCAGCTGAAATAGGCAGTAATGGTATTCCCTTAAAGCGTTTTTCATTGAAATCACACACAACCCTCGGCACTCCTACGCCTCTGTTTTAGTTGTAAATGTCGGAAGGACAATGAGGAGTGGCTGGAAAATGTGGAATATTTACAAATAAATGGAAGGGGTTTAGGGAGGTGTGAAGAGTGGTTAAGGTTTGGCTAGGGAGGGGTTTGTGGTGGGACACGCACCCATCCACAAAACAGTAAGAGCCCATTGTTATTCACAAACTGCACTTCTATGGTGATTACAGACAAAAAGGACCAAAACAGTAGTAAATATAATCCAGCTCAGACTGAGAGTATGTCCAATATCATTCAGGACCACTCACAGGTACTACAACTCCCTCCCATAGAAAATAATGGAGGTAGAGAATTAAAATAAAATCCCTTAGTAAATAATGTTAATATAAATTAAATAATTTAAACTTTTTAGAACTATATATACACTTTAAAAAAATTAATGTATGGTAAGTATCATTTTATTATAAAATACTCTAAATGCAACTTTTTTTAAACACTTAAATTAATAAAAAAAATATTAGATACATAACAATTAAGTTTTAATAGATAATACATAAATATAACATTTTTACTTTAGGTATTTGTTTTTTAAGAAATCTTTAATATTCCTTAATATACTTTAATTTATTACATTCAATGACGCTAATAGTGCTGATAATAGAGGAAAGCCTGGCCCAGCGAACCTCCTCTCCCCTCCTATGTGGGATGGATAATAACAGCAGTGATCGGGTCTGGGAAGGAGAAGAAGAAGAGGTGCGAATAGGGGTGTTCCTAAACCCAGCTAGGATGTCCTACCAAAGCCTGTGAGCCACCTGCGCAAGAACGGCGGAGCTGCTGCCCATGAGCCCCTCTCACTGATGTTGCAGGATGTCTGTATTCCAAAAGAAAGATAGCACAGCCCAGTCATGAAACTCGCCATGACAGGAGCTGTTGAGGCGCAGGACTGCAGGGACTCACCTGGACAGCAACTGTTGAGGCATAGGACTGCAGGGACTCACCATACCAAGAGCTGTTGAGGCGTTGGACTGCAGGGACTCGCCATAACAGGATTTGTGGAGGCACAGGACTGCAGAGACTCACAACAGGAGCAGTTGAGGCACAGGACTGTAGGGACACACCAGAACAGTAGCCGTTGAGTCAGAGGACCGCAGAGAGTCACCAAAACATCAGCTGTTGAGGCACAGGAGTGCAGGGACTCACCATACCAGGAGCGGTTGAGGCGTAAGACTGCAGGGACGCACCATAGCAGGAGCTGTTGAGGCAAGGACTGCATGGACTTAGCAGGACACGAGCTGTTGAGGCAAGGACTGCATGGACTTAGCAGGACACGAGCTGTTGAGGCAAGGACTGCATGGACTTAGCAGGACACGAGTTGTTGAGGACAGCAGGGACTTACCATACCAGGCACTGGCGTAACAAAACTTGGAGGGCCTCCCTGCAAGGCACGTGAGTGGGCCCCCTCCGGGCTCAATCAGGAGGTCTGCAGCCAGAGTGCTGTTCTGAGGGGGCCCCCTGGAGCTTGGGGGCCCCCCACGCACCGTGGGGCCTGCGGCGGCCTGTGTTACGCCCCTGAGACCAGGAGTTGTTGAGGCAAGGACTGCAGGGACACACCCGGACAAGAGCTGTTGAGGCACAGGACTGCAGGGACTCGCCATAAAAGGAGCTGCTGAGGCTGAGGACTGCAGAGACACACCCGGACAAGAGCTGTTGAGGCGCAGGCTTGAAGGGGCTCAGGACCAGAACTGTTGAGGCATAGGACTGCAGCGGCTCAGGACAGGAGCTGCTGGGGCAGAGGACTTCAGAGACACACCCAGATAAGAGCTGTTGAGGCGCAGGACTGAAGGGGCTAAGGACAAGAGCTGTTGAGGTACAGGACTGAAGGGGCTAAGGACAAGAGCTGTTGAGGCACAGGACTGAAGGGGCTAAGGACAAGAGCTGTTGAGGCACAGGACTGAAGGGGCTAAGGACAAGAGCTGGTGAGGTATAGGACTGCAGGGACTCACCATAACAGGAGCTGCTGAGGCAGAGGACTTCAGAGACACACCCGGACAAGAGCTGTTGAGGCGCAGGACTGAAGGGGCTCAGGACAAGAGCTGTTGAGGCACAGGACTGAAGGGACTCACCATAACAGGAGCTGCTGAGGCAGAGGACTGCAGAGACACACCCGGACAAGAGCTGTTGAGACACAGGACTGAAGGGACTCACCATAACAGGAGCTACTGAGGCAGAGGACTGCAGAGACACACCCGGACAAGAGCTGTTGAGGCATAGGACTGAAGGGGCTCAGGACAGGAGCTGTTGAGGCACAGGACTGAAGGGACTCACCATAACAGGAGCTGCTGAGGCAGAGGACTGCAGAGACACACCCGGACAAGAGCTGTTGAGGCACAGGACTGAAGGGGCTCAGGACAAGAGCTGTTGAGGCACAGGACCGCAGGAACTCACCATAACAGGAGCTGCTGAGGCAGAGGACTGCAGAGACACACCCGGACAAGAGCTGTTGAGGCACAGGACTGAAGGGGCTCGGGACAAGGGCTGTTGAGGCACAGGACTGAAGGTACTCACCATAACAGGAGTTGTTGAGGCAAGGACTGCAGGGACACACCTGGACAAGAGCTGTTGAGGCACAGGACTAAAGGGACTCACCATAACAGGAGCTGCTGAGGCAGAGGACTGCAGAGACACACCTGGGCAAGAGCTGTTGAGGCGCAGGACTTTGAAGGTAGGGGAGCCTCCCATGGGGAGGTTAAGTGATCTGCCCAGAATCATAGGATGTTGAGCTGACGTCGAGACTCGAACCTGGTTCCCCAGTTCCAAAACCGGCAGCTCTGATTGCTGATTGCTATGCCACATCCTCTCAATGACCCTCTGTGTTTCCTATTGTGCATGTTTAATCTTCATAGTAGTCATTGTTGGTACACAGGGGTCGTTGAGTCTTTCATTTGTAACCCTGCAGGACCATACACTCGATTATTACTGTCTTGGCACGGCCGCCTGTACAAGTTTGACAAACTTTGTCTTGTCTTTTTATTTTACTTTTTAAGCTTTGCCTTCTGTTTCCTTTGGTTGAACCGTCTCTGATTCGTTGCAGTGTTCGTGTTTTTAATGTCCAGCTTCTTAGTTTAATAAAAGTTCTGAGGGAGTCTCCGGAAGCCCCTAGCCCGAGTGTCAAGCTGTGTTTATCAGACAGGCCTCACCCAGCTGGTGCCAAGCAGCAGCGTGCGGTCCCCTCACGTCCTGTGGGTGGGTGGGGGCGGCAGAGACGGCCGCCCGTGCACCGGTTTGTTTGGGAACAGATGACGTTGACAAACGTCTTTGTCTTCTGCTGAATCGTGAGGCTGAGGCCGAGAGATAAATATTAGCATTGCCTGGTCAGTGGGTGATGCTGGCGGGTGCTGTGCTGGCGAAGACCACGTGGGTGGGGCCTGCGTGTTTCAGTGGTTGATCAGGGCCTCCCTTCTGCACATCAGTGTTCACACTGTTTATGGATGCTGCTTTCTTGCCTCCTGTTTTGTTCGTTTTGGCCTCTTCGATGCATGAGTCACGGTGGGCGTGTGCTGATGACGGCCGGGAGCCGTCATGACCACACCCGCGATTGGAATGTTCAGCACTGCGGCGGAATTCGCGCCGCAGTGATGAGGTTAAGAGTCATGAACTCTCTGCCTGCCCCTGTTCACTTTGAATGTTCTAATAAACAACAAAAGAGTAACTGGTTAAAAATAAAAATAAATATAAAGACAGGCAAGTGGTAGAAGGAATATAAATGACCATCACCACTACAGAGACTGGAGGGATGAGTTAGTATACACTGTGAAAAAAGAACCCTCAGGCACCAACAGAATTAGTGCCCAGTTGTCATCATTGGGTTCTTGTTGTAGGTAGAAGCATTGGTACCATAAGTGAAAAATTGTGAGGTTAAAAGAAGGTATACATGTTCCCTAATACCAAGAATTTCTTTTAATAGAGGGACAAAATACCTTCATTTAAATAAAGTGCAAAGCAGCCAAAAAGTGGTTGAGTTAGTTTGAACCAAACCTGTCCTTTTTATTAAGAATTGGTCACTTTGAATGTTCACCTACTTTAATCAATGCGTTTATTTAGTGCCTGCAGCCCCAGTACTTGGCTTCTATTCCAAAGATACACCAGGCTCCTGTGTCCACTTCGTGGCTGGGGCGTCCCCTGCACCCGGGGGGAGGCTGCGGTTCGCCGGCAGCCACCTGCCCCCTCCCAGCTCAATCCAAGCTTCAGCAGCCGGAGAACTGGATGCACTCCCCCGCCTTGTGAGCCTTCGTAGTGTAGCAATGCTTGTTGTGGCAAACCACTATACATGCAGCGTAGATATGATTTTTGACCTGCTGTGGCAAAGCCAATAGGTCTCACTTCTTTTATTTGAAAATAATTTTTTATTGAATAAGAAAAACAAGTACAATAAAGTGACACAGTGCATTCGTACATTTACCACCATCGATTTGTCACTACTACCCAACATTACCATTATGTTACATACTGTAAATTTTACAATGTGACCGCTAATCTCACGGAGACATACATTCCTGTATAGAGGAATCAGTAAATGGTACACACAATATTCATCTCGCTTTGTTTCATTCCCCCCCAAGTCTTGGTACACTTTCTAGGGCATTCTCCCCCTTCATAGATCACCCTTTCCGTCTGCATACACCAGTCCATATCAGCCTCACAGTCCCGGAGCCTTGGAGTTGTGTCTCCTTTCCAAGTCCTGGCTGTTTTACGTTTCATTACTACATTTTCAAGGGAGACCCAGATCCTTTCTTTAACCGTCAAGTCAGTTCCATCCCATATATTGAGAAGACAAAGTCGGGGGGTGGCTTCCATACTTTTCCCGGAGACTTCCCACATTTTTTTAGGTAAATTTCTTCCAGTACGACTGTATAATTGGGCATTCTGTCCACTGATGTAAATACGTGCCAACCTGGCCACAACCTCTGGGACATAGTGAGGAGCTTAAAATACCCATTTTAGCCAGCGCAGCACTAGTGTAGTAAACTCTATGTAGGAGCTTGAGCTGGATTAATTTAAATATGGACCGGATTGCGACTTATCTAGGGGAGGCAAATGCTTCCTGCCACTCCTCATTATCTAAGTCTCCCACATCTTCCACCCACTTAGATTGGATCTTCACCAAGGTGTCTCGTGTATTATTTAAAATGTTCCTATAGGTCAAGGAGATTACTTTTTCTTTCAGATAATCATCGAGGAGTCTGTCCTCCAATGGCGAGGTGGCTCGGAGATCCGTGCCCTTAGGCACAGCTTTATACAGCGCATTCCAGACCTGGAGGTATCGGAAAGTTTCCCTCAGGTTTAAATCATAGTCTCGTTGAAGGTCACTCAGCGGGACCACAGCGCCTCTCACCCATATATCACCTACCGTTGAAAGCCCAATGAGGTCCCATTTATGAAATCCAGGACTGTGCAAGGAGCCAGGGTAATCTTGTTTTTCCAACCCAAGGCGGAGGTCACCGCATGCCATATTTTAATGGTGGTTGCAGTCGGAGTATATATCGGGGCATTTTTCCTTCCTCCATATAGTGCCCATTGATAAGACCCTGTTATCCTGTTGTTCCTATCCATTCTGTAAGCAGGTTCAGCTACTGGCCAATGTACCCAGTGGTTTGTAACAAGTAATTGGGAGGCCCAGTTGTAACTCTTAAGTGCTGGAAAAGTAATTCCACCATCATACCAGCTCCTCGTGAGCTTAGACAATGATATACTCTGGATCCCATTGTTCCAGAGAAGGGTCCGGACTTCTGACTCCACAGCCTAAAAATATTTTTGCAGGACAGGGAAGGGTGTATTTTGTAGGGTGTAAACGAATCTAAGCAGAGTCATCATTTCACGTAGGGCTGCCCTGCCTGTACCGTTAGTGGTAGAGACTTCCAATGCTGTACATCGTTCTGTAGGCAACGCAGCGGAGGAGCCAAATTATTATCGTAAAAGGCCACTGGGTCCGTCGTGACATAGATCCTCAAGTAGCGAAAGCCCTCTGTGGCAAGTCTAGCTGCACAGTGTGGGGGCAGCCTAAGATCTTCCCCGGAAAGTAAGTAAATAAGAGATTTATCCCAATTTATAGTATAAAAGGAGTATTTATGAAACTGGATGAATATGCAAAGTTTTCTGTGAATGGAAAAAATACGGGTTGGCCAAATAAAGTAAATACTGGTTGGCCAAATAAAGTAAAATATTGTCGGCCTAGAGGGAAATTCTGTCCTCCCAGTCCGTTGTCCAGTTAAATCCCCTGATAAGGGAGTCTCCCCTGATCCAGATTGCCAACGGATCGAGGACCAAAGAAAATATCAGTGGGGAAAGTGGGCATCCTTTCCGTGTCCCCTTATTTAAGGCGAAGGTTGCCGATCGGCCCCCATTCACTGTCACTCTTGCCAGGGGCACCAAGTACAGGAGCTGCACCCATTACAGATGTTTTGGGCCGAATCCATACCATTCTAACACCGCAAATAGGTAGGGTCATTCTATTCAATCAAACATCATTTTGGCATCTAGAGACATTAACACTGCATCTTCCTGTATAGTCCTAGCTCTGCCCAAGACCCCATTAAGCCATCGTATTTTTGCCCGGCACAAAGCCGGACTGATCAGGATGAATCGGTCTCACTTTTTTTGGACATGCAATTGCAAAGCTATGTTTTTTATAAGTGTTTGGTAATGAGTGACTTTGTCCTTGTCCCTCGCTGTTGTACTTGAAACAAAATACCAAAATGACACAACCTTTTGGGCTGTAACATTATGGGACCTGTGGTTAGGCCCATTGGTGAACAGATATCATTAGCAGAGTTAAGCTGTACTCTCCAAGGAGTATGTTATACTTAACAAGCATTTGCAAAGCCAATAGCCATTGGCTTTGCCAATGTGATTTAGCCATGCGTGGCTGCTGTTTTGCATGGCTAAAAGTTAGTGGCGTAGAGGAGAGTGACATGGAGTGTTGTAGAGCAGAATGGTGAAGAGTTGAGTGGAGTTGAGTGTTATAGTGTCATGTATTGAAATGTGGTGTAGAGTGAAGTTGCCTACAGCGTCGTAAAGTAGAGTTGCAGAGTGTAGAGTGGGCTGGTGTATAATACATTGGCGTAGAGCGTTGCATTGTATAGTGGTGAAGAGTGCAACAGCATAGATTTCAGTGGCATACAAAGCAGAGCCGTATAATGCAGTGGCAGAGATTAGAGTGTTGCATAGCACAGTGCAGTGGAGCAGAGTTGAGGGGTGCAGGGTATGTTGGGTGCTGTAGAGTACAGTGGCAAAGAGCCCAGTGGTGTAGAGTTCAGTGGCATAGAATACAGTGGCATAGAGAGGTCCAGAGTAGAGTAGAGTAGAGTGCAGTAGCGTAGAGTGCAGTGGCATAGAATTCAGCAGTGTGCAATGCAGCGTCATAGAATGCAGTGGCAAGTACAGTTCTGTGACACACAGTGCAGTGTCTTACAGCGCAGTGGAGTAGAGTGGCATAGAATGGTGCAGAGTAAAGTATAGATGTGTAGAGTGCAGTGGTGTAGAGTGGCGTGCTGCAGAGTGCAGTTGCATAGAGTGCACTGGTGCAGAGTAGAGTGGCATGGAGTGCAGTACTGCTGAGTAGTTTTGCATAGAGTTCAGTGTCCGCAGGTGCAGTGTTGTAGGGTAGAGGGTCATAGAGTACAATGGTGTAGAGAGCAGTAGCATAGACTACAGTGGTGCCGTAGTTTAGAGTGCAGTGGTGCATAGTAGAGTGAAGTTGCATGCAGTGAAGTGGTGCAGGACAGAGTGCATTGGCATAGAGTGGCATAGAGTGAAATGGTGTAGAGTTAAGTGGTGCATTGCCATAGAGTGCAATGGAGTAGAGTTCCGTGGTGTACAGTAGAGTCACATAGAGTGCACTGGCATATAGTAGAGTGGTGTAGAGTAGAGCGATGTAGAGAGAAGTGATATAGAGTGGAGTGGTGCAGTATGGAGTAGATTGCAGTGGAGCGGTGTACAGTAGAGTGGCATAGAGTAGGGGGCAATGGTGTAGAGTGGTGAATAGCGGAGTGGTGAGAGTGGAGTATGGTGTGATAGCACTCTGCCATTACATTTTCACAGACGTACAGTTTTACTAATACAACTATACAGTGCACAAATGATAATTTGTGAAAACTGCATCACCTAGTGTATTGATTTGTTTTGATCTTATTAAAGTGTTAGTTTCCAACACACTTCAGAGTTAACAAAAATATGGTTCATTTGTGCTTTTTTAATCTGACATATTTGAAATGCTTGCACAAGTCATATAAATGTTGTTGTGTGCTAGAAAAATACCTTTCCTACCCCCATTATCCAGCAAGGGATGTTACATAAATCCTCTCACTTTGAAGTCAGAGAAAGAAAAGTAAACACCGAGCTCTCTCAGAAGACAAATCCTTTTAAAACCGCTATCCTTGAATGCACAACAAACGTGTCAAGATAAGAACAAAATTCACAAGCCTGTTTACTGAAAGGAGCACTTATGGAAGACTACAAGGAGAGGTAGTCTGAAAAGGCTTTGCACCTTGGGAGGGATGAGGAGGGATGAATTGAAGCTGGACAACCTAAAACAAATAAAGCCAGCAAATAGAAAGCCAAAAAATGTAAGTTACAAACCACAGAGACAATAGTAAACAATGGACAGAATGCATTTACATTGAAACTTTCCGAATGACCCCAAGATGTCTTAGCAAACTAGACGTTGCATTGCGCTTATACCTAAAAAGAGAAAATAAAGTGGTAAACTTAAAATGCATAGGTACCACATTATTACATAGTAGATGTATTTGACATGGGGGCCAGTCTTTTTGGTTCATCTACAAGAAGCCATACTTTTGCACACTTTTACTTTGTGAACAAAATGCTCTAATGCCAACAATATTATAGAATAAAGAAAGAAGTAATCGCGGCCGGTATTGACACGCTACTGGGTTCTCTATGACGGCGAGATTTTTCGTCTAAACGGTAAGCTCTATTATCAGAGCAGCTATCTTTTTTAGGTCTCGCCTGTCGATGCGCATGCGCATCGAGCTTGCGAGCCTATTGCAGCTTAAACAACCTTTAACTAAGATGCAAGGAATCGTGGCGATTCCTTGCAGTGCCCGTGACTTTTAAGCACAATGCGCATGTGCATTGAGCTTAAAAGCGCGTGCACAGCCGCAATCGCCATCTGTTCCTCTCTCCCGCATTCCTCCGACACCTTTTGAAGTGAAGCTTAGCTTCACTTCAAAGGCCCGGCTTCTTAACACCCACATGCCGCTCTCCCCGCTCCGCCCCCTCCCCTGCCCGCCTTGTGCATTTCTCCTACACCCCCTCCCCACAGCAATGCCCTCCATGACGGAAGTAAAATACTTATCTGGATCCTCTAGCTCCTGCTATCCTAGCAGTCTTCCCTCTTAACATACTAACACCCTCTCCCTCATCCAAGAATTTTGCCTTGCAATTTGACTCTACACGAATGGCGGCGTGCCTTTCTTTTCTTCTGCGCGGCTCACCAAACTCTATCTTAGCCCTTCACTCACTCATCGCGACTGCTCTCCCATGGCGGCGTGCCTTTCTTTTCTTCTGCGCGGCTCACCAAACTCTATCTTAGCCCTTCACTCACTCATCGCGACTGCTCTCCCATGGCACGGCCCACCATCTCTCCATATCTGACCCCATCCCGCTCCACTAAACTGACCCCCACCCATGCACTAACCATGACACCTTGAGGAGGTCGCCTGCTGGCACAGGCTTTTCGGCCCTCTCCACTCTCACTCACCATGGCAAGGCTGGTATGGCAGGCAAGCTCCATGCCGCGCTTCAGCTTCAACAACGGCGACCGCGCATTTCTATTCTTCTGCACGGCTTGCCCAGCTCCATGCCACCACAGAGACAGTAATTTGCATGGCTCAAGCAAGTAAGTGCGTCCGCTGGTCATCGATAGATCTCATGCAGCTGTTGTGATTACTGGCGGTGTTTACTCTAACAGACTGCATTCTGCGTGTGTTTTTGTGTGTGTTCACTCCGTCATCTGTTAGTCATACCCTATATGTACTGTGTGTGCGCGCTTTTTTGTGACTGCCGTACACTCAGTCTCCTTCGTGTGTGTTTATGGATGCATGCCACAAGCATTGTTTTTTACTCTGCATTATCCGTTGGCATGATGCCTCTATGCCCAGAGTAGGGGAACAGGGCGATCTCTGTATGCTGTTTGCACACTCCATGTGTGCTATGTCTGTAAACTTGTTTTTTTCTAGCTGTGATGTGGTGTGTATGCGCGGTTCCCCTTTCTTTAGAGGCGTAGAACATCCCTGGGACTCGGGTAAGATGGTCATTCCCCAGTATAATAGCTGTAGATAGGGGTTAAATGTGTGTGTGGTTAATTAGCACGTTTGTTTTCAGCTGATCCTCGCTGATCCTCGTTAATTGATTCGACGTACTAGGATCGCCTGAAAACACAAGCACTTGTTTTCATTTGTCATTAAGTATTCTCGCGCCACTCCATCCACTTGCCATCCCCTTTTAAATCATACAAGTGCACTAATAAATTGCAGCGTTTTGCTATTTCTTTACAAAACTTTTAATACATGACATGTCTGCATTTTTTTTAGGGAAGGCACAGAGTGCGCGTAGACTCGAACCACGTTCACAACTTTGCATGTAATGCCACTCCGTCTCACCATATGTATCAACTATGTTTATAGGTTTTAATCGCCGTTTCCCTGAGCACTGTGCCAGCACAGGACAAGGGTATTCACTTAAATTAGGCAGAGCTTCGCCTCCGGAGTCTCTCTTCTGGGCCCCTCCCTGCCAGACCTCACAATATCCCCAGTCCGCATAGTTTATCTCCCTCAAAGGGCCATAAATCTTATCAGGTTACTCATTTGGTACGCTCTCACGTCCTCTCTCCGTTGACCCTGTGATACAAATGCTTGTTATTTAAAATGCAAATGAGTATTTGTTTTTAAATTTACCCGGGAGGATTCCTTCAACCCTTATCATTTAAACCAACCCTCTCCATTTACCTTTTAAATGTAACCCTATCCTTACTCGATAGTTACTTTCAGCATTGTCATTGTTCCTTTAAACCATTTACTCCTCACGATTTTGCTCACCAGTATTTTTTGTTTCCCATTCATGAGATATTTGTTTCCAGAGTGTTTCTTTTTGTCAGAAACAAAAACATGGCGCTAGCAGTGCACCTTATAAGAAGGGGATTTTCAGTTTCTGCACAGCGGGTGCATTAACCATCCTTCAGTCATGCGCTAGGAATTTTTCACTCCATGTGATGTCTTTCGTACAATCGCTTACTTTAGCCCTTGTAACGAGTTGACACGAGAGAAATACACCCAGGATTCGGGGTTTCTCTGGTCTCGGAATTATCCACTCTGGATCTGATAAACCAGACCAGGAGTCTAATGCAGCTGACATGCCTTGCCCCAGCCCGTCCGCCTGCATACAGCAACATGTAAGGAGCAGGAAAAAGCTTTTCTCAACTGCAGTAACAAGCACTGGCGTTGCCAATAGGTTTCGCATTTGGAAAGTTGGAGCTATTGGTTTTGTAAATGACATTTTATATTTATAGATTGTTATTGACAATGCCAATAACGATGTATAAATATAAAATGTCATTTACAAAACGAATAGCTCCAACTTTCCTACTGCGAGACCTATTGGCAACGCCAGTGCTTGTTGAATACTTATAGCTCGCAGTGAACTGGTTGTGAAAACTTATCCCGTTTTATTCACAGTGAACCAGATCACACTACCGAACGGCGAAACGCAGCCTCATGTAAAAGAGGTAAATACCAACTTTAAAACTCAGGTCTCCTTGACCACATGAACGCGTTTAGCATATTGCTGATACAGGTTTTCTTCATTTCATAGGATTATTGGTTTCAAATCATTCCAATCCCGGTGAGCTTTTTACCGATTTTTCATTATTTAAAGTGCAATACACGTGGTTGGCTTGTTCTAACCTGGAGCACTATGTATTTTTCTTTGTCCACAGCCTGTAACTACTAGCGAATCCAGGTAAATCGCACTACACAAACGTTCACTATGATTCCTCTAAAATGCAAATAGCGCTTCATTTATTCATTTGCTTTACTTCACTCACCCTTTAGATTATTTGCGGTTTCGTCCAATCCATGATTGGTAATGAGACTCCACAGTCGTGGTAAGAGTTTTAAATTTCACATGACATATAGAAACAGTCTCCTGACGCTTTAGAAGTAACTCAGTTTCCTTCTCTTTTCTTTTCTTCTTTTTTCTTTACAACAGACCCCTGACGAAGAGGCGACCAGCCTCGAAATGCATTGGGTTTTTCATTACTGTGATGAATATTGTTCATGATTCATGTATTTTGAGAAATGTTATTGTATCTTTCATTTATTTGAATATTGTTTACAAAAATGATGGTGAACTTTATGTAAAATGAATTAATGATATTACATGTTAAATGATGAGATAAAATCAAGACGTAAATTTATTATTGGAGAATTTGATTCACTGTTGTTGCGCGCTAGAGTCCTGGTTACTTTCGGTACCAGGCCATAACTTTGTAACAATATTATATTGACATTAAATAAAACAAATGAACATGCAAGGGTGATTATTGAATAGCTCTAGCCTGCCCTAGAGACACAAATGGCACACTACCTAAACAAAAAACGATAAACCAGCAATTAACATATCATAATGTCAATAAAGTAAATGCATTAAAGAACACACACACTGCTTCTGAATTGCAAGGTACACTTCATTGTTTCCTGCAGTTTAATGAAGGTCTTTTTGAGCCCATCACCAAAACCCAATAAAAGCATTAACGGCACAATGTTACCATCCCCAAAATGCCAAAGCCTTGACGGGCAGCCCTTCTAAATAATGGCAAAATGAAAAAGTAATGAAAGTAAAAGCCGAAGTGAGCTGCCACCAACCCCTCTCTCTCTGTAATGCTTCTTGCATGTTCTTTGGCACATCTCATATTATGACTACTTTAAACAGACATATAAAGCTGTTGGTACAAATACCTAAAAAGAGGTGTGATTAAAAATAGAATCTCTCTCTTTCCCATTCATCAGCACATCCTAGTCCATGCCTGCAAGGTAACTGAGCCAGGCTAGCTACTATTCCACGTAGTTGCTGGGAGTTTTGAATTCAAGGTTCTTGGCTTAGACATCATGCAAGGGCTTCTTGTATCTTTAGGAGAGTCTTTTTGTCTCAAGGACATCCTGCATCCCTGTAGCCCTTCTTGGGCTGTACACCTGAATCCAAAAGCTATGTATGCCTTTATCTTCCCCTTCACTGTCTGTGCATGAGATTGACAAATGAGGTCTTTGTAATCTGGACCAGAAGTGGCTTGTTCATGGTTCAGGAGTTCTGGTGAGGATTCGTATTCTTGGGTCTTTCCCATGGGCCATTGAGCACTCCAATCAGGGGAATCGATGGAAAATGTTAGACATCTCCCCACGATATGGGCTGAAAAACACCAACCGCATGGTGAACCTGATTCCCATCGCCAAATTCCTGGGTCTTCTTATACCTGTCTCCCCAACGATTCTGTGTGGAGGGGGAGGTGCTGTGCAGCCTTTCATGTATGCAATGGAAGGCACTGACACACAATGCCTATCTCAGATTGAAGGCAAGCAGTTGCAATCAGTTCTCCTTCCTCTTTTCTTTAAAACGTGTTGTGTGCGAGGCTGGATGGCCTTGCAGTGTTAATCACTACAAGTAGTTCAGCTGAATGGAAGATTCCCCTCTGTTGTGACTGATGTCATCCTGTTGCTAAAGTTATGTGGCATTCTCACACTTTCTGTTAGCTCACATCACCATTAGGAATATTTGTTCTATGGAATGTAAGCCTTCCGATTATACACCACATTGGTACTTAGACTTTTGACTAATGTGGACCACCTCTGAATCCCTTTTGAAGACCAGGATCCCCACCTACGCACTTTCTACGAGTATCATAACAATACACAAAAATACAGAAACAAGAATACAACTGAGAAACACACAAATTCTGAAATATTTTATATAATTAACAAACCAAAAATAAAATTTGTCTATTTTTTATTTCTAAAACACAATGCAATATGCTACACTCTAGCTTGTCACTTTCTCTTTTTTGTGCCTCATGCATGCTCTTTTTGCTTAATTTGCTTAAATTGAGGTCATTAATTATTTATTCTTGATTCAGTTTGCTGTATTTGTGCTGCTCCCACAAACCAAGCTAAGGGTACCACTTTACTTTTTTTATCCTCCAATTTTGTTTCAAAAGTTACATTTTCTGTTTATATGTTTATAAACGTTATTATTCTGCTAATATTAACAGGTGTCGGGACCCAAGTTTAAGAACGACGACTCCTAAAGAGTTGGTGTCTCTCAAGCCAGCCCACAATTATACCCGACACAACCCCTTTGAGGGATAATAATCAGATTGATAATCATTTACCCCTTCATTTTTTTTTTTTTTTTTTTTTGTGAAACAATTTTTTATTGCGAAACTGATACACGGCCATTCAGCCCACAACCCGAGGGTCGGGCGGCAATGTAGACACAACATATACATGTAAGCCCAACAGAGGCCCAATGCGGATAAGTACTGCCCTGTGGCCAGTCGCGCTTTTACTTTAATACAAATAATGAAAACCTATATAACAACCCCCAATGCCAAAACAGCTTCCCTCCCCCTCGCCCCTAATACAGCCTATCCCACCCAATGAGCCAAGGGCAAGATGACACAGACATAGGATCAAGTGTTCTCGATATGAGCTGTGCGTGTCGGCCATGCTACGTCCCACCCCCCCCCCCCGCCATTAGTGCAGCAGCCGTTCAATTGTACTTGGTGGAGGAAACTATATGGAGTGTGAAGGAGTATGCGGTTAGTCTACTGCATTACAGGGACGCAGAAGGGTCTGCAGCTTCACTGTCCGTGTCACTGGTGGAATTGTGATCCCGCAGGGCCTGCACCAGTGTTTCCCACGCTTGCGCAGCGTCCAGCGCCTTTTCGTTCTGTTGCCGCCTCGCCAGCTGGTAACGCAGGGTGCTCTCTCCCTCTGCCCATTTTAGGAACTCAGTGCGCCATTTAGTGTCCGTCGGACCAGCCCGTGCCTTCCAGCGGCGCGTTATTTCCCGTTTCGCCAGGATAAGACCCATATCTATAAACTTGCTGGATACCCGCGTCTTAGGAGTATGGAGGAACCAATGCAGAATCGCCACCGCAATGTCAAACTGGAGGGTACGTCCCGTCACCTCTGCAAGGGTGTCCCCAATTGTCGTCCAGTAAGAGGTCAAGGCAGAACAGGACCACAACATGTGGGCCAAGTCCGCTCCGACCGTCCGGCATCTAGGACAAGCCGCAGTGTCTGACGCAAAGTATTTCCGAATTTTCTCCGGGGTGAGATACGCTCGGTGTAGAACATAAAAGTGAACCAATTGGAACCTAGCGTTCCGCGAGCTCTTCCAGGCCCGACGCAGCAGCTGGGCCCATGTGGTCTCCGGGATGGGTTTCCCTACGTCCGTCTCCCATTTAATCTTGAGCGCCTCCAATGGAGTCAACTGCTCCTGGATCATCCTAAAATATAAGCACGTTACGGCCTTGACCGTCCCGGCTGCCATCATCACATATTGGCATGTCAAGGACAACGGCGGCTCCTCCAACCCAGACTGCCAATACGTCTGCAGCGCCCTTGTGACCGCCGCATGCAGAAGGAAATCCCCTCTGGAGATGCCGAATCGGCCCATCAGCGCCTGGAAAGATAGGAGCACACCATCGTCGTATAGGTCCCCCATGACCTGAATACCCGCGTCCTCCCAGGAGCGTAACTGGGACCAATCACCACCGTGGGGGAGCGCGGTAAGCATTCCCAGTGGGATCTCGGGGGCGTATGGGTGGACTATTCCCAATCTGCGCTGGACACGGTTCCAACACAGCCTGATGGTGCGTTCCTCCTGCGTGAGGTCTCCCACCGCCAGTTTCTGCCGCAACGCAATGTAGGAAAGGACGTGCCGGGGGACACCCAGGCCTCTCTTCTCCTCCGGTCCCCGGAACTCCCTCGCCACCTCCTGAGTGTAAACCTGCAGTTGAGCAGCTAAGTAATACGTCTCAAAATCTGGGACCGCCAGCCCCCCTTCCGCTTTTGGCCTCATGAGGGTCTGAAGCGCCACCCTGCGGCGGCCCGACCCCCAAAGGAACGTGATCACGAGTGACTTCAGATGTTTTAATTCAGCTGGCGGTATCCATATCGGTAAGGTTCTGAAGTAGTAAAGGAGACGGGGGAGCGCCACCATCTTGAGCAGCGCAATGCGTCCCGCCACCGACAGCGGCAGAGTTGCCCTGAAGGACATGCTGCCCTTCAATGCCCGGATGCAACGAGATATGTTGCCCTCCAGTACATCGGCGGACGAGTGATAAATATGGACCCCCAAGTACTTGAAGGAACAGGGCGCCCATCGAATCTCCCTCTCCGTGATAGGCCGGGGTTCTCCGCTACGCACCGGGAACAAGCAAGTCTTCGACCAGTTCACCCGTAAGCCCGATAACGCTCCGAAAGACGTGAGCGCCGCATCGGCGGCGGCTAATGCCTCTCCGGCATCCTCCAAAAATAGCAACAGGTCATCCGCATAGAGGGAAATGAACTGCTGCCCCTTCACGGTATTCAGCCCCCTGTAGTGGGCGCCGGTGCGAAACGATAGCGCCAGGGGCTCCACTGCCAGTGCGAACAGCAAAGGCGACAGCGAACATCCCTGTCTCGTGCCGCGCTCTACCGAGTATTGCCGGGAGATCAACGGGCCCGATTTCACTCTCGCCACCGCCGAGGCGTAAAGCACCGCGGTCCAGCGCAAGAAGCCTTCCCCCAATCCGAACGCCCCCAACACCCTATGGAGGTAGTCCCATTCTAGGCTATCAAAAGCCTTCTCCAGGTCTATAGAGAGAATCATGGATTGGGAGGCCTCAACGTGGTCATCCTCAAGCAGACGAAGCAAGCGGCGGATGTTCATGGTGGTATTGCGCTTGGGGATAAACCCCGCCTGGTCGTCGTGTAGTAGGGCGCCCATGTGCCCCAACAATCTCGACGCCAGTATGCTGCTCAGTATCTTATAATCTACGGTTAGCATCGATAGCGGTCTGTAGGACGCCGGGTCATTAGTCTCCCTGCCCGTTTTGGGCAGAGGTACCACTAGGGCTTCCCGCATCGACCCTGGGAGGTATCCCAGGTGCATTGCCTCTTTGTAGATCAGCAGCAAGCGCGGAGCAAGGAGGTCCATGTAGGTGGCATAAAACTCAACCGGAAGTCCATCCAGGCCTGGGGTTTTATTGCGTGCCATTCTCTTGATGGCGCTGCGGATCTCCCCCAGGTCCACCTCCCTCCCCAGCTCCTTGGCGCTTTCGGGTTCCAGAACAGGGATAGGTAGTTCCTGCAGGAAAGTGTCAATGTGGGCAGCATCCACATCCGCCCTACTTCGGCACAGTGTTTCGTAGTAGTCCGTGAAACAGTCCATGATCTCCGGTTGGGTGTAGACCTCCACTCCCGCCGCAGCGCGCATGGCCACCGTGGGGGAGGAACGCCTCGTAGGACTAGCCAGCCAGGCCAGGAGCGCCCCCGATTTATCGCCCTCAGCCAACGATCTAGTAAGGAAGGCCTTGTAATCAAAGCTACGTAACCGTTCGACCCCAACTGCTACCGCTTCTCTCGCGGCCGCCAACTGCTCTCCAAGTTCAGGTCTGCCGGGGCGCCTGTGCTCCAGATCTCGGAGGGTCCGGTCGGCCTTTTCTAGGTCCTCCAATAGGACCCGACGCACTCCCACCCTCGCAGCTATGCAGTAGCCCCTGACAACCACCTTGAAGGCATCCCATTCGGTGGCCCTAGCATCAGTCGAACCCTCGTTGTCGTCGAAGTAAGTGGCAATCCTGTCCTCCAGTCCAGTTCGGAATACCTGATCCTCTAATAGTTCGGGCCTCAATCTCCACGCGGGGACGCAAGGCGCACCCGGGAGCCACCTGAGGTCAGCCAACAGAGGGTTGTGGTCGGAGATGGTCCTCGCTAGGTACTCTGATCTTACAGCCGCGGACATCACGTCCGCCGACCCTAACAGAGCGTCCAAACGCACGTGCAACTCGTGCAGTCCAGAGTAATGAGAATAGTCCCGGGTATGTGGGTGTTGGACGCGCCATATGTCCGACAGTACCCATTCAGCCTGCCAGGCCAGCCTACCCTTAGCCACTCGATGTGTGGGCGAGGTCTCCAGGGGGGGATGAGATCTATCAAGATCCACGTCCGCCACCGAATTGAGATCGCCCCCAATCAAGAGCGGTCCCGTCATGTAGTGGGCCAATGATCCCGAGAGCGTCGCAAAGAAGGCCAGCTGGTCCGTATTGGGCGCATAAACACTGCAAATGTTAAGCTCTCTACCCCCCAATTTACCCGCAATGGCGACAAATCTCCCCTCTGGGTCTATCGTGTGCTTCATCACCTGCAGTGGAACCCCCACGCGCACCCAGATCAGCGCCCCCCCCTAGCGTAAGCCGAATATGTGGTGTAATATAACTGCCCCCTCCATCTACGCTGCAGGGCTAAGCCTTCCGCTTTCGTGAGGTGCGTTTCCTGTAGCAGCGCAATCTGAACACCCCTGCGCCTCAGGTAAGCGTGCACTTTGTGGCGTCTGGTCATAGTGTGTAGCCCGCGCACATTCCAAGTAATGCATTTCAGGTTGGAAAATTCAGCCATTATCCCATTGCTGTCCTGTTAGGCCCCCCCCCCGCTCCCTCTAGTCCAGAAAAAAAACACACAATAATCTCACTGCACCAACGGCGACCCACCCCCGAAACCAAAAACAGTGCAACCCCCAACCATGACACCCGTCCCTCCCCCCCAGAATAGGACCCAGAGATTGCCCCTCAGTACCCATCCAAACCATGTTCCAAAACCAGAAAACTAACCTGTCGGTAGCCACCGCAGGTGTGCCTTAAGGGCAAAGGAAGGGGCAGAGCACCGAAGGGAGGGCCCTCACTTGCTCAGGCCACCTAGTGGCGATCGAGCCTAAATTACTGACTGTTAGAAGCGGCTGTCTCTAGTTGGCAGAGGTATACACCTCTGACAAATAGGGACACACCTTTTCTAGTCAGGGCAAGGAGATCACACACTTAGATAACCCCTGCTCACCCCCTTGGTAGCTTGGCAAAGCAGACAGGCTTATCTCAGAGGCAGTGCGTTAAGCATTTATGACCACATACAGTAATAAAGTGAATACACTACAAATGGACACGACACAGTAGTATTATAAAAATAAGTATTTTTATATAAGGCTTAGCACAAGACCAAATAACGACAAAAATATACCACAGTCTCAATAAGTACTCTTGGAAGGAAAAATAATAGTTCAAGCACGGTTTCTTCTTAGCACAAAAGTCTTTAGTATCAAAAGCAACTCTTCTTCTCTAAAACACAGTTCTTGGCAACAATGTAACCCACACGGGAGTCACACGACGTCGAGGCAAAGTTAATCCAAAGGTTCGGCGTCGACCGCGAGGAGCGCTACGTCGAGCCCGGAGTCGCACAGACCCCAACAACACAGTACCTTGGAAAAGTGAAGCACTCGATGATCAGCGGCGTCGAGATGTCCGGCGTCGCGTCTTCGGCGTCGATCGGGCCTCGGAGTCGGGGCGATCTGCAGCGGCGTCGACCGAAGTCAGGCGGGAGCAGCGCTCACGGAATGAAGCAGGATACGGCGTCGTCGATGTCGATGTTGCAAGAGTGAGCAGCGCTCACGGCGTCGAGAGGGCTCGAAGTCGATGCGATCAGCAGCGGTGCAGACACGGGGTCACTTGGAGCTGGAGCCGAACTCACTACTCACTGGCGTTGCTGCTGGCGTTGATCGGGCCCGGCGGCCGGCGTCGAGGAAGCGGGACACTGGAGCCGTTACTCACGATGTCGAGCTGGATTCGGCGGCGTCCGTCGGCGTCGAGATTGCTGGATTCTTTCAGAGGTGCTGGATTCACAAACTCCAGCAAATAGCACTTTAAGCAGATGAAGTCCTTTAGCCCTGTGACTTCAACAGGAGGCTGGCACTCTTCCAGCCCTTGGAGATTTTCTCAGCAAAGAGGGAGAGTACACACAAAGTTCCTCTCTCCTGGTTCCTTGGCAAAAATAAAGAAGCAATGCAGGATTCCCCCAACAAACAGCACTCTGGCAGAAGGGGTAGGCAGTCCTTAGATCAGCAGGCTTCTTGTCCTTGGTTCAGGTTTCCTTGTCAGAAGTGATCTGAATTCTTGGTTCAGGGGTCCTTCTCTTATACCCCTTTCTGGCTTTGATCCCTTTGTCCATGCAGGGGAATTTCCCCCCATCCTGGGTTTGTTGTGGGTGTTGCCAGGCCAGAGCACCTGGCCTATTCACTGGGCAGGGCAGAGTCCTCAGCCGCTCAGCAGGAGCGGAGCCAGCATTGTCACTGGCAGGGGCAGGGCCATCAGCTGCCCGGCAGGAGGCGGGCCAGGAAAGTCCCAGGCAAGTACAGAGTCATCAGTCGCCTGGCAGGGGGGCGGAGCCAACATTGTATCAGGCAGGGCAGGCTATCAAGAGCTACTCTCCCCTACTCTCAATGCAAATGCCCCACTCATCCCACACTGACTCATTCAGACTCTCTGGAGCCACCCAGCTCCTGTCACACACACACCAGAACCAGCAGAGACCGGTAGACAGTTAGACAAGAAAATAGCTACTTTCTAAAAGTGCTATTTTCAAACACAGAGTCCAAAAACCATCCACACAAACGGATGCGTTATTAAACCCTGAGTTCAGGGATACCAAACTCGACATTGCACCATGCTCCCCGAGCCCGCTAGGATTATAGCATTAATAATCCTGGCAGCCCATTCTAACTGATGGAGAGCAGGCTACCTTACAATAGTGAAAAACGACTATGGATGTAATTCACTATTAGGACATGCCAACCTTGTCAGGCTTGTCCTACCTTATGCTTACAATGCACCCTGCCCGTGGGCCTACCATAGGGGTGACTAACATGAAGTTAAGGGAAGGTTTAGGGACTGGCAAGACTGCACGTGGTCTGGCAATGGCAGACCTTCAGACATACTTTTACTAGGCCGCTCTTGTGGGTGGCACAACATGTGCTGCAAGCCCACTAGCAGCATTTGTATTTACAAGCCCTGGCACTCCTGGTGCACTCTACTAGGGACTGATAGTAAACCAAATAAGCCAAACATGGAAGTCAATCAGTACAGCAATTTCACATAGGGAGCACTTGCACTGTGGCACTGTTCAGCAGTGGCACAGTGCCCAAAGCATATACCAGCAAAAAACATCGTAAACAGAGGAGGCAAACAGAAAAAATGGAGGAGAGACTCATGCCAATGATGCCAGGTCTAACACGTGTCCCCTCCAGCTGAAATGTGGGGAGAACTACCCTTACCCTAGGGAGTCCTCATCACTAAGGCGGAAAAATCTGGACAGACCATCAGCATTGGCGTGATCTGTGCCAGGGCGGTGTTCCACCGTGAAGTCCATCCCCTGTAGGGAAATGGACCACCTCAACAGCTTTGGATTCTCACCCCTCATCTGCATCAACCATCTGAGGGGCCTGTGGTCTGTCTGAACCCGGAAGTGAGTCCCAAACAGGTAGGGTCTCAGCTTCTTCAGCGCCCAGACCACAGCAAATGCTTCTCTTTCTATCGCACTCCACCTCTGTTCCCTGGAAAGTAACCTCCTGCTGATGAAGGCTACAGGTAAGTCTCGGCCCTCTTCATTCACCTGAGCTAGAACAGCCCCCACGCCATGCTCTGAAGCGTCCGTCTGGACAACAAATTCTTTAGAAAAGTCGGGTGCCTGGAGTATGGGTGCCGTGCACATTGCAGTTTTCAGGGTATCAAAGGCCGTCTGACAGGCGTCAGTCCAGTTCACAAGTCGTGGCTGCTTCCTGGAAGTCAGCGAAGTCAAGGGGTGCACAATGTTACCATAATCCTTGACAAACCTCCTGTAGTAACCCGTGAGACCCAAGAAGGCTCTCACCTGAGTCTGGGTTTTGGGCGGTGCCCATGCCAGGATGGTATCAATCTTGGGTTGCAGGGGGGCCACCTTGCCGCTCCCTACTTGGTGCCCCAAGTACACCACTGAACCCTGCCCAATCTGGCACTTACTGGCTTTGATTGTGAGGCCTGCTCTGCGCAGGGCCAACAACACTTCCTGGAGGTGGCACAAGTGTTCCTCCCAGCTGGCGCTGAACACTGCGATGTCGTCCAGGTAGGCGGCACTGAAATCCTCCAGTCCGGCCAAGACCTGGTTGACCAACCTCTGGAAGGTGGCAGGGGCATTCTTCATCCCAAAGGGCATAACCCGGAACTGGTAGTGCCCATCTGGTGTGGAGAATGCTGACCTCTCTTTTGCCCCATCAGTCAAGGCGATCTGCCAGTACCCAGACGTTAGATCAAACGTACTAAGGTACCGGGCAGCCCCTAACCGATCTATGAGCTCATCAGCTCTGGGGATGGGGTGCGCGTCAGTCTTGGTTACTGAATTGAGTCCTCGGTAATCCACACAGAACCGAAGTTCCGGTGAAGCACCAGGCGCTGCAGCCTTTGGGACCAAGACCACGGGGCTGGCCCAAGGACTGCTAGAGGACTCAACCACCCCTAAGGCAAACATCTTGGAGACCTCCTCCTTGATGTATGCTCTGACCTTGTCAGTCACTCTGTAAGCCTTGTGCTTGACAGGAGTGCTGTCCCCGGTGTCCACATCATGGACACACCACTGAGTGACACCAGGAATCAAGGAGAACAGATCAGGGAATTGTCCCAACAATTGGCGACAATCCTGCTGCTGTTCAGGGGTCAGTGTGTCAGAGAGGACAACACCATCCACTGACCCATCTTGCTCTTTTGCATACAGGAGGTCAGGAAGAGGCTCACTCTCCTCCTCCATTCCAGCATCTGTAGCTAGGAGCATGCCCACTTCGGACCTTTCTAAGTGGGGCTTCAAACGGTTGACATGCAGGACCCGCAAGGGGTTCCTGGGAGACTTTAGGTCCACCATGTAGGTGACATCGCTCTTTTTCTCCACAACCTCAAATGGCCCAGTCCACCTGTCCTTGAGCGCACAAGGTTCCACAGGGGACATGACCCAAACTTTCTGTCCAGGCTGAAGCTCTACCAGAGTGGCCTTCTGGTCGTACCACCGCTTCATCTCCTCCTGGCTGGCCTCCAGATTTGCCTGAGCAAGATCTCTGAAGCGCCTAGTCTGGTTCCTAAAGGCCAGCATGTAACTGTATACATCCTGGGGAGGTTTCCTGGGAGATTGCTCCCAGCCTTCTTTGACCAGACTCAAAGGTCCTCTTACCGGGTGACCATACAAAAGCTCAAAGGGGCTGAACCCTAGAGACTTCTGTGGCACCTCACGGTAAGCAAACAACAGGCATGGCAAGAGGACGTCCCATTTACGCCTCATTGGTTCTTCAAGACCCATAATCATGCCTTTAAGGGTACGGTTGAATCTTTCAACCAACCCATTACCTTGAGGGTGGTAAGGAGTGGTGAACTTATAAGTTACCCCACACTCCTTCCACAGAGACTTCATATAGTTGGAAATGAAGTTGGTGCCCCGGTCTGACACCACCTCTCTGGGGAACCCCATTCGGGAGAAAACACCCATCAGTGCCCGTCCCACCACGGGGGCAGTCACTGTTCTGAGAGGGATGGCTTCCGGGTACCGTGTGGCATGGTCCACCAAGACCAGGATGAACCTGTTGCCCAGTGCTGTCTTGGGGTCCAGTGGCCCTACAATGTCAATCCCCACCCGGTCAAAGGGGGTACTGACCACGGGAAAAGGTTGGAGGGGAGCCTTCTGCTTCCGCCCGCTTTTCCCACTTGCCTGGCAAGTCTGACAGGTCTTGCAATGGACATCTGTGTCCCTTCGCATCTGAGGCCAATAGAAATGGGTGACAAGCCTGTCATAGGTCTTGTCCTGCCCCAGATGTCCAGCTAAAGGAACGTCATGAGCCAAACCCAGTAGGAAGGCTCTGAAGCGCTGGGGTACCACCAGCACACGGGCTGACCCAGGCTCAGCAGCCTTAGGCTCGCTATACAGGAGGTCGTTCTCCCAGTAAACAAAATGTGACCCTGACTGATCACCTGAGGTTTGGGCTGAGGCCTGCTGCCTCATACCCACAAGAGAAGGGCACACTTTCTGTTCTGCACAGAATTCTTCCCTGGAGGGACCACCATCCTGCTGCCAGTGGGTCAGCTCGGGCAGGTCTCCCAGTTCAGCAACTTGCTCACCTGTGGGTTCCAGGGCATACCCCTCAAGGTCTGCCTCCTCCTGGACCACGGGAACTACGGGGGACGGTTTCCCGCGCCCCCTGCCTCTTCTCTTCACAGCGGGGTTCTGGGCCATACTTTCAGGCTCCAGAACCCCATCAACACCCTTACTTGCTGTCATGGATCGAGTGGTTGCACACACCCACTCTGGCACACCCAACATTTTCAAATGTGTCTCCCTCTCCACCTTAGCCCAAGGGGAGTCTTCGAAATCATTGCCCAGGAGACAATCAACAGGCATGGCGGGCCTCACAGCAACCTGAAGAGTACCTGAAACTCCCCCCCATTCAAAGGAAACTTGAGCTACCTCACACTCTCTCTGGGAGTTGTCAGCAGCTATCACAGGGTAGAATGCGTGGGGAACAACCTGCTCTCTGGACACCAAGTGACACTTGACAGCTGTCACACTCGCTCCGGTGTCTCTGAGAGCTTCCACTCTATGGCCATTAATGGTCACCCACTGCCTATATTTTTTAGTGTTACTAGGCAGAGGGGGTGGCGGGACCAATTCCATGTCTCCTAGAGAGACCAGGGACATCTCTGCGGGACCCTCCCCACCATGGGCAACCATCTCCTCCCCTCCCAGAGCTACACTAGCCAACTGACGGGGGGCGGCACGTGGTGGTGCACCGGGTGGTGCACTAGAGTTCTTCAAGGGACACTGAGGATCATAAAAACGGTGTCCCACCTGCTTACAAGCGAAGCAAGCCATGGGGCCCCTACGACCAGGTTTACCTGTCGGGGCCTCTGATTTCTTATCTGGGGGAGGCTGGGAACCCTTCCCTTGGTTCCCTTGGGGATTACTTTGGGGCCCTTTCTGGAACTCCTTCTGTTTACCCTTGTCCCCCCCACTCTTCTGCTGGGGACCCTGCCCACCTTTGGCTGAGTCTCCCACTGGACCCTTGTGGACCCTGGTACTGACCCAGCGGTCCGCCTCTTCAGCAAGTTTTCTAGGGTTAGATATCTTGCTATCAATAAGGTGCTGGCGCAGCTCTGGAAAACAGTTATTAGACAAGTGCTCCCAAGCAAACAAATCATAAAGAGCATCATAACTTTCCACTTTGCTGCCCTTTACCCAACCATCCATGGCTCTGCAAAAATATGACACATACTCCACCCACGTGGTACCAGGCAACTTCTTACATTCTCTAAAGGCCTGTCTGTACTTTTCTGGGGTTAGGCCATACCTTAACATTAAAGCATCTTTCATATGAGCATAAGACGTCCTATTCTCAACAGGCATGTCTAACAGGGTATCTCTTCCCTCATTCACAAAGCGACCCCACAACCCCGCTCCCCAATCCTTCTCAGGGACCCGGTGGGCCAACAATGCTAGCTCATATGCTTTAAACCATTGACCAATATCCTCATTCTTCTGAAAATCTTTGATCACATCTTTGGGAAAATAAAACCTACTTTCTGCAGGCACAGATGGGACGCTGCCACCAGAGGGATTCAATTCTAACTTTTTAGCTTGGAGCTCCAACTCCCTCAACTTGGTATCACGCTCAAAAGCTAACTTCTCTCTTTCAAACTCTAATCTTTTGATCTCCAAACCAGCTTCTCTCCTGCCTCTTGCATTCTCTATCTCCAACTGCCCATTTATCTTAAGTTTTGCCATTTCCATGTTGTAGGCTCGCTCCTTCGCCCTTTCTTCTCTTTCTTCAGGGGAAAGACCTTTGGAGGAAACACTGCTGCCAGGAGGGGATACAGGCCCAGTCACGGGCACTTCCTCCTCCCCTTCCTCTGTCGGTACCACCACCGGGGCAGAGGGATTTCTGGCCTCTAACCAGGCCTCCAATGCTTTGAGATAATCTGCTCTCTTTGAAATGCCTGTGGTAGGAACTTTCAACTGCTTGCAAAAGGATTTCAGCTTCCTTACTGGATAGTCGTTTATCTTACTCCTATCAAACTCCTCCTCAACAACAGGTGTAGTGCCTCCAGCATTACTCATGGTCAAAACTGGCAGTTTCAAAAATCAAGCTTCAGGAAATTCGAGAACAAAAATAGAATATCCAACCAAAACAGATTGTGGCTGCGCTATGGTCTGCTTTCACTATGTAGCGCACACTAATCACTGCACATGGGTCATAAATGCAAAGTTCAAAATCCCACCGCTGACCCACCAATGTTAGAAGCGGCTGTCTCTAGTTGGCAGAGGTATACACCTCTGACAAATAGGGACACACCTTTTCTAGTCAGGGCAAGGAGATCACACACTTAGATAACCCCTGCTCACCCCCTTGGTAGCTTGGCAAAGCAGACAGGCTTATCTCAGAGGCAGTGCGTTAAGCATTTATGACCACATACAGTAATAAAGTGAATACACTACAAATGGACACGACACAGTAGTATTATAAAAATAAGTATTTTTATATAAGGCTTAGCACAAGACCAAATAACGACAAAAATATACCACAGTCTCAATAAGTACTCTTGGAAGGAAAAATAATAGTTCAAGCACGGTTTCTTCTTAGCACAAAAGTCTTTAGTATCAAAAGCAACTCTTCTTCTCTAAAACACAGTTCTTGGCAACAATGTAACCCACACGGGAGTCACACGACGTCGAGGCAAAGTTAATCCAAAGGTTCGGCGTCGACCGCGAGGAGCGCTACGTCGAGCCCGGAGTCGCACAGACCCCAACAACACAGTACCTTGGAAAAGTGAAGCACTCGATGATCAGCGGCGTCGAGATGTCCGGCGTCGCGTCTTCGGCGTCGATCGGGCCTCGGAGTGGGGGCGATCTGCAGCGGCGTCGACCGAAGTCAGGCGGGAGCAGCGCTCACGGAATGAAGCAGGATACGGCGTCGTCGATGTCGATGTTGCAAGAGTGAGCAGCGCTCACGGCGTCGAGAGGGCTCGAAGTCGATGCGATCAGCAGCGGTGCAGACACGGGGTCACTTGGAGCTGGAGCCGAACTCACTACTCACTGGCGTTGCTGCTGGCGTTGATCGGGCCCGGCGGCCGGCGTCGAGGAAGCGGGACACTGGAGCCGTTACTCACGATGTCGAGCTGGATTCGGCGGCGTCCGTCGGCGTCGAGATTGCTGGATTCTTTCAGAGGTGCTGGATTCACAAACTCCAGCAAATAGCACTTTAAGCAGATGAAGTCCTTTAGCCCTGTGACTTCAACAGGAGGCTGGCACTCTTCCAGCCCTTGGAGATTTTCTCAGCAAAGAGGGAGAGTACACACAAAGTTCCTCTCTCCTGGTTCCTTGGCAAAAATAAAGAAGCAATGCAGGATTCCCCCAACAAACAGCACTCTGGCAGAAGGGGTAGGCAGTCCTTAGATCAGCAGGCTTCTTGTCCTTGGTTCAGGTTTCCTTGTCAGAAGTGATCTGAATTCTTGGTTCAGGGGTCCTTCTCTTATACCCCTTTCTGGCTTTGATCCCTTTGTCCATGCAGGGGAATTTCCCCCCATCCTGGGTTTGTTGTGGGTGTTGCCAGGCCAGAGCACCTGGCCTATTCACTGGGCAGGGCAGAGTCCTCAGCCGCTCAGCAGGAGCGGAGCCAGCATTGTCACTGGCAGGGGCAGGGCCATCAGCTGCCCGGCAGGAGGCGGGTCAGGAAAGTCCCAGGCAAGTACAGAGTCATCAGTCGCCTGGCAGGGGGGCGGAGCCAACATTGTATCAGGCAGGGCAGGCTATCAAGAGCTACTCTCCCCTACTCTCAATGCAAATGCCCCACTCATCCCACACTGACTCATTCAGACTCTCTGGAGCCACCCAGCTCCTGTCACACACACACCAGAACCAGCAGAGACCGGTAGACAGTTAGACAAGAAAATAGCTACTTTCTAAAAGTGCTATTTTCAAACACAGAGTCCAAAAACCATCCACACAAACGGATGCGTTATTAAACCCTGAGTTCAGGGATACCAAACTCGACATTGCACCATGCTCCCCGAGCCCGCTAGGATTATAGCATTAATAATCCTGGCAGCCCATTCTAACTGATGGAGAGCAGGCTACCTTACAATAGTGAAAAACGACTATGGATGTAATTCACTATTAGGACATGCCAACCTTGTCAGGCTTGTCCTACCTTATGCTTACAATGCACCCTGCCCGTGGGCCTACCATAGGGGTGACTAACATGAAGTTAAGGGAAGGTTTAGGGACTGGCAAGTAGGTGTACTTGCGCAGTCCTCGTGACAGTCAGACTGCACGTGGTCTGGCAATGGCAGACCTTCAGACATACTTTTACTAGGCCGCTCTTGTGGGTGGCACAACATGTGCTGCAAGCCCACTAGCAGCATTTGTATTTACAAGCCCTGGCACTCCTGGTGCACTCTACTAGGGACTGATAGTAAACCAAATAAGCCAAACATGGAAGTCAATCAGTACAGCAATTTCACATAGGGAGCACTTGCACTGTGGCACTGTTCAGCAGTGGCACAGTGCCCAAAGCATATACCAGCAAAAAACATCGTAAACAGAGGAGGCAAACAGAAAAAATGGAGGAGAGACTCATGCCAATGATGCCAGGTCTAACACTGACACAGGTCCCGGGCTGAACCCCAACTCACGTAACATACAATCATTTAGCAGAGTCAGCAGGGGTTGTGGCAGTCCATGCCGCACAGATCTCCCAGCGCCACCGGGGGCGACTCACCCAGGATCACCCTCGGCCATCAAGTAGTTCTTCCGCTGTGCCCGGGGTGACCGCAGGGAGGGTCACGCTATCAGTCTGGGAGTCCTCCGTGTCCGAGCGTTCTCCACCACCTCTTGTCTCCGGTGCCTCGGTCAGTGGTTCTCCCTGGGAACCCGAGATGCTGGATAGCATCTCAAGTACACTGCGCTGTTCCGCTGTTGTCACCACAGCAGAAGGGCGGCCAAAACCCCCCCAGCGGTTGCGGACCCTCTTGGATCTACGTTGAAGTCCAGCCTCCGCAGTGGTTTGGAAAGAAGAGGCAGGGCCGTCCTTGCTAGCCCTATAGAGCTCCAGCCAGCTGCACACCTCGTCAGGGGTGTCAAAGAATTTGGTCCCGCCATCCAGGATGATGCGGAGTCTCCCCGGAAAGAGCAAGGAATATTGGAGACCTTCGTTGCGCAGTTCACGCTTGATTGCCAGGAAGGAGGTCCGCTGACGTTGAGTCTCATAGGTGTAATCCGGAAAAATGTTCACCTTACTGTTGTCCACCTGGTATGGCCCATTTTTCCTGGCGTTGTTGAGGCGCAGGTCCCTATCTCGAAAATGCAGCAACCTCGCCACCACTGGACGCGGCGGCCGGCCCTGCTGTGGCGGTCTGGCCGGAACCCTGTGCGCCCGCTCCAGATTGTAAAAGGAGGAAAGGCCCTCGGGCGCTACCTCCGTCTTGAGCCAGTTTTCTAGATAGGATATCATGTCGCCATCCTCGACTTTTTCTGGCAGGCCCACCAACCTGATGTTATTCCTCCTGTTGCGCCCTTCCGCCTCCTCCGCCCTCTTCTCCAGCGTATCAATTCTCGTCAGTGTATCTTTCATGACAGCTGCCAACGTCTTCTGCGCCGGTTCCAGGGTTCCTATCGAATCTTCCACTTCTTTGACCCTGTCCGAGAGCTTGCCATGGTCAGCCCTGAGCAATCCCAAGCCCGTCACCACCTGGGCGATGTCCCGCTGAAGCGCCGACCTCGTGTCCGTAATGGCCGCCAAGATGTCGTCCAATTGCCGCTGAAGACTCGGGTAGGTCGGCACCTCTGGGTCCATCCGGTCACTCTTTTCCGGCAGTTCGGTATCGGAGGTGACCTGCGCGTTCCCCTTGGCGCCCTTCGGTTTTCCCATGGTCGCCCCAAGCGTCAGCCACTAAAAGTCCAGGGCCCCAAGGAGTGGTCTCGCTCGACACCCGGGAGGCTCCTCGCTGATCCACGAGCTCGGTCCCACCTCCGCTCGAGTTCCCAGTCGGCACCAACCGCACGGCCAAAGGCGAAGCAGCCAAGCCCCGGCTCAGGCCAAGCAATCAGCGGGCAGCTCGACCGGATCCCGTCAGTCAGGACCAGGGGCTCCGCAGCAAGCGGCCAACCCCCCCACCATGGTCGAGGCAACTCACATGCGCACGTGGTGCAGGCCGCTCCGTGTGTGCAAGTATCCGCGCTCCAACCAACCCTGCAGAAGTCGGGGCCTCGCCGGGAACAAGGGTAGCCGTAGGAAGAAGGAGGGCCCCTCACTAGTCGTCCTGCACCGCTGCTACCCACTTGCGCTTCCAGCAATCACCGCCGCCATCTTGGGGCTCAGACCCTCGCCTCCACCCTGGTGGATCGCGGTCTCCCGGCGGCAGCTCCAGTCCCCTGTGCGGGTACTCCTTCGTGCCACAGTGCTGGTCCACGTTAGAGGCCCCCGGTGAGCACAGAGTAGCAGGCGGCAGCTTCCCCGGCCCGGTGAGGGTGCCGGAGAGTTTCCCCGGCTCCGTCGTCTTGCAGTGCCCCGGGGGGACCCATCGGGTGCGCTCCACAGCCAGCGAGGTCCGCCAAACGCTGGAGGCCACCGGTGATCCAGGCGACCGGCGCGCCCCGCACCTTGTCAGGAGTAGGAAGGCGGCGGGCTGGAGTCCTCCGGTCCCGCGACCCGCGAGGGCCGCCGAGTACTTTACGAGCACCGGACCGGGGCGGGCGCCATGATGGAGGCTGCGCCACTCGCTCCTCAGCTGCCCGGTCAGGCTCCCTCTCCGCTCCCTCGGCAACTCTGAGGCACTCCGGCCGCAGGTCTCCACGTAGCGCCCCCGCACCGACACCCGGATGAGGATCGGGGGAGCCCTGGAGCCAGTACACAGGATAAAAGCGGCTCGATCGCGGAGCCGAGCGCTCAGGCGACCTCCGCCATCGGCACCCTAGCCACGCCCCCTTCATTCATTTACCCCTTCCTTGTATGCATTACTCCTCCTTAATAATAACAAGCAATTTTTGTTAGTTTAATAAGACCATCTTTTCTCAATATGTGGTCATAACTATGTGTATGTTGTGTTACTGTAATGAAATGGAAGTGCTCTGTGAGCAAAAAGAAAAGCGCTGGATTTTGCATTAATACTCAGTGCTTCAGAGCATATTGTTTTGTTCTGTTAGTCTTGATTGTGCTGCGGAGTGTCATCCTTCATGTGTTCTCCAGACGACAACTTTCAGATAAGGAACACTCAAATCCCCCGCTTCCCCCCAAATTAGTGCACTTCATCGCTGTGGGTTATAGACAACCCCATTCTTTCAACTTCAACTTAACCACACCTGGAGCACCTTCTTCAGTCTACTGAGTCCACTCATTTCTTATTATTTTTCCCTCCCCCCGTAGTTTTATATAGCACAAACTTGACCCAAAGGTATCAGAGCGCTTTACATGAGCACCAGTTATGCTACTCAAGGGCACATTCATTCATTTTTGTTAGACACAGGGAGCTTAAGTGATTTGCCCAGAATCACAGGATGTTGAGCATCATTGCCAAGACTCGAACCTGGTTCCCCAGATTTGAGATTGACCGCCCTAGCCCCATTTGCCACATCCTCTCCCCAATTTCTTCATTATCAGTATCGCAGACAATGTGATTGCACCCACTATTGGAGACATTCCTATGAAAAAATTAAAAGTATATACCTTAGTTTAAACAAAGCTGACCCTAATGTGTCATTAATTGTCCTAGCATACCCTTTCCTTATGCTTTTATATGCTTTATTATACCTGTTATGTTAGACACATGAAACAGGATAGTTCCTAAGCTTTCATTACATTAAGGTGAATATGTTGCCTGTCAAATTTGTACCATTGCGACAATCTGCAACTTGAGCTGTGTAATAATCACTAATTCTAATTCTAAGATCTTGATTTAGAGCTTGGCCGAGAGGGCATTTAATCAAAAAGGATACCAAACTGCATGTCATTTACTGACCGGCAGCCCTTCACCATGTTGATGGCAGAGACTACTCCATCCACACCACTGGCATACACTTACTCTGTTGGACTGTCGGAGGCTTGGCCATTTGTAAGCCTGCCCAGTTTATAGTGGGGGAACAATGGCAGGTTTTTACCGTCTGTCATCGCCAGTTAAAACCTGGTGGTAAGGGACAGTGAAAGCTGCAAAATGACCCCCACACCTTGGGAGAAAACTCCCACAGCGAGCAGTTCCTTGCTTTTTTAATTTATTTTCAATCTTGCTTTGGGATTTTGTCCGTTAAACTTTCAGTGCATTGACAGGAACCACAGTGATGGTAATGCCTGCCGATACCAGAGATGTCCACGGGCTAGCAGACATCTCTAAATATGGCAAGTGGGTATTCCTTCAGTGTGACAGAGTAAATCCTATCTGCCAAAGTGTAATTCAATCCCTAACCACTTCGACGCAGCTGGAATTCCCCCGCAATGCGGAAGAATTCCACGCGTGCACGGAACGGACCGCCCCGGCTGTCCTCCGCACACGCCCACCGTGACGTCCGACGCCTGGGGGCCGTCCGACGCATCGAAGAGGCTAAATCTTATGTCGATAACAATGAGACTATGCTTGTCAATTTATTAAGATTCTTATACAAGACCTTGTTAGTATTTGGCCAAAGGTATCTAGTTATCACTTCTTCTGTTGGTGGGTATTGTGTATGACCGCAACATTCAGTCACCTGGCTCACAGTCACTAAATATAAACCCTTGTTAAGAAAACAACTTTATTTTGTGAGACTCGCAATATAAGAACCGTTTTTTCTTGTTCTTAAAATTTCAGAAATGTTTTGGTGATACCATCAACTTACAAACATTAGCAGTTGTTGCAAGACGTTAATCATAACAAGTATTTGTTTACATATGAGTGAGATTTCTGTTAGCTTAGAACAGTCTTTTGTATTTAAAAAATACAGATTGTCCTTTAATAAACAATTTATTGAATACAGAAATCCCCAGGTATATTTTAAAACTGAGTTCCCTAGTTGTATGTAACAACCAGGTTCTTTCTTTAAAAGACATCCTTTAAGTTGCAAAACATTAATAAGCATTGAATAAATTCATTTATTAACCATATAGTTTGACCCTTGATTTTACATATAGCGTGTATGGTAATATTTCAAACTCCTACTGAGACCAAATTATGTGTAGAATCTTGAAATATTTCAACATTATTAACTAGTTTCCACTGAACTCTATATGCGATTTAAATTCCAGCAAAAAGACTGTGTTATAAATTTAGCTTAAAAGTGTTCCCAATCCTAGCTATAACAAGCTGGCATGTTTCATAACCTCACAATTGATTGAGTCATTTCTGACATTGGATGTACTTTCTATATTATCATTTTTAAATCCTTGTCTATATCCCCATAGCCTGCAGTTGTGGGCTATGGTGGCCATTAAAGGATCGCTCCAGTGTTAAAGGCCCTAGGCAAGGGTTTTTAACAAGGGAACAGGACCGTGATGGGCAGTATAGCCTGCTACGGTGGGCTATAAGGCTATTAAAACAAATTGAAGAAACACAAGGGGCTTTCTGAGCCGGAGGGGTTTGAAACCGAAATAATTTAACTAAATAATTGTGCATGCAGGGCCACGGCTGTTGAGCTGTTGAACAATCACAGCAATGGCTGTGAAAGGAGGCTGAAGCCAGCCTCAATTTCTCCCTGGACGTAGCTAAACTGCTTTTTATCGTTCAGCCGAGCCAGGGAGACCCAGGAGCTGAGCATCATACCCCTCCTTCTGAGGCTCCAGTGATGCTGTGAGCTACGGAAGGCTCCTGTATGTCCTGCTGTATAAGCTCTGCCTTTTTGCTTTCCCCTGCCCAATCCACATATTGAGGAGAGGCAGAGACTGTTTATTAGGACATTGTAATGTTGAGAGCATCAGGCCTATAGCAGTTCATATCGGCCGCTGCTGCTCCATTGTCTTCAATGAAGCTCTCAACATTTCAATATTTTGATATTACTTTCAACGATCCAGAATATTTTGCCGCATCTATTTCTCTTATCCTTTTAAGATCTTGTGCTGCAGTTTTACGTGTCATGGTCATAACAGTTACCACAGCATTAGCTGCAGCTTTCTAAGGTTGTAACTGCTGTTACTACAATTAGTTTATTTTCTTGAGATTAGGGAAGATTGCTCTTTGATAATTGCAGTTTGCACAGCAGTAAATATTTTCTCAATTGGAGCAAATAGCTCCTCTCCTGAGGTATATAGGTGAGATTTATATGCATTAGGTCTGGTTTGTCCGTCATTATATAGGACATGCATGTATCTGTATTGACTGGTTTCAGTTCTCTCCACATATGTCTTTCTGTAAATATCTGAGTATTTGTGTATGTTCCTGCTTCTAATATTTCCTGGAAAAGTAGGTGTGATCAAATGAAATAAGGATATCAGTCTCTCAGCATAATGAAGCAAATGGGTCCGGAGGCAGTATGGACACTTTTGTTTACTTTCACCTTCTTACCACCATGACCGTGTGAAGAGTAAAGAACAATTTTCATCAGAGGAGTATTATCTCTCTGCCGCTGGTATTGTTCCCCCAGCTCTCATGTTATGTCTGTCAGGCTCCTCATCTTTACAATAAATGTGTTGCTTCTTTTTAAATCCACCCCATAATTAATTCATCTCTACTTGGGATTGTGATTCTGTCTGTTTGATGTTTATGCTGTGGAAACACTGTCAATGTCCTTGCACCAACTATTGGAGACAATCCTGTGAAAAGATTTTAAGTATATACCTTAGTTTATGCAAAGCTGACCCTAATGTGCCCGTAATTGTTCTAGCATACTCATTTATTCTGCTTTTATATGCTTTATTATACCTGCTATGTTAGACACATGAAAATGGATAGTTCCTAATCTTTCTTTAAATGAAGGTGAATATGTTGCCTGTCAAAATTGTACCATTGCGACAATCTGCAACTTGAGCTGTGTAATTATCACTGATTCATTTACGGTTTCCGTGTGTAGCTGTTCAGCCCTTTATAGTCCTGGCGACCTGATGCTGAGAAATGTTAACACCTAAAGGGAAACCTGCGGTGTCTGACTGCCATCTAGAGGCGTTTGTTAATACTGCAGTTGTGAATTTTAAATAGCTTCCTAACCAGTCACATTGATTTATCCTCTGTGGACTAACAAAACATTTTCCCTTCCCTTCAGAGACACAATAGATCAAATGTTTGACAGCAAACTACCCTTTGCGGCAACTTCTTAGTTGAGCAGAAGTTTTAGCAGCGGCACCGATGCTCCCCAGATACATATACCCCTCTCGCACTCTGAAACATATTTCTAATTTCCCCCTTCTTAAAGTGAATCCTGGATGACCTCTCCAGTTCAGTTCTAGTGAAAGGTGATGGCGACTGCGAATGCTATTGAGTTAAATTGTGGCCCTTTCAAGAATTGAACCACAGTGTGCTGTCCTGGTGGTGGTTCTTGCAGCAAAGCATTCACACGTTTAAGTCCCCCTCCCTCGTTCTATAAGGGAAAATAAGAGGACATTTTAATAATTTGTTACTCAAGAAGAGGGCACATTGGCAGCAGAATGTGGCCCGAAAGCGTCGCCCTCGTTTACAGACCACCCATCGGGCCGAGCTCAACAGATCTTTGACCTTGACACAGCTAGACAGCAGCATTATCTGCATGGACCTGTCCAAGCAATCACCTACAAACTATCAACACAGCACGGCCCCCAAAGGCAGCCTCGTTGTAATGAAATAAATTGACTTGCCACTCACCAGTTCATGTTTCCGCTGGATTCCGATGATTGGCAGGACAGCACATGAATATTACACACCTCGCTCAAGACCCTGCTGCCCACACACTGCTCCTGATTGTATGCGCCCTGGAAATCTCTGATCCATTTATACCTTGGCAGAACACGCATCAACCAATCAATCAAAAGGTTTATTGCAGGCAGTGCCATAAAACACACAAATAATTGTTAAATAAATTGCTGTGCATTGAACAAATAAAAACGAACATTGTAGTAAAAGCACAAGTTCATATTCCTTGGTAGAACATTCCAGACGTCTCCATGATTGCCACTAATTAATCTTGCTATAGGTGGTTAGATGCAATTATTTCACTAAAGATAAACTATAAAGTGCCACGTAAGTAAGAGATATTAAAGTAGGAATAACACACACAGTTAAAACATAGGAGTAACTGCATCTATTATCATGGGCGCAGATTTCTGATTTTGATGAGAGATATCCATTCAGAAGGAAAAAACGGAGTCGTCCCATGTATAATAATTATGTCAAGACTTAATATATAATGTTCTTTTTCAGGCCTTAGTCCTTTTGGATCTGTCCGCTGCGTTTGATACGGTCGACCATGCCATTCTTCTCGACCGCGTCAGCGCAGCGGGCATCCAGGGCACCGCCCACTCCTGGATCGCGTCCTTTCTTCAGGGCAGATCACAGGCAGTTCACCTCTCTGATTTCTCTGCGCCCCCCCTCCCGGTCACTTGTGGGGTACCCCAAGGTTCTTCTCTCTCCCCTCTTCTCTTCAATCTCTATATCCGCCCCCTCATTTTCTCTCTTCTTGAGCTGGGGGTCTCGGTATATAACTACGCAGACGACCTCCAGCTCGTCTTCGACCTATCTTCTCCTACTCATTCTCTCCCCAAGCTCAGCTCTACCCTTGTCTTCATTTCCCAATGGATGAGCTTCAATCATTTGAAGCTCAATCCTGACAAGACAGAGCTTGTTCTCACTGGTGGTCCCTCCAACCCCTGGTCCTCTGTTCACTGGCCCCTTTCCTTTGGTCCTCCCCCCTCCCCAGCTTCTTCTGTCCGGACCTTGGGCATCAAGATCAGTAATGATCTCTCTATGCATGCGCACATCAGTTCCGTTGTTTCCTCCTGTTTTCTTTTTCTGTTGATGCCCTCAAAGCCATCATTTCTGCCCTTATTACATCCCGCCTGGATTATGGCAATGGCCTGTACGTAGGCATTCCGGCCTACGAAACTCGCCGGCTCCAGGCCATCCAGAACCAGGCGGCCCGTCTTGTTTTTCGTCTCCCTAAGTTTTCCCACATCACTCCTGCCCTTAAATCCCTTCACTGGCTCCCCGTTCATTTCAGGTCCCAATTTAAACTTGCCTGTTTGGCTTTTCGGGCGCATGCCCGCTCTGCTCCTCTCTTTATCAATTCCTTAATCTCTTCTCATGCCCCATGCCGTTCTCTTCGCTCGTCTTCTCTCTCTCTTCTTCACGTTCCCCGCTTCCGCAAATCCCGCACCGGAGGCACCCGCTTCTCGGTGAGGGCTCCCCAGATCTGGAATATTCTCCCTCTTTCTATTCGCTCCATTCCCATCTTCTCACACTTTCGTAAAGCTCTCAAAACTTTCCTTTTTCTTCAGGCTTTCCCTGGCTAACTCCCCTGGATCCCTTGGCAGATACGGTTGTGTTCCTTAGCGCCAGGATGCCGCTTGGCCGCAGTGCGCTCTATAAGTTTCTTTTTCATTTCATTTCATTTCATTTCATTTCATTTCTCCTCTAAGATCATTTTGTTGACAATTGAAATCTGATGTAGAAGGCAATTTGAAAAACCTGCACCCTTTCCCCCCAATCCAGTTGGATTGATTGCTATTTGGACAGATAGACTCTGTGCATCTCCAGTCCATGGTGTATGTGAACTCTCAAGCAGGAGGAGCACTTATCGAGCTCATAGAATATGTGAACTCTTAAGAAGGAAGAACACATCTGGAGCCGATGGAATATGTGAACTCTGAAGAAGGAGGAATATGTGACCAGTTAAGAAGTAGGAGCACATCTGGAGCCCATGAATGTGTGAATTGTGAAGGAGAAGCACATCTGGATCCCATGGAAAATGTGAACTCTGAAGAAGGAGGAATATGTGACCAGTTAAGAAGTAGGAGCACATCTGGAGCCCATGAATGTGTGAATTGTGAAGGAGAAGCACATCTGGATCCCATGGAAAATGTGAACTCTGAAGAAGGAGGAATATGTGACCAGTTAAGAAGGAGGAGCACATCTGGAGCCCATGAATGTGTGAATTGTGAAGGAGAAGCACATCTGGATCCCATGGAAAATGTGAACTCTGAAGAAGATGAGCACAGCCGAAGCCCATGGAATATGTGAACTCTTAAGAAGGAAGCCCATCATCTATGCACTGGGATACATGAGGAGCAAATAAAAATAAAAAAGGTTAAACAGTTTCATTTGTTTTTGTGCCAAAGAAACCTTCCCTGGTAGGATGTCTGCCAGTTTTTGCTGTTCATTCTCGATTCTTCTGAAAGTGACCCCTAGGTAGTCTGAATAGCCCACATATTCTAATTTTGCATTTGAAAATCCCTCACGAGCTGTGTCCCCCAGAATCTTGCATTTCAGACTGTTAATAAGGAGGCATTTTCAGTTGCAATAGACTTCAAGTTCTGTAAGGATTTTGGCTAAGCTGGTTTCAGTCCTTGACATTGCAAGTACATCATAAGAAGAAAGTGAATACTCCACCATCAAATGTGGTCTCATACACATCATTATTTGCATTGGATAATGCTGGGGCTCACACCTGCCATTTGTATATGTTAATATTACCTATCTAAATTACCCGGGTATAAAATCTTACCTGGGCCTTGATAACTCTAATTAATGCACCAAATAATTGAACATACCGGGTGCACGGCTGCCTCACTCAGCACTTTGAAGGATTTTACATGGTCTAACACTCATGGAAGGCAGACTTTTGATAGAAGAAGTCTCTATACTGGCTTCCCCAATCAGGTGTGTTATGTATCTGTATGCTGATGTAAAGACATAAGCTTTGTTGAGTGGTACCTGTGTTACTTCTGAAATCAGCTTGAGCAACACTAATATGGCAGGACTTGCCAGGCTTCTTATCACCCATCTTGTAAATACGGACAATCAGTCATGCGGACACCCAACTACGGACAATCAGTGGCCAGGGAGCGTACATATCTCTCGGTGGCTCGATGGCTAGGGGTGATTTGGCTATACCACATCTAGGATATTACTACCTGGCCACCCAACTGAGATTTCTAGTGGAATGGCAATGTCCACTCACGAAGAAGCACTGGTACTTCTTAGACCAGGCAGTGGCCAGGATTAATATATGGAAGTTTCAAAGGCTCCCACGTGGGAGCCACCCACTGGAAGTGGTCATTTCCCTGGTGTTCAGAGCCACTGTTGGGGTCTGGGACAAAGTTTGTGTTCCTAAACACCTGTCCAACCGGGTCTCCTCCCTGACCCCAATCATGGGAAATGCAGACTTCCCAACAGCTCTGCATGGAACGACATGCTCTCTGTGGCAGGAGGCAAATTGCAAACACATAGGAGACCTCTTTGACAAACAGGGCTTATTGGAGTTCACAATGGTTCATCAGGACTTCGGGCTTCCGGACTCTGAACGCTGGCACTAAGTAGTGGTTCGCCAGTGGGTGACTCACCCGTCAATACTACCTCATGCAAGTATGCCCCTTACCCCGTTTGAACGCTGGCTCTTGCAAGGCGGGATGACTGACTCTTGCTGTCAAACATCTACACCTTTTTGAACGCCTCTGCTAATCCCCAGAACATGGTGGGAGACGGAGTGTGAACACCGATTCTCAGAAAAGGAATGGGCTGAAATCTTGCATAGAGGCAGTACGTTGGCTTGCAGTGCCTCGGGGAGGGAAACTCTCCTGAAAATTGTTCATTACTGGTACTACACACTAGACGCTTCGTTAAGTGGCAGAGGGGGAGCGGCGACAAGTGCTAGAAACACTGAGATCACTGTGGTACACTTTGTGCCTTGTATGGAATTTCCTAAATGTATTTAATGTTAGGTGCATGGCACAGGTTATCTTGGGTGTGTAACTTACTTGCCCAAACTAGAGTGGTGGGTTCTACCTGGCTTAGGTGCAAACCGTACCCAACCAGAAATCCCATTTCTAACCGTATCTGAATATTTTTAAGGCTCTTCTGGGGATGCAATCCAATGCCGGGGGTTTCCCGAACAATCTCATACTCTCATGTCAAGCGCTATATTCAGTAGTGTCAGGTCACAGACGACCATATCACCATCGAGAGGTGGCGGGCACTCTTAGTCAGTATAAGGTGCCATGCATCTAACATTAAATAAATTTAGAAATTCCATGACAATGGTGATACCCACTAAAATACATCCTATCACTAACGGAGGGAGGGGGCTTCTGAAAATATCTGTACATTTTAGATTGAAATGAAAATACAAAATGATTAGCTTAGAACAGAAACTGCTGGGCTCGAGAGTGGGCATCTATTTGTCGGCCTCACTTCTGAAGCCCTCTTCTTACATTGGATTGAGTAATTTCCTCTGCAACACCGTTTGTTTGGGGTGAATAGTGGAGTAGAGAATGCTAACATTCTGTAAACATTTTATGATGCCTTTTTAAAGTTTTTTGTGGACAGGAGCAATCTTAATCCACTCTCCCACTGATTATTGGAACATCACAGTATAGCACGTCACTTGTTTCTCCCAGCTATGCACCGGTCTGCAGGCAAAGTGGATGTGTGGGGAAAAAGTGTTGGGATGATGTGTAAAACCTAGTAGGGACCACTGGTGAATCAGGACAAGAAAGTATAACATGCAAAGTAGAGGTGAGCATATGAAAAACAAAGTTTGTGAGGGATACAAGAGGTTTCCTGGTATGAGGCCACCAATTGAAACGCGAGAATCTATTTCCCATTACTTGAGTTCCCCTCAGATGGGGGAGGGTATACCATTCAGAAAGAAGAGTCCACTTAGCAGCGTTCTAGAAGAGGTAAAACGTTAACCAAAAAAGAGAGTAAGTTGGTGCTTAAATCAGAGGACTTGAGCTCTCTGGTAAGATTACCAGGAGCAATGAACGGGTGTATGGGTGGATGTTCATACAATCAGGCCACTGGTGGTATGCAAGGCGTTTGGCCTGGATTACCTTTGGACCAGATGGACGACAGGAATTGCATGAATGAACATGGTTGGATTTTGGAGCCAAATTAAGGAATATTAGAGGTATTCAGATAACAGTGTGTTTGTGGAGAGATTGACTTACACAAGCATACACGCATTAGACTGTATATAAACGATTTGTACTGTTTTAGGGAACTATTATAAAATGTTTTACTTAAAGATTTCTGCACAAGCAAGATGTGTGTTATTACAGCAAATACGTTTGCAATTGATTTAAGTTTACATTATGAAGGCTCCTAAATCAACCCTGACAACAAATTGATTCATAACAAAAATTTACTTTATACACATTCTCCTAAACTTTACCTATTAGCTAACTCCATCCTTAACGTTAAATATAAACTAAACTCTATACACTGTTAAGTTTACCATAACCTCAATGTTAGTCCTAAGTCCTAAACCATATTCCTACTTGACTCCCTTGGACTGACCTGTACCCAATTCACGTGGTGTTTATTCAAAGAAATTTATTTAAATATGTTCACTGATCTTAAAGTGGATATTTTTAATTAATTTTATTTGTCATTTTAACAGCCTACATTTCTTTCCTTTGTAATCCCTTTTCTTTGTAGTAATTTTCATATAAAGATATTTATATGTTCAGGAACCTCTGTAATTACCTAATTCCTTGTGTAGAATCATGTTTGCATTCTTGTACTGGAAAGATTAACTAATCAAAAATAAAAACTGATTTGGCAAAACTTTCTTATAAAAGGGAAGATAATTATGTGTAGCTTACCTCAAGTTCAGCAGAGGGCTAGAGGGGCTAAAGTAAATCTTATATGTTCAAAGGCTCTTGCATAAAAGAGGCGCCAGGTCTATTACATTTAAGTCAATTTAATCTAGTTAATATCATTTTTTTTTCTTTTAGTTTGCCCTTGGTAGAAGGCAACCCTGTGATATCTATTGGCATGGAGTGTCCTTTCATGACAGTGATAACATCTGCTCAGGTCAAGTCAACAAGTTTCCAGGTAAGAATTTGTGTCATCATAGTGTGTTTGCCTTTGCCTCATCTGGCATATTAGACTCTGTAAGTGAGGAACCCCTTGCTAGCAGATTTTTCCCTTCCCAGTTGTGTCAAGACAGTAAATGCCTAAATGGCCTAGAAGGGAGCAAGATAGTTTGAGAACTGTTTTTTAAAATAAGGTTTAACTTGGAAGACCAATGATGTAGACCAGATGTACATTGTTTATTCACCAAGTCTGCTCTCTTATCATATGGTTTGTTTTGTCCTGCACTCCAAGCTTGATATGTTAGTGTATGTCAAATGCACCTATTTACATTTTTATTTTTAAGGTGATGTTACTTAAATAATAAAATAATTAACATTATAAATACATCAAGTGTGAGTTTTTTAAAATAAATGTAAATGATTAAATCTATATTAAATGTAAGTAATACATTTAATTGTCAAAGAAATTCGATCTATGTAAATAATACATAAGTAATTAAAAAAATTACCTATATGTATGTTGAGTTCAATGTTTACTGTTTTTATAGGGCTAGTTAAACGTAAGGTGTTTTTATAGTTCAGGGAAGTTTAGTGTATAGGTGTAGTAAGCTTTGTTTTTTATAGTTTAGGGTGTGTAGTTTTAAGGAGTAAAAGAGGTTTTTAGAGTTCAGGAGGGTGTAGGACTGTGTAATGTAAATAAATGGTTTGGGTCCAATGGAGGGAAGTGAATCAGGGTATTAACTGATTTTTAGGATCTATGGACAAATTGTTCTAGGAGAATGCCTCTTTTTAGGTCGAGCTGATGTGGCATTCATGCGAAGCATGAATGCTGTCAGCTCGACAACTAATGCTATCCGTATTTGGGAGAGTGGACACCAAAGTGTCACGAGCTTTCCCAGTGTCGGATTTCACCGCGGGAGCGAGCGCGCTTGCGCAGACCGCAGGGCTTGCATGCAAACACGGCGCGCACACAGGCAGGCCCCATCCCCTGCACGCACAGGCACACGCGCGCGCGCACACACACACGCAGACAGGCACAACACACGCAGGCACATACAAGCGCGCGCACCCCCCCTCTCCCCTCTTACAAACCCGCACACACACACTCCCAACCCCGCTCACCGGGCACAAGCAGGGCTTCCATCACGGGGGGGGGGGCGGCCATCGTCAATGTGCCCCGAGGCCCCCCCTCACCGGCTCCTCTCGTCCTGTCCCTCCGTGTCACACCAGACTCCGCAGCCCGCTCCGTTGTTTCTCCGCCCCTTCAGTGCGTGTCACGCCTCTCCTTTCTCCCGGCCGGAAATCCCTTTTGCTTGTCAGGCCTCGTTTTCGAAACCGAACTGTCCCGCAACAGTGTATAAAATATCGGCAGTCGTTCTGCGCACTTGTTTTTAACGTGAATGAGTGTTGTACTCCTCACGGCGCGTCTCCTCTTCTCAATCGGGGCTCCCTCAGGTCAGAGGAGCCCCGCAACAGGCGCCACACTCCTCCTTCTCCCCGGCCCCCTCCTGGGGACCCGGGCTACCCAGGACCGGCAGGGCGCTCCATGCGCCGGCAGGCCGCCTCACGGACATCAGGAGGCGGGACTTCCGGTCGGCCGCGAGCGATTTGGCCGGCCGGCCAAGAGCTTCCGGGTCGCCGCGGGCAGCGTGGCGGCACTCTCCCGATCACTACAACAACAGGAGATGTGCACGCGACTGGCCGCTGGCGTCTCGCGTCTCTTCCGCCTTGTTTTGTTTCACGCTGCACTCCACCATAATTATTTAAGTGCCTCTTCCATAATGCGCGGCGGCGTTCAACTGGACAGTGAGAATAGGTTGTTGAGTTATGGCAGAGGCAACTGAAGTTATGTGCAAGCCACCGTATGACCGCTCGCACCACCGCCGGCTTGCCTTGGCCTCTCTGAGCCTCACCCGGCCCAACCAGTGTTGGCGGCAGCTGACTCAGTTGTGAGACTGCTGCTGCCCGGTAGCAGAGATAGGTGCTGCTCGCCACTTTTGACCCGCTGCCTGCTCTGTGCAGTGTGTGGAGTGGTGCAATCATGATCCCATGGTGGACAAGGGATCAACCAACTCGGGCCCGACCGAAGCCGTGCTGCCTGCACTGCAGCTGTGAGAGCATGTACCAGCCCGGGGGAATGCGCCTGTTGCTGTCTTCGTTCATCGCCTGCCTCAAATCCAAGTAAGTGAATTTATAAACTGTGAACTCATAAAACTGTGCTCTTAAATAAAAGTGATGTCCCTTTGCTCATTTTATTGGCCAGATTTATAGCGGCCGAGCAGTCAAGAAAGCGATTAGGTAAACCTTGTTATTTTACGTTTGTCAGAGCAAAACGAGAAATTAAAGAACACCTTCTGAATATTTCGGTCGTGGAGACTGCACCATGGCTACAATCCGTTCCCCAGCGAGCGATGATATGTGCTTGCATGTGAGGAGACCAAATCTGGAAAACAGATCCGCCTCTTTCTCTTTTTATCCCCCACTATTGCAGTCATTATTTAATCTCTGTACTCGAGATGAGCAGGTGGCAAGCACAATGCGCCGGTTTTTTCAATAAATAATCTGGCCGTATTACAATGACTGACCGCTAAAATTCACAGAAACATTCTTTTGTTTGCAGTGGCATGGCGTGCACTGTTAATGAGTGGTGCAGATCTGAGTCCTCGTTTTGTTTAACAGTATGATCAGCTTAGAAGAGAACTAAGGTGCTTCAGTTTCTGGTGCTTTCCGGCACTTTAAACATCTTCTTAGAATGTCTTGATGCTCAAATGGGTGTAACAGCTGACATTTATATGTTTTCCTGGTTTTCATTGCTTGATTTTGGTTGCGAGAAAGTGTCACTCATAGTTGTTGAAATGTAACACACAATTATACTGAATTTATGAAAATGTCACACATGGAAATCGGAAACTTTGGCAGCTATGCGCTCTTCACTGGGGAAGGAAGGGTTAGGTCCTCGCGCACCTTTTGCCCTACTTTTGGAGTGCGATATGCCACAGCATCACTCAGCGCCACCACCGCATCAATCTGTGCAACCATTCAACAACAACTGATTCAAATATGTTCTCTCAATGTTTCAAGCTTTATTACAGACGTCACAAAAAGATGTTAATATTTCACTTAAGTTCTTGGATTTTGGTCACAATAAAATACAATGAACATAATCTTTACAACATTTTAAGCTATTGCCATTATAAATTACAATAATTTTTATTTAAGTATTCATTATTAAAAAAAAATAAAAGCCATTGTTATTTGTAATATCAATACATCTAAGTCACGTAAATACAAAACATGTTGCATTACAAATGGTATAGGTGTCACATTTGCAAAAGTTAAAAGCATTGGCATTGTAAATGACAAAGCTATTAATTTCGCTATTTTCAAAACCAACACATAAATAAAATATGAGTCATTTACAATACCAATAGCTCAAACTTTCCTAATGCAAGACCTATTGCATTGCAAATGCTTGTTTGTATGGTCACCCCCATTTTTTCTGGATTGGTGCTGGTGTTTGTTTTATCTGCGCACTGGGACACTGCTAACCAACTACCCCTAAAACATGCTGAATTGGCCACACTCCTGATTTGCATATTTAACCTAGCTATTAGGGCGTATTATCTGGTACAAAAGTGAACCCTGGGCCTGTGAGTCAAAGGCACTAGTGGACTTCAGCACATATTGTGCTTCCATTAAAGTGACATTGGCTAAACATGTCTCCAGGCTTGTCCGTGCAGTCTGGTTACACAGTTGTAAAACTGCCAATTCGACATGGCAAAATACACCGTTTGCCTCACATAAGACTTCCTTTTCAATAGACATAAGTCACCCATAAGGTAGGTCCTTAATTCCCCTAGGGCAAAGTGCATGGTATTTAAAAATTAGGACATGTGTGTTTATTATGTTTTATATGTCCTGCCAGTGAAAATCCCCCAAAGTTGTTTTTCACTATGGCAAGGCTAGCTCTCCCATAGAAAGTCGCTGGGTTACATTACAACGGCCAATCATGCATAACTTCAGTTTTGGGGATAGCTAGACAAATGATTCAACTTACTGGTTAAGTTGGATTTTGCATTACTATTTTGGAAAGGGCAAGTTGTCATTTTCCTTTGTAAGCTACATGTATCTTTCTGTTAGTGTTTATTGTCATCTGATTGTTAATGGCCCTCATGTGATGAAATGTTTACTCCTGCTAGATAGTGGACAAAGGGCTTGGGTGTGGTAAGATAATTTTTCTCAATGAGCAGGATGGCCTGGGGGGGGGGGGCAGTTCCCAGTCCCTTCCTTTTTTAGGATTCAGGGATGAGTAAGATTACTTAAGAATAATTAAAAATAAACTACACTTTTTTTCTAAAAACAAGAAAATAAGAATTTTGAAAATGCAGTTTAATTTGAATACATATGTATGTATGTATGTGTGTATATATATATATATATATATATATATATATATATATATATATATATATATATATATATATAACACCAACATAATACATAAGTGACATGGGTATAGCTTGTACTGCCATAGACTTCATCAGTGATGTAATATATGAGGTCATAAGCAGTGAAAATAACGAGAAGTTCTGTTGCACTCCTGTAAGCGTAATGCTATTTAATACAATTATGAAAACTTTTGGTGTGCTACACCAGCATGCTCTCTGTGTAAGAGCACTCCATTAACCTCTACCGCGTTTTCCCGCTGTGCGCTGGAATTTGAAAAATGCGCGGTTTGTGACAAAGCCAGCTCGTCATCCGCGTAGCGCAGGTAACGCCCATGACGAGCTGGCTTTGTCATCAGCGCTGAAGGGGTTAAATGTGATATTTGCTTTTCTCAGTACTCTGAAAAAAGCCCAGTGGTACACAGTTTCTTCACCTGGCTCGCATGTCTTTTTTTTTTCTTTCAAAAAACCAACTTAAATTTTCTGAAACATGATTGTATTCAAATAGTATCCCGCACGTGTTCTCTCGTGTTATTTAATTTCTTTGTTTATATAAACCAATCCATATTCATGAAGAGCATCCATGTTTCATCAACATGTAGTTATATATTTACCCAAATGTACGTAACCACTCCAATAAATTTCGGGCCTATCGGGCCCTTAGTCAGCGGGATAATACTGAAAATTTAGATAATCATAAACCCATTGAGGTAAAGTTTGTTCTCAATTGAGAGAACTTGATCTACTCATTGTATTTTAGATAATTTGCATGGATGTAGGCGTGGCTGATCATAAAATATAATTAAGAGCCAGCATGAGGTCTGCGAAGATTCCAAGTATGCTTGCCTTTCAGAGGCAATCCTGACATCTGATTGCACTGCTGCTAAGGCGCCCCAGTGCTGTTTGTAAACATGTCTGAACTGGCTGCGTATTCTCCAAGTGGCAACAAGGCCTATATTCAGATATTTGACTGCATGCCTCCCCAGTCAACCTTCGAAATGCAGTTTATTGAGAAGCAGTCAGGCATGAATGCGATACAAGACACATTATGTAATCAGCAAGATGTATAGTGTCCGATTATAAATTAGAATTATTAAATTGATGCACACATCCTAACTTGCTTCCACACTTGACTTTCAGGGTGGCGAGGCGGAGCTATCACAGGCTTTTCATAGAGATCGTGCAGGGGACAAGAGTTCAAAACTCAATAGTCAACCAACAAACACAATAACATATTGTTCAGCCTAGTGCTTACCTTTTGAATACAAGTAAGTACTTTAATCACGCAGCATCATGCAGTACTACACAGGGAGATTAGGGGAATGGAACAAAGGATAGCAGGGTTGAGGAATAGGTGATTACATGCCCAGATCACTTGTTGAAACCCAGATAAGTAGAGCTGGCTGCACTCATATAAGGATCTCCAGTAAACCTTGGTTATTTTGAGTCTGTGGTTGCAGGTGGGCCCCATCAGCACCAGTTTTTGGGGACCACCACTTATTTTGGCTGGACCTTGTATGAGACCAGTCCCACCGGTCCTCTCTGCCAGCTGGTAAAAAATACATCAGTGTCCAGTCCTCATGTAAGCCAGGCTGCAGTGATGCCTTTCCTGCCTGATGTCCTACCCATGGCCCTCCCTTGCATCTGTTTGTAGGACGGGTTGTCACCCACACCAGGCTCTCATAGTTGTGCACACTTGCACAGTAGAATCTAACTGCTCAGGTGCCTGTTCTGTATATATCTTATGTTAAATGCATATGATATATATATATATATATATATATATATATATATATATATATATATATATATATATATATATATATAACCAAAGTATCTAGAGTCTTCACCAAGCCCTGTGAATAATATTTGAACAGGGATGGGGGCAGGCGGGCACAGATACACATTCACTCACGCACACCCATTCATGGCGCTCACTCACAAATAAACAAAGGTTTATATACACACAGACACCCCAAACATTACAAAGCATAAAAGCTACCTGGAGCGTCTCTGGAAGGAAGCCTCAGAGGTCCCAGTAGGCTTAAAACTGCTACATCCTCTTACTGGCTGATGTTAGGTCAGAGAATGAGAGAAGACAACAGTCTCTACCTCATCACAAATTGGGATGGGCTCAATGAGACTTTCTGACCCCACTCTGTGATGAGTGTCAGTAATATACACTGCGCCCTGGGCCGCACAGGGCTTAACACTGAAGCGCGCATGTCCAGGGCTATCAGTGGCACTTCCCCCTTAGTTATGAGGGGGAGGTACTCCTAGTGCTTTGCCAGGCTGAAGAGGTCATGCCTACATTAGCTGTGACATCTTCAATCCAGCAAATTTCATCACAGACAGCCAGGCACCTCGCATTTAGCGCTTGTCGAGCGCCTATCTTCTGGCCTGAACATAAAGAGTGCCTTTGCTAAGGCTGACCTTTGCTAAGGCTGTCAGACACTCTTCATGTCTGCAAAAAAAGGAGGGGAAGCCACTGCCGCCTACAGTTATTGTGACTTGTCTCCAAACGTGTTAAAACAATACTTTTTTCAATAATCGCATTGCTTTGTCTGCATCAGCCCTGTCTCGTGATGCTTTCATGCCATGAGGAGATGTAATTCATTATAGGTCATAGAAACCCTCACACTGAATAAAACAGCCGACTATAGTAATATAAACACCAATGTATCCACTGTAACATTCAATTGAAAAAAAATCGGTTTTCTCATCTTCTCACTGCTGTTAATGGAAAGTTTTCAGCCCAGAACTAAGCGCGGCTGAATGTTGGAAATTGGATTAGTAGTAGTGGCAGATCTATATCTACCACTGGCAGTAGGGCCACTAACACAGTCTAGGGCTCAGCATAGGTCTCAGGAAATTATTCCCATGCTCAACCCTTGATAGCTTGGCTGCGCGCAGGCAGGCTTAACTTCAGAGACAGGTACATAAAGCATTTAAAAACACCAATTAAGTTAATAATTAAGACACAACACACAATAGAAATCCAACACCAATTTATAAAAAATAGGATATAAGTGTATCTTTTAAATGACACTAAATCGAAAAAAATCAAAGGTTTAGCAAAATATAGCACATAGAAACCTATAGCGCCTATTGCGACATCTGGTCGCTCTAGACTGAGACAAAGTCAAAGTTTCAGGCCATCTGCAATGGAGCCCTTTGCAGCTACCCCTCGCGGTAGGCCTCTGTCAAAGTTTTTACCTTCTGGCTTCTAAACTTTTCTGGAGCTTTTTTTTCCGGGGTCCCTCGAACCTCTTCACCAGGCCGGATTCGATGAGGGTTCACTGGCTTGGGTTTCGACATGCTCCCGGTCAAAGTCTGGAGCTTTTCAGTGGGACGAACTTGGAGGGCAGGCTCGCTCGCAGTTGAGGGTTTCTGGCTTGGCTGGCCTGGTCGAGTCAGTCCACTTATGGAGCTTATTTTAAAAGTTGCTCTAAACTTCTGGAACTTCTTCATGAAGTTCCTTTGTGGGTCTCAACATGTCCAAAATGTACTCCAAGGGTCTGGAAGCTCCAAGATGGTCCTTGAAAGTTTGGGACTTCAATTTCCACAATCCACTTGGACAAAACCCTTACAAATCCACTGGAGTCAGTGCAGGCTGGGGATTTGTGATGGTCCAGGTGAGCTCTGTTAACCTTAAGCTTGCAGGGTGTCCACTCTTTAGTCCTTTTGAAGCAGGATTGATCCACAGGGCTGTAGTTTCAGATTGTGCAGCAGGCTCAGTCAGTCAGTCACAGTGCAGGGCCTGGTTGGTGCAAATCAAACTTACAGCATGGACACTTCTTCTGTGGTTTCAAGCAGCAGACCTGAGAGGCTCTGCCCCTCTCAGATACTTATTCAGTTTTCTCTGGTGTCAAACAGGAGGGCACCCCTGTCCAATGAAGTGCTGGGCAACACCCCGGAGCATGACCATTTCCTCCAAAGTGTGACACCATGGTCTCCCAGAAATCATTATTTCTCCAAAATTCAATATGGCTGAAGCAGAGAGGCAAGAGCTGGCTGAACCAACCTCCGGGATGGCTCATCTCCATAGTCTGCCTCCCCCTGGTATCTGCATATTCCTTCCTTAAGCCTTCTGGCTGGGTTCAGAGCAGGTGGGCATAGATGGACCTGGCTTTCTCTGCCTGTCAACCCGAGCCTTTGAAGCTCATGGTTTATTCTCCTCCTCCTTGCTGTGGCATTCCTATGCACTATGCAGCAGAACCCTCTCCTCTCAGAATGGCTTTTCAACCGAGGTGCCACTTATCACTTCATCAAAGCAGCGTGGCTAATCCACTTAACTCTGACCAATCAGGACAGATCACTGGAAGGCTGAATTTTGGCTTACAGCTAAATTCTTATAACTTATGTTCTGTACATTGTATGATAAATTCAACAACAGCATATTGTTGGATTTACCAATACCCTTCTCCCAAGGCCTTGAATGATATTTTTTTGTAAAGTCTATAGTTCGTTATTAAATAATAACTGATTGCCATGGTAACTGATGTGGCAGGGGATCTACAATGGCGAAAATGAACTGGGCAATTTCTCCAACACCAGGGCATATAAAACATCTTTTGTAAAGACCCTGCCTATATGTACAGGACCCCCCACCCCTGCAACACCTAGGGGAGACTTTATGGTTCCTGTATATGTAAAAGTCTAGCAGATCCTCACTCCAAGCACAAAAGTCAATTTTGGGAAGCACTTTACTACAATGAGGAAAGTGAAATGTGCAATTTCACTATCCCCAGGGAATATAACATTTCTTTTATAAGGATCCTTTTTATAAGTACATGACCCCTCGCCTAGGGGAGACCATGGGGGTACCTAATATACCAGAATGTTGTAGTTTATCAATTTTTAAGTGCCCCAAACACCAAAGTCGAGTTTGGGCACAATTAACATCTTAAAAGCAGTTTGGTAACCAGGGCCGGACTGGGAACTTAGACCAGCCCTGGCAAACTGCTCAGCCGGCCCCCCTGGGGTGAGGGGGGGGAGCTGCCGAGCAGTTTGCGAGTGCCAGTTTCAGACGATTTTGTTACAGGGGGCCGGCCCCCGGTAAAAAAAAAACGGCCCCGGGCTGCTTTTAAATCGACCTCCGACTTCAGCAGTGCACACATGCAAGTGCAGACAGGGCTGCTGGTCTTTAAACTGGCATCCCCTGTTATATATTTGGGACTTAAAGATAGTTTTAATCCCCCTGCCTTATTATGTACTAGGACCTTATAGGGGAGGTCATGCCAATATAGGGGTACCCTAATCCATAGTGTAACCTAGTGTATGTAGGTGTTTTCCTTGTAATCTAAGTGTTTTTCAGCATAGCACTGGCCCTGGGCCTGGTTAGGCAGAGCCCAGGGACAGTCGGAGTCAGTTACCACTAGTATCAGTCAGCAAAAAGTTGGGGATGCCCAGGGCACAGAGGATGACTTTGCACCAAAGAAGCTCTTCAATTTAGGCTTTACTCGTAAATTTGTGGTGTTTGGAGTCAGGGCTGTCAGGCAGATCTGATCACACTCATGCCTGGACTACTGGCCGGGCTGCTGGAATTTTTCAAGTCTTGACTGGAGAGTTTAGCATAATTAGGTGTTTACATTTACCTCAATTGTGACATAACCATCAACTGCATAATCACTACCTTCACTGACCCATAATTCCAGAGGGCTTGATTAAAGGCCGTCACTTCACACTTTTGTTTGGTGGTGGGTGGGTGTGGTAAGGGGTCTTTTTAAGACACCTGTCTGTGAAGACACCTGTCTGTGAATGGCTTTTGTCTAGCATGAAACGCCTGCGTGGTGGAATTCTAGTTTTTCATGGGTACAATTTCATGTGTCTGCAATGCTAGGCACACCCAGGTGTGCTTTTTCCCCTTTAACACCCATGCGAAACTGACTAATCGGCGCAATGTGAGGCAGATTGATTATTAAACACCAACGAGGGAATTGAAACTTTTCATCCATTTCTGCTTTGAATCTAGATCAAAAACGTAACTATTGTTCGCTGTTTATACGTAGCTGCCAAGTGACCCCCATCTGATGCGCAACACCTTCAGTCACTCTGCAAAATCGGATTCATGAGCCCCAACTTACAGTGTGACAAACATAGCTACCTGTCCCAGAAAGCAATGCAATGTTGGGTACACAACAGAACATGCTGAAAGTGACAAACATGGTCTAGGGCATGGGTACTCACAAACATTGGCTCGGGGCCCAAAAGTACAATTTGGGTGGGGTATGACCAAGAGCCACACTGATGGTCAGGCTTGGACCAGGGTTGGGGGGCATTGACCAGAAGAGAGGAATACAATACAATAAAAACACTGGCTTCTGAGTCTACACAAGAGTCAGGAGTTCAAGCCTTTTATTTAAAAGGGACTATAAAATGCTGGATTTTGAAAAAAGGAATATGTGAATACGCTTGAACTACAACATCTGGGCGCCTCCTATAATATTTCCTAAATCATGGAACATAGTGCATTTTGAGATACAAATCACCCATCAAATTATGGTTAAATCTGTTAAAGTGCAGTTGCAGTTTAGGAATGAATGTATAGCAAATAACTAAGGTGGTGAACTTAAGTTTTGCATTACGGTCGGACAGAAAGATGCCATTTCACAGGCATGTATTTCAGGTATTTCTATGAGGAATTGGTGGATCAGATTCAGCACCTGCATGTGCCTGCAGGGTTGGATTGGTAAGGCGGGCTGGGGGCAATGGGCCGGTATCTGAGTTGCAACTGTGGCCCTCCTTTTTGGGCAGCATGGGGCCTATTTGGTCTGTGTCTGTGCTGTTACAGATGCCACCAGCAGCCCAGTGGGGGCCTGAGTGGCCTTCCCAGAGAGAGATGGGGCTCTATTACCTCCCCTTTACCACCGGGGCGCAGGTGTCATTCCCAGTCTCTAGCTGGGCCGGGCCATTCATGTAAGCGGATTAGGCAGTGGGCCTGAGCAGAAGTGGCCTCACTTATATTTAAGTGTGGTTCACCCTTGTGAACCAATCCATGCACAAAGAGTCCTGGCAACGTTTGCATTTTTTTTAAATCTCAGTGTAGTTAAGAAACCATGCTTCTTTTAGAGAAACCCCCCTCCATCTTTTCATAAGACTTAAAATACTGAAGCAGCGTTTTGCAAAAAGTCACAATCCGCAAATGTGGGCCTCTTTTTTTTTTTTTTACTGTTCCCAGGACTAATTTTGATCCAAATCCCAACCCTATTTGCCTGTGTCAGCAGATTATCCAGTTCAGGTTGTTGCCTTGTAGTTATGTTCTACCTCATTTCTTATACAAAGCTATAAGTACCAAGAAGCAAAGCAAATCCCAAGACTGGATACTTTCTTGACAAGGGGCTCCTTGAAAGAGTATTTGTGTCTCCCCCCCTCAACTCTTTTCTTCCCACATCTCACTTCTCACCAGACAATGAGGCAACTGTACAAGCCCACTAGAAAGTGCTTGCTTGTTCCCAAGCGGCTTCCAGTAGTTTAATTATCTGTTACCATCCTCAGGTAGTGCAGAAAGCAGGGGGTTTGAGCAGTCTTCAAAGATAAGATTTGAGATATAAGGAGGGGAAGTAAAAGGTGGCAAGAAAAGATGGTAAGTTACCTAGGGTTGCCACATGGCATGTATTTGCGTGGCACAGCTAGAATAAACAAGCATTTGCAATGCAATAGGTCTCGCATTAGGAAAGTTTGAGCTATTGGTATTGTAAATGACAATTTTTTTATTTATGTGTTGGTTTTGAAAATAGCAAAATTAATAGCTTTGTCATTTACAATGCCAATAGTTTGAACTTTCGCAAATGTGACACCTATAGCATTTGTACTGCAATATGTGTTGTATTTACGTGACTTAGATGTATTGATATTACAAATAACTATGGCTTTTAATTTGTTTAAAATAATTAATACTTAAATGAAAGTTATTGTAATTTATAATGGCAATAGCTTAAACTTTTGTAAATGACTTTTGTGAAGATTATGTTCAGTGTATTTTATTGTGACGAAAATACAAGAACAGAAGTGAAATATTAACATCTTTTTGTGACATTTGTAATAAAGCTTGAAACATTGAGAGAGCATATTTGAACCAGTTGTTGTTGAATGGTTGCACAGATTGATGCTGTGGTGGTGCTGAGTGATGCTGTGGTGATGCGATAGACTGAGTGCGATAGATAGATAGAGGGAGGGCGATAGATAGAGGGAGGGTGATAGATAGAGGGAGGGAGGGCGATAGAGTGAGGGCGTTAGATAGATAGAGTGAGGGCGATAGAGTGAGGGCGATAGATAGAAGGAGGGCGATAGAGGGAGGGAGGGTGATAGATAGAGGGAGGGAGGGCTATAGATAGAGTGAGGGCGATAGTTAGATAGATAGATAGATAGATAGAGAGAATGAAAGGGAAACGGAGAAGCGAGGTAAAGAGATGATCATGAATGTTGTGATTGGTGAGGTAGAGAGAAAAGATACATGAAGACAGATTGGGAGGTAGGGGCGTGAATAACCCCTTCGACGCGCATGACAAAGCCAGCTCGTCATGGGCGTTACCTACGCTACGCGCATGACGAGCTGGCTTTGTCACGTAACGCGTGATTTCCAAAATCGCAGCGCGCAGCGGGAAAACCCGCTAGCGCGCATGCGGTTAAAGATTGTGGGAATGACTGCAGGGGGTGCACTAATGGGGCGTTAGGGATGGGAGAGGAAAATCCTAGGACCAGAGGAGTTAGTGAGAGAGGGAAGGCATGTAAGATTAGGAATTGTCAAAGAAGAAGAGAAGGGAACAGAACATGGATAAAAATGATGGTCAGACTGGAATCTGAGCGATGTCATGGTATTGGAGAAAGCTAAAGAAGTGAGGGATCTGGGAAAAGAGGACCCGTTTTATTAAGAATAAATAACTCCGTAAAAAAGCTAACCTGTATTTGACGATTTGCCCTCACACACCCCAAGAACCACTTACATTAACATACACACCTCCATACAAGCACTCACACATCCGCTCACTCACCCATACAAACACTCACACACCCAAAAAAATACTTACATATCCATTCACACAAGCACTCACACATCTGCTCACTCACCAATGCAGCCATTCACACCTACACTTACTCTCCAGTACAGCCGCTGGTTCCAACAGTAGTTGAGTGCAAGTCTGGTGAATCCTGAGTGCCAGTCTGGCAGAGGCTCAAGGCGAGCCCCACAGATCATTAGTGCATGTGCCCCAGATCAAGAGTGCCAGCATCACAGAAGATAAGTGATATCCCGCATGGGGGAAGCCAAGCCCTACAGGGGCCGAGTGCGAGCTCCACATACCCTTTTCTGCAAGGCGCACAAAGTGACTGTTGTATTTGGAATCAGAACTGCCAGTCACTGCCATCTTCGGACCTGCAACCCCCGCCTGCTCTTCAAGGGGACATTTAAAAACGCCAGCCCTTGGCAGCCTGAGCCGGCAGGCTTTGTCTCAAAGGCCGTGTGAAGGGCTTCCCGAAGCTGGTTTGACATCGCATCGCGCGCTGTGGAACCTTCTGACTGAAGCGAACTTTATGAGAAAGGGTTTGAAGGAATGTACTAGAAGCTGCACTGCTTCTAGTTTCAATCAGAACCAGCTTGTGCCAAATGGAGAAATGCACAGATGGTTGTTGAATATGGAATGATACATTTTCACTGCAGTTCTGAAAAGCAGGCTCTAAAAGCTTTTTTCCCCTTTCGGTACGTCAATTACATATTTTGTAAGTCATTTTTCATATCCTGCTGAAGGATAAGTGACAGATTGCTGTTGAATGTTGTGGGTGAACGTCTCTGTTTCCGCGCTCGCCTCTGCTGGATTCCTGTAGGCGACAGTTCCTTGTCTGGTTATGTCTTGTCAGACTGACGTCTCCTAATACACGACTAAAAAATGTCTGCCGCTGACCCCGGTTTCTCGGAAACATTTGACTGGGTGGTTTTTGCTTAAATTCATGATGCACTGCCAGTTTAGCTGTGACCTGCTCCCATAAACTCCCATTCCCCTCACCAAGTGGAGAGAAGTTTCCTAACCACCCGGGGCACAAGAACCAGAAATATTCTTATATTGCTCAAATGTAATGGTGTGACGGGGAGGACCGGGAGTGGTGGACTACGACTCCCTTGACACCCATGTCTCTCCCCTTTCAACAGCGCGAGACACCCTGCCAGGAGGACGATTGGCTCTCTAAAGACTACGGGTACAGTTGGGACGATGAGAACATTAAAGGACAGGGCGCCTTTAACTGCGCCTCTCAGATTGCCGAGACTCCTCCCCTTGATGACGTAGCGGGCCCTGCCGAGCCAAAAGAAGGACAACCCAGGAAGTGGACGGACGGCGTATCCCCGGAGGAGGAAGGAGTCGGAGACCGGAGAAGGAGAGAACAAACGTTGAGTCGGGAGGAGAGCCTAGACGGAGGAGACGAGAAGAGCCCCGGCGAGCACCAGCAAGCCAGGAGGCCAACGACCCCACGAGCCGCCCCGCCACGCTCCCGGGGGAGGAGTGTGGCTTTCAGAGGTACGGGGCAAGGTAGCGGGTTGGGTGGGACGGCGTCTGCACCCTCCGGAGTAAAGAAACCGAGCGCTAGTGTAAATATTGTATAGTCGATGCGAAACCCCCCCCTTTCACGAGCACCAGAGCACTCGGCATCGCTGTATAAAACAATCACTTGAGCACTTGGTTCTCCCTCACCCCCGGCCCCACTGCATGACGTGAAGTGAACGTCCCAGTGACCATTTCCTTTTGTTCTCTTCTGTTACATGTCGTTTGCCTTTCCGGACCACTGGGCCATCTCGAGACTGGATCCTGACCGGAGAAGACATCCTGGAGCCTATTAAAAATACCAAAACGGATCCTGCAGCGTTTGCTAGGGAGAGACTTACTAGTAGAAGCCGGAGAGCATATATAAAAATAAAACCTTCTTTAAAATCACTGGTCAAAGTCTCGGACTCGGTTACTCCCACTACTCCTGCTCCTTTACAAATGGACTGTTGTGTTGCTCCAGATTTAACTTTAATAACATACACTCTAAACGACACTTGCAGTTAAGGAAAAGGGAAAGGCGGTTTCCAATTTTTGATTTTTTGCGACAGTAAAATGTACGAATAAAGTTTCCAATGGTGGCCAGTGGTTTGGTGAGGACAATAAACTGGGCAGTGGTCCAGCTGGCGGCACACAAAGTAGGCCGCTGTTCAAAAGTAAAATAAGACCAGGCTCCCCATGGAACTGCAGTCCACATTTTACACCCCACAGAGATCAATGCTTACATAACAAGTACAATAAAAACTCACCGCCGCAGCCCGGCTTGTACAGGAAGCCAGGCAACCTGTGTTGGGACGGGGCTGCAAAAAGACAGGAAGCAGACGGGAGCCTACCCCGCGCTCCTGTGCTGAAGCGCTCCTGTGCCCGTCAGACGGAAGATTGCCGGAAGATTTGTGTGTCAGCTAGCGGGGCTCCCGTGCTCGTGGAGAGCCCCGCCTGCTGCTGAGGATGACCCGCTGCCTGCCGCTGCCTGCCGAAGGAGAGAGGGACACACGAAAAGAACTCGGTGAGTGGGGTGTGAGGGAGGGGGAGGGGGACATGTGCGCGCGCGCGTGTGTGTGTGTGTGTGTGTGTGCGCGAGTGTGTCTGTGTGTGTGTTTGTGCCTGTGTGTGCGCGTGTGTCTGTGTGTATGTATGCATGCATGCATGCGTGTGTAAAAAGATCCGATGACTGGTGGGGGGATGTAAAGTGAAAGTAAGCAGCGCGCGTGTGGTGGCTGGCTGTGTGCGCACGCGTGGACGGAGGCGACGTGCGCGTTCGCGCACCCAAATCCGGCCGCTTTCAAGCTCGTAACACCCTCTTGTCCTCCTCCCACCGAGACAGACAACATTAGGTCTCCAGCTGGATGCAGTTTACCAGCTCGACCTAAAAATGGAAATATCAGTAAAAGCTGCAATATGTTCCCCTTTTGAAATCCAAACACAAAACCGCAAGCACAAGAAGAAACCACTTCGAACTTATTTTAACGTCTTCTAAGCTCCTGCTAAATAATTGTTGAAGCCAACACAATCGGCATTGCCAAGTTAGAGAACAGAGGATTTTATACAAGCTGATATTCAATTACCTGCTGCAGGCCTTCCCAATCTCGCATATGAACAAATAGCTAGTATTTTCTTACCGAAATAGCAAATGTATCATTGCCTGTCTGCTTATGTACGGCACTTCCATGTTTGCATCACACTATGGTGTGACATTTCCAGGTCCTGTATGTATCATTTAATCACTAGTCCTCACTACAAACAGAATGGGAAGAATAGAAAGAATTTCTATCAGATGGTATAATCATTGATCAATGAAACGTAGAAGAGTACTTGTTCTAGCAGCAGTGGAACGCCCCACCAGCACAGATTGCCTACATTGTGGCCTGTGACCAGATCAGGGGTCATCTATTAACAATAATACTGGTAAGTTCCCCTGTGCATGTACCCACCTATCCTCCACACCCCAGAGACCGCTAGGCCCTGCTTGCTATGGTGCCACTGACCGCATCCTTGTATTTTAGGGAGAACCCCTACTTTGAAAACCACCAATGACTCCAATAATCAATACTGCTGTATATTCATGTTTTGGAAGAGCTACCAATATGAACACTCAAATATACTTCATGTATACATTGTTCTGTGTGAATCTAGCTAATGTTTAACCATTGCATTATGGTACTTGTGCATCTACAAGAGGAAAACCTAAACTAAAAGCACAGAAAAAAAGCAGGACCCACATCTGTCATGAGGAACTGGAAATTGCTTCTTACATTACAAAGGTTTTAATTTAGGGGCATACATATGCAGTTCATTGAAACGTTATCTGAGAAGGGGAAGCACATTTGTTTTTTACTGAGCTTTATTATTGGAAAAAAGTGAAGAATGTAGACATAATTAAGCTAAACTGCTCACAGAGATAGCAATTGCACAGCTATTGATTTCTTTGAATATCTGGCATATATTTTTAGCGCTAGCAAAGTCAGAGCAGGAAGATTATTAAAGCCTTAAGAGCTGTGCACCGTGCGACCATGCTGAGCACCCACAAAGTAGCTTCATTTGTGTACCAATTCATGTTAGTGCGGTGGTTTGGGGAAATTAAGGGTGTTGGTGGAACCGCCACCGTCAGCCCGTCTGTGGCAGTCCCATCACCACTTGACCATGTACGACCATCCGCCAGCTTAGGATGGCAGGCGGATGGTGAGGCGGAAAGACTGTCCGACACCAATCCGACGGGGTCTGGAATGCCTACAATGGTGGCGGTGCCTGCTCATGCACCGTCGTAGGCATTACAATGTCCGTTCCTGCCAGCCGTTTCATGTCGGTTAACCTGCTATGAGAAGGCTGACGGAAAGTGACTTTGGGGCCACTAGAAGGCCCCCCTTCCACCCTGTGCCTCCGGCATCTATGGTGCCCCCCTACATATCCCTGCACCATGAGACAGACACCACATGGTGCTTGCCACTTAGTGCAGGGATATATTTAAAATGTGTATTCTTTGTACTGCGGTATGTGCTGCAACCCGCAGCACACACCGCAATACAAAAGATATTCATTGCAACCGCCTTGAAGGCGGTCGCATCGTGATTTCAATGGCGGGACCGCCGACAGATAGTCGGGCAGTCGCGTTTCCGAAGGGATGCTATCAGACGAAAGTGTTTGACCACCATCCTAATGAGGCCCTAAGGGATTTGTCCAGAGTCACAGGATGGAGAGCCGAGGCCAGAAGTTAAAGCTGGTTTCCCTGTACCAAAGTCGGCAGCTCGGACCGTTAGGTCGGTTCTTCTCTAAGAAATATGGCGTATAAGGGAAGAAGTGTTTGTGAGCACATACGGAGGAAGAGCGGAGTCTGACCTGAAGGTATGCCCAGACAAGTCGTGCAAGGAGTCTTGTGCTTTTAAAATTTTAAAGGCGTATGTTTTTGCAAAGCTGCAAATATCAGGTTTCCCCTTGATTATCTAAGCCCCAAGTATTTTAATAGAGATAGGCTTTTTCTACAGTCATTGCAGGCTATTTTATGATCAGCAACTGCCCTGGTACTCAAACAAGCTGCACTGACTATAGAAGAAATCAATGCACCAGAAAGATAAGTGTGGCCGGGATCCTTAAGTAACAAGCATTGGTAAATGCATTAAGTTTCGGCTATGTGATTAATAATAAGCTGCTTTTTGTTGTAAGTTGTAGCTTGCTGAGTACTTGTATAAAATAAGTTACAGAAAGTCTATTAAAGTGTTATGACTTGTTTATGTACAAAATGGCAATATATTGTGTTGTGGCTAGTGGTATAGTGCAGGTTAGTTATAGCAAAATTCTGAAAAATGAAAGAGGAAAAAAATAGAAATTATGTAATAGCAATATTGTGTGTTTAGAGGAGTTCTGACAACTTTTGGGCCTGGTGCCAGGGCACCTGCTGCACCATTCAAATAATGATGCTATTTCCTATAAGGTAACTGCAATTGTGACTGCCTGTTTAGTAGTAAAATGTTGCAATATTTGGTGTTTAGAGGGGCTCCAGCACCTTTTGGCCCTGATGTCCCATCACCTGCTGCATTATTGACATCATGACCCTAGTGCCTGCACAGTAACTACACTTGTGACTGCTTATTTAGTAGTTTAAATATATCAATGTTTGGTGTTTAGAGGAGTTCTGAAAACTTTTTGCCCCATTGCCACTGCACCTGCAGCACCATTGAGATCACAGCTCTAATGCCTGCTAGATAACTGCACTTGTGACTTCCTGTTTAGTAGTAATGTTTAGATATATTCTGCGTTTCATGGGATCCCCAGAGCTTTTTGCCCCAGTGCCACTGCACCTGCTGCACCATTCAACTACAGCCCCTTTTAACTGCAAGATTACTGTACTTGTGGCTGCTTATTTAGTAGTTAACTATAACCATATTAGGTGCCATTACAAATTTTGGACCCGGTCCCACTGCATCTGTTGCACCATTCAAATCATGACCCTGTTGTCTGCAAGGTAACTGTAATTGTGGTTGCCTGTTTAGTATTAAAAAATAGTAATATTAAGTGTAAAGTGGGGTGCCTGGACCTTTTGGTCCCGGTGCCACTGCACCTTCTGCACTCTTGGAATTGTGACCCTGCCGCTTGATAGATAACTGCACTTGTGACTGGCTGTTTAGTTGTAAAGTATAGCAATATTAGATGTTTAGAGGAGTGCTGACAACTTTTGGACTCTATGCCACTGCACCTGCTGCCCCCCTCAAATATTGACCCTATTGCCTGCAAGACAACTGCTCTTGTGACTGCCTGTGTAGTAGTAAAATATAGCAGTATTTTGAGTATTTGTGGAGTTATGACAACTTTTGGCCTTGGCGCCACTTTACCTGCTGCACCATTCTAATCATGAACCTAGTACCTAAAGATAACTGCACTTGTGACTGCCTGTATAGTTGTAAAATCTATCAATAAACAGTGTTTAGTGGGGTGCCTGGAGTGTTTGGACCCGGTTTGACTGCACCTGCTGCACTATTGAAATCATGACCCTACCGCTTGCTAGATAACTGCTCTTGTGACTGCCTGTTTAGTTGTAAAATATAGCCGTATTGGGTGTTTAGTGTGGTGCTTAGGGCTATTGGTCCTGGTGTCACTGCACCTGCTGCACCATAGAAATCATGACCCTCTTGTCTGCAAGGTAAATTGCATATGTGACTCTCTGTTTAGTTTAAAAGTTTAGCAATAATCTAGGATCAATGTGGCCCCTAGAGCTTTTGGCCTGGTGCCACTGCACCTGCTGCACTGTTCAAGTCCCTTTTAACTGCAATTGTGACTGCCTGTTTAGTAGTCAGATATAGAAATATTATGTGTTTAGAAGAGTACTGACAACTTTTGGCCTGGTGCTACTGCACCTGCTGCACCTGTCCAATCATGACCCTGTTGTCTGCAAGGTAACTGCACTTCTGCCTGCGTGTTTAATAGTAAAATATAGCTTAACTCTTTTATAGATAATGCCTACAAAGTAAGGTACTGAGGAATGACTAGGAAATGCCACAGATGTTCTAAGACTCGAGCATCTGCTTTACACTACTAAGTAATCAAAAGCGAGCCTTCCAGCATACTGTTAGAAGCTGTCTGCCTTTTCCGTGGGAAGAGAGCTTATCTTGATAGTGAATGGGGTGTAAATGCTTGTAGCCAGGGGAAGTTAAAAAAAAAAAAAGGTTACACCCCAGAGCAAATGAACACAATAATTCAGCACTGGGAACTGATAAGAGCCCCCTTTTAACATATATTAAATACAAGAGATTTTCAAGCACAGTGCCAGCTCTGAGCAGGTGAAACCTAAAAACGGTAGTTACAGCAATACAAAATACACCTTTTTAGTTTAAAAATTAAAATAGAAACACAGTGCCCTTTAAACCCTTGCCTTCTTTGCCTGCAGACTTCTCTGATTCCATTTGTGATAGTAAAGCTGCCTTGGGTGAACTCAGGAGCTGCCACAGCTCCCGAGGGGCGAATGTAGCCCAGAGGCAAACAGCAGTGCACTTTAATCTCGAGCCGAGTGGAGTTGAAATGGTCTGGCTGTCCACATGCGCCCCCCGGGTCGCACAATGAGTACTGGTGGTCCAGGGCCACTTGGTAGATCTCAGAGGGAGGTGAGCCGAGAGTGAATCAGGGAGGAGTTTATTTCAGAGATAGATTCAGAGGTTATATCCACTCTCTTGGTCTCTGCAGAGGAACCTGGTTGAGCCAGCTTTATCGAGTCCTTAAGATAGCTTAGTGAGCAGATGACTCCATTGAACAGATCTGTGTGCAGCCTGATGGCTAGGGGTCCAAATCTTAGCAGATCCTTTCATCCTTCTGAGGTTGATAAAATGGGTTAAGTATTAATTAGCAACTGTTATTAGTTCTTAGAAGCTAGACCGCTCATAGAGTGTGCTATATTAATATATTTGTTCACGTTTAGCAGTGTGATCCAAGGTAGCTCTGTCAGTGGTTCAGTTCATCTCGCCAAGCATCTCCAGGCTGTCCATTGAGTATCCAGTCAAGTGCATCACTATAGGCCACGTGCCGTACTCCACTGCGCCGGGACTCAAAGCGCTACACATCTTGGCAGTGCACGTGGATGCTGCTTGTGCATAGGTGAGGGGAAGGAGCTGCAACTATGTGCTATTGGTGAGAAAACCAGGGTTGAGGAAAACTTAGCCCAAGGAAAGTGCAACTTTTTGCAAGCAAGACAGAGAGAAGCCAAACGAGAAAGAGAGCAAAGGCAGGACGCATGCTCTGACCTGAGCTTGCAAAGAAGAGGTGACCAGATGAGACTGTGATGCATGGAGCACCATGAGGACAGAACAGTCTATGATGAAAGCGGGGACAGTTGTAGAAGGATGAATCTTTATTGAGTGGGGATCAGGTGTAGGAAGGCCCATGCTCGCTGGCACAGAGTGGAGGTTCCTGGAGCTGTTCCTGTGAGGTGTGGTGTTTCTGGCCAGCATAAACATTTTGAGAAATGACATCCATGATCAGATTGCTGGGCTCGGGAACCTCAGGGCTGGCATGGGGAGGTTCTTGACGATTGCTACAGGCTTTAAAAATATTCCAAATCAACATTCTGGCCCACACACTCATCCGCTGTGCGCCCGCCTCTCCAGGTATCCATCGAAGTAAAGTACACAACCTACTCATTCTGGAATGAAAGGAAGGGTACTTCTGTAGCCCTCTCGGTCCCTTTGGTGGGACCGCCTCATGAGATTCTTTGGAAGGAGGGGCCTGGATAGAGATACCCCAAGGCCACAGTGGGCTAATTTTCTACTTCTATCTCATCGACCAGATAATATGTTTGAAGGTGGCGGTACCTTGGGGGGGATGGGGTTTGGGTGACTGGGCACAGTGATAAACCAATGTTTACCACTGCATCCAGACATGAAACACCCAAGCTCCATCCACCTCAATATATCAGTACCTGTTTGGAGTGGAAGGGGATTGGGTGTCTGGATGCAGTAGTAAACCACTGTTTACCACAGCTTTCAAACACCCAAATGCAATCCAATGCAGGGTGTACCACTACCTATTTGGAATTTGGAACTGATGTGTTGTGGTGTCTGGATGCAGTGGTTAACCACCTTTTACCACTGCGTCCAGCAGTGGTAAGACACTCTTCACCCAGACACCCAATACTCATCCACTCCAGGGTACCACTACCCATCCTGAGTTCTAATCTCAGCATCAGTACCTTCATCGTGTGATCTTTGATAATTAACTTAAGGCCTGATTTACAGTTTAGGCGACAGGTTCCCCCACCCCTCCCGCCAAACTCTAAACCAGGTCCCCAATCTCCCTGAATCTAAATATGCAAAATTAAATTGTAAATGTTTGAAAAGTATTTCTAATTGTATGATTCGACAATGTAAATGCTCACATGTTTGACATGGTCTTGGATGATGTATGCCTGACATTTGCAGTAATATATCTGCTTTATTGAGATAGTGGCTACTTGGCACATTTACCCCTTGTATGCTTATGACGAGCCCAGATCGTCATGAGGCACAGTGGAGCTGTGCTCATGACGAGCTGGGCTCGTCTTAACGGCTGCGGCACTCCCACACGTAATTGATTCCCCGCCTGTGCGGGAAAATCAATTAGTGGGCGGAGTCGTGACTGTGCTTCATGATGAGCTGAAACTGACAAATACAGGAAAGTCTGCCCCCTTTAAATAAATATCAATGGCTCATACAGAGTCCACATTTATTTTTACAACTAGCAGAGTTGAGCTCACATCAATGCATCGCCAGATCATAAACTCATCAAAACACCATATTGACAAGATATCAAAATTTCATTATTTATACAATTTCAGCCGGATACATAATTTTATTGATAGTCAAATACACATAATCACATCCTAAAATTTGCAGCACTCCACACAACACCCAAACATCACTCATTCGTTCAAAGAATACTTAAATACATTCTCCACATTATCTCAAGAAGCAAACCAACTAATATACCCATACATTAATCAAACAATTCATCACTCATCCTTCACCAGAATTCAGATGTAGCGCATTTTAGCTGTCCTGCAGCGTCTTCACAGTTAACAACTGGGGACCAGATAATAAAGTTGCAGGATAAAACAACGCCTCATGATGAGCTGGGCTCGTCACGAGCACCACGGTGCTGCGGCCTCCCCCTCTCCCCGCGCCGTCGGGGAATTACCCCCGCGGCATAGGAGTTAAAGTCAGCATGTTCATAATCATCCTAGGGCTGGTGCACATAAAGAAAGGGGACAGAGAGAGCACTTGTGTACCAACTGGAGCCAGAGAGCAGATCAGGAAGGCAGACCACTAATATGAATGTTCTCAGATATGAAACCCATCTGCTTGAGGGAAAGTTCACACCTTTTTCACCCCCGACATCAAGTAGAAAGAGAATGCAGATTATGTGCTGATGAAAATGAAAAGCTCTAAAGTTGCATTGTACAAAAGGGAGAGGTTTTCATAGTCACCTATGTCAGGCCCTGCAGTAGTGAAGGGACCCAACTGAAGTCAGTCTGCTGGGAATCAAAGGTAAACTGCTTCTTAAGCAAGAGAGTTTCATGTTGATATGGCGAGCTTGAGAATCTTTGTTCTTAGGACTCATAACCGATTTCCATGCACCAATGAAAAGAGAAGTCACACACTCAACCATACAGTGCCAAATGCTCTTTATGAGAAGAGTTTAAGGAACATTACGATTCAGAGGTTACAGAACCATTACTTGCCAAAGAGAAAATCAAATTGCTGTACTAGGACTGATAACAAGAAGCATTAGTAAGCAAAACAAGACCTGGTTTAGATGCCGACATGTTCAACTATCTTTTGTCCTACAAACTATTCATCAACAAACAGTAGGCAGTCTCTTAGCAGAGCCGCTTCAAACCTGTATGGAGTCAAGCTGCTGACACTTGAGAGCACTAATCCCTGGAACTATCAAAGTTAGGAGCACCACGTTTCGCCTCAGTGCAACTATTCCCAATACTATCCAAGGAACAACTAACTTAACAGTATAGTTGTTCCACAGAATCCAGTGTTTGAACGTCAACAGGCAGGCAAGGTGGGGATATATCATCTGTTCATATACTCTGTTCCATACACTTCCATCGTTTAACTTCATATTGCATTTGATGTCCAAAAAGTTATGTTTGATATAATACTTTTTAAATATTGTTTTGGGGAAAATACTAATGCCCGTATCCGGTATTTAATAGGCGCGTGGCAGTCGCCAGAGTGTTTACTAGTATGCCCCCGAATCCTGGTCCGATTCTATACAACAGGAACCTCCTAATTACTATACTGTCTGAAATTGAAACATAAAAGTGCAGATTGTCGATACCTCAGAGTATCTTTTAGCTATTGAGAAGTGTGCGTCCTCTCTCGTTAAAAGTACTGTATCTCTGAGAAGTGTTGGTATTCTTTCCTTCAAATTAAAGAAGTACAGGTACCTTACAATACCTTTTCATTTAAAACACTGGATTACTAGATTTGCCTGCATTGGCCTCAATTTCACCCCCATGGGGTATACCGGTCAGAAATATGCCTTTACCGATAGTTTATATAGAGTGATATAACTGCTTGAAAAGCCCACTTAGATACTCATTTGTATCTCCACTTCTAAGAATTCAGAACAAGCGGTGTCTCTTAATGTAACCAAAGCCACAGTTTACAACAGTTTTGGCAATATGGCTAGGATAGGAGTTGTCTGTGTTTGGGTTGGAAGTAGAAGGTGCTGGTGTAGAGATTCTGTTTGTAAAAAATGAACATTAGCCTTGTTCAGTACTATAAATGCTGATCGGATTGACATCGCCCATCTAGTCTTTTTTTCTTTGCTCCCTTTAGAATATCACAAGGTGATCAGAAGAAAATATGGGCTTTCTTTGCAAAATCCAGGACCAAAGATGATGAGTAGCCTACTCACAAACGTGCTAAAAAAAGATTATGCTCCTAAACTGGATAAAGGGAGCAGTGGGGATTGTGAAGTGTTAGAAAAGGCACTAGATGGGTTTGAGACCGACACATGCAACCGCGTTCTCATCCCTACGTGAATGGAGACATATGTCAGTTTGCTCAGAGAAGAGTACCATAGTGGTAATATTGAAACTGAGGTAACATCAAGCAATGGCCAGCAGTCTGCAACATTACTCTTTGAAAACATGTAGATACAGTTTTTCCAGCAACACGTTCGGTCTATATGTTGGAAAGACCGTTGTTTCTCACAAAGCCACTTTTTTGGAGTACTGAAACCTCATGGAATTAAACTGCCCAGAAATGGATTAAGTCAACTCTATGCTCCTATTGTCCCAATACAGACAAATCGAGGAAGTCACTAAGGAACAAAATAACTGAACATGCACAATGAGAAGCACACCTCATAGCTTCAAGGAGCCTAGAGCAAGCAAAAAAAACTCTACACTACTAGTTTCAAGAGTCCAATCAGAAGAAATATTAACAACATCTAGAAATGTTGTCTGGCTTATAAGGAAGCAAAGCAAAGCAACCCTCTGTATGGTTTTAGAACAGAGATAGATTACCATCAGTTGAATGGACTGGATATGGGCTGAATTTTGCACTCCACTGCAGCCTGTTCAAATATACCACAACGCATATCCAACATAATTGAGATTTCCACAAATGTGATTTTTTTTGTTGGATGACGCCACTACTTTAAGTTAGAAAAGTGTTTTAATTTTGTACATGCTAATGCAGCTGGCTGACATGGAGTCTGCAGATAATGTGTTTGACCGGATTGAGCATTGTTAAGCGATTACGGTCTACACCAAAAAAGGCCCAATTAACACAATAGCACTTTCTTATATAATGTTTAGTTTCAATTGCTGCTGATGGAACATCAGTGATGTTTGTTTATAATAGTAGTATTATAAAAACATTAAAAGAAAGAACTGTTCTCAATAGCGTAGGCTTGTATACAACTTGTAGTCAATGATGTCATGAATGATGTTGGTGGTTCAAATAATTAAGAAAACTTGCTTGATGAGCTGTGTTCTCGATTTAGCACATCTGTAAAATAAAGTATGAAGCTGAAAGAATGTGCAGAAGCTTTTGACATTCAGATTTGTGGAATAGGTAGAGTATTAGATACTCTCTGGGTTTCATCAAACTTCAGAATAGGAGAGATTTTATGGAATACTTTTCATGCTGTCTTCAGGTACTTTACTATGGTAGCTGATAATGGTTCATCTGACAGCTCAACATGAAACATGTACACAGGCCTAAGTTGGCGGTTATCATCTGTCTTGTTTGTCGCTAATCTAAGTATTATGTCTGATGGTCTTCAAGAGTTATCAGAGCCGTGTCTTGAGTTACAGAAAGGTGACATCACAATCACAGATGCGCATCATGCTATTTACTGACAAATATCAGTGTTTAAGGCAATAGTAAACAAGGAAGGGAAATATTTGCTGTGTAGAAGGCAATTGGAGACAATACATTCCAAGATATGACCCTGCACAATGGAAACACTTCCAGTGATATAATTCAGCAGGGTCAACTTTTTTGTAGCCTTGCAGAAAAATTCAAAAAAATCTCCACACATGGTGGTACTGCTACTGAAAACATGAGTGGGTGTGACAAAGTAATCTGTGAATTGAAGCATGTGGACAGACAGTACTAGCCTGAAGAACTGCCTACCCTTCTTGAAGAAAGCAGAATTGAGTCTCTCTTTGAAATGTTTGACCTCAGCAGCTGTGAAGTAATACAAGCTTATATGAGTATAGGGAATGTGGTGGCAAAGAAATGAAAGGGAGTACAAGGAGCTTTTAAAAGCTGTGAACATTGTTTCCATTTCTATAGCAGAATATGAGCAAGGATTTTCCAATTGCTGTTGACTGACACCACATCTTTGATGTTCTTAAATCGTGTTGGCCCATCATTGAATAGATTCAACCTCATCCCTTATGTTAAGTCATGGCTTGACAAAGGACAAAGAGCTGCTGATGACACTAGAAGTAAGGCAAGAAAAGAGTCAGCACAAGGAATTTTGATTCTTTTGGGACATAGAGGAATAAATGAGTCCTTATGGCAGATGTTCCATTGCTATAAATTACATTTTAGAACAGCAGCGACCGGCACAGGTAAACGCAGTAGGGCGGGGTGGGAGCAGGGTGAAGTGGACAGGCGACGGAATAGGTCCATCGTCCGTTGGCTTCACCCGCTGCCCCGCCTCACCGCACATTACTGTGCTGGCTGCTGCTGATTTAGAATTAGCTGAAAGTTGGCAAAGCACATCCGTAGATTGTTTTGTATATTCTGTTTTCATCTGTTTTATATGTTTTATTATGTTATGTATGTAACACTTTATCATATATATATTTTTTTTCTTCTCTCTTTTTTTATGAGATGTTGTATTCATTTGCAAATCTGGAGTTTCTATTTATTGTCTGTTTATTCTGTCCTCATCTGTTTTTGTCTGTTTTGATTTCATTTTCATTATGTTTGTTTATAAACGTCTTGAAATAAAAAGTTTAAATGTAAGTAATGTATCATTCCTGTGTTAAGAAATGCAGTTGAATGTTGTGTTCCATTGCTATTTCTATTCCTGATTTTCCAAAGAAAGTATATATGCACCTCCTTCAGCTATAAATGACAGGAGCAAGGACAAATCTCTTATAAACTCAGTTCCTTTATATTTATTTTTCTAAAGTTTGTTCCTCTGAAGGGATCAAACTGTCATCAACTGAACCTCCGCCCTCCACCATTAACAAGTGTTTCTTTCAAGTGTATTTTCAATTTTTCTCAATTTGATGTGCCAAAGTTTGTTGTTTTTACTCAGTTTTGGTTATGTTTGCTACATAATTTACATGTGGGTTTTATTACTTGTTTGGAACAGTAAGACCCAGGACCATGTACCTCTTCACATGCCCCAGCCTTTGCCCCCCGCCTAAACCAAACCACAACAGTACTGGCATATTTCACAAGTACCCTCTGAGAGTACCCTTTCAATAGGTATGGCTTTTTAGGGAATTTAAGTGAAAACTGGGCTGAGAAATTCAAAACATTTTCCCATTTTTTCAAAATGTTTTTTGGATGAAATCTCACCTACCCAAGTTCTTTAAGAGCATCCATCTCGCTCGCTGCACTGTCCCTGTGCTTCTACTTTGGGCATTACACTTGCAGGCAGGGAGTGGGGTCAGTGGGTGGAGTCAGCAGGGAGAGTAGGTGGCACTATGGGGCAGTGGCCACCTAAGAAAAATGTCAGGCAACTGACTGCCTGTAAAATTTCATCAGGACTGGGGAAGAACCAGTTGTTATATCAGTTGTGCATTGTAAAATGTGATGGGGTTGGTGCGGAGTAAGTCCCAACCTGCGTAACCTCATTTAGTTGTCTTACCTTCCCACCTCCCAGCATTCCTGCATCTCATAAAAAGTGATGAAAACAGAAAAACACATAATGGATCCATTTGTCTGACGCAATTCCACCCAGAGAAGTTATTGACAGATAAGAGGTGGTAGTTATCAAGATCAGCGTTACTCAATCAGTCAAACTTGGAAGTATGAAAGAACGTTTCATTGTCACAGGATCAAATCCTAGTAGGTCCCCTCAAATATGCATCCATGCAGTGGTTCATTAATCGTCTGAGCCACCATCCTTGGCTTAATGCACTCATTTTTACAGAATATAAGAGTCTGTACCGAAAATATATTTTGTTATTTCTACTTTAAAGAAAACAAGGTTGAGAGGAGATCTGATCGTTTTAGTAGCACTATTAAGTTCTCACCAGTTGGTGTGGTTGGATTAGTTGATTTGCAAGACCCTGGTGTTTCTTTCAAGCTTAGATACTATTGTTACAATAATTTAGAAAGGACGTTATATAGAATAAATGCTGATGTTCCACTCAATGAAGGTTCTAAATCAGGAAGTTAGTGAATACTGTGAAAGATAGAAAATGGTTACCAATAATACAAATGCAAAAGTAATAATTATTTGAAATGCAAAATCCCTAAAAACCATGTTTAAATTGAAGGTACTTTTTCGGAAAGTGTCAATTTTAAGAACTATTTGGGATTGAGACTTCTTGGGGATTTATCTAAGAAGCCGCCAGAGAGAGTGAAGAGTTTCGTTGATATTTGTTAACCAGGCTGTACTTTGATGTAACATGGTGCAGGCAGCTTGCATTCAGGACTATGCAGGGAGCTAAGGAATATCTGTCCCTATTAGCAGTATAAATCAGGGGTAAGAACTCTCTGAAGGACTGACTGAGCCATGTCTTCCCCTCTTCTGTGTATTTTTAGCGAAGATTTGCAGTATGTTTGGCCTCTCCAGTGGTGGGTTTTTTGTGAGTTGGGACAATGCCTTGCTTCTGATGTTCTGTCCCAGGCTCCTGATAAAGGTGCTTTGGCAGTGACTAATCTGATGTGTGCGTAGCCAGAGATTCTCTTGTTTGCCTTTACTCATTACCTCATCATTCCCAGGCTTGTCTGCTTAGTGGCAAGCGAGTGCTGTAGTAGTTGCTCCTTTTTGGCCCTTCATGGCGGGATGCTATAGTGTCATATTCCTTCCAGTCTTCTCTTCCTCCTTTGGCTCTTTTTCTCTAGAGGGTATACCTCTTGGTGTGGCATCGAAACATTATGGATTGAAACGTCTGGCTTTTTCTGGGAGTTGTCCACGCAGTGCACCTTTCTGAGGCCATGTGTTGAGAGGGATGAAATACCAGGAGAATGGGAGCTGGTGGGAGTTCCGAAATTCCTACAATATTGGTTTACTTGGGAAAAAGTCTTTTCCGAGCACTCTTGATATAAAAAAACACAGTCCTCCAGTATTGGTTCCCACGCTTATGTCGTTTTCAATTTATTATTTCTTCTTAATTAATTAATTCATTCATTCATTAATTGTGAGTTTCTAAAGCGCTAGAATCGACTCCCGAAGGAGTGTATCTGCGCTGTAGACCGCTGGGGAACCCGTCCTGGCTTTGCCTGTGAGATGGTCCCTACTGGGTATCTCTAAGGTGAAACCAGGCATCCCCGGCGTATGTGGGGGGCCGTTGTGGAGATGAGGCAAGCTAATGCCCAGAGTTGCCGAGTGTGATCCCTTGTTAGAGTAGGCACCGAGGCGAGAATTATCGAGTCCGCTGACCCTCGTCCTCGACCCTGCCGCGTCGGGAATAGAACCCTGGTCCCGGGCCGTCCTCTGCTTCTGGGTCTGCCGCCTCTAACCAGTGAGCCACACCACTCCACACTCTTATTTTTCCACTTCCTCACAGCGCAGCCAACACATGTTTCGTCAAGTCAATATTAAGACATCAGACTTCCTCAGGGCTGCAATTAACAGTAAACATATTCCAATTCATATGATCACCTTCTAACATTCTCATATTTAGCAAACTAAAGAAGGGATACACCCTCACAACTCCCTAGCGTGATCGTGAAAAGACTCACCAATTCATGTATCCCTTGGGGTCAATTATGTGTATCTGGGCAGCACGCTAATACGGGCTTCAAGGTATCTAAAAATCAAGAACGATAATTCATACCGGTTACAAACTCTACTAATTGAATTCCTGTCTTATACCTACATAACAAGGTGGAAGACAAGGTGAGCTGAGCACTGGTTATGTAGGTATAAGACAGGAATTCAATTAGTAGAGTTTGTAACCGGTATGAATTATCGTTCTTGATTTTTAGATACCTTAAAGCCCGTATTAGCGTGCTGCCCAGATACACATAATTGACCCCAAGGGATACATGAATTGGTGAGTCTTTTTGATTGTAGGGATATGTATCCTTAGTTAAAGTATTAACAGTAATACAGATGTATAGAATGAAGTAGGATCTATACTGGCGAGATGAGAGTAAAATGAAGTAGAGACATGGTGCAGAGTTATTATTACAAAGGAATTAGTAACTATATATGATTTAGTAATAACATTTATATTTTAGAAGTAAGAACAACGGATAAGGACGACATAGAATTGGAATTAATTTGCATAACCAGGATGAACTGATGAGGGTATGTAGACTATGCCTCATTTGTCTAAAGTATGAGAGAATGTTGTTTTTCAATGTAACTTTACGAATCTGATGTCACGACCTTTTGTGACATATACACTTTACTGATACATGTGGGTGAATTTTGAGTGCTCTTGGTTTGGGACTCTCTTTCTTTTAACTGTACCCTAGTCACAATCCCGCTAGGGAGTTGTGAGGGTGTATCCCTTCTTTAGTTTGCTAAATATGAGAATGTTAGAAGGTGATAATATGAATTGGAATATGTTTACTGTTAATTGCAGCCCTGAGGAAGTCTGATGTCTTAATATTGACTTGACGAAACACGTGTTGGCTGCGCTGTGAGGAAGTGGAAAAATAAGAAGAAATAATAAATTGAAAACGACATAAGCGTGGGAGCCAATACTGGAGGACTGTGTTTTTTTATATCAAGAGTGCTCGGAAAAGACTTTTTCTTTATTGTGAAACTGAACCACCTGTTGGCTCAACTGTTGAGTCGTGGTAACCGGCTCTGTTCTTTCCTGGAGCACCGAATTGACTGTGTTTGTGTTTGTAACTTACCTAAACTTGCTGAGCGCTCATTTTGACTGTTACCAATCATTTAGGAATTGGTTTACTTGGGGCCTGTCTTCTACCATGCTGATAGCCCTATGGGCATAGATAGATCAGTTTTTTTTTTTTTGCGAGCCCCGGGCGTGATTGGGACAGGGGAGTGCTTAGTATCGGGGTTTATCAGGTTTCTCACTGACTCATCTGTCGATCTATGGTCCGGATGCTCCTTGGGATTTGATGCTTATTTTGATTGCCCTTCAGAATCTGTAAGAGGGCATTCAGAAGCTTTTGTCCCTTTAGACCTTCCTTCTTTCATATGAGCTAGAAGAGTGTGTGAGTTGTGGTTCTCTGTTGTGCCAGTCCCAGGGGCCATTGTTTTCCTGATCATATGGTCAATAATTTTGACTGGCTGGGGATCCTCATGAGTTACTGCCTCTAATCCATCTGCACTCTGAGATTGTGTTCCCTAATGTCCATCCTGGTCCAGACTCTCATGAATGAGCTGTTTTGCATTTGTAGTACCTGTGCATGCCTTTCAGGTGTTGTGAGAGTCTTTTGTGACATTTGGTGTATCTCTGCATGATCTCCTGTGAAGTGTTGGGTGAAGGAGAGTGATGTTTCCTTAGCATATGACCATTCTCGTATGACCCTGCTAGATCTATGCAGGTTACACCCTCCATTGCATTGCAGTTTCTTGGGATTAGCTGTAAGTTATTTCCTTTTTGGGGCTTCACCCTCGACCTCTATGTCCCACCGAACGCCGGATATGGAGTTGCTGCCTCATTTTCTTTTGAAGAGGGTGTTCTAGCTTCAGGTTACCATGACATGGTGGCATTGTGCGCTTTTATTAACTGGGATAGAAATGTATCAATCTATTTATTGTATGTGCTTTTTATGCATGATGTGATTCTAAAGCGGCCGCTTCGGTATGTCTTCAGATGTAAGGATGAGGACAAGAAGGGGAGCTAAGGTAATGCCTGGATTACTTGCACGGAATCTGATTCTCTTTGCTTCATTACATTCCTTAGTCCCTCACTCCCTTCAATCTTGCACTTCTCTTTGGCAGAAGGGAAGTTAGGATTAGCAATCCCGTTTATGAACTTTACCCGTGGGAGAGGATTGGAAAGGATGTCCTGTCAAAGAGGACGAGAGAATCGGAGCAATAAGATTACCAGCATGTTATCTCAATAATAATGTCTACCTGCGTGACAAAGAACTTAAATGTCCTCTATAGTTTTTCGAGCCAGGGTAGCGCATGCGCTCCTCTGCGAGCCATGGTGTATTCAGGTATGAACTTAAAGCTCCACCTACTCTCTGCCCATATTTTTCATTGGCTTGTGTCATTGTCCTTTGTAAATGTTGGCTTCTGATTTGTTGATAGGCTTATTAGTCTCTCCTTATTACCCCCATGTCTTCTATTGTTACTTCCCATTAGGACTTGTCCTTTTACATGTGGCCTAACTCTGGAGCTTTCATTAGAAGTTTGGAGAACGAATTACTTAATTAATATAGACAGGACTCGCAGGACGCCGGCAATGGCAGCCGCTTCTATATAGTAGCAGCGCGCCATGGGCGCTTTCAATGTGGCAATGCCATAGGTCTCGCATTTGCGTGAGTTTGAGCTATTGGCATTGTATATGGCAATGCCTTTTATTTATGTGTTGGTTTGTTAAATATAAATAAAAGGCATTGTCATTTTACAATGCTAATAACTTAAACTCTCGCAAATGCGATACCTATTGCATTGCAGATGCTAGTTAAAATTATGTTGCAAAAACTCTTTTTCAGAATCAAGTCTCTTTAGGATTGCTTACAAGGAAGTGTATTTTTTAATTTTTGGGATTCATTGCTTGAGGTTAATGATCTGTGTTAACTGTCAAACTAAAGATTTTGAGTAGTTTTTTTATTTTTATTTTTTTATTTAACAACACCAGAAAGAAAAAACAATACATTTATAACATCCAATTAAATATAGAGAAGGAAAAAAAAAGGAAAGGAAGGAAAAAAAAAAAGAAAGCGAGGAGGGAAAAAGAAACAATTAAGCATAATAGATATAGCTTCTTTACATATAGGTACTAATGGTAACATAGAACGTTGTAAGATAAAACAAAACAGTCAATTATAAATCCAATAAAAATTCGACAGAGGAAAAAGAGGGTGTTTACCCAATTAGTTTATGATATTACTAAATGATTTAAATAAAGGTACCCCAGATTTTTTCAAGTTTCATTAATGCACTCCTCTTATTTTGGCTAAAGCAGACTCCTTAGTGTAAATTTCTTTAACCAAAGACCACCATTCCATGATATGGGGCGATTTCGGAGATATCCAAACTCGGGCGACAGTCAATTTAGCACATGACAATAAAATAGTTACTAGATCTTTCTGCGGAATAGTAGCTGTATGTATATCTAATAGTACTGTTGATGCTGTAAGAGAGGGTGAACTGACAAGTTTTTGTTTCAAAATCTTGTCCAGGTCTGACCAAAACTCAGTCAGAGCTGGACAGGAAAATAACATGTGCTCCAAGTCTGCCGCCACAAAGTCACATTTGGGACACTTTACCCGATCACTTAAAGGTTATTCATAGACCATTTGGAAATCATTTTTGGTGCGTGGTATAAAAAACATGTGGTCTTAAATTGCTGTAGTCTTAAACTCGAGGATTGTACTAGATTATTAATACTACATAGAGAAGCAGAAATCTTATTAGCGGATATATTAAAGCCCAACTTTATACTCCATTTCTCCGCAAGTTTCGGACAGTCGCTAATTTGATAAGAGTTAAGGCATTTATAACCTTCACTAATTAAAGATTTATTCTTAAGTAAGTAAAAACAGTTCCATATATCTGAATCCTCGATTTCCCGGACCTTCACCTTACGTATAAAGTAATCATAAATTTGCATATATTTAAATCTCATAGCTTCCGTCAACTTATATAAGATTTTAAGTGTCTTAAAATCCAAAAAAACGTGGATACCATATAGATCCCCTAGAGTTTTAATCCCAGCAGCGGACCACATATCTGCCATACCATCATTAAAGATTCCGGGAAGTCCCGGATTACCCCATAATAAAAGTTTAGGGTGAAAAAAAGAGGTTTTACACATTGCCAAAATTATAAACCAAATCTTAACTGTGTCTCTGGCGGTCTTGAATATCACCCTTTTAAAGTAAGTGGGGTCATTTACTCTCAATAAGAACATATTAGAGTCAGAATCTAACATAAATATGTGAAAATAGATTTGGTTATCCAAATTAAATAAGCTACGGAGATGACCTAAAAAAGTTGCCAAAAAATTATAATGTAAAAACAGGGAAATTAAGCCCATCTTTATCTAGAGAACGCTTAAGTAGCGCCATCGACCGGCGCGCTTTCCGGTATCCCCAAATAAAACTACTAAGTATCCCAGCGAGCTTCTTAAAAAAAGAATTATTAAGACATAGCGGAATGGACCGGAATAAATAAAGAAATTTGGGACGTACCTTTATTTTAATTAGATTAATCCGGCCTATAATATTCAAGGGGAGCTTATGCCATTTTTTTAATAAGAGGGAAATTTCTTTTAGTAGAGCATCATAATTGAATGTAATCACCTCACTTATTTTAGATGAGATTGTAACACCCAAATAAGTGGCTGCCCTACAAATCCCTTGTATAAATGTCACTAGTTTATAGTTTGGTATCATTTGAGTTTTATTAACGTTTAATTTGTATCCAGACACCACCCCAAATTTATTGGCTTCAGCAGATATCCCCTGCAAAGCCTCTACCACATCTGTGGAATAGATGGCGATGTCATCGGCATACGCTGTGATTTTTAGAGAGTGAGGGCCAAATTTGAAAGGAATTATTTGAGACTCTGTCTGTAAGGCTTAGAGAAATGGTTCCATTGAGAGCGCAAACAACAAGGGTGACAAAGGGCACCCTTGCCGAGTGCCCCGGGATATTGTGAAGGTGGAAGACATCATACTGGCATAACTAATTCACTCCAGTAGGGTTGTCCTATATAGCTCGTATCCAACTTACGAATTGGCCATTAAAACCAAAAGCTGTCATTACTGACCAGAGATAATCCCACCCCACTAGGTCAAAAGCTTTCTCAGCATCCAACAATATCATACCGAGTGGGGTGAAGCCGGTCTCCGCTATATCAAAGGCAGTTATGGCCATATTTATATGGGCTGTAGTGTCCCTGCCGATAACAAATCCATGTTGTTGTGGATTCACTAATTTCGGGATAAATGGAGCCAATCGTGCAGCCAAAACTTTGGCGAATACTTTAGCATCGGTGTTAATGAGTGAAATGGGTCTATATGAACCACACTCATCAGCAGGTTTGCCCTTTTTCAAAAAGATCATCTTAGCAATGTTCCAAGAGCTCGGGGCCTTTCCGCTCTCGCCAATAAACCTAATTACCTGACAGAAGAGGGATAATAGCTCATCAATGCAAATTTGATATATTTCCATTGGTAGAGTGTCCTCCCCTGCGGCTTTACCCGATGGTAAGGAAAAAATAGCAAGTTGAGGAGTTTTAAACATTTTAATTTTAGTTTGTTCTTTTAGCTTTTCCATTGGTTTTGGTCATAATTATTTGTAATTCTTATGTGGATCTATGAACCTTGTATTTTGAAATAATCCAAATTGATTATTTGACTAATACACAGCTCCTTTAATAGTTAGGATGTCTTGTAAGGTAATGCATTATGTAGGATTTCCATACACCATCTATTTTACGCCAGCATGTTTTTAACCTCCTTTTGCCCAAGTTGTTTTATCCCAGGTGAGAATTTATCTCAATTAAAAGTATCCTGATCAACCTATGTTGAAGCCTTCACTGTTGACACTAGTGAGGAGTGTCTGGATAGCCTGTTCTACAATGATTTACTCCTACAAATCCAATTTCTCCGTGTTCCAGTAGTCTTTATCTGACGACCTAAAGATATAATACACCTATGGGGAAGTGTTTAAATCTCCACAAAATCCTTTTATGTTCTGGAGGATTCCCAGCTGCTTTGCGCATCAGTTTCTTATACTGAGGTTAGTGCTGGATATAAAGTGGGAGAAGAAATGCAGTCTATTGCTTGAATAAATCCATTATTAAAATAATATTAAAAGTATAACAGCTTGATTACATATATAATAAACTACAAACATCTTAAATAAAATGTTTACAATCATAAAAGAATCAGTTGTAAAACAGTAATTAGCGTGTGATCTCAAAGGTCACAGAATACTGACTGAAGGTTCAAGTCACATGTGAATCTTGCACGGTAGTCTTGAGTGAAACACTGATGAAAAGAATATACCTCAACAGGTTTTTATGAGCTCCTTAGCAATTTCTCCAGTCTTCAAAGCAAGCTGTAGTCATTAAGCTGACCAGAAGTAAACCCAGCCTTGTAATCCTACAACGTACTTGCATTACACATTAACAGACCTGGGGTGGCACACCTTGGATGGACAACAGAATCTGTTGGTTCCAGGTGAACTGCATAAAACTATAAAATGCAGGCTTATACTGAGGGATTTGAAAGAATAGCTGTGACTGCATACGTCATCAGATGTGCACAGAAGGCCAGTCCTATGTAACTATTAGCACTCTGAATTATCTGACGAGTTAAAGGTACTCACGCTTAGGTTACCTTCCCTACATGCCTAAAAACAACAAGCATGAAGTGCAAAAGTACGTTTCAGGAATATGCATTACTGCTGGTCAGATAGTGAAGTATCTAGTGGGACTCAAGTTGGAGCAGTGGTTACCTGTCTGTGTTCTCAAAATGGCAGACTTCTCAAATGCATTATTATTTTTGGATCAATCAATCAAGGATATGTAATGCCCATCAAATCACCCATGATGGTCTTGAGGCTGTGGAGTTGCTAGCTCCTTCGTGGTGAACTGTTCATTCGAATAGGCGGGTCTTTAGTCCTTTCCTGAATTGCTGTAGCGAAAAGGCGGTCCTGAGGTGCAGGAGAAGGCCGGTCCAAGCTTTGGCCACCAGTTGTGACAAGGAGCATCCCTGCTCTTGACTCTGTGGAGTCGGGGGTGATGGGGGTGGTGGGGGGCAGTCTGCGAGGAAGAGGGAGGTGGATTGTAGGTGTCTGTACAGTTGGTGGAAGGTCATGCGTTTGTTGATGTATGCTGGTCTGTTGTTGTGCAGGGCTGTGTACGCGTGGGTCAGCATCTTTAATTTGCATCTCTTCTGGATCGAGCCAGTGTAGCTTTTTGAGGAGAGGTGTGATGTAGCTTCATCTGGGGAGGTAAAGGATGAGTCTGGCCGCTCAGTTTTGTATTGTCTGTAGTTTCTTCAGGAAGTGTTTGGTGATTCCTATGGAGAGTGTATTCCAGTAGTCGAGCCTAGTAGTGATGAGGGCCTGCGTGATTGTCCTTCTGGTGTTGGCTGGGAGCCAGTAAAAGTTTGTGGAGCATGCATAGCGTGTGGAAGCAGGAGGATGAGACTGCGTTTACCTGTTTCTTCAAAGACCACTTGCTGTCAAAGATAGGAGGTTGCAGGTGTGGTCTTTTGGGGCAGAGGATGGGTCAAGTTTAGCAGACTGCCACGTGTCGTTCCATAACTATTGTCTTGTCCATGTTGAGCTTGAGGCAGTTGTCCTTTATCCAGTCGGCGATGTTCATCATTCATCTGTGGAAGATGACTCTGGTGGTGGGGTATTCTTTTGATAACCAGAGGATGAGATGAGTGTCGTCGGCATAGAAGGTGATGTTAAGTTTTATCGATCTGACTGTGTTGGACAGGTGGGGATCATGTACATGTTAAGGAAGGTGGGGCTGGGGGACGATCCTTGAGTGATCCCGCAGATGATCTTCTTGGGTTCCAAGTGAGCGGTGGGAGACGGATTCTCTATGTTCGTCTGGTGAGGTATGAGGCTATCTCTCTGGATTTCAATGTGGTGGAGTCTGTTGTTCAGGATGTGATCAGAGACGGTGTTGTAGGTGGCTATCCTACAACACCTCATCCTTTTGTAGGTCCAGGAGGATGAGGGCTGGAGTTTAGCTGCGGTCTAGGGGGCTCCTATGTTATCGTTGTCTGCGATCAGGGCTGTCTCTGATGACATCAGAGCCTTCCTGGACTCATGAAGAGTGGTACCTCATTGTTGGGGGAATGGCATTGTGAGGTCACTGACATTCCTTTGTAATACGTTGCCATTGTATACCAGTTTGTGACTGTGGCTCTCATGGGTCTTGACATGTAGTGTCTCATAGATGTGGCTCAGATGACGCTGGCTGTTCACCCACATACACTATTATACCATGGAATTGTTAACCTTTACCATGCTCATGACGAGCTGAGCTCGTCACGAGGCATGGTGCTCCGGTGCTCATGACGAGCTCAGCTCGTCATGAGCTGTGGAAAGCTCAGGTGCGGGGAGAATTCTCCTGCTGTGCTGAGCGTTCCAAGGGAGCCGGTGCACAACGGAGCACAGGAGCGCCGTGCCTCATGACAGGCTGAGCTGGTCATGAGCATGCGGGCGCTGTGCGCGCCCCCCTCCCCCCCAGCACGGCGGGGGAATTACCCCCGCAGCGAAGTGGTTAATATATTGTTGCTGTGTTCATTAAGCCTTACACTTTGCCAACCCCCAAGCAGCTGGGTTGCAGTGGCAGAATCCACACATGTCTTGGTTAGATCATTACTTTGTTCAGGTATTATTCATAAATAATCTATCATAAATCGTCACACTACAAAATAGAATCCAAGTCCATCTTCCAGCCTGTGATGTTCAGGTTCAGCATCTTCAAATCTTTCAGTTGACAAGCTCTTCTGTGTCATTTGTTCCCAAATTCCACCCTTCAATAATACATAATTCAATCCATCAGGAGCATAGATTTCAAGAAGTGACAGGTAGTGGGTTCATGTTTTGACATCTGTGGTTATAAACGTGTTTTGCTTTATTCTTTCTTATTGCATCTGGCAAACATCATCAACATAATACGCTTTTGGGCACTTTCCTCCCTGCGGTATGAACACAACATTAATAGATGTGTGCCTTTATTGAATGAGTGGCTTTCAAAAGCCTGAAAATGTTAATGCTTAGTGTATGTTTCTCTTAGCAATTATGTGCAAAAAACAACAAGATTCTAGAAGGAATGCTTGAATTAATCTCAGCCACTGGCGATCGCTCACGGCCCATTCCCGACCATTTTTCTCTGACTTCACCAAGAGAAGCGCCTGTGGCGGTCCCTGCTTTTGCTGCCCAGGCCATAAGTAAAAGCAGGGGGGGCTTTGGCAATCCCTGCTTTGCCGCCCTGCAACGGACGCAGGTAAGAGGGGGGAATCGTCACCACCCCCACCCGTGCCACCCAGCGTGGTCTGCCCCTCCTCCCTTGCTACGCCACTGGATGCACCTTATGCAAATCAGTCTTGGTCCTGCTGTATAGCACAGCCCAGTATGCCCAGACGTGGGTACCTTGCCTGCTGTGCCACTGGAAACAAACCACACCCGACTGAAGGCCGCTCTTTGGGTGCCTGTGCTCTCCTTCAGAGAGGACCCATTCTGGTATTTCAGACTGGGCTCTTTCTACTGGAGGAGGACAAAACCTGACTTGCATATGGCTGGCCCTAGTCTGAGGTAGCACGGTGGCCAAAAAACTATGGCCTTGGATGTCGCCCTGAATAATTACTAGTGGCTGGGAAGAGTTAGAGACCAGATGCCTAGGTGAGACCTTGAACCTAGCCCAACTTAAACAATGGGTGGAATCCCCAACCCATGTGGGCGGCCACCTCTTAGATTTGGTATGTTCTAATTTTGATATCCTGATCTCTTACCCTGAGAGTGTGACGTGGTCGGACCACAAGCTGATCAGGTTCGCCTGGTCTCTAGAAAGATCCACAGGAGCTGGGGACACCTTTCTAACCGCGCACCCCCAGAGGATCAACCTGGTTACTTTGGCTGATTCTTTATCCCGAGACCGCCCTTTATTGGCCTCGGAGGTGGGGGAGGCTGTTTGTAGATTTAACACATGGGTGGAACAGGGGTCAGCAGCTTCTGTCTATCAAGGCTGCATCCGCAGGATGTGTCTTTCTCCCTCCAAACCATGGTTTTCCCACGCCTTACGGGAACTGAAACTAGGCTGTAAGAAACTTGAGCGTGTGTGGAGGCAAGCGTATCTGCCTGAGGCGAAAATTGCTCTGCGAGCTGCCCAGAAGGATTATTATGCTGCGATTAGAACAGCAAAGAGCAGCTACTATACAGGGAGGATTGAAATGGCGAATAACAACAGCAAAGACATTTTTTCCATCGTTCAGAACTTCCTATCTCCATGTGCTGCGCAACCCTTGCTCCCTTCGTCTGATCACTGGTGTGAAGAACTCTCTTCTTTTTTTATAGAGAAAATTGCTAGGATTCAGGAGGACCTGCGCGCTGTGTGTGATAGCCATAAGACTTCACTTCTGTTACCTTCCCTTCCTGGGCCTAAGTCTATAGATCAGTTTGTTGCCTTTTCCCCCTCTGCTGAAGCAGATATCCTTGCTGGGCTTAAGTCCCTGAAGTCGGGGTCGCCTACTGACCCGTGTCCGGCCAGGGTGCTCGGAGGGGTGGCGGATACAGTGTGTAGAGAGGTCACCCAGATTGTTAACATCTCCTTCTCCACTGCCACTGTCCCGCCCTGCTGGAAGCAGGCCAAACTCTTGCCGCTTCTAAAAAAGGCCGGGATGGATCCTACCGGCCCATATCTCTGCTTCCGGCACTGGCTAACGTTTGCGAAAAAATGGCTTTTCGCCAATTGGACCATTTTGTTGAGTCATCTGGTGCCCTGCACCCAGCTCAATCAGGGTTCCGGGCTGCCTACAGCACCGAGACTGCTCTGGTGGAGGTGTCGGAGGCGATTCGGGAGTGCCTTGATGGCGGCAGAGCGGTTCTGATTTTACTAGACCTCTCTGCCGCCTTCGATACGGTGCCCCATGGGCTTCTCCTTACCAGACTGTCTGCCATCGGCATTGCTGGATCGGCTCCTGACTGGCTGACGTCATTTTTGAATGAGAGGACGCAACAGGTCTGGATGCCACCGCATGCCTCTCTCCCTAGGAAACTTACTACTGGAGTTCCGCAGGGGTCTACCCTAAGCCCCTTGCTTTTTAATGTTTATTTGACTCCTCTGATCTACCTGGCCGAACATCTGGGAGCAAAAATTATGGCCTACGCCGATGATACGCAACTTTTGTTCACCTGGCCAGGGGGCAACTTGGATACATCGGCAGTTCAGAACTGCCTCACCTCGGTCTTTCGTTTGTTAGCACTTGCTCAGCTCAAGTGCAATGAAGAGAAGCCCGAGGTTCTTTTTTATTGATCCTTCCACGACAACTTTAAAGAACTTCTATGGCCACTGAACATTCCTTGCCCCAAGACCATGGGTGGCCCAGCTAAGAATTTGGGGGTCTGGTTTGGAAGTGACCTGAAGTTTGAGGACCATATTAAGAGACTTGCGGGTGTCCGTTTTGGCACTCTCAAAGCCTTGCGTAGATTCTTTCCCCTCCTCCTGAAAGCGGCCAAGGAGACAGTGTTGCGTGCCCTCATTCTCTCCAGGCTTGATTATGCGAACGCCCTGTTCAGTGGCTTACCATCTTATCTGATCAAATGGCTGCAGGTGATTCAGAACGCGGCTGTGAGACTCCTGTTCAATTTGCCCAGGAGGTCTAGCATCCGCCCTTACCTGCGCAGCCTCCTGTGGCTTCCGGTGGCACAGCGGATCAGGTTTAAAGTATTGGTTCTTTCTTTCCGAGCGGTCCATCAGCTCGGGCCACTGTACTTGAGTAAACGGTTTTCTTTGTATGTCGCCAATCGCTGTCTCTGATCTGCTAACCGATGCAGGATGGTTATGCCCAGATTTAAGCTTACCAGGCTGGGTGGCCAGGCTATCGCTGTGAAGGCTGCCAGAGCCTGGAATGCACTTCCTTTCCACCTCTGTGCAGCCCAGTCTATTACCTGTTTCAAGAAAGGTCTAAAAACCCAGTTTTTCAATGTGACCTCTTAATCTGGCTGAACTCCCCTTCCCCTCTCTTCCCCTCTGCTCACTACACATCTCTCCCCCGCGCCAGGATACTAGTTAGTAACAGAGCGCGTTATAAAACAATTTATATCATATATCAAGAGTTCCAGCATTCCATCCATCACTTTTTGTGTTTTCATTGGAATGATATGGCTTGTTAAGGCTTTGGTGACAGACTTCCTTGTTTTCATCTTTTTGTGGTGTGTTGAGAGGAGGAAGTGGTTGACCACTGTCTTCCTGCTAGGATGAAACTGGCCTCAATTTTCCAAGCAGACTGAGCACTCAGCCCGTTAAACCAGTCACACCTTTAACGAGAAGTCTCTGGTCCTGCCAGCTGCCCGCCTTCCTCGTGTATTGCTGAAAGTCCCAGTCCGTACACGCCTCACCTACACCTGTGAACTGTACACCTTCCATACAGTTTGTTTAAACAGGCATTCAAAGTGGTCATAAGGAGGTAGTTGGTGTTCTGTGTAACTAAGCAATACTTCACAGTACAGTGTGGCCGTGAGCACTAAGCGGGTTGATGTATTTGTATTGTTTTTTTTTTGTTGTGCTCACTTTCTAAGGTCTTCTTCAAAATGAAGTGGACAAGAGTTATGTACAACGTGGTACACAATGGGCTGTAGTTTATGTTCGGCTACATAGACTCAGATGACCAAACATGAGGGAAGGTTCATGAGTTACTGGCGGTACCTTGTGAGATGCTCCAGGCAGACATTGAACACTCATTTTCTCGTCCTTTTCCTTTCGAAGGTGCTCACATAGGTTCAGAAAAGGTTTTTTTTTCTTGCTGTATCTGGGCAAATTCATTTAATCAGGAACTTTGGTTGCCACAGACACGAAATTTAGATAAACGGACAGTGGGATACAATTGGATCAAAAAGACCTCCGTGATGGACGCAGAGTGCCCGGTCCACTCCAGCCTTCAGGGTCATCACAGTAAATAGGAATGAGATGGGTTTGCATGCAGAATGTTTGAATAGCAGTCATTTGCCTGTGTTTTGATTATGGTGAAGCCCTGAATTTGGTGACCCTCTTTGCAGGTAAGGGCAGTATTAGTGGGTTAGAGCACCAATCAGCTGTGCAGAAGGTATTGAGCCACCTGCCTCATTGAGACTATAGTCATGGGAACTGGTTGAGGGGGTTCTGAAGCCAAGAAACTATTTTTTAGTCACAAAATAGAAATAGCAAAAAACTCAAATAAAACTTTGTATGAGACTGCTAAACAGTTAGCTGGCTACTCCTCTAACCTGACCCCACCCCCATCACAATCTCTTTGTGATACATTGGCTAGCTTCTTTTTTAGCAAAGTCAATGATATTTACTCCGCCTTTGCCGTCAAAGTCAAAAGTCCCTCTAAGACATTGCCCGATATACATACTGGACCCACGCTTACTCAATTTGCTGAAATTTCTGATTCACAGGCCAGGGATATAATATCCACTATCAGATCGGGCTCAGTACTCGACCCATGCCCTCTCAAAATTCTAATGCCAGTTATAGATGTGGTTATTCCGGTTATATCCTCTACATGCAATGCCATGTTTAATACAGGTATTTACCCCGAAAGTTTAAAAAAAAACATCATAAAACCTCTTTTAAAGAAACCTCATTTGGATATGGAAGAACCTAAGAGCTATCGGCCTATTGCCAATTTACCAGTTCTGGCCAAAATAGCTGAAAAGGCCATGAACAAACAGCTCTCGGCTTTCTTAGAGCAACATCATTTACTTGATGAAACACAGTTTGGCTTTCGCCAATGTCACGGGACAGAGACGGCTTTGAACAAAGCAGCGGATGATATTAGACTCATCCGCGACACTGGGGGTACAGCGGTTCTGATATTACTTGACTTATCTGCAGCTTTCGACACGGTCGATCATGCCACTCTGATTGACCGTGTCGAAGGCCTTGGGGGTTCAAGGGACAGCCAGTAAACTCCTGGCCTCCTTTTTGGTTGATAGAACCCAGGTAGTCACAATGGAACCATTTCACTCATCCACCATGTCTCTGCCATGTGGAGTACCTCAAGGCTCATCCCTAAGTCCGACACTTTTTAACATCTATGTGTCGGACTTAGCCAATGTCATTCGGGCTTATGGGATGAGCCTTACCTCCTACGCAGATGATACCCAGTTGGTCCTAGCCATCAAGAACAATGGCTACAAAGTAGCGGATGATCTTAAATCTGGCATGATAGCAATAGGGAGCTGGATGGCCTCCAATTGTTTAAAGCTAAATTCCGATAAGACGGAAGTAGTCATCTTCGGACCACTAACACCTGAGTGGTCATCCAATTGGTGGCCTTCCTCCTTAGGCTCACCTCCTGAGCCTGTTAGCAAAGTGAGGAACTTAGGTGTCATTTTTGATGATCGTCTTACGTTTCACCCTTATGCTAACCAGATTACCTCCTCAGCCTTCTTCAAATTGAAGCTTATTAAAAAAATTCTCCCGTTTCTACCTGATAAAGCCGGTAAAACTTTGGTTACTTCCCTCGTGCTGTCCAACTTGGATTATTGCAATGCTTTGTTCCTCAATGCACAGGAAGGAGTCTTGAACAAACTGCAAATAATACAAAATTCAGCGGCAAGGCTTTTGGGAAATATTCCCAAACATCACTCTGCCTCCAATACCATCAAAGAGCTGCATTGGCTATCCATTAAAAACAGGATAAAGTTTAAGACTCTATGCATTGTGTATAAAGCATTGCATAATCAAGGACCAGCACATCTCATCCGTAACCTGATTCCCTATCGTCCGTTCAGAACACTGCGTTCATCTTGCTCAGGTGATCTTGTGGTACCCCGTACAAAAACGGTTTCATGGGGGGACAGAAGATTCCTGGTATCGGCCCCAAAATTGTGGAACACTCTGCCACTCGTGATTAAAGCCAGTCCATCCTTATGGTCTTTTCGCAAACAACTTAAGACCTGGCTTTTTAATCAATAGATCCTGTTTCATTCTCTCAGGGTAAACTATTCAGATACTCAGCGCCGAGACGCCCATGGGCCTTTGTATGCGCTTTATAAATATCAAAAATAAATAAATAAATAAATAAATTCGTGTGAAGTTTCTTATTGCTGTATTACCCATCCCTGCATGGAAATGCAGTATCAGCTGACCGCTTGTTTCCTCTGTGTACAACCGATGCTTATTGATGGCATTTGCTTGAATATTGATTGCTTGTTGTCCCATAGGAACCTTTTCTGGCTTTCTTTCCTCTGCCCTAATCCTTTTATTTCTCATTTAATCCCAGCCTAGATCTCAGCACGCCAGACTAAGAGGCAAAGTATTGATATTCTTAAACCCTTCATTTCAGATTTATTGCTGCTGTTAGCAGGCTCTAAAGGGGGAGGGAGAGCCAGGGAGAGTGCTGCAGATGTACAGATAAGCTGCTCCTTACAAAAGGTTTAAAGACAGAAGTCACAGTTATTACATTAATCATTTCAAATTCAATAAAGATTTTCCAATTTTTGAACTTTTCATTTTCCAGCTGCTTAAGAAAAGGATGTTTTGAAGAAAAGGAGTGTACTTAAAGCATTTCCTTTTTTTCCTCAAATTAAAGTGTTTAGGCATCGATGTATTCTGGGTTATCCAGCAAAAACTGCAAAACATTGTCAGTACTGAATCCATGAACGCCAGTCCTGTTGCGTTTCACGTCTTTGATTGGAGTTGAGTGGGGTGGATTGGAATGGGGTGGGTGGATTAGATTTGGGGTAGATGTGATGCCGGGTAGATTGCAGTGAGGACAAATGGATTGGGGTAGATTGGAGTGGGGGAGTGAGGTACATTGGTGTGGTAGATTCGAATGGGGTCGATTGGATTGGGGTGGAGTGGGATAGATTGGGGTGGAGTGGGGTAGATTGAGGTAGGTTGGAGTGGGGTAGATTGAGGTGGGTAGATTGAAGACGATAGCTTGAGGTGGAGTGGAGTAGTGTGGGGTAAATTAGGATGGAGTGGGGTAGATTGAGGTATATTTGTAACTGGGTATATTGGGTGGGTTGGAGAAGGGTAGGCTGGAGAGGGGTAGAGTGGAGTAGGGGAGAGGGGTAGATTGAGATGGGGCAGATTGGGATGGGACGGGGTAGACTGAAGTGGAATAGAGTGGGGTGGAGTGGAGTAGATTGGGATAGGGTAGATTTCGGTGGAGTGCGCTATGTTGGAATCTGGTGAGGTCAGGGGTGTAGGAAGTAAGTAGTTAATGAATGTGGTGTGCGTTTGTAGAGGTGTTTGGCAGGCAGGTACCATGTTGAATGTGGGCACGGATGTGGCATTCAGACAGGTGGTGATGGGTGGTGTGGCAGCATGTGTTGGGATAGGTGGGTAGTGACAGGTGGGAGTTAAGGTAGGAGCTAAGGTGGGGACAGGGACATAGACAGGCAGGTATTAAATGAGGATGGAGGTGGGAGCAGGTGGCATTGGAAGGCACCTAGGCAATAAGTGGCTACGGTTGGGTCATAGTGCAGGGGACAGGTGGGTATTGAATGAGGTGTGGGCAGAGGGTACAGGCCCTGATAACCAGCAGGCTCGACTATGGCAACTCACTGTATGCATGAATCACCAAACAGCTTCTGACCAGGCTCCAGCCCATCCAAAACAACACCGCAAGACTCATCCTCAAGCTACCTCACTGCACCCGTATCACCCCACACCTCAATGACTCACTGGCTCCCCATACACAAGTTCAAATCACACACAGGATTATACAACTTGGGTCCCGCCAACCTCAACAGCCATGTACACTTCCACCAACCTCCCAGACTCCTTTGCTCAGCCAGATTCTCACTAGCACATGTAGCCCACATACAGAAAAACAGAGCCGGCAGCTGCCCCTTCTCGTGCATCTCTCCCAAAGCATGGAATGACCTCTCACATCACATCGCAGCCTGCTCATTGCTTCTTAAGTTCCTCAAGAAGCTGAAGACCTGGCTCTTCGAATAATCTCTCCTAGGAGGCAGCTGCCGCCCAACCTCGCAAAGCACATTTGCGCTATACAAATCGACATAACATTACCCGTGAGGGTTTGGTGGATATTATTTCTATGGTCTGGGCAACCATGGGGCAGTGGTTTTACCCTTCATAGTTCTGAAACCATCCCCAGCTCCATTAGCCTTTGAACCCCTGTCACTCTCACTATCACTGTGAACCTTCGAATCCCTCTAATCTCCCACCCTTACTATTCCTTATTACCACCCCACTCTCAATCTGTCCTAGATCCAGTCCATGTTTCTTTATAAATCCCTTTCACCATCTCATTCCCTGTTACCCTCCAAAACCCTGTAAAAATAACATATCTACCTCGTCACTGTTCCCTCTTCTTGTCTTATGTCCTGTGTCTGTCACTCATCCCCCATCTATCACCATCCAATCCACTCTCACACTCCTGCATTCCCAGTCAGCCTTCCCAACCCCGTAATCCTCCCCACCCCTGTCATCCTCCCCACCCCTGTCATCCTCCCCACCCCTGTCATCCTCCCCACCCCTGTCATCCTCCCCACCCCTGTCATCCTCCCCACCCCTGTCATCCTCCCCACCCCTGTCATCCTCCCCACCCCTGTCATCATCCCCACCCCTATCATCCTCCCCACCCCTGTCATCCCCCCACCCCTGTCATCCTCCCCACCCCTGTCATCCTCCCCACCCCTGTCATCCTCCCCACCCCTGTCATCCTCCCCACCCCTGTCATCCTCCCCACCCCTGTCATCCTCCCCACCCCTGTCATCCTCCCCACCCCTGTCATCCTCCCCACCCCTGTCATCCTCCCCACCCCTGTCATCCTCCCCACCCCTGTCATCCTCCCCGTCCTTGTCATCCTCCCCACCCCTGTCATCCTCCCCACCCCTGTCATCCTCCCCACCCCTGTCATCCTCCCCACCCCTGTCATCCTCCCCGTCCTTGTCATCCTCCCCACCCCTGTCATCCTCCCCACCCCTGTCATCCTCCCCACCCCTGTCATCCTCCCCACCCCTGTCATCATCCCCACCCCTGTCATCATCCCCACCCCTGTCATCCTCCCCACCCCTGTCATCCTCCCCACCCCTGTCATCCTCCCCACCCCTGTCATCCTCCCCACTCCTGTCATCCTCCCCACTCCTGTCATCCTCCCCACCCCTGTCATCATCCCTACCCCTATCATCCTCCCCACTCCTGTCATCCTCCCCACCCCTGTCATCATCCCCACCCCTGTCATCCTCCCCACCCCTATCATCCTCCCCACTCCTGTCATCCTCCCTGTCCTTGTCATCCTCCCCATCCTTGTCATCCGTCATCCTCCCCACCCCTGTCATCCTCCCCACCCCTATCATCCTCCCCACTCCTGTCATCCTCCCTGTCCTTGTCATCCTCCCCATCCTTGTCATCTGTCATCCTCCCCACCCCTGTCATCATCCCCACCCCTGTCATCCTCCCCACCCCTGTCATCCTCCCCACCCCTGTCATCCTCCCCACCCCTGTCATCCTCCCCACCCCTGTCATCCTCCCCACCCCTGTCATCCTCCCCACCCCTGTCATCCTCCCCACCCCTGTCATCCTCCCCACCCCTGTCATCCTCCCCACCCCTGTCATCCTCCCCACCCCTGTCATCCTCCCCACCCCTGTCATCCTCCCCACCCCTATCATCCTCCCCACTCCTGTCATCCTCCCCGTCCTTGTCATCCTCCCCACCCCTGTCATCCTCCCCACCCCTGTCATCCTCCCCACCCCTGTCATCCTCCCCACTCCTGTCATCATCCCCACCCCTATCATCCTCCCCACTCCTGTCATCCTCCCCACTCCTGTCATCCTCCCCACCCCTGTCATCATCCCCACCCCTGTCATCATCCCCACCCCTGTCATCCTCCCCACCCCTGTCATCCTCCCCACCCCTATCATCCTCCCCACTCCTGTCATCCTCCCCACCCCTATCATCCTCCCCACTCCTGTCATCCTCCCCACCCCTGTCATCCTCCCCACCCCTGTCATCCTCCCCACCCCTGTCATCCTCCCCACCCCTATCATCCTCCCCACTCCTGTCATCCTCCCCGTCCTTGTCATCCTCCCCGTCCTTGTCATCCTCCCCGTCCTTGTCATCCTCCCCACCCCTGTCATCCTCCCCACCCCTGTCATCCTCCCCACCCCTGTCATCCTCCCCACCCCTGTCATCCTCCCCACCCCTGTCATCCTCCCCACCCCTGTCATCCTCCCCACTCCTGTCATCCTCCCCACTCCTGTCATCCTCCCCACCCCTGTCATCCTCCCCACCCCTGTCATCATCCCCACCCCTGTCATCCTCCCCACTCCTGTCATCCTCCCCACTCCTGTCATCCTCCCCACCCCTGTCATCCTCCCCACCCCTGTCATCATCCCCACCCCTGTCATCCTCCCCACCCCTGTCATCCTCCCCACCCCTGTCATCATCCCCACCCCTATCATCCTCCCCACTCCTGTCATCCTCCCCACCCCTGTCATCATCCCCACCCCTGTCATCCTCCCCACTCCTGTCATCCTCCCTGTCCTTGTCATCCTCCCCATCCTTGTCATCCGTCATCCTCCCCACCCCTGTCATCCTCCCCACCCCTGTCATCCTCCCCACCCCTATCATCCTCCCCACTCCTGTCATCCTCCCTGTCCTTGTCATCCTCCCCATCCTTGTCATCCGTCATCCTCCCCACCCCTGTCATCCTCCCCACCCCTGTCATCCTCCCCACACCTATCATCCTCCCCACTCCTGTCATCCTCCCTGTCCTTGTCATCCTCCCCATCCTTGTCATCCGTCATCCTCCCCACTCCTGTCATCCTCCCTGTCCTTGTCATCCTCCCCATCCTTGTCATCTGTCATCCTCCCCACCCCTGTCATCCTCCCCACCCCTGTCATCCTCCCCACCCCTGTCATCCTCCCCACCCCTGTCATCCTCCCCACCCCTGTCATCCTCCCCACCCCTGTCATCCTCCCCACCCCTGTCATCCTCCCCACCCCTGTCATCCTCCCCACCCCTGTCATCATCCCCACCCCTGTCATCATCCCCACCCCTGTCATCCTCCCCACCCCTGTCATCCTCCCCACCCCTGTCATCCTCCCCACTCCTGTCATCCTCCCTGTCCTTGTCATCCTCCCCATCCTTGTCATCCGTCATCCTCCCCATCCCTGTTATCCTCATCCCTGTCAACGTTCTCTATTCTTACCTGTCATGCTCCTTATCACTGCACCCTTTTAACCTCTATCATGTTCCCTATCAGTGTTTACCATTTTATCCCCTGTGACCTCCCATCCCAGTCCCTGTCCACCTCCCATTCCTCACCCTCCAAAGAATCTGTGATACTTCCTCTTTCTGTGACCTCCCAGTCCCTGCCACCATCCCCTTTCATCCAACCTCCCGGATCGTGTGACCTTCCCTTTCCCTGTCACCTCCTAGTTCATGTCACGCTATTATCTGGAAGGGAGAAGATTACCCGCCCCCCCCCCCCCTCCGAACATCACAGAAGCACTTATTGTTTGCACGCTCATACCCCCTCCGAAGAACATCACCGAAGCACTTATTGTTTGCACGCTCAGACCCACCTTCAAAGAACATCACCGAAGCACTTATTGTTTGCACACTTAGACCCACCTCCTCCAAACATCACCGAATCACTTATTGTTTGCACGCTCAGACCCACCGCCTCCGAACATCACCGAAGCACTTATTGTTTGCACACTTAGACCCACCTCCTCCAAACATCACCGAAGCACTTATTGTTTGCACGCTCAGACCCACCTCCTCCGAACATCACCGAAGCACTTATTGTTTGCACACTTAGACCCACCTCCTCCAAACATCACCGAATCACTTATTGTTTGCACGCTCAGACCCACCTTCAAAGAACATCACCAAAGCACTTATTGTTTGCACACTTAGACCCACCTCCTCCAAACATCACCGAATCACTTATTGTTTGCACGCTCATACCCCCTCCGAAGAACATCACCGAAGCACTTATTGTTTGCACGCTCAGACCCACCTTCAAAGAACATCACCGAAGCACTTATTGTTTGCACACTTAGACCCACCTCCTCCAAACATCACCGAATCACTTATTGTTTGCACGCTCAGACCCACCTCCTCCGAACATCACCGAAGCACTTATTGTTTGCACGCTCAGACCCACCTCCTCCGAACATCACCGAAGCACTTATTGTTTGCACACTTAGACCCACCTCCTCCAAACATCACCGAATCACTTATTGTTTGCACGCTCAGACCCACCTTCAAAGAACATCACCGAAGCACTTATTGTTTGCACACTTAGACCCACCTCCTCCAAACATCACCGAATCACTTATTGTTTGCACGCTCAGACCCACCTCCTCCAAACATCACCGAAGCACTTCTTGTTTGCACGCTCAGACCCACCTCCTCCAAACATCACCGAAGCACTTATTGTTTGCACGCTCAGACCCACCTCCTCCAAACATCACCGAAGCACTTCTTGTTTGCACGCTCAGACCCACCTCCTCCAAACATCACCGAAGCACTTATGGTTTGCATGCTCGGACCCACCTCCTCCGAACATCACCGAAGCACTTATTGTTTGCACGCTCAGACCCACCTTCAAAGAACATCACCGAAGCACTTATTGTTTGCACACTTAGACCCACCTCCTCCGAACATCACCGAAGCACTTATTGTTTGCGCACTCATACCCCCTCCGAAGAACATCACAGAAGAACTAATTGTTTGCACGCTCAGACCCACCTCCTCCAAACATCACCGAAGCACTTATGGTTTGCACGCTCAGACCCACCTCCTCCGAACATCACCGAAGCACTTCTTGTTTGCACGCTCAGACCCACCTTCAAAGAACATCACCGAAGCACTTATTGTTTGCACGCTCAGACCCACCTCCTCCAAACATCAATGAAGCACTTCTTGTTTGCACGCTCAGACCCACCTTCAAAGAACATCACCGAAGCACTTATTGTTTGCACGCTCAGACCCACCTCCTCCAAACATCAATGAAGCACTTATGGTTTGCACGCTCAGACCCACCTCCTCCGAACATCACCGAAGCACTTCTTGTTTGCACGCTCAGACCCACCTTCAAAGAACATCACCGAAGCACTTATTGTTTGCACGCTCAGACCCACCTCCTCCAAACATCAATGAAGCACTTATGGTTTGCATGCTCAGATCCACCTCCTCCAAACATCACCAAAGCACTTATTGTTTGCACGCTCAGACCCACCTCCTCTGAGCATCACAGAAGCACTTATGGTTTGCACGCTCAGACCCACCTCCTCCGAACATCACCAAAGCACTTATTGTTTGCACGCTCGGACCCACCTCCTCCGAACATCACTGAAGCACTTATTGTTTGCACGCTCATACCACCCTCCGCAGAGCATCACCAAATAACTTATTGTTTGCACGCTCATACCCCCTCGAAAGAACATCAGTGAAGCACTTATTGTTTTGGCTTTTTCTGCTCGTTTCATTCCTTCTAGCTGCCATCTCAAGATCTGTCGCAGGGGGAGCTGGCACGACGCAGGCGTCGTACCTCATTGCACTGATACCCCCAGGGGTGACAGTGCAGTCCTCTTCAAATGCTGATTGATTGATTTGATATCACTGATGCCATTTCAGATTCCGGAGTTGGGCTGCACGCATCCAGTCTTGCGCTTAATATTTTCAGTCATTTTTCAGTTAGAACTGTAAATTAGAAAATGGGCACTTGAGTAATGTGTTTGTGTATACAATTTTTATGATATGGTGCACGCAGGCATCAGGATGCAAGTGTGCTCATCAGCGGCCAACTTGGGACGGGGTTTGTTTATTTCAAGATTGCCAGTCATATATGCACAATCAGCAGTAAGCATTGGCACAGCCAATAGATCAGCCAAGCGTTATTAGGTCTGTGTGTCTTTTTAGTTGGACACACTGATATGACTGTCTTTAAATTTCAGTCTCCACCGTGTCTCAGATTATAATACACTCACCGTCTGAAAGTTTTTGTAGAGAGAATGGCAGTGCTGAACATTTTTTTGGTGGGGTCTAAGAAGGCTGCTCCTGTATAAACATTGGATATCTTATTTGGGGTAGAAAGTGTAGAAACCCAACTTTGACATTTAACACCTATGTTTTTTCCTAGGCATGATAGAGATGGTTCGTAAAATTACCCTAAGTCGAGCTGTGCGGACAATGCAGGAGCTGTTTCCAGAAGAATATAACTTCTACCCCCGCTCGTGGATCCTTCCAGAAGAGTACCACCTCTTCGTTGCTCAGGTAGGCGATTGTTGCATGCTGGGAAAGTGGAACTGTGTCAGGGGCAATCCTGTATTATAACCATTTCAAGCAAATTCGAGGGTTCCCTATCATGTGCGGGGCAAAGTGTTTAATATAGCCTTAGTCCTCCGTAGCGGGCTCTAGCGGCCATTAAAGGCCCGCTCCAGTGTTAAAGGCCCGAGCCAAAGGCTCTGGCCTTTAACAGTCAGTAAAGCCCGCTATGGAGGGCTCTAAGGCTATTAGAACATTCCGCCCCTAGAGGGCAGAATGTTTGAATTTGTAAAACAAAGGCCTCACAGAGCCTAGGGGTTGAGATCCCTTCGGGCTCTGTGTCTTTGTAAAACATTAGAATGTTAATGTTCCGAGCTTCTACCGGCCATTAGAAGGCCGGAGTATTCCATTGTTTTCAATGGAGCTCCCAACATTCCAATGTTCTAATACAGAGGTTCTCGCTTAGCAAACACCAAAGAACATGGAAAAGGGAAAATAAATAATGAGGCTAAAGTGAGAAACTGTTCAAATGGAGGCATGTACTTCCGGAGTATTAGGAGCAGCAGTGAAACTGAATGTGAAATAATGAATGAATTAATTAGCTTTATGAAATGGTCGCATACCCGTAGGTGTCATAGCGCTGGAAAATAACCATACAGAACAAGTAAGTCGTATAATGCACGTTTTCACGTCAGTTTACTTGCAATTTCAATATGAGGATTTTAAGCTCTTCCTATTATGGACATGTTACACTCTGGATGGACTGATGGGCAATGTGTTTTAGGCATTTGCGTTTTGCAAATTAGTCACAAATTCGAAATTGGTCCTTAACAATGTTTGAAAGTCCTCAATACATGGATTCAAGAATTTTGCATTGTACTGACACAATTCTCAATCTGTGTCTTACAACATTACAGAATCACAAATTGCAATTCACAATTGAAATGTTCCATGTGCTCTATGTATTTCATAGTGCCTACGTATGACCAGCAGATGGCACTGTGGTCTAAGAAACATTTTAACATTTTATTGCAGCAGATTTCATCCAAACTTTTATTGTGTATAGATGAAGGAGAAATATTGGAAACCTGTCAGGTAATAAGCCAGGTGGCTTTCAATGTTTGTTGTTAAACAGCTCAATAAAAAGTCATTCTTGTGAGCGTGTGACTTAGCAATTTCCAGGTTCAAATTCTGGCAACTTTAGTATCGCCGGTAGTTTGAGTTCAGAATGCGCACTTGGTTCATTTAAACGGTAAATTGCGCCTAGCGGAATCACCTTGATAGGCAGTCTTTGTTCACACAGTGTTAATTAAAACAAGTGATACTTTTATTTTGTTTCCATTTACAGTTCATGTTTTTGTTTCATTTACAGAGCATTACAGCTAATGACAAACGTGGATACATTAATGAGGCAAAATGCAGTCACCATCATGCCCTCTTCACCATTACACGCTTATAACATTCTAAGAATGTCTTAAAAGCTCCACCCATTGTGAGAAACGCCTTCTTCTCTTTCCACAGTCCTGCACCCTAACAATCCTAGCAAGAAGCATTCGAGAATGTTCCTTTGTTTGATGATGCCCGCTTGTGTACTGACACATATTGTGACATCATTCCCCGGATGATCCATTCAAACGCTGCAATCAATAATTATTAATACACCATTGTTAAAGGTTTACCATTCCCGCCACCAGTAAAACATGTCTCTCTTTAAAAATCATAAATACAGAGCCAGGCGAATATTAGAGTAAGGGGAAAATTGGAATAAGTTAAGAGGGCGAAATTTAACCTCGATGGAGGTAAATTGTGCTGCTGACTGCTGCTGCTTAGTTTAAGAAGTGTTGTTAGCTTAAGGCCTTGTTGTCTTCTACACTATACATTCATCGTCACCTCTGTGAAACTTGTTGACATCCTTTCTTCTGGTCTTGAAACTTAAATACGTCTTGGTAGCAGCACACAATTTGCTTTGCTTCCGCAACATGTTCTGGTGAAGAAAGTTACTACTTGTTTTGGCCTTTTAACATCCTGCAGATTGGCTTGCTGTTCTATTTTCAGGATTTGGCCAGAGTGGGACTGATGGTGGTGGCTCGGCCTGGCGAGGTCGCCCCTCTTAGCAACACCTTTTGATTCTTTTTATTCCGTTCCTTCATTACTCCCTTTACCTGCTGTGTGAGTTCATCCAGCACCTTGTTAGCAGGATCCAGGGACCTTATGTGGTCCACTCTGCTCCCCTTGGTTTCTTGGCAGTGGACTATGTGTGCCTGTTGTCATGTTCAATGTGCACGTGCTCCGAGACTTTCTTCCCTTGCACGTTCTTGTGACTGACTGCATTGTTGCTGTTGTTAGTTTTTCAGTCTATATGGTGGATGTTGTGGTGTGTGAGGACAGGGCCTCACACGTGGTCGCTGAGGGCAGCAAAGACAACACAGGTACACTCAATGATAGTTCGCCGGAAAGACCCCGAGCGGTCTTCCGCCTTTTATTATATACCCCGGAGGCGAGCCCGCCCCGGGGGTGTGGGGATGCATGGGAGAGTGATACATTGTAGTGAGAGTCCCGGGTGGCTCTCTACATCCCTCCTTCAATTTAGTCCGGCCACGGGCCTGTAACTGATCACGGCGATGTCCAGGCAAAGTCTCTCAACCTCTGGCTCGGGCCCGGGTTAGGCCTCAAGTTGTACTGACGGCTCCTGCACGCCGGGGAGGCTGCGACCCCAGCCGGGGTTGTTTCGCTGACTCCAGCCGGAGGGTCCCGGTGTGAAGGGGTGGTGGTGCAGGTGGCCGCTAGACTAGCCTCTCTGATCGGTCTTCCTGCGCCTGGGGGCGGAGAGGACGCCCCGACCCATGATTCGTATTCCCCTTGGATGCCATCTTCCTCTCCTCGTTCCTGACTGAGGGATCCTGGAGGAGAGCCAGCCGGCCCTCCTACCTTCTTGAAACAGGATATGTTCCGAGTGACCGTTTGATGACCTCTGCGAGCCGTGACCATAGTTCCTTGCACCTTCTCTACCGTCCATTTCTCCGGTTCGTAGGGTGTCCGGAACTTCCACCCTGGGTGACGATCTTGAACCACCACAGTGTCTCCTTCCTGCACGTTGGGCTGTTTGGCATGCCGTGCCTCGCTTGCTTTCTGGTTGGTGGTTTGTCTCCTTGACTGGATGGTCTCGGCGTCTCTTGCCTCGGGCATCCAGCTCGATGCCGTGGGAATATTGCCTCGGGGTGCCCTTTTAAACAATACATGGGCTGGAGCACACTTGGTGGTGCTGTGCGGTGTTTGTCGGTATGCACTCAAGAATTGATCCAGAGCTGTCTCCGGGTCTTTTCCGCTGTCCACGGCAATTCTGAGGGCACTGTTGATGGTCCTCATGAGTCTCTCCACTTCTCCATTTGCCTGCGGCCATAGCGGCGTGATTTTCCGATGTTTGATTTGGAGGTTCTCCAGATAGTTTTGGAAGTCCCTTCCTTGGAACGGCGGCCCATTGTCAGATTTTATTTCCTCGGGGAGTCCCATTGTTGCGAAGATGTGGTCGAGGGCTTTCTTGACCTGAGGGAACGCAACCGACGGGATGATCTCCACCACTGGAAATTTGGAGAAATAATCCACCACTACAAGCGTGTGTCTGCCGTCGGGAAAACTTCCAAAGTCCACACTCAGGTGAGTCCAGGGGGTCTGTGGAGCGTCTTCAGTGATGACCGGTGCTGGCGCCGGGTCTGCTCCGGTGATGGTGCATGCATGGCAGGAGCGCACCATCTCATCCACTTTCTGGTCCATGGCGGGGAACCAGACTTTGTTTCTCAGCCTCGCCTTTGTCTTGGCCATCCCCTGATGACCCGTGTGGGCGATTGTTAGCATGTGGTGTTGCAGGCTTTCGGGTACGACAATCAGATGCCCTCGGAGCACGACTCCTTCATCTCCTATGCTCAGTTCATTCCGGACTCATTCGTGGAGTAGTGTGGCTCACTGGTTAGAGGCGGCAGGCCTGAGAGCAGAAGTCAGCCTGGGACCAGGGTTCAATTCCCGATGCGGCAGGGTCGTGGACCTTGGTCAGCGGACTCGATAATTCTCGCTTCGGTGCTTACTCTAATCAGGGGTTCCACTCGGCAACTCTGGGCATTAGCTTGCCTAATCTCCACAACGGCCCCACCAATTCCGGGGATGCCTGGCTCCACCTTGCGGACTCCCAGCAAGGGACCATCCCACAGGGTAAGCCAGGACGGGTTCCCCAGAGTTATACAGCGCCGGGACGCCCCGTTGCTGGGGCAACTGTGCGCTTTACAAGTATACTACATTTACAAGTATACTACATTTACTTGCCATATTTGCTGTCTGGCGTGGCTCACCTCCGGCCTCAGGTTCTGGATTCCGTCTAAGAAACAAGTCCACTGATTTTCCTCGAGGGTACGTCTTACCCTGGCTAGTGTCTCATCCGTAGCGGTGGCCTCGCCTATTTCCTGCAGCGTCATGGTGTCCGGGCAGGCAGCCTGCGATACCATATGTACGAACTCCTTTACCCCTGGTCCGTCGGCAAGTGGGAGAGCCTTCGTGGTCACATCAGGATGCCGTGAGAGGTAATCAGCAGGGTTGTGGGCCCCTGGTCGGAATGTGAGCTTGAAGTTGTACCCCTGCAATTGGACAGCCCATCGTTCAATACGTGGTGGCGCGAGTCTGGATGATCCTGTGAACAGGGGTAGCAGTGGTTTGTGATCAGTCACGACGGTAAATTCCTGCCCACATAGGTACAAATGAAAGTGCTGGCACGCCCACTTTATCGCTAAGGCTTCTCGCTCGATCTGGGCATACCGAGTCTCGGTGTCAGTTAGTGTTTTGCTCGCGTATGCCACCGGTTTCCAGTCCTCTCCTCCATACTCTTGCAGCAGCACGGCTCTCAGCCCCACCGGGCTGGCGTCCACGATCAGTTCTGTCTTTCGGCGCGGTTGGAAGTAAGCCATCACCGCTTTGTCCAGCAGGTTTGCCTTGCTGTCCTGGAATGCCTGGTTTGCAGTGCCGGTTCACTCCCACTCATGATCTTGTCGAATGAGTGTCCTCAGTGGTTCTGCCAGAGCTGCTAGATTCGGAATGAACCGGCCACAGTAAGTGGCCATTCCAAGAAAGCTTCGCACTTCGGAAGGGTTCCGCGGGGTGCTCGCGGTCTGGATTGCCTCTGCCTTCTTTGGATCAACTTTCAGGCCTTCTCGTGTAAATGTGTACCCAAAGAAGTCAATGGAGTCTTGGTAAAACGAGCACTTGGACCGATGCAGGGTTAGCCCATGTCCATCAGCCTTCTCAGAGTGGCCCTCAGGTGGGTGTGGTGTTCCTCGAGAGTCTTGGAGTATATGAGGATGTCGTCGCTCAGATTGATTACCCCATTCAACCCTGACAACACCTCCCGAATTGCATTTTGGAACACTTCAGCGGCTGAAGAGACGCCAAAGCTTAGTCTCTGGTATCGTCGGAGTCCGACATGAGTCGAAAACGTGGTTATATAGCGACTCTCGGGTTCCAATTCCAGTTGGTGATACCCCGCGTTGAGGTCTAATTTGGAGAACCATTTCGCCCCATTTAAGTCTGCAATTATATCGTCCATAGTCGGCGTGATATGGCGTTCTCTCTTTATTGCTGCATTGGGGAGCCTCATGTCGACACACAGCCGGATGGCGCCTGGCTGTTTGGGTTTTGGCGCCACGACCAGAGGAGACACCCACGGGGTGGGGCCTGACACCTTTTCTATGACTCCAAGGTCTTCTAGCTTTTTGAGTTCGGCTTCTACTTGCGGCCGGGGGTTGAATGGCACTCGCCGGTGCCTGAGAGCGACCGGACGCACTGAGGTGTCTATGTGCAGTCGAATTTTCTTTCCTTTCAACTTCCCCAGGCCGCTGAATAGTGCTGGAAAGTCTTGCAGCATGTTTTCCGCATGTGATTGATGAACTTGGTTTGCGAAGAACACCAGCCCCAGGTCTTCCGCTGTGTGGCAGCTCAAGAGGGTCCCTTTTTTTCCTTCTGTAATGTGGAAGCGCGCCTCAGTCGAATATTCGCCATTCACAATGGTGGTGTGGATGACTCCTCGCAGCGGCAACGGGTCTGTGCCCCCATAGGTGTAGATTCGTGCAGTCGACGGTGCCAGTTCTGGCTTCGGTGACATCGGTTCATACTGGTCGGAGTCCATGACATTCACCGATGCTCCTGTATCAATGAGCGCTTGCATCTCAGTCCCTTCGACAGAGACGGTGCACATGGATGGCGGTCTTCTTTTTGTCGAGATCCGGCTGACGTACGAAACAACATACACCTCGTCATCTTCATCATCTTCATACCGTGGTCTCCTTTCTTGAGCTTGGTTATATGGGGGTGGGCGCTCGGGCTCCAGGGACAAGTGCCTGACCCTCTGTGTTATAGACTTTGATCCATACCCGGTGAGCGGTCGTGGAGCGTTGGGCCTATATCTCCCGCCTTGGCACACTGCTGCGAAGTGGTTTAATCGGCCACACTTGAGACAGGTCTTTCCTTTCGCACTGCAAGTTGCGGTTGTCGGGTGATCTTCTCCGCAATATGCACATGGTGTGCCTCTAGACGGCCATTGCCGCGGACGAGTGGTCGGCGGTCTTCTTTGTATCGCGTCGACTCTCTCCTCCTTGATGGGCGCCATCTTGGACCCGGTGGGAAGCGCCATTGGGGAGCGTAGGGCAACTTCCATCTCTTCAGCCCGCACATCAGACAGCTCATGTGAGCGGGCGAGGATGAGTATTTCGTCCAATGTGATTCCAGGCTGCCTGAGGATGAGTTTTCTCAGCAGTTTTGATCGGCACCTCACGATGATTTGGTCCCTTATCTCCTCTCTGGGATCGAGGAATGGGCAGCTGCTGGCCAGCCGGCGCAGCCTCGCGTAGTACATGTCGACGGATTTGGACTCAGTTTGCCATGCCCTCTTAAACTTAAACTTCTCAAAGTCATTGTTTAACTGGGGATCGAAATGTGCATTGAGGGCATCAACAGCCGCGTCATAATCATCTCCACGTCCGGTGTCTGGAAGTGTCTCAAAAAGGTCATATATTTCGGGGCCTCCGTATAGAATGAGGAGGGACCTCTTGACGGTTCCATCAGTTTCGCGGGTCCCCTTGAAGTAGAGGTTGAGTCTTCCAAGCCATGCCTTCCATCTTGGTGCTGCGGTCGCGGGGTCAGCTGATTCGCTGAATGGTGGAAGGGGTGCTACGCCGGTGTGGGCATGGTTGACCACTTGGGGCCCGGTTGTGGCAGCTTGGTTCTGGGCATTTCCCGCCGAACCAGGCTGTTGCGGCGCTGGTGCTGCTGCTCCTGGCGCAGGGTCAGACATGGCGTTACGCTGCACAGGTTGCGTCGCCGTCTCTCAGGGCGTGAATGGCTGAGAGAGGTTTCCTGACTCTGAATGACCCGCTGCTTTGACCTTGCTGGCTGTGCAGAACCACTTATCTGCGGTTTGTATGGGGTTATAAGACAGGACTGTGACTGTGGTCTGTGAAGTGCTGCCAGACTGCTGCCTTGGGGGCCAAGTGTGCTGTCTCTAGCACAGGATACCTTTTCTTCCCTTTCTCTGCCCCTTTCCTCGTTTCTATTCTTTCCTCCTTATTATCCTTTTTTTTGGTTTTTTTTCAGTGGCAGTGGCCAATGCTTGATTGTGCCCCCTGGCTGCAGGGGCCGAGGAACGCTGTCTGGGCGAGGCGGGGGGGGGCGTCCGCCGGAGTGTGGAGCTGATGTGCAGCGTCGCTCAGATTCACCCCTCCCTTCCGGGGCAGTGCGCGTGCTTCCGGCACGCAGGGAGGCGAGGGTGCGGGGGCCTCACACCGGCTGCAGGCACCGGCCACACAGGGTGAATGACTTTGGCGCGGGCGGGGTCGGGCATGCAGAACCACTCACCCGTTAGGTGCGCGCGTGGCGAGTTCCCGCCGGCTGAAGGCGCTCTCTCGATGGGAGAGAGAGACGCGTGAGCGGGACTCGAGCCAGCGCGCGAGCGAGGCAGCAGGGGGAAGCAGGCCTCAGGTCAACGCGGGTGAGCACCGCGGCGATCTTTGTGACTTCGTGGGCAGCACCGCCCCACACGCACAAGGAGCGTGACGGTGTACCGGACAGGAGGTACCACGGGGCACGCGCGAGGTCGGAGCCGGCCTCGTCGCCAATGTGGTGTGTGAGGACAGGGCCTCACACGTGGTCGCTGAGGGCAGCAAAGACAACACAGGTACACTCAATGATAGTTCGCCGGAAAGACCCCGAGCGGTCTTCCGCCTTTTATTATATACCCCGGAGGCGAGCCCGCCCCGGGTGTGTGGGGATGCATGGGAGAGTGATACATTGTAGTGAGAGTCCCGGGTGGCTCTCTACAGATGTTAAGAACACCTAAGGCGATGTGAAAAAAAGTGCACCCCCTTCAGAATCTACTTGTTATACTTCAATATATCTGGGGGGGGAATAATGTATATATACTGGCAATGTGAAATAGATGTGATGGACTTTGTAAAGACTACATGAGGTTCAGATATATCGAAATCAAAAAAGTTGAATCTGAAGGAGGTGCACTTTCTTTTTATCATCACCGTAGGTGCTCTGATCATCTCCCGTATACAACAAAAGAACTAACAGCAATAATGCAATCTCACACACACACACACACACAAAATATATATTTTCAAAGTGAAGTGGCTGTGAGGGTTATTTGAGATTATTTGTGTGTGTGTGTGTGTGTGTGTGTGTGTGTATATATATATATATATATATATATATATATATATATATATATATATGTATATATATATATGTATATATATATATGTGTATATATATATATATATATATATATATGTGTATATATATATATATATATATATATATATATATATATATATATATATATAAAACGCTCAGATCCCTCCACGTCGGGAAAGGAAACAGCACTCCGGTGGTGACAAACAAACAGCAAGTTTATTATTCGCTGCAAACAAACGTTTCGGCAGAAGCCTTCGTCAGTGTTACAACCATTAAAACACAGTTCCGGTTTAAATAAAGTTTTGTGTGCGAGAATAGACATCAACAAGGGGCCAGCCCAACTGTACCAAGATGGGCGCCATCTTGGAACGGGTTCCTAATATAGGATCTAATGCAAAATTATACCGTGAATCTGTAAATTTTACATACAGAATGGGCAAAAAACAATCAAATATTTGTATATACAAACAAAATAAAGCCGTGGATCGGCATTTGCCCCTTAAAAGAAGATGTACATCAAGCAGCAGGCATGTGAATTTAGATATAGACATTACCAAACTTAGAACTATGTAAACATGTTTGGCGTATTTCATTGAACGACAGTTCACTTATAAGTCATGATAACAACAGTGCAGACCAATAGTTATCAATAATAAGATGATAAGGTAACCATCATAACACCGGAAACGACCAAGAGTCTACCGGGGACAAGACGGGAGATACTAAATATGCCAAATAAATGAATGAGGGATAACCCTCATAATAAAGATTTAATAGACAACTCATGATAGTCAATAGCACATTATCAATAGACAATACAGTTCATCTGGAAGACCACAATCATATACAATAAAGACTTTAGAGATAATGAAAAATGAACAATGAAAAATGAATTCAGGATAATCATAAAAGATTAATTTCATTCCTACAGGTCACAAAATCGGGATAGAATCCTAGGCAAAGACACAGTTATATAGATAGACATAGATATTCTCATGCTCCTAGTTGTATATATCGCTTTCTAACAAGTAGTACTGGCAACAGGATATATATCAGATGGTAAATAATCTTCTATGCACAATTCAGAAAAACTTCAGATATTCCCATTTCATTTTCCGAGGTGGACTACCATGTCCTCCCCGCTATTCATGCCCTTCGGGTACTTGGTGGACAGATCAATAATATATCTTGATTCAAGACATCTCAGCCTTCTTAGTCTGTCCCCGCCCCGTGAATGGTATGGGACATGAATTAGCCCAAAGAAGCGTAATTCATTCCTGTCTTTGTTATGATGTTCAGCGAAGTGCCGTGCTACTGGGTAAGAGGGATCTACTCTATCTATAGCCCTAAGGTGCTCCAGCACTCTCATCTTAAGTTGGTTAATAGTGCTACCTATGTATCTTAGGCCGCATGGACAGATTAAACAATATACGGCGTAGGTGGTACTGCAGGTAATACATTTGTGGATCTTATTCGTTCTACCTGCTTCAGGGATATCATAGTGGAGAACCCTTCGGCTATTAGCGCACGCTTTGCATTTCCCACAAGGAAAGAACCCACTCATTACTTTTAGAGTATTAGGCTGGGTGGTTAGGGCTTCCAGATGACTATGTACCAGCATATCGCCCAAGGACCTAGCCTTGCTAAAGGTCACTAATGGGTGTGGTGGCAGATCTTCTTTTAACACATCATCTGTAAGCAAGATGTGCCAATTCTTGCGCATCATTGCTCTGAGTCTATCAGCGCCCCTAGAGTATGGTGTAATCATCCTAAATACACTGTTCTCATTGGTGTTTATCCCACCCAGTTTCTTTTTGAGCAGGTCTTTCCTAGGAATCATTCTCACTTTCCTTAGTGTGTTCTGCAGAAGTGGTTCATCATACCCTCTGAGGCGGAAACGGGCTAGGCAATCCGAGGCAGCCGCCTCGAATTCCTGATCTTGGGTGCTATTCCTCTTGATTCTCAAGAGTTCCCCGTAGGGGATGCTCCTGATAAGTTTTGGTGGATGTGCACTTTTAGCAAAAAGAATAGAATTCCCCGCTGTCTCCTTGCGGTACAGCGCGGTGTGGACATGGCCGTCCTCAATGTACACCCCTAGGTCCAAGTAGTTGGCTGCCACCCCGCTAATTGTCCCAGACAGGTGTACATTGTAGATGTTGTCATTAAGAGAGTCGATGTATTTCTCTGCCATGTCCTTGGTCCCCTGCCACACGATGAACAAGTCATTAATGTAGCGGTACCAATGTACCACCTTCCTGATTTCATGACCTACTTGGCAGCTCCTGGGCACCTGCTCCTCCCACCAGCCAACGATCAGGTTCGCATAGCTGGGGGCGAAGCAGGTGCCCATCGCTGTACCAGACGTCTGCCTGTAAAGCCTATCCTCAAACAGGAAAATGTTGTGAGTTAAGCAAAAATGCACAAATTCCATCAGCATATTATGTTGCGCAAAACGGATTGGACGTTTGCCTAAGAAATGTTCAACGGCAGCCAGTCCGTGGGTATGATCAATGATGGTGTAAAGACTGGTAATATCCATCTCCAGAAATAGGTAATCCGGTTGCCAGTCCATATCAGCCACTTTATTCAAAAAGTCTTTAGTGTCTTGGACATACGATTCCAAATTTACAACAAGGGGAAAGATATAATTATCCACAAATTTTGACATATTTTCTGTCAGTCCACCGATGGATGCCACAATAGGACGGCCTGGAGGGGAGATACTGTTTTTATGCAGCTTAGGCAGATGATAAAATGTCGGCGTCATTGGGTTGTTGCTGCGTAGGAAAATGTGTTCATCCTTCCCTAACATAGAAAGGTTGTACCATTTTAGAATCAAATCATCATACTCTCTGATACTATATTCATACACTTCTTTGGTGGTGATGGCATAATACTTAGTATCAGAAAGTTGCCCCATAGCTTCCTGGTGATAATATTCTCTTGTTATTATAACGACATTCCCCCCTTTGTCCGAGGGTTTGATGTTGATTTTCTTGTCGTTTAGTAGTTCTTGTAGGGCTTTCTTTTGAGATTCAGTGATGTTACGAATATTCGTATGGGTAACCTTCCTTTGCTTTACCAGTTACATCGTCATGGCCTCTGAAAAAGCATCAATGGCGTCCCACGGTTACTGGGGGATAAACATAGAGAGAGGTTTGAAATGGCTACCATCTCTTTCTTGTTCAATTTACTGTATTGCTGCCCTCTGCACCATATCCATGCCAGCAGTGTCGACATACTCTGTCTCAGTTCTTAAGGCTTCCATAGCTTCAATGCAAGGCATGTCTCTCCCTATCAAGGTATCAGTGGCCGTCAACCTGGTCCCAGGTTGCAGTGGTCCCTTTGTATGTGGTCTTAATATGAAATGTTTATGTCATTTTAGTTTTCTAGTGAACCTGAAAAGGTCGATTTTAGTTTGCGTAAATTCGAGGTCAGTGTTAGGACAAAAGGTCAGTCCCAGGCTCAGGAGTTCATGTTGTTCGTTTGTGAGGGTTCTATTCGTAAGATTGACCACAGTTAGGTTGATTGTCTGTGTTTGATCAATATTTCTTTCTTCCTTTTGTTGCGGCCGGTCCGGGTTTGGGGTTTTGCTCTGCCCCTTCCTCTTCCTTTTGCCGCCTCCCCCGGATCTCCTGGTTCTCCTTCGTCTTGTCGCTCTGGGGGCTTGTTCTTTCCCCCTCTCAGCCAATTTTGCCGTATTAACTGAAACTCGGTGTGAAAAGGGACAGCGACTCCTCTACGTTCATTCACTTGGTCTCGCTGTTCATCACCCGATTCATCTGCAGTTACCTCGGATTCTGAAGTTGCTGCACTCGAACCCGGTGTTGCTGTAATCCCTTGGTTCATAGCTTTTCTTGGTGCATCATACTTTTTGGCGAACGTTAGCACGCCCCTGGCGATAATCGTTCTCATCGCGCTCAAACTTCTCCTGTTTGCGTGCCATTATCTTTTGTTGGTATCTAACCAGGCGTTTTTTCATGGCCTCCTTGAGTTCAATTATCTTGGCTGTATCTCCTCTTTATCGATGATATCTTCCAAGGATTTAATTTCAGCCAGTTCCTTGTCCCTATCGCTCCAAGCGTATTTCACTAAGAGCTTGAGAATGCCCTCACAATACGCTTGTGTTTGTTCATGCCAGTCCGTTAGTAATTGAAGGGCCGGATGCTCGTAAGATGGTACAGTATACACCCTCAGCCCCCTCTGTACCATTTTCTCATCGATGTAACTGCTCAGGCTGGTGGCCTCCCACCACTTGCGAATTTCTCCCTCATGCAGCTTTTCAAGTCTGTGCATTATTTCATTCAATTTGTCATTTCCCGTTCCCACGGCCGACAATAAGGCCGTCGCTGTAGATGGTTTATCACGTTTTTGAACATGTCTTGTGCAAAGACACGTCGTTCTTCCTCGCCAAACATATTCATATTTGCAATGCAAATTGGTCGATATCACTAGTTCTCAAATGCGTTGCGCTCGTAACCAACTTGGTCGAGCCTCGCTGAGTCTGTCACCCACCTGGACGCTCTGCCGTTTATCACTACACCCCCTCACAAATGTAAGGAAGAAAGGGCTCACCGATGAGACGCGTTGCCACAGCTCCCATACGGCGCGTAGAGAGACTTTTCCAGTGTCGCTTCAAAACCGGTCCTCTTCAATATATATATATATATATATATACACATATGTATATATTCCACAAATATATATATATATACATATATATATATATATATATATATATATATATTACCTACTGGCGATAGCCAGTAGGTATATATAGTTAGGATTTTTTTCCTATGGGATTTTTGAAAATTCTATGTCGAATAACTTTGGCGTTTGAGGACAGAATTGGCTGAAATTTTCAGGAAAATGGAACATTTTGTTTCTGAGCAGCCCCTGAAAATTTGGGGGGTTTCGTCAAGGGGGGGCCGAGAAAAAAGGGGGGTCCCAAAACGTGTTTTTCCCATGCAATTTTCCATAGGGCGGTTGGCCTCACTTTTAGCCCGAACGGCTGAATGGATTTACACCAAACTTGGCAAAATTGTAGGGACTGGTAGCCCGATGTGCCTTTGCTATGTCTCAAGATATAGGCTCCAGTGGTTTTTACGAAAATTAACTTTGAAAAATATATATTGGGCTACATTAGGCTATATATATGTTGGAGCCCAAATGTAGCCCAAATGTAGCCCAATGTAGCCCAATGTAGCCCAATGTAGCCCAAAGATGGCCACCAGAGACAAAAAAAACCAAATGTAGCCCAAATATCAGCCAGATGTAGCCCAACTATAGCCCAATGACAGAATGTCCCAGAGTGTTCTAAAGAACAACTAGAGTGCTAACAGTCCTACTTATTACAAAGGTATGGCACACCTGAAGCCATCTTGATTGGAATAAAGTGGTAACTCTTAAAACATTTAATTTAAAAAGGAACAAAATGAGGGGGTTCATTTTGCCATAGAAAGTATGATTAGCGAATATATGACGAAATCCCGCATACCATCAGTCCGCAAAAAAATCCTGCATGTACTATTAGGCCGCAAATTAAAATAACGAAAACTTTTAGAACGAATATGCCTTTAGCATACACTAAACAACTAAACTACCCTAAAACACTACCCCCAGCATGACCCTACACTACACAAACAGTACAACACTACCCTAAACCCTAAAACACTACCCCCAGCATGACCCTACACTACACAAACACTACAACACTACCCTAAACCCTAAAACACTACCCCCAGCATGACCCTACACTACGCAAACACTACAACACTACCCAAAACCCTAAAACACTACACCCCAGCATGACCCTACACTACGCAAACACTACAACACTACCCTAAACCCTAAAACACTACCCCCAGCATGACCCTACACTACACAAACACTACAACACAACCCTAAACCCTAAAACACTACACCCCAGCATGACCCTACACTACGCAAACACTACAACACTACCCTAAACCCTAAAACACTACCCCCAGCATGACCCTACACTACGCAAACACTACAACACTATGCAAAACCCTAAAACACTACACCCCAGCATGACCCTACACTACGCAAACACTACAACACTACCCTAAACCCTAAAACACTACCCCCAGCATGACCCTACACTACACAAACACTACAACACTACCCTAAAACACTACCCCCAGCATGACCCTACACTACGCAAACACTACAACACTACCCTAAACCCTAAAACACTACCCCCAGCATGACCCTACACTACGCAAACACTACAACACTACCCAAAACCCTAAAACACTACACCCCAGCATGACCCTACACTACGCAAACACTACAACACTACCCTAAACCCTAAAACACTACCCCCTGCATGACCCTACACTACGCAAACATTACAACACTACCCTAAACCCTAAAACACTACCCCCAGCATGACCCTACACTACGCAAACACTACAACACTACCCAAAACCCTAAAACACTACACCCCAGCATGACCCTACTCTACGCAAACACTACAACACTACCCTAAACCCTAAAACACTACCCCCAGCATGACCCTACACTACGCAAACACTACAACACTACCCTAAACCCTAAAACACTACCCCCAGCATGACCCTACACTACGCAAACACTACAACACTACCCTAAACCCTAAAACACTACCCCCAGCATGACCCTACACTACGCAAACACTACAACACTACCCAAAACCCTAAAACACTACACCCCAGCATGACCCTACACTACGCAAACACTACAACACTACCCTAAACCCTAAAACACTGCCCCCAGCATGACCCTACACGACGCAAACACTACAACACTACCCTAAACCCTAAAACACTACCCCCAGCATGACCCTACACTACGCAAACACTACAAACACTACAACACTACCCTAAACCCTAAAACACTACCCCCAGCATGACCCTACACTACGCAAACACTACAACACTACCCTAAACCCTAAAACACTACCCCCAGCATGACCCTACACTACGCAAACACTACAACACTACCCTAAACCCTAAAACACTACACCCCAGCATGACCCTACACTACGCAAACACTACAACACTACCCTAAACCCTAAAACACTACCCCCAGCATGACCCTACACTACGCAAACACTACAACACTACCCTAAACCCTAAAACACTACACCCAGCATGACCCTACACTACGCAAACACTACAACACTACCCTAAACCCTAAAACACTACCCCCCAGCATCACCCTACACTACGCAAACACTACAACACTACCCTAAACCTAAAACACTACCCCCAGCATGACCCTACACTACGCAAACACTACAACACTACCGAAAACCCTAAAACACTACCCCCAACATGACCCTACACTACGCAAACACTACAACACTACCCTACACCCTAAAACACTACCCCCAGCATGACCCTACACTACGCAAACACTACAACACTACCCTAAACCCTAAAACACTAGCCCCAGCATGACCCTACACTACGCAAACACAACACAACCCTAAACCCTAAAACACTACCCCCAGCATGACCCTACACTAAACAACCACCACAACTCTACACTACACTAACACAACACTACACTACACAACACTACACTACACAATCACTAACCCACGAAAAAATGAACACAAACCCACTTACCTCTCTCGTCATCGTGGTTTTCACAACGCAAATGCATTTACCATACATGCCTTTAAAACGTAATTCTTTGTAAAGGCATGCGCGATAAATGCACATGCGTTTTGAAAAAATGCGGGATAATGGTATGCGAGGTCAATGACCTTGCGGGATAATGGTATGCGGACTGAAAGTCTGCGGGATAAAAAATGCGGGAAAATGGCTGCAAACCATAATTAGCAGCAGACTTCCCTGGTGAGCACTAGCTTTACTACAGTGATCTAATGAGCAACTAGAGTGCTAACATTCAGAATTTATGGCAAATGTGTGACACATCTGAATGCCTTCTTGATAGAACCAAAGTAAACAAGCATTGAAAATGCAATAGATCTCGCCCTCGTTTAAGTTAAAGCCATTCTGTTTGTAATGAGGTGGCTTTTTAGCTTTGCTTTTATTAGTGTTTTTAAAACTTTCATGTAAATAACATGCATATGTATGCATATATGTATATGTATGCATGCATTTATATTTATATAGATATGCAGATTATATATGTTTATATATGTATATTACCTACTGGCGATAGCCAGTGGGTATATATAGTTAGGATTTTTTCTCTATGGGATTTCTGAAAATTCTATGTCTAATAACTTTGGCGTTTGTGGACGGAATTGGCTGAAATTTTCAGGAAAATGGCACATTTTGTTTCTGAGCAGCCCCTGAAAATTTGGGGGGGTTTCGTCAAGGGGGGCCGAGAAAAAAGGGGGGTCCCAAAACGCGTTTTTCACATTCATTTTTCCATAGGGCGGTTGGACTCACTTTTAGCTCGAACGGCTGAATATATTTACATAAAACTTGGCAAAATTGTAGATATGGTTTGCCCGACGTGCCTTTGCTATGTCTCAATATATGTGCTCCAGTGGATTTTGAGAAATTAACGTTTAAAAAAATATATATATCTGTGACAGCGCTCCGGTTAGCGCCCCGGTTCGCGTACCTGACGCGTAACGGAACTTCGCGAAGCGAAGCTGATTGGCTCTCCGGTGTCTGTCAACATTCTAAACAGTCTGGAGCGGCCGCCATCTTGTCTCTCGGTAGGTTCGAGAGACAAGATGTGGTGAAAAAAGAAGGGGGAAATGAAGGAAAGGGGGCAAGGTAAACCCCTCCTGACCCCCTAGGATTGATATGGGGGATATTAAAGTCCCCCGCGATTTTTCGTGGTAGAGGCGCTTCCCGGTACGCGAACCGGGCAGCTAACCGGCAGCGTAACGGGAGTCCGCCATCTTGTGTTTTTGGAGCGTCCGGTTCGCGTACCGGGTAGCGTCCCGGTAAGCGTAACAAGGGGAAAACCAAGAGAAACAGTAAAAAAAAAAATGAAGGGAATAGATTTCCAGCAAACTTGGCAAAATTGTAGGGACTGTTTGTTTGATGTGCCTTTGCAAGGCCTCAAGATATGTGCACGTGTGGATTTTGACTAATTAAGGTTAAAAAAAAAATATACATCTGTAAGCGTGCTCCGGCACGCTTACGTTACGGGTTTTGTTTGCGCTGCAGAGCCGATACGTCACGGTTATGCGACGCGTCATGAGGCGTCTCACGTGGCTACGTGATACGTCACGTAATAAAGAATATATTTTACAGCTATAGATATTAGCTTTTAAAAAACCAATGAAATTCACTGAAAAAACCATAGGTTATAGACCATATATAGTTAGGAATTTGCATTTACAAAACCTTGAAAATTCACTGAAAAAACCATAGGTTAGAGACCATATATAGTTAGCTGGACATTTTATTGACATAAAACCAATGAAATTCCATATATAGTTAGTTGCACTAACTATATATCGCGCACCCGCAATCCACTGCTGATGATGGCACATATTACATCATTCATGACATGGTCAGTGACATCACTGATGACATCACTGATGACATCTCAAATGACATCACTGATGACATCACTGATGACATCTCAAATGACATCACTGATGACATCATAACACACCAATACCAGTTACTACATACGCACTCACTGATTCCTACGTCTACACACACATTCACTCATTCACCCATACAATCACTCATACATACAGTCACTCATTATTACAACACTATCATATGCACTCATACACCTATGCAGACACTCACACACTGCCACTCATCCATGGAGTTACTCACACACCTAGTCAGTCCTGTAAAGAATCAATCACACTTCCATTTCCTCATCTATACAGTTAAACACAGAACACCATACTTCAGTGACATCACTGATGACATCACTGATGACATCTCAAATGACATCACTGATGACATCTCAAATGACATCACTGATGACATCATGACACACCAATACCAGTTACTACATACGCACTCACTGATTCCTACATCTACACACACATTCACTCATTTACCCATACAATCACTCATACATACAGTCACTCATTATTACAACACTATCATATGCAGTCATACACCTAGTCAGTCCTGTGAAGAATCAATCACACTTCGATTTCCTCATCTATACAGTTAAACACAGAACACCATACTTTTTCACACATATACTAACACATACTTACTCTCTTATACAATCACTGATACAAGTACACATTGATATGCACAGTCACACACCTCCCAGCCAGCCACACACACACTCAGTCTCCCATACATCCACTCATTCTTCAATATGTAAAACATATTTAAACTTTACAAAAACACAGACACTAGATGATGTCATCAGTGATGTCATTTGAGATGTCATCAGTGATGTCATCATTGATGTCATTTGAGATGTCATCAGTGATGTCATCAGTGATGTCACTGACCATGTCATGAATGATGTAATATGTGACATCATCAGCAGTGGATTGCGGGTGCGCGATATATAGTTAGTGCAACTAACTATATATGGAATTTCATTGGTTTTATGTCAATAAAATGTCCAGCTAACTATATATGGTCTCTAACCTATGGTTTTTTCAGTGAATTTTCAAGGTTTTGTAAATGCAAATTCCTAACTATATATGGTCTATAACCTATGGTTTTTTCAGTGAATATATATATATATAAATATATATTACATAATTATAATCTATAATTATATATATTTATATTATATATATTATATAATATAATATATAATATATTATACACTACTATATTAGCACAATAACACCACAACTTCCAGAATATGATCCTATTCATTTTGTGACAATAATGCTTGCAAAGGATTCTCAGATACTTCAATAGACTTTCAACTGCCAGAGTTGTCCCATGACCTACTTAGTGGAGGCAGCAGCGTGACCCCATTGAGCAGACCTAAGTCCCAGCTCTCCCATGCTGCTTCACCACTCTTTTTCCTCATTTTTAGGTCTCGCCAGCGAGACCTATTGCTGTTGTTTTGCCTCCCAAGGGAGACAGACCGGTGCATGAGCCGCTCAGGGTCTGTGGACGCGCTTACGCAGGCCGGCCAAAGGCACGCACACACGCGCATACACACAGACACAGACGCGCAGACAGACTTGCACACACGCACACACACACACACACAGACACACACTCCGACGCCCCACCCCCACGCACACACGCCGCCCCCCCCCCTTACCCGCCGCCATCTGTGCATCTGTGCATGGAATGACCCACATCTTCCTCTCCTGCCTCGATCTTTGTTGTTTCGTCTGTATCATTTACTTCTTCCTCCTCTATATCTTGCTCTACCTTCTTCGCCGGCGGCAGTCCCAGGGCCGGTCCTAGGCATGGGTGGTATGGGCAGCTGCCCAGGGCCTCGCGCTCAGGGGCCCCGCCGCCGGCCCCTCAGAGTAGACCGCAGATCAGTGGGCCCGGCCCGACATGAAATGCGGAAAGCGCTGCGTGCAGGCAGTAAGGCAGTTAGTGGAACTAGTCACAGTGCACGCACCCCACCACCTAACTTAGTAGTGGTGGTGCCATGCGCACTGCGCGGGCGACAGGCGTTTAATGATGTGGATCCCAGGGCCGTCAATCTGGTAGCGCTACTAATGACGGCTCTGGACATCATTTTGGCCAGCCCACACTCAGCAGTGACGCAGCACGCCCGCCGCACGCGCTCCCTGGCCTACAGTCTCTACTCTCTTCAGCCAGGAGCAGGGTGGATTAGGAAGTCTGTTCGGGCCGCTTTGGCGTAACGTCTTAGATGAAGGTAAGATCACAGTCAGTTTACTGTCTGGTTTTGATTGCGCCGTGGGAACCAAGTACTTTATTACAAAGTAACATCATTATTGGCTGGGGGAGCAGCACACAGCAAGCCAAAGTAGGCCGGCTGTGTTTACCTTATATCCAACAGTGCTCAGCATACAGTGAGTGGCTTGTGGTGCCGTTAGCAGTTAACAATGAGTGACCAATGCATGCAGACACTAGCATTAAACTACTTTATGCTAACCCCTGGTATGTTCTACCTGGCATGCCTAACAGTGTCCCATTTCAAATAGAAAAGGTTTACCCCATTTGAAAATCGGGCTGTTTTGAACATGTAAAAGCGCGCTGTATATCCTCCCCAAAAATGCACCTGTGTTCTGTAATCTAATCGGTGCAAATGTACAGCGCTCTAATGCACTTAGGCCAAGTTCAGGCAGTAAAAAAATCGCAATACATTAATAAAAGTATATGTGTTTTGCAAGGCATGGGAGACAACATGCCTTTATGCTTTCTGCAGAGAACATCTGTTGTAATATCGGGGAAATCAACACTAAAAACCATCCCCCCCAGGCCATCTAACAATCCCACAGACCGCCTAAACGCCAACCCACACACTCACTTGTCAGAGAAGCACTTCTGCCATTGCCAGATACAAAGATAGGTCACCCGGGCCCTGCTCCCTTCCATGCCGCCCAAATAATCAGTGATTTGGTCTGGTTTCATTTTTCCCCTTACTTCACTGTGCACCTCGTAAGCGGATTTGCTTTTTCTGCATGACATGTTTCAGTACTGTGTAGTTTCAAATGTAGCCGTTGTATAGGGGATACTTTACACTGATAAAGTAGTTCCTTCTATGTGATCATGATGGTGTACAATAGAGAGCTGTGGAGATGAGGCCTAAGGCAGTGCGAGTTTCTCCCATTGCCTGTCAGTGTGTCATCAATGTGTTTAGACTGCACACCTATGCAGTTATTTGCCTCATTCTAGATCACACTGCGCAAAGGTCACGTATGTGTCTAATGTATCACCATATTTTGTGAAAGTGTGTTATGGTGGTATGCACTGCTTTTACAATAGGCACAGCAGCTTACCGTGGATGTCTAAAATGCTGCTCATTTTACCAACATTCCTACTGTGCTTATTGTTTGTACGTTTTTTTTCTTCATTGTGGCATATTGTGAATTCTGGTTTTAACTTGGGTTGTGGTGATAAGCAGGTTTTTGAATGCGAGTTTGTCTTTTGTTTTATAAACTATTGTGTGTGTTCAATTGGAAAAGAACATTTTTACTACAGGATTTGTTATTGCTTTTTTTTTAGCATGTGGTAGTTAGAATACAGTATTCAAGCGTACTTTGCTTCATTGTTTATTCCATTTAGCCTTTTTTGCGTGCTCTTTTTTCATTATTATCTTGTGTGCTTCTTGTAACTCTGCAGGAGACACGTTTTTAGGTCTCGACCTGCCAATGCGCAAGCGTATTGCAGCTTGAGACATATAGAGTTGGATCACGAAAGCTGACCAAGGGGCTTTGGCAGGCGGATTACGCAGAGTGCATGTGCCCGTGCACGCGCTTGCCATTTGCTCCCCGAGCCAGGCATCAGAAGCATCCACGCCCCCGCCACACCAGCCACGTCACAAACCACCATTTGTTTGTGCCTCGCATCATAGCATCAGACCCGCCACAGCAAAGCCGAGACCCTCAAACTTCAAAGGAATGCTCTCCCCCGCCCCCCTCTGCGCAATGCCAGAGCTTGTAATTCGAGAGGCATGACATTTCACACCAGCCACTTCACGCGCTCCGCAGAATCAGCCCTCCTTCCAGCACTGCCTGTCCTTCAAAAGCAGCTTGTTCTATTTATTCTCGCACTCTGTTTGTTTCTCCACTTACTATCCTCTTTCTAGGTTTACTGTAGTCTCACCTCGCATTGAGGATTCATATTGTTTCTCTGTTTATGTTTCAGGTGTTCCCGACCTCTTGTTATTTAAGTTACATGCACAGTCAGCTTCCACGCACTGTCCGCTTTCACTTTCCGGACCATGAGCACTATATTTTATTTTTTCTCTTCTCTTCTTTTCACTTCACTTTTGGTGTTTCTCTTCTTGCATGATTCTACTTTCTCTTCGTCTCTTTTCACCCAATCTTTCTTCTCCCCAGTTTCACACCTCCCTCTTTTACATTCTTCTAATGCTCCCTTCTCTCCCGTTGTTCTACAGCCCACTTCCACACAACTTCCTTCCCTCATTGCTTCTCAGCGCGCCCCCTCTAAGCTTCCATGGCTGCCCCAGTCCCACCCCTCGTGCTCCTCTTTTTCTCCGCGCCGTGTTTGCTCCTCTTTTTCCACATGCCTCGTTTGCTCCTCCTTTTCTCCATGCTGTAGTTGCTCCTCCTTTTCTCCATGCCGCGTTTGCTCCTCCGTTTTCCTGAAACGCCCTGTACATTTCTATCCACGCTTGTTTCTTGCCGGACTAGGCATATTCCCGGAATCCAGCGCCTTTCCCACTAGTTTATCTTCCTCTCTTTTCACCCAATCTTTCTTCTCCCCAGTTTCACACCTCCCTCTTTGACATTCTTCTAATGCTCCCTTCTCTCCTGTTGTTCTACGGCCCACTTCCACACAACTTCCTTCCCTATTCTACTTTCTCTTCGTCTCTTTTCACTCAATCTTTCTTCTCCCCAGTTTCACACCTCCCTCTTTGACATTCTTCTAATGTTTCCTTCTCTCCCGTTATTCTACGGCCCACTTCAACGCAACTTCCTTCCCTCATTGCTTCTCAGCGCGCCCCGCTAAGCTTCCATGACTGCCCCAGTCCCACCCCTCATGCTCCTCTTTTTCTACGCGCCGTGATTGCTCCTCTTTTTCCACATACCTCGTTTGCTCCTCTTTTTCTCCATGCTGTAGTTGCTCCTCCTTTTCTCCACGCCGCGCTTACTCCTCCATTTTCCTCAAACACCCTCTACATTTCTTTTCCACGCTTGTTTCTTACTGGACTAGGCATATTCCCAGAATCCAGCACCTTTCCCACTTGAATGTGCCCTGGACCTGCCCCGCTTTGCTCTTCTCCCCTCTTCCGGGACAGGATGGCACGTCCCAGAAGATAAATGCCACCTGCAACCAGCTCTTCCCTATAGCTACACTGGTCACTGTGTTTACTGGTCCCTCCACCCAACTTTTTTCCATCATTACTTCTCAGCGCTCCCCCTCTAACTTTCCCTCACTACCCCAGTCCCACCCCTCATGCTCCTCTTTTTCTCCGCACCGTGTTTGCTCCTCTTTTCCCCATGCCTCGTTTGCCCGCATTTGCTCCTCTGTTTTCCTCCAACGCCCTCTACATTTATCTTCCATGCTCGTTTCTTGCCGGACCAGGCATATTCCCAGAATCCAGCGCCTTTCCCACTTGAATGTGCCCTAGACTTGCCCTTCTCTCTTCTCCCGGGACAGGCTGGCATGTCCCATAAAATGAATGCCACCTGCAACCAGGTCTTCCCTATAGCGAAACTGGTCACTGTGTCAACTGGGCCCTACTGATCCTGCTGCCATGCTTCTGCGAAAAAGCGTTGGCAAAGTGAATGGGTCACAAAAATTCCAGGTCAGACTTATTTGTGGGTTATAACAAATCCAAACCAGACCTCTAGGCTTTGCCAATGCTGGTTAAGATTGTAAGTATGGGGTGAAACGCCCTCACATGCTTAGCAGTGGACTCTTTAACATAAATGACCTTGCCTTGAAGGCACAGGGACTCAGGTGAGGGGTCAGCTGGGAGCCCCTACACCGGGAATGCTGCTTCCTTAGAGGGTGACTGCATCTAATCTCACGGGCCGCAGATACTGCTCGGGTTATGTGGATGTTTCACAGCAGAAATGGCTTTAGTCTATGACTTTATTCGGAATTTTTAATTGAAATTATTGAATTTCAAATGAAGGTTCCTCTGTGCAGAAAACTGTTAAAAGCCACAGCTGTTATTCGCTCCTTGGTTTGGTGCTCCAAATCATCCCTCCAACTCCACCCTCCTACTCCACCCTCCAACTCCACCCTCCAACACAACCCCTCAACGCCACAGCATCACTCCTCGCCACAGCATCACTCCTCGCCACAGCATCACTCCTCGCCACAGCATTACTCAACGACACAGCATCACTCAACGCCACAGCATCACTCAACGCCACAGCATCACTCAACGCCACAGCATCACTCAACGCCACAGCATCACTCAACGCCACAGCATCACTCAACGCCACAGCATCACCCAACGCCACAGCATCACTCAGCGCCACAGAATCACTCGGCGCCACTGAATGCCACAGCACCACTGAATGCCACTGAGTGGAGTGGTGTGGCTCACTGGTTAGAGGCGGCAGACCCGGGAGCAGAAGTCGGCCCGGGACCAGGGTTCAATTCCCGACGCGTCAGGGTCGTGGACCTGGGTCAGCGGACTCAATAATTCTCGCTTCGGTGCCTACTCTAATCAGGGGTCCCACTCGGCAACTCTGGACATTAGCTTGCCTAATCTCCACAACGGCCCCATCAACGTCTGGGATGCCTGGCTCCACCTTGGGGACTCCCAGCAGGGACCATCCCACAGGGAAAGCCAGGACGGGTTCCCCAGCGTTATACAGTGCCAGGAAACCTACAGGTAACAGTGCGCTTTACAAGCTCAACAATTAATTAATTAAAAATTAATGCCACAGCACCACTCAATGGCACGGCAACACTCAATGGCACAGCAACACTCAATGCCACAGCACCACTCAATGCCACAGCACCACTCAGCGCACAGCATCCCTCAACGCCACAGCATTACTCAATGCCACAGCATTACTCAATGCCACAGCATCACTCAATGCCACACCATCACTCAACGCCACAGCATCACTCAGCACCACTCAACGCCACAGCACCACTCAACGCCACAGCACCACTCAACGCCACAGCACCACTCAACACCACAGCACCCCTCAATGCCACAGCACCACTCAATGCCACAGCATCACTCAGCGCAACAGAATCACTCAGCACCCCTCAACGCCACAGCACCACTCAATGCCACAACACTCAATGACACAGCACCACTCAGCGCACAGCATCCCTCAACGCCACAGCATCCCTCAACGCCACAGCATCCCTCAACGCCACAGCATCCCTGAACGCCACAGCACCAGTCAACGCCACAGCACCATTCAACGCCACAGCACCAGTCAACGCCTCAGCACCACTCAGCACCACTGGATGCCACAACACCCCACAACGCCACAGCACCACTCAATGCCACAGCACCACTCAATGCCACAGCACCACTCAACGCTACAGCACCACTCAACGCCACAGCACCACTCAATGCCACAGCACCACTCAATGCCACAGCACCACTCAATGCCACAGCATCACTCAACGCCACAGCAACGCCAAAGCACCACTCAATGCCAAAGCACCACTCAATGCCACGGCACCACTCAACGCCACGGCACCACTCAACGCCACGGCACCACTCAACGCCACGGCACCACTCAACGCCACAGCACCACTCAACGCCACAGCACCACTCAGCGCCACAGAATCACTCAGCACCACAGAATCACTCAGCACCACTGAATGCCACAGCACCCCACAATGCCACAGCACCCCACAACACCACAGCACCACTCAATGCCACATCACCACTCAATGCCCCAGCACCACTCAATGCCCCAGCACCACTCAATGCCCCAGCACCACTCAATGCCCCAGCACCACTCAATGCCCCAGCACCACTCAATGCCACAGCACCACTCAACGCCACAGCATCACTCAACGTCACAGCATCACTCAACGCCACGTCACCACTCAGCGCCACAGCACCACTCAATGCCACAGCACCACTCAATGCCACAGCACCACTCAACGCCACAGCATTACTCAACGCCACAGCATCACTCAAAGCCACAGATGCACTCAACGTCACAGCATCACTCAACTCCACAGCACCACTCAATGACCCAGCACCACTCAATGACCCAGCACCACTCAATGACCCAGCACCACTCAATGCCACAGCACCACTCAATGCCACAGCACCACTCAATGCCACAGCACCACTCAATGCCACAGCACCACTCAATGCCACAGCACCACTCAACGCCACAGCACAACTCAGCGCACAGCATCCCTCAACGCCACAGCATCACTCAATGCCACAGCATCAATCAACGTCACAGCATTACTCAATGCCACAGCATCACTCCACGCCACAGCATCTCTCAGCACCACTCAACGCCACAGCACCACTGAATGCCACAGCCTCACTCAGCACCACTGAATGCCACAGCATCACTCAGCACCACTGAAGGCCACAGCATCAGTCAGCACCACTGAAGGCCACAGCATCACTCAGCACCACTGAACGCCACAGCATCACTCTGTGCAACCATTCAACAACAACTGATTCTAATATGTTCTCTCAATGTTTCACGATTTATTACAAATGTCACAAAAAGATGTTAATATTTCACTTCTGTTCTTGGATTTTCATCACAATAAAATACACTGAACATAATCTTCCCAAAAGTTATTTACAAAAGTTTAAGCTATTGCCATTATAAATTACAATAACTTTTATTTAAGTATTGATTATTAAAAAAAATAAAAGCCTTTGTTATTTGTAATATTAATACATCTAAGTGATGTAAATACAACACATATTGCATTACAAATGCTATAGGTGTCACGTTTGCGAAAGTTAAAACTATTGGCATTATAAATGACAAATGGCCAGATGCATTCAAAGGGTTTTGCCCATTCTGTGTCTATGGGAAAATGTGTTCATGCATATGGCCCAAAGCTATTAATTTTGCTTTTTTCAAAACCAACACCTAAATAAAAAATTTGTCATTTACAATACCGATACCTCAAACTTTCCTAATGCGAGACCTACTGCATTGCAAATGCTTATTCTGAGTGCTTTCTCCTGATTTTCCCATGTTCTTTTAGTGCTTTTTCCTTCCTTTCCCAGTCCTGCCAAGAATCACGCATTGGGTGTGACTCTAACGCATTTCAGTGTGGTGTTCCACATCACCGCACTGAAATGCATTGTCACGCATTTTGCCCACTGAGATTGACAAGCGCCGAAACTAGCTACAGTAACGCCAGGGTGCCAGCGTGAGCGCTGGCGCCTCTGACACGATGTGCGCAGGCTGCTGCTCGCTCTCTGCAGACTTGCCAGCAGGACTCGGGAGAAAATAATTGACATGATCGTGCTGCTCTCGGTGAGACTGAGAGTGCTCACTGCGCAACAATGCTTGCTACAATGTTTGCGAGGGAAGGCCAGGCTGTGCTGCTGTGCCTGCATTCATTCCCGCTCGTGGTGCTGAGTCACTTATTCACCTGCTGCCCAATTACTGAGACCCCAGGCGGGGCCTGCCCTGAGAGTTGTGCGTTAATTGCTGTGGCGCCCGTTATCATGACCCCAGGAAGCTCAACAGGAGGTGAGGTCGGTCTCTCAAAAGCGGCGGGGACTCCACTGGCTGGAGTTAGCACTGCTGTGTCGATGTCCCGTCGCCGAAAGCCGTCCCAGTCAGACTGTGACCATGTGAGAGCGAAGGCCCTGCCTGCTGAGTGCGCAGTAAATTACCCGGTCGGCGTTGGACCACCGGCGCGGCCGAGATGGCAGGCACTGGCAGCATCAATTCGGCGTGAGACTGACAGTATCGCATTCATCATGGCAGCGCTGCGGGAGGGCAGACACACTGCTGCATGCAGTCCTGTGTGGCCGCCGACGGACCCCCAGTGCTGCGGCTCAGAGTTCACCGACGCGGCCGCAGACCCGTCACCCCCGGTGCTTGGCTCACAGACAGGGCAGTGCCTGCCACAGCCAGTGGAGTGCCAGCTGCAGCTACAGTCACTGGACTCGACGGATAGTAGTACAGTCTGGTTGAAGTCACACAGAAAGAGTAAGTACTACTACCGTAATTCTCTGGTCACTGTGTGAGGCAGCCTGCTGCCACTGAGACTGTAGTGTGTTGTTAGGCCTAAGTGTCGTATTGTTTAATATCATGGTTACGCAGTCCTTTACAGTACAGACAGGGTACAGAAGGGAGCACTAGGGTCAGCGCCCTTCCATTTCTGGTGCTCTGCAGTAGTTTCAATAACTTCATGGAGTTTCTTGTAGCTCAAACGGCTGTAATTTCTAATATTTAGAAGTTTCCCTCATCTTCATTGCATGATTTTTGCTCGCAAGAAACTGTCACTCATATAGTCGCTGAAATGTCACTCATAATTTCATAGAAATTATGAAAATGTCACACTTGGCAATCTGAAACCTTGGCAGCTATGCTTTCCCCTGATATTTTGAGTTCTTTTTCCTGTTTTTGCCTTGTTTTTTACTGATTTCTCCATCCTTTCCCCCCATTTTTCTGAGTACTTTCTCCTGCTTTGGCTTCTTACTTCTTCCTCTCCTTGTTTTTCTGAGAGCTTTCTCCTGCTTTTGCCTCATTTTTCACTGCTTTCTCTGCGAAGCGGCTAGCAACCCCAACACCTTGAGACCCTCACTGGTGATTTGCAGCACTTGATAAATTCTGAATGATTGATTTAAATCCTGATTGATAAAGTAAATTAAAACAATCACCATTTACGTTAAAAACATTGATCTTGCAAAAACGTTAAAAACATGCATTTCAAAACAACAATTCTATTGCCAGGCTTGGCTTCCTGATATGTCTTCAAATGGACATGCATCTCCTCATCAATGTTCAATCCTTAGGTTTCTTCACTATTTAGGGCTAGGATATATTTCAACTCCAATCTCCTTAACTGTCTTTCTCTGCCTTTCACCTTTGGATTAGGTCTTATGGCAGCAATCATTGTTTTTCTCATCACGTTCTGATCTCCTTCGTGGTGAAAATGAACCTGTCTGGCCACTGGACAGCTCGTGTCTTCATTTGTGATCTCTCTCAGGTACTGTAAAATCCTTTTATGCACCTGTAGATTGGTATAGTTTGGGGCGGGACATTTAGGGATATAAACTGTGGTCTGTTTTTCAAGTCAAATGGATCTTTATTTTCTGAGTTTTATTATGGGAAAGTTGAATGCTCTTTGCGTTCTTTGCATCCCGACATGCTGTGCACTTGAAGCACTTGGTGACCCCCTCACGTGGCTTCAACCAAGTCTCCTCCATTCTGATGTTACTTTTAACCAATTGGTCTCTCGTAGCTCTTGCTCTTCTATATGTGAGCTGAATCCTCCTACCTAATTAGCCCCCTGTTATAAGATCACTTCTGATTAAATGCCAACTCCTATTTAGAATAGCTCTAGCTGCTGCATGTTTATTGTGCTAGGCGATCGTGAATCTTCCCACACTCACTTTTTGAGTCTTACTTCTGGGATCCCTGAATAGTGCTTGCTCCCTTTGCACCTTCAACGCTGCTTTTTGCCATCTTCAATATCTTCTCATTATATCCTTTCCCTCCGAACCTAGCAACAATATCTTTCTCCGCTACTTCATAATCTTCTTGAGAACTACAAATTCTTTTACCTCTAAGAAGTTCTCCATATGGTATACAAGCCTTTAAAGCTTCAAGGTGGAAACTTTTAGCCTGTAAAGTGCTGTAAGCAGCAGGAGGTTTCCTATAGGGGATAGATGCCAACTGCCCTTGTCTCACTACTAGTCTGATATCCAATAACTCAATCTCTTCTTTACTTATCTTGCTTGTGAATTTGAGATTAAGCTCATTGTCATTAATCTCAGTCTCAAACTCCCTCGCCAATTCTACACTCCCTCCTCTAAATCACAAAAATATAATCTATGAAACGAACCCACAAGATTATCTACTTGTCCCATCTTTTTTTGCCAGACCAGTGTAGCACCTTCTCCTCCCATCAGCCCATATTTTAGTTGTATGCGCTCTATAAAAATATACAAATACAAAGGGAGCAAGCACTATTCAGGGACTCCAGTAGTAAAACTCAAAACCTAGAGAAGAGTCATTATAGCCTATCACAATAAACTTGTAGCAGTGAGAGCTATTCTTAATATAAATTGGCATTGACTCAGAAGCGATCTTATTATGAGGGGCAAATTAGGTAGAAGAGTTCAGATCACATTTAAAAGAGCAAGATCTATGAGAGACCACTTAGTTAAAAGTAACACCAGAATGGAGAAGGAGACTCGGTTGAAGCCACATGAGGGTTTCACCAAATTCTTCAAGTGCAAAGCATGTTGCATTGGGGAGTGCGTGAAGAGCATACAACTTCCACACAATAAAAATAAATGGCCATTCAACTTCCCCATAATAAAACTCAGAAAATAAAGATCCATTTGACTTTTAAAACAGACCAGACAGTTTATATCCATAAATGTCCTTGCTCCAAATTGTACATGGGTAGCACCACGCTACAGGTGCATGAATGAATTTTCCAGCACTTAAGAGAGATCAACAATGAAGACACGAGCTGCCCAGTGGACAGACATGTTCATTCTAACCACGAAGGAGATCAGAATGCAATGAGATATTCAGTGATTGATGCCATAAGACCTAATCCAAAGGTAGGAGGCAGAGAAAGACTGTTACGGAAATTGTAGTCCAAATATATACTACCCCTATATAGTGGGAACCCTATGGATTGAACAGTGATGAGGAGATGCATGTCCATTTGTAGACCTGTGAGGAAGCCAAGCCTGGCAAGAGGATTGTTATTTTGAAACACATGTTTTTATCGTCTTTGCAAGATCAATGTTTTTAACGTAAACAGTGTTAACGTTTGTTTATAATTTCCTTTAAAGACAGTTCTGGCAGTCGAAAGTCTATTGACATACCTGAGAATCTTTTGCACTGCATAATTGCCATAAGATGAATAGGATCATGTTTGGAATATATGGTTTTATTGTGCTATTATATTTGAGTGTGGATAATGGAGGGAATGAATTTGCCTATTGGTGCAAGATGTTGTATCATGCAGTCAGAGTGTATATTTGCGCCCCTAATGCAATGCTCACCAGGAATACTCTTTGATAGGATTGAGAATTATTCCGACTCCAGTATTAAGGTGCTTTAAATAGCAATGAGAAGGTAGATGATTGGGCATATATTCTCTTCAGATGAATGCCCATTGGGGCATCATAATTGTTGAGTTATTAAAATGATAAATGTTGTGGCATTTATTGCAGTGCATTGCGTTAAAAAAGATAATATGTTTGCTCCTGCATTGTGACTAAGACAGAGCTATCAATAAGTATTTTGTTTGTGTCAAGTACCAAGTTTGCACTCGGGGTATTTAAATATTTTTCAAAATAGCAACTCACATCATTAATAAGGCTTCTTGAACCCGAAACACGTAGATGTTTGATATTTCCAATAAATAAGATTAGAAGACCACTCCTTGAGTGCCGGTATTTCTTGCAAAGGTGCAAGTTTTCTGTGACATATATATATATATATATATATATATAAATATTATTTGTGTGGGGTGTGTGCGTGTGTAACAAAAAAAGCAACCATCATTTCTGTAGCCTAGGGCAAAAATGTAAGTGCCCCCCTGATTCAGTAAACTGTGGAACCTCTTATAATAGCAGTAAATTGAATTAAATAAGTCCTGTCTCTTACATTGCCCGTTGTGATAACCCTTGTGCACAGCAGGGGTATATAGGATTAATTCAGTAAAGGGGGTGGTGATGAACAGAGTGCCTGAATTAAGCAGACCACTCTTACCCAGTCCAAAGATCAGGGCTTGATCCATCACCGTTTTTTAGCTCACTGCACCATCCCAGCTCAGAACTTGGCTATATGCAAATTAGTCTGTTCCTGTCCCAGTGCATGATGGGAACAGGGCAAACCAAACTACCAAGCCAATTCTTATACTGGGAAGGAAACAAGCTTCCGGGGACCGGTTTCTGCCATTTCAGGCGTCGTCGGCCCGGCTTGCTTGAATCCTGATGGTGCAATGAGCAAGGGACTCACATCTGAGTATACCCTTCCACGCATATGGTGGACAAAATGATTCAGTAAAGGGGGTGGTGATGAACAGAGTGCCTGAATTAAGCAGACCACTCTTACCCAGTCCAAAGATCAGGGCTTGATCCATCACCGTTTTTTAGCTCACTGCACCATCCCAGCTCAGAACTTGGCTATATGCAAATTAGTCTGTTCCTGTCCCAGTGCATGATGGGAACAGGGCAAACCAAACTACCAAGCCAATTCTTATACTGGGAAGGAAACAAGCTTCCGGGGACCGGTTTCTGCCATTTCAGGCGTCGTCGGCCCGGCTTGCTTGAATCCTGATGGTGCAATGAGCAAGGGACTCACATCTGAGTATACCCTTCCACGCATATGGTGGACAAAATGATTCAGTAAAGGGGGTGGTGATGAACAGAGTGCCTGAATTAAGCAGACCACTCTTACCCAGTCCAAAGATCAGGGCTTGATCCATCACCGTTTTTTAGCTCACTGCACCATCCCAGCTCAGAACTTGGCTATATGCAAATTAGTCTGTTCCTGTCCCAGTGCATGATGGGAACAGGGCAAACCAAACTACCAAGCCAATTCTTATACTGGGAAGGAAACAAGCTTCCGGGGACCGGTTTCTGCCATTTCAGGCGTCGTCGGCCCGGCTTGCTTGAATCCTGATGGTGCAATGAGCAAGGGACTCACATCTGAGTATACCCTTCCACGCATATGGTGGACAAAATGATTCAGTAAAGGGGGTGGTGATGAACAGAGTGCCTGAATTAAGCAGACCACTCTTACCCAGTCCAAAGATCAGGGCTTGATCCATCACCGTTTTTTAGCTCACTGCACCATCCCAGCTCAGAACTTGGCTATATGCAAATTAGTCTGTTCCTGTCCCAGTGCATGATGGGAACAGGGCAAACCAAACTACCAAGCCAATTCTTATACTGGGAAGGAAACAAGCTTCCGGGGACCGGTTTCTGCCATTTCAGGCGTCGTCGGCCCTGTTCCCATGATGCACTGGGCCAGGGACAGACTAATTTGCATATAGCCAGGTTCTGAACTGGGATGGTGCAGTGAGCTAAAAAACGGTGATGGATCAAGCCCTGATCTGTTGACTGGGTAGGAGTGTTCTGATTAACTCAGATACTCTGTCCATCACCACCCCCCCTTTTTGTAATTATTTTGGCCACCATGAGTGTGGAAGGGTATGCTCAGACATGAGTCCCTTGCTCATTGCACCATCAGGATTCAAGCAAGCCGGGCCGAAGACGGCTGTAATGCCAGAAACCGGTCCCCGGAAGCTTGTTTCCTTCCCAGTATAAGAATTGGCTTGGTAGTTTGGTTTGCCCTGTTCCCATGATGCACTGGGCCAGGGACAGACTAATTTGCATATAGCCAGGTTCTGAACTGGGATGGTGCAGTGAGCTAAAAAACGGTGATGGATCAAGCCCTGATCTGTTGACTGGGTAGGAGTGTTCTGATTAACTCAGATACTCTGTCCATCACCACCCCCTTTTTGTATATAGGTTTAGGCATGCACATGGCGACCCCCAGGATATAAGGTGGAGCACAGACCTTCGTCTAACAGCGGAGCACCCACAAGGAACATCTACACAGATACTCGGTGCGTGCCGTCAGCCACGTGCGCTGACGTCACCCTTCATTAAATACTCCCTGGTCCGCGCCCGGCCCAGGGAGGTGCATGCAAACATTGTATGGTAGCGGCCGGGTGGCTCACCACATCCCAACCAACCTGGCAATTTTGAAAAGCATAATGTTCAACCAAATAACACGGCCAGTCATATGGCAACGTCCGGGTGGCAGCACCCGTGCCTAGCATCCGGCACAACAGTAGACCAGTGTCCCTCAGATGAGCCTTACCGCACAAAGTCCCGCAGCCTGTTGTTCGCCACTGGATTGTTGCGGAAATCATAACGATGGTGTTGGCTCCTACCTTCTCCGCCCTCGGCTCCTTACTGAGAGTTGTCGCCTCCGGGCTCCGCTCTATTCGGCTCCGCCACCCCGTCAGGTCTTTCCGGGGTTGCTCCCATGGGCTGGCTTCCATTCACCGGCACTTCCGCTGCTTCCTCTCCGCACGCTTCTACCTCAAGTTCCATCACAGCGGCACTCAGCCTCGGGACCTTCTTGAACCAGGAGACATTGCAGGTTATACTTTGGTGTCCTTTCTCGGCCACTACTAGAGTCCCTTGACCCCGTACAACTCTCCATGGATCAGGCTAAAACGGCGTGCGGAACTTAGACCCTGGGTATCGGTCCTTTCCCATCACATGGTCCCCGACCTGAATGTCGGCCGGCCTAGCCCCTCTTCTCTGGCTGGCTCGGTCATTGTTGTTTTTGAGGCGGGCCAGGGAACCTTCGACATTTATCACAACTGGGGTCCATGCTTCACTGCTGGGTATTCCATCCCACGCAGCTCTCTTTAATAGAAGATCATGGGGAGCTCATTTTGTTGTGCAATGAGGTGTTTGGCGGTAGGCCCTCAGAAACTGATGTAAACAGGTTTCCAGGTTTCACCCTGGGCCACCCCGATCCTTAGAGCCTGGATCAAAGTCCTCATAAACCTTTCTACATGCGGCCACTGAGGTGTTATCTTCCAGTGTCTGATGCCATGTTGTTCGAGGAATCCTTGAAACTCCTGCCCTTAGAACGGCGGCGCATTGTCTGTGCGTATCTCTACCGACAGTACCAGCAAGGCAAAAGTCTTCTCCAGGACCGGCTGTAGACATTCAAACGCCGTCAAGGCCATCAACTCCACTATCGGGAACTTTGAATGGCTGTCGACTAACACAGCCATTTACCGGCCATCGGGGAAACTCCCAAAATCCAAGCTCACTCGTTCCCATGGTGATAGTCTGGGCCCTTCTGTGATAATGGGAGCTTCCGGAGGATCAGCCCCTGTTACGAGGCACGCATGGCATCGCCGGACCTTGTCTTCTACCATACGATCCACACCCGGGAACCAGACCTTTGTCCCCAGACGAGCCTTGGTCTTCTCGATTCCCTGGTGCCCCTGGTGCGCTAACTCGATTGTGCGCTCACGGAGAATGGCAGGTATCACGATCCGTGAACCCCGCAAGATTACTCCGTTCCCCGCTGCACTCCGCTCTCCTCGACACTTCCACATGCTCTCCCAGTATTCCTTCTCCTCGGCCGATCTTCGCTCATTTCCACTAAGGAACCACTTCCATTGGAGATCTTGTAGCGTACGGGCTACCATCTGTAGGCATTCATCTTCGGAAGAGGCCTTCCGGATGTCTTCCAGCAGCAACGCTTGGGGGTGAGCATCTTCCAGCAGTTTCCTCATGTATATTTCAGCACCTTTGTCTACTTCGGGCCCCTGTATTCCACTGAGAGCCAGTGGGTGTCGCGACAAATAGTCGGTGGAATTGCTGGCCCCTGGATGATACACCACCTCAAACTGGTATTGCTGTATCTGGACAGGCCACGGTTCAATCCGTCGTGGCCCGCTTTGTGCTGTTCCCGCGAAGAGGGGTACCAGCGGCTTGAGGTCAGTCACAACATGTGAAAGTGTTGGCAGGCCCACCTGATGGCTAGTGCTTCCCTCTCGATCTGTGCGTATCGGGTCTCCACCGCCGTGAGCGATCAACTGGCATAGGCAATGGGTACCCACTCATCCTGGTCCGACCTCTGCAGGTGCACTGCCCCCAGACCCACAGGGCTGGCATCCACTATGAGCTTTGTGGCCGCTCCCAGCCGAAAGTACGCCACTTCGGGCCCCTGTATTCCACTGAGAGCCAGTGGGTGTCGCGACAAATAGTCTGTGGAATTGCTGGCCCCTGGACGATACACCACCTCAAACTGGTATTGCTGTATCTGGACAGGCCACGGTTCAATCCGTCGTGGCCCGCTTTGTGCTGTTCCCGCGAAGAGGGGTACCAGCGGCTTGAGGTCAGTCACAACATGTGAAAGTGTTGGCAGGCCCACCTGATGGCTAGTGCTTCCCTCTCGATCTGTGCGTATCGGGTCTCCACCGCCGTGAGCGATCAACTGGCATAGGCAATGGGTACCCACTCATCCTGGTCCGACCTCTGCAGGTGCACTGCCCCCAGACCCACAGGGCTGGCATCCACTATGAGCTTTGTGGCCGCTCCCAGCCGAAAGTACGCCACTATAGTCCCTTTTAGTAATGCTTTCTTCACATTGGCGAACGCTTTCTTCACATTGGCGTACGCTTGGGCTTCCTTGTCCGTCCACCGCCAGGTAGTGTCTTTTTTGGTTAGTTGCCGTAAAGGTTCCGACAGGGTAGCCAGTCGCGGAATGAATCGGCTGCAGTAGTTGGCCATTTCCAGGAAACTCCTCACTTCCGATGGCGTCTAGGTATTCTGATGGCTTCGACCTTGGTAGGATCCACCTGTAGCCCTTTCGCCGAGAACCTGTATCTGAAGAATTCCACCTCCGTGGCATAGAACTCACACTTTGTTTGATGCAGTGTTAGGCCTTGTTCCACTAGCCGCCTCAAAGTAGCTCTCAACCTCACGTGGTGTTCCTCCAGTGACTTCGAGAATATCAGGATATCATCACTCACATTGATGACACCTACCAAGCCGGATAGCGCTTCTCTCACGGCCTTCTGCAATACTTCTGCCGCTGAGGACACCCCGAAGCTGAGTCTCTTGAAATGGTGCAGCCCCACATGGGTGGAAAATGTTGTGATGTACCTGCTTTCTTCCGCCAACATTAATTGATGGTACCCAGAGTTCAAATCTACCTTCGAAAACCACTGCGCCCCATTCAGGTCAGTCACAATCTCGTCGATCGTTGAAGTGATGTGCCTCTCCCAGCAAATGGCCCTGTTCAGCAGCAGCATGTCCACGCACAGCCGGATGGCCCCTGGCTGCTTCGGCTTGGGCGCTATTACCAAGGGGGACACCCACAGCGTGGGGCCCAACACTTTCTCAATGGCTCCTTCTTGCTCTAAGCGTTCCAGTTCCGCTTCTACTAGGGGTCTGAGATGGAATGGTACCCTCCGATGACGCAGCGTGACAGGTTGGATCGATTCATCAATATGCAGTTGGACCTCCGCTCCCTTCAAGCATCCAAGTCCCCTGAACAGCTCGGGGAATTCTTCATGGATCTGGTCCGCCTGTGATTGGTGTATGTGCTTTGCGTACATCACCAGTCCCAGATCCTCTGCAGTGTAGCAACTCCACAGTCATCCGGCCCTGTCACAGGTGAATATAGAACCGGGTAGCCGTGGTTCTGTATTTGTACTTCATCTCTACGTCAACTACTACTTGTAATGGAATTGGTGTATACCCTCCATATGTAAAAATCCAGGCTGCCGTCGGCATCAGTGGGGATGTCGGCTTGAGCCTCCAATACTGATCCGCATCCAGTATATTGACCGAAGCCCCTGTGTCAATCAGGGCTCTTATGCAGGATTCTCCGATCCACACTTGGCATGTAGGGGGTGGTCTCTTGGTGGTGTTTACCCCCTGGATATGGGATATCACGAACACGTTGTCCTCTTCGTCCTCCGTTGTTGGCGACTGTTGCTCCCAACTGTCCACCTCTTCTTCCTGCACCTTCTTTGCTGACTTCATGGGCCTCGATTCTTGAGGTCTGCTGTTGCCGTGCGATTTGCCAATTTGGCATACCTTTGCAAAATGTCCATACTTGTTACCTTTCAGGCACTGCCTTCCTTGTGCTGGACATACTTTTGGTGCATGCGCCCCCATGCCGCAGTTTCGGCACTCTCGCCTCTAACGCCTCTCCTCCAGTTTAGCCCCATTTCTGGCCCCTCAGCCATATGCCTTCTTCAACGCCTCGACCCTTTCCTCCTTGATCGGCGTTGGGAATACCGACTGACCCCCCAGACGATTTCTTTACAAGCTGCATTTCCATTTCACCTGCGCGTGCGTCCGCCAGTTCATATGACCTTCCCAGTATCAGTATTTCCTCCAACGTGATCCCTGGTTGGCGGAGGAACAGCTTTTGTAGTTCCAGTGACTTACAACCTGCGTTTATCTGAGCCCTCATCTCGAAGGCCCGATCGACTCCACTAGAGGTGCTGACTAATTTCCTCAACCTTGCATAGTACATGTTGATCGATTCCTCCCCCCCGCTGTTTCGCTTGACGCAACTTGAAATGTTCAAGATCGGGTTTACTTGCGGATCAAAGTAGCAATTTAGGGCCTGTACCGCTTTGTCATAATTCCCGCTGTCTCCGGTATCAGGCAGGTCCTGGAGCAGTTCATAGAGTTCATCACCACCCATTAGTCGCATCAACGACCTCTTTACCATGTTGTCTGTCTCTCGGGTAGCAACAAAGTAGTTTCCCAGTTGCCCCAGCCACTCCTTCCACCGTGGTGCCGCTGTCGGGGGGTCTGCCAGCGGACTAAATTCGGGTAGATTCTTCCTGGCCGCGCAGCTTCGCCGCCCTCTGGCCGCAACCGCAGCAGCCATTCTTTCTGGAGAGTCTGGCATGGCTGCCCCGATTTACACCCCCACACCTCCTGTTCCACTTGGGGTGCTCATGTCGCCCACTGTGCTTCAGTTGCTCGACTGCTTACAAGGCCAACCCCACACCAGCCACATGGCTGCTCACGGAGTCGGATCCCGCCTCGTTGCCAATGTGATACCCCGGGTGCACAGCAGAGGTATATGGGATTAGGCATGCACAGGGCGACCCCCAGGATATAGGGTGGGGCACAGGCCTCTGTCTAACAGCGGAGCACCCACAAGGAACATCTACACAGATTCTCGGTCCATGCCATCATCCACGTGCGCTCACGTCACCCTTTATTAAATACTCCCTGGTCCACGCCTAGCCCAGGGAGGTGCATGCAAACATTGTATAGTAGAGGCCGGGTGGCTCACCACACCCGGGAGGAATTCTAGTGCACTCCTCCTTACAAAAGTACTTAGACTCTCTGATGTTTGAGGGCTTTTGTTTATGCAAAGTCGTCCTTTGGTGAGTCTGCCACAGCACCTCACTGGGGTTGAGTTCTGGACTTTGAATTGGTCTTGCTAAAATACAGATTCTTTCCTATTTCAGCCATTCTGTCTTAAATGTACTGGTGTGTTTTTTTGTCGTCTTAATGCGTGATCTACTTTCAGCTATGGTGTAGCTGTTAAACATATGTTCTCACATTTTTCTCTAGAATTCATTGGTTTACATGGTGGACTCAAAACTGGCAGCATCACAGGCCCAAATTCTCACTCCTCAACCACCCACCATGCTTACAGGTTTCTGTGGACATGCACAAACCTTGTTTTTGCGAACTTGCTGTGCATTACATCCATACACTTCTGCTTTGGTCTCCTCTGTCTAAAGGACATTTTCCAGATTTTTTATGGCTCATTCTGGTGGTTCAGTGTGCTTCCTCCTAGCGTACCTCTATGGTGCTTGTGGGATGGGCCCCCATTCATGAATGCTAAATAAATGATCCTTGGTTTGTACTTCACTCCAGTGTCGATTCCTCCTTACTTGTTAAGAACCCGTGGACTAAAGGGTGATCCTGCACCAGTGGGTTTTCAATAATCCACTTCCACAACATGGCACTTAGGATTGTGTGGGGTCAGGTTATCAAGGAGGGACAGTGCGTACTGGGGAATGGACCGGTTATTGAGTAACAAACTTGCATGTTCTTCAACAATTGTCACTCAGGACCCCAAACTAAGTGAACAATACTATTAGGTGAGCATATCCTGGGCTGGGGTAGTTCTCTGAAGGGCCTGGGTGGTGAGTGTGGATGTTTATTGTCTTTGACATGATGTGTTGTTGAGTTTCTTGAAGTATGGTATCATGGACCATCCTCCTGACAAGGTGCTGATGTGGCTCTGGTCTAAAGAGTGGCTGAACAGTCTAGGATTGTTCACCGCATCTTGGGTCTTAACTTAGGAGTTATTTTTCTTCTCTGAGCAGTCAATTGAGGTTTGGCAGCTGTCTCCCAGAGCTCCTGGAGTCTCTGCAGAGAGAGGCTTGAAGCTCAGGCCCCATGAGCAATGGACTGGCATTCCTGTAGTCATTGCTCATTTGTAACTTCATATTCATGATATACCACGCTTGGTCTACGGCATATGACCTGTGGCAAGTTGATTGTTGCAGATAGGGTAGGTGCAGCTCTTTTGTTTTGTTCTTTGTATGCTTTGCAGTGGTTTTCTTTATTGTGAAAATATGCTTTTTGACACGTGATGTAGAAGAGCGGAACGCACTGTCACTCACCCTTGCACCAACCCTTGTTTACTCTTGACCTGTTGTTTAGAGTGCAGTCTTCTACTTTTGGAAATGCATGTTTACTGAGTGTTTGTCGATGTGATTATATAAAAGGGTCTTTCTTTTAACGTAAATTGTTATTAAATCTTATCTTTGATAAATGTGGCAGTAGTAGAGCGTGTGGAAGTGTAACCCGTCGGGATTGGTCACTCTCTCATCTGGAGGCCTAGACGCACCCTATCAACAGAGGGATACCATTCATCATACCTCGCAGTGAAACAACTGGGATCCTGACTAAAGCTACATCAGAATATCTTCTTTTTTCAGAAGTGTTGTATTTTGTGACATGAAAACGCTCTCTTAAATTCTGTTTCACAACAACTCGTTTATCACTTGTGGAGCTTGTTTCCATGGCATTGTGGCAGAGCGAATGACTCCATCCTACAGGGAGCAAATCTGTGAACTACAAGTTGGGCAGGCATTTTTCTAACATATGCGTTAATTAGTACAGCATTTCTGTTGCATTATGTAAAATTCCTTGAAGAAGCAGATATTCGTAGTGTGTTTTATGTGTAGCAGTCGATCTTTTTACACTTTTCAAGAGGGAAGACTATGAAGTGTTCTTCGCCCTTCTCTTCTTTTTTTCGAAATAGCTGGTCGTACCTCACAGATGTATCTGAGGGATGAAATATAATTTATTTTGGTGCCCTTGTTTCATAACGCTCATGCCACAAAATATTTTATTTGGCATTGATGTTTATGTGTGTTTCTGCATCTGTGCCTGCAATCTTGGCATGTGTGATGTTGTGTACCATCACTCTGCTGTTACAGGTGGATAGATCGGACGAATTTGAGGATGACCAGCACTAGTATTTTCGACTTTCTCCATCGACCTGATTTTTGGTGCTATTAATAGCTCTGGTTTGTTAGGCTCCGGGAGAACTCAGCTGGTAGATGAGGATTATTTCAGACGATTTCTGAAAATGACTTTAATATGGTCCACGAATGGCTGGCTTGAGGCCTGAGGTGTGCGCGTAGGAGCTGGTAGGTTTTGGAGGGATGAATTACTCTAAGAAGCATTCAGTCGTGCAGGGTAGGGAGCCTTGAGTAATATGAAATTGAGTTATATAAAAGTTAGGAGTGATCATTGCAGTAGATAATTAACATAGAGCTTCATTGGCACAACAAATATAAACATTGAAATTGATAGCACTACCTCATAAAGTTTGCAAGGTTGAAGGTAGACTGTAGTGCACTACATGTTGAAGAGTAGAGCTACTGAAGTACCATGAGGCCTCCAGAATCAGAGAAGGAGGCAGTGCCTTGTAAGAGAACTACCATTCTGACAAGTACTAGAAGGACGCGGGTCCTAAAATGCCGGCAGTCGAGCACAGATCCATTTTGTGCTCTGAGGCCTCCACTCTGGTGGCGTGTAGTGCCCGATAAATACAGTAGATACATCAACACTGATAGGAAAACTCAAGTAATCTACGTCACATGCTTGGAGTGAACAGTTGCCCTGGCAACTCACCATCCTGCTTGGGTCCTCAGTGCCTAAACTGCATGGTAAATGTTTAATTGTAGAACATACAGATGCTTCAAGAAACTGGAGAGAAAAAAAGATGTCACGTTTTTATAGATAGAGCCATTTCAGCTAAAAGAACTTTCGAGGCCAAGCCTTGCACCTCGCTGCTCTCCTAAAACGTTATTAGTGGTTCAGTCTCTTTGACTTTGTGGTTGATGGAGTAATAAGGAGTGTCTTAATATATGTGCCTTTCCTCTCTGATTTCGTCATCTGCAGATAAGAGGTAGAAACGTCTTGTGTTCATTTTAGTTAGCTTCTAACACCCTTTCCATGAACTGGTATGACTGAATTTCTTAGAGCACACACTATTTAGAACAAAATGTTTTTATAGAGCTTTCAGTGTGTTTGCCTCATACCTGTGAGGCACATCATTATAACCCATCATTCACCTGGTGTTCGTGCTCAGGGAGATATCTGAAACAGGGGATTGAGGAACATCACTTGAAGGTGCAAGTGGAGGCAATCCATGCAGACCTATCAGGTACCCTCCTCTCTAGAGAGAGGGCAACCCACTGGTTAATGCTTTCACTGTTAAAAAGAATGATGGCGCCAGTTGACATGTGTAATCAATACTGCAATTAGAGTTTGCTGATGTGACAATGTAAGCTAGTGTAACCTATACGTTGCTGTAGACCGGGCTTGTGGATCAGGGCTGACTGGGATATTGTGTGTAGGGTCTGGAGCAGGTCTAATGGCTGTATCTGTTTGCACAGCAGGGATTAGAAGGACACCAGGTCTTGCAGGTAAAGAGGGTTTTATTGGGATCACACGTTTTGTATTGAGCATCAAAGTTCTCCTGGTTCTAAACGTGAGTCTTTCCCGGGCAAATTGACTGGGATCCGTTTTGGCAGCGCGGGTGTCCTCTTCTAGGTCTTCTGGTCTCAGGGCTTGTCCTCAAGGTCTGGTCAAGGAGGCAGCTCGCCGCTCCGGAGCCCATGTAAAGGAAGACCAGCAGAGAGGGAACCGTTAGTTCTACTGTCTTCCGGGGAGTGCACCTTAGGGGCCGTGTGATGTGAGGCTGGGAGGAGTTCACCTGTGTACAACGTGCAGGCAAACCACTGTCGGTGTTGTGGGGAGGCTTACAGACGGTGAGGGTCAAACGCGGGGTAAAGGAACAGAAGGAAGGGAAAGACGCGGGATACAAACACGGGTCTAATTACACTATTTACACGCTCTTTCTTCCCGCCCACACCGCCATACGCTGCCGTACCTGGGTCAGCCACGCTCCTCCCCTGGGAGAGTGGCACGGCGGCTCACGGGGTCGTTGGCCTCCTGGCACTCCGTAGGTCTCGCCTCCTCCTCCGGGATGTTCTTCGGGGTTCCTTCGTTGTCCTTCCCAATCGCCTTCTCCTCCACTCCGTCCAAACCGCTCTCCGACGCCGCTCCTCGCCTTCTCCTCCTCCGGGGTGATGTCACACACCTCGTACCTTGCTTCCGGGGGTTTATCCAGTCCGGGCTCGCCGACGTATACAGGGGGAGTGGTCTCCTCCTCCTCCGAGAACGCCCATTTAAAGGCACCGTGTTCCTCATCCAGTTCGTCTAGTCCTGTATCCCAGGGGTCCGTCTGTAAGGAAGGAGGCACAACAGGGTCATTTCTGGGAGCCCACCACTCCTCGGTATTACTCCGCCTCGCTTCGTTACATTCCACCCCCCCTGGCTTCTCCCGATCGGGGAGAACCGGCATGCGAGAGAGGAAATCAGCGTTCCCATTGTCCCTCCCCTTCCTGTGGACGACCGTAAATGCAAAGGGCTGGAGAAAGAGGAACCAACGCAGTATCCGAGCATTCTGAGTCCTGTTCCTCTGCATCCACTGCAGCGGGGCATGATCGGAATACAGAATGAACGCCCTGCCCTCCAGGTAGTAACGTAGTTTATCAATAGCCCACCGTATGGCCAAGCACTCCTTCTCAACGGTGGGATACTTCCGTTCCCGGGGGTGGAGTTTACGGCTGATGTATAGTATGGGATGTTCAGACTTGTCCACCCCTATCTGTGATAGAACCGCCCCAATACCAGTCTCCGAAGCATCAGTGGCAAGGGAAAAGGGGCGTCCGAAATCAGGAGGTATAAGCACAGGACTGGTGGTAATGGCTCTCTTCAAGTGAAGGAAGGCGTCCCTGGCTTCTTGTGTAGGGGGATGCGGCAGTGCGTTTCGGACGTTCTTTTGCAGTAGATTAGTCAGGGGGGTGGCTATGTCTGCGAAGTTCTGTATGAACCGTCGATAGTACCCCACCAGGCCCAGGAATGCTCTGAGCTCCCTTTTTGTGGAGGGAAAAGGGGTCTCTGTGATAGCCTTTATTTTCTCCTCCTGGGGAGCTATGACCCCATCCCCTAGCATGAAACCGAGGTATTTCACCTTTGGGAAGGCAGCTCGGGATTTCTTGGCATTGATGTGTAGACGGGCCTCTCCCAGAGAGGACAGTACTGCAGCCAGGTGTTCTAAGTGCTCTTTCCATGACTGACTGAAGATGACAATGTCATCAAGATACACAGAACTGTACCTGGTATGTGGAGCCAACACTTTATTCATTAGCCTCTGGAACGTGGCAGGTGCCCCGTGGAGTCCGAAGGGGAGGACGTTGAATTCATATAAACCGTCCTCGGTGGCAAAGGCGGTTTTGTGTCGGTCCTCCTCCCTTAGGGGCACCTGCCAATACCCTTTTGTCAGGTCCAGTGTTGTGATGTATTTTGCGTCTCCTATTCGTTCTATGAGTTCGTCGACCCTAAGTATGGGGAACGCATCGAACGTGGACACTGCATTTAAAGCCCTGAAGTCCATGCAACAACGGGTGGACCCGTGGGGCTTGGGCACCATGACTATGGGGGATGACCAGCTGCTCTTAGACGGTCTGATGACCCCCAGCTTCAACATGCTAGCGACTTCCTTTCTTACGTCTACCCTTTTAGCTGCAGGGATGCGATAAGCTCTTTGTTTCACTATGCTCCCTGGGGCCGTATGAATCTCATGTTCAGCTAGGTGGGTGCACCCAGGAGTGTCTGAGAACAAGTGAGAATAAGGGCGGAGTCCTTCACGTAAGGCCTGTTTCTCCGCTTCTGTGAGTTCTGGGTTGGTGGGTAGGCTTTCTAGGGTGGACTCAGGTCTATCTTCAGGTAACGCTAGATGAGACGGTGGTGGAACTGGTCCTAACCACTTCTTTAGGAGATTTATGTGGTAGGTTTGAGTGCGTTTGGGCGACATTCGTATCTTATAGGTCGTGCTGCCGTATCTCTCCAGGACTTGGTACGGTCCCTTCCATTCACTCCGGAATTTCTGCGTGGACGAAGGGAGCAACACTAAAGCCCAATCCCCTATGCTTAGTTCCCTCCTCCTTTTCCCTTTGTCATAGTATTGCTTTTGGTGACTCTGGGACGACTTTAGGTTTGAATAAGCCAGATCTCTCAACTTGCCCAATCTGGACCTTAACTGCTGGGTGTAGTCAAGCAGGGAGCGCTGCTCCTGCGCCTCTTCCCTTTCCCATGCTTCTCTGGTTATTTCTAGTAGGGACCTCGGTTGTCGGCCATACAACAGTTCAAAAGGGGAATATCCTAAGCTGCCCTGAACCTGGGATCTTACTACATACAACGCTAACGGGAGCATTTTGTCCCAATCCTTATTTTCAGAACTCAACAGCTTCTTCAGCGTGGTTTTCAACGTCCTATTGTATCTTTCCACTAAACCATCCGTTTGGGGGTGGTAAGCGGAAGTGCGGATGTGTTTGAGATCCAATGTCTTGCAGACCTCGCCCATCATTCGTGACACAAAGGGTGTCCCCTGATCAGTTAGTATTTCACGGGGGAATCCTACTCTCGTGAACAGTTCTACCAGCTTCTCCGCTACATTCTTGGTGGTCGGGGCGGTTAGTGGGAAAGCCTCGGGGAATCGGGTGGAATAGTCCACTATCACCAGGGCGTATGTGTGGCCCCTAGTGGTGCGTGGTAAGGGTCCTATGAGGTCCATTCCCACTCGTTCCCAAGGATTACCTATTATGGGCAGGGGTTGTAGGGGTACTGCAGGGGGTTTAGTCAGGTTTTTCCTCTGACATACCTCGCAACGCTGACAGTATGCCTCCGTCTCTTTATATATACCAGGCCAATAAAACAGACGCAGTACGTTTTGGGTGGTCTTTTCGGCCCCACTGTGTCCTGCGGTTAGATGAGTATGTGCATAGAACAATATCTGTTCCCGGAACTCTTTTGGTACCACCAGTTGCCCCTGGTCTCCCTCTTTTCCTTCTCGATAGAGAAGATCGCTTTTGATACTAAATCAGGGGTATCGTTGCCCAGTGGCCATTGTTTGCACTACGTGAGCCGCCTCCCACGCATTCAAGAGGGTAGGGTCGTTGGCTTGCGCAAATTTGAACCCCTTGTCTAAGATCCAGGGCTCGGCAGACAGGAAGGCTTCCACCGGACGATTGGCTAATTCCCTTTTGAACAGGGCCAGGAAATGCGGATTATCCACCCCTAGTATCAGTTCCTCGGGCAGTGACGCCACCACCCCTACTCTCACCGAGCAAGGATCCCCTCCTATAGGTGTTAAGGTGATGCGTGCGATGGGATATGTCTTTACGTCCCCGTGGACGCACCGGATGTGTACTTTTTCCTCCCATTCTATCTGGGAAGGGACCAGCAGAGTCTCCCGTATGACTGATTGCCTGCACCCGGAATCCAAGAGTGCCTTTACAGGGGCGTGGTTCACCAGTACCCTTACGTAGTATGATGGTCCCATTTCGGCGGTGTACAGTACAGCTTTGGGGATATACCCGACTTCCATGGGTTCCTCGACTGTTTTTTTTCGGGGGCACATACGTGCTATGTGGCCCCACTCCCCGCATTCAAAGCACTGGGGACCCCTCATTGGAGCGACCTCCGGTCTGAATGGCCGTGGCTTTAGGGGTTCGCAGACGGGTTTTTTTTTCTCTGTCTTAGCGGGTTGCACCGGTGTCTTTGTGGTTTTATCAGTCTCCCAGGGAAAAGATCTAGGTGCAGCTCTGGTGTAGTTGGCCACCATCTCAATGGCCTGAGCTGCAGTCAGTCCTGGATGCTGTCTTAGCCATCTTTGTGTCCCGTAGGGCAGTGCTTCCATGAACTGCTCGAGCACTATACTGGTCATGACGTCCTCTTTGCTCCGGTCGTCGGGGCGCAACCATTTTTCCGCTGCCATTTTCAGGCGTAGATACAGGGTTTTGGGGTTTTCCCCTGTGACCCCTTTTTCCTTCCGAAACCTGATGCGATATGCTTCGGCGTCCATCCCAAGGTGATCCAGTATCACCTCCTTGATGGCGGTATACGAGGAGGTACCCGCGTGGTTTGCAACCTGGTATGCCGTCTGTGCTTCACCCGTCAACAAGGGTGCGAGAAAGAAGGGCCACTTTTCCTCCGGCCACCCACACGCACGGGCTGCCCTCTCGAAATTGACCAGGAAGGCGTCCGGGTCTTCTCCTGTGACGTACTTCTGTAAGGCTACTCCGGCGGGATGAGGACCTGCCGGTCTTCTGTCCCCCGAGACCGTGGACCCTGGGGTCTGTACCACTTTCTGCAAGTTATCCATTTGCTGTGTCATAGTGCTGCGGAACAAGGCACGATCCGCGTCCGCTGTACTGATTTGTTGGCTGATGGCCCATTCCAGCTTCTGTTGCCCTTCGATTAGTGTTTGTATGACTTGGTCCACCATTGTTTCGTGATCTGAGGGAGTAGATCCCACTTCTGACACCACTGTAGACCGGGCTTGTGGATCAGGGCTGACTGGGATATTGTGTGTAGGGTCTGGAGCAGGTCTAATGGCTGTATCTGTTTGCACAGCAGGGATTAGAAGGACACCAGGTCTTGCAGGTAAAGAGGGTTTTATTGGGATCACACGTTTTGTATTGAGCATCAAAGTTCTCCTGGTTCTAAACGTGAGTCTTTCCCGGGCAAATTGACTGGGATCCGTTTTGGCAGCGCAGGTGTCCTCTTCTAGGTCTTCTGGTCTCAGGGCTTGTCCTCAAGGTCTGGTCAAGGAGGCAGCTCGCCGCTCCGGAGCCCATGTAAAGGAAGACCAACAGAGAGGGAACCGTTAGTTCTACTGTCTTCCGGGGAGTGCACCTTAGGGGCCGTGTGATGTGAGGCTGGGAGGAGTTCACCGGTGTACAACGTGCAGGCAAACCACTGTCGGTGTTGTGGGGAGGCTTACAGACGGTGAGGGTCAAACGCGGGGTAAAGGAACAGAAGGAAGGGAAAGACGCGGGATACAAACACGGGTCTAATTACACTATTTACACGCTCTTTCTTCCCGCCCACACCGCCATACGCTGCCGTACCTGGGTCAGCCACGCTCCTCCCCTGGGAGAGTGGCACGGCGGCTCACGGGGTCGTTGGCCTCCTGGCACTCCGTAGGTCTTGCCTCCTCCTCCGGGATGTTCTTCGGGGTTCCTTCGTTGTCCTTCGCAATCACCTTCTCCTCCACTCCGTCCAAACCGCTCTCCGACGCCGCTCCTCGCCTTCTCCTCCTCCGGGGTGATGTCACACACCTCGTACCTTGCTTCCGGGGGTTTATCCAGTCCGGGCTCGCCGACGTATACAGGGGGAGTGGTCTCCTCCTCCTCCGAGAACGCCCATTTAAAGGCACCGTGTTCCTCATCCAGTTCGTCTAGTCCTGTATCCCAGGGGTCCGTCTGTAAGGAAGGAGGCACAACAGGGTCATTTCTGGGAGCCCACCACTCCTCGGTATTACTCCGCCTCGCTTCGTTACAGTTGCTTATGTAAGTTCTGTAGTTTTTTATGGAAACAAGAGGAATCGTCTGATAATTTTCAGGTTCTGGATAATCATAGCTATAACATTTTTATTTCATGGACGTTGATTCAGCAACATCAAGGCGTAGTGACGTCACTCTCCTTTCGACTGCCCTTTGACATCATCAGGTTAAACCCTCGCTCCACATTTAATTCCTAAACATGTTCCTGTTTGCTGTTAGGGGGGTTAGAATCATGGTAAGGATAAGAAACTTTTGATATTAAAAGGCCTGTTAAAACATCTGTTTACTTTCTGTCCCCACCACTGCCTTCTTGAGTCTTGAGATCAGGGGTAGCAAGGCCAGGCCTACCAAAGAGCAAGCCAGGGCTAGTAACTGGTACTCACTTTAACCCATAATGAACAGCATGCTTACAGTCTAGGTCTTGTCACTGCCATTTTAACTGCAACCCACAAAATGGAAATGCTGCTTGTCCCCTTCTACTCCTGCCATTCCAGGGCAATTCACAGAGGATACAGTGTGTAGCGTAGAAGATGCCCTCTGCATCAGCACCTGGCAGGGTGGAATTTACTTCTGGTTTCTGAGGCTGCCAACCACAGCCACTGGCACTGATCCTACTCTTCACCTTTTAGTTTATATGATCACTCATTTCATGTACCACTGTTCTCTAAGATTTGTTGCATCTGTTACTCCTGTTAAGCAAGCTTGTGGTGCTGTGTGTGTAAAATGCTTATATAGCTCAAACTACGCCATAGGGAGCTTAGCGCTAAAGTTAAATGGTGATCAGAAAGGAAAGGACTCATGGTGGGAGACTCCAGCGTCAAGTTTTGGATGAGTCTAAAAATGTTTTTAATAAATAGAACTATGAATGTCATACAAATGTAGCAAGGCAATCCACCCTCAGTCAGTCAAGGAGATGAGCTCTTTGAGCAGAGACGAAGCACACATGTGTACCCTAATACAGATGTTTCTAGACTCACTCAGATGTCTGAGAAGTGTCAGTAGTATAACAATCAGGTGCAGGGGTCAGCTTATGAGAACAAGAGCCAAAGACATTTAAAAGTATCAACGTATAAGAAAAATTTCTAAGCAAATTTTCTACAGAACCAGCTAGTTTTGTCAAGTCATGCGTAGGATGCCAGGTGGGCTCCACATCTCTAATCGGAGACAGGGCGTTACGGTAATCTGATTCTAATATTGTCAAGAAAAATTGGCTGTTATACATTACTGTAATCAAACATTATGCAAGGCAATCCACATATAATTTGCGATCTCTAGTGGAAACTGAAATGGTGGTATATCCATCCAAAAAAGTGAAACCTTTCAAGAAAAAGACTGATAGTAGAGTAAAAATGTACCCCTATCAAATGTAGTATCAATAGAAGGTTCTGCTGTGTGGAGCACAGAGCTTTTGAAGCAGAATAGGCCCCAACACCTTAAAATAGAGAACCAATGATAAGTTTAGAGGATTGACGAGACTAAAGTCCTACAGGATTACTAGCATTAACGTTTTTGAATGGCTGAAAAAGAAAAGATAATCTGCATTACCATAATCGATTCAGGAAGCCACATTTGCTGCCACCGCCAATATAGTTCTTAGGGCAGAATTTTCAGACGATGGAATGAGTGGAATCAACTGGTACCCTGATCTCTGACACCATATCAGTTCTACATCAATCATAAATCCAAGTTTCTTGTCCAGGGTCATAAACAAAGGGAATTCACCTATTACTTTGGGCTAGGATGAAGGCCAAATAGCTTGCTGCCTTCACCCACAAATATGATCTGTGTATTGTCACTGCTCACTATTAGCCATTTGAATCCCAGGATTTCCCAATATGCACAACCTAAACTGAGTCAGAAGCTGTGACACTCCAGTAGTCAACCAGTATGAGTAAGACCTGAAAGCTGGTGACTTCACCATCAAAATGGAAACCATTTGATCGAGCACTTTTTTTAAGAGGCTCAGAGGTCATGAACACCAAGGGTTTGAGTACAAAACCTTTGGGATGCCATTGTTGAGTATTAAGAACAGAGAGGTCGGCGGTGGTTAGAAGCGAACAAAAAAGGATTGCAGATCATTCACTGTTGGCTGGAACTGGCGGCCACCCTTTAAGACATCTTCCCAAGATGTTAGCAAATGATAAGTCAGACAAAATGACAATGCCTCTATTGACCTTCACGCATATCTTGCTATCTTCCAACATGGGCCTCAGCAATGACTGGGTGTCTCTACGGGTATTACATGTAGATCACCAAGGCGGGCAGATGTTCCACCAGACCCTGTGTGTCACTGGGCCAGCTTGTTCCAAAGTGTGGGCTTTGACTGTGAACTGAGATGAGGATTTTCCAAGCTCACACAAGGAGAAAATCTAGACTTTATTGAAAACACTGTGGTAATTATAATGCCTGGATATGTCTCTAATCTTGAACTCACAACCAGGAAACCCAAAAAATGAAGGACATGTAATGAAGCCATTGTTGTTCCTGCAGACACTGACATGCTGATGCTACATCAACTAGATGGGCTTCTGTGATTACTGTGAGTCGTAGTCATGATTTTTCAATAGGAAAGAAAGAACAAACACCATAGTCTGTCTTGGTCACTTCATATATATCAAATAATACCATCAAATAATTAGTGACTGTAATATTACATAAACAGGGCATTGCAGATATGGAAGACTTCCTTCTCAATTATATTATCCAAATACACTGTTGAATCAATGTGTTGAAATGAAATATCGGATAAAGATATCTAGCCGCAGATACCTTACCATCGAATTTCACAGGCGTCCGGCTGGATCTAGAAGACTGATACTCGAGCAATACCCTTGTGTGCCGGTAGATGTTGCCGGTTGACTCCATGTGATGTCGTCGGCATTGTCCTCACCGAAATTGATGTTCACATCACCTATATAGTCACCACCTCGGTGCGCTGATGTCAGTTCTTTTCTTTCTGCACCAGCAGCGCAGATCCGTGAAGAGAGCTACCCTCTGTCACTTTTTGACAGGTTTTTTTCGACGATTTTTGGTGTGTAGGTTTTTCCTCTATGTCGAAGAAGACTTTTGTATTCAAACTGTGTGGCTCCTACCATTGCACCAGGTCTGTGATGGATCCACACTTTATTTGTCTCTGGTGCCTGAAGCACAACCCCAACTTGAAGTCCTGGTCCAACTGCCGGGCCATGGCTCTGAAGACTTTGAGAGAGCACTCCATAAAGCTGCTTGCAGCCCAGCGTTCGGTTCCATGCCGTTCACCGCGGGGGTCTTGTTGCCGGTCCTGTTTGAGCGGAAAGTCTGACCACCGCTCTGGGAGTCCTAAGTCCTCGTCCTCCTGCTTAAAGTCACCGGGTCAGTCCGGTAAGAGGCATAAGAAACACAAGAAGTCAAAACATGATTCAACTTCTCCCCGTCTGTCGGCCGTTGTAACGGAGGGGTCTGGATACTCTAGGCCTCGTTCTGTGGAACACTTCCCTGCCTTTCCAGGAGCCAGAGCAATGTCATCAATGGTGGCTGTTCGATGCCACGCCTGGCTGAGAACTTCTAGCCTTTCTGGGAATGGCCGGGCCTCCCTTATGGACATGCCCTTTGATGGCATCAGTGTTTGGAGACTAGGCAGACGTGCCCTGGAGTGCTTTAAGGACTCACCAAGTCCTTGGGCCTCCAGGAGACAACCCGTTCCTCATCTACTTTTTGCCCATTTCATCGTCACAGAAGGGGCTTTCAGCTGCGCCAGCCATATCACAGCCACAAGAACGCACAAGCTCAGCAACCTCTGTAGGCCCAGCTCCTTTCGACCCCATGGGTCAGGCTGCCAGAGGTCGAGTCAGGCTACTCCTCCCCCTTCAGCCTCTAAAACTTCCTAATCCGAGCCCTTCAAGATCTTGGGCAGCCGGTTGGTGGCAGGATCAGCCATCACCTCCACCACTAGCAAAATATCAGACAAGTAGGTTATTTACATAGTATGAAAGGGCTACTCCCTCTCCTTAAAGGCTACCTCTCCCTCCATGCCTCTGGCCTACGACCAGCTGACGGAGGTTCACCTGAACTTGCTTCAGGAGGAAGTCCGGACTCTCCACCTTTAATTTGCTGCAGCATTTAACTTCTCTACGTGTCTGTCAACCAAAGATAGTTATTCTAGATACTACTGTGTTAAAGACAGTACTTGCCTATATATCTATATAATATGGAATAGTTTTGATAGGAGCCTTGAAAAGTTTCTATAGTGTGATGAAACATATGGAGTAAAATGAGTTGTTGGTTGTTTGGGATGTGAGCCCTAGTAAATCACAGTCCTTGTCAGGGAGAGGCACAAGCACACCCTAAATTAGCCTGTGCTCAAGCCTGTGGTAGCTTGGTACAGAGCAGTCAGGTTAACTTAGAGGCAATGTGTAAAGTATTTGTGTAACACTTCAAACAGCAATAAGGTGAAAAGCACCTCACAAAAGGATGCCATACTGAGTTAGTGAGATAGAGTACTTTTTAATAATTATAACAAGACCATAACAACAAAAATCCAATCCGCAGAACCGGAGTTATGTACTTTTAAAGTGTTCAGTGAAAATAGTGGCAAAAGCACAAAGTGCCAACTGTGAATATCTGGTTGCGGGTTGAGCAGGACTTGGACAAAGTCACAAGTTCAGTCTGACTGCGATTGAGTGCGGGATGGCTACTGGGACCCAGTTAGGCCAGCTGAACAAAGTACCTTAGATCCTGGTTTGTGGAGCGTTGCTGGGATCCGAGTCGAAGATGCGTCGCACAGACAAAGTGATGCTCCAGTTCTGAGGTGAGGCAAGGCTGAGGTGTGAGTCCCTGCATCATCGTCCAGGATCCCGTTGACGAGGGCTTGCGATGCGAAGTCTGGTGTCAGGGATGCGTTGCGCAGTCGGGGCAATGTCTCAGTTCTGAGGGTGCGTGGCTACGATGACGAGCCCCGCGTCGTTGTCGAGGCTGCCGTCGATGAGGGATGCGAGGGTCTGCACTGAGGATGCGAGATGGTCTGCAATGCGATGCAAGTCTTTGCGGTAGTACCTATCCACCGACCGCAACAATGTTTAATTTCTGCTAGGAGTTGTGCCTCACAGCAGAGGAGATGCATTGGTCCACAGAGGCTGTCAGAGCATATTAGGCCCACTTCCAAGGGTCCAGGACTGGGATAGCATCAATTGACAGGGTAGACTCACAGATGGCAGAGTCCAGGTGCTGGGTTCAAGGTTGTTGGAGCCTTCTGTCCCTGAGGCTGTAGTCAGGAGGCCTACCAACTACCCTTGGGGACACTTTGGGGTCCTAGGTTCAACAAATGCAAGTCCAGTCCTTCTCACACAAGCAGGAGGGCAGCAGGCCAGCACAGCAGGGCAGCAGTACTTCAGAGCAGCAGTCCAGCAGGCTGGCAGTCCTTTCAGCAGCACAGCAGTGTTTCTTCCCGGCAGATCCACAGGTTCAGAGGTGTACTAAAGAGTTGGTGTCTGAGGTCCAATATTTATACCCACTTGTTCCTTTGAAGTAGGGAGAAGCTTCTAGAGGCATGCCTTTGAAATGCACAGGTGCCCTGCCTTCCTTGCCCTAGCTCTAGACTAACAACAGGGTGTATGCAACCCTTTGCGCGGAGACATGACACAGCCTATTCAAGTGTAAGTGGGGCTGTACCCAGCTCCTCCCTCCCATCCTGCCAGTGATGGCCTGGCCAGGCACGTCTAAGCTCCATATTGTGTGTGGCAGTCTAGGAGGAATATGCAAAGCCCAACTGTCATCTACATCCAGTCATGTGACCCAGAGACAGAATGCAGGCACCGAATGGCTACTGCATAAAAATGACAACTTTCTATAGTGCACTCTGCCCTCTGGGCTGTCCGCGGCCTCCCCTAGGGGTGACTTCTGTATACTGAAAAGGAAAGGTTTGGGCCTTGGAAAAGGTTTATTTTGCCAGGTCAGGATGGCAATTTAAAACTGCTCACACAGGCTGCAATGGCAGGCCTGAGACATATTTAAAGTGCTACTTAAGTGGGTGACACAATCGGTGCAGCAGGCCGACTAGAAGCGTTTAATTTACAGACCCTGGGCACAGCTAGTGCCACTTTACTAGGGATCTACACGTAAATTATATATGCCAATTGGGCAAAACCAGGAGGTCCGAGGCAAAACGTTAGGGAGCAAACCACCTCAAGGATGCCAGGTCTAACAGTGTGCCAGCTGTGGACTGTGGTTCAGTGCTCTGCTGTCATTTCGTAAGGGAATGTCTTGTTGAATCTAGTGATTCTTATAAGGTGATGTTCTTTGACGTGGCTAAGATGATGAGTCATCTCCAGTTAACATAATGGGCTAATCCAGCCATGAAAGTCTGATAAGTTAAATACTCATTACAAACATGTACTCCAAGGATGAATCTCAGTATTTGTGTACGGATTTATTTTCCTTTTTCTACTCTGAGCACCATGTTGGTTGTTATATTGTACAAGTTGCATGAGCTTTATAAAGTACTTGAATCTTCTCCCACATACCACATGGCATACCTTAATATGTTTGTTCTCTCACTAACTGACATTTAATTCATTTATGGTACTGTGCCAGGTGATGCTGATTGTTTGCATTAATCTCACATCAAAGAAACATTGTTGATGTTAATACACAATCTAATGCATAACATCTTGTGGACAGGGATGCTTCTATCAGCAGCAACCTCCTATATCACTTATCACTGAAACTTACATTTTGATTTTGTAAGAACACCACGTAGCGCAGTTTAATATCGATGATTACAAATCAGCGCCCAAATTAGCGGGTCAGACTATACAAGTTCTGTAATACGCAGATAATACAGTGCTTATAAACCAGACCCCATCGGCCTGTAGAGATCGCTCAGCGCACTGGCCCATTACTATGAGTTAAATTACATGTCCATTAATAAAGCCAAGCCCAAGGCCATGATCTTAGGCCTCAAATTAATCAAAGGTGTCTCTTGAATAATGGAAAGATAGCGAAGGTGTCATCCTACAAATAGCTAGGACTATGCCCGGAGGAAAGAGGTCATACCACATCACATATCAAGGCTCAACAGAGCTCCACCAACTCCTTGAAATGGGCCTTTGGCAAATTGTATGTGTTCTTGATTTGCCCAGACCTTAAAAGAGCCCTCACGAAGGTGGTCCAAAGCAAGCTAATGCCGACAGTGGCTTATGGCTTGATGGTCTTCAAAAATAGCTGGAGAACTGGCTGGATAAAGTCAAAAGCAACTGCTTCAGAAAACTTTTCTCTCTACAAGAGTGTACCTCGCAAGCCCAAATACTAGAATTCAATCTGACTAGGTAGTATCTGTTACTCAATACAAGGCTTCTGTCATATCGCTTAAATTGAAAAGAACAATGGCCATCACCTCAAAACAACTCTTTTGGCCCTCAATAATACAGGAGAATTCTACATGGTCATAGTAGTCGGGCACCTCTTTGAACAATTTAGAGGATCTCAAAATATGGTCTGCCTATCTCCTATTGAAACAGATCTCAAAACTTCTATTAAAGCAAGCAAACATAATCTCAGCAGATCGCGACAGAAAGGCACTGAAGGAGAAATGTCATGGAAGCTGGGCGTTAACCCAAATGACATCCAGTGCCGCCAATGTACTTACCTCAGCCTCTCTCTAAGGTTCAAACAAAACATCTGATGAGGTTAAGGTTTGGGCTGATCCCCCTGAAAAAGAGCAGAAGGAACAGTGATATTGCCAATTTGTGCTGAGTCTGTCATATGGGGACTGAATCGCTCATTCATATGATCTGCATTTGCAAAAATATATTACCGCCTAGAAAACTTTGGTAGGGTCAAATCTTCAGGTCCCTGAATATACGCACCTGCAATAAGGCAACTGAATGCTGCGTGAAGGGGGAATCCTCCCCCAGTTTTTCGCCTGTTTCCTATAATTTTTTTAAAGCAGCCAATATAGCCCTTCAGGCTGCCCCAGAGGGGCCGAGCTCTTTAGGAGCTTGGTAATTGGAAATAACAGTTTGAATAAGCAACTCATCGTTATTGTGTATATATAGATGATGATCTTTGTAAAATACATTCTTGTATAATATTTGTATAAATGCATACTTTTATAAGCAAACCTATTCCATACGGTCTACATATTTCCGTTTGAGTTGGCACACTACCATTCTTGTCTATGTGTACCCTGTTCATACTTCACATCAGAGCGCTTTATGACCATATCCATCTACCACTAAGGTCATTGAGTAATACTCCTGATACATGTTAATTCTCCACTTACTTGTGCTGTGCTTCAACTAAGGAAAACCCAATCCATCACCCTATTGGTGTTCAAAAAGTGCGTAAAGTGCATAACTGTTCAAATGAAAATAGAACCATCTTTCATGATTTCTTCACCCTAATATCGTGGTGTGCATTGGCAATATTAATTGCCTTACTTAATAATAGTTTTCACAGTAACTCAGGAAGCAATTCTTATGGACAATCCACTAATCTTATCATAATTAAGAACATGATTCCCACGATTAGCTAAAAAACATCCTTTCTATCTAAAAAAATGCATTTTAAAAAACTAATTCATGCCTTAAATAAATTACTCTAAAATCCATATATCAAAGCCATGTACAGAGAAAGCATATTTATAGTGATAAACAGATAACCAGTTGAAATCATTTTCTAACAGGTATCAATTAAATTGTCTCTCCTCCAACGTACATAAACTTCCTAAAATTCTATCATTTAAGTTGAGCAAATTAAACCCCTTCCCATGCTTGTTTGTGGGTACACATTTATGTGCCTATTTATGATCATTGGGAATGTGGCTAAAACATCTCATTTTTTCTCTTTCATTATTCTTTCTGATTCCCGATGTTTTAATGAATGAGATAAGTAATAACCCAATAAGATATGATGGAAAAATGCACATATTGAGGGGATAGCTCTGTGTTAGTCTAGGTAAGTATACAAATCTTCACCCATATTCAGGCTTTTAGGCTGTTTACTGTCTAACAGTAAAATATAATGGGTCTCTAGACGACGTAGCTTTCCCTCCCTGTTGCCGCCTCTTCTTTGGATAGGGACACTATCAATCAAGTAGTATTTTAGGTCTTTTAGCTTTCCCCCATGGTACTCCTTGAAGTGGCGGGCGACCGGATAACTCGGGTCACTGTTGGTAATTGCCCTAATGTGTTGTAATATTCGTTGATGCCCGGGTAACTTAGTGCTTCCAACATACTTAAGATTGCAGCTACATTCCAAGACGTATACTACACACTCACTCTTGCAGGTTAGGTGTCGTTTAATAAGTTGGGGTTTTGAGCTGAAAGCGGTTAGAAATGATGTTTTGTTGATACCAAACTTGCACGCTTTACAGCTAATGCACTTGAAAAACCCCTTCCTTCCCTCCATCCAATCCATGGTGCTTTTGCATTCAGGGCTGCTTGTTACCAGTACATCTGCCATAGATATGGATTTTCTAAATGTTATGGCAGGGTACTCGGGAAGTGAATTGCCAATGACAGGGTCATCTTTCACTATGTGCCAATTATTTTGGACTATTCTGCGCAACAATTTATGCTGACGATTATAGGTAAGTATGAGTCTAGGGGCATCCTCTGTCGCTGGTAACATACTATGTTGAATTTTCGGGAGTGTACCAGCTGATTCCAGAAGGTCTTCCCTGGCCCTCATCCTAGATTTATGGATTGCGCTTTTAATAGTCTTGGCACTATACCCTCGATCCATAAATCTCAATTTACTTTCCTGTTGATTTTTGACAAGTTCAGCCTCACTACTGCATATTCGGCGCAGTCTCAACATCTCCCCATAAGGGATACTGTGTATGAGATGTGACGGATGCGCACTAGTTGCATGTAGCAATGTATTTCCTGAGGTTTCTTTTCTAAACAGTGTAGTGCAGATCTTCAGATTTTCTATTTTGACTAAAACGTCTAGGAATGGAATTTGTTCGCTGCTTATGTGTGATGTAAAATTTAAGTTCAAAATATTAATATTTAGAGAGGCAATGAACTCCTCTGCCTCCTCCTTAGTTCCATTCCAAACAATCATTAAGTCATCAATATATCACAGCCACGATATCACTTTGTCATTATATGTGTCCCCATGTTGCCTCCTGAGGACCAGCTCCTCCCACCAGCCCATGAATAAACATGCATAGCTGGGGGAGAAGCTGGCCCCCATGGCAACACCTTGTATTTGACGAAACATTTGTTTCTTAAAAAGAAAAAAGTTATGTTCCAAACAAAAAACCAACATATCCATAAGCATCCTGTTATGCGATGTAAACTCTATTGGTCTTATGTGTAGGAAATGGCTCACTGCCTTGATTCCATCCGAATTTTCTATTTACGTATACAAAGAAGTAACGTCAAGAGTAATTAGTTGGTACCCCTCCTTCCATTGGACCTTTCCAATTTTTAACAGAAAATCCCCCGTGTCTCTTATATATGATTCAAGGTTCTGGACGTGCTCCTGAAGAAAAAAGTCTATGTATTTAGACATATTTTCAAGGGGTCCGTCACAGGCTGCAATAATGGGGCGTCCGGTCGGTTTTTCTCTGTCTTTATGGATTTTCGGTATAAAATAGATCACCGGCGTTTTTGGGGAATCTTTCTTCAAAAAATGGAACTCTTCTAAGCTCAAAAGTCCCTTGCTCTTCCATGCTAGTAATAAACTACATAGTTCATCTTGCATTTGTTTGTAGCGCAGGGGGGTACTATGATGGTAACACTGGGTATCTCTGAGTTGTGTTTCTGCTTCGGTTAGATAGTCCTTTAGGGGCCACAGTACAATATTCCCCCCCTTCTCAGAATTTCTTATTACGATGTTATTCTGTTTTTTTATAGTTTTTCCATCAAAGTTCCATAGCTCCTTTCTTGACTAGTTAATCTCCTCTTTGTTACTTGTGTTTTGATATTCAGTTTTTTTATTTGGGATACTACAACATCATTAAACACGTCTATTGCATCTTTAGCCATAATAGGCACAAACTTAGATTTTCTCTTAAATGGGGTTTCGGGTTTTTTATTCCCGATGTTGTTCATGTCCTGAGTACTTAAATGCGGGAACCCCCTTTGGCTTCCCTGCATTTCTTGAGTTGGAATGCCATCTTGAGATCCGGACGACAAGTTAACAATTGATTGCAAATCTGACAATAGTTCGTAGTCACCTGAAACTAAATTTGGCACGGCAGTCACATTTGCAGATGTAGCGCTTAATTTATTTTTTGTTGTTTTCAACTGTTCGTGATATTTGCGCAACTTTAATTTACGTATGTATTGGTATACATCTGCTCTAGTCCTGGTGTATTGAAAGTTCGACTCCGGGCAATACGATAGCCCTAATGACAGCAACTTAGTCTCAGCTGCTGATAGATCTATCTGGGCTAAGTTTATTATAGTATTTGCATTTCGCTGGGTGGTTATTGTGTCGCTTACTTGGTTTTCTTGTTCTTCCATGACCCCCTGCCCCAGCCTCCTCGTTTTGTCACGTTGTTTGTTGGCAGTCCTCCTCGCCCTTCTCCTTTTTGTGCGCCGTTTTTTGCCGACTGCACGGGTACTAGGACGAAGTGTTTCCCGCCGACTTTGCCTCACGCATTCCAATTCCTCTGCCATTGTCAATTTCACTGCATTTTCCGTTTGTTCCTCACCCTCTGCATCCGAGCCATTTTCCGTCGTTGCACTGGCTCCTGACATCGAGGAAGTTTCCGGTTCAGATTCCTCTGTTGGCGTTGGTGGTTTACTAACGCCACGTTGATTTTTCTTTGCTGCTGACTTTCGCATTGTATCAAACTTCCTCGAGAAGGTGAAAATGTTACCATTTTCATAATCTTGCTTATCTCGCCTAGTATATATATATATATTTTTTTTTTTAAGCAGTCACCATTTGTGAGCCAGGCTCCCCGCCTGCAGCAGCAGTTCCCAGTTTGATTAGGAAGGTACAGCCTACTGCACAGGGTTGCACCTACAGCACTTTAAAATTCTTTAAGAGTCTTAAGTGGGCTTCCCCCTCTACGTTTGGTACTGCATTGCGTTAACCGCACTTTAAACTATTGCACTTTAATTTATACAGGGGTGTGAGTTGGGGGGGGGGGGGGGTGTAGGTGGTCATCCTTTCTTTTTTTATATTATTTTTAACTCTCTCTCGTATTTTTTGGAAGGGGAGGAACCCAGATGTTTGAACTATAGGGGATAGCGGTTAGCAGAGTTTGATATGTCAATATGGCCAATATTTGGAGAAGGTCCAATTTTTAACTTTTAAGTGAATATGTATGCTCAATTTTATGTGTTACGTGTCTGTGATTTGTAGCCAAATTACACTGTACTGTATGTGTATGCTGAATATCTGAAAGAGACACGTTAGTGATAGATTCCTTACCTTAGAAAATCCCCAGGCGTCAGACTGGATCCGGAAATTTTTTGTGTAGCAGTACCCTTGCGCGTCGGTAGGCGTCGTCTGCGGCTCCGCGTCCGTCGTCGGCGTCGTGGGCGCCGTGATGACGTCGTCGGAGTACTTAGACGCCGCCTCCGCGTGCAGACGTCGGTTCTTCTTTTTTCCGCGCCAGCAGCGCAGATCCCGAAAAAGTGGTACCTTAGTCACTTTTTGACTAAAACTTTTTTGATCTTTTGATCATCCTTTTTCGAAGTCTTCGACTCCGAACGGTGCCGGTAGGGATGCCAGGTTTTAAGCCCTGTGAGGATTGCGACCGGCTGATGTCGGTCACCGACCCTCACCGTCGGTGTCTCCACTGTCTCGGCGTCGATCACGATGACAAGACCTGTTCCGACTGTCGGGCCCTGACTTCGAAGGCTAGGCGGGAGCGGTCCCGTAAGCGGCTCGAACTCCGGCAGTCGGCCCCGCGCCGAGAGAGGTCCCGATCCGGACGGAGGTCGAGGGACCGGTCGCGGGAGAGGAGCCATCGGAGCTCCGGGAGTCGACATCACTCCTCAGGGTCGAAGTCGTCAGGTAAGCACAAAAAGTCGAAGAGACGTCATCGCTCTTCCGAGTCCCCCCGACGCTCGCGCGACGCGGCCGGGGGTTCTGGTGACACCGCCCACACGGCTCCGTTGGAGTCGCAGGCGCCGCGTCCGGCCTCATACCCACCGGTCCCTGGGCCTAACGCGGAGCCGGAGGAGATCGAACGGCTCCTCATGGCCATGAGGTCCCTCTCTCCTCCGACGGGCTCCGCGGCGCCTTCGGGCCCAGCGGACCCGTCTGGGGGGCCTAGCGGGTCAGGGACTTCGGTCCCGATGCCGTCGGGTGCTTCGGCTCCGACGCTGCCGGCGCCTTCGGGCCCGGCGCCGCAGGGCCCTGCTGGATCCGGTTCCGGGTCGTCGCCGGTGGACTTAACGACCTCCCCGGCACCGGCCCCTCAGGTGTCACCCCCGGCGCCGTCCTCGGGCGGCGCCGTCCCAGATGCCTCCCTCGACCCGGTTCCGGCGCCGGAGCGGCGCCGCTGGGCGCCGCTTCAGACGCCGTTCGTAGAGTTTACTTTCCATGAACCGGCCCCATCATTTTCTAACCCTGAGTACCAGGAGATGGGTGATGAGGAGGATTGGGAGGGGTCTGAGGACCCTTTGGCACGGGAATGCCAGTCTCATGAGGACTGGGCAGGTGAACTTGGGGAGGCCAGTGGTATTGACACTTCGCCAGACACTGGCTTTGTCTCACCTCCTACCGTGGCTACGGAGGAGGGGGCAACCTATAGTGTGGTGTTGATGAGGGCGGCCAAGGCCTTGGGCCTTGAGCTCCCCGTCGCAGCCGTGAGGACTAACCTCCTCACTGAGGTCCTTAAGCCGCAGTCATGCTCAGCCGAGCCTCTGCTGCCGTTTAACGAGGCCTTGACCGACGTTCTTTTGGACACTTGGTCCAGGCCCGCTACAAGTTCGCCTGTAGATAGGAACGTGGCCAGACGCCACCGCCCGGCCCCGGGCGACCCTTGTTTCCTGTCCACCCACCCCACTCCTGAGAGCCTGGTGATCCAGGCCTCAAATTCCCAGATCGCATTCCCGTCGGCGCCGCCTGACAGGGAATCCAAGAGGTACGAGCAATACGGCAAGAAGGTATTCTCCTCCCTGAGTCTCGGACTGCGGTCTTCCAACACCGCGTGCCTCTTGGGCCGTTACACCCACTCTCTGTGGGACACGGTCGCGGACGTGCTGCCAGAATGCCCGTTGGAGGTACGGGCTAAACTTGGCCAAGCCCTTGTGGAGGGCGGAGATGCGGCACATTATTCGATCCGGTGTGGACTGGATACCACCGACTCTCTGGGCAGAGCGATGGCAACGATGGTGGCGATTCGTCGCCACGCCTGGTTGAGGTCCGCAAATTTCTCGTCTGATGTCCAGAATACACTCATGGACATGCCGTTTGATGGCCGTCGCCTTTTTGGCGACAAGGCAGACCATGCGCTTGAGCGCTTTAAGGACTCCAGGGCTACGGCCAAGTCCTTGGGCCTCTCGGCCCCGCTCCAGCAATCGGCTGCCTTTCACTCCTTTCGTGGCCACGGAAGGGGTGTACCCACACGTGCTGCCAGCCACGCTCCGCAGGGTAATACCCAACGCGGTGGCGGCCGTGGAAACCGCCGTGGCAGCGGTCGGGGACAACGGCGAGGTTAGTCCACACCTTCCCCCGCAGCATCCGCCTCAAAACCCTCCTAGTCCGTGCTTTCAGGCCCATGTGATGCCAGTGGGGGGCAGGGTTCGCCATCACCTCCTCCACTGGCGCACTGTCACGTCGGACAGGTGGGTGCTGCAAACCGTCCGAAGGGGCTACTCCCTGCCCTTCGAGGCGACCCCTCCAGCCATGCCACCGCGGTACCACCGCGTGCTGGGGGATCATTTGCGGCTTCTGCAGGAGGAAGTTACGACCCTCTTGGCCAAGGGGGCCATCGAGCGCATTCCTGGGCCAGAAGTAGGGTGTGGTTGCTACTCCCACTACTTTCTGGTACCCAAGAAGGGCAAAGGGGGCCTACGCTCTATCTTGGACCTAAGGAACGTCAACGGCTTCCTCCGGAAGGAGAAGTTCAAAATGCTGACACTGGCTCAGGTCTTAGCTGCCCTGGACCCAGGAGACTGGATGGTAGCGTTGGACTTGCAGGACGCTTATTTCCACATCCCCGTCGTGCCGGCCCACCGGCGCTACCTGCGGTTCACGGTTGCCCATGAGCACTCCCCAGCGCCCCACGGGTGTTCACAAAGGTGATGGCGGTGGTCGCAGCTCATCTGCGCAGGTTAGGGGTTTCAGTCTTCCCCTACCTCGATGACTGGTTGTTGAAGGCGGGCTCGCCCCAAACAGGCGTCAGCCACCTCCAGACGACGGCATACCTCCTGCACCAGCTGGGGTTCTCCCTCAATGTGCCGAAGTCACACCTGTGTCCCTCTCAGAAGCTCCTCTTCATCGGAGCAGTTCTGGACTCAGCGCAGTTTCGGGTTTATCCTCCCGAGCAGCGGGTTCGGGATATTCAGGCTCTGATTCCGATCTTTCAGCCTTTATCCCGAGTCTCGGTCAGGTTGACGCTGCGGCTTCTGGGGCTGATGGCCTCCTGCATCCTTCTGGTGCATCACGCCAGGTGGCGGATGCGGGCTCTGCAGTGGGACCTGAAGTTTCAGTGGGCCCAGCATCAGGGCAACCTGTCCGACCTGTCCGACCACGTCCTGATCTCGGAGGGCACTGCGAGACAACTGCAGTGGTGGCTCACGGAACGCGATTGGGTCAGCGGCAGATCCCTCTCCCTTCCCCAACCGGAGCACGTAGTTGTGACGGATGCGTCCCTCCAGGGCTGGGGAGGCCACATGGGAGAGGCGGAGATCAGAGGCCTCTGGTCTCCGGCGGAGGCCCGGCTCCACATCAACCTTTTGGAGTTGCGGGCGATTCGTCTAGCACTGAAGGCATTCCTCCCCTCTGTCCAGGGGAGTGTAGTGCAGGTGTTCACGGACAACACCACCGCCATGTGGCTCTACGCCTCTGGCAGTGGCTGGAGCGCCAAGGCGTGACCCTGGTGGCTCAACACCTGGCAGGTTCTCTGAACGCCAGGGCGGACGAGCTCAGCCGTCGGTGCATGATGGATCACGAATGGCGTCTGAACTCGGACGTGGCGCAAGGCCTCTTTCAGCGATGGGGAGGGCCTTGGTTAGATCTATTCGCCACCGAAGAGAACGCGCAATGTCATCAGTTCTACGCGTTGGAATTTCAAAGGCGGCACTATCTCGGAGACGCTTTACGTCGCGAGTGGAGTTGCGGTCTGTTGTACGCCTTTCCGCCTATACCACTTCTGCCCAGAGTGCTGAAGAAGATCAAACGCGACCGGGCACAAGTCATCCTTGTGGCTCCGGACTGGGCACGAAGGTACTGGTATCCAGAGCTACTATGTCAGTCGATCCCCTGGTTCATCTGCCTCTTCTGGAGGACCTTCTGTTGCAGCAGCAGAGGACGGTCCTCCACCCGAACCTGTCCAGTCTCCACCTCCATGCTTGGAGATTGAGCGGCGACAGTTGAGGCCATTTGACTTGCCTCCTGAAGTCTGTAACGTCATTCTGGCAGCCAGGCATCCCTCCACAAAGTCGGTATACGCCTGCAGGTGGAACAGATTTGTGGCATGGTGCACAGCAAAGGCTGTGGATCCTCTTGCTGCCCCTCTCTCTGAGGTTCTTCTCTTCCTTCTTTCTCTTCCCCAGCAGGGCTCTGCTCTGGGCACTATCAAGGGCTACCTTTCTGCCCTTTCAGCCTTTCTAAGGCTGCCTGATCAACCTTCTTTGTTCAAGTCCCCTATTGTAAATCGTTTTCTTAAGGGCATCACAAACACATTTCCTCCTGTTCCGTTTGTGATGCCTCAGTGGAACTTGAACCTTGTTCTTACGTTTCTGATGTGCGCTCTCTTTCTGCCTTCTTACTTTGAAGACTGCTTTCCTGGTTGCCATCACCTCTGCCAGGAGAGTGAGTGAGCTCCAGGCCCTTTCTTGTACTCCTCCTTTCCTTTCTGTCCATCCGGACCAGGTTGTGTTGCGTACTAAGCCATCTTTCCTGCCCAAGGTTGTCACAGCCTTCCACATCAGGCAGTCTATCACCTTGCCAACCTTCTTCCCGCCACCGCATCCCTCTAAAGAGGAAGAGCGGCTCCACCGTCTGGACCCAAAACGTGCGCTCTCATTCTATTTGGATCGCACACGCCAGTTCCGGGTGGATGACCAACTCTGTTGGTTACGTGGGCGCTAAGACGGGGAAAGCGGTGCACAAGAGGACCATCTCCCGGTGGATCATCTTGTGTATCCAGGCATGTTACTCCTTGGCTAAAAAGGAGCCCCCTGTTGGATTGCGGGCTCATTTCACCCGAGCCACGGCGACTACAACTGCCCTGGGCCGGGGTGTGCCTTAACAAGACATCTGTCAGGCAGCTACATGGGCCTCGCTGCACACGTTTGCAAGACACTACTGCCTGGACAGCCAAGTCCGGAGGGATGGCTTCTTTGGCCGTTCTGTCCTCCAGGACTTTCTGGTGTGATTATTGGTTCGCAGACCCCCCACCGGGGTTGGTATTGCTGGGGTATCTATTCTAAGGTAAGGAATCTATCACTAACGTGTCTCTTTCAGATGCACAAGTGACTTGCAGTTTGCAGCGCGCTGGCTGTTGCCTAGTTTTAAAATCGTTATTGCTACTCTGTTATTTTTCCTGTTATTAATTGCGCCGCTTATTATTTGACTGCGCCGCGTACTCTGTACTTTTATCTGGCTTGTGCTGTACTTTGGCTATTTGGAGCATTAGCATAGCGTTAGTTCATACCTGCACATCAAAAGTTGGGCTCACCCTGCATTTGCAGGAATCAGGGCAGCTAGGGACCGATACTGGGAGCTTCGCGGCGTTTTCGCCCGCCATCTTGGAGAGGGCATTCGTGGCAGCCGATTCACGGGCGCCATCTTTTGCTGGGGGACTAGTTGCTCCCCTCACACTCCTCCCAAGTCTGAAAGAGCTCGTAGGAGCTTATTTAATCTCCAGGGCTGCCGCGAGCAGGTAGACTTGCAGTTTGCAGCGCGCTGGCTGTTGCCTAGTTTTAAAATCGTTATTGCTACTCTGTTATTTTTCCTGTTATTAAAATTGCGCCGCTTATTATTTGACTGCGCCGCGTACTCTGTACTTTTATCTGGCTTGTGCTGTACTTTGGCTATTTGGAGCATTAGCATAGCGTTAGTTCATACCTGCACATTAAAAGTTGGGCTCACCTTGCATTTGCAGGAATCAGGGCAGCTAGGGACCGATACTGGGAGCTTCGCGGCGTTTTCGGCCGCCATCTTGGAGAGGGCATTCGTGGCAGCCGATTCACGGGCGCCATCTTTTGCTGGGGGACTAGTTGCTCCCCTCACACTCCTCCCACGTGTAGGGTTATAAAAAAATGAACAGGCAGTCAGAGCGCAGCGATGACGCGCAGCGGGTGCGCGCCGGAGGTGCGCCAGAGGTAAGCCCGTTTGCGCCCGTTCGCGCATCGGACGCGCTGGGTGCCGGCGGGACCTCTCTTCCTGTAAGATTTAATACCGATAACGATCCTCGTCACCAGCAGCACGCCATCAGCAGAAGGGCTGATTCTCTGTCATGCGGACTCTTAAATGTTAGATCTCTCAGTAAACATGCTGAAGAAATCACGCTGCTCATCGACTCTCAGGAGTTAGATGTACTCTTCATGACAGAGACCTGGACTTCCACTCACTGTCTTGTGGAGTTGGGGCTAGCGTGTCCTCCGGGCTTTAAGATCCGCCATAATCCTCGGGTTGGGTCTAGAGGAGGAGGAGTGGGGGTGTTCTTCAGAGAGACTTTAGATCTCTCCTTGCTTGACACTAAGACCATTCCAGGTTGCGAACTCATGGGCTTCGCTATTAATGACCAGGGGGGCACACTCCACTCAGGCCTATTGTGCTACAGACCTCCAGCCAGGGCCTTATCGGCTGTTACGGAACTCATTGAAGTCATCTGCGAGTTTGCCAACTCGCATAAGAGGATGATAGTGTTAGGTGATTTTAATCTATGGCCAGATGGCCCTACCGACTCTGCCTTTAAAGAGCTCGTCCAGGCCAACTGCAACATCCAGCTACAGCAGTTGGTACTCTCGCAGACACATGTAAAGGGCCATGCTCTTGATCTCATCTTTGGGGATGCTGACCAAGTGGCCATTCAAAGCATCCTTCCTCAGTGCTGGACGGACCACACACTTGTACACTTCCATCTTTCCTCCCCCAATCTAGTTATGAAGAATTGTAAATCAGGAGCCACCAAGGAGGGCAGACAATGGTCGAAGCTATTGAAATTGTCTCCACGCCCTATCTTGCTTCCAGAAGGCACTAGGCTGGGTGATAACGTGGCGCCAGCTATGATATTCTTAGCCAACAAATTCTAATGTCTTTGAATTCGCTGGCTCCCGTCCGAAAAACCAGAAGCAGAACTAAACAGGCAATGCCATGGTTTACAGACAAACTCCACCAGCTCAAGCACCACTGTAAACGGGCTGAGCGGAAGTGGAGAAGGCAATACCTTGAGTCTGACAGAGCTCTTTTTAAACAAGCCCTGGCAACCTATAAAGCCCAGATTAAGCAGGCCAAGGCTAGCTTCCTAGAGGAATCACTTCTAGCGGCGGAGAACAAGTCTCAGACCTTATTTAAAATCGTGAAAGCTCTGGCCTCTCCCGCCAGTACTGTCAAAGACATTCCCGCCACCCAAACCTTATGTGATGCATTGTCTTTGGCCTTTGAGGATAAGATCACAACGATCCTGAACAACCTTGCCTCATCGCAAGACTCTATGGCCCACACTCTGGACCACTCCGCCCCTTTGGCTGTTCCTGGGTTTAATGCCAGTTCAGCGCAATTAAACATCTTCCCTCTTCCGTCCTTCGAAGATTTCTGTGCTCTGGCAGAGGGAGTATCTTCGGGATCACCGCAAGATCCTCTTCCACCTAAAATTTGGAAACTCTTTCGGGAAGAACTTTTTCCGCCGCTCTTCTCCATCTGTTGTCAGTCCCTCGAGTTGGCACAGGTCCCGGATTGCTGGAAGATGGCAGTGGTATCCCCTCTCTTAAAAAAAGACTCTCTGGATCCCACCTGTCCAGCAAACTATAGACCTATTTCGCTGCTCCCATTCCCAATTAAAATCTTGGAGAAACTGGTGACTAAACATCTCTCCAGTTTTATGGAGAGCAACGCATGTCTGGACGCGGCCCAGTTTGGCTTTAGACCTGCCCACGGGACGGAGTCCGCATTGGTAACAGTGCTAGATGACCTGCGGACGCGGGCCGACCAAGGTCGAGCAGCATTCTTAGTACTGCTCGACATGTCGGCCGCGCTCGTCACGGTCAGCCACACGATCCTGATTAGGAGATTGGAGGAAATAGGGGTATCGGGATTAGCGCTGGATTGGCTGGTCTCCTATCTCGATAACCGTCATTAAATGGTTGCCCTGCCGCCCTTTAAATCTAACACCAGAAAGGTGGGGCAGGGCGTGCCTCAGGGATCGGCCATCAGCCCGATCCTATTTAACCTCTACCTCCGCCCCCTGATTCAGTTGATAAAATCTTATGGCATAGCAGTCACCAACTACGCGGACGACGCTCAACTGGTCTTTGCATTTGAGGGCAAGGAGGCAGTGTCGCAAGAAACTTTCCACCAGTGCATGGCAACCACAGCGGCTTGGTTGAGCCGTAATTCTTTGCAATTTAACGGTTCCAAAACCGAGGTGCTGCACTGTTCTCCGGACCTCTCCCCTAGGCCTCTGCCGTCGAACTATTGGCCTTCTACCTTTCAGGAAGCTGGCACGTCGGCACAAGCAGTCAGAAATTTGGGGGTGATGTTCGACTCCAGTATGCAGTTGGACGGGTCGGTAAACAAAACAGTAGCCACCTGCATGGGCCTTTTGCGAATGCTGCGGAAAATATTACCGATGCTCCCGGCACAGTCCAGGCCAGAAGTAGTGAGAAGAATCATACTAAGTAGGTTGGACTACTGCAACTCACTACTTCTGGGGGCTCCAAAGACCCTGGTGGCAAAACTGCAACGAGTACAAAACCTTGCTGCCAAACTGGCTCTTTCACGGAGTCGGCTTGCCTCTTCTTCAAAAGCACTTAGGGAGCTTCACTGGCTTCCAATCCCTCAGAGGATTGAGTTTAAGGCCCTCTGTCTGGTACACAAAGCCCTTCATGGTCAAGGCCCCTCCTCTTTGCAGAAGCTGTTTGCCTGGTATGTACCTACCAGACCCCTTCGTTCGGCTTCAGCATGTACGGTGATAGTTCCCAAGATTCTTAGGATTCGCCTAGGAGGCCGCTCCTTCAGATTTACTGCGGCAAAATTATGGAACTCTATACCTCTTGACTTGCGCCGCACAGATGACCTCATTTCCTTCAAGAAGGCTTTGAAAACTTTTTGTTCCCTAGAAACTGTTAAAATCCCTTGTTAGTTCCTCAACTGTCTACACACTGTGATATGTCATCTCAAGTCCAAGCGCCAGGATACCCGTTGGGTGACAGCCATTGCGCTATATAAGAGCACCAATACATACATACATACATACTACTTGTGTAATGATATATCTGTAAGAGACATTAGTTAGTGATAGATTCCTTACCGACCCACCCATCCTCCCCGTTCTGCGAACCAATATCTAGGGTTAGGGTTATCCCCTTTCAGGGCCCTAGTTTCAATGGCACCAGTGTTGGTTTTTAACATGGCTCAGCGCTTCTGGCGCGGAAAAGCTGTGTCTAAGAACTGACGTCAGCACGCGGAGGCGGCGTCTAAGTACTCCGACGACATCATCACGGCGCCCACGATGCCGACGACGGACGCGGAGCCGCAGACGACGCCTACCGACGCGCAAGGGTACTGCTACGCAAAAAATTTCCGGATCCAGTCTGACGCCTGGGGATATTCTAAGGTAAGGAATCTATCACTAACTAATGTCTCTTACAGATATATCGTTACACAAGTAGCAACTTGTGCTTTAGCATCATGTGTTTGGGATCTTCGCTGAGCTGATCATAGCGGCCATAGCTTGGGATCAATTTCACCATGTTTTCGCTGGTATTATTGGAATGGCTGTCAGGCACTGCTACGTTAACCCAGAAACAATGCGGCAACGCACTAATGGTATTGGCAACACAGATCTGGCTTAGATACGTACCTACCTAAAGGCCGGACCTCTCCATATTTCCCAGGCTTGCCCCTGGAGGTACACGTTCGCCTGTCACAGGCGCGTGGAGCTTAGCCTTTGGAGGGAGAAGGGGCTTAGACACATGGGGAGACATGTTCGCGGACGCACAGTTGCAAACATTTGAGGAATTAGTGGGCGCCTACGAGGTGCCGCAAGGCAAATTTTTGTTACACGCGCTGCTTACACGCCATTCCCTACAAACATTTGACAACGGTCACACAGAGCCCCCCACTTCACACCTCTTGCAAACTTTGCTAACACATGGGCGGGGCAGACATGCTGTAACAGCCCTATACACCTCCTTCAGACTAGATCCACCCGCGTTGACAGCAGTAAGAGCATACTGGGATGCTGAGCTTGCCATAACTATAACTGACAAACAATTGATACAATGCACCAACCACCAGAAAACTATCTCGACTAATGGTTGAAATATACCCAATTTAATTATTTACATCATACATACCTCACACCACATCGGCTGGCACGCATGTACCTGACAGAGGTAGAAAGATGCCCCAGGTGCCGCGGCCCGGGGGCCACGTTCACCCATTTGGTTTGGACATGTGCGGTTATTCAAGTGTACTGGACAGAGGTGGCCATTATCCTCACAGAGGGAACTGCCGCTTTGATAGTGGCCCAGACCACCCATTTCTTAATGGGAATCACGAGGCGCACCACATCTCATAAGGGCCTAAACAAGTTCCTGGACTTAGCCCTCACCAAATGTACAATAGCAATGATGTGGAAGGCGCCACTGGGCCCCAACATACAAACATGGTTGCTTGTCTTGCGTAGGGCACTGGTGTCGGAACACATGAACCAGCTGGTGAATGCTACGAAAGCGACAGCGCCCCTGTGAACAAACTCCACCCCGTAGCAGGACTATTTGACATTAGTCGAGACTAGGCTGGCCTTGATGCACCCCCGCCACCTAGCCCTTCACCCAGGGGGGTGCACCAAGGGGTTCCGGCTCTCTTCAATCCGTGAAACCAGCATTCATCCCTCGGTACATACATACATGCATGCCTCCCTCACTACCAATCACGCGGGACATCTGACCCACCCACCCCTCAACGCCTTTCCTTCCCCCTCCTCTGTGGCCCCCTTCTCCACCCTGCCCTCCCACTGCCCTCTCCATTGGCCCTACCTCTCCAGATGGGCCACTACACCCATTTAACTGCTTACGTGATGCCCACTACTATGCCTCACCCTTATGCGTACACTAGCCTGTGCCCACATATGGAGATCGACCTTCAGTTTTTCTTTTCAGTGGAGAAGTGTGGCTCAATGGTTAGAGCAGCAGACCCTGAGGCAGAGGTCTGGCCCGGGACCAGGGTTCAATTCCCGCCTCGGCGGGTCCTGGGCTCAATTTCCTCGGACCTGATAATTCTCGCCTCGATGCCTATTCTAATCATGGATCCCACTCTGCAACTCTGGGCAATAGCTTGCTTAATCTACACAACGGCCCCAACAACGCTAGGATGCCTGGCTTCACCTTGGGGGTGCCCAGGAGTGGGCACTTCACAGGGAAAAGCCAGGAAGGGTTCCACAGCGGTATGCATACAAGCGCCGAGATACCCTCACGGGTCGATTCGTGCGCTATACAAGTACTATTACATTTTCATTTATATTTACATTCTTTTCATGTTAATTCACTACATGACCTGATCTGTGTGATCATGAAGTATTTTCCTTTTGTTATTATGCCTCCTGCTACTAATGAAAGATGTACCATATCATGAAACTGTATGACGGCGTGGGCGGCAGAGTGAACTTTATTTCTCACTGTACTGAATTCTCCTGGCCTCCTGCCTAAACCACTATACTTTTTGTCAATATAATGTTATTGCTAGATGATGTTGTCATGCAGATGTTAATGTTCTCATTATGTCAAAATTTAATTTAAAAAAGTGTTTGGGATCTTATTTTGTGATGATTTTTAATAATTGTGCTATCCCAAAATAAATCTAATTCTAAATGAATCGGCGTAAACGTGGTGAAATTGAGAGCAAGTATTTGGCTATGTTCCTAGCAATTATTACACATGTTATTATAACACATGGCACGTTCATCCTACAGAAATAGTACAGCCATAAAATAAAGAGAGAAATCCTGCATGCAGGAACACCAAGCTGCTCCGAATCACAAGGGAATACTACTCTGGGCGACTCCTATGAGGACATCACTCAAGTTAGGGCGCAACAAAGCATGAGTTGGATATGCGGGAAAAGGATCTCAAGCCAGATGAAGTGCAAGCAGGCTGTGTTTTTTGAGTACCTCAAATATGCCAGGCTTAGATGTAATTTCTTCTTGTGAGTTTTCTTTGGAAGTCTTAGTTACCATGTACGCCGGGCATCGATGTCATTTCTTCCTGTGAGTTTCCTTGGATATCTTATGTACCATGTACGCCAGGCTTAAATGTAATTTCTTCTTGTGAGTTTTCTTTGGATATCTTAGTAACCATGTACGCCAGGCTTAAATGTAATTTCTTCCTGTGAGTTTCCTTGGATATCTTATATACCATGTACGCCAGGCTTAAAAGTAATTTCTTCTTGTGAGTTTTCTTTGGATATCTTAGTTACCATGTACGCCAGGCTTAGATGTAATTTCTTCTTGTGAGTTTTCTTTGGATATCTTAGTTACCATGTACGCCCGACTTAGATGTAAATTCTTCTTGTGAGTTTTCCTTGGAAGTCTTATGTTACCATGTATGCAAGGCTTAGATGTAATTTCTTCTTGTGATGTTCCTTGGATATTTTGGTTACCATGGAGCCAATAGTGTTGCTTCCTACTTTCTGCTTTCAATAGCCAACTCCTTTGAGATTTGAGTTAGGCAATCCAAAAAATTCAGTACTACCAAGGAAAACACAGCTCTAAATGTGTGGGTACCAGATCCTTAAGACATTTTAACACAAACTTGGAATTTTATTCTTTCAGCGTTGGATGCTGCTGCTCACAGTGTGGATACTAATCACTCAACGGTCTACAACTTGGTAGCTTATGGAATAGGCCCTCACCTCAGTACTCCTCGGAGTTTCACAAATCTGTAACTTAATTTAGAGGTTTACCCCCTTGGAACTGCACCAAATGACCTGTACTAGATATTTGGTACCAATCCTAGAATATCAGTCTTCAATGTCAGATAAAATGTCATCAGGAAACTACATGTCTAGAAGAACCACACATTAGCTGCTTCACAGTTTAGGTAAGACAGCTATAACTGAGCGTAACAGTGGCGATGTTAACCTGCGAGGTGTTCAGAGCCATATACTCCCAGTCCCATTAATTTATAACTTGAATTAGCTCAGGAGACCTCCATCACCTCCGTTATTAGCACGGCGGTCATCTCTGTAAGCCTGCTATAGCCCTTCACAGGGACGCCGGGAAGTTCTGTGCTCAAGTGTGCCTGTTGTGTTACCCATGCACTTTTAGAGAAATGTACCCGTTTTGCTGGGTTTTTACAAACATTTAACAACACCAGGTGACCCCATAAGGATGGCCTACCATTATGGAAGTGCCGGCCCTGCACTTGATCCAGAAATTATCCTATGTGACTAAGGGGCAGATGTATCATCCTAGCAATTTGTGAGTCCTTAATAGTTATTTTTAGCAAATCGCTATTAAGGACTCGCAAAATGCTATGTATGTAGGAATTGCAATACTAATTGCGATTCCTTACTATTCCTTAATTGCGAATCACAAATTGCAATTCGCAATTAAGGAATACCTTCCTATTCATTCCTATGGGCCTAGAGGCCCATAGCAACTAATGGGAAGACATTCGCAATTTGTGAGTACCCATTAGGTACTCGCAAATTGCGAATGCAATTTCAAGGGTGTCAAAAGGACACACTGTAGCACCCCTGAAATATGCATGTGTGCACATGTGGTACACATACATGCCCAAAGGGCATGAATGTGCGCCACATGGCACTTTGAAAAATGCAAAAAAGTGCATTTTCAAAGAAATCGATAATGACCACCAACTTGAAGTTGGTGGTAATTTTCGATTTCTTAAGGGAAAATCGCACAACTTGGGTGCTTCCTGCATTGCATTTAAGGAATCGCAGTTTGTGATTCCTTAAATGCATTTGCAAAATAGGGATTTGCAAAGTTTGCGATTCCCTATTTTGCAAGTACCTTTTGGGATGATACATCCCAAAAGACTTTTTCAGGTTCGCAAACTGGCCAATTCTGAGAATCCGCCCGTTTGCAAACGAGAAAAGGGCTTCATACATCTGGCCCCTGGTCACTAGCATTGTGAAAGGGGCGGGTGGCCGATGGGACCCAGTCATAAGAATGTGATGTGCTATCGTGGTCTGTGCACCTTAATGTCCTCAGTGTATTGACTTTAAGTGTACACGTAGCTTGTGCAAAGGTATCGAAGAGGGAAATACGCTAAGATAGTGTTATATAAACTTATCACTCCGGATTTTACTTGTTTGATTGATGTAGCACTGATCCTGTAAAACGGTAGCCTACTATTAAGATTAATAAAAACACAAGCCCTTTTTATTTGGAGATGTTTCACTTCCTGCTGGTCTTTGTGATCATTTTTGATTTTATCTAGGGCAGATTCGGGTTGAGAAACTCTAATGTATAGTAAAAGGATGTAAATCATTAAGTATTCGGTTACCCAGATAAATGAAGTAACCGAATTCCTGGCCTGATCAATGGGACTGCTCAATAATTGTCAGCATGATTCATTGCAGGCATTACTTAAGCATTTGATAAACAATATTGTTTTCTAATACATCCACATGCACTTGAATTGTTATTTCAATCTACCCGGCCCTCTATTACGATTTTCTTTTTATTTTGGAACATTTGTATGTGTCCCTGTACATTGTGTGTTTGTGAATGCTATATGTGTGCAGATGGAGGAGAGGGTCCTAATGCATACTGTCAGTATTATAATCTCAGGTTTCCATTGCATTCATTAAGTTGACACTTATATTTGCTTCAATTTTGAGAGCTTATTTGGACATGGATCATAAACACCATAGCTATTGCTTAAATGGTAAATATGCAAAATTACCACATTATTTGGTCGTACTTAATTTCTCATCGAGGGCCACATATACAAGAAGCTTTTGAAACAGAGTTAAATTCGACGCCAACCTCTTGAGATGTTTCCAACTGCCTAAATGCAGAATTTAAAACAAGAAAAGTACTTTAATACCTTCTCGACAATTATGAGCTTGTTCTCCTTGTAAGGGTGGAGACCAGTAGGACAGTTGCTTGAGGCTCTCGTTGTTTAATGTCTCACTCTAGAAAAGAGCCCACTGGTTGCAGAGATCATGAGCGCTTTCCTAGAGTCCCTCAAGGGTGCTCACCTGACGCGTCAGAGTCTAAGACATTCCTACTCCACTCCATGAGTCAATGGTATTTTACAGTGTGTGCAGGTGGAGCTCCACAACAAGCCCCTCTTTCATCTGATCCCCTTTAACATCTGAATAGTATTGTAGAAAGTTTAGACCCCTCATGCTCACTATATGTCTTAGAAAAGTCCGCACTATATAATTTAGTACAATGAACTTTTTTCCAAAGCCTGTTTTCATGGTTGAACTGTTTTGGGAAGAATGGGAATTGGGGGCTTGGTGTTGTCCACTATTATGAGTAATGCTGCTGGCGTGGGAGCACATCTCCTTCTCTGTGTCATCTTCATTAATCTGTCTGGTGTCTGGGATCCTTTGGCCTTGGGCCTTCAGAGGCTATCAGTACTGCAGGAGTCACATTGACCTCTGCTCCCTTGAGTGTTTCTCTGGCCTGCTTCTCATGCCACATCATCTTTGGATACATTCACCCACTTCTCTGATAGGCATCTGCATTGTTATGGCCTCTCTGAAAGCATGGCTGGTGCCCTTATCGTCCCATCATTCAGCGGTGTTCTTCCCTTTCATGCAGCTTCTTTGTCCTGATGCCTTGCCCTGGAAAGAGGTATGCTGCACTTCTTGTCTTTGAAATCACAATGATCAAAAACCCTGACACCAGGGAGGAGTAGAGATCCTGCCAGCCGTCCCCAGAGCAAGCTGTCGCCTGCTCATCAATTTTCACCTTGTGATTCCATGCTCAGACGTGCCTCTGGGAAAAGGGTCGCAATACTATGATTTATTAGATGAATTTTTGAGTAGAAGTCCCGCAGCAACTACTTCTTAGATTTGGAATCTTCTCGGTACTCATCAGGGCTTTGAATTAAGTACTAGACTTTGAGGAAAATCTTAGATATTAGTTCAGTCTTGTTGCTCTTCACACTCAGGGCCAGAGTGATTATATATATATCTCAGAAATGGGGTTATTCATTCGAGAGGGTCCACCCCTACTCCGGTTATGTCCAAACAGCACTCTGAGAAAATCTCTGTTCAGCCCCTGGTAGCTATGGCACAAGCAGCAGGCTTCTCCCCATCAAGATAAAGCAGTGGCAACAATTGTAAAGAACACAACACAATAAAATTCCAAAACTAACGTAGAATTTGTAATGAGCAAAAAAACACCAAGATCATCGGAATAGGTTAAGGAAAACTTGAGATATGGATTTTAAACTTTAAAGCGGAAAAGTGCCTTGAAAAAGTCAAGCAGTGCTGAAAAACAACAGTGCACAGTGGACTGGACCTTAGACCCAATGTCAGGCAGACCGCGATGGAACAGAGCTTGGAGACACCAAGCAGGTTGTCCAGTTAAAGGCACAGTGCATCATCAATGATGTTATTTCATATGGTGCAGTGAGGTTATCAATGATGTCATAGAACATGTCAACAGTTATGTAATATGGGAGGTAATTATAAGTGTACGGCGAGTGCACAAGATATGGTTAATTTACAGAACTCTAACTGTTGACATTGAATGGGTTTGTTAATTTAACACAGTATGTCTTAACTGACATTTTCACCAAACTATAACTTCACTTTAACATTTTGCTTTTTCAATACATTTCTAAGGTGTTTCTTTTTGTGAGTAGTAAGATATTATTACAGTTCCTAAATATAACGTCTCTTTAATCTTTGTTTTTTTCAGTGAAGTTTTTAAAAATTATAAATGTAAAGTAAGATGCCCATCAGATAGCTCCTGAGGCGAAAAGCCGGGAGAAGTTGCCTTGGTGTTTTAACTCTTGTTGTATAAATATTGTGTTTTTTTAACATTTACCTGTCTTCTCCCATGCATGCTCTTATCGCGGATCCTAGCGCTCACGAGCAGTCTCTCTTCATTTGCCGCCACTACGAGGGGTTGACTGCGGCCACGCCCACCACCCTCAGGCCACGCCCCCAACCCCAGCTCTTAAAACGCGCTGAATCACGAGCGCGATCAGAGTACAGATAGCTCCTGAGGCGAAAAGCCGGGAGAAGTTGCCTTGGTGTTTTAACTCTTGTTGTATAAATATTGTGTTTTTTTAACATTTACCTGCCTTCTCCCATGCATGCTCTTATTGTGTAGCGGATCCTAGCGCTCACGAGCAGTCTCTCTTCATTTGCCGCCACTACGAGGGGTTGACTGCGGCCACGCCCACCACCCTCAGGCCACGCCCCCAACCCTTAAAACGCGTTGAATCGCGAGCGCGATCAGAGTACAGATAGCTCCTGAGGCGAAAAGCTGGGAGAAGTTGCCTTGGTGTTTTAACTCTTGTTGTATAAATATTGTGTTTTTTTTAACATTTACCTGCCTTCTCCCATGCATTCTCTTATCGTGTAGCGGATCCTAGCGCTCACGAGCAGTCTCTCTTCATTTGCCGCCGCTACGAGGGGTTGACTGCGGCCACGCCCACCACCCTCAGGCCACGCCCCTTTCTCTATACTATAAACATGTGCGTACCCCGGAAGCGCAGCGGACGAGCGCAGTGGGCGCGCCGTTTGCGCGCCAAAGGCGAGCCCGTCTGCGCCCGTCCGCGCCTGGCCCGCATCTAGCGCCGGTCCCCCTGTCCCCCGACCCACGATAATTACTTGGACCAGTAGCCAGCTTCTCCAGCTCAGACAAGGTATTTGTACCCCAGGTATTTGCTGTTGCCCTCTTAGCTTAGAGGATTTCCCCTACAACTGTTTATCTTGTGAGTTTGCTATTACCTCTCTGCAGAATCATCGCCCCTCTTCTTTGAAGATCACCAAACACCCAAGTCCCCCTAGGTTGATAAAGGCGGCCCTAGTCAACTGTCGCTCCCTGCCTCGGCATGCCAATGAGATATGGTTATCTCTTGACACCCAGGACTGGGACATCCTATTTCTTACTGAAACTTGGATAAAAGACACGTCTAAACCTGATATATACTTGGCCACTCCCCCGGGCTATCGATTGGTGGCTGTCAATCGTGATAACGACAAAACTGGAGGGGGCCTTGCTATTATCATAAAATCACATCTGAACCTGTCCGTTAAGAAACTTACTAATTTGGGACTTATTGAAGCTTTGTACTTCACTATCCTTGATTCCGCCACTATTATTTTAGCGGGCACTCTGGTATACAATCCCCCCACTGCATCTGCTTCCTCACTTACCACCCTGTTGCACACAATAGCAGACCTCTCCTTAAGACACGCTTATTTTACGGTGTTAGGAGATTTCAACTTACATGTTGATGATTCATCCTGCACTCAAGCATCTCGCCTAATTGAAACCTTGCAAGGGCTAACTTTGTCCCAATTAGTTCAGGGCCCGACACATGCAGCAGGCCATACTCTTGACCTTATATTCACTAACCACCCTCATGTTACCTCCCTTCCTGCACTGCCCCTTGCCTGGTCAGACCACTTTCTCCTCTCTTTTGATATTTCTATCCCCCCCCCTTCCCCTCCCTTCTATTCTGAATGGAGAGAATGCACGAAAATGGCATAAAGTCACTTGCGATGCCTTCGACTCCTGTTTCTCCTATCAGTTTGATTCTTCTATGGACCTCAATGAGGTAATAGTTAGTTATAATTCCGCTCTTTTTGCTGCACTTGATGTCATCTCCCCATTAAACCCCATTACTTCTGCTAGATCTCGGCCCTCTGCTTCGTGGTTCTCCCCCACTTTGCGAGAGGAAAATAGTCGATGTAAACAGCTGGAACGTAAATGGCGGCAGACCTATGATCCTGAGTCTAAAACAATATATAAACCTGCCCTGAATAAATTTCAAAAACTAAAACGCTCCACGATGAGAGGCTACTTCTCTCAGTTATTTAAGAAGGCTGAGAATTCTACCAAAACCCTCTTCAAGATAGTGAAGGATTTTGTTAACCCACCCGCTATGAAGGCCCAGAGCTCTCCCAGTCAGGCCCTCTGCAACGGGCTCTCTGACTTTTTTCAGGACAAAATTATTAAAGTATCTTCCTCATTTGAACTAGTCTTGTCCCCTCCTCTGACTCTCAGCAATGTTCATTTAATTCTTTTGAGGAGCTTACTCTCGAGATGGCCACTAAACTACTTGTTCAAGTTAGTTCAGGGTCACCACTGGATCCAGTCCCAGCTAAGGTAATGGGTAACCTAGCTCCGGTTTTAATCGACCCTCTTCTCTCCATTTGGAACTCCTCGCTAAGTCTGGGTCAATTCCCCTCAGCTTGGAAACAGGCTATGCTGGTCCCCATTCTGAAAAAATCGGATGCGGATCCCTCACAATTTTGTAATTACCGCCCGATTTCCCTTCTTCCCAAACCAGCTAAGATTTTGGGAAAGGTTGTCCAGAGGCAATTGGCCAATTACCTAGAAGCTAACCAGCTGCTGCATGACTCCCAGTCGGGATTTAGAACCGGCTACAGTACGGAGACCGCCCTGCTGGAGGTTTCAGAGACGATTCGTGGGTGTGTGGACAGGGGAGAGGAGGCCATTTTGGTCCTTCTCGACCTGTCCGCCGCTTTCGATACGGTGTCCCACGATATCCTACTGGACCGACTGCAGCAGTTGGGAATTGGAGGCACTGTACTCGCCTGGATTAGATAATTTCTTACAGGGCGGACTCAGAGGGTATTTCTTCGGCCCTTTGAGTCAGAGGCGAAACCTCTCTTGTGCGGAGTGCCTCAGGGCTCGGCTTTGAGCCCTCTTCTGTTCAATATCTATCTAGGACCGCTTGCCAGGGTGGTTGAGTCTTGGGGTGTCCGGGTGATCTCTTACGCTGATGATACACAGCTTGTGTTTTCCTTTAGTGATCACTCTGACACCCATTTTTCCAACTTTCGCAACTGCCTTGCCAACATCTGCTCTTGGATGGCCGCTAACCATCTGGTCCTAAACACTGACAAAACTGAGGTTTTATTTTTTAACCAAAAAACCGTTCCGCCCGCTACTCTGTGGTGGCCTACTGTTCTGAATCCCCCGATCCCAGTCCAATCAGCTCGTAATCTGGGCTTCCAATTTGATAATACCATGTCTTGTAAGGCCCAGATCAATAAGGTTACATCTGCCTGCTTTGGCAAACTACGTATGATCAGGAAGATTTTTCCTTACCTCCCTTTGGACTCCCGTAAGACTATTGTCCATGCCCTGATCACGTCGCATCTAGATTATGCCAACAGTCTTTACGCTGGTGCCCCTCTCTACCTCATTGAAAGGCTACAAGTGGTACAAAATGCTGCCGCAAGACTAATTGGAAATATCCCTTTCCGCCACTCGGTAGCAGCTTATCGGAAAGAATTGCATTGGCTTCCCATCTCCCGCCGCATCCAGTTTAAAGTTTTGATCCTTGCCTTTCGGGCTCTTAACGGATCAGGCCCGGTCTATCTGAGCAAAAGACTCAAATTATCCGTATCTGTCAGAGCGTTGAGATCAAACAGCCTACGTCTCCTGATGGTACCCAGATTTCGCCTAGCCAGGAGCGGGGGCAGAACGCTTGGTGTGGCGGCTGCCAAACTGTGGAACAGCCTCCCACTGGATCTCAGGTTTGTTGAGTCGGAGCTAGTGTTCCGCCGCAAACTTAAGACTTGGATGTTTACCACCTCTTAAAGCAATCTTCCGGTTTGTTTCCTTCTCTGCTGGCATGTATTCTGTAGCGCCGGGGGTAGCTGCGCGCTTTATAAGCTTCTTAAATAAATAAAATAAATCACAGTGCACAAAGTGGGGTTAGGCACCGGGTCTGCAGCCAAGCCCTACTTCCACACCCCTGCGGGCACTCCTCCTCCCCACTGTGCCTGAGATTTGGCTATACGTGGCATGTAGTTGGCCACTGGCCCAACCCTTGCGAGCGTGCAGAGCTATGCCATATAACAATATAAATTAAGTATGGTTAACCTACTGGCTTTGTCAATGGGTCAAAACAGCAAAATATAAAAAGCAGGGGGACTATTGGCTTTATCAAGTGGTCAGCACATCAACATATATAAAGCAAACCTATTGGTGTTGTCAAAAATTCTCCAATAACTATAATCAAATGTATATTTTATAAAGTCATGCATTGCAATGTTTAATAATAGTGACTGTTACACCATGTTTACAATAACACATTTTTAAATAAAAACATTAAACTATTCTTTGAGTCTTTGTTTTAAAAACATTTTCAGGTCACAAAATACAGTTTTAGAGCCAACAACAAGGGGCCTCTGCAGTCCAGCTGAAGAGCATACAGCTGCAACTTGGAGTGTTTCAAAAAAATATGTTAACCTCTCCTGGGTCATGTACATAAACACACAGGTGCACAACACAATTCGAGACAATTAAAACACTTATAGGCCCAATAATCACAAAAATGAATTTTCTTGGTTTTGGTTCTTTTTTATTCCAACTAGCGTGAAGAGACAGAAGATTGCACAGCTGACGCGTTTCGTCCACTAGGGACTTCTTCAGGGCTGTCATAAAAACAAACATGTAAACATACAATTAAAAGCACGTTCCTTAATTCATGTGAAATCCTTTTCGGTAAATGTGATTGACTAGCTCTCGATTTAGTTGTATTATAAATCTCCAAGAATGAGACTCTGTATATATTAATGTTGAAGGGATTCACAATATGTCTGTTCTAGACACCTGGCTGTATATGGAACGTGTTTTTAATGGTATGTTTACATGTTTGTTTTTATGACAGCCCTGAAGAAGTCCCTAGTGGACGAAACGCGTCGGCTGTGCAATCTTCTGTCTCTTCACGCTAGTTGGAATAAAAAACCAAGAAAATTCATTTTTGTGATTATTGGACATATAAGTGTTTTAATTGTCTCGAATTGTGTTGTGCACCTGTGCGTTTATGTACATTGTGAAAGTTCTTTTATGAACTGGCATTGAGATGGTGGGTGCCAATCAGTGTGCACACAAATCCCCCAACCAAGTATAAGGGGCAACTTATATTGAGGAGTTATTTGGGTTAGGTGCTAAGAATAAGAAGGCTCCACTATCTTCTTTGTTTCGAACTCTCCTGGGTCATGGATTCAATGACTCAGGAGACTTACTGTATTTTCCCCCCATTTTCTAATGTTGCTGGGGGACTACTGCGCTCCCTGCAGCCCTCCATAACATTAAAAAAATGGTTGGTGGTTCCCCTGCCAATTCTAGGGCAACAAAAAATGTAATTTAAAATCCCTCTGAGGGCATCATGGGACGCTCCTTCCCTGGAGCAATGAATAATAAATTAGCAACTCCTGATGCTCATTTACAATTTGTTTACATTTTTTATGGGTGCACCTGTGTCAACCTGGGGCACCTACAACATGTGGACATGTTGGGGGCCACGGGGAGAGTCTCAAGGCCTCTGCAGCCCCTTCCGGCTTTCAAGCCAGCACCCATCTTTGGTACAGCTGGAGCCAGATTCATTTCTTTGCTCCCACCTGGGCAGGAGCAGCTTATTTTTGTGCTCTCGCCAGGCAGGAGCTAAGTTGTGTTCCCTGCCCGGGAGAGTGCAGATAGGGAAAATGTATGTTCTCTGCCCGCACTCTCCTGGGCAAGGAACACCAGTGTCCTGGGGGATGAGGTGTATGGGACCCTACAGCACCCATCGGCCGCAAGGAATGGGGTCCCCAAGGCTGATCAAAGGGACGGATAAAGCAGCCTCACTCTCGCGCTCCAAAACTTAAAACTGTGCCCCAGGGGAGGGGGGTCCCCTGGGCCTTCTTAAGGCTCAGGTGGGAGGCACAAGCCCGCTCCCCTAATAGAATTAATTGACCCAAGGGAAGGGGGTACCTGAGACCCCTATGAGGGTTTGGGAGAGAGGCTGCATGCCCCATCTTAAAATGAACACTCTACCTCAGTGGATAGGGTCCCTAGGGTTTTCTTAAGGCTTGGGAAGAGGGGCCACATGCCTCTCCAGCAAATATTATTGAATCAGCCCCTGGGAATGGGGTCCGGGGGCCCCAGATGGTTCAGGGCGGTGGGCTGCACGCCTCCCTTCCCCAATAAAAAAAACATTGTGATGACCTCCTGGACTCTGGCCTACCCCTGGGGGCTTTTTTTAAAAAAAAAGGGTGGATTCGCAGTCCTGTTTAATAAAAAAACATATTACGGGTTTGGCCCTGTGGAACCCTTTGACCCCCCCTCTCCCCACCAGTCCTAGGCCAGCAGGGTTTTCCTACCATCCTTATATGTTTTTCAGGACAGAAAACTGAGTCCCTGAGTTCTAAAATGACAGCCGCCACATCCTTGTTGATGTGGTGGCAGCAAATCAGATCATATCTTTTGATCTGTTGGATCCACGGATCCTTTGTGGTGTGATGTATACATACATTTTGAACCTTGATTTCTGAAAAACTGCTGAACAGATTTACACCAAATCACAAAAATCACACTTTCTGGAACAAGTTTTGAGATCTCCCCCTTTTTTCACCAATGCCTGATGGATCACCCCAAAACTTTCCAGGAAGGAGCTCAGATGGGGGTGAGTTTTTTGGGAAGTTTTGTGAAGATTCGTCAAGCGGCGCCAACGTTATTTTCAAACCCAAAAATACATTTCCTATGCTAATGTGGTACTTATTCTAGGTATATGTGTGTAACTTGAAGGTCATGGGTACAAAGCCTGGCTAGTGTACTCCACCTACGGTTCTTATTGACATCATATTTCTAGCGCGTGATTTAATAACTAATAAAGTCCTTGCATCATTTGCCTGATTTAATGTGCCCCTGCTCCAAAAGTGAAAATATCAAGAAAAAAATAGGCACAATGAAGAATGGAGAAAAACCTATGAAATATAAACATGTAGGATTAAAAGAGTTTTAGATATTAATCCATTGGTTCAGTCTCACATGTCCTGCCTATGGGTAGGACCTGGTCCTTCAGAATACGGGTCTTTTATCCTAGTTGTGGAGTCTCTGTGATTTACTCTTCACTTTGATTTCATTTCTTTAAGATATCTTGTACTGTCCTTCAGTATTGATTGGGTGATAATTGGTGGTGCTCTGCGTGTGGGTGATGAACTACAGCAAATGTGTCCCGTTCCATTGCGAGTCTGTAGTCACAGTCCAGTACTATCTGAAACTAGCCACAAAGGTATCGGGTACATAGATGTGATTGGCTGAGCCTGACCTCAAGCAGCGAAAGCTTCAACCATGGCTGTGGTCTGGTGACTCAGTGGACTAATGCATCCACTACAGGAGCCTGTGTTCGACCTCATGGTCACAAGTTCAAATCCTGGCGGGTCCACTCAGCCTTTCATCCATCCGAGGTCGATAAAATGAGTACCATTGAGTTGGGTAACAATAAACATCTGTTATTCAGCGCCAAGATCCCTCCGGGTGCGCTTTACAAATTCACATGTTATGTTATGGTAGGTGGAACTTGAATCTCATGTTTCAACAAGCGTGCAATTGACCCATCCTGACACACTATACGCCCCCGTAAGCTTCTGACAAGTGAGTGCTACTCACAAAAAACGTGAGTTCCCCAATTCTGGCAATGATACGGCATTTTCTGCCTTATCTTCCAGATGGAAATCTCAGTGGCCGAATTTCAGGTTTAGTCCCTCCGCAGTCCTTGCTTCTGCAGTTTAACCCCATAGACAGAGTTCTGTTTTCATAGGTTGCTCTGAGCTAAATCATATCTGTATAAAGTTTCTTTTGTTGGCTGGCAAAAATAGTCAACTCCCACGTTCCACTCTGTATTCTCATGGCATTTGTCAGTGCCCTGCCCTGATGGAGCAGCCTTCAATGGCAGATGGAGGCAACTTCTCATCTGTGAACCTCTGCACCATTAACAACTCTCAGAAAATAATGTATAGCGAAACCATACACACTGCTGGGGTTTGATGTTTACAATGATGGTCGATGCCACGTGCTGCGGAAATTATTCAGGTTGTGTACATGCGCGCCGTGTTGTGGCTTGATGCACAAATTTGTCTTACCTAATGCGCCTCATACCCCAAGGGTTTGCACTATCGTAAACCTATTATATCCCAGCACAAAATTCAATGCAAAACCTGTGTTATTGATGGAGGAAGCAGAACTCATTACAGTGTTGATAATAAGCCCTTACTTTGCCGACTTGTCGAGTGCATTTGTGAAATTGTATTATTTTCTCAAAAGTAATGTGGCAAACCTGCTATTTAACATCAGGCAAAGAGTGCCTGCCACAAACTCTATCTTCCACTCATATCTTGGAGACAAGCTTGTTTTTATTGCATTTATACAACACATCATGCGATATTATTGTGTGGTGATGATTGTATCCTACGGACATCTAGACACACAAATATAGCAAATATAAAAAGGTGAAGAAAATAAATGAAACTGCAGTAAAAAGTAATATAACTTTGTCATCTGTTTTTCCTCATCTGGTGATTTGTTAATTTTTAGAGTATGTGGTGATTTAAGAAACTCTCCTGTCTTGCAACATAAAATATTTTTAGTAGGGGGCACGCCAACTGAACAGTTCTTTCTGGGTTTTTATGAAGCCACATCAAGTGTGTCGCGCTCCCCCTAAAGAAGACACAGAAGCCGTGCTGATAGTAAGAGACACTTCTTTATTCCCTGGTGTCTACATCCTAACTGTCCCTCGGTCCTTGTCCCTCCTGTTCCTGTTCCTACTCTCAGCTCCGCCCCCCAACCACTAGACTGCATCACGACACAACATCTCCCCCTTTCTTAACAAACGAAATTGATTCCCGAAATGTCTATAGTTTCTTGGTCAGCTGTACAGGGCTGCATCCCGTCTGTTTGAGTCGTGAGACACATCTCCATTACAAACTCAAGCTCAGTCTGTTTCTCACGCGTCAGTAGGGTGCAGTCTGTTGGAGATACTTCGTTGTGTCTTTCCGGCTGTCTTGACAGGAGTATCGCTTCTTGTGATGTGGCTGTCGATGGCTCCGCTAGGTGTCGGCTGTCCGTCTTCTTTTGTAGTTCTTGTTTGAGTGGCAATTGATCTCTTACATGTGTGGACGTTGTTTTGGTTCTCTTCCGAGCGCCTGCATGCAATTCTATTTCTTATTGTCTTATTCGGTCAGGGGTAACACTGTCCTCCTGTCCGTGGACAGGCATACCAGACAACATCGGTGCATATTTCCCTTCTAACTGATGATGATGATGACCTCTCTTTCCCAACGTGTTGGCCCTTCTGGGTGGGGTGACTGGGTGGTCCCTTCCCGCCCGGCGGGTACAGTCACCTGCATCTGTGCTTCTTCTGTGCCCCCTTTGCGTAAGCCTTGCTGACCCCTTCAATGGTGTCGGTATATTCTTCACGTCATGATGTTCCTGGGGCTGACATGGCATGTTGTTTTGTGGGGAGTTCAGGCATTGCGGGTTGTCGGCCCGAGGTGTGTTGCTTTGGATAGGGAAGACGGTCTTTGCTTCCACTGTGTTTTCAGGTAGTGGACACCGTGACCGTTGTCGGTACCAGGATTCTGTTGATCTAAGTGATCGTCCGGACATGCTTTCTAAATCGGTCAATGACACACTCCTGGAGTTGATGTTATCAAGGAGACACTCCTCTGGGTGCATCTCTTGAGGTGTCTCTTGTGCTATTGCTGTGACGGGGTTGTTTGCTAGCCACGTGTTTATTTCTTTGGTTTGGTCTTGGAACATTGGACTCTTCTCTGTTTTCTCCTGATTACGGATGGCTTGAGCGTATGCGTCTTGAGTTGTTCGAGTGCGTATCGGTTTCTGGAGACGGCGTGGCTTGTCCCCTCGCCTGCGTTTGGTCCTTTCCTCATATCTGTTGAGTCGACTGTCGTCGGTCTCCTCTGTGCGGTCTGTGTCTCTGCCTGATGTTTCTCCAGAGTAGTATGTTAGTTTCCGGAGATACCGTGACTTGTCCCCTCGCCGGTGTTTGGTATTTTCATCATAACCGTTGAGTAGACTGTCTTCGGCCTCCTCTGTGTGGTCTGTGTCACTGCTTGATATTTCTCCAGAGTAGTGTGTTGAGTGACTTCTCGACGTTATGTCAATCAGGCTGTCAATCAGGCTGTCACAATTCCTGGTTGTCCCAGTCTTTCGTATACCCTTATCCATTGTCCTTTGTGTTGGTGACTTATCCATTGTCCTTTGTGTTGGTGACTTAGGGGGTTCCTTGTCACTTTGTCTCTCACGATGTCCTGCCTCTGGTCCGCCTTCACTCCCCCTCTCTCGGGTTTTGTTTGTCTCCTGGGTTTTCTTCACGGACCTGGGGAATATCATTTTCCTTTCCTTTGCCCTTTGTATTGTTGACTCAGGGAGTTCCCTGTCACTTTGTCTCTCATGGTATCTTGTCTCTGGTCCGCTGTCACTTCGTCTCTCATGATATCTTGCCTCTAGTCCGCCTTCGCCCTCCCTCTCTCGGGTTTTATTTGTCTGCTGGGTTTTCCTCGCGGATGTGGGGGATGTCTCCTTTCTTCTCTTTTTGTTTCCTGCGTCCTGGTGAAATTCTTTGGATGCTTCCCTCGCTGTGACCCGCTCTCCAACTTCAGCTCTCCTGATGATCTCTTTTAGCGAGAACCGCCCTTGAATGATCTTGCGCTTGGTGTCGGGTTTTGAACAGCCTTCAATCACCCGCAGTCGGATTGCATCTTCATTTGTGAAAGTGTCGAAGTGGCAGCATTTCACTAGACGTTGCAGCCGGGTAATGAAGCTTGGTAAGGATTCCTGCCGTGCTGCGTTGAAAGCAATGCGTTCATTATCCACATCTTCCTTTGTGTAGAAATGAGCGAGCAGCGTCTCTCTGAGTTCCCTATATGTCTGTGTCTTTTGCTGAAAATGTTTTGATTAGGCGTCGGCCTTCGTGACCCACCAGCTGAAGCAATAGTAGTCGACGTTTGCTATCCCTTCGCTCGCCGGTCGTTGCGAGGAATTCGTCCAACGACTCCAGCCATCTTGACCATTCGGGACCTAAACAGTGGTCGCTGGTCTGTGTCACTGGAGGAGGTACTCCGATGCAGGGGCTGGGTTTATGCGTGTCTTTCCTCGCTGGCATGATGTGTTGCGTTTGATTTGTTCGTGTTTGCTTATGCTTGTTGTTTGCACTCACCACGGCTTGTTCTCTTGTGTTTGCCAAGGTATGTTGATGTTTCCTCTCGTCTTTACCGCTGTTTGTTTTGTAGCTGCTTGTGCTTGTTTGACTACATTTCACAAATTTGCTTACGCTAATTTCACTTGCTTGTGCTTGCTTGGTTACATTTTGCTCTCTTGCAGTCACTCGTGTTTGTTCACTCTACTGTTGTCTTTATTTGTGCTTCTTTTCTTATTCTATCTCTTGTGGTTACGCAGGCTTATTTTATTACCTGTTTGTCGTGCATTCACCAATGCTTGTTGTACTTGTGTTAGTCTTATTCTGTCTCTTGCACTTGCTTATTATTCCTTCTTGCATTTGCCTGTGCTTGTTTCTTTGTTAAACCTCTTGCATTTACTTGTGTTTTTCTTTTTTTTTTTCATTGACTTCAGAGGGTTGCATTTTCTCATGCTTGTTGGCAAATTCCCTAGTTGCCTGACTTTAACATGGCCGCCCTATGTCTTTGATAGGGAATGTCTATGGCAGCCTGACTCCAAGATGGCCGCCCCCCTGAGATCTCGTCTTTCGCGAGATTTAGCTCTTTCCTTATGCTGCAGGCATTCGGCACCCATTCACAACACTCACCAGGTGCGGGGGCCCCTTCCTGAGCGCAGAGGCTGCCAATGTCTCCACGACTGTGGCGAGTGGCACAAGGGCGTCTGGGGTGAGCTCCCAGCGTCACGTCCGATGACTCACGCCTCAGGGTGAGTTCCTGATTCTTCAGCGCGCGATCGCGCTTCTTCAGCGTTGTATTTGAAAAAGGTGTGTGCAGAGGCTTATTGTTTGCTGGGTAGGACTTGCCCTCTCACTCACGATCGGTGCAGCCGCTCGTAGTGTGCTTCCTGATTTTCGCGCCGTTTTCGCGCTGATTTTCACTTTGGCCACTTCACGCCGGGCGTCTTCTTCGCTTAGGCAGGCAGCTTATATCGCTTTGGGCAGCAATCAGAGGCAGCGTGTGAGCCCTGCGATTTTCGCGCTCCACACGCGCCACTCTGACACAGGCTGCAGGCTCTCTGTTTACGGCCGATTACGGGCGGCAGGGGTTTGAGCGATGTGGGTGTCTGAATCCCACCCTCGTCGCCAGTGTCGCGCTCCCCCTAAAGAAGACACAGGAGCCGTGCTGATAGTAAGAGACACTTCTTTATTCCCTGGTGTCTACATCCTAACTGTCCCTCGGTCCTTGTCCCTCCTGTTCCTGTTCCTACTCTCAGCTCCGCCCCCCAACCACTAGACTGCATCACGACACGACAAAGTGGTACTGCAGTCTTCCTCGAATGCTCTCCACATCTTGATACAGGTTCAGATGATCTGTATACACTGTTGAATATACAATGTGTTGACATTATTTGCCTTGACTGATGCCCAATGAACTGATTGAGGAGTTGACATTTTTGCTGTACTGTTGGAGATATCAGGGGGGTTTCTGGTGGTGACCAGGTTTGGATTCATGTTTATGGTGGATACCCTGGCGACATGAGGTGTTTGTATTTGCAAAACGTATTTCTTGATTCACCGGACCCCAATACCTCAACAAAAGAATCTCTTTCTACGCACCCAAGAGAAACCTCCACTTCGCCAACCTTCCCTGGCCGAATTCCCATGCATCCGCAGAGCCAGAACGGGATGAAGAGCCTTCTCCTACATTGCGGCCAAGACCTGGAACAAACTCCCCCTCAGAATCAGACGAAACACCACACTGCAAGCATTCAGGAAGAGACTGAAGACATGGCTCTTCGGATGAGACGGAGCTGCTCGTAACCCCTCCCCCCCAGCGCCTTGAGACCCACACGGGTGAGTAGTGCGTGTCACAAATCCCTGATTGATTGATTGATTGTTTTAATGAGCCAGTAGTGTAATAAGTTCACTTTTTTAGTGACTGTGAAATGTTGAAATGAGGCGAGTCTATTTTGGCGATTTTATGTACATTGGATGTTTTTCACTGTATGTATCACGCTTGTTGCACATATAGGTGATGTGTTTATTCTTATCATGTATAAGGGTTGTGTAAACCATATGTTTATGCAGATCCCTGGCGGGGGCTGTTGTTCTCTAGTGGGTGATGGCCCTTGACAAAAGAGAAGGGAGAGGGTGCGGCCTTTGACTTCTGGCCAATCATTATGGGAATATACATATTTCATAGGAATCGAGAGTGGACAAAATCGAATGTAATTAGTAGACCTGAAAATATACATCTACACAGTAAGACTGCTGTTTTAGTGAAGAACTTAAAGTGACAGGCATCTCTTTGTGCTCAAATGCATTTTTTGATTTAACAATTAAAGAATTTGAGGTTATTATCGAGTTTCATACCAATGAGCAAAGAAAAGAAGTAAGTGATCAAAGAAACTAGGTCATGTGGATGGGGACAATGTTAATGACAAACCTTTACCTACATTCTGAAACACAAATATATCTCTATGTACATCGATTGAGGATAAACATTGTATGCAGTGTCTGTAGAACACTGAAACAGGACCTACTTCACATTATCCAAGTTCCCACCTATGTAGATGCACCATGCTCTCAAGGATAAACTGTTGTGTTCAATTTCCATACTAAAGGTTTGACCCCTGAAGAAAGTGATGCTGCTGCAAAGTTTGGCATAGCACAAACAAAAATATAGAGATGAACAATGTAATGTTCAGACAAAGAAGATCCTATCACCAGATAATAATCTTGTCACAATTAATCGTATCCAATAAGCATACATCCAGTGTGGCTGACAGAAACAGCCAGCATGTGGGAAGTGTGTATCAAAACCTTGGACTAAAGGCTTATTGATGGAATCTAGTAAAGAAATAGGGATGGAACAATCTCTTGTGAAGTGACTGATTTTCTTCCTGAAAGACATGGTTGGCCTCTTGTAGAGGTTGGTACAACAGAACAACCCTGCCTTTAGACATTGATGTTTGAGGATCTAAACAATCTTGTGAGTGGGAGTTTAGATCCAACTGTATCCACCTAATGAGGTTGGTCACCTCTGATGAGATCATTGACATTTCTCCAACTGGGATCTGAAGCTGTGTGTCTGCCCGTTTAAAGGTTTTCTCTCTTGGGCAATACTTAATGTTAATCCGCTGTCAGTTCCTGCCTTTTGACTTGCACAAAGAAATGCATTTTCTTGTGCTGGAGTCAATAAGGTTCCGACTTCATGGTATTCCTATTTTTTGTTAATTGTCCTTATAATTGTAAACTTCCAATATCTGGATTCTGCACCAAAAATAAGCTCAAATAAAATGTTAGTGGCCAATTACATGTGTTCACTCCGCTATCAAATCCTGTTTTTTTGAAATCCTGTTTCAGGTGGACCAGATAGGTAAAACACCTAATGGTACATGCTCCATTAAGCTTGAGATACTCCTGCTGTTAGAAAACAGTTCGCTCCGGTGCGCTCCGCTGCTTCTTGGTACAAGTTTTTTTTGTTCACTATATCAAATACCTCAAGTAGGCTTTGTGATATGATCCCTATCAATAGCTGGTATTTGTGTTCCTCCTTTCGGGATGTTATGTTTGTAAAAAAAAAATAACACTCCCTACCCTTGGAAGTAACACTTATTTCTCCATGAGCTTTGCTCTGTTTCCTCTCCACAATGCCTGGTAACTGGAGGTCACACTGTCCTTGAGAAGGTGATATAGCCCATTGGCAAAACGAAGGCAGGATCTTGCACGTCTAAAGAGAACATGATCAATCAATCAATCAATCAGTGACACTTATAGAGCGCGCTACCTACCCGTAGGGTCTCAAGGCGCTTAGGGGAGGGGGGGTGCCGCTACTGCTCGAACAGCCAGGTCTTCAGCTTCTTCCTGAAGGAGAGGTGGTCTTGGGTCAGGCGCAGGTCGGTCGGGAGGGAGTTCCAGGTTTTGGCGGCCAGGTAGGAGAAGGACCTTCCTCCTGTAGTTGCTCTTCGGATGCGGGGGACGGCGGCGAGGGCGTGGTTGGCTGAACGGAGGTGGCGTTTGGGAGCGTAGAAGTTGATCCGGCTGTTGAGGTAGCTCGGGCCTTGGTCGTGTAGGGCTTTGTGTGCGTGGGTGAGGAGGCGGAAGGTGATTCTTTTGTTGACGGGGAGCCAGTGAAGGTCTCTCAGATGTCCGGAGATGTGGCTGTGTCGTGGGATGTCGAGGATGAGTCGTGCTGAGGCGTTCTGGATCCGCTGGAGTCTCTTCTGGAGCTTGGCGGTGGTACCGGCGTAGAGGGCGTTGCCGTAGTCCAGTCGGCTGGTGACGAGGGCCTGGGTGACGGTCTTCCTGGTCTCGGTGGGGATCCACCAGAAGATCTTCCGTAGCATGCGTAGGATGTTGAAGCACGCCGAGGAGACGTTGTTGACTTGCCTGGTCATGGAGAGGGAGGAGTCCAGGATGAAGCCCAGGTTGCGTGCATGGTCTGTCGGTTTGGGTGCGGTGCCCAGGGCGGGAGGCCACCAGGAGTCGTCCCAGGCGGAGGGTGAAGAGCCCAGGATGAGGACCTCTGTCTTGTCCGAGTTCAGTTTCAGGCGGCTGGTCGTCATCCACTCGGCTACCTCTTTCATCCCTTCGTATGGTGTAGTTTCTCCAAAATGAGCCATAACATAGATGAAGTGGTCGAAATACAAGACCTATTACATTTAGTAGACATCGCTAACGCTTCCCTGAAGGGCGCGTGGGTAAGAAAACCACCCAGGACAGACTTTTTACAAGCTCCCTAATCACTAGACGTTGACAGTTTTAGCACCTGTAATGCAGCTTCTTGCCGTTTTTGCTACTTTACCGCATGTTCCTGCTTCAGATATGTCTCTGAGACGGTATTTATATTCCGCGTGCATGGATCGCCCAAAGCCATTATGAGTGCTGGCTCCATTCATGCAGTGCAGCGCCTGCTGTAAACCAGAGCCGGGAATTGTGGCATGTGCGTGGAGATGTTTGTCACTGGGTGCTTGGGATGGAGAGGTGACGAGAACTTGCTGTCTTGTTTTTGTTGGTGATTCGAATGTCACTCTATGGGTGCGATGTCAATTATGGCTAGTATAGGCTGCTGCCTTACAACACCACCACAGATGGCCACAAGAGTGCGTCAGTTGCCAACTATTCACCTTTCATTCCAGGGGAAACAGTGCTTAAAAAAGCCAAAAATTGAATTTTGTCCTAGGCTCTGGAAATCTTTTCACCAGAGCTGTTGGTGAAACTGAAATATGTAACTCAATAGTCCTGGGACCTCATTAGAGACCGTTAACACTGGAGCAGAATATAGAAAATAAAATGGAGAATGTCCATTTGCACAGTTTTTGCTGCTCTTATTGTACGGAAAGTGGAGAATAGGCAAATATGCCACACTTGTGGCACTACAGCTATTTTATGCCCTTATTGCATGTATGTGGAGAAACTACCCTACGTTATTTAAGATTGAGTTTACCAGACAGCGCAAATTGTCGGGTTGCAAAATACCTATTTTCAGTTTACCAACCATTGACAGTGGGCTTAGAGTCCGGTCATTGCTTAGCATTGGCTGGTTTTGTTGTCATTCCTATTTGCTTACTTCTTATTCGATCTTGCCTTGTCCTTGTTGTGTTTATCCTAGTCCGTTTTGTGTTTGTCCCTCCCCTGGATCATAACCTCTTTACTTGTGTCCTTCCACTGCTCATTTTTATGGAACTACTTTTCTCTTCTGCTTAAGCTCTCCATGAGAGTGCATGTGTTTCCAGCTGTGCCTCTTTTGTACTTCTCTCCCTACTGTGCTTCGCGTATTCTTGTGATACTCTCCCCCACAGTCCTCATTACTCACCCTCATTGTTGCCGTCTCCCTCATGTGCCACTTTTCTTATCTTTCACTCGATCCACTACCCAATATTCCCCTCCCATGCTTTTCCCTTTGGGGTTTTTGTGTTTAATCTTAGCATTTTCTTTTGGGGAGGGCCATACAGCAAATTGCTCCCAGTCCTCCTCCTTGATAAATAAAAGCTCTTTCACTCTAATACACTGACGCATCATCAAGCTTTTTTCCCCCTTCCCTTTTTCCCTTTTATTCATGCTGTCTCTGTAGCATACCCCTCGATTTGTTTTGGTTGCATTAGTATCATATTTTATATGTTTGAGTTATTGATCTTAAAATGGATATCACATATGATTCCACAGCAAAGATGGTCTTTTGACGTAATTAGTAATTTGAGTAACATAGGCAGTAGAAAAGGCTCTTGAGCTCATAGTTCGAATACTTTCGGTGTCAACAAGCGATATAAATGGAAGAAAAGAGTCGATGACGTCGCTAGTGTGTATTTCCTTTTGTGAATGACATACTTTGCTTCCGCACAGCAGCTGTTGGCATAGAGTCTGGGCCATCTGGCTGTTTGTTTCATTTTTCAAGCAGCAAACAAAATTCGAAAAAATAATGACACAAATTGATGGTGAAGGGAGATAGCTGAGACTGTACAGAGAGTCATGAAGTTGTAGCCATGGCCTTGCTGAACTCGACTCCCCCTCCCCACTTCCACTAGAAAGGTATTTTAACAAAAGTCTCGGTAGGGCACGGTTCAATGTGCCCCGTTCATATATTGGTTTTATCAGTGCCTATTTATTTTTCTTTTATTTTTAAGGTTTTATATAGCGCTGGCTAGACCCGGAGGTATCAGAGCGCTTTACATGAGCATCAGATCATAGTCATAGGTTACATCGTTACAAAGGTTATGCATTGTCCGCAGGACCTGCACGTGCCTCGTAGACGTGTCCACTTGTGTTCAATTCCATACCTTCTTTTAGAATTACTGTGGGAGCGTACAGGTCCGTGCTTCCCAGGGGGAGGTCCACACCCCAAGAAAGAAGCACAATTAGCATTGGTAACAAAAGAAATGTACATCAAAACTGAAGCAACTTGTGACTTAACCTACATTTTGCGGGACTATAATGAGAATGTTACCTCGGCCTTTCATGTTTAGGGTATTAACAATATATGTCAATCAATCAAAGCATTTATATAGCGCACTACTCACCCGGAGGGTCTCAAGGCGCTGTGCAGGTTGTTTTACTCACCCTTCAAGTCACCAGGAATAGGGTCAATGAGTAAACACAAATATACAAAAAAACTTTTGTTCATTCATACGACTCTCACCATTTCTCTACAGGTACAAAGTGAGGTTCACCCTTTGTTATTCCAAGATGCTCCTTCTTTTTACACTGAATAATGTTTTATGCAAAAAGTGTCTTATTTATTCAAAAGGATTATTCATAAAAAACTATCCCATATTCCATACAAAGTATTCTGCATAAAATATCATCCCAATAAAAACATTTTATATGTTAAAAATATTTTTCTTCACACATCCAGATCTTTATAAGAATCACATTTGTTTATGTAATACACCGATGGTCTTATGTTCCACAAATACCAATATTGCAAATTTCATAGACAGTAAACATTGTCCGAGATTATCATAACACAAATTCTATAAACATTAAAAAGTAGTTATATCCTAAGTTTTCGATGTGGCGTTTCGGTGGTATATACCAGTTTACCCCACCTTCTTCAGGACTTAGAATGAATAGAATTATTTACAAAATAAAAAAACAATATCCAAATATAAATTTCAAAATAAAAAAAATGTAATAAAATATTACAAAAACAGGCTCACTGTAATTACATTCATCACCTAATTCAACCCCTTGGGGTAACATCCATCTCTATCTCTCTTTCACACATTAATTTATCAAAAACCATTTATTCAAAGTTTATATTCTTCTAAACTCACAGGCTATCTGTTTCCTGTTATATCAAGAAATGCTTTTCATATACCACTAACCCTCCAATGATATATTCTTAAGGCTATAGGGGGCATATCTAATGTATTACACATACCTTTGAAGCAGAGGCGTTATTAAATTCCTCTTCTTCCCATCTGGTAGTCACCTTATGTTTATAGTTGTTCCCCTTTTTTTTAATCTATAAATACAAAATCGTTTTTTCAGTAACCTTATACGTAATAGTGTAGTGACTTAGGCCCCCCCCCTGTACTTTTTTTTTGTTATCATACTTTCTTACACTTACTTGAGAAAGAATCGTGTATTTCCAAAACCCCTGTCATGTTGCTTATTTTCTTGTTTGTCTGCTTCTCATTAGGACAATCTTGTATAGAGAATATGGGCGACATATTTATTCCATAAACCTGTCCCATCTTTTTCTTACCCTCCTATTGTAAATTTTATCCTCTTACCTCAATTTATCGTGGCTATGATCTGGTGCATAGATAACCGATTTCACAATTTTTTATATTTTTTATTTTTTTCTCTCTCTGGGAATCTCACTTCTTTCCTTCTCTCTATTACTGTTACGATTTGGAGTAGGGACCTTTGTTATGTGTTTCCTCTTACTCTGTTTAAGAACCCCCCCAGCCCCCAGGTTATAAATCAATCATACCTTTTTTCCATTTCCTAAACTCTATTGTCACATTCTATCAGTTTCCGGATATATAATATCTATATTTATGGGACACAGGTGGTTGGTTCCAGTCTCGATATTCTTAGATTTTCCACTAGATGGACCTTATTTCATCAAGTTGATCCTATTAACCAAACCAAGTCTCTTTCAAAACCTACCTGTTTTTCTCGCGTACTACACTGTAACTACTGGTACCTTCGGTATGCTGTACCCATTTTCATAACTTTACAAACGTATCTAGAAGACACAAGGTAAACACTACACCCAAAATATATAATTTCCTCATTTCAGTTTGAGTTGCCTGTTTATGATCGTTCCCGTCCTCCCAGTCCTATTGGTGGCAGTCTTTCCTAAACAACTTTTCCTTAATGTTACATCTCTGTATACTATTTCATACTTACCTTATTTCCTCTATTCCTTTGTCGCCGTCTTTCTCAATTAATTATTATAAAAGAGGCGGCCATATTGGTGACCCTTCCCTTTAAACCTCAGTTTCAAACTCCGCATGTGCAGTATGCCTCAAATTCCTGGCCTGACATGTTAAATAACTCTCTGTCTTAAGATCAATTTTCATCTCAAATTTCCATATTTTAGTATTAAATCCTCTTTGTACTCCGCCTACCTAAACAGACATTCCCACTCTTCTCAATTGTTTAACCCATGTTTATATGTGTCAAATTTGCTCTTGTAGTACTATTCCCTTATTTTCATTGTCTTGTTTTGGTCTCCTCCCTTTACTGAGTTCTTTATAGATTCTAAAAGGCACCATCTTAGATCACTTTCTTTATGTTTATATTCCACCCAATGCTCTGTAAGTGGTACATTTTTCCTTTCGGTCCTGATGGCTGACTTATGCTCTTTCAGCCTAACCCATACCTCTCTTTTTGTTACGCCTACATACCCTTTATTACAAGGACAAATTATCATGTATATTACATTTTGGGTTTTACAGTTCATCGTTGTATTTATGTGGTGTCTTACACCATTCAGTCCTACTCTAGTCCCTGTAATCAGGTTTTTACAATTTCCACATTGACCACAGGGGAAGTTTCCCGTTAGTTTACTTCCGTCCATGATACTTCTTTGTTGTAACCCTTTCGGTTCTCTACATGTAGGCACAAGGCAATTCCTAATGGTCTGATTTCTCGTGTAGGAAAATAGTTTTTTTTTCAGTTGTTTCTTTACTTCCTCGTTCAATAGGGACCAATTTCCGTTGATTACGTTTTAAATTTCATCACTCCTACTTGAAAAATTAGTCCCACACGCTATCCGTTTTTGGTTATCCTGATCTTTTTTAAAGGCTCTCCCTATTATAATATTTCTCCCTTTTGTATGCCTGTCTTACTATTCTTTTTGGGTATCCTCTGTTTAACAAATTCCCTCTCAGTGTTTCAGCATGTTTTCTAAATCATTCCTATTTGTACAGTTCCTTCTCAACCGTAAAAACTGCCCGAACGTTAGTGTCCTTCTGACAATTCGGATGGTTACTATCATATTGTTATGTTATCTTATGGTGACTTGTAGAGCGCATGGCTGCCTCAGCAAAGGGGTGTCCCGACCCTGAAAACAGAAAACTACACAGCTTATAGCAAAAAGACAGCTAATAACGGAGGAAAGAGGAATGTTTTCACAGCTTTACGGAAAGGCAGATAGGTCTTTATACTGAGATTAGGAGTGGGGAGCGCATTCCAGAGTTTCGAGGCCAACACACGGAAGAAGCACCCTCCAGTACGGGCCCTTCTCACCCTGGGGACAGCCACAAGATTCTGTAACAAAGAACGAAGTTGGCGGGAGGGGATGTAAAAAGTATGCAGATTTGCCAGAATACATGGAGATGAACAATTAAGGATTTTAAAAGTAATGCAGAGGGCCTTGAACTCTAGGCGCTTGGCCACAGGCAGCCAATGGAGGCGACGGATGGCAGCCAATGGAGGCGGAGGATGGCATAATGTAAATAGTGTTGCAGTCCGAGGATTAAGTGAAGAGTTCTTAAATGCCCTCTACTACCTAGATCCGAATATCTAAAAAATAGTATGTATGTTGGGTTGGTGCAGGTAGCGGAAGAGGAAGACTAGAAGTCAGAGGGCAAGTGGAGGGGGAGGAGGTACTGAGAATTAGTCTTGACAGAATGAAATTAGACTGGGACGTACATTCTAAACGAAACAAGGACGTATGATTTTTTTACCAGTTTCTTTTAGCCATAGGCTTGAGACTTTGTCAATGACATCTTGAGTAAGCCCAGAAGAATATAATTCCTCCGTCACTAAATGCTGTTGGTTGCTTGAGTGTAATCTTAAGCATCTTGCATTACAGTGCATAAGGGACTATTTATACCTCCCTGCCTCTCTCAATTTGTTGGCTCCTCATTGCTAACTCATCCATAAATGCACAGATTTGCGTTGGAATATTAAACACGGACCAATTGGCTTTGCCGATTTTTGTTGCTTAAGCCAGTGTGTATTTGAGTTGCATATATTATTCTGATACTATGTAGGAAACTATATGTTGTGATTTTACGGAAACAGATCTAACATGCAATTTGAAACAATCATTGGCATGCCAATAGGTCAGGCTTTAAAGGAATATTGTATGATAATAAGCATTACAAGTAAATAGCATAGGACTAGGTAAGTATTTGTGTGGAAGCAAAGAACTGTAGAATAATATTGGTGTAAGTTAAAAGGTCAGGTGACAGTTGCACTGTCAAGCCAGACTAAAAATTCCTTGTAGGTTAAGGACTGCCCTCTTTCCATCTGTGCTGCTGTCTGAGAAAAACAACATAAATTATCTAGTTATCTAAGACACGTTAACCCCTTGCCCGTGGCCGGAATTCCGCTCCTGTGCTGGACATTCCGATCGCGGGCATGGTCATGACGGCCCCCAGCCGTCATCAGCACACGAGCACTGTGTGCCATGACGGCTGGGGCCGTCATCAGCATGGAAGGGGTTAATAACATTCCAATGTTAATTGTGGATGGATAAATAAACCAAATGATCATAGTTGCGTGGGGGAGCAGCACGTTTTTTGTGGAACCACACAACTACTCCCCATCAAACCAAACATGTACTCCTGTCTCCCATCATGTGGGTGGAGCCATCACCCCTCTCTAGCAATGTTCACATAATTGTCTGGCGACAGCTGTGCTGTCAAACCAGACCATATAAACATACACTTGTACTATTTTTAATTCTGTGGGCAAAGCTGTACCAACGAAAGGAGTATGTTGAAGATGGATTTTCTCATGAGATAAGTTAGGGGTTGATATTAACATCCACTATTAGAAGACACACAGGTTGAGGAGTGGAGAGTGACATATGGCACTACTCTTCGAATTATCATGTAAGCATCAATTTATCAAGAAGGACATTTTGATGGACAGAGCAACATGTGTTAAAATATCACAGTGTTTAGCAGACTACAGTATTTGCATATGATTTTATTTTAATTAATGATTAAAAATTGAATGTTTTTTCTCTTAGAGTTCTAGGTTTGAAAATAGGGTTTGGAGGCATTTTTAAACTTAAGTCATTCTGGATTCTATGTAATCTTCAAACATTGATTTCTACTCATTTCTACATTGTATGGAAACTCCAATATGACCCAGGCTCAGAGTCCTTAACTAGGACAGGAGCTGTGTGGGAGCGGTCTGAAGAGACTCTCACGGCATGTGGAGCTCCTGGTGACTTGGTTGCAGCTCTCCGACGAATTGGCGCGTCATGGACTGCAGGAGAGGGAGAAAGAGGAGGCGTGTCTCCCATGTCCACTGTGGAGGCACCTGTGTTTGTTGTCAGGGGGGACAGGAGTACTGCGGAGGAGCGAGGAATGTACGAAGTCAAGGTGGATAACACTGATCAGGCCAGGCATGAAGGTTCATGAAGGCCACCATGTTCGTAGGGGATCACAGAGGGGAGGTGAGAACACCTGGGCATGGTAGGAGCGGGTTATCAGAAATAATAGGATACGCGCAAACTGCCAAAAAAGAAAGTGCAACTCCGTCTTCACAGGTCTCAGTGTTACCATGATTACCTATCAAATAAAAATAAGATACTTGACCACATCCACTTACCAGTCTTCTATAAGTAAAGAGCAAATGTTCAAAGAAAAACAGAGATTTCCTGGTTCTAGGGGAGAGAGGAGAAGAATAAAAGGAATAATTTCTCCTTATGGAAAATATATGATCTAGAAACGGAAATGATGGAAGAAGTAATTTTCAGGCTCTCCGTCCGGCCTGTGTTTACTCCCTCTTTTCAGGACAGGAAAGAGGTGGATTCTACCATCTTCCAAGAAGAAACCCTAGAATAAATGGAAGTGGAATGTTATTTAAAACGTGAGAACTGAGGAGAACACACCTACTTTTCTGCAAAGTCCAGAGCGTGAAAGTGACAAATTATCAGAAAGGTCTCAGACTAACGAAGACCTGTACTTTATTGAGCCCTGGTGTAAGGACTTTGTATGGCTGTATTTCTGTGTTTGTATCTCAAGGACAACATACCTATAAAAGAAAGAGCTACTAGAATAAAGGAATTCTTTCCAGAAGCTTAGAGAAGAAATTGTTTTTTGCATTTCCAGATTTGCTACCTTTTTTGGTGACAAAACCGTACTTGGAGAATAATGTGTTGCTAGAGTATATTACACTCTTGACATCCATGTTGGTATTTGATACATCTGGTCGCAAAATCAAATCAGGGCACTTGAACAAGCCATAGAGGTGAAGGAAAGGTACTGCTGGGAGTGTGTAGCTCTGGTTCAGTAGCACTAACATTAGACTGAACCTAAAATGGTGAAGCAAGGATATCTTCATTGCTTAGATGGCGCAGACCAAGGATGCCTAAGGGTGGCAGAATGAGTAGGGCTGGCAGGTGGAAGTGATATGGTCACACCATTATAAAGTCATCACTTGGCTAAGGAAGAAGTTGCTGTTCCCATCCATATAACTTTTTCTCTTCTCCAAAGGTAGAAAATTGACAGTGTGCATACATGTAACGGATTGCGTAGAATGAAGGGATACTCCCTTTTATGTTTGATTGGGGTTTTCCAAAGAAAGACAAATACATTGGTTATTCCCTTATATGATGGATTGTTTTTCATAAACTTCTTTGTAAGAGTCTTCTAAGAACGTTTAATGTCCTCGCCAGTGCAAATCATATTGCTAGTCATTCCATGAATAACTGATAGCCACCAGGCCGGGCACTCACTCACCTTTTGGCTTTTTGCATACTTATTGGACATGAATCCTCATCTGACAGACTTTTGTTATTGCTAACCGCTGTACTCTCAAATATCCTGCATAGGTCCCTTATTCTCAATTATCCCTCCTGTTGTCCATCAGCCGTTGTCCATCAGCCCTCTTCCTCGGACCTCCTTATTTCGCCCTCCCTGTTTCTTCCAATGTTCTCCACACCAATTTCTGCTCTTGTATGAATATCTGGTATATGTTTTCTTCATCCGTTCTATGTAAAGAGCTCTAATATCAATTGGTGCAGTGGCAATTTTTAAAGAATCATGTGCATGCACCAAAGCTTTCTTCTGATTTTCCTGGACACTCCAAAAACAATGTACAGTTTATAGACCTCATGCATTCCACAATCCCAGGCACATTGTTGCACCATAAGGACATTGCTTTTTGGTTAAATAGGGTAGTCAAATCCCTCTCAACTTCTCCATCAATTCTGTCTCTGTAATTCTGCCTTGGTCACATTGACAATATCCTTACCTTGCACCTGTTGTGATCTCAAAAGTAGGGATAGGCTTCCATTATTGACTAATAGCATTCTTATGTTCCACCCTATAGTTTTGCAAGGTGTGGGTCAGTAGCACTGTAAGAAAGGTTATCTTGTGCAGTGGTGTCTTCTTTCCTAAGAAGAGAGTGTATAAACAGCATCAGCATCCCTGACCCCTGTAAAAGATTGTAATGTTCAGTTATGAGAGTAACACCAATGACATAGCAAGGGTCACCCGAAGACCACTTTTTATTTACACCCATGACAGTAAATACCTCTAAGGAAGTCAAAGGAAAGAAGGAGATTGTGGACGTCTTACCCTTCAGGAAGATCAGCACAATACAGATTCCTTCTTATTAGAGCCTCTGTAGGTTACGTTGCTCGCTAGTTGTGGTTTACCGGAGTGAAGACGCAATCAGAAGGGTGGATCCTGTTATCTCTCCACTACACGTGACGTGGTGGTATTGATGTTTAAGGCTCCTGGAATAATGGCAAGTGGCACACTGTCAGTGGGGGTTGGGGCCCATCGCATGCCGTCACAGAGACATTAATGGTTCTAATAAAGGAGACAGTAGCACTGAAGCAGCTTGAGTTGGGATCTGTCTCTGCACCAAGCCCAAGTTCTTTACTAAGGAAGTCATTGAAATGTGGTAAAGTTGAACAATTTGGTCGCCCATATAGAAGGGCATTCGCATAATTGGTGCTTAGTACTTTGTGGGCGCCTCCTCTCCTGGTAAGAAGTCAAGTCAAGTCAGGAATTTGTATAGCGCGCTACTCACCCAGAGGGTCTCAAGGCGCTTAAGGGAGAGGGGTACATTACTGATCGAACAGCCAGGTTTTGAGTTGCTTTCTGAAGGAGAGATGGTTCTGTGTGAGACGGAGGTGGGTGGGGAGTGAGTTCCATGTCTTGGCCGCCAAGTAGGAGAAGGATCTTCCTCCCATGGTGACTCTTCAGATGCGTGGAATCGCGGCGAGGGCTTGGTTGGACGATTGTAGTTGGCGGGTGGGGTTGTAAAAGGTCAGGCGAGTGTTGAGGTATCTGGGTCCTAGGTCGTGGAGGGCCTTGTGTGCGTGGGTGAGGAGACGGAACGTGATTCTCTTGTTGACGAGGAGCCAGTGCAGGTCTCTCAGGTGACCGGATATGTGGGTGTGGCAAGGTAAGTCAAGGATGAGTCGGGCGGAGTCGTTTTGAATGCGTTGAAGTCTTTTCTGCAATTTGGCTGTGGTTCCGGCTTAGAGGGTGTTTCCGTAGTCTAGTCGGCTGGTTACAAGTGCTTGGGTGACCGTCTTCCTTGTTTCGGTCGGGATCCATCGGAAGATCTTTCGGAGCATGCGTAGGATGTTAAAATATGAAGATGAGACGGCGTTGACTTGTCTGGTCATCGAGAGGGAGGAGTCTAGGATGAATCCCAGGTTGCGAGCATGGTCCGTTGGTTTGGGTGCGCTGCCTAGGGCCTAGGACCACCATGAGTCGTCCCAGGCAGAGGGGGATGATCCTAGGATGAGGACTTCCGTCTTGTCGGAGTTCAGTTTTAGGCGGCTGTTCTTCATCCATTCGGCTACGTCTTTCATCCCTTCGTGTAGGTTGATTTTGGCGGTGGTTGGGTCTTTGGTGAGGGAGAGGATCAGCTGGGTGTCGTCTGCGTAGGAGATGATGTTGAGGTTGTGTTGGCGTGCGATGGATGCGAGGGGACTCATGTAGACGTTGAAGAAGGTGGGGCTGAGCGATGATCCTTGTGGAACGCCGCGTATGACTTCGGTGGCCTCTGATTTGAAAGGGGTGAGGCGGACTCTCTGGGTTCTTCCGGCTAGGAAAGAGATGATCCAATCCAATGCCTTATCTTGTATCCCGACGTTCCTGAGGCGTTGTACAAGTGTGCCGTGGCAGACCGTGTCGAACGCTGCGGAGAGGTCCAGTCGGATGAGGGCCGCAGTTTCCCCGTTGTCGAGCAGTTTCCGGATGTCGTCTGTGGCTGCGATGAGGGCGGTCTCAGTGCTGTGGTTGGCTCGGAAGCCGGACTGTGAGGGGTCGAGGGAACTGTTAGACTCAAGGAAGGCGGCGAGCTGACTGTTGACGGTCTTCTCTATGACTTTGGCGGGGAACGGGCGGAGCGAGATGGGGCGGTAGTTCTTAACGTCGGTGGGGTCTGCTGTAGGTTTCTTCAGGAGGGCGCTGAGCTCGGCATGTTTCCAGCTTTCTGGGAAGATAGCGGCGTTGAAGGAGCGGTTGATGATGTCCCGGAGTTGGGGTGCGATGACGGAGTCGGCCTTGTTGAAGATGTGATGGCGGCATGGGTCGGTTGGCGATCTGGAGTGGATGGAGTTCATCAAGCGAATGGTGTCATCGGTGTTGATTGGGGTCCAGGCGCGGAGGGTAGTGGTGGGGGGCTTCGATTCAGTGGTCAGGGGAGTGGGCTGGTTGCCGAAGCTGATATGTATGTCTGCAATCTTGCTGTGGAAGAACGAGGCTAGAGAGTCGCAGAGGTCTTGAGAGGGAGTGATGTTGTTGTTGCCGGCGCTGGGATTGGTGAGCTCCTTGACAATGCTGAAGAGTTCCTTGCTGTTGTGGGCGTTGCCGTCCAGTCTATCCTTGAATGCTGATTTCTTGGTGGTGCGGATCAGCTGGTGGTATTTGCGGGTGGCGTTCTTGAGGGCGGTCATGTTGTCTGTGGTTGGGTTTCTTCGCCAGGCTTTCTCAAGGGTGCGGCAGTTCTTTTTGGAATTTGTTGAGGTCATCGTTGAACCAGGAGGCTTTTTTGCTTCCTGGCTTGTTGGGATGGTTTTTCAAGGGTGCTAGTTCGATCCACTGTGCGAGATTGATGGCTGCTTGATTTGGGTCCGTTGCTATGGCGGGAGGGTTTTGCTTCAGAGATGTGGTGAGCTGGTCGGTGGTAATTTTGTTCCAGCTTCTGCGGGGAACTTGTTGCGGGTGGAGGTGGGTCGTGGTCTTTCTGAAGCTGAAGTGGACGCAGCTGTGGTCTGTCCAGTGCAGTTCCATGGCGTGATTGAAGGAGATGTGCTTGCTGGATGAGAAGATTGGGTCGAGCGTGTGTCCGGCGTAGTGGGTGGGGGTGTTCACCAGTTGTTTGAGTCCGAGATTGGCGAGGTTATCCAGCAGGGCGGTGGTGTTGTTGTCGTTGTTATTCTCCAGGTGGAAGTTGAGGTCCCCTAGGAGGATGTAGTCATCGGAGGGGAGGGCGTGTGGGCTGACAAAGTCAGCAATGTCTTTGCTGAATTGTGTGCGGGGTCCTGGGGGTCTGTAAATGAGGGTGCCTCTGAGTGTGGTCTTGGGGTCGGTGTGTATCTGGAAGTGGAGGTGTTCGGTGGCTAAGAGGGTGTCGTCGGAGTTGGTTGAGATGCGGATGGTGTTCTTGTGGACGATGGCGATGCCTCCTCCTGTTTGGTTGATGCGGTCTCTTCGGATGATCTTGTATCCGTCCGGGATGGCTATGGCGATGTCGGGTGCTGATGAGGCGTTCATCCAGGTTTCCGTGAGAAAGGCGACGTCCGGCGAAGTGGTGTCAAGTAGGTTCCATAGTTCAATGGCGTGTCTGTGGACCGAGCGGGTGTTGAGCAGGATGCACTTCAGGTAGTTGTTATTGGAGCTCTGTTTGGCGTTTGTGGTTGTAGTGTGGGTCCTGATGCAGCAGTACTTGCCGGATTGGCAGGTGAAGGGTCCATGGGTACGTCCTGGGGCGGCTTGGTGGCAGTCGTGGAGGCGGCTGGTGTTGAGTGCAGTGAGGGTTGCGGCGTCGTAAGTTTGGCGGGAGGGATGGCCTTTGCGGGATCCAGGGGTTCTGGCGCTGGGCGCGTTACAGGCGCGGACGGGCGTAGACGGGCTTTCCTTTGGCGCACCTGCTGCGCGTGAACGCTGCGCATTTGCCACTCTGCCATAAGTGGAGAGTGGAGGGGGCGGGGCAAGGGAGGAGCAGCTGGGAGGCGGGAGCGGGGTGGCGAGTGGGGAGAGGAGGAGCGGTGATGCAGGAAGGAACGGGGTTGGGCTGAGCAGCGGCAGGGAGCGGGGTGGAGGGGCACAGGGCACAACAAATGGAATCCAGAAACAAAACCGAAACCAGAGAGGCACAGCGGGCAGCGGTGGCGGCAGCAATCAGGGGGCACAACAATTTGAATGCAGAGCAAAAACGAAACAGGCACAACAATTTAAATACAGGGCAAAAATGAAAACAAAATACTGCACAAGACCAGATCCTTGGCGAGCTCAGGGGCACAGCAGCTCAGGGGCACAGCGGGCAGCGGTGGCGGCAGCAATCGGGGGTCAGGCACGAGGCGGGTGGAGCGACCGGCTCTGACCAGGTCAGGTCGAGTCAGGGAAGGGATTTCATGATGTTGAATGAAAATATTGTGACGGAATTAGGGAACTGAATCCTTTGACATGTAGCACAAAAGTTCATGTCCCTCAGTTACACTGAAGACAAATATATCTGGGGTTTTCAGATCTGTCTAGTTTTTTGCACTATCTTGTATTTGGTAAAGCTATAAAACTTTGTAAGACTAACCTGTGTTCCGCAGTCCTCTGGCCAGCATTGTAACAACAGTGGAGATTAACGTCACCAACCAGCACCCAAAACACTTATGACATGCACAATATGGGTCATAAATGGCTGTCATCAGACACCCAGCTGCAATACCCATTCAACAATATCCACCAGACAACACCTTTGCAGTTGCACTCATTATTTGACTTTCTCAAATGGAGCACACTAGACAGAACTCCTACATACTCATGCCCACTTCAGGCCCCACAGCAATAACATTTGCAAAGTGCTACCAAGTGATCTTCACTTCACTGTCACCTCCTCAACATATGTGTTAGAATCATTCAGAAAAGTTATCTGAACCATATCACATCCTCAATTGCACAACATAGCAATAAAGTAATATAATTGGCAACTAGTGCCTAGGCATTAACAGCTAGATTCATCAAGCTTAATTGCGCTCGCAAAGGGCCAGATTCTGAGAATCCGGCCCTTTGCGAGTGCAATTTTTGCATTTGGGATTCATCATTCCAAATGCAAAATTCGCTAATAAAGAATTCGCAAATTTGCGAGGAATTGCATTTAAGGACTCTCTATTTGAGATTCCTTAAATGCAATTTATGAGCCATTTTGAAATTGCGAAATCGCAATTTAGGACCACTATTTACCACGAAGTCAAACCTCGTGGTAAATAGCTAAAACTTAGAAAAATGCATTTAAATGCATTTTTCTAAGTTGCATGTTACACACACACATCAGTGTAAATTCACATTTCAGGGGTGCTACAGGGTGTCCTTTGGACACCCCTGCACCCTTGAAATCGCATCCTTATTTGCGATTAGCAAATTGCTAATCGCAAATAAGGAATAACTCCCCATTCATTCATGGGCCTTTAGGCCCATAGGAATGAATGGGGAGTTATTCCTTATTTGCGATTAGCAATTTGCTAATCGCAAATAAGGAATATGTAGGAATCGCAATTTATTTAGCAATCCCGTTTTGCAAGTCCTTAATAGCGATTCCTTATGAATCGCTATTAAAGACTCGCAAAACGGCCCTTTCATGAATCTAGCTGTAAGCCCCCTGCAAACGTACCACCCAGGTCAACAACAGCCACAAAACAACTATAAAATGTTTTGATGCATGCTTGCATTCACCAAACATACTATAATATCTTGTTTTGGATTAAAATCATTTTACTTTCACATGAGACAACTGAAACCTAACTATCATACACACCAGATCGATTGAAATTCAGAACTGTATGTAAAGGGCACCCAGATCATGACAGCGCCACAGTGGTATGATAATGGTGGTAGGTGCAATGTACATGTAGATCATATTCAGGAAGGGGGAATAAACAATACTTGAACAAGATCCATTAAAGAGAGTAACTTGTATTACTTTCGCATGTCCTTGCTCCATTTGTCCTCTCTTGATGTTTTCATTTTACCCTGATATGGATTTTCATTCCCACATCTCATGCATTTTTAAGAGAATGAAATATGGACATGTTTCATTTTTTGTACCAGACCTTCAAATGTAAAAATGTACCACCCTCAGGCGATTCTTCGGGTGTTCATGATGAATTTAGATTTTTAACCTAACGCAAAAATTGTTTCCCCAAAGGTCTCAGCCCCAGCATGTTGCACCTAAGAGCTGTAATGGTACGGATGGGTAAAAAACTGATGCATATTTTAGTATAGTTGGAGTTCTTTAATCCACAGTATTATAACGTGAATCAAGTATTTATCCATGTATTAGTGAGAGGCCAGTAACGTTTTGCACATATCTATGGTGATCTTGCTGATAATATTTTAAAACAGCTAATTTTGTAGATTATTTGAAGGTACCACATTATTAAACAAGCAAAATAAAAGGAAGCAAAAAAAAATATTTTCGGTGATATGCTTTAGAACTAAACACTTGCACAAGTTACTATGTTCTTCCCAAGTTTTTCTGTGTTGTGTTTAGCCACATTCGTGCACAGTGCTGTCAAAAACAGTAACTCAAGGGTTCTTTCTGCTGTCCTATGGGCAAGAGACTTAGGCACACTTCCCTATATGATGGTGAGGTGCTTGTTGGGCTTTTTGCATTACTTCTGAATTATGGTAATTCCGTGGAAATTCTTTTATGTGTATGGCTGATGGCTTGTCGTCTTACTTTGAGACCACTGGCTGCTGATGCTGCTGCTGTAGTTCTTCTATGTCTTTTGCTATGAGCTAGCACTGTATTTCCATTGCACAATCTATTCAGTAGTCACTTGGTAGTTCCTTCTCTATTACCTTGGGCATGTGTGTACTAGCACTCTTCTGTACTCTGTTGTTCTGCACCTGCCTCCTGATAGCGAAACCTCTGGGTCTATAGCTGTACCCAACTACCTTTTGAATTAGATTTCCTGTGCCACTGTGTGACAGAGTGGTGGGTGTGTGTGTCTCTGTGTGCATTTTGATACTTTATTTTATTTATACATTCTTATAAAACACATTGTCCTCAACATTAAAACTTTTTATATTGGCAGTATTGTTATACATGAAAAAATAAACATACAGTGACCGTATATATTCAGACTCACTGCTACTACTTACAGAATCAGTAAAATCTTGCATATTAAACCACTCACTTGGTACATGACTGGTATTTCATTTGCAAATAATCGTGGCGGAAGGACATAAGATTATGTGTGTTGCATGCGTGAAGTAAGATCTTAAATTGTAGGTTTCATGTTTTTTTGAATTTCATGTTTTGAGCATGTGTCTCTCCTTAGACCCTCTACACCCGTCAACCTTAACTCTATTTGTTTTTGGGCAATATTTGTTCTATGCATACACATTTGTATTGCTGGTGCATTGCATGGTGCTTAATGCTAGTTAACCTAGAAGAATGGATAGCTAACTAATTTGACGGATATTTGATGTGCTCCTTTTCATGTTCAGATTGCAAGGTGTTTGACACCGCTGTGAAATGATTTGCTGATTTGAAAATAAAATTCGATTTGCAAGCCCTGATTCCGATCTCCCTCAACTTTTTCTCAATGATCTTCCGTCACACCATAAGAGGCCTCCGCTTTAATCCTGCCTGCTGAGTTGGGAAACTGCCGAAGCGATGACTTCCACTGGCCCTGTTATTCCGCAACCCTTTCCTTCAGGTCCAAGTGTTTCACTAGGCTCCTCTTTGGGGCAAATAAATACACCTTGTAATTTTAACACACTGAACTTGTCCTCGTGTCTGTCAAATTCACCAACATGAATTCCTACTAGCTTACAGATAAGTTTGCATATGTTTGCATAATTTAAACTATAAAAGGCATCAACGCCTAATATCGTGTATTCTCTTCCCAAGGTAAGCATGGTGAAAGACAAAGACCTGTCGTGGAGGCCCACTTTCATTGTGAAACCAGACGGTGGAAGTCAAGGCGATGGAATCTACCTCATTAAAGATCCAGCGGACATCAGGATGATGGGAAGCATCCAGAGCAGACCATCCGTGGTCCAGGAATATATCAGCAAGCCACTGCTCATTGACAAGCTGAAATTTGACATACGTCTTTATGTCTTATTGAAGTCTTTAGAGCCACTCGAAATCTACATAGCCAAAGATGGACTCTCTAGGTTTTGCACAGAGCCATATCAAGAGCCGAACCACAAAAATCTACACCACGTATTTATGCACTTAACCAACTATTCCCTTAACGTCCACAGCGGGAACTTCATCCACTCCGACAATGCCCACACTGGCAGCAAGAGGACTCTCTCCAGCATTCTTTACCGACTCTCTTCAAAAGGGGTAGACATCAAGAAAGTATGGTCAGATATCATTTCACTGGTAATCAAGACTGTTATTGCACTGATTCCTGAACTCAAGGTTTACTACCAGTCTGATATCCCACCAGGAAAACCTGGGCCAACATGCTTCCAAGTAAGTCTGCTTTCTTTGTCTGTGAATTGTTTAACAGCGTGACATGACATATGATGCTTGTTTGTAATTTTCTTGTTTTCTTGTAGGTATTGCTCAATGTGTTCTCAATTGAATCAACACAGTTATTGGGATTGTGGGCTTCAGTGCTACACTGACGATTAGCCACATTGCAACATTTGAATCACGCAATTCTATCAGCACATATTAATACACGTCGCAGTAAGGTCGGGCGGATGGATCTATTCATCACATTGTGCCTGTTGTGAAAGGGGATAGAACAATGGACATAGTTGTTCTGATATGAGATAAATACATGGCATTGAGTACCTTCTGATGTATGTATTAGTAGTTTATTAGAAGAATGAAGCATGGGTCACTTAATAGTAAAGTCCACATTTGTAAAGCGCACAATCACCCGTGAGGGTCTCTAGGCGCTGGGGGCCGTCGGGAAGATTAAGCGAGCTATTGCCCAGAGTCACATGGTGCTAAGCTAATCTACCGCTGGAGCCGGGGATCGGACCGTGATCCCCAGATTCCAGCGTCAGTCGCCCTGGCCGCGGCGCCACACCTCTTCACATTATAAATCATAAAAGTAGCGCTATAATTACTCTTCCCTTACTGACTTTAGATTGCCGACGTCATGCTCCTACACCTTCCTCAGAAAAGTAATTTTTGTTTGTAGCATTTTCTCACTGCACTAGTAGTTCAGTGGACTCTTTTTTCTTCTTTTTACATTACTTACTAACTTTGTAGAAGTACACTTCTCTTTGAGGGACCCACTGGCCTGTAGATTATGGTCACAGAACACCATGGGAATGTGTTCCTCCACTAGAGGCTTTCCATTAGCAATATTATTTAATGAACTATAAAGTATGAAGGAAGCCCCTGCATCAGTAAGGTACTTACAACAAACACCATGCTGGATGACAAAAGAACAAACCGAGGTATAGGACTCGGTGAAATGCATGACTGCAAGTTAGGATCTGATAATAACGGACTATCTCTACCGAAGAAGTAGAGGGCGAGACATTGGGGCTTGGGGTTGTTTAACAGGAGACGAGGGTTGAGTAGAGTCTAAAGAACGGTGACGTAAAGACTCATTGCCTTGACCCTGAGCTTGCAAACCCAAGGTTGGCTTATTTGCATGTATTATTTTGGGAATTTCTTGTATTCTGTGAGAAGGGGCTCTATGGTTATGCATCCTTGAAAGTTTTCATTTTTATTACTTGTATCACTGATGTGGCAGCAACATCGGATATCAGGTTTGTTTAGAAGATCTGATTGTCCTGTAGCTGTGAACTAGTGTAAGGTTGCAACTCATCTTATGTGGGATGTTGTTGCTGAGTTTAGGACTTGCATTATTGCAAGAAGATCCCACTATTTTCATCTGTACCTATTTGATCTTTAGCTTCTCTTGAGAGATTAGGTTGAAAGCTTGAGATTGTAGGACTTTTTGCACAATATAATAAAAGAAGAAAACATGGTATTTGTTTTAGAGACCTGCAGTGATAACACTTTATGTTGAGTTTAGAATGTGCTTCTTCTCCACAAAAATCATTTGGACTGGACTCCAATTTGGTGTAGTGACAGAATGAGGTAGAATTGTGTTCCATTGGATGTGAATGAATGATGTAAGTGGGTGAGAGTGGTGCGTTAGAACACTCTGCACACATCTTTTGGGAGGACCTGGCCTGGCAGTTCCGGGTGGACTGTTCCAATGAGGAGTAGGGTCAAGTAGGATTGGCATACGGCTGCGTCCAAAGTGAGGTGGCATGGCGAGCAAAAGAACGATGGGTTGGTATGCTACCCCGAGCGATCGCCAGTGGGTAGACAAATTTCAAGCCTTCTTCCCAATGCAATTAACCCAGTCATTAATGACTATTAGAAAAGAGGGACTATAGTAAGAAGTAGTGTCCGTCACGCTCGAGCTCATATTACAAGGGTTTCTGAAGAACTTTGCCATTCACATTCTTAAAGTCTTGATTTGTCATAGAACATTTTGGAGAGAAGCATTTAAGAAAGATGGGACGGTGGACTATGGAAAGGGTCATTTTGTAATTTATGAAATTACTTGGGCACACATACCATTTTGGTGATGGTTGCTTGTTCGATTATATATAAAGGAAGAGGGGCTCAATGGTTCAAGTCTCTCTGTAAGGTCTCCAAGGGTGGTGGGTATTCGTATTCTGATATCTTCGATGTTGACAATGAACACATATACTCCCCCGCACTGAAAACCCTCCAGAGCCACCATCAGTTCTGCGCAGCAGACAGTAGTCTTCGCACAGTCTCAAAGCAAATCCATTTTGACCAGTTAATTTCAAGGCAATGGACTTGTCTTAGGTGATGGGGATTTCTGAGCACTTGTGAGCATTAACTCTGGGGATCAACCAGATATGTCAGCAAGTGTCCCCATAAAATGAGACCTTGTCTTCAATCCCATCCTCCTGTGCACCCCATCACAGCCTGGTTTCCTCTGAGGAATCAGGCCAGAGGTTTTGAGGCTAAGGTGAACAGCAAGGGGGACTCTGCCAATTCCTCTTTTCAGTTGGGAACATGTCATATAGGAAGCTGATGATTTGAAAGCTGGCCCCTGTGCATTTTAACATCAGCTGGTTATGGAATTGGAATGTAGAACCAAGGTCCATGGATGCAAAGTCCGCAAAGAGATATTCCTATCAAACTGAAACCAAACCTTCTTGCAGTCCACTAAGATGAGGGTCGTGGGTCCTTCGAGGTGGGATGAATAAGGGATAGCGTTTTAACCCTTTCCCTGCTCATTCTGTCATGTGCACACTAGCACCAAATCCCTCTGCTGTAAACAGCAGAGGGATTTCCATTTTTTCCCTCAGGGGGTGGGGAAACCCTCCTGAGGGATTTTCTTTTCCAGTGAAATGACAATTAGTGTGCACGACTCGCTGACAACTTTTCACTGAAACCGAAACTGTAACAAGCCGATCTGGAGCAGGGATCCACCCACTGGGCGCCAGGGAGGAGGTGTGGTCCCTTGGACAAGGGTCTTTGCGACCCCGATATTTAAAAGGGCATATTCAGTCTTTCTACCTCCCCGGTGGGCAGTAGCCCCCAACCCCCACCCTCTCCTCCCCGGGGGGAGCAGAAAGCACATTAGACACCACGGATTCTTTTTCTGTTTTATAGTTCAGGGTTGGGGACTGCCCTGAATGGGCATGCCAATACCCCCACACCAAAAAAATGGCCACAGTCTTTCTGTCCCCCATGGGAAAGCCCACAAGGCACCAGGGAGTATATTTCTACTATACACAGGGGAGAGGGCTGCCCAGAATCGGCATGCCAATGTCCCCACCCCCAAACCAATTAGCCACAATTGTTCTGTCCCAACAAAGGAGGGAGAGGCAGAAATCCCACTAGGCATCAGGGACTTTGTTTTGTTTTTTATACGTAGGGTGGGGGCTGCCCAGAATGAGCATGCCCATGGCTCCACCCCTCAAACACAAATGGGACAGTCTTTCTGCCCACTGGAGGGCAACTGGGGGTTATTACTCCCAATCTGCCCTCGTCTGTGCAGAAAGCCCGCTAGACAACAGGGATTTTTTTCATAAAAATGGGGTAGGGTTTGCCTACAATGAGTTTGGCCATTCCCACCACCACACATAAATGGGGACCGAAGTCTTTCTGCCTCCCCTAGGGATTAGGTGAGGCAATAGCCCCAGATCAGCCCACCGGGGGCCGAAAGCCTACTAGGCTGCAGGGACTTTTTTTTCTTTTTGAAGGGGTTGGGGGCTGCCCAGAATCTGCATGCCTCCACCCACCCATAAAAATGGGCACAGTCTTTCTGCCCCCCTCCCCCGGGGCATATGGGAGCAATAGCCCCCGATCTGCCCACCTGGGGGAGGGTGGGGGAGAAAGGCCACCAATCACCAGGGACTATTTTTTTTTCTTAGTGTAGGGCTGGCCAGAATGTTCATGCCAAGCCCCCCCCCCCCCCCCCCCTGTAAGAAAATGGCCACAGTCTTTCTGCCTCCCTTGGGGGCATATCGGGGCAATAGCCCTTGATCTTCACAAAGGTCTCTCCTCTTTCTTGCTGGGAGACTCCCCCTGGGGTCCAGTGAAGGCCTCTGCCACACCAGATCACAAAGACGCCGAGGAGCCTCAGAGCGCCATATTGGTAAAGCGCTGCAGAGGTATTATCGTCATGCTTCCTCTTTAAACAGACATTTCACTGGCCACGAGGGTCCTCTGCGACAGTGAAGGAAACCGGCATTAATTGACTGCCGTACAGCAAATTATATCGGATCCTTGCTGGGGACGATGAAGCTGTACTAGACCACAACCATCTTCATGCACAGTTAACTCCGCCCCCCATGCTGGACACGTCATCATCACCTACATTCTAATAATTCCATGATCACGTTTGCCCTGCCCACCTGAAGCAGATGTACCGTATGCCTCTGAACATGCAAATAATGTCTTTTTATAGTACACACGCATCTGTAGGGAAAGAGAAGAGAAGTGAAGTGATGGAAATGTCAGAGACTCCAAAGACAATAATGATATTATCTACTATGACACCTGTTTACTGTGAAATGCAAATCATTTGATAAAAGTGATTTAACAGTAAATTAATGGAGGCCTGTGTGCAAAAGGAGACCTAAAGGTCTCGCTCAGCTGTCCATGGTGTATTCAATCAGCTATCATTGCTTTTGAAGGACACTTGCATTATACACACTGAGGTCAAATCTCATTCAAAGCCTTCACGTTAATGTGTTTTGTAACGTTGCATGAAGCTCGGCATCTTTTTGGTCACTGGAAAATGCTAACTGAGTGCTAAACCTTAAGGAGAGTCTACAACTCAGACACCAATGGAGACAGACATCGGCCTGAACCCTATGTACCATTGACTCATTTGATAAACAATGCAGGTTTTAAGAATATAATTTCTCATCTATAGAACTTGGCCTGTTGCAATGGACCGCAGTCAATGACTGGGCCTCACCAGAGATCAAGGCAGAGTAATATCACTGGTAGCATTTCTGATGAACAATTGTCAATCTGCGCCTACGCCATCAAAAATTGTTTAGTTTAAGGGGGGATGCCAGGGTGGTGACGAGGCGGCCGACTATGCATTTATCTCGGGGGTGTTCCAGTATACACGAATTCTGCAGTAATGTGTTTCTGGAACTTGATAGAATGATACATATCAGTATCAATATCACGGCCTGACCTAGTCGTGATCCTGCTTGGAGATGTGAAGGATATTTCTGTACTCTTACGTACATACACCGCACTGGCACTGCCGCTGGCTAAAAGGTGGGTAATGTGATGGGGTGGGGCGTTCACTCCTGACTATTAGCGACTGGGTGAAGCATCTTCTATATTGCAGTACTGCGTCAATCAGGCAGCTTCAGGATGCTCATGCCGCTCAGGTCTAGGCCTAGATTAATTTGGGTCCTGTAGAGTCTCGCTGGACACGTAGTTTGTTTCCAGCCACGCCCCAAGAGCTGGCCTTACACCCACCCACCCATCCAACACTGGTGTCACCGGCCAGGTGACCTTGTCAATAAAAGGGCCCTAGTGCTCGTGACCAGCTCTCTACCCCGTATACCAGTGTCTGTGTCGTCTGTTTGTCCAACATGTGGACCAAGGGCCCAGAACATTACAGGTCCCATTGCAAGAGTGCTCGGTGCGGTGCGCTTCGAATGTCACTGTAATGGAGGCTGATGACGAAGTCATGTAATTGATGGAGAGCATGTATGGTAATGGATCTTCTCCTCCCACGCTTGTATAAAATCTGCGGAAATGCAACATGCGCTTAAGTGACAGAGTCTATGGGGATTTTCCTGCATGGTAAACACTTTATGTCCATGATAATATCATCTTTGATTTGCATTATCTGTGACGCTCACATGTCCTTTATATTGCAGTGTTGTAGCCCCTCTCATTTCTTTTTCTTTAATGTTGTTCTGTGCTGGAACGGATAAAGTTTGAAAAAAGGTAACTTCTATATTCATTGCACCCGAGATGGTCTGTCTTCTTCTACAGATGTTGCCATTTTATTTTGACCTTTTTTTTAGGTTAAAGGCTAGTAAACATAAAAGGAATACACTGCTGGAATTGATTAGATGGACCATAGTATTCTGGGGGCTCCACCAACGGTGATCTGATTGGTTTACTCCAGTTTCTATTTGAGGATCAGGGTGAGCAATAGAGGACAGCATTCTAGGTGCATCAATGTACATCTTGTCTCAGAATGACCTTGAACAGGAGCACGCGCCCATTGTAAGCAGTGTTTAGCTGTCGGAGATCACTACATTGTAGTGGTGGATTCACCCCCAAAGCTTGGTGTTGATGTTACTTATGCTGCACACCTGTCTCAATGTCTCAGACCAGAGTTGCTTACAGCAGGCTCTTGACACCCTGTGATTTACTCGAAAGAGAACCAATTGATGACTATATTAAGCCCTGGAATTAGGAGCACTGAAGAAAGCTCTGGCATGCTTCGCTGCAGGTATTACATTTGAGTGACTGAACTACTGCTGTTACCCGAACTTTACACAATGTCTCCTGTAAATTGCTGAAGCGCGGTCCTGCACATCCATTGCCAATATCCAGCCTTAATTCTCAATCTGCAGGTTTTACATTTTCCCACTTTGGTCCCTGCTATTAATTCCACAATAGAACCTGAAAGCTCCAGAACTCAGGGGTGAGAATGGCTATATTAGAAAGTAATCTCTTGAGCATTGAAAGTAATACCTGAGCTTTCCTTTTAGTGATCACTTGGCACCTCCATGTTTCTACCTGCTTGTGAGTGGGAGGTTGATCTCAGCTTGCATATGCTTTGGGTTGTTTAGATGTCTGCTCCGCCAGCATTTCATGAACTTTTCTGTGGAGTGCTCAGCAGGATGTTGCCCAGGAAGCATATTATGGAAAGGTGTGCAGTAGCTGCCTCGTGTCCATGTGTGTCAGTGAGTGATACCCAGAGGGAACCGAGGCGTTCGGGGCCTACACTTTGTCATCTAATAAACTTATCATTGTGGGTCACGAGATGGTAATAGGAACAAGCATTGGTAAATGCATTAGGTTTCGCCTATGTGATTAATGTGTTTTTTGGGGTTGTAAATTTTAGCTTGGTGACCAGTTGTGCAATATTTGTTACTGAAACTTCGTAAAAGTGTTGTGACTTGTTTTTTGAGAAAGGTAATATGTGCAATATTTTTTCTTACATACTGCATGAATTGAAATGGCTGTGTAAATTGCATTTGGGCTGCGTCAAAAAAGTGTGCAACCCCCAAGCAACATCTTTGCAAATCCGGGCCTTGTTTATGGTATGTGTTTTTTTCATGTCTGCTCTTTTTGACAAAAGGCATTGAACCAAAGCCAGGTTGCAAGGGGTTAAATGTGGATAGTATGTAAAATCACCTTGAGAGACCTTGTTACATGCAACCTGTGAACAGGGTTTTTTCCTCATGTCAGTTTCGCTGCAATGACAATAAATTCAAATATATCCTTTGCGGTATCGTATTGTGTGATAATGTGTTATTAGCAGAGTTGCTGTATAATGAATTGGCACGTTTATTTCCACTTCCTGGTCTACTATATATAAAACTAAACTAGCCAAACACAAAAAATATATAATTGAAGCTAAAACGGCATATTACTCGGGGCGCATAAAAGCTGTATCTGGTGCAAATAAGACTCTGTTTTCAGTGGTAAAAAAACTAATAACACCAGCTAGTCGAATAAATCGGGAACAAATCAAGAATTCTGTGATACACTTGCAGGCTTTATTCAATAGAAAGTTGCGAATATCTTTGCTAAATTTACCACACATAGAGCAGGCAATTATCAAGGGGAACACGTTCCAATTGGACTGCCTAATAAAATTAGTCTCTCCTCTTTTAGGTTCCATCAGAAGAACAACTTGTAAAGTCTATTGTACACATCAAATCGGGCGCGCCACAAGACCCGTGTCCCCCCAACATCATGCATATGATCCCTGCTTAAGTAGCTCAAAATCTAGGGCAAATTTTTGAGAATTTGTTTGCAAAAGGATATTTTCCCTCTTACTGGAAACAAGCCTCGATTCCCCTATTAAAAAAAGACAATTTGAACGCTCAAGACCCTACTAACTACCACGCAATATCTAGACTTCCTTTATCTGCCAAGTTGGTAGAAAAAGTAATGAACCTACAACTTTCTGAATATTTGGAGGAATATGCTTGGCTAGATGACACACAACATGGGTTTGGATAGCATCGCAGTACAGAATCAGCTCTGGTGATAGCAACAGAGGAAATACGAGGCGTACTTGATAGGTGTGGGGCAGCTGCACTGATCCTTTTGGATCTTTCTGCAGCTTTTGATACAGTCAGCCATGAGATTTTGGCTGACCGTATGCTTAGGCTAGGGATAGAAGGAACAGCCTTTGATCACTTGCTATCTTTCCTGGCAAACGACAAAATAATGTGAAGATGGGCCAGTATGCCTCCAGATCTTTCTCCTTGCCCTATTGAGTTCCCCAGATCTCAGTACTGAGCCCAACTCTGTTTAATCTTTATGTTACTCCACTTGCCTCTATTGTCAAAAAATACAGTTTCTCCCTGGCCTCATATACGATGACACCCAAATTGTGGTATCATTGGTTAACTCTTAAACCAATGTGGACGTGGATTTCAGCTCATGTATGAGTAAGGTGAGCAGCTGGATGGACTGTAACTGCCTCAAACTGAATGCCAATAAAATGGAGGTTATCATTTTCGGTAACAATCCTACCTTCTGGACATCAGACTGGTGGCCACCTGTGATTTACCCAAACCTTCCAACAAAGTTAGAAACTTAGGGTTCGTGGTAGACAAGGAACTAAAGTGTAGGGACCAAGTAAACAAAATAACTTTGTCTGCCTTCTGTTCCCTAAGGTTAATAAAAAAAATTAGAAAAATTTCTGCCCCCCGAACTACTTAAAACAGTAACAATGGCACTCATTCTTACAAGGATTGATTACTGCAACAGTCTGTTTCGCACGCTTGCAATGGGACTTGTTAAGAGGCTTCAGACATTGCAAAACACGGCAGGTCATTTCCTTTGCAAAATTCCGAAGAATGAGTCAGCCAGAGGAGCAATTAGAAAATTACACTGGCTGCCAGTCAAGCAACGATGTAGTTTCAAAGCTCTCTGTATGGCCTATAAATCTTTGCATAGACTTGGGCCAGACCATTTAAAAAAGAAACTGAAATGGTACGTCCCAGTAGGGACACTTTGATCGGGCGCCGCTAGGAACATGATTGTCCCCCCATTTAGAAAAGCCACCTGGGGTGGAAAGAGCTTTTTTAGGGCCACTGTCATCCTCTGGAACAGTCTCCCACTAACATTAACAAGCATTTGCAATGCAATAGGTCTCGCATTTGCGAGAGTTTAAGCAATTGGCACTGTAAATGACAATGTCTTTTATTTATATGTTTATATAATTAATCATAAATAAAAGGCATTGTCATGTACAATGCCAATAGCTCAAACTCTTATAAATGGGAGACCTATTAAAAGAAGCGGCCGCCATTGTCCCGGGCTGCTTAGAAAGTGAAATGCGCGCATGATGCACTGAATGTTGCAGGAAAACATGTTGTGCCTGCAGTAGGAGAAACTATTTTAAAAAATTTGGCTTACAGACTAAACAAGCATTGGCACAGCCAATAGGTCTCGCATTTGGGACCTTATAAGTGTTTAGTTATCCAGCACAATATCCTTGGTGCAACATCAACTGTTGCATGGCTAAACACTTATGAGGTCCCAAAGGCGAGACCCATTGGCTATGCCAATGCTTGTTTTTCTTTTGATACCTAGAAGGTAAAGCAAAGATGTCGCACTAACGGTCCTTCTGCAGTAATCTTGATCCTATTAGGTATTTTGTACAGCAGGCCGACTGTTGTATTAACACAGGATGTTCAAAAGGATGTTGGTATCTAGGCCATGCAACTAATGTAAAACACTTTATTTTTGTTATTTTATATAGCATGAACTTCACCCGAGGGCAATAGAGCATCTGGTGCCCCTTCCTCCTGCCCTGCACCCACCCTCATTTTGCTTAAAACAAAGTGCTATGATGCGGGTAATGCGACTGCGTCATGGCACATTTTTTCACGGTCACGCTCTCCACTAGTTCACTACCCCTAACCGCCTTCTCCTTCACCACCCCAACCCAACTCACAACGCCAATAGATCGTCCATAGGTGAAGCATATTGGCTTTGCCAGTGCTTGTTATGTTAATTCTTGCTGCCAGTTAAATCATGCTGTGCCCCACAGTTGCTCTGATATTGTAATCTTAAATTTTTCTCGGTGGTAGGTCCGGGCAAAATTTCCATTGCGCCCGAATAATCTTGCATAATTTTAGTACTTATTTTTTGCGTGTGTTTCAGGAACTTCCTGAAATTATGCTGTTATGCCACATTGAGTAATTACTTCCAAAATGGACACGTGGAATTATTTCACCATAAAGTATAGTACCAAAAGCCTGTTTTGCATTTCAAACAATAACGCTTAATTTCGCATTATTTACCTAAAAGTGTGCGTAAACATGCAAATGGTGCACATTTTACACACCCCTATTTCAGTGGCATGTCCAGGTTCTCGGTGCTATGGACAAGCATATAGTCCGACATCATTTTTAGGTCTCGCTGGCGTTGCAGCGCGAAGCGCTGCCGCCAACAAGACTTATAGTCACCTTCCTCCCTGCCAAGGGAGTCAGAGCTGTGAACGAGCAGCTCCAAACCTGGGCACGAGCCGACTCAGGCCCGTGAATGCGCGGGAACGCCAACGTGCACCTTCACAGCGTCACGCGTCTCTTCTGAGGCGCGCTCCAGGCCGACTTGCGTGTGCGTGCTCCAGCGTTTCTGTGGCCGGAGGTAGACGGCATGTGGCAAGTGAGGGCTGGGGGGGATTTGTTTGCTTGTTTTTAATCTCATTTGCTAGGCTTTCCCCAGGGCCAGGCCTTCTTTGTCGTTTCACTGACAGTCCCTACTTATCTGCTTGGCCTTCCACAGGCCTGGCATCACCGCCCCCCACCCACTGTCACTCCTACGGTGGCCGACGCAGGCCCTCTCATTGTGCGATGGCTTCCCAATCAGCCCGGCCTGTCGACCAGGGCGATGATGAATTAGTGGTCGGAGTTAAGAGAGAGGAGAGCACCAGATCTGGCCTCCGATAGCCGACCGGGGACAGCTACCGTTTGCGGGTGACATCGCCGCAACCTTAATAACCTTAATATCCACATGTCACCTTCTGACAAAGAGCCCGGGGCCCACGAACACCAGCGGTGCCCGAAAGTCGGTCTGCGACAATAGAAGCCGTATTTTCTTAAGGAGTTTCATCTCGTGTCACAATGGAGCGAAAGTAATTGCGGGACATTACTATCTCTTGGGCCTCTTCTTTTGCTGACTTTATCTCTCTTAAATCGCGAGCTAAGTAGGTTATTTACGGCGCCGTGCACAGCAAAATATCTAGGGACAGAAACAGGAAGGAATCAAGATGGCTCTGTCCGTCTGTCCATAGGACAAACTGTATTGGAGCTGTGAATGGAGCTTATAAATACAAAAAGGGAGACCCAAGGAGCTATATAAAGGTCCGGTGTCCATGCTCCCAAGCCAATATTTCAACAACAAAGAGGGCACTGTACCTGGACGTGAGATGCAAAAAGTCATCTGAAACGTCAGGGTGCAAAAAGTCACCCATTCAGTCTAAAGTAAAGGAAAAAGAGGGGAAAACGAGAAAGAAAAGACTAGGTGTGAAAAGAGACAAAATTGTCCATAGTAGCCCTCACACACCCATAGGATGTCATGCTTCATCATCGGGCCATTTTGCTCCACGTAGGGCCGGCGCTGCAATTCCCTACGGGCCCCCCTATAGGGACACTTTGGCGGAGATCTTTTAGGACAGCCGGATGGTGCATGCGGCTGTGCAGGGGATAGTAAATAGAGGGAAAGTGCGTGCCAAGTGAAAGTAGGAGTAATAAAAAGGTACATATGCAACAGTCTGTCATATAGGTGTACCTATAGCTATGATGGCTTGTTTTTTGTAGGCATGTTAACCCCAAAATATCAAAGGTCGACATGTTTCACGCCTTAATCGCCAAGGTGGTTGTTGGCGTTTCATCAGGACCAAAAAGCTTAAAGCAACATGTGCACGTGAAAATGTATTAAAACCCTCTTGATTTAGCATGGCGGGCAAAAAGATTATATACCTTGGAACAGGCTATATCTTCAATAAGTGTCCAGCTTCTGTAACACCTCGTTCTTGGGGGGTGTCCCCAGAACGCGGCATATTGCCAGAACGGTTCCGGTTGACTGCAAGACCGGTGTCTGTATCTCGCGCAGACACCGGTCTTGCAGTCAACCGGAACCGTTCTGGCAATATGCCGCGTTCTGGGTGCATTCCTGCCCTATTTTACAAACACCGAGTCCCGGGCTTTTTCATCACTGGCCTCGGGCCGTGTAGGAGCTCTTTTGGAAGCACGCCAAAACAACTGATCGTAACTTCGGTACGATGTGGGCGCGTAATGTCCTTTCCAGTAGGGACACCCCCCAAGAACGAGGTGTTACAGAAGCGGGACACTTATTGAAGATATAGCCTGTTCCAAGGTATATAATCTTTTTGCCCGCCATGCTAAATCAAGAGGGTTTTAATACATTTTCACGTGCACATGTTGCTTTAAGCTTTTTGGTCCTGATGAAACGCCAACGACCACCTTGGCGATTAAGGCGTGAAACATGTCGACCTTTGATATTTTGGGGTTAACATGCCTACAAAAAACAAGCCATCATAGCTATAGGTACACCTATATGACAGACTGTTGCATATGTACCTTTTTATTACTCCTACTTTCACTTGGCATGCACTTTCCCTCTATTTACTATCCCCTGCACACCCGCATGCACCATCCGGCTGTCCTAAAAGATCTCCGGCAAAGTGTCCCTATATGGGGCCCGTAGGGAATTGCAGCGCCGGCCCTACGTGGAGCAAAATGGCCCGATGATGAAGCATGACATCCTATGGGTGTGTGAGGGCTACTATGGACAATTTTGTCTCTTTTCACACCTAGTCTTTTCTTTCTCGTTTTCCCCTCTTTTTCCTTTACTTTAGACTGAATGGGTGACTTTTTGCACCCTGACGTTTCAGATGACTTTTTGCATCTCACGTCCAGGTACAGTGCCCTCTTTGCTGTGAATGGAGCGCCTTTGACCCAAGCCGGCGCTCCAAAAATACACTTACTAGTGTAGATTAAAAATGGCATCTTTGCGAGACTTTGAGTGTTGTGATGAAAAGTAGTCGTTCATTTCAGTCCCTGTTCTGTTGCAAGAGTGTCTACTCTGGAAAGGGACCCGGCGATTAGCAGTCGTGAAAGAATAAATGAATCCGCTCAGCTCCATGACACTAGAATAACTGCAAATCACTGAAAATTGCTTGTTTCTGCTTTTGACTAAACAATGAGGAAAATGTATTTTTGTTTTTTACTTTTTGACTCCCATTTTAAAACTTTTAGCCAGATTTTCGTATTTCCAACACCTGTCAGTAACCGGCCAGTCCTTCGGAATTGTTTCCATTTAAAAAAGGAACTACAAGGGGTTCTTTTATTGCGTGAAAACGTGGAAATGCTGGTGATTTTAGCAGAGTGACAGTTGGCTGGTGTGACTAGGCCTACTCAAAAGATCAAAATGGAGTGGGCAAAAGTTGAATTGGAGGGTGTTGTCATTGGAGATGCGGGCAGGTGTCATATCACATTAATAGTACCTTGACAGAGTTTTAGTTAAAAAAAAAAAAGAAATGAAGCATATCAAAATTATTGGACGTAACCAAGTTTGAATATTTTTAACATATCTGCAGTATTCTACAGAATGTCTCCTTTGTTGTTACTTGGTTGTCTTTACCAATTTTGTTCTCATCCGTGACATCAATCCACTCATCTGTAAATACGTAGGAAAATCCTACAAGTGTAAAAGTTAATAAATATTGTTTTGTCAGTAAAAGTGATAGGCACATTTTTTGCCTCAATTATGCTTGGAGATAAACCTTAAACATTCTGCTGAATCACAGTATTGCACTTTGCTTGATGCATAGCACACTCCATATGTGATTACGTTTAATGCAATTATCGAGTTTCAGATAAAGACATGCTCATCATTGCAAGGTGGGATAGTGTGTTCTATAGAACCCATCTACATAATTATGATAATATACTTCTTACCACAGAGTTGGTATATCGAAGAATGCCTACTAGGCAATCCCTGCCTATCTTCAGTTGGGCTGTTTGAGGGTCTCTTTCTGAAGAGAAACTGCCCTTGGTAGTGGTTGTATGTGGCAAAGGGATAAGTCCCCGCAGATTGCAAACGAAGTACACCTTGATCTTGTAGTCAAATTTGTATCAACTGCTTTCACTCTGTACAATGTAAACTATGATTTTAAAAGTACATAACTGTGTGTTTGCATAACCAGTCTCCCTCAAAGCCATATTGTGGACTTCACACATTGTGTATTCGTTTCTGATAGAAGTGAATGCTGCAAAAAAGAACTTTGTTGGCCCCTTAGATCTTTGAGATTTTAGTGCCATCGCCATATGGAATTCTAGAGCGTTTTTGAATATATTTTATAATTATTTTCAATATATTTTATAATTAAGACAAGTTGTGTCCTAATGGATGGTTGTGTCCTAACGGAGGCTCCTGATAGTCGTTCTTCGTCTGTAATATACCTCCGACTGCTAGATTGACTACTCCTTTCTGGTATGTCTTCCAACACCAGTCAAGGATAATAGACCTCCTTTTGTAAACAACCGTTTCTATTTCCCCCCTTTTTGCTGAATTCTAAGAAAAATGTCAGTAGATTGGCATCTCATCATGTATCCTATCTTTCCTGGTAGCCTGGCTTATAGCCAATGATTCATTCATCTAGGTTTTTTTTTTACCCCTTACACGTCTGTATCGTTAGAGACATCATTGGCAGCTACTCTTGAAGACTCAACAAGATGGACGGAGTGCTGAAACTTCTCAAACACTTACCCCCAGTCAAGTCAAGAGATCTGGGTTAGATTCATTGTTCTTTAGCTCGCCATGCCACCCCAGTTTGGACCCACCCATATGTAAATCAGTCGGGTATGTCCAGACGTGGGTCCTTTGCTCATTTGCCACTTGATTAGCTAGCCTGGCTGATGAGGGGTAATACCCCACAACTGGTCCCAGGATGTTTGTTTCCTGTCCAGGGAGGACCTGGCCTGACAGGGCTGGATTGTTCCCATGGGGAGCAGAGTCAAGACTGATTTACATATGGCTGGGTCCAAACTGGGGTGGCATGGCGAGCAAAAGAATAATGGATTTAACCCAGATCTCTTGACTGGGGGGGGGTGTCTGATTGAAGAGTTTCAGCACTCCGGCCATCATCCTGTTGTGTTTGTTTTGTTGGTTACAAGTCCAGTGGAAGTGGGTTCATCATGGCATAGTCAGACACTTTGTTGTACCACAGTTTCCAGACTCCCAGAAATGACCAAAACCCTTCTCAACTGTGAAACCTTCTTTCCAGTCAAAATAATTCTGATTGTCTGATCTCCTAGACTATGTTGGATGCATTCTCTTAGCTCAATATTGGCCTTTTGGCCAGTTCTATTATCTACCCATTCTGGGTGCTTTCTACTCGATTTGGCTGTTAACAAAACATCTCCAAAGAGAAATGTTACGTCTCTTAGCTGCCTTTAGACTTCTACGGTTGCTCTTTGAGAACTGTTTCAAAACAAACGCTTCATGGGGCTTAAGCAGGCAGACAGAAGGGCAGCAACATCTTGGCCTCCAGGAGAAAACTATTTTTGCATAAGCCATGCCTTGGACATGTTCAGCCTAGCACTTTGTGGTTTGTTTTGTGTTTTTCGTAGGTGATGAATTGCACTTGGGTTACCTTTGAGGATTTAATAGCAAATAGAACCCTTGTGCTGCTACACGTGTTCCTCTTAACTGACAGAGACTTCTAGCTGCAGGTTCCTTATCTTAAAATTCTTCCCAGGCACCAGACTGGATCTGGAAATGTTTTCAACCGTACTTCTGCACGTCAGTAGAGGGCATCAAACGACTCCACAGTAACGTCATCTATCGAATGTGACATCACAGAGTCCCTGTAAGCCCTCTTCCGACACACTGATGTCAGTTCTTTCTTTTCTGCATTATCAACGCGGATCTGCACTGCAGTACCTCTGGCCATTTTTTGGCTTACTTGGCATTTTTTAGTTGACAGAGCAGGGTGCCCTTTTTAGGTCTCGCCTGAGCCAGCGCGCATGCGCTGCTCTGTGAGGCTTCTAGTAAGGACTTCCAACTCGCACCACAGGCTTGTGTGTGTGCTTTTTTTTTTGCTCGCACGCTATTGGGCTTTGCGTGCGTCTTTCTAAGACAGACCGCACAAAATTGGCCATAGGCGGGTGCATGTTCCGCCTTCTCTCTCCCCTGGCCTAGGGAGCTCTGGAGCGAGCAGCAGCACGGCTGGATGCCAGCTGCATTCCTGACATTCTTTTTCAATTAGCGCGCTCGCTTTAACTTTCGCTGCCGCGCTTGTTTATGCTCCCCAGCACTTCCCACGGCTTCCCTCACTCCCTGCAGCTGAACACAATGGGGGGAAGCAGTTCAAAGCAAGTCCATTTTTAATGCATTGCTTTTATCACACAAGTGTATGCCAGGTGCTGGTTTCGTCCCCCCCTTGGTAATCTGTGCTGAAAAGTTTTGTGTTTTAAAAGCGAGCACAGTCGGACGAAAATTCAAGTGTTTGTTTTCCTTTGAAGTGGTGAGTTTTGTTGTCTCGCACTGTGCCTTTCCAGCTGCAAACACACTTGTTTTTGTTCCAAACATTCAGTCATGTAAGGAGCTAGTAGACACACATAGTAAAGGGGATCTCAAACCACTAAACTCAGAACTACAATCAGCAGACTAATGTGTTTCCATTCCAAGATACACAATCGGGTTTGCAACTTAAGCGTAGCACAACCCATTGGCCTTCCCAATTAAAGGTAATAATAAGGTCAAAACACACCCTCTCGACTCCAGAATAAAATGACAAGCTCAAAGAAACAAGAAACAGTGCAAATTGCAGGAGAGAGGAACACAGCGTGAACGGCTCTAGTATCTTAGACTACAATGATTTAATGTTTACTGGATGTGCATCATACCCAAAGATCACCAAGAAAGTTGTGCATCGTAAGCATGGAGAACGCTCAACATAGAGCCCCGTGAACCAGGGGGTAATCAAACTTTTGCCCCAACAATTTTGTTTTCCTTTCAATAAAGGTGTTGAATCAAACTAAATGCTCTTGGTGCTTTGAATATCCATGGAAAATTCAAGTGGGAAAATTAAAGAGGGCAAGTAGCTCTAATAATAAAGGATTTTTGCAATTTAATTACCGTGGATTACGGGAATAAGAGAGACAAATTCATTTGAAATGTATTAGGTTTCAACATTTTGGAAGCGGCGGTTAGCTTTCCTTTCAAACGAGGACTCAAAAATGGCATTGTTGGGAGTGTGCATCGAGGCTGGAGTGGCAATACGGCCATAAGCGGTTAGTGGGAATCAAGTGCATGGTGGCAACAAGCATTGGCATAGCTAATATGTCTCGCTTTTGGGACCTTGTAAGTATTTAGTTATGCAGCACAATAGCCTTAGTGCAACAACATCAACTGTTGCATGGTTGAACACTTATAAGGTCCCAAAGGCGACACCTATTGGCTATGCCAATGCTTGTTATGCTAAGTATCTTTTATGAAACTAGTGTCTAAAAATGCATTCGAAAAGTACTGCTTTTAGAATAATCATGATGGCCTTTTTCAGGATAATACCAAAGGACATTTTCAAGAACTGAATTCTCCACATCAGCCAAATATGAAACAGCCTGGACTTTGTAACCTTATGACAAGCTGTCTTGGATTTTTTTTTCCAAGTAGTGAAAAGCTCTTCCTTGATCTGTATTATTCTTACAGCTGGCTGTATTCCTACCGGAGAGAAATTGAAATATTTACACCCTCGAGTAAATACTCCACAGTTTCCGCAGGAGCCTTACCGAAAACGCCTTTGTGACTTGATAGAGAGCAGAAGGTATACGTAGAGTTAGCAATCTGTGAACTGCCCGCACTGGCACCGGTTCCTCCGCTCCCTCGAGATAGCTAGCACAATAAATAGTTCCGCGTGTAATTGTTTGGGGACAAATGCTCGTAAATTCTTCGGCTTTTACAGCTGATGTAAAACATTATTTTTGTTTCTGTTATTACCAGGAGGATTTTTTTTCTGAATGCAGAGCAAGAGGCAGAGATAACTATCTCCTGTGACCTGAAGAACAAGGGCTGTGGAATGCCGTGAACAATTAAACAACTGTCCCCTTCGTGCCTTGTCACTTAGACGCATCTTAGAACTGCGGGTCTTCGTCTCTGGGGCCAGGCGGGATATTACCTTAGCGCCTTTGGACAGCAGACAGACAGGTCTCTGTGAATGCTCACGAACAATCACGTAAGGTTATCTGGTGAAGCATGCTGCTGGTAGCTTCACGTGCCCACAACGTAGGCAAGAAGTGCTATTGGCACGACACTGTTTTTTTTTTACCTATATAGCGCAAACTTGTTCCAAAGGCATAAAGCGATTTACATCAGCTGTAGGTTAAGTTACACAAGACCTATGTTTATCGCTGGAAGGTTAAGTGATTTGCCCAGAATCTCAGGATGCTGAGTCGAAGCCGGGGCTCGAACTGGGTTCCCTAATGCTAAAGTCAGCAACACAGATGTTATGAGCAGCCGGTTATTGCAACAGCAAACGTTTCCAGCAGGGGGAGGGGCAGAGGAGGGGGCGAGTGAAAGTGTTTCACTTGCGGGAGCGTGCAGCGCCAGGAGCGATAATTGCTTCAATATGGCGCCATGCGCTCCTGCAAGTGAAACGCCACACGTGCACGCGTTGCCATTGAAGGCAATGGAATGCGTGCCCGTTTTTGGCTGAAAAGCCTAAGCGACTGCAAACGGTCTTTTTGCCTATGCAGCACATGCTCGCTGCGTAGGCGAGACCTAAAAAGACTCACTGTGTAATCACCAAAGTAAAAGGGGCAATACTCATGGGAGGTTACGAATGAAGACAGGAGGGACTAACAAGCCTATTAATGAATCAGAAGCCAGCATTTACAAAGGACAATGACAAATATAGGCGGAGAATGGGCGAGGCTTCTATTCCATACTCCAATACAGCATGGCTCGCAGAGCAGTGCATGCGCTTCCCAGGCTTGACCCGAAAATGTTTATTCAGAGGGGGGCACACACCGTGGCTTTTGGAGGATTTTGTGTTAGCAGTTACACTCTTAGAACAGGATTGACTTTGATGTGGAGGGCCAGTCTGGGAGAGAGAGTCCTGTCATACCACTGCCCCCCCCTTCCCAGACCCCTTTGCTAACAAACCAAGAATTGAATGCAGATAAATACATTTTCCAGAAAGACATTGGTGAATATAGGCACTTCTGCATCAAGATGGTCTAGGAAAGCTGTAGAGCGTAGCTCAGTGAGAGTTTGTAGGCAGGAGTGAGACCACATTGCCAAGATTAAAAGGCTGTTATCCTTTTGGGGACCATGGGTTCACATGCTGAGGCACGGTGGGTTCCTGAATTGGCAATTGGTGTCCAAAATGGCAAAGCTGTCTTTACCTTTTAGCAGAATGCTGCATTGTGCATTGAGGGTTTTGGTGCCCACCCCACTTTATATTTTAAGTTGAGAGGGAACCTACCCCTTATTAGCCGCCTGGTGTTTTATTGATGAGGCGGGAGCCCACTCCGCGATTCGCTGCTGCAGCCCGAGCTGTTCTGGAAGCCTTCTCCAGGCCGCTCTCAGCACGTCCCGGAAGTCAGGAAACCTTGCCTGGGACATGGGCGGGGAATGGAGCGCGCGGCCACAAGTGCCCGGGCCTCCCGTGAGCTGAGGGAGCCCCGTGTGTTGCAGCCCGCGTGTAGGAGAAGCGAGGCGGGAGCCCACCCCGCACTGGCAAGCCATAGAGGGAAGTCCGGCAGGAGCACACCCCGCCTTTGTGAATGCCGCATGGTGCGTCAGGAGCAGGATTTCAGGCAGGGCTACTGTGAGCAAGACAGAGCCCCGCGTGTTGCTGCGCCACAAAGAGTGACTGGGTGAAGGGGCGAGTCCCCCCTGACATCGAGGAGACCAGCCGGGGAGCAGCGCAGAGTCTCCACAAGAGCCGGTGAGTGGGGCTGAGCGGAAGCCTGCAGGTGGTTAAAGAGGGATGCTGTATGTGGCCACCTGCTGATAATGCATGCAGCTGACTTAAGCGTGCTGCGTCTGGACAGGAGATGTGCACTTGTATGGTGCGAGCAGGAGTTGTGATAACGAAACTAGCCGTACTCATGCACATCTCCTGTCTGTTAAGCTTCGGCACAGACAGTATTGTGTATAAATGAACACTCTCAGCTTTTAACATCAGGTATTCAATTTTAATCGCCCCCAAATTAAGAACACATGTACACAGCACGCGCAGCTAGAATTAAAATCCAGGTGCTGTGGAAAGAGCTGCTTTCATATAATTTAGGAATTTGCCCCAGCGGTGCAGGGCCCCCATGGCGGGCTTTAGTCTCTGCTGGGTTGGCCCAGCCCTCCATCCTTTCAAGATCAGTGAGGTTGGATGAAAACAACACCTGTAATTTATGGCGGTTAGATGGTGTTACAGCACATATTTAAGTAATGATTGCATAAAAATGTGTTGCTTTTTATACCGGGAGTACATACGTCAATATACAAACAGGCTTATGGCAGAAACGGTAGTTCATCTCGATAGATGTACTCTTGAAAAAGGCATGCTTCGAAAGTGCAAAAGAAAAACTGACAAATGAATGTGCATGCTGCATCGCTTGCATTTGTTTCCCTGTAAATTCCGAAAGGCAGCTGTGTGTCAAATGGGGCAGTGTCTGCTCTTTAACCGGAGGAAGCAGAGGAGGAAAAACAAGAAACAGTATGCTGCAGCCATTAGAAACGGAGGAAAAGTAAGTAGCAAGCGCAGGAACAAATCAAAAGGAAGGAGGCAGGGTGTAATCCCCTTTTAAGATTTATATTGAATAGAATAGGCTTCACAAGCAAAGCGTAAGCGCTGTGCAGGTAAGACCTAAAAGGATCATTACATTGCCTGCAGGTGAAAAAATATTAATTTAATTTGTACATCCTTCACAAAGTGAAATTGTGCTACATAACAGAAGCTTGTTTTGAGAAAGACGTTATCACAGACTGTTTCAGCATCTTTGCTGGCCTTTCTCGAGGGTAAATGGTTGCAACTGATTTCGTTTAGCACTCTTACAAGAGAGCAATTGAAATTATCACTGCGGGAGCAGCTTTTTGTCAGTCACTTCTAAGGACTGTAAACCACAGGTCCTTTACAATGCCACAGTAGTTACATGTTAGATTAATCTCTTGTTAATTTGTTAAGTCCAAGCTACTGATCCAGGTTTTATGGTCTAGCTTGACAGTGCAGCTGTTCCCAGGCAGTTAGGTGAGTATCACTATAGAGAGGCTTTGGCTCTACCCACTTGTTGGGAGCCAGGAGTACATGATTTGATTGGGCAGAAGTTGTGTGCTTCCACAAAAAAAAGTGCTTACCCTCCTTGCAGCTGTGAACATTTTGTTATTGCATACAGCCAGGTTCTGAAACTGGGATGGTGCAATGAGCTAAAAAACGGTGTTGGATCTAGCCCTGATCTCCTGACTGGGTGAGAGTATTCTGCTTAACCCCTTCCACGCTCATGACGAGCTGGGCTCGTCATGCAGTAGCCTCCTGCTACGCTGATGACGAGCCCAGCTCGTCATGAATAATGGGGTTCATGGAGTTCCAGCACAGGAGAAAAATCCCCATAGCATTCAAGGTGTTAATTCAGAGACTCTGTCCATCACCACCCCTTGTTGTAAATATTTTTGTCCACCCTAAGCGTGGAAGGGTATACTCAGATGTGAGTCCCTTGCTCATTGCACCATCAGGATTCAAGCAAGCCGGGCCGAAGACGGCTGTAATGCCAGAAACCGGTCCCCGGAAGCTTGTTTCCTTCCCAGTGTAAGAATTGGCTTTTGTAGTCTGGTCTGCCCTGTTCCCATGATGCACTGGGCCAGGGACAGACTAATTTGCATACAGCCAGGTTCTGAAACTGGGATGGTGCAATGAGCTAAAAAACGGTGTTGGATCTAGCCCTGATCTCTTGACTGGGTGAGAGTACTCTGCTTAATTCAGAGACTCTGTCCATCACCACCCCTTGTTGTAAATAATTTTGTCCACCCTAAGCGTGGAAGGGTATACTCAGATGTGAGTCCCTTGCTCATTGCACCATCAGGATTCAAGCAAGCCGGGCCGAAGACGGCTGTAATGCCAGAAACCGGTCCCCGGAAGCTTGTTTCCTTCCCAGTGTAAGAATTGGCTTTTGTAGTCTGGTCTGCCCTGTTCCCATGATGCACTGTGCCAGGGACAGACTAATTTGCATACAGCCAGGTTCTGAAACTGGGATGGTGCAATGAGCTAAAAAACTGTGTTGGATCTAGCCCTGATCTCTTGACTGGGTGAGAGTACTCTGCTTAATTCAGAGACTCTGTCCATCACCACCCCTTGTTGTAAATAATTTTGTCCACCCTAAGCGTGGAAGGGTATACTCAGATGTGAGTCCCTTGCTCATTGCACCATCAGGATTCAAGCAAGCCGGGCTGAAGACGGCTGTAATGCCAGAAACCGGTCCCCGGAAGCTTGTTTCCTTCCCAGTGTAAGAATTGGCTTTTGTAGTCTGGTCTGCCCTGTTCCCATGATGCACTGGGCCAGGGACAGACTAATTTGCATACAGCCAGGTTCTGAAACTGGGATGGTGCAATGAGCTAAAAAACGGTGTTGGATCTAGCCCTGATCTCTTGACTGGGTGAGAGTACTCTGCTTAATTCAGAGACTCTGTCCATCACCACCCCTTGTTGTAAATAATTTTGTCCACCCTAAGCGTGGAAGGGTATACTCAGATGTGAGTCCCTTGCTCATTGCACCATCAGGATTCAAGCAAGCCGGGCCGAAGACGGCTGTAATGCCAGAAACCGGTCCCCGGAAGCTTGTTTCCTTCCCAGTGTAAGAATTGGCTTTTGTAGTCTGGTCTGCCCTGTTCCCATGATGCACTGGGCCAGGGACAGACTAATTTGCATACAGCCAGGTTCTGAAACTGGGATGGTGCAATGAGCTAAAAAACGGTGTTGGATCTAGCCCTGATCTCTTGACTGGGTGAGAGTACTCTGCTTAATTCAGAGACTCTGTCCATCACCACCCCTTGTTGTAAATAATTTTGTCCACCCTAAGCGTGGAAGGGTATACTCAGATGTGAGTCCCTTGCTCATTGCACCATCAGGATTCAAGCAAGCCGGGCCGAAGACGGCTGTAATGCCAGAAACCGGTCCCCGGAAGCTTGTTTCCTTCCCAGTGTAAGAATTGGCTTTTGTAGTCTGGTCTTCCCTGTTCCCATGATGCACTGGGCCAGGGACAGACTAATTTGCATACAGCCAGGTTCTGAAACTGGGATGGTGCAATGAGCTAAAAAACGGTGTTGGATCTAGCCCTGATCTCTTGACTGGGTGAGAGTACTCTGCTTAATTCAGAGACTCTGTCCATCACCACCCCTATTTGTAAATAATTTTGTCCACCCTAAGCGTGGAAGGGTATACTCAGATGTGAGTCCCTTGCTCATTGCACCATCAGGATTCAAGCAAGCCGGGCCGAAGACGGCTGTAATGCCAGAAACCGGTCCCCGGAAGCGTGTTTCCTTCCCAGTGTAAGAATTGGCTTTTGTAGTCTGGTCTGCCCTGTTCCCATGATGCACTGGGCCAGGGACAGACTAATTTGCATACAGCCAGGTTCTGAAACTGGGATGGTGCAATGAGCTAAAAAACGGTGTTGGATCTAGCCCTGATCTCTTGACTGGGTGAGAGTACTCTGCTTAATTCAGAGACTCTGTCCATCACCACCCCTTGTTGTAAATAATTTTGTCCACCCTAAGCTTGGAAGGGTATACTCAGATGTGAGTCCCTTGCTCATTGCACCATCAGGATTCAAGCAAGCCGGGCCGAAGACGGCTGTAATGCCAGAAACCGGTCCCCGGAAGCGTGTTTCCTTCCCAGTGTAAGAATTGGCTTTTGTAGTCTGGTCTGCCCTGTTCCCATGATGCACTGGGCCAGGGACAGACTAATTTGCATACAGCCAGGTTCTGAAACTGGGATGGTGCAATGAGCTAAAAAACGGTGTTGGATCTAGCCCTGATCTCTTGACTGGGTGAGAGTACTCTGCTTAATTCAGAGACTCTGTCCATCACCACCCCTTGTTGTAAATAATTTTGTCCACCCTAAGCGTGGAAGGGTATACTCAGATGTGAGTCCCTTGCTCATTGCACCATCAGGATTCAAGCAAGCCGGGCCGAAGACGGCTGTAATGCCAGAAACCGGTCCCCGGAAGCTTGTTTCCTTCCCAGTGTAAGAATTGGCTTTTGTAGTCTGGTCTGCCCTGTTCCCATGATGCACTGGGCCAGGGACAGACTAATTTGCATACAGCCAGGTTCTGAAACTGGGATGGTGCAATGAGCTAAAAAACGGTGTTGGATCTAGCCCTGATCTCTTGACTGGGTGAGAGTACTCTGCTTAATTCAGAGACTCTGTCCATCACCACCCCTTGTTGTAAATAATTTTGTCCACCCTAAGCGTGGAAGGGTATACTCAGATGTGAGTCCCTTGCTCATTGCACCATCAGGATTCAAGCAAGCCGGGCCGAAGACGGCTGTAATGCCAGAAACCGGTCCCCGGAAGCTTGTTTCCTTCCCAGTGTAAGAATTGGCTTTTGTAGTCTGGTCTGCCCTGTTCCCATGATGCACTGGGCCAGGGACAGACTAATTTGCATACAGCCAGGTTCTGAAACTGGGATGGTGCAATGAGCTAAAAAACGGTGTTGGATCTAGCCCTGATCTCTTGACTGGGTGAGAGTACTCTGCTTAATTCAGAGACTCTGTCCATCACCACCCCTTGTTGTAAATAATTTTGTCCACCCTAAGCGTGGAAGGGTATACTCAGATGTGAGTCCCTTGCTCATTGCACCATCAGGATTCAAGCAAGCCGGGCCGAAGACGGCTGTGATGCCAGAAACCGGTCCCCGGAAGCTTGTTTCCTTCCCAGTGTAAGAATTGGCTTTTGTAGTCTGGTCTGCCCTGTTCCCATGATGCACTGGGCCAGGGACAGACTAATTTGCATACAGCCAGGTTCTGAAACTGGGATGGTGCAATGAGCTAAAAAACGGTGTTGGATCTAGCCCTGATCTCTTGACTGGGTGAGAGTACTCTGCTTAATTCAGAGACTCTGTCCATCACCACCCCTTGTTGTAAATAATTTTGTCCACCCTAAGCGTGGAAGGGTATACTCAGATGTGAGTCCCTTGCTCATTGCACCATCAGGATTCAAGCAAGCTGGGCCGAAGACGGCTGTAATGCCAGAAACCGGTCCCCGGAAGCTTGTTTCCTTCCCAGTGTAAGAATTGGCTTTTGTAGTCTGGTCTGCCCTGTTCCCATGATGCACTGGTCCAGGGACAGACTAATTTGCATACAGCCAGGTTCTGAAACTGGGATGGTGCAATGAGCTAAAAAACGGTGTTGGATCTAGCCCTGATCTCTTGACTGGGTGAGAGTACTCTGCTTAATTCAGAGACTCTGTCCATCACCACCCCTTGTTGTAAATAATTTTGTCCACCCTAAGCGTGGAAGGGTATACTCAGATGTGAGTCCCTTGCTCATTGCACCATCAGGATTCAAGCAAGCCGGGCCGAAGACGGCTGTAATGCCAGAAACCGGTCCCCGGAAGCTTGTTTCCTTCCCAGTGTAAGAATTGGCTTTTGTAGTCTGGTCTGCCCTGTTCCCATGATGCACTGGGCCAGGGACAGACTAATTTGCATACAGCCAGGTTCTGAAACTGGGATGGTGCAATGAGCTAAAAAACGGTGTTGGATCTAGCCCTGATCTCTTGACTGGGTGAGAGTACTCTGCTTAATTCAGAGACTCTGTCCATCACCACCCCTTGTTGTAAATAATTTTGTCCACCCTAAGCGTGGAAGGGTATACTCAGATGTGAGTCCCTTGCTCATTGCACCATCAGGATTCAAGCAAGCCGGGCCGAAGACGGCTGTAATGCCAGAAACCGGTCCCCGGAAGCTTGTTTCCTTCCCAGTGTAAGAATTGGCTTTTGTAGTCTGGTCTGCCCTGTTCCCATGATGCACTGGGCCAGGGACAGACTAATTTGCATACAGCCAGGTTCTGAAACTGGGATGGTGCAATGAGCTAAAAAACGGTGTTGGATCTAGCCCTGATCTCTTGACTGGGTGAGAGTACTCTGCTTAATTCAGAGACTCTGTCCATCACCACCCCTTGTTGTAAATAATTTTGTCCACCCTAAGCGTGGAAGGGTATACTCAGATGTGAGTCCCTTGCTCATTGCACTATCAGGATTCAAGCAAGCCGGGCCGAAGACGGCTGTAGTGCCAGAAACCGGTCCCCGGAAGCTTGTTTCCTTCCCAGTGTAAGAATTGGCTTTTGTAGTCTGGTCTGCCCTGTTCCCATGATGCACTGGGCCAGGGACAGACTAATTTGCATACAGCCAGGTTCTGAAACTGGGATGGTGCAATGAGCTAAAAAACGGTGTTGGATCTAGCCCTGATCTCTTGACTGGGTGAGAGTACTCTGCTTAATTCAGAGACTCTGTCATCACCACCCCTTGTTGTAAATAATTTTGTCCACCCTAAGCGTGGAAGGGTATACTCAGATGTGAGTCCCTTGCTCATTGCACCATCAGGATTCAAGCAAGCCGGGCCGAAGACGGCTGTAATGCCAGAAACCGGTCCCCGGAAGCTTGTTTCCTTCCCAGTGTAAGAATTGGCTTTTGTAGTCTGGTCTGCCCTGTTCCCATGATGCACTGGGCCAGGGACAGACTAATTTGCATACAGCCAGGTTCTGAAACTGGGATGGTGCAATGAGCTAAAAAACGGTGTTGGATCTAGCCCTGATCTCTTGACTGGGTGAGAGTACTCTGCTTAATTCAGAGACTCTGTCCATCACCACCCCTTGTTGTAAATAATAGAGGGAAGTCCGGCAGGAGCCCACCCCGCCTTTGTGAATGCCGCATGGTGCGTCAGGAGCAGGATTTCAGGCAGGGCTACTGTGAGCAAGACAGAGCCCCGCGTGTTGCTGCTCCACAAAGAGTGACTGGGTGAAGAGGCGAGTCCCCCCTGACATCGAGGAGACCAGCCGGGGAGCAGCGCAGAGTCTCCACAAGAGCCGGTGAGTGGGGCTGAGCGGAAGCCTGCAGGTGGTTAAAGAGGGATGCTGTATGTGGCCACCTGCTGATAATGCATGCAGCTGACTTAAGCGCGCTGCGTCTGGACAGGAGATGTGCACTTGTATGGTGCGAGCAGGAGTTGTGATAACGAAACTAGCCGTACTCATGCACATCTCCTGTCTGTTAAGCTTCGGCACAGACAGTATTGTGTATAAATGAACACTCTCAGATTTTAACATCAGGTATTCAATTTTAATCGCCCCCAAATTAAGAACACATGTACACAGCACGCGCAGCTAGAATTAAAATCCAGGTGCTGTGGAAAGAGCTGCTTTCATATAATTTAGGAATTTGCCCCAGCGGTGCAGGGCCCCCATGGCGGGCTTTAGTCTCTGCTGGGTTGGCCCAGCCCTCCATCCTTTCAAGATCAGTAAGGTTGGATGAAAACAACACCTGTAATTTATGGCGGTTAGATGGTGTTACAGCACATATTTAAGTAATGATTGCATAAAATGTGTTGCTTTTTATACCGGGAGTACATACGTCAATATACAAACAGGCGTATGGCAGAAACGGTAGTTCATCTCGATAGATGTACTCATGAAAAAGGCATGCTTCTAAAGTGTAAAAGAAAAACTGACAAATGAATGTGCATGCTGCATCGCTTGCATTTGTTTCCCTGTAAATTCCGAAAGGCAGCTGTGTGTCAAATGGGGCAGTGTCTGCATCACAACTCTTTAACCGGAGGAAGCAGAGGAGGAAAAACAAGAAACAGTATGCTGCAGCCATTAGAAACGGAGGAAAAGTAAGTAGCAAGCGCAGGAACAAATCAAAAGGAAGGAGGCAGGGTGTAATCCCCTTTTAAGATTTATATTGAATAGAATAGGCTTCACAAGCAAAGCGTAAGCGCTGTGCAGGTAAGACCTAAAAGGATCATTACATTGCCTGCAGGTGAAAAAATATTAATTTAATTTGTACATCCTTCACAAAGTGAAATTGTGCTACATAACAGAAGCTTGTTTTGAGAAAGACGTTATCACAGACTGTTTCAGCATCTTTGCTGGCCTTTCTCGAGGGTAAATGGTTGCAACTGATTTCGTTTAGCACTCTTACAAGAGAGCAATTGAAATTATCACTGCGGGAGCAGCTTTTTGTCAGTCACTTCTAAGGACTGTAAACCACAGGTCCTTTACAATGCCACAGTAGTTACATGTTAGATTAATCTCTTGTTAATTTGTTAAGTCCAAGCTACTGATCCAGGTTTTATGGTCTAGCTTGACAGTGCAGCTGTTCCCAGGCAGTTATGTGAGTATCACTATAGAGAGGCTTTGGCTCTACCCACTTGTTGGGAGCCAGGAGTACATGATTTGATTGGGCCGAAGTTGTGTGCTTCCACAAAAACAAAGTGCTTACCCTCCTTGCAGCTGTGAACATTTTGTTATTGATTCAGCAGCCTGAGGTTGAACTTTCAGGGACACACACATTGTATTGTAATGCTAATAAAATGCCTTAAGATACCTAGATGATTTATGATGGTTTTTTTTTTCTGGCAGCAGCACCGATGGTATAAGGGCAGTAATTTAACTTACCAGGATTTTTAAGTCTGGCTCGACAGTGGAACTGTCTCCTGACCTTTTAACCTACACCAATATTATCCTACAGTTCTTTGTTTCCTCACAAATAAATTTTCATTCACTTGTTATTTACTTCTGATGCTTTACATTACCATACATCATTCCTTTAAAACCAGACCTATTGGGAGTTCCAATGTTTGTTTAGATTTCAGTTGCTTTAGCTATCTACCACTGTACTCTGTGCAAGGAGCTTGGCATGGTATTGGTTTCCACTGTCGTAAATGTAGATTCTGCATCTGCCATTTGTAATCATCTTTTGGTCCCAGTATTTGCATCCCGTATATTTGTACCCACCTTTTCTTTCTAATCACACATTTAAGCTTCCAGTGTGAAGAAAATCAAATGGCATTTGTCATGCTGTTTGTAAATTTCTCAAATTGAGGAACACAAGTCATTGCTCTTGATTTCCATATTAAATAGAAAAGAACAGTTTTTGTATCCTTAAAAGTGCACTGCATTTCTTAAAGAACCATGGGTGCTCACAAACGTTTTCCCAGGGGCCAAAGAGTACGATCTGTGGTGTAACTGAGAGCCACATTGATGGGGTGGGTCATCGGGAGGGGGAGGGGTGCAAGGTAAGTGTGGACAGTGAGTCATTAAGTTATTTTGAGGGTTTCATTCCATATTGCCCTCTAAATTATGCTCCTCGTCTCTAGAATAGTCATAAATTTGGCAATGCGATTTTATGCAGCATCTAAGTCTCTATTTCTCTGCTGCACCTTGGGGTAAGCCTTCTTCGCTTGCTATCACTACCCTGGCCGAGTCAAGTGTACTAAGGAACTAACTTGGATATTGAATTAGAATGAAATAGAATTGCACAATGTGAAACCAGAAAACATGGAGTCAATCCTGGTTCCCCACTAAACCAAATTGTGTGATCCTAGGCAATTGTTTTAATTCACTTTGCCTCTTTTTTTTTAATTGATACATATATGAGCACCTTGAACATGAGTTCAGGATATGCATGTACAAATCCTTCTCTTATGATTTATTTAATAAACTATGATGGTATCTATGTATAATAACAACTCAGGACACCCAGAGGGGTTCACTTGACAACTGACTTGCATTTTAGTTCACTATCGGCATTGCTGTCAGGACAGGTTACAGGGGTGTTAGGCATGAATGTTTCTACTTTCATGTTTGAAAACTATCCCTTTGAAAAAATACTTCTCAATGCACTGACACTATCTGATTTGCTAAGGTGAAATGCTTCAGCGTGTTAATGAAATACACTTTTTTATTTTATTTTGAAAAGAACTATGATATTTTTAAACTTTCGTTGCAAAACATCTTTAAAAATGAAGGTGTTCCTAAAGTTAAATGTTGCAAGACACCCTCTTTGCTTCTTTTCCTTTACTTCAGTTAACCTGTAAATTAAAGCGTGCCTTTTAATTTACCATCTTTCTAAATGTTAGTGCTCTCTCAAGTAAACAGCAGCCTAGTGTTGCTGTTCACCAGGGGGCCACATGTAAAGGCCAGAAGGGCCTCAACTGGCCCCAGCCCATACTTTGAGTATCACTACACAGTTCTTTGCTTCCACACAAATACATATTCATTCCCATGGTGTTTACTTGCAATGCTTTGGGGAAGCCGGGATTCTTATCTACATTTTTACCTTATCAATCTTCAGAATCCCAGTTCAGGCCGACCAAATCTTTTTACCTGCTAGAAGTGTAGAGGGAGGATTTTCAAATTTCATAACTTCAAACAGCTTTGTAAACCAACAATCGAATCCAAATTAAAGAAGCACTGACTACGAACCAAAGTTGAAAATGTATTACAAAGCCAAAAATAATTGAACATACAGACACCTCAGCAAGAGGTTCAGAAAAGAAACCGGCACTAATACAAACATAATCCTACGCAGGAGTCTCAGACAACTCAAGATAAAGAGCAAAGAACATTCAAGAAGCATTAGGCATACAATGACAGTCCCCACTTGAAGTCTGGACTGCATTTACAGAAGGAAAAAAGGAAATGATAAGTCTGTCCCTACACTAACTCCAAGTTGACATCCCTACTTAACGTTTTCTCCCCAGCAAGAGTAAAGGTGTCAGCAGTGAAGACTTCCTAAGAAGTACATTCACTCAACTTAAGCTAATGAGCTCGTTCTAGGACCCCACTCTTCCCTGAGTTCCCTAAAATCTACTCTAAGACTGCCTACATCCTGCTCTTCCAAACTCCTGACCAAATCTGCTCTCCACCCTCGGGCACTGTCCCTAATACACAATCCCAAAACAGTAGGCACACCCTCAGGCACACCCCTTGATGCAGGTGTCGAATTGTGGATTTTTCCAGCATGGCACCTCTCCATCCAGCGTCCATTGAAGTGTCCTTGGATCTCAGGCACCTTCTCCGCCAAATGTTGCACTCCTGCATGCTTGGACACTCCTCTGTATTCGCGCCTACCATCCTAACTCCAAAAAACAATGGAGTATTTTACCTAACGAGCTACATGTCCTTGCACCTGCAAACCGAAATACGTGAGAAACAACCTTGCACACATTCAAAGTTACATTTCAATATCTGCTGAGAACAGCGCCTTTCCCGAGGAGAGATTCATTCCGCTTTCAGCTAAGGCTAACTAAAGACATTACAGTTAGGCCTCTACTGGCTTCTTCATATCCCAGGCCTTTGCACATCCAAATGCATTTCTATTTCTACATTATCAGCAATACATTCGACATCATTATAAAGCATTATTACATTTCGATTCTGAAACCTAAATTCTACTCACATTAATGCATTACGTATTGTCTCCCTACACGTGCAACTCTTAATATGGCACGTCTATCCTAATGCAGCATTTCACATAATAAACAACATTTCTATGTTATTCAAAGCATCACACTTCTGTTAAAGCTCTACATTAGTCTGCAAATCTTAGGAATACATTTCTACTTATTGAACTGATCCCCAGCCCACTGTTACCTTTTTAAAATCACCCATTAGTAAGGTCCTCTAAATATGCGCGTGCTGACTAATTGTGATTATGATGCACCCCTACAATTTTTAAGACATCATGGTGCTCCCTCAGCTTCATGTTACCATACAACATTCCTTTAAAACAAGACCTAGTGGTATGGCCAATACTTGTTTAGATTCATTTTCTTTACCCATCTACCGTTGTACTCTGTGGGAGGAGCTTGGCACCGTATTACTTTCCACCATCGTAAATGTAGATATTGCAAATGGGGGTCCTAATCATATTTTGGTCCCGGTTTTTGCAGCCCATATAGTTATATACACCTTTTCTTTCTAACCACACATTTACGGTAGAAGTGGGAAGAATAACATTTGTCATGCTGTCTGTAAATTTATCGCATTGTGGAACACCAGGCATTGCTCTGGATTTGTTTATGAAATATAAAAGAACAGTTTTGTATCCTTGAAAGGCGCTGCATTAGTTAAGGAAGTTTGATGAGTCTCATCATATTTTTTGAACGTTTTCTTTTCTCAAATTACAGTTTTTGTATTGTTTAGTTACGTATTTTTGCACATGAAACAATCTGTGAAAAACTCAATGAGTAAACTAAACAATTATAGTGTTCTATCTTTTCTTCTTTGAAAGCACTCATTTTTTATTATCACAGAGCACCCTTTGCTTTACACTTTTGGCTTCTTAGCAGTAAGAATGAGCTGGACATACAACCTGACCTATTTTTTTTCTTTTTATATTAAGCTCTGGTTCATTTTTTCGATTAATATATGTCAAATTGAGGTGGGTAGAATGGATTGATGCACAGAAATCTGAGCTGAGTGTAGTTAAAAAGCCAAGAGGGTTTTCCTTACTACATACTGACGATTTGTTTATTTAATGTAATATGCCGCTGTATTTTCTCTTGAGTCTTAGTATGGCTGGGGTGGCTCATCCATTGGAGCGCAGGAGCGTTGCCCCACTTAAATTACTCTCAAAGCCCCAGAGATAAAAAAAAAAGGTAATTCATGACCATTTTATTTTTCATCCCCGTGCCGAACAGAGCGCAAGGACGGGGTGGCGCGGGGCCTGCTGAGTGACAGAAGCAGGGATGAGGGTGGGCTGTTTGTGCACTGTTTATCTTTTTGGCCTGCCGTCTTGCGACCAGCAGCCATACATGCACACTTTAAACATCTGTAACCCAGCTGTTTTAGGACAGCTGGGCTAGAGCAAGTGCAGGTCTCCAGAGTACTGTATAGCGCCTAGTGAGGCCGCTCCCTCCTACAGGGCGCTCCTCTCATGCTGCGTGAAAGCAGTGCCAGGATTGGTCAAGCGAGTTTCCTGGTGGCCGGGCTGTCATGAAGAAAGAAGAGGTCAGTTTTTAGTTTATTCAAACTTGCGCACTTATGCCCCCTCCCCCACCCCATAGCTGCCAGCTGCCACTGTAGTGTGGTCTGATTTAAGAACACAAATAATCGATTCGTTTCAAAACTCGAATTAGTATATTGCGTGCTCTGTGTTTTTTGTCGATTACTTACACATTGCAAATTATTGTCAAATTGAGTTGTATAAATTGGGGTAGTGAAAGTAGAGTGGTGTATGAGTGTAATGAAAAAGACACTTGTTTTTCTCATCACTTGGTGATTTATTACTCTACTACAGAGGAATATACATTCTCGATTTCTCTTAACTCATGGGATGTTTTGGCTGGATGATATTGCACTCCAGCCTCCCTTTAGGAACAAAAATTGAATTAACAAAAATAAACACAGTGCACTTGCATTGACAGAGCGTATCCAGCTCTTCCCATTTACTTATCTGCACAAGGGTGGCCACTGTGTATCCACCACTTTCCTTTTATCTGTCTGTACACTGCGTCTCTGTCCTTTTCTTTGCAGCTCACTGTCAGATGTCCCTTGTATTGTGTGGTGACCCCATGATATCTCTAATTTTTAACTGCCGTGATCCCCTACTGTTGCAGGTTCTGCTCCTGGACTTTGCTAGCTATCATCTTTAGGAACTATCTTTAAGTGACACAAGTCAATCTAGTTGTAGTTCTTTAATGCTGAACCTCAGTGTCTGTAGCATGGGCATCACTAGCCTAACTTCTGGCTCTCTGAGTTTCATAGTTGTTGGTCTCTTAACAGGCACCTTTAGTGTCATTTCCATTATTGAGTTGTATGCATCTCACAGTGACAGAATCTTGAGCCTGGTCATGAGACGCACAGGAGAAGCCTGAGCTGGGTATTATTTTTAGTTCCCAATAGGGTGATTTGTTTTTTCTTAAAAAAGGCCACCCTACCTATCATAGTCAAGTTATCTGAGTCCTGGTCTGGGGATTTATCAGATGTTTTTCTTCTTCTGCGAGTAACTCTGAATTGTGTTTCGTGCATAACACAAGTGTTCGCCTTGTGGTGGCACACACGCCTATCCCTACCATACATCGCTATCTCAACCCAAATGTGCTTTGTTGTACCAAATGGATCTAAATATGATGACCTGTAGACTGCAGATCTTGCCATGTGGTTGCTGAATAGGTTTAATGTTCGAGTGATGGTTGAAACGATCACACAGCCTAAGGAGATGATCAGAGTTTCTGCTTGGCCCTGGCAGCACCTCCACAATCATAAACCCATAAATATTCGGGACAAAAGAGAAGATGTGGTAAAGGTGACTTTGAGGTGCACACGTCCAGGTAATTTCATACTTGTGCAAAAAAGCACCAGACCCCTTCTAAGCTGAACCTGCTCTTCAATCTGGTTGGAGTTATTTTTGTCTGGATGACTTAGTGGGGTCTGGTTCCATTAATTAAAGGTGTACCAGAGACCCTTAAAATGGGTGGTATTGCAGGATGGTCCCCACTTCCCAGTTCTTTCAGCAGTGAGGGACCCAGTAATAGTGTGTGAGGAGCTACCTGGCCCTCACAAAAGTAATTTTTTATTTAATAGAAAGAACACATGCTCCCACCAACATTGCCAGTTAAGAGAAGGAGGAGGGGAGAGTCGGCCCGACAGTGATAGGTTGGGAGAGGCGAGGATATCAGGCGGGCAGATGTTGTTTTTTTGTTTGCTCTTCGGTTTGTATTTGGACAGGATAAGGGTGGAGCAGCCTTATAGCAGTGAGAAACCAAATAGGCTGTTTGTCACTACCAGAAAAATGCTCCTAACTTTTACCCACACAACACCCTGCCCATATTGGGCAGGGTGCTGTGTGGGTTAAAGTTAGGACATGAGCTTTTGTTGTGGGGCATTTTTCTGGTAGTGACAAACAGCCTATTTGGTTTCTCACTGCTATGAGGCTGCTCCTCTCATAGGTTTGCATTGGGAATTCCCTGATATGTGTTTCAGTGGCAAAACTTACAAAACAAATTCAGTCCAGCCACCCGCTCTCATCACCCTTAGTATCCCACCCTTAACCTGTCCAAATACAACACGAATAGCAAACAAAAAAACAATATATGCCCGCCTGATGTCCTCGCCTCTCCTAACCTATCACTGTAGGGGCCGACTCTCCCCTCCTGGCCTATGGACCATGCTCTTCTCTCTCAACAAGAGTAATTCCAAGTAGCCAGGCATCTGCAGAAACAGGCAGCTGACGGGGAGGGTTGTAGTTGGCAGTACTAGAGGAAAACTGCATGAATCCTGCCTCACTCAGCTCTAAAGGTACCCAAGAGAGGCTGGAGAAAATATGGCTCCACGAACGCACACCAAACAACCACGCAGCCCACAAGGACACCACCCGAAGACATCACCACCTCATCAGATTAGCCAAGAGATTCTCCTTCAAAGACCGCTTGGATAACAACGCACACAACAGTAAAGAGCTCTTTAGCATCGTAAAGGAACTCTCCAACCCCAGCGCCAACGCCAATGACATCCCGCCCTCACAAGAACAGTGCGACTCACTAGCCATCTTCTTCAACCGCAAGATCGCTGACATCCACAACAGCTTTAACACCACGACCGCCCCGACTACGCCAGACTCCACCTCCCCTGTGAACAGCGCCATCCGCCTGACCTCCTGGTCCAACGTCAACGACGAGGAGAAACGCAAGGTCATTAACTCCATCCACTCAGGATCTCCGTCAGACCCGTGCCCACACCACGTATTCAACAAAGCAGACGCAGCCATCGCACCCCAACTACGGAAGGTCATCAACATCTCCTTCGAAACAGCGACATTCCCGGAAAGCTGGAAACACGCCGAAATAAACGCCCTCCTCAAGAAGCCCAAGGTGGACCCCAAGGACCTCAAGAACTTCCAGCCCATCTCCCTGCTCCTGTTCCTGGCAAAGGTCACCGAGAAAATCGTCAACAGACAGCTAGCCCGCCACCTGGAAGACAACAACATTTTGGACCCGTCCCAGTCCGGATTTAGACGAAACCACAGCACCGAGACAGCCCTTATTGCCGCCACAGAGGACATCAGGAGCCAACTAGACAATGGCAAAACATCAGCCCTCATCCTCCTGGACCTGTCGGCCGCCTTCGACACGGTCTGCCATCGCACTCTAAAGACACGCCTCCTAGAAGCCGGAATCCAAGAGAAGGCCCTTGACTGGACCATGTCCTTCCTCTCCGGCAGAACCCAGAGCGTCCGCCTCCCACCCTTCCGATCCAAAGCCACCGAAATCATCTGCGGCGTCCCCCTGGGCTCATCCCTCAGCCCGACGCTGTTCAACATCTACATGGCCCCCCTCGCACAAGTGGCCCGCCATCACGACCTCAACATCATCTCCTACGCCGACGACACCCAGCTCATCCTCTCCCTCACCAAGGACCCACAGACCGCCAAAACCAACCTCCACGAGGGAATGAAGGCCGTCGCCGACTGGATGAGGAGCAGCCGTCTGAAGCTGAACTAGGACAAGACTGAGGTACTTATCCTCGTACCCACCCCCTCAGCCTGGGACGACTCCTGGTGGCCGACCACACTGGGAACAGCACCAACACCCACCGACCATGCACGCAACCTAGGATTCATCCTCGACTTCTCCCTCTCCATGTCCAAACAGGTCAACGCCATCTCCTCCTCCTGCTACAACACCCTCCGCATGCTCCGCAGGATCTACAAGTGGATCCCGACCGAAACAAGAAGAACGGTGACACAGGCCCTCGTCAGCAGCAGACTGAACTATGGCAACGCACTCTATGCAGGAATCCCAAGCAGACTCAGCTTCTACACCTCCACCCGCCAGCCTCGCCCTCGCCGCTGTCCCCCACATCCAACGAATGACCTCCGGCGGCAGATCCTTCTCCTACCTCTCCGCTAAGATCTGGAACACCCTCCTTTCCCACATACGGCAGACCCAAAACCTACTCGCCTTCAGAAGACTCCTCAAGACCTGGCTCTTCGAGCAGTAGCAGCACCCCCCCCCCCCCCACCCCTCAGCGCCTTGAGACCCTCACGGGTAAGTAACATGCTCTATAAGTTCTATGATTGATTGATTGATTAGGGCTTACCTTAGGGGTGACCTATGTGTAGTAAAAGAAGAGTTTCGGACTTGGCAAGTACTTTAAATGCCAAGTCACTGTGGCAGTAAACTGCACACACATGCCCTAGAGTGGCAGAGGCCTTAGACAGGTGTGTAGGTGGCGCAAGCAGCGCTAGATTCCCACTAGTAGCATTTAATTAACATGCCTTGGGTATATGGTATACCACTGTTCAAGGGATTTACGGATAAATTAAATATGCCAAACAGGTGTCGACCAATCTTACCAAGTTTACAGGAGAGAGAACAAGCACTTTAGCACTTATCAGCAGTGGTAAAGAACCCAGAGTCATAAAACCTACAAAAACAGGTCAGAAATAAATACAGGAGGAAGGCAAAACCTTTGGAGATAATCCTGCAAAATGTGCCATGTCCAACAGCAAGCAGTTAGATTTAGGTAACTAGTGGATTTATGCCAAGATAATCAGCCCTCCAATAGGTTCTATCATGAAGTGTTGTATTTTATTTCCAGTTAGCAATATTAAGCAAAACCTCACACAATTATTTCTGTATATCCAAACAGTCATGTATTCATTAATTTACATAGAAAGGGCAGTTTAAGAAAAACAATGCACACTTTAGTTCATTGTTATTAAAGCAAAACTCCATTATGGACATGCGTGTTGCATGATAGACAAACACCCAGGGCGGTCACTTAAATCTGGATCCACGCCATTTTAAGCTTGTTTTTATGGGCTGGCTTGACAGACCAGCTGTCGCCAGACAATTATGTGAACATCTCTAGTGAGGGGGTTTGGCTGCAGCCACATGTTGGGATCCAGAAGTGTTTGTTTTGATTGGGCAGAAGTTGTGTTCTTCCACAAAAAAATTGCATATCTGCCACACAGCTGTCATCATTTTGTTTATCTAGCCCCTAAGCTGGAACTATGAGGGAAACACACGTGGCATTGGAATGGTATTAAAGAGTCCTAGATAACTAGATATTTTATATTGTTTTTCTATGGTGGGAGCACAGATGAGAGGAGGGCAGTCAATAACCTATGTAGATTTTTAGGTCTGGCTTTACAGTGTAACTGTCACATGAACTTTTAACCTCCACCAATATTATTCTACTGCTGTTCTTTGTTTCCACACAAGCACATATGTTATGTTAAGAAGATTTGTACCGCGCATGGCTGCCCCAGCGATGGAGCGTCCCAGTTCTACCCAGGTAACACGTTGCAAGATGGAAATGCAGAAAGGGAGTAAAATTAGGTCGGGAATAACCAGGTTTTTATAGTCTTTCTAAAAATTGCTCGTAGGACTCGGGTTGGGGGTGCAAGCTGTATACTGATCGGCTGAGCGCAATATACGTCGCGGTAGAGATGGCGTCAGCAGATCAGATAAGACAAGAGGTGCCTGTTGGGACAGATTTTCGTGAGCAAAGCACAATTTCTTAAACTGGATTCTTTTATCAACAAGCAGCCAGTGTAGCTTAGGCATAAGCTTTGACGCTGAGCAGAATTTTGGGAGAGCAAAAAGAGTGCGTGCTGCCGCATTTTGTACCCTTTGTATGCGCTGGATACCAGATTTATTACCGCCTAGGTAAAGGGAATTACATTAATCCAGCCTAGATAAAATGGTAGCTTGGACAATGGTCTGGCGAGTTTGCGAGTCAAAAAACCCTAAAAGAGGCTTGAGTCCGCGCAAATGCCCAAACCAAACCCACATGACCGCTTTTGTTTGGGCTTCGAAGGACAGCCCACTGTCCACCCATACTCCCAAATTTTGTACTGCCTCCTTAGGCAGGGGTGCAGGCCTCACCGCATCTGGCCACCATTGCTCTGGCCACAAATTACTCTCTCCGACTAGCAGTAGAATTTCGGATTTACTGGCATTTATCTGTTCCCATGCTATTTACTTGTAAAGCTTCATATTACCAATCAGCATTACTTTAAAGCCAGACCTTTTGGCACTGCTGCGTTTGCACCCATTAGGAGATGTACGTCAGTGCTGCTTACTCCTGTGCTATGCACAGACACTTCTCTCCAGGTTCTACCTAGGGCTGTGTTGCACAAAGTGCCCTGGGGCACAACGGGCATTTGCGCCTGTTTTTCACACCCCAGGGCATTCTGGAATTACAGAAGGGGCCGCTGAAGCTTGTGCGTCCCCTTCAGTAATACTGAAAGCGCTGGGGTACACACAGTGCCAGCGCGTTCTCAAGAGGGCGTTCCCTCATATGTATGGGGACGTACCCAATGCAAATGAGGGAATCTGTTTGCCCCTGCGCCCGAGCCGTATTATAGATGTGGCCGCAGAGGCAAATAATCTATCAGGAGGCGCACTGACAGTGTGCCACCTAAAAGTTGGCGCACTGTTACTGCGCCTCCTGATAGCAGCCCTCTGGAGGGGGCAAAGGGGCTCCTATGGACCCCCCAGACATCCCCTTGCAGGTGAGTGCAGTCACTGACAGCACCCTCCTGTAGGGGGATCTCTTTCCCCTTTAAAAGTGCAGGCAGGCATACAGTGAAACACTGAGCGGCTGCTTCAAAGCTGCTCTCTATTTCACTTGAATGCGCTGCCCCCAGGGCAGCACGAGTTTGCAGCTGCCCTGCACTTTCTCAGTTTGCGCCCAGCGCACCTGTTTTAAGGTGCACCAGGGCACAAACAGGGAAAGTGTGGCCCTAACATAATAGGGCTCCTGGTATCCCTGCCTGTGTAAATGTGTGACTCGGTATGATCACATACGCAAAATGAGCTCAAATATGTTTTGTAGACATTATTCTGCAAACAAGTAACAACTAGGTAAACCCCTCATTCTATACCATGCACAGATGTTATTGCTGCAGGTGTCGTTTCTCATCCATTATTACTGACCTGCTCAGAATGACTGCCCTGCTAATTTCCTGCTGAATTATCGCTGGTTTACCGCATTCTGGGCCATATGTATCAATTCGCAGAATTTCGGCCTTTGCGAATGCGAATTCCCTATTTGGTATGTATTATGCAAATGTGGTTCAAAATAAGGAATCGCACAATTTGCGATTCCTTATTTTGCGATTGCATTTATGGAATTGCAAAATTTGCGATTCCTTAAATGCAATGTATGATACAAAAAAATATTGCTAATTGTCCCTAAGGAATCGCAAATTACCACCAACTTCAAGTTGGTGGTAAGTTGCGAATTCCTTTAAAAAAGCATTTTAAGGGGGGGCGTGGCTAGCAGCCAAGCATGGCGGCAGCATAGCGTGAGAGCTCCTGAGGGCACTGCGTCCTAAACATAAATCCGGTACACATATCCGCTACACTGCACACCTGAAGAGGCGGCGTTCGGGTCCGGGCACGAAGCGGTGTCACCGGACCAACTTTCGGAGGAATCTGACGGCCGGAACCTAACTGAATCCTCACGAACGTGTCTGGGCCTACACGTAAGACGTGAGCACCGGGCTTGCGTAGCACACCGACCCCGGCGGAAGTGAGACCGGGCCGGCCTGGCTGGGAGGAGACGTCCCGACACCCGCCTGACGGAGAAAAGTAGCGGCCTGACACTCAGCATAGTGGTGTCGCTCCACGGGGCGCAGGCAGACATCTGTGCACCGCTCGTGTAGGGCTGGTGTAGAAGGCGGCAGCGAGTGAAACCCGGAGCGGCCGAGGGCGCACTGCACAGCGGTGGTGCCCCCCCCCCCCCTCCGGCCCCCCGGGGCCCTGACGAACTACACGGGACAGCAGGGGCGATCCTCGCGCCTCAATTGACCGCGAAGACGGAATGAACACGATTGCAGGCCCTGACCAGAGGTGAGAAGCGCAGGCACCCCCGGGGGACAGTGGCTAATAGTGGTTACATACAGCGACTCTCAGGAGGGGCCCAGGGATCACGTAATACCCCAGAAGTATCAGCGGCCCTGGCACTGTGAGGAGACGTATACGCCTAGTGAGGGCGCCATCTGGCCTGCCTGGCCTATCAGCGGTGTCGCAGATACATAGGACGGAACCTCCACCGTCCGAGGTGCACGACTGAGGTGGACCTGCCCAGGTGGCCAGAGCTCGGGACGGACTCACTGAGGGGCAGGAACGCAGAACACGTGGCGCGGCCTGCAGTGAGAAGAACCGCAATCAAAGGAGATATCACGCGCCGCAGACAATCTGTCCTGTGCAAGAGGCAAGAGATAGTATTCAGCGGGTCGCGCGCCGGACATCTACTCACTGAATAGTGGTTACGAACCGCGGAGCACAACGAAGCGCTACTACCGACTCGGAAGGGATCGACTCCGATATCCACGAGCCCCAGAAGCATGGCGGGCAAAGGCACCAGGAGCGGGTCCACGCAGGCCAAGCTGGATAAATTTGCCTACGGACAGCAAAATCACGCGCACAATTCGGGGCGCAACTCCACGGGTAATGCCCAGGACGCGGAGGGGTCCAAAAGAATAACGCTGGAGGACATTATGAAAACCCTTTCGGAGGTAAAAACTACAGTGGGCGCCATCTCCTCCGAAGTCACGCTGTTGCGAGCTGACTTCCACAAAATGGCTGAAAGAGTTTCCCAGGTGGAGGTGGTCACGAAATCTCTTGTAGAAGATACATCGGACCTGCAGGTCACCATGGAACGCATGCAGAAAGTCACCAAGCTCCTGCAAGACAAGCTGGATGACCAAGAAGGACGCTCGCGAAGAAACAACGTCCGCATCCTTGGACTTCCGGAGACGGAGGGGAAGGTGGCCATGGACCTCTACATAGAGAACCTCATTCAAAACGAACTGAAACCCAAAGGACTGTCCCACTTCTTTTCAGTGGAAAGGGCGCACAGGGTTCCGGGAGGGCCGCCCAAGACAGGAGCGGCACCACGGCCTGTGCTGGCCAGGCTTTTCAATTTTAGGGACAGGGATGCGATCCTGCAGGCAGCTAGAAGCTCACCGCCTATTAAGATCCAAAATGCGACCTTGGCTTTCTTCCCGGACTACACGGCTGAGGTGGCCAGACGCCGTAAATCCTTCACGGAGGTGAAAAAAGCCCTACGAGACAGGGAATTGCCGTACTCCATGCTGTTTCCTGCTAAATTGCGAATTGTGGCCGACGGTAAGACATGGTTCTTCGACACGCCGGAGATGGCACAAGACTGGCTGGATGGCTGGAGGCCGGTAGGACAGCGACATCGCCCGCATCGAGATCGACCTGCTCATCGAAACGGATCGACCATGAACAGTCAGGCCTCTCACTCACCCCGTCAGGGGGGCGCCGAAGAAACCGAATCTGACCTTGAAAGGGACCCTCTTGAATCTGGACACCCGGTTCCGGTCTGAAGGCAGACTGTATCTATACGGGACTATGCGTGGCACAGAGGGCCTTGGACCTGGCGCAGCTGAGTAAGGTGGGCACAGTCAGTGCCCGTAAGGGACTCACCAACCCCACGAGCAAGTAAGATAGTTGGGGAAGGACTAAAGCACTCTGCAAAGTTGGGGAAACGGGCGGGGGGTTGTCCGTGGAGCAGGGTAGCAGGGTGGGGGGAAGGGGATGAAGTTTTCTTGTTGATGTTCGTGTTCGTGTTTTTCTTCATAGTCATCATTCACCCATTACGTTGTACTACTGCCCCGAGTATCGGCATGCTCCCACGCAATGTATTACGACACACTACATGCACCAGCCCAATGGACGCACTACGTGCGACACACACACACCGACTCAATGGCCAGGCCACCTTCTGACACACCCGCTGAGGGCTCCCCTGTGACTAAGGGGGTGCCCCCACTGCGCATACTGACCTGGAATGTCAGAGGACTGGGGGACAAAATAAAGAGAGGCTTAGTGTTACAGGCCATAAAACGGCAGGACCCTGACCTTGTCCTGCTACAAGAAACCCACCTGGCGGGGACGACCTGCAAAGCGCTTGATAGGCGCGGCTATGCCATGGCAGTACATGCTGAATTCACTTCTGGCTCCAGGGGGACTGGGATACTAATGAAAAAGTCATCTTCCTTTATCATAACACACCGCATAGCGGATGATCAGGGTCGCTTCGCTGCAGTGCATGGTCAGTGGGAGGGCAGACCTCTTAATATAGTATCTGTATATATCCCCCCGGCACTTCACTCTGTGGCCCTGCCTGCACTAGGCAAATTCCTCCTTGACCTTCCTGAAGGGGATACGATTGTGGGGGGAGACCTGAATGCAATCATTGATCCAACAATGGACACCTTGCCCGCTAGAGCCCGATCACGGGGAACCACATTGCTCTCGGAATTTTTAGAAGCCCTGGGCATTATAGACATCTGGCGACACCTGCACCCCGAAGACACTCAATACACTTTTTACTCAGCAGTCCATAATAGCTTATCCCGTATAGATTACTTTCTATCCATGGGGTTAGGTTTGGGGACGGTGGACAAAGTAGACATTCTACCCAGAGGCATCTCTGACCACTCACCGATTATTTTATCTCTTACCACTAGGGAAAAAATGTGCGCAAGAATTTACCCGATATACCCAAACTTTTTAAAAGTCCCGAAGATTCGTAAGACACTTAAACTGGTAACAACGCACTATTTTGCTGAAAACACAGCGACAGTGGCCTCACCATCGATCCTATGGGAGGCATACAAAACAGTCCTCAGGGGGGAGGCTATAGCAGCGATAACGGGGCACAAACGGGATTCCCGGAAAGAACTCGTAACGTTGGAACTAGCCCTCAACGACGCCAACACTGCGCACATGGCGACCCCGTCCCCGGCCACAACACACACACTCATGCTTCGGCAACAGCAATACCAGGCCCACCTTACGGCGACAGAGAGGGGGTACATCGCAAACACTAAACATAGAATATATGAAGTGGGGGACAAAGCGGGGAAAATGCTGGCCTGGTTAGATAAGCGAGGGGGTGGAGCGAAAGGCATTCAGAAACTACACACGGAAGGAGGACAGGAACTGACACACCCAAGGGACATAGTATGCGCATTGGCTCAGCATTATCAGGCAGTGTACACCCCGGGCCATGTAGTCACCGAGCAAATGGCAGCGGCATCACTGGCGGACATTGCCGTCCCCAGCATCACGCAAGAAAATATGCAAGCCCTAGAGGTAGACCCGACGGAAGAGGAAATTCAGCAGGCAATTCAGACACTACAGTCTGGCAAAGCACTGGGTCCGAACGGGATACCCGTAGAATAGTATAAATCCATGGCCCTGGAGCTCAGTGCACCACTACTGGCCATGTATTTAGAAAGTAGGGAAAGGGCGGAATTGCCACTGGACCAACGCACGGCCACGATTGTGGCGATACCTAAGCCAGGAAAACCCCCGACTGCATGCACCTCATATCGCCCAATATCGTTGCTTAACGTTGAGGCCAAGGTGCTGGCTAAGCTTCTGGCCGCCCGGTTGCTGCCGCACCTGAGTACCCTGATCCACCCTGACCAGTCCGGTTTTATGCCTCACCGGAGCACAGCGCTGAATCTCCGAAGAGTTCATGGAGTACTGGCCCGCTCGCACCTCCTCTCGGAGAGGGCTGTGATTCTCTCCCTTGACGCCAAAATGGCTTTCGACCTCGTGGAATGGGAGTATCTTTTCATGGTACTCACACGTATGGGGTTTGGGCCAAAGTACATAGCTTGGGTAAGACTGCTATATACAAAGCCGGTCGCACAAGTGGTAGCGAATGGCCACATTTCACCGAGGTTCCAACTGGGCAGGGGGACCAGACAGGGTTGCCCCTTGTCGCCCTTGCTCTTTGCGCTGGTGCTTGAGCCCCTGGCGACTCAGATCAGGACTACGCCCTTATTTAAGGGGATTCAGTGGGAAGAGGGGTGGGAGGATAAAATCTCCCTATACGCCGACGACATGCTCATCTACATGACTGCACCTGACGACGGAATCCCAGCCCTACTGGAACTCTGTAATACACACGGGCACTCATCAGGCTATACCCTGAACTGGTCAAAATCTGTCATATACACTCTGAAAGGCCCGGCGCCGAGGTTGCCGGCTGACTGTCCCCTGGCTGCGTCCACGACCTCCTTCAAATACCTAGGTATTGTCATTACGAATAACGAAACAGACTTCTTTACCGGTAACTTAAAACCGCCTATAGATCGCTTACGTGCGGACGTTAAACATTGGGCGGCCCTGCCCCTGACCCTACTGGGAAGGGCAGCCTTATACAAAATGATGGCACTCCCGAGGCTCCTATACGTCTTGGAAAACGCCCCACACCTAGTACCACAGCGATACTTTAAACAAATTGTGGCGCTGGTCTCTACCCTACTCTGGAATAATGGCCCGGCACGCATTGCTTACGACAAATTGGTTAAAAGCTGGTATGAGGGAGGGATAGCACTCCCTAACATTCAGCTATATTACTGGGCCGCCCAGCTTAAGGTAATTAATCATTGGATCCACACCCCAAAAGAGGACCCAGCATATCGGGCAGATTGGTCACAGCTGGGGACGGAATGCATGCTATCAGTACTATACAATAAGTCACAACTTAAAAGTCTAATTGGTCCAACACAACACACGGTGGCTCTATGGCACATGGCACAGGCACGACTGGGCTGGGCAGGGAAAATCACCAAAATAACACCATTGTGGAACACGAAGGCCTTAGGAAACCTCGGAGGGTGTAAGGGATTTGCGCGGTGGGACTCCATAGGCATTTCTACAGTGGGAGACCTCTGGGACAAGGACACGGTAATACCATTTCCACATCTACAGCAGCAATATGAGCTCGGGCCCACGGAAACATTCAGGTATATACAGATTAGACACGCATTACTCCAGGCGATTCCTGAGGGCTCTCCTCTGCCGGAATCTTCACCGTTAGAAGATAGACTGCTAACAGAATTCATGATCCAAAGCGCGACCTCACTTACATATAAAAAGCTGATCAATAACCTGAAAGACCCCACACTGAAACTTAGAGAAAAATGGGAGGGAGAAATAGGTGAGGCGGATGAATCTGAATGGAATGAGGCGTTGGCCTCCCCAAGAGAAGTGGGGATCTCGACTAAATTCAGATTGGTGCAACTCAAAATTTTACACCGCATCTACTACACCAGGACACTTCTCCACAAAATACAGAGGGCGCCACATCCCTTTTGCTTGAGAGGCTGCGGGGAGGAGGGGACACTCTTTCATACATTATGGGAATGCCCACAGATACGTGAATTCTGGAGGCAGATACTGCGCACGATCTCCCAGACGCTTGGAACCTCCGTGTTGCCTGAACCGCGCAAGTGCCTTTTGAACATATGGGACCCCAATGACCTGGGTAGATATGAACTAATTTGGGCAACACTGGCCATGACAGTGGCCAAGCGAGATATTGCACAGAAGTGGGGCGCTCCAGAACTACCCACCGCGAGCAGATGGGCTAAAAACATGGACATTCTAATGGTTACAGAAAGGGCTGTATATGTCATGCGGGCGGCGCCCCGCAAATGGAACAAAGTATGGACGGCGTGGAATGTATTTAGGGGAGAGATCTGTGACCCTTTGCCAGAGGGTGACGACCTAGATTCCGAAGGAGAAGATGAATGAGGGGTAGCTGCGGGGGTACTAACCTCAGCGGAACAAATACACAACAAAGTTTGAGTATGCCTGGCTTTGTAACGACGAAAGGGCTAAGAGTATTGCTGATCGGGGAAACGAGTAAGGTCACATTGGTGATGATGACACATGTTTTGGGGGAGGAGGGGAGGGGTGGGTGTTACTTCTATAGTATTAAGGAATGTTAATGTTGAACTAGGCATACCGAGGGGAAATTGTCCAGAACTACAATGATTTTGATTAGACCACATGGAAGCATGTTTAAGGAATGTCACAGGTTTATAACGTCACAATTTATGCTTTTTGTCAGTAATGCAGCCACATACGGAGATATGTATGTAATGACACAACCCTACCCGTATGAATGTACAATATTATCTGCATATTATGCCTTCATGTTAATAAAGATTTAAAAAAAAAAAAAAAAGCATTTTAATTAAAAACAAAAGGTGCCATGTGACGCTCATACATGCCCTTAGGGCATGTATGTGCGGCATATGCGCACACATGTCATTTTCAGGGGTGCAGCAGGGTGTCCTTTGGAGACCCCTGCACCCTTGAAAATATTCTCAATTTGCGATTAGCTAATTGCTAATCGCACATTTCCCCTTCATTCCTATGGGCCTCCTTGCCCATAGAAATGAATGGGAAATTATTCCTTAATTGCGATTAGCAATTTGCTAATCGCAATTAAGGAATATTAAGAAATCGCTAAAAAGAAGCTGATTTCTACATACATACCATTTTGCGATTTCTAAATAGCGATTCCTTAAAAATCGCTATTTAGGAATCGCAAAACAGAATGTTGATACATATGGCCCTCTGACTGCTAAGTGGGACCGCTGTTTTAGGCATGGCAGCCGTTTTCAGGTATATTTGTGTTTTTCCTTGATGTAAAGCAAAAAAAACTCTTCCAGCTCAGCAGCAACATAAATCTAAGTTTCAGCTGCTCGCCTTTGCAGACATGCTAATTTGCTCTTCAGATTACACACTGCAGCGTCTTTGATGATCATAAATATGTTGAAAGAAAGTATTATTTCTGGAAAAGGCTATATGTCATAATCGGCAGTGGGGAAATGTATAATATTCTTTTCGAAAAGGTGAGAATTCATTATCATATTTCCCATTAACAGACAGAAAGCCTATTTGTGTGGCATGAACTGAACTCCATTTATGCATAATAGAGATTTCTAGATTGTAATGTTAGCATTTCCCTGGCCCAGAATTTATGATTTCATAAAGGGACCTGCTGACTTGCTGATTATATCTTTTTATTTCCTAGTAGCTTGGGTGGTATGCAATTTGTGAATGACTGCTTCATACAAATGATTCTGTTCTTGTAAAGAAAGAAAAAACCATGTTGTTGAACAAGCTCACTCCTATGCACCGGGGCTCGCCCGGATCCATCCTGTAGGTACGCTGATACCAAGTGGTGGAACCTGAAACTACTTAATAAAGTACATCAGAGTGGCATCCACCGGGCACGTGTCAGAACAACTATGTTGTTGTTGTTGTTCCCCTTCCCTTCCAGGGATCTTAGCCAGTGTTGTTTTCACTTATTGATGTGCCCTTCATCCTGCTTCTCACATGTTCAGCTGTTCCATACATAGGCCCCATGGCCTTTGATTCCAAGATATTTTGCCTCGACTGATATTAAAGTGTCTTAGATAACTAGATATTTTATGTTGCTTTTCTCTGGCGAGAACACAGATGATTTGCTTTCATTAAGAAAAGTCCTTAACCCTTTAAGTGCTGCCGTCGGCCAACGGTCGTCACAGGCACTACCTCCCCAGTGCTGCGTGCGACCGCTGGACGTCCAGTTCAGCACTGGATAATGAACAGCGCAGCACTGGGGAGGTTTATTTACAAGCTCCTAAGGTGTTAAGAAGTGGCATTGTACTCTGTAAATCAGTGGCGGCTCCTCCGCTAAGGTAGAGGAGCATCGTCCCACTGCTCAAAAGAAAAAAGGAAATGATAATAACGTATCGTATTGAAGTCAGTGGCTCGTGGGGCGGGGCTGGCCAGAGCAGGGAGAGCATTGGTTTGCACTCCTTAAGTGCATGACTGCTGGGACGGGCCTCTTGGGTCGACCAAACAGTCCTGCACACTTTGCATCTTCCCCACCAGGTTTGCTTTACACAGTCAGGTGGGGAACATGCAAAGCCTTCCAGTCCCTGTATGAGCGCTGTGGTTCGGCGCTCAGACCAATCACAACGCTGCACAGAGACGGAGGCCGGCTCAGGTAAGTGTTTTTTTTATTTCGCTCCCCCCTGCCTCAACACTCCTGATCGGTAGCTGCCGCTACTGCTGTAAATACTGTCATTTACAGATTCAGGCATACTCTGTTCATGTTCCTTCTTCATTAATCATCCTTTTTTCAAGTCTGTAGTGCCAAAACGCCTTTGGGCATTAGTTTTTGCTTAATAAATATAAAATCATATCAAATCTATTCTAGAAACTGAAGTCATGAGATCAGTGCCACGAGTTTGCTTCCGCTCATCTTGGCTCCTCACTAGATCCATCCGGCAAATAACTTCTCCCTTGGATGAATGTGCAGTGATGTTACAGTGCACTTGACGAGCAATGATACTCATTGGGAACGGACCCCGGTACTAGTGTCAGATAGCACATTTGGAGACTGACGTAGTGCCCATTGACTCGCACACAATTAGCATGCGCTCCCAGCTGACCGTAAAGACTGGTCTTGTATGGCTTCTGCATTTAGCTCACAAGATATCTGTTGTTATTGAAGAGTAGGCTACACGCGTTGATTCTACAGGCTGGATAACTCCTGTGGTGAAGCCTGAGTACGGAACGGTGTGCAGAGCCAAAACGGCTACCCGGTGCTGCCATCTTGAAATGGTGTCCCAGTTGGGGTAAATGTCAGCTGCCCAGAAAAAGAAAAGGAAATCAAGCATTGGGGATGTAACGGCCAGAAACATTGCTGTCACATTGCATTCAAGAAAGCATCAGATTTAAGCCTTCTATTCCAGTAAAAGATGGGGGGTTTCGAGACACAGAGCCTGAAGGTAGATAAATCAGCTACTTGAAAAAACTCCCATCCTCTCCAAGATGATGACTCTCCTTTCTGCCCATCACAAGACTCCTCTATATGGAGTAATGACCACACCCAATGGACCTAATGAAGCTGCCTTGGTCAACTCTACCCCAAAGCTTATCGCTGCTGGCACTATGTAATCTTTTGGTCCGTTCACTGCATGGACTTTCACAAAGAAGCAGCGTAAACATTGCAAGTTCTTCAATTCAACACTGTCATCAGGGTGACAACAAGGATCCATTATCAGTTATGTCTAGTGTCGCTGAATCAGTAGAGTTTCTCCCAGCCCCTCTCCAAAGAGAAGGACCCTTTGTCGCCTTTGGTAGCCTTGGTACTCCTGCTGTCTGTGAAGCCTCTGCTGGTGCTGCGTTGATATTCCTGGCCTCAGCTCCCTGCTGCGGTTACTTCAATAGTTGCTTCGAACATCTAGTTTCTTCGCCAATCTGAATACTGACAGCCCTAGCACTAGTGAGCACGATAATGAGCACTCAAAAAGCAGACACTTCTACTTTCTGGCAGAGGATTAAGCATTGGCTCTTCGAAGAGAACAAAGCAATTTATCATGGCCATGGCAGTTCCTCCACCAGTCTATTTGTTCCTTAAGTTTGTAAGCTTGAGAGCTCTGCAAGAATCCAAACCCTGGACCTGTGATGCCAAGGTATCTGGTCACCAAGAAATGCTTAGCCTCTTGCTTACTCTCAGGTGGCTATTGGAGGCCTCACTAAATCGAGAAGGCCAATTTCCAATGTGAATAGCAATGCAAAGTGATACACTAAATGTGTTGAGGGGTTCTGCCTTTTTGGTAGGTGGTTGCATGCTTGATCAGGCTACTTCCAGTACATTCATGGCATGATTCAGGCTTCACCCTGGCACAGATTTGACTGTTACATTTGCCTGCTTAGCAGAGGTCCAGGAGGATTGTTAGCTTGTTCCCAGTCTTGGAGAAGAGGCTTCTGAGCAGAAGTTGCTGATGTTTCGGAATCTCATAGACGCCTCTCCTAGCACCGTGAACACCACACTCTTCATGATCTACAGAATCTGTGTGAAGCCTTGTGAATTCAGACTAGAAGCACTTTGATAGTTTAACAGACGAGGTGCTTCAACAATAAACGACTGGAATGGGTCACAGCCAAATCCTACCAGTCATCCACTGCCAACCAGATCCCAGTCCTCCAGCCGCCAAGCCTTTGTCTTTCAAGGCAGGGTCCTTTTGTTGCACCAAAGCCTGTGGCCAGCACCACCTCTTCCTCTGCCTTGACTTCATAACTCAAGAGAAGATTCTTCGGGGCAAAAAACAACGTTCATCAAACACCTAATGTGCCCGAAATTTCTGAATGTCATGTCTTTAGTTATTTTATGTGAAATGGAAAACCAGATCACTATGTCAGCAGGGTGGGAGTCGCATCAGCTGACCAGGGTGCAGCCTGATCCTACCAGGACTGTGATTCTTTACTGTGCAAGAAGCAGGTGATACGGTAGTGATTTATTTTGTTTATTAGGAATTAAGATTAGGAATATGTTTTTAACTGTTCTTTATTTGTAACTTCATGGGTAATTAATGCACGTTTAGTTGTACAGTAGTTATTGTGCAAGTTGACTTTTTTGTTAAATTTGCTGATAGAGTTTGTTTATCCTACTTAGGCTGACCTATTTTATGGAGCACTCGCTTTGAAAAGTGTTCTAATATTTTATATTCGGTCGCTAACGCGCAGGCCATTTATACAGCCATCTTTTATTTACTAGCCGGAGCCGGTCCAGCCTTTTACCTCTGTCGAATAACACTACCTTTATTCTGCCTCTATTGATTCTTAAAATAAACTTTGCAGAACAACTTGATGAAGCATCTGTTTAAAAGGCTCATTGGTTATATTGCTCCCCTTTTCATAAGCCCTTTGTAGTCTGGCACCTTAATATATTTATCTCCCTGTTGCGGATAACAAACATTTTGAAACCATGTCAACCGGAGATGGCTTACTGGTGACCAATAGGACTTACATTATTATTATTATGTTTCTTATATAGCGCCTGAATCGACCCCCGAAGGGGTATCTCCGCGCTTGCCTTGGGAACCCGTCCTGGCTTTTCCCTGTGAGATAGCCCCTACAGGGCATCCCCAAGGTGAAAGCCAGGCATCCCGCCGCAGGGGGGCCGTTGTGGAGATTAAGCAAGCTTAATGCCCAGAGTTGCAGAGTGTGAACCCATGAATAGGTCAGGCACCGAAGCAAGAATTATCGAGTCCATGGACATTTGAGCTCAAGACCCTGCCGCGCCGGGAATTGAACCCTGGTCCCGGGTCTGACCTCTGCTTCAGGGTCTGCCTGCTCTAACCAGAGATTATTTAACTCCTGGTCAGCGGATTAGTGAGTTGCCTATTCTCTTCCCTGGATCTCTTAATTAGTTTTCTTTCGGTGTTTTTAGGGTGCATCAGTTGTTTTGCCTTGGTGTTTTTCAGATTTGCTCTTTAACCAGGAAGCTTGTTTTGCCTTTCCTTTATCATCATGCCTTGCTGCAGATGGAGCACTTACTTCATTTCTAGCTTGGCCATCCTGTCTTCTGACATACCAGTTCTTGCGAATAATTCAGAGGATGTGGCGGTAGGCTGCGGTCACTGCGTTGATCTGTTTGTTCATCATGAGTTTACCATCAAAGATGAAACTGAGGTTTCTGTCATGGTCTGTTTTAAGCAGTTCTCTCGCATCCATTTGGCTACATTTTGCATGCAGGTGGTGAAGTTGGTCCTGGTGGTGTTGTTGAAGTCAGTGCGGAAGAGTGTTAGCTGGGTGTTGTCAGCATAGGAGACAATGTTGATGCCGTGGGTTCTTATGATGCGGGCGAGAGGTGCCATGTAGACGGTGAAAAGGGTTAGGCTGAGGGAGGAACCCTGGGGGAATTCTGCAAACGAGTTTCTTCTGTTTGGAGGTGAAATAGGAGAGTCTGACTTGTTATGTCCTGTTGGGGAGGAATGAGGTGATCCAGCTGAGGGCAGGTCCTTGGATTCCCGAGTTCTGGAGTTCCGTCTTCTTGCTAGCTAGCGTGCAAATCCCATGTCCTCTCTGATTGGTTTGTTGACCTTTAGAATGCTGTACCAAGGTAGGGAATGCTTATCCAAGGGATGTCCATGATTATGCTTTAGTTTTTCAGCACAGCATTCTGCATGCGTTATGTGCACGGCATCCATATGGGTTGCTTCTCATGTGTTTAACTTCAAGCCTGATGTTCAGATTGACCCAGTCCTTTTGGTTAAAATCATGGACTCATAAATAGGCTATTATAACTCTACCTACAAGGTATTCAAAGCTTTGACTCTTGTACTGGTGTTCCTCTGTTCAGAACAGTGCGCACCTTCACTTTGGTGTGAAGAAGAGAAAAGAAATTAATTGCCTATAAGGTTATAGGTACTTTCTGGCAAAAAAGTTTTAATAAAAATCATATATAATACCCTGCACATCATAGTACCATGACAGGCACATTGCCTCAAATAATTTCTCTCTCAAAGAATTTCAGTAGCTGTTTAAAAGTGTTCATATGACTTCATTGGATAATGGATCAAAACAGAGCAGAACAGGGCAACACAGTTGCACCATCACTGAGGAAAGCACTATTGCCTTATTAAACATGTAAGCCTTCTACAAAACTTCAAATGTACAGAAAAATGTATCAGGAGACTTAGGGCCTGATTTATATATCGGCGGACAGGTCACTCTGTCACAACAGTGCAGGATATATCGTCTGCCGATATCTAAGCTCCATTATATCCTATGGGATTTATATTTCAGTGGACAGGACACCTGTCACCATTGTGATGGAGTAACCCGTCCGCCGGGATCCAAATCAGGCCTTAGTCTAGATTTCACCCAATGTTTTGCTTTTTCCATTCCATGTTAAGGTCTGGCTGGGTGATAGTTTTAGCTGCCTGCAGTGCTGTACCTTATGCGATTTACATTGTATAAAGACTGGGTTCGCCCACTCTCTCATTGGGTTGTTTAAAGTGCACGAATTACAGCTATTGGAAATTGGATCTTTGGAGCTCTTCCCCTTTCATAAGTGCGGGTCATTTAATTGGTGGAACTGCTGTATAAGTTCATATGGAAGCATTGGCCCTTCTTTTGAAAGGCGTTTGTCTGACACTCCCATGGCCCCTCACACATCACTCCTCCTTTGAGGTGTTTTGTGTTGTGCTGCTGGTGAAGCAAAACACATCGCCATGGCTCCCGCACACCTGATGCCTACTCGAGCAGAGTCTGGGGCACTCTGCACCAGAGCAGCATCTGTTGTGGTCTCCCCCACAGAGCATCACTTGGCCTCAATGTTTTAACTTAAAATGAAGGTGTAATCTGCATCCCATGTTTCTCAGGATCCAATACTTCATGTATTAAGATCCTGGTTCCATACCCCAAAAGAAGGCCTGTAGTGTAACAGGTCAGGCAGTAAGAGAAGAGTTCCCGTCTTTGTCGGTGTTTGTCTCCAAAAGCACCTGAAAGTTGTGCCAGTACCTTGTGCTCCCACCCTGAAGGGCTCTGACTAGACCCAGCAGGCGGTAGGCACGGTGGGCTTGGAGCCTGCAGATAGGATCCAGGCAGGGCTGACGTCAGCACGTGTTCATACACAGCTGTTCATTCTTGGCCGTCAAATGTACAAAGTTACTGGTCAATTTTCACTGTTTAGCCTGAGTTAAAACCATTATTTACAATAATAATAATAATTTCTTGCACAGCTGACTAGTGGTACAATGCTAAGTTTCTATTACCATCGCGCCTCAATACCACACTGATGCAAAATTAAACCTAAGGGCAGGGGGTTTTACACTGGCTTCGAGGTTCAAGGATGGGAGGGCATGGGAGTAAAAGACAAAAGACGGACAGTGTGATAGTGATGTGAATTGTGACGGATGAGGGCAGTGGGGTGGAGAGAGAGCTTCAGGGACTTACAGGAAGAAAAGTGAAAGGAAGAAAGGGATGCTTTTATATTATAACATGGATATTTGCATAGGACATGCCTGGCATTATAGTGCCAGGCTGTATGTAAGCTGGCGCTGAAGGAAGTACTATCCAATGGAAACAGCCGCCCCTTAATCCTGTGTCAGCCTTAATGATGAGTGGCATAGCTTGATCAGTAAGATTGGTGGGGTGTGAGCTTCGGACTTTCCCAACAATCACGCTGGCATATAATGTTATAATACTGCTTTTGCACTGTTTTTAATAAGGACTATAGGAGATATCTAAATAAAAGTTCTTCTCTCCTATAATCCTTTCTTAATTTCACCTTCACACTTAGGCACTGCGCCTATCATTCCCACATATTGTCTGTGATCACATCTGTATGATTTAATAAGAGCTATCCCTTCCCTTTTTGTTCTTCCTTCATGACCCTTGAGGGATGAATCCACCGCGATTTCCTCTATGATCAAGAGGTATAGTGGATGGTAGGAAGGATGCCCAGATGATGATACTGATCACTTTGGTGAGTGATGGGAATCCGATCTATTCTCTAGGGTCTCCCCACTCTGTATACTTTCCTCTTTTTATACTCAACTTGGCACATTCTTTCTAAGTCCCTTCTACTGACAGGATTTTGTTCCAGTAGACCCACGAATTACGTTGTTTGTATGGCAACATTTTCAGATCCCATGATCTCAACATAATTTCCTACGCAGACGACACCCAACTCTTCCTCCCACTCACCGAAGACCCCACCACCAACTAGATGAAGAACAGCTGCCTGCAGCTGAACACAGACAAGATGGAAGTACAGATCTTTGGCAGCAGAAGCAGCACATGGAATGACTGCTGGTGGCCATCAAACCTAGGACCAGCACCCACTCCCTCCGACCACCCCAGAAAACTCGGATTCATCATTGACAACAAGCTCACTTTGAAATCACAGATCAATGCTGTCTCCATCGCCTGATTTCTCACTCCACGCATGCTACGTAAGATCTTCAAGTGGCTACCCCTACACACGAGGCACACCATGACACAGGCCCTCATCACTAGCTAACTGGGCTATGGCAATGCCCTCTACGTAGGAATCACCACACACCTCATACAGAGACTTCAGGCCATACAGAACATTGCAGCCAGACTCATCCTCAGCCTTCCTTGGCAATTAACTCCACTTCAGTGAACTTAACTGGCTCTCCATACGGAAAAGATGACTATTCTAGCTGCTGACCCACGCACGCAAGGCATTACATACCAAATGGCCCACATTCATTAACCACTGCCTAAACTTCCACCAAACATCGAGAAGACCACGACTGCCTACCTGTAACTTGCCCAGACACCCTGCATGTATCGAAGCAGAGTGGAGGACGTACCCTCTCCCTCATCGCAGCAGAGACATGGAACAGCCTCCCTAAACACGTCCAGACCATCATCTCACTTCCCGAATTCCAAATTGTCTGCAAGACCTGGCTGTCAAAAAGCCTCTGGGACCTGCAAGTGCCTGGATACCCTATCGGGTGATTAGCCGTGCTTTATAAATCCTAATTGATTGAATCTACTCAAACAGCAGCCCCCTGACTTCAACCGCTTGCAAATGCCAGCGACCGCCCGCCTTAGAAAATCGCACTAGGGGAAGCCAAATCTTGCTCGTGCTCGCAAGCTTGCATATTCTGAAGCCTCGTGAGTGAAAAGTTCTGCCAAGCTGCGATTGGTGGGTTTGACCAGAACTCCTGTTAAAGAGTAACGCGGAGTAGCCAAATTTCCGTCAATTCTGCAGGCGGAAGGGAACATTACGCCCACCCATATAAATATCACGGTATGTTTCTTGACTAGCTTAGTTATTATGGTATTGCATTTGATAATATTATTGTAACACATTTTGACCAATGGTCAAGGCTTATAAACTGACGTTTCAAAAAATGTAGCTTTTCAGTATTTCCACTTCATTTCTGACACCGTATTTGCACTTCAGCCTGTTAATTTAGAAGGCAGTGCCAGTACAAAATGCAGGTTATGAACCACCAGACTCCTGTAATTGTCTGATATAAGTCGTGCACAATTTAATTTAATAATGACAATGTTTTAATCTAAAATGTGGAGCTATAAAGCAAATACAGTCAGAGGCGCACATTTATTCACTTAAATCATCAAAGTGGAACGACAGCAGTCCAGGCTTTTAGAAAATCTTTTGATACACGCTACACTCCTGATTGAATTAGTTTTGGTGGTTGAAATGTGCTTGGTAAGCCTGTTTTCATTATATTGAACGGAACTTTGCAGACACTTTTAATTTTCCTCTGGTGCTTTTGGTGATATTTTAGCAAAACTAAATTAAGTAAAGAATACTTGCAAATCCGGACAACTTTATTTATTTATTTATTTATTTTTGAAATTTATAAAGCGCATCATATGCCCGTATGCGTCTTGGCGCTAAGACTCACAGGTGCCTCAATATGCTCAATTTACAGTTTTAATTATAAGAAATAATAGGGTGGGGAGGTGGAACTTACTGGTCAAACAGCCATGTTTTCAACAGTTTTCTAAATTGTAACAATGTGGGTGTAGATCTTCTGTTTCAGACTCAGTTTATTGATTGTATCCAAATTCTTCGCTAATCTTCTATTAAAGTGATAAACACAGGAAAGGGTTGGGAGAAACAATCACATGCCTATAAATCAATGACTGTCATCGTTTCCCGTCTACATAAATAGGAAATTCCAAAAAAAGAGTAAATCTATGAAAAGGTGTTCAATTATTAATAAAATACATAGAACCCAAAGTAAACTGTCGTGACACCTATCAGTTGTACCTTTCTTCTTTTAGTGATGTCAACACTGGCAATTGGTCTGAGATCTTCATATCGTGTTAGAAGTTGTAGAATTTGTTGTAATCAATTTACATCGTTTCTATCTCTGAGATACTAAAAGCCTCTTTCCAACTGATTGGTCTTGATTTCATACCCTGAGTAAAATAGTTGAGCTGCCATTTTCATTTTTGTCTTTGGGTCAGCCAATGCTGTTAGGCTGCTCTAAGGAATTAGGGCTTTGCTTCACTTAATGCTGCTAAACAGAGTGAAATGTGCATGCCATTGTAAATGGACTTTAGAAAGAAAATGGTATTATATTCTGGAAATGACTTAAAACAGACAGAGATAGGAATAGATATATTAAAACACTGGCTGTTATTACTTTTAACCCAGGCTGTTTAGAAACCTTTCATTGGCTGGTATTCTGGACATATATGTGCCTTCAATAATCTGATCCAAAGACATGTGATCTTGTGAAATAAATGTCAAGCTGTCAGATATTTGGTACTGTTCTAACAGTATTGGCAACTTGAGTACCTGAATTCCAATCAAATAAAGAGAAAGTAAGTCAAGCCCCTACCTAAAGCTTCTAAATTGTATTGGGGATTACTGTGACACCATCTTCAGAGATGTTAACAAAGCCTGCACTAAATGACCTTTTTTATCAAGCTGTTCCTGGAAAGCAACATCTGGGGTGCTAATATTCTGGTAAGTAACAGAGCCTTTCAAGAAAACTAAAATAAATATGTTCACTGAAATAAAACAGCTAAAATGGACTTATGGTTCTGGCTCAAACTTGCCAATGAAATTCAACAGTTATGGTTACTAATGCACTCAACACATGCCAGGACTCACACCGCCTGCTATGTTGTGCTCTTGACAGCTCCTTGTTGCCAAATTGGTATTTTGAGCTTGGTGGGCAGTGCTAGTTATGATCTGTGTTGCGTTTATTGGCAACCATAACTGGGTTTGCGGTATCTGGGCCTGAAGCTTTCAGGATTTGAGGACCCCCTTCCCCTAAACTGACAGTCGGGGCCATGGTACTGGTGTCTGTACTGTGAAAGTGCCGCACATTAGAACAGAGCCAGAAATGCGAAGATGAGTATTTAATAGTGTAGGTTGATGAACTATGTTGAAACAAGAGATTGTTGAGGGTTCATCTGAAAGCAAAGTCGTCATTTTAAAGATGACCAGTTTCAGTAGAAGCCGAACAGAAGCAATGTTGTAGTTGGGAAAGGATGCTATAGAGATCATGGTATGCGAGTGTCCCACTGCTGTCCGTTAGTCTTCCACGGCCCAGCTTCTGTACAGATTCAAATGCCAGTCGTGAAGGGAATTGCCATCATAGGGCTTATAGAATGGGAATATGTCATTGCGACAGAGCACCAAACTGTGTGTAAATCAGGTGAGAACTGGGAGATCAAGACAGAAAATTGGTAGCCATGCATGACCCTTGGCAATGGTGAGTTGAGAGAAGTGTGTGGGGTGAAGGAATAAGTTAGGGGGAAAGCTATTTTCTCTCCAAGGCCAATAGGGTCTTTCAAAAAATAGAAAGACGGCTAGTATGAGCCAAACCTCAGGGCCTTCCTTTACCTCTACTTCTCTATCCCTTAGTCTTTGAAAATTATCCTCTTTTGAGCACCAGTGGCTTTTTTTTAATACCTGTATTGCTTCTATTTCTCCACGCTATAGACAACGGTTCTTATTTTTACCAGGCTACCTCATTAGTTTAGAGCTCCTGCATAGCACAGGGTATTTTCCGGTGTCTTATTTGACTCTTATGTATATTAGATCAGATGTACCTCGCGGCATATGCAAATTAGAGCTTCTTGACAATCGCTGTAAGACAACTCAGTGGTGATGGTCTCATTAAGTTATTTACTGGTCTGCTCTGAAACTGGGTCGCAAGACAGAGCTGCTTGGTTGATTGTGTTTTAACACTTTGCTACGGTTTTTGCTGGAAAAGGGTTGAGAGAAGATGTTTGCAGTTCTAATGTAACATTATAATGGCATTTATAATGAAGTGCATACCAACAGCTTCCGGTGAGTTTTGCAGCACTGGTTCATTTGTAAGTTGCTGTATTGTTTTTTTAATTATTCAATATGCCTTTGTGTTGAAGAGTGCACAATCTGCACAAAAAAGGAAATATGAAATGTATTATTTGCGGAGAGAGAATCCATGGATTCTACAGATATTTACTTAATATATTTGTATTGTCCTAAACACCATGGGCGAACTCAGTTGTGTGGGCCCATCCTGAAAATAGACACTAGGGTGTGAGTAGACAACCAGCCAAAATTTTACTTCTCAGTTTTGATATTTTTTTAGTTACATTTTGACAAATTAGTACATCAAATATTTTTCGAGATGTGATCTAGTGACCAAGTTGGTGACAAAAAACCTGTGCTCTAATTCTGATTTTAGCGATTGACCCCCAAAAATTCTTTATTCTGGGCAAATTACGTTATTTGCCTTTCACAAAAGTTCTAAATGTGAGCAACGTGAGGACCAAAGGTCAGATTTACAGAAAACGTTTGAGGTGCACTGCTGTTGGGATTTGGAGTAGTTATGTGAGGTTTTTTTAATTCTCAGAGGTGGCCAGGAGAACGCCTAAGAAGATGCAGGTTTCCAGAGGTACTCCCGGAATTTTATTGTGAATTTTGGAAAATCATTTTCACATGTGTAAGTGTACATAGTGTTATTTTGCGCCTGGGTAATTGTAAAGTTGAAGTGCAATTACACTTTAGACTTTTATGTGTATTTTATAAAGGTATTTATGCATCACATATTTCTATTAGTCGCCATGGTACACAAAACAGTAATCATAGAATCACTTTCAATCATGTGCCTACATTTTGTGTACATTAGCATCCCTTAATGTCAAGTCCCCCCTTTTAAAAACTTTTTTAGCTTTGATAACATAAAATCACATTTTTATCAGCAGGTTCTAAAAAGAAGTTCTCCTGTTAAAGCGCGGTGCAGCATGTGGCTCAGCTGCACGCCCGCGCCCTAGTCATCATTTGTGCTGGGAGAGCTTGAAAACACTAGAATGCCAACCTCACTGGCGACTCTAGGTTAATGTGCTAGGGTGCAATCCCTTTAAAACACTTCCCCTTATGCCAGGTTCCCCCTTTTTTCAATCACATACAATACATTTTTTAGCAGTAGATTTAAAAGTAGGGTCTCCCATAGAAGCATAGTGCAGCGCGTGGCTTAATGCATTGTGGATAGTAATGTACCAGTGCAGCACTTTAAAAAAAAGTTTTTACTTTTCATTATCTCACTGGGGAAAACAATTTAATGTGAAGAAAACAACCGCCCCACACACACCCATCAATTTTTGTGGTGTTTCATTCCTTTTCCATGGTGGGAACAGGTAGTGGAAAAGTTTGTGAATATCCAGAAACATGTCAGTTTGTGGGTACACACAACCTTCTAAGTGCTTCCTCTCTCTGCCCCTGCGAGAACATTTACTCACAAAAAAGAATGTATGAGTAATTTTCAACATGGATTTGCACTCCTAGATTAATCCACTTGTGGACCTAAATTGAACTTAGGTGCAGAAATGGCTTTGAGAATTCGACCTAGCTTGTAAGCAAAAAGGATACTGAGTTCCCCGGGGATCAAAAGGAGGTATGGGAAAGTGGAGACAAAACTAAACTAAAGTCAGGGAACTGGGTGTTCCCTTGTTGGAACTAAGGGACCTCACACACCCAGGAATCTAGGTGTCATACTTCATCATTGGTCCCCTGCTCCTCGTCAGACTGGCGCTGCAATGTCTGACGGGCGCCGTAGGCGCTCTTTGTTGGAGATCTTTTGTTCCAGCCAATAGTTTGCGTGCGTGTGAGGGGTCTGGTGGTGGTGTAGTCGTGAAGGGAAAGTGAGGTTTAAAAGGAGGTGAGTCAGTCCACAAGGGATTTTATTCGGGTGGCTGACTCCCTTATTAAAAGGGTGGGAGGGGAGAAAGAAACTGTTTAATTGACAGCGGACTGACTCAACCCTCTAAAAGGTCGACATGTTTCATGCCTGTCTGGCAATTCTTCAGGACCTCAATACAGATGTACTACACAGTGAAAAATAAGGTAAAAAGTTAAAAGGATACAATCTCACTGGGTCAATCAGGGAGCAAGCCAACAGGTCCTACTCTAAGGGGGAACCCTACAATATAACCCTGGAGGGCCCCGCAGTCTGTTCCCGTGGGGCTGTTCGAGGAGGTAAATACCTTGGCATCGAACAGCAAAGGTGGAAAGACCTACCCCCCACGCACGGCGCTCCAACCGGTAGCGCGAAACAGCTGGTTTTAAACCTCACTTTCCCTTCACGACTACACCACCACCAGACCCCTCACACGCACGCAAACTATTGGCTGGAACAAAAGATCTCCAACAAAGAGCGCCTACGGCGTCGTCAGACATTGCAGCGCCAGTCTGACGAGGAGCAGGGGACCAATGATGAAGCATGACACCTAGATTCCTGGGTGTGTGAGGTCCCTTAGTTCCAACAAGGGAACACCCAGTTCCCTGACTTTAGTTTAGTTTTGTCTCCACTTTCCCATACCTCCTTTTGATCCCCGGGGATCTCCGTATCCTTTTTGCTTACAAGTTATCTGGACATATACTCTGGACCCCGTAAAAAACTGTCCACACTGGTTCCTTCCTTTGTACTAAAATTCGACCTAGCTGCAAAGTGTGCTGTTGGCCAGTTTACCAATTGCATGTCCCTTCCTCTGTCAAATTGTGGTTTCTATAAACTGATCCCAACCATATCTCATGCACAGTAACTCATGTTTGAGATGTGTCTGCTACAACAATGTGCTTTCAAAACGATCTGCAGCTTTTCAAAGCTTTGTGGGTTCTATGTTAAAAATCAACAATTTAAAGTTTCTGGTAATAACAAGTATTGGCAAAACCAATTTTTGTAGAAGTAGATGCATGCCTTTTGGCTTTGTTAATGTTTTGTTTTCTCAAGGTTTCTGTACAGCTTTATTATTATGGGAACGGCCGGGTCATTACCACAATACATTGGCTAAAAGTAAAAAATATATTTTTTCAAAAATACACATTGCCATAGTATCCCTAGCACTGAAAGGAACTGCTTTGTGTGTGGATGTGTTCCTTGTCAAAGAGCAGAATACTATCACTCACAGTGACGTTTTCTAATGCTGAATTAGGCATAAGGAAGTGTGAATGAAACAACAAGCCAGTGGATAAGGATGGCCGGCTAAAAAACCCTACAAGTGATTGTATGATACATATGAAACCCAAATAATATAGTCAATCAATTAGTTGTTCTCCAATCCCCTTAATGTAAATTGTTGAGGTTTTTTCATTATATGAGTCTGATGTGGGTCACAGGCTCAGAAATGTGAGGAAAAAGATTGACAACCTGACGAAATGATCTGTCAATATTTACAACGTGAGAATCCGATTCACAGAGTTTCAATTTATGTATGCAAATACTTGTATTTCTAAGCGTACACATGTAAATGTTTCGCTCTTGCATAATATTAAATCAGAGTGGTGTCATTGTTATTCCAGGACAGGAGGTGGTGTATATTGAGCGAGGACTCCTTCTTAAATGGATGAACACTGAGAAATTTGAGAGATTTGGGGTTTTCACAAACCTTTGGTAGGCGTATGCATCATAATTTAAGAGATTTACTCCAGTCAAGGGCACAAGGTAATCTCTATTCAGGTTAGGAATGGAGGAAAAACATTCCCAAATTTGGTAGAAATGTAGTAGAATGGCTTTCACCAAGGGGAATATACTCGGAGTAAAAATATAAAATAAAGGTAGCAAATGCACTCGCTTTGCACGTTAACTTGTGCATAAATGCACACTTGGCACATTTATATGTCCAAAAAGACGCAATTGCCACATTTATGCATGCAAAAAGAGCCATGTGTATTTGCTCCCATGAGCCACAGTGGAGGACATAGGTGCATGCCGACAGCAGGCCCGGACTGGCCGTTGCGGGCACCGGGCAATCCCCCGGTCGGCCGCAAGGGTGGGGGCCGTTTTTGGGCCCAAGGGGGCCGTTTTTGTTACAGGGACGTTTTTGCAGCATAGCTGCAAAATCGGCCCTGTAACAAATTCGGCGGAAAAGCGGCCCTGGTAAAGAGCTCGGTGGCATCCCCCTCTCCCCCAGGGGGAGGAGGGGGGCCGGCCGAGCACTTTGCCAGGGCCGGTTTTGGTTCCCAGTCCGGCTCTGGCCGACAGCCGCAGCCTCAGTGACCAGTGGCCTTAAAGAGTCCGTCCAAGCGGGAGAAACTCCAGTCTCACTTCCACTGCATAAAGTCTGGTCTGCCACATGAACAAAGGATGCTGCTTTGATACCTTGTGCACCCCTAACCACGCGCGCTTCTGCAGATCGTGTCTGGCTCTTGTTTGTATAAGTGGTAGGATTGCCCCAACACAGCCTACATTTAGCGTTTTCTATAAGTAGGCCTACGCAATATAGTGGTCTTTTTAGATCTCGACTATTCTATCCCGCAGAGATAGATAGGCGCAGGGCTTTAAGTGGGATGAAAAAACTGGGGGGTCTCTCAAAGGGGCGTGGTCAATGTAATTGAGGGCGTGGCTTACAAACACGTAAGCTAAAAATCTGTGTTTAGCACAGTGTGCCGCCCGACTTGTATTTTGCTTTTCCTGTCATTGCGCCTAGATATATGATACAAGTCACATCATACCTACAATTCACGATTATTGGCTTTGTCAATGGTTGCTAGTTGCACAAGAAAAATAAGCAGAAACTATGTGACTTGTATATAATATTGAAAAAACTTCAACTTAAAGCCCTGGTGACATTACGACAATATTGCTGCTCCTGAGTTTTAAAAAGAGAAGGAAAATCCAGAGAGAAAGTGACTCTCTTTAAAGAATTTCCCTCCTCTACAACGCTCACCACGCACACAATCCACACATGTATGTCACTACAGTCCGGAAAAAAAAACAGACCGCCTGTGACAGGCACAAAACAGAGCCCGATAGAGACCCGTTTCGAAGCCCCCTGAAAAAAACTGCCGGTGCTCAGACCCCTTGAGACCCGGTCCACTTAAAGCCCTGGATAGGCGAGATTATAGTAGACAGTTCAAAAACTCTTATCACAATAGAATCAAGCGGAACCGCTTGCCCTCTGCGCACTGTTACGTATCCAAAGTGGATCTTTGCATAATATTCAGCTTCATATCAACATAACAAGTTACATAAAAAACTCTTAGACAATGAAAATTGTAGTCTATGTGTATTTTACTGGTTTCATCTCACTTGGACTACTCATAATTCATTTAATGTAAAATAAATACAATTAGCTCATCAAAAAGCAAGAAGTTTGATGTTTACATCACACCAATTTGAACATTTTCATCTCACAAAGTTGCCCTGCCCAATGCATTTCGGGCCACATGGCCCTTCGTCAGGGGCGGTATCTGAAAAGACACAAACAATGATGTCCTTTACTTAAATGCAAGAATCTTCAAAATGCAAAGTTCATAGAAAGCCACAGATTTTTGAAATCCACAGATTTTTTAAATCAAACCATAATTTCTATAATAACATTGATCACAATGCTCATGTTCAATCTACAACATAATATAAAAAAACTGGACAATTTTGGTTAAAACACTCACTTGGATAATGATGAAAATGATGGCGCTATGTATGGGCTGAAGACCAAATTGAGAGTTTACCGGTGTAAAGAGCGTAACGGGTCAATGTGCTGTAAAAAATGTGCAGAAGAAACGGTGACAGTCAAGATTTAGACATCGAGAGTGACGGAAAAAACAGAGAGAGAGTAACTATGGAGCGCGCTCTTACATGTCAGTTGAAAAGATAACAGGGTAAGGTGATCCGTTCAGTCCTAGTATCATAAAGGGGAACCTGGAAGGCTGGAACATACGTGAGTATCGGCAGCGCATATGAAGTTGCCTGAATAAATAATCAGGGAGAAAACAAACATCTTACTAAAGAGTAAAATGTTAAACTAATGAACAGTCACTTTGGCGTGCGGAAAAAAATCCAAACGTGATCGTCACAAGAAAAATGTGCTCAAGCTATACAATAGGGTTTTCAACCACGGCGTGCTCAATATTCAAGTAAACAACAGGAACTAACCTGCTTGATTTTTATCAACGCGGTGAATTTCACCCGACTTTACACGCACGGAGGCTAACCAAGTATTACCCGGCGCCCTGCAGAAACAATGTTGACATAGTATTAACTCGCTATATTTGCTTAACTTGCACCAACGAACCACCTCAAAATGACAAATACCTTAACTCAAGGGTCACGGACATGAAAGAATCCAGGTCCCGCTCTCGGTAACAAACGCCCAATGGCTCTGTCGGTTCGAACTTGGAACTAAGCGCGACGGCCTTGTTAAATGACGTGGAACAGAAATGAAAACAGAAAACGGACCTAAGCGTAAATGAAAAGGCGGAAGAAAGGAACGGGGCTCCATGTCTAAATGGCAAAATGTGTAGAAGTAAAATGCCATAGAGTAGTTATGTCAGAAAAAATGCTGCAATGTAAAATGACAGAAACGAAAGTTGAACATTGAGAATAATACAGTATGAAGTAAACAGATATATTATGGCATGAAACAACAATAGTCATATATCAGTCCTGATGCGTACACAGTTGGTGCAGATATCACAAGTAGCAAATTAGATCCACACGGTCATTGATCCCGTGGGGATCTTGTGTATTGAGTCTTTTAATCCAAAAAATCTCTCTTTGCAACAAAGTTTTTGTGAGGTTTCTTTCTGGGGTGGGAGCAACCACTTTGAGGATCTGGAACTTAATCTGAGCTATTGTGTGTCTGTTTTTGTCCCAGTGTACCGCTAAACTGCTGTTGATATTTTTATTCCGAATTGTACTCTTGTGCTCAGATATGCGGGTTTTTATTTTCCTTTCTGTTTTACCCACATACAACAATCCGCAGGGGCACTTGATGGCATATACCACGTTTGTGGTGTTACAGTCTGCATTGATCCTAGTGCAAATAGTTTCCCCTGTGTGTGGGTGTTTCACTGTCTCTGTTACCATTACATTATTACAATGTACACAGTTTTGGCATTTTCTCATTCCCTTGTAAACAATTGTTTTGGTAGCAGGTTTGGGTTTTAATAGCTCTTTTATGTTTTGCGATCTCCTGTAAGCAAAAATTGGTCTATTTGCAAATAGTTCCTTGAAGTCAGTCTCATGGCTCAACAGATCCCAATGGCGGTTGATGATCTTTTTTATCTCCTGGGAACTAGTAGAATATTTAGAAACAAATACCTGGCGTTGGCGAGGCTGTTTCAAACTCTTTTTCAAAAAAGTTTCTCTGGGTAATTTATCAGTTTTGTTTTTGGCTGCTTCCAATACAGTCATGGGGTATTTTTTTTAAACGTACTTGGAAATGATGGATTAACACTAAAACCCGTCAATTTCTCACAGTCACATTTCCTAAGCAGCCAGGAATCTATATGCTGCCAAAAGTCCACAAAAATCTTTCCAATCCACCATTTCGCCCTATTGTAACCGGGTGTGGCACCATTTTCGAGCCTTTGGGCCAGTACATAGATCAATTTTTGCAACCTTTTGTTCAGTCATGGTATTCCTACACGAAAGACACCATACACTTTTTGCAAAAGCTCATGAAGGTGGTCATTAAACCAGGTATGCTCATGTGCACATTAGACGTCAAAGCCCTATACACCTCTATCCCGCATGATGCAGGAATAGAGGCAGTAGAATGGGCTTTATTGAAACAAGAGGATCTATCAGTGAACAAAATCTTTCTGTTGGAACTTTTACATTTTAGTCTGCGTCACAGTTATTTCAAGTGGAAAGATGATTTCTATCTACAAAACAAGGGTACCTCAATGGGTTTTTCTGGAGCCCCTGCCTATGCTAATACCTACATGGCTAGGTTTGAAGACATGTTCTTGGTGACTGACAAAGACTGGACAGATAACACGGTTCTGTATTGCCGTTACATAGACGATATTTTTCTTATATGGCAGAATTCAAAAACAATGTTGGAGCAAAAGAAAGCTCAGCTTAATTTGCATGATGAGAATATTCAATTTACCCATCACATTGATGAAAAAGCCATTCCATTTTTGGATGTACTAGTAAAATTTGAGAATAACACACTTGAAACTGAAGTATACCACAAGGCTACAGACAAAAATACTGCTTTACAGTATAATAGTTTTCATTCCAGGAATCTCATTGACAACTTGCCATATTCTTTAATGTTACGAGCCAAACGAATCTGTTCACAGGAAGAAACTTTAGAGACCAACCTCAAGACCATCATTTCCAAGTACGTTTCAAAAAAATACCCCATGACTGTATTGGAAGCAGCCAAAAACAAAACTGATAAATTACCCAGAGAAACTTTATTGAAAAAGAGTTTGAAACAGCCTCGCCAACGCCAGGTATTTGTTTCTAAATATTCTACTAGTTCCCAGGAGATAAAAAAGAGCATCAACCGCCATTGGGATCTGTTGAGCCATGAGACTGACTTCAAGGAACTATTTGCAAATAGACCAATTTTTGCTTACAGGAGATCGCAAAACATAAAAGAGCTATTAAAACCCAAACCTGCTACCAAAACAATTGTTTACAAGGGAATGAGAAAATGCCAAAACTGTGAACATTGTAATAATGTAATGGTAACAGACACAGTGAAACACCCACACACAGGGGAAACTATTTGCACTAGGATCAATGCAGACTGTAACACCACGAACGTGGTATATGCCATCAAGTGCCCCTGCGGATTGTTGTATGTGGGTAAAACAGAAAGGAAAATAAAAACCCGCATATCTGAGCACAAGAGTACAATTCGGAATAAAAATATCAACAGCAGTTTAGCGGTACACTGGGACAAGAACAGACACACAATAGCTCAGAGCTAGAGATTTTTTGGATTAAAAGACTCAATACACAAGATCCCCACGGGATCAATGACCGTGTGGATCTAATTTGCTACTTGTGATATCTGCACCAACTGTGTACGCATCAGGACTGATATATGACTATTGTTGTTTCATGCCATAATATATCTGTTTACTTCATACTGTATTATTCTCAATGTTCAACTTTCGTTTCTGTCATTTTACATTGCAGCATTTTTTCTGACATAACTACTCTATGGCATTTTACTTCTACACATTTTGCCATTTAGACATGGAGCCCCGTTCCTTTCTTCCGCCTTTTCATTTACGCTTAGGTCCGTTTTCTGTTTTCATTTCTGTTCCACGTCATTTAACAAGGCCGTCGCGCTTAGTTCCAAGTTCGAACCGACAGAGCCATTGGGCGTTTGTTACCGAGAGCGGGACCTGGATTCTTTCATGTCCGTGACCCTTGAGTTAAGGTATTTGTCATTTTGAGGTGGTTCGTTGGTGCAAGTTAAGCAAATATAGCGAGTTAAAACTATGTCAACATTGTTTCTGCAGGGTGCCGGGTAATACTTGGTTAGCCTCCGTGCGTGTAAAGTCGGGTGAAATTCACCGCGTTGATAAAAATCAAGCAGGTTAGTTCCTGTTGTTTACTTGAATATTGAGCACGCCGTGGTTGAAAACCCTATTGTATAGCTTGTGCACATTTTTCTTGTGACGATCACGTTTGGATTTTTTTCCGCACGCCAAAGTGACTGTTCATTAGTTTAACATTTTACTCTTTAGTAAGATGTTTGTTTTCTCCCTGATTATTTATTCAGGCAACTTCATATGCGCTGCCGATACTCACGTATGTTCCAGCCTTCCAGGTTCCCCTTTATGATACTAGGACTGAACGGATCACCTTACCCTGTTATCTTTTCAACTGACATGTAAGAGCGCGCTCCATAGTTACTCTCTCTCTGTTTTTTCCGTCACTCTCGATGTCTAAATCATGACTGTCACCGTTTCTTCTGCACATTTTGTACAGCACATTGACCGGTTACGCTCTTTACACCGGTAAACTCTCAATTTGGTCTTCAGCCCATACATAGCGCCATCATTTTCATCATTATCCAAGTGAGTGTTTTAACCAAAATTGTCCAGTTTTTTTATATTATGTATAATCTGTGGATTTCAAAAATCTGTGGCTTTCTATGAACTTTGCATTTTGAAGATTCTTGCATTTAAGTAAAGGACATCATTGTTTGTGTCTTTTCAGATACCGCCCCTGACGAAGGGCCATGTGGCCCGAAATGCATTGGGCAGGGCAACTTTGTGAGATGAAAATTTTCAAATTGGTGTGATGTAAACATCAAACTTCTTGCTTTTTGATGAGCTAATTGTATTTATTTTACATTAAATGAATTATGAGTAGTCCAAGTGAGATGAAACCAGTAAAATACACATAGACTACAATTTTCATTGTCTAAGAGTTTTTTATGTAACTTGTTATGTTGATATGAAGCTGAATATTATGCAAAGATCCACTTTGGATACGTAACAGTGCGCAGAGGGCAAGCGGTTCCGCTTGATTCTATTGTGATATAAGTTGTTTGGCGCAGTTTGGACATTGTGTCTACCTCCGCAGCACGCGTGTTTTCCGAGCATTTAACTTTCACTAATTACAGATTAATCAAGGTGTGCCTCTCCTTTTACTAATTATAGTTCAAAAATTCTACCAAACTTGCGGATCGCGTACAGTTCAAGTGAGCTATGCGCGTGCACGCCATCGCCAGCCACGTCACACCACCATTTGTCTGTGCCTCACATCAGACTTCAAAGGCTGCCGCTTCCCTGCCCGCCCCCCACCACAGCAATGCCGAGAGCTTGTTTTCCGCTGTCCCTTAGTCCCCCACCTCTCACGTTCTTCTCTTCCTTGTTTCACTCGCCCCTTCCCTCACTCGCTTTTTTTTTTAATACATGAACTTAATTCCCTCCCGGTGTGCCACGGCCTTCGTAGCACCACCTTTCTCTTTTTTCCCGTCTTTTCTGCTGCAGTTTCTCTTCCATTTGTCTCTCCTCTCCCTCTCCCCCTGTTTCGCATCTTTATCTCCCCTTTCCCCCTTCCCCCTGCCTTGGCATCTCTTTTTCTTTCTCCCTCGATTCCACCATTTCTCCTACTTTACCCTGCCTCACTCTTTTCACTCTACTTTCCGTCTCACTGCTTTATATCTCCCGTTTATCTATTTTTGCCATTTCCATTCTCTTCTTCTCTCTGTCCCTTACCCCTGTCCTATCCTCTTTCTCCCGAGTTATCCGGTCTCCCCTCCTCTCACCACTCTCCCCCTCCCGGCCTGCACTCATCAGACTACAAACCACCAGCCACTTCATGCAAGCCCCACTCCTCCCACCCCTCCCACAAAGCAAGACTTTTCCCACCAGCCACTTCACGCGCTCCGCAGGTCATAAACAGGCCCATCTGCTCATGAATCAGCCCCCCTCCCAGCGCTGCCTCTCCTTCTTCAAAGGCAGCTTGTTTTCCATTGCCGACAGTTTACAGCATAGACTGTCTACCCTCATAGTGAAGCTCAGCTTTCCTGAAGTTCCATGGGTCAGTGCAGCCCGGGCTGCTGTTTAGACGGCTCCGTAAAGAAGATGCTGCCATTAAATAAATATGTTAAAAAAAGAAAAAGAAAACAAATAAATACAGTTTTAAAGAAAGGTGCTTTAATGTTTCGTGTGTAGGGAGTTTTTCATGTTCGCTAAACACGAGGGCTCGTGTGCAGCTTTCTTTCCACTAAAGTCCTGCAACCCTCGCCTTGAGCGCTCCGTGTTGCTCCCCTCACCCCATTTGCTCTCTCTTCTTCGTGTGCTGCATTTTATTCCACTCGCCTAGACCTGCTCTCTGTTGCTCCTTCCTCCTGCCCAGTGCTTCTTTGTCCTTGGCTTTCTTTAGATTTTTCAAAAATTCTTCTCCCCAACCTCTGGCCTGTTGCTCTGCTGCACGTTGCTCCACCCGCGTAGCTAGGGTGAGGCGAGGGGGGCGGGCCGCCCCAGGCAGCACTGTTTTGGGGGCGGCGGCCGCGCGGCACTGGTGGCCCGTTGTGATGGCCTTTATCATTTATATGGGGACACTCACTGTCCCCAAATAAATAATAAAGGCCGCCGCAACGGACCACCAGTGCCGTGCGCACGCCGAGCCGCCCCGTTTGAAGTGCAGGCAAGCTCACCTGCTTAAGCACGCTGCACGCACGCACACGCAAGCTGCACGCACTGGTGTGGTGAGTGCGCGAATTGCGACTGGGTCACTGAGGTCAGGACATGCAGTCTCCTGGGCAATGCCAACCTCCCATGCACTGCCAGGCGCATGCTGCTTTTTCTGGCCCCTCGTGCGCGGTAGGAGCGGGGCCGGTCTGACGTTGCAGTATATGAATTCAATGGCTGTACAGCCGTAACAGGACACATGAAGGCGGGCGGCAGGAGGCGCAATCTGGCGGCCGTTATGCTCAGAAGGCAAATCCCGCCGCTGTAGTTGAAGTTCCCGTGGCACCGCTAGTGTGCTATGTAGACAGTGATGAGGTGCCAATAATGTATGCAGCCCCCTCAGCCGATCACGCCACACAAGAAAAATTCCTGCAGCTGAGCCTCAAGAATTCTGCGCGTGTCCTGATTAGACCGCGGCCGCGCTGTGTGAGGAGTAGTGTCAAGGTAATTAACTTCATTTAACTTCCCTCACCCCGCCCACCATCCTTAGCTCTCTCGTAACAATCCTCACCATTAGAAAGACAAATAAATTAGCTTGGGTTTGCAACCATCTGACTGAAATTAACACTGTCTTTCAAGCCGAGATGACTTACTTCACAGTACTTCGTTTATTCTCTTAACTTTTTATATTCTAAGCGCATTTGATAGCAATCCTTGACTTCAGCTCTATTATGATTGTGGATGAAATGTTTACTGTAGGCAGGCTGAACAGTCTTCCTGAAAAATGGCATCATGTTTTGCTTTGTTTCTTAGCTTTTATTTTCTTTGCCGACTTCCTCTTTGTTTTTCATAATTACGTAATTATTACATTTTGTTTATTTGGAAATGGGCAGCTATGGATTTTATTTTATCCTCAGTAAAATAGAACGCACACAAGAAGCGTGCTACCTGGATCGTTTTAAAGCGCTATAAAGTCTGCATGCTCATTTCAAATCCATTATTTGAAAAAAATATCCTAAATAGAGTTGCCCCTATGTTGAAAATAATGCTCTACAAAAGAAGGCATCCTTCTTACATTTTACTAGAATGTTTATAGCAGATGAAACGTACTGAATATTTATGTTTACTGAGATACAGATTGTGAATGGCAGACTGCACACTAGTGAAGGGACTCTTGAATACCAACTGAAGTTGTTATATCATCATGCTTTTCTCTACCCCATCAGGGACTTGTAAACGAGTGAATGCTGTTCGTGAAGGTTTAAATACTGTGTGTGTGTGTTCGCGTTTGTGTGTGTGTGTGTGTGTGTGTGTTTCTCCTTACTTCTGGATTAACTATTTAGTCCATGTAGTGCCCTTATATAGAGGTAGCACAGCGGACGGAAGAGTCAAAGCACTCCAAGTGGAAAGTTAAACGAGGAGGGAAAAATATGTGGCACGTGTCATTTTCAGCAGTGTGTCTTCTGATAGAGGAGCACTGTGCAAGGGATCCTTGTCATTCCAGGAGACTGTTACTCAGAAGGATATTTTCTGAGAATCCGTCACAATGAGACTCCAAACAGATGTTTAAATTACCACTACTTTACCCACCATGGTGGACTATATACAACTGAGTCTTCTGTAGCAAAAATATTTATCATCACCCTCAGTAAACACAACCAAATTCAAACCCTAACCACGCATAAACTGTTAATCCTTACACTACGCCTTGCCCACACTCTAATATGTACAGTGTCACCAACACTTTATTTGTTTTAAACCTAGACATCATCCTATAACGTACCTTAATAGTACTACTCCCCACCCCTTGTAGATCTGTGATGGACTGCTGCTTACTGCTCTGCCTGCATTGCTGATTTTCCTGCAAGGTGCCTGCTCCACTGTCAGTGGGTAGCGAAGTGGGCATGGTGCAGGATCCTGGCTGATTTTGTTTTTAGGTTTCGCCCTGGCGTTGCAACTGCGTAGCAGTTGCTCCGCCCAGGGCGAAATCTCATGATCCTACATATGGGCTTTGGTCCCGCCTCTGTCTCCCATTGGCTAGCTCCATAAATGGAGGCTAGCCATTGGGAGACAGAGGCTGTCAATCACGCTTTCCCCATAAAACGCGATTCGGGGGCGTTTCTCGGTCTTTTTTTAAGTCCCGCCCCTTTGTCCTGGGCCGCGCTGTGATTGGCTGCCGGCCCGGGACACCCCCGTGATGTCATTCCCGGGCCGCGCTGTGATTGGCTAGCCGGCCCGGGACCTGACTTGTTCTAATAAAGCTCAGGGGCCGTAAGTTTGTGGTTATAATCAACAGAGTATTTATCATGTCAAAAAGCCACAATAACTAGGGGTAATATACGAGTAGTTAGGTTAAGCCAATGCTCGACCTTCCTATCCACGTTTTTTTTCTTAAATATGTTTAACCTTTTCTATAGCATTATGCTACCAGCTGGCGTCTGACTAAAGGTGGCTAAACCAGAAATAATTGAGGTGAACGCAGTTAACAGTCTATGTCCTTGTATTCGACAGCCTTGTTTCAATATGGAGGCGTCTATGTTGAAATGGGATAGTCCGTCGTCGGTTTTGTGCTGCACTGCTGCTAGGTGGGCGCTGCTCGCACAGATGCTGCAGCCAGAGCCGGTTGCAGGGAGTTCGTCTCCGTCTGTCTGCCGTTTAGAGTCCGGGCCTCTTTGTAGCGCCCGGTTCTCCTCCTTCCCACCCCGGTGCCTCACTGCTTTAGGATGGGGCTGCTCTCCCGGCTCTTGGGCTGGCTGCGCTCGCTCTTCTGGAGGGAGGAGATGGAGCTGACCCTGGTCGGGTTGCAGTACAGCGGCAAGACCAGCCTGGTGAACATCTTAGCGGTGAGTGCTGGAGTTGATGGGGAAGGAAGATATGTAATTTTTTTTGGGAAGAGGCAGGTGACAGCGATGGGTGGAGGCTGGAAGGGAGCAAGTGGAGGCGTATGCGGTGCTTTTTTTTGGTTGTTGCAGATTTTATATAGCTTAAGCAGGTGGAGACTAGAGTGCTGTAGTAAACAACCAAAACTTATTTTATGTTGGTTAAGAGTAGTGTTTACATATGTGACACTGTTAATTCTTGGCGTTTATCTAACCAGTGAGTGCATTCTGGGGGGTGTAGTCATGACTTAGTTTATTTGGAGCAGCTCTCATGGAAACAATTATATGCCGAAGGAAAATGCTATTGGAAAACGTGTATCCTTGGCGACTGCCATCTGGTAACCTCAGGGAAGAGTGGCTCATCAGTGCCCGTTCTCTCTATGTTCTTTCTTTGCTTTTTAGTATTTGGAATCGATGACACGATGAGCCATTCAACCCTGACATTGGGCAAGGTGATCTCACTGTGCATACAGAGCCTGACCCCGGATATAGAAATAGTGGAAGCAGCCAGCCAAGAACACAATGTTAATATTGGTTGAGGCAGATTGTATTCAGCTCCAAAACATAAATAAACGGATTAGGGATCCGGGGGAAGGACAGCCAACATTAGGACAGTGTTTTTTTTTTGGGGGGGGGGGGCGTTTGTACGGCGCTATTGCACTGTTATGTGGACCGCAGGTCCAACACGGCAGTAGAAGAAAAGCCAGTCTGTCCAGTGTTGTGCCAGACGTTTTGGTGCCTCCCTATAGAGAATGCACAGTGCAACAACATGACTGGGAGTCTAATAACCTAGATAGCCTCCTGTAAACACACTGACTCATAGCCAATAGCTTTTACAAAGGCGAAACCGTTGCATTGTAAATGCTTGTTGTTGTGGCCGGCACCAGAGGGAAGTAAGGTGAGAGCACATCTTTAATATGGCTCTCATGCTCCTAGGCCCCCTACCCCCAGACAGCATAATGACGGTCTTTCACTGACGCTGCAGGCTGCCCTTATAATTCAATTATTTATTTATGCGTTTTTATATAGCGCGGACTTTACCCGAAGGTGTCCGAGCGCTTCACAAAAGGAACAGTAATGATACATGAGGAGAAAATTACAAGTGAACAAATTGCAAAAGCAGACGTTAAGTTACATGAGGTAAAAGTGACAATTGTGAGCAGACAGAATACATGAGGTAGCAAACAATGCATTACAGGAGGGAAAAGTGAAAATTGTGCAGGTTACAAGAGAAAACAAAGTACAATTAGAGGTATAATACTGCAATATATGCTAGACACTCAGGCAATGGTGGTGCTTGTGCAAGTATCAAAAGCAAACAAAATGTGAGAGGTAGCAAACAGTGTGTTACAAGAGAAAAGTGGCGTGTGCATATTACAAAAGAGTACCAAACACAGGTACAAGGATAATACTGCAAGAAATGGCAAACACTCCAACCACAAGAACACACTGGGAAGGCACTTCCATAGTCATGTAGAATAGAATTTTCAGTAATGGGAGGTCTTCCTTCAGATAATAGAGATGGCGTAAATTACTTTTGGAGGTGTCTTTGGAGGAGGAGAACTTTAAGGTCCGTTTTGAAGGCCTGGGAGGAGGTGGTGGTCCGGAGCTGAGGCGGAAGGGAGTTCCAGATTCTCACCGCGTTGCCTGAAAAGGAGTGGGCCATCGATCTTTCCTTCTTGAAAGTGGGAGGTTCAAGCAGTAGATTTTCCGCATTACGTGATGGTCTAGAGCCTCCAGAGAGTTTCAGTTTATTCGCCAGGTAGCGAGGAGAGGAGGAGTGCATGGCTTTGTGGGTGATACAGGCAGTCTTGTGGATAGCTCTAGCCTCGATGGGAAGCCAGCGGAGGGTGGATAACATCGGTGTGATGTGGTCACTTTTTTTGGCCCGATAAATGAAATGAGCTGCTGAATGGAGAACTGATTTAAAGGGGGACAAGTGGGATTTGGGGAGGCCAGTAAGAAGAGAATTGCAGTAGTCCAGTCTGGAGAGGACCAGCGATTGCACCAGGGTTTTAAGGTCCTGCTCCAGGAAGAAGCGACAAATTCCCCAAAGAAGGCGCAGTTGGTATACCAGTTTAAATTAGAACTCTTTAGTCCTATATTCAGCAACACAAGTGATTTATCCACATTTATAATTTTAGCTATCCTCATGTATGCTGCTGATGAGGTATGTTAACCGAATAACCATGTTTTTAGGCCCTTCTTGAAATCCTGCAGGGTGGCAGTCTGTGTGTTCTCCATTGTAATGCCGGTCACTGGTGTATTCAACTGTGTAGGCTTGGACCGTGTCATGTATGTGCATGTAACTTGCATGATCGAGGTAACTATTGGCGCAATACTACGTGTCTCTCGGTCCTTTTTCCCAGCACCACCCCACCCCCCAGGGGCAGCAATCTGAGGGATAGCCCCGGGTGCCACAGGCTCTAGCTACGCCTCTGCGTTGCTCTCCTCGCCTGCTCATCATAAGGGGAAGTAACAGGAGGCAATCCATCCATCAACAGACCTCACCAGCTAGCAGCTACGAGTACTACACATTTAGGGAATGTAGCTATCTCGTTCTTTTTATGCAACTTCATGGATTCCACATTTTTTTCATGCTTGTATTTTTCGCAGTGTTGGTTACTGTTGTTTCGACTAATGTTCACACATTCACTTACATCTGTTTTTTCTTGAGAGAATGACCCACAACCCCACACACACACAACCCCCCACACACACACCCACACACAGACACACCCCAACGCCCCCACACACACACCTCACACCCCCCCACACACCCACCCACCCCCACACACACACCCCACAAACACGGCCCCACACACACACACACAACCCCACATAATTACACTGCACTCAATGCAACATATACTGGAAATACCACTCAGTGCCACATAATTACACTCCACATAATTACACCGCACTCAATGCAACATACAGTCCTAATATCACTCAGTGCCACATAATTACACGCCACACAATTACACTCTACTGAATACAACATACACTCCACACAATACCACTCAGTGCCACATAATTATATGCTACATAATTACACTGCACTCAATGCAACATACACTCCAAATACCACTCAGTGCCACATAATTACACGCCACATAATTACACTGCACTCAATGCAACGTACACTCCAAATCCCACTCAGTGCCACATAATTACACGCCACATAATTACACTGCACTCAATGCAACATACACTCCACACAATACCACTCTGCCACATAATTATATGCTACATAATTACACTGCGCTCAACGCAACATACACTCCAAATACCACTCCGTGCCACATAATTACACGCCACATAATTACACTGCACTCAATGCAACATACACTCCAAATACCACTCAGTGCCACACAATTACACGCCACATAATTACACTGCACTCAAAGCAACATACAATCCAAACAATACCACTCAGTGCCACATAATTACACGCCACACAATTACACTGCACTCAATGCAACATACACTCCAAATACCACTCAGTGCCACATATTTACACGCCACATAATTACACTGCACTCAATGTAACATACACTCCAGATACCACTCAGTGCCACATAATTACATGCCACATAATTACACTGAACTCAATGCAACATACACTCCAAATACCACTCAGTGTCACATAATTACACGCCAAATAATTACACTGCACTCAATGCAACATATACTACCAAACACCACTCAGTGCCAGATAATTACACGCCACACAATTACACTCTACTGAATACAACATACACTCCACACAAAACCACTCAGTGCCACATAATTATATGCTACACAATTACACTGTGCTCAACGCAACATAAACTCCAAATACCACTCAGTGCCACCTAATTACACAGCACATAATTACACTGCACTCAATGCAACATACACTCCAAATACCATTCAGTGCCACATAATTACACGCCAAATAATTACACTCTCTGAATTCAACATACACTCCCCATATTACCACTCAGTGCCACATAATTACACGCCACATAATATACTCTAATCAATGCAACCTAAATACACTCCACATAATACCACTCAGTGCCATATAATTACACATCTCATACTTACTCTACTCAATGCAACATAAATACACTCTGATCTGTCTACCTATCTATCGCCCTCACTCTATCTGTCTTATCTATCGCGCTCACTCTATCGCCATCACTCTATCTAGCGATCGCCCTCACTCTATCTATCTATCACCCTCACTCTATCTATCACCCTCCCTCTATCTATCTATCGTCCTCCCTCTATCTATCGCACTCACTCTATCTATGGCATCACCACAGTATCACTCAGCACCACCACAGCATCACTCAGGGGCACCACAACATCACTCAGCGCCACCACAGCATCAATCAGTACAGCCATTCAACAACAACTGGTTCAAATATGTTCTCTCAATGTTTCAAGCTTTATTACAAATGTCACAAAAAGATGTTAATATTTCACTTCTGTTCCTGGATTTTCATCACAATAAAATACAATGAACAGAATCTTCACAAAACTTATTTACAAAAGTTTAAGCTATTGTCATTATAAATTATAATAACTTGTATTTAAGTATTAATTATTAAATACATTTAAAGCTATTGCTATTTGTACTATCAATACATCTAAGTCACGTAAATACAACACATATTGCATTACAAATGCTATAGGTGTCACATTTGCAAAAGTTAAAACTATTGGCATTGCAAATAACAAAGCTTTTAAATTCGCTATTTTCAAAACCAACACATAAATAAAAAAATTGTCATTTACAATACCAATCGTTCAAACTTTCCGAATGCGAGACCTATTGCATTGCAAATGCTTGTTTTAATCTGTAAGTGGGTTTTTATTCACTGATTAAATAGAACTTCTGGGAAACTTGCCCATAATTCCTCAGTTGCAAACAGTTCTGGTTTGGCAAATAGGCAAAGTAGGCACCAGCATTTGGGGCCCACAGGGGTCCACGACAACGGATTAAAATAATATTGATTTGATCTTGAAATAAAATTATAATCAAACTTTCTTGAATAATGTTTACAAAGGATAGAAAAAATGAATCAACTCAAAGAAACGAAAACTTTACATTAAAGACCCTCTGGAGAAAATACTGTATTGATGTAATGTACCCATTAAGAACTTAAAGTACATAAACCAGAGATATCAGATTCACATAACAGTTTCTCTTAAAAGCTTATCTTTTGGCAGCTGTCAGTTTGTAAATAAAAATATGGTGCATTGTGTATTAAGAGTAAATATGAGATGGAGAGGGGGCGAAATTTCGACTGCCCAGGGGCCTCCACATGGTTTAACCCAGCACTGGTTACAAATATGCTTCGGTATAAATGAGATATTTAGGGGGCTCTCGTATTCAGTGTATGCATGTATTAGAGGAGGGCGAACCAGCACATTAACAAAGAGGGCCTAGCCAAGGGTCTGGTTTAGCACTGAAAGCCCTAACTGGACCCGAGATGACAACATATTTGACATTTAAATCTTGCATCAAATGACCCGTAAAAAGACTCTTCAAATTAAAAAAAAAGTGTATGTTTTTTTTAAAACACAAGAAAGTATTTTACGTTAGAGAACCAAATTGTATCGGATATATTAGAAGTGAGAGGAAAGGTGTGGCGCATCGGCCAGGGTAGCTGACTTCGGAGCGTGGGGCTCACGGTTCGATTCCCAGTGCCGGAGGTAGATCAGCTCAGCACCATGTGACTCTGGGCAATAGCTCACTTTATTCTCCCCGATGGCCCCCAGCGCCTTGAGACCCTTACAGGTGATTCGTTTGCGCTTTACAAATAACAGGTTATTATTAATATTATAATTATTATTAGAGGTTCTAAACATGAAGTCAGAAAACACTGTCCTGGTGACCGTGCCAGTAGCGAACCAAGAGGCCAGTCCGTTCTGAAGTGCACACACCACTCTGTGTGATCATTCTTGTTGTTAAAGTTGTAGCAACTTTACGATTTATCAAACCGGAACTCTAGTATTTCAAGGTGCTCTCAAACGTGACGATAAAGGAAAAAGAACAGTGAAATAAGGTAATTGCGGATCACACTGTTTGCGCAGTTCAGCCACAAGATGTGTTTCTTTCTCTCTCCCGTTTTAAGTCAAATGTTAAATGCATGGAGGTTAATTCTTTGTAGACCTACATTGGTATGTTGTGTTAAATAAATACACAAATTGTATGCATTGGCACTTGTCTTTTCTGCATAATTATGGATTTGTCACATAATTCATCACCTGCGGCATTGTTAGCAGACACTAACCAAAAATAATTATTGGCTCAAATGGATCAAAAGTGACAAAAAATGTGGCTACACGGGTTGCTGTGCAGTGGAAGAACCGGCACAACAGTTGACTGGTCACCATTCAATTGTTTATTGCTGTATTTGAGTGTTCAACTTTTACTAATGAGATGAAACCTTTTGCCTAGACAGTGTTTACATTTGTTAAATTGACAAAATAATGAAGTAATAGCATTACAAAATGTGCCACATTGTGCAGCCTAATATATCTCTTCTTGCCACATAATTTAGTCACCTTTGCCACATAATCTGCTCCGCACTATTGCATTATTCCAGTGGCCCTGAATGATGCTAACACCAAGTTGAAACAAGAAGACATTCTACAAAGAGGTGATTGAGGGAAGAGATCAGAGCTGGAACCATATGAAGACTCGGCTCGTTTTTGGCTCGAGGTTTTGAGAGGACCTTGAGCTGGAGGCAGAGCCAGGCATCTGGCTTGAGGCTTCGACTGTTCTCCCGCCTCTATTATTTATAGAATCTCCCTTTTAGACCGCATAATTCCAGAGTAAAAAATAAAAGAAACACTCATTCAACAGCTACCCTATACAATATAATTTCTCACCAGGTCTGGAAGTCTATCCTTAGGGCACCGTTTCTACACTACTTTCTGAAAGCACAGTCTTGACATAGGTTAGGGATTTCAAGTTTGATTAACATAATTAACGTGCCCCTGCTCAATTTTTCATATATTGAGTAATGTGAGTGCAGGTAGCAGTAGCACATCCCAGATGAGTGCTGTTTTACCCAAATTTATTGTTGGTACTGGAACTTCCCATAACACGCTACAAGTTACTGGGTTTGCTTTGCCTTGCAGTGAACTATTGCAGTGCTTTATTTCAGACCCCTGCGCATCCATCTTTGTTTAAAGCAAAGCCAATAGGTCCGACCTTAGCAAGCAATCATTTTATTGTTATCTGTTTTTCTGTACAAAGGTATGCATTAGGCATTGAAAGTTTAAAACTAATAAAAAGTAAAAATGCCACCATCTAAAGATGGCGTGCATATGTTTACAAAAAGTCAAGAAACAATCCATTATAAAAAATAAATTAATTAAAATATGAAATGAAAGCATTGATTGGCCTAGCAGACTTGGCACGGAAGTTAACTACACCTGTTATTTCGTTATTTAACTACACCTGTTATTTTATATTTGTTATTTGTTCTGTGCACCTGTGCACAGAACAAATGCTGTTACACACAGTGAAGAGAGCCAATGGCTCTGATGTTGGCTGACCCATTGGTCGTGATGTATGTGGAAGTGGTTATAAGCAGAATATGACTAACACTTAAACCGGGACTCATGTTAGCTGTTCGAAAACTCAGACCTCAGATACCATGTATGTATTCATGCATGTGAGCTTGTGTGTGTGTGTGTGTGTATGCATGTGTGTGTGTGTATGCATGTGTGTGTGTGTGTGTGTACATATTATACAATGGCATTCACCACCGTGCATTTATAATAAACAGTTAGCATAGGAAATAGATTTTTTGGTTTGCTAATAACTTTGGTGTTTTGACGAATCCTCACAAAACATTTAAAAGAAAAGTTGATCCACCTTGTTGAACCTGACATCCTTGCATGGTTTCCCCAAGTTTGTTCCATTCAATACTCCTGTTTTTGCTGAATTCATTGCTGTTGGCTTAAGTCTCTGCATACTTTTACCCCTCTTAACCAGTGCTAAAGTGCCTGTGCTCTCTCCTTTAAATGTAGTAAAACTGGCTTACACTCAATTGGCACAATTAATTTACTAGCAAGCCCCTAGTAAAGTTTTACTACATGTACCCCATTAAATGCTAATAGTGGGCCTACAGCACCCATTGTGCCAACCACTTAAGTAGCTCTTTTAACATATCTCAGGCCTGGCATTGCAGCCTGTGTGTGCAGTTGTAGACTGCAATTTCAACCTAGCAAAATACACCTTTTGCCAGGTCTAAAGCATCTTTTTAACCCCTTCGATGCTTGTGACAAGGTCAGCTCGTCATGGGTGTTACCTGCGCTGTGCTTATGACGAGTTGACCTTGTCACAAACAATGGTAAAATTCAAATCTCAGCGCAGGAGGAGAAATATCCCTAGCACCCTATGTCACCCCTACGGCAGGGTGCAGTGTATTTTAAAACTTTGACATGTTATTATTATTATTAAGGGAATTTTGTAAAGCGCCTGGTTACGCTCAGAAGCGTGTCCCCGCGCTAAGACAGATGGAATAAGCGAGCTGGGCCGCAGGGTCTACTCGGATTTACTGTGTGTAAAGGTGCGTTTTTAGCTTCTTCCTGAAGCCAAGTTCAGATGGCTCCAGGCGAAGGTCCAGAGGTAAGGCATTCCAGCTTTTCGCCGCCAGGTAGCGAAAAGATCTGCCTCCCATGCGGCCCTTTCTTATCCTGGGGACCTTTAACAGGCCTCCATAGGAGTAGCGCAGGGCGCGCGTAGGTGCGTATCTAGTGACCAGACTCTGAAGTGGTGCTGGTGCCTTCCCAGCAAGGATTCGATGGCAAGTACAAAGGGCCTTAAACTCGACCCTGCTCCTTACTGGGAGCCAGTGAAGGGTTTGAAGAGCTGTTTTAGAAGCAGATTTTTTGGGAAATTTCAGAAGCAAACGGGCTGCCGCATTCTGCAACACCTGGAGGCGGTTTATTACCTTACTGGTTGCTCCCAGGTACAGCAGATTGCTGTAGTCCAGGCGCAATATGACAAGGGCATGCACCAGCGTCCTACGGGCTGACGTAGGAAGGAGGTCTAAAACCTTCCGCAGACTTTTTAGGACGCTGAAGCAAACACCCACCACGCGGCCTATCTGAGGTCCAAGACAGGTCAGTGTCAAGCCAAACTCCAAGGTTCCTGGCTTCTTGACAGGGTGCTGGAACCTCACCTAAGCATGAAGGCCACCACGCTGACGACCAGACCGATGGGTTCCCCCCCACCACGAGCACCTCGGTCTTGCTGCCATTTAGTTTGAGGCAATTGGTGGACATCCAGGTTGCTAGTTCTTGTACTTTTGTCTTTTACATCTACTGGTAGTCAAAAACTCTTAAATCTGTTTTTCACTTCTGCAAGGTCTGCCACTCCCACAGGGTACAATTGGGTTACCTTATTGCATTTATTAAGTGATCAATTTCAATTGGTTGCAGATAGGATAGTTGAGTTTGATCTCTAATGAATTGTAATTTAAAACCTTCTTTAATAGTAAAGTTGGGTTTAAAATCACAATTCTGAAAATGTCACTTTTAGAAAGTTGCAGAAAAACAATTGATGGTCTGAATGCTGGACAATGCAAACATTCACCCCCAGTCACAAGGATCTAGGTTAAATCTCTCATTCTTTTGCTCACCACCCCACCACAGTTTAAAAACGGCCATATGCTGGGTTCAAACTGAATGTCATGGTGAGCAAAAAAATGATGGATTTAGGCCCAGATCTCTGTACTGCAGTGAATGTATGACATTGTTCGGCATTCTGTCAATCAACGGTTCTTCATGCATTTGTCACCCCGAGTGGGACGGATATGCCCAGACGTGGGTCCTGTGCTCTCCATGCCACTGGAGTCCAGCTATCCTGTCTGATAAGGGGTGAAACCTCGAAACTGGTTCTAGGATGCTTGTTTCCAGTCCAGGGAGCACCTGACCTGGCAGTTCCGGCTGGACTGTTCCCATGAGGCACAGGGTAAAGACTGATTTGCATATGGCTATGTTCAAACTGGAATGGCACGGTGAGCAAAAAAACGATGGATTTAGGCCCAGATCTCTGTACTGGGGTGAATGTATGACATTATTCTGCATTCTGTCCATCAATTTTTCTTTTTGCATTTGTCACCCCGAGTGGGACGTGTATGCCCAGACCTGGGTCCTGTGCTCTCCATGCCATTGGAGTCAAGTTATCCCGGCTGATGAGGGGGTGAAACTCCGAAACCGGTCCTAGGATGCCTGTTTCCAGTCCAGGGAGGACCTGGTCTGGCAGTTCAGGTTGGACTTTTCCCATGAGGCACAGGGTCAAGACTGATTTGCATATGGCTGGATTCAAACTTGAATGGCATGGTGAGCAAAACAATGGTTTTAGGCCCAGATCTTTGTACCGGGGGAATGTATGACATTGATCTGCCTCATGTCCATCAATTGTTCTTTTTACTTTTAGAAAGTTGGCATTTTCTTGTCCTAACACTTTGTGGCCCGCAGCCTGTATCCTGGATCACATGACTAGGTGTAGAGTTGGTTTTGTGTATTACTCTGAGCTATTGAGACAAAGGGGAAATAGGTGTTGTCAGATCGGGCCATCTATGTCAGGGTGAGAAGCTGTCATCTACCTCACTTACATATCACAAATACTTTGCCTCAGCGCACTCACAAAGGTTTTCACACTAGTCTTCTGTGCCCCCATGCAAGCTGGGGCAGGGCAGGGAGGCAGGAAATTCCAGACCGTTCTGTAGGGATTAGACTCTAGAAGCTTCTCCCACTTCAAATTGGGCACCTGGTATAAATATTGGACCATATAAATAAAGCCCTTATTGAACACTACACGTCACGTTAATATTTCTGGGGCCCCACTTCTTCTATTTTAGTAGGGAAGGGTCTAGTCTCTACTTATTAACCCTATCCATGCTGATGACGGAACCGCTCCGTCATCAACCGCGGTGGCGCTGTGCTGATGACGGAGCGGTTCCGTCATGGCCCGGCCGCCGCGCCTGCGCGGCGCTGATTTCGCGCCTGCGCGGCGCGTTCTATTGAGCAGGGGGGCCATGACGGAACCGCTCCGTCATGAGCACAGCTCAACCGCGGCTGGTGACGGAGCGGTTCCGTCACCAGCATGCGCCCGCGGCGTGGCCCCCCCGCCCCTTTAGCGCTGCGGCGGAATAGCCGCCGCAGCGATCGCAGCGATGTGGTTAACCCTCCCCTGTTTACATATCAGATACAGGTCCTATGCTCAAAGGTACTTCTCACATGTGTTAAAAAGGTGTGTGTTTAGGAAGTGCCTCATGTAAGAACCACCAAGAAGTGATTGGCATGTTCGCGCCAACTTGCCCACTCTCTCTCATCATCTGCACTTTCCTAAAAAGTAACAAACACCAATGCCCAAAACGTGATTGAAAAAGAAATCTGCGTGTGTACCCTAAATAATGTTAAGTTCACATCTAACCATATATGTTCCCTATAGATCTATAGAGAAGAAGAATATTCCTCATGAACATTTTAAAATATTGGACCCTCAGGCCCAGCTCTTCTGATTACTTCTGGACCTTGTGGCTCTGCCAGGAAGACGGACCGCCCAGCTGTGAAATGTGCCCTGCTGACCTGCTTGCTGACGAATGACTGCTGTTGCTGCACCAAGACTCTTCTGCTGCTGGGAGCTGCCCTGCTGAATCCGTCTTGCCTGTGTGGACCCAGAACTCCAGGAAATCTTCAAAGCTCGTTTGGCTGGCCCCGGTTCAAAGCCACAGGGACATAACAACCTTCTTCGACGTCGACGCAGCTCCACTCCTCTCGATGCATCGAGAAGCAACCTGCCAGTGACTTCGATGCAGCTCGTCCTTGCCACCAGTTCATCGCAGTGCAAGTCTTCGCCAATCCGAGCGGTTTCCTCGACGTCAATGGAGGACCTCATGTTGCAAGCTCCTGTCAAAGGCCATCGACTCCACCGCTGCATGACGCCTCGCAAGTTTACGTCACCGACTTCTTGACGCTCCCAGCAGCAGCTTGATGAAGAACTCTGCATCACGATGCCCAGGCCACAATGTACTGTTTCAGCGGACTGAACTCAGTCCTGTATCTGGCCTGCTCTCCAGCGTGGTCAGCCTGAACCTGTCACTTGGACCCTGTCTACCTCGACTAGATAACAGTAGTTGGTGCTTTAGCTTTTTAGCATTTGATTTTCATAAAACCTTTACAATTGCATATCTCTGGTTCTGCTGTTTGGATTTGTGTTGTTTTAGTGTCAAATAATTCATTAAAATGTACTCTATTTATCCAAATTGGTGTGGGAATTTTCTTGTGTTGTGTTTTTACTTCATTGCTGTTTGTGTGCTACATAAATGCTTTACATATTGCCTCTAAGTAAAGCCCGACTGCTTTTGTGCCAAGTTACCTGAGAGTTGAGCGCATATTGATTTGGGGTTCACTTGTGTTTAACCCTTTGCAGGTGTTGTGGTTGCTGCTTGAGTACGGTTTCATCCCCCTCAACCAGTTACCCAATACCAATTTTCCTACACACCTTTCTTAAAAGTTTCAAAGGGCTCTCCTAGGCAGGGCCTGAGAATAAAGGGTGTTCCAAAAGGCAGTTTCCCTATGCAATTTCATTGGGAATTTTAGCCACTGCTACAGCCAAAATGGCAGAACGGAATTACACAAAATTTAGCAAATAGCTAGATCTTTACCCAGATTTGGTATATATCCGGTCAGTAGCTTTGGCGAAAGTACAGTTCAAAATGTATAGATATTTAGACTGTTGTATTTGCAGGACTTTCTCAGGAGTCCCATCAAACTTCAAATAATAGTTCAATCTGATTGGTCAAGTTTTTCCCATTGGATCCCTTGCTTCTGTGAAATTGGGAAATGACTGCAAGCTCCTCGTGAGCATATATTACATCACTTGTGGCATGTTCTGTGACATCATTGACAACATCACTGACAACATCACTGATGACATCTGAAATGACGTAATTGATGTCAAGACTGTGGATGGTGAGGGCACGAGGTATGGTTACTTCAGTAAGAACTGTTGTTACCAATTCTGTAAATATGAATACACTGGGCATAGGCTCCATCCAAAGGAGTATTCCTCTCTCATTTTGTTCTATATGCTGTAGAGTGCACTGTTCAACGTCCTATGGAATACTTCCATGGCAAGGCATGAGAAACTATTTTACATCTCAAAAGTACTCTCAATCATTGCACATTCAATTCTTTATACTGTGTTGTATGCCAAAAGCAAGCGTTTTTGTTTTGTATCTTCACTGCAAATAGCTTTTTACAAATCTTTTCATTAGGTCTCAAAATGAAAGCCATACTTGTTAGTTTTTCCAATACTTATTTGTTAAAGAACCATTCTTTATGTAGCCATGATAGTGATAGTGACAGGGACACTAACTAAGTTAATGCAATTTGTTTGCCAATGGAGATCAGCCTTCAACACTTATGAATGACTTCTCATGTATTATATGCAGGTTGAGAAAAAAAAATATTTAAAAATTGCCACCGCATTCAGAAAAAAGATTTCACTATGATCTTCTTTTGCTTTGTAAATTAGCGTGTCACCAAATCCAAGATAGATTCATCAAAGAGATAAAGGTAAAAATGCTCATTATCAAGTATAGCAAAAACTATCTTTACAAAAAACTGATTAGTGGTAATAGCCATTCCAAGAAATAGAAAGCAGTTCAAATAAAAACATCAGAAAACAAACCTTCTTTGGTTATGCATGAAGGCTGTGGATCAGCGTCCAGCATAAATCAACCCCCTCCACTTCTCATTTATGTGGACAGAGACACTATTGTTCAAGGTATAAAACCTTTGCTGTCAGTAAAGTTGTCCCCCAAGATTTACAACTGAATTATAGTAGAGAGAGTTTATTATCCCTGGATAAGTAGGGGAGCTGTCGCTCCCACTTTACCTTATCTGTGGACGATGACGATTTCCCTACAAGATCATCAGGCTATGTGGCAAGTTTTGTGATGATAGAGGGCAATTTGAAAGCAGCTATTCTCAATGCGAGATCGATAAAAAACACGAGCTTCAACTTTTCGACCTCCTCACTGACACAAAGCCAGACATTATGTTTATTACTGAGACCTGGTTTAATGAGGGATCCAACCCAACTATTGCAAATGCTATTCCCGCTGATTATTTGATAATTAGGAAGGACAGGGCAAGCAGGAGGGGAGGGGGTGTGCCCATTATTTAAAAAAACTCTCTTGCCTACCCTTACCCATGGCAGAGATTAACCCCTTAACCGCTGCGAAAATTCCGCCGCGGTGCGGGTGATTTACGGCGCAGGCGTGGTTCGGATGGCCCCCGGCCGTCCTCCGCACACGCCCACCGTGACGTCGGACGGCCACCGGCCGTCCAACACATGGAAGGGGTTAAGGGGGCTGAGAGCCTCGGTTTTCGTCTGGAGTCCCATGGACCTGCCTTTTCCCCCATTGCAGCCATATTTAACCATTGTGTGGTATTCAGGGATTTCAACATACACATGGATCAAATGGCAGACCATGAGTCCATGAAGCTGTGTGAATCCCTTAGCATCCTGAATTTAACTCCCTATGTCTCGCTTCCTACTCACGAAAAAGGCCATACATTTCACCAGATTTTCTCATCGTACAAGATTGTAACAGACTCACCCCTCCCTATTATCTGGTCTGATCACTTCCTGCTCACCTTCCGAATATGTAAGGAACCAGGTTGGCCATCATCCCAGTGCAAACCAAGGGCCAGTAGTTTCAGGTCCTATGCGCAGTTTATGCCGGAGGCGTTAGCCACCATACTGAGACAGCACCCTATTCCCTCTAGTGGTCACCTAGAGGCGGATGTCCGCTCACTTGAAGGCTGGCTCCTGGAGTGGGCTATGCAACTAGCTCCACCGAAAACACAAGCAGCTAAAATTGGCCGTGCCTCTGCTCCTTGGTTCACGGAGGCACTAAGGAAAAGTAAAATTGCGTGCAAATGCCTGGAAAGACTATGGAGAAAGAACTTTGATCCCACAAAGAAAATTACTTACAGACCGGCCTTGAAGGCCAACTACGCTAAAGTTTGAGAGGGGAAAAATCCTTTCTTTCCTCAAAAATTGAGCCTTGCAGGGAATCCCCGATCCCCCAATCAAGCACCCTTTCACCCCTACAGATGAATAGACAAGCCACATGGCGCAATACTTTTATAATAAAATTAAAACTATCCTTGACTCATTTAGGACTGTGCCTCAAGCCAACGATGGCATTTCAGTTCCACTCCTTCTAGCGTACTCCAACTTAGATGAGACTCTCTTGAAGTTCCCCCCTATTCACTTGAATACATCGCTCAAAATAATGCAAGCACTGAAATCTGGCTCCCCCTTGGACCCTTGCACGGCCAAAGTGTTGGCCTCTATTGCTGAAGTGATGAATCCAGCAGCTAACTTGGTCCTGAATCTTTCTCTATCCGAGGGTTTGATGCCAGAGTGTTGGAAACACGGACAAATCTTGCTGCTCCTCAAAAAGCCTTTGGCAGATCACGCTATAGCCAGCAACTTCAGGCCAATAACGTTGCTGCCATACTTCTCCAAAGTTTTGGAGAAGTATGTGAACATTGTGGTCACTGATTTTATAGAGCCAACCCATGTACTGCACCCCAGTCAGTCTGGGTTCAGAGCCAATTTCAGTATGGAGACGGCGTTACTGGAAGTCTCAGACACTATTAAGACCACTCTTGACAGCGGTGGAAAAGCGCTTCTGATACTGCTGAACCTCCCTGCGGCTGTTGATACCATGCCCCACGATCTACTTCTGCACAGACTCCAGGACTGTGGCATCGGAGGCACGGTCCTTAAGTGATTCTCCTCCTTTTTGGACAGCCGCCAGCAAACTATATGACCCCCCCCCCCCCTTTCGCCACCCCATCCCTCCCATGAGGGTTGGAGTGCCACAAGGCTTGGTTCTGAGCCCAACTTTGTTTAATTTATATATGGCTCCCAAGGCCCTCCTGGCAAAGCATTATGGGGCAAAAGTTATATCCTATGCCGATGGCACGTAGCTGCTGTTTACCTGTGAGAAAGATGCTGTGTTGAGAGGAGATGAAATTAATAACTGCCTGACCGAGGTGTTTTCCTGGTTCAGGCAAAACCAATTGTTATGCAACTCCGATAAGTCCGAAATTATCTTTTTTGACCATAGTCCCGGCATGGAATGGTGCAAATGGTAGCCACAGGACATGTCCCCCCCTTTTGTCCAGTCACCACCGTAAAAAATGTTGGAGTAAAAATGGATGCGGACATGTCCATGAAGTCACAAGTTCAATCTGTGGCAGCCACTTGTTTCGGACTACTGAAAATGATGAGGAATTTCCTCCCCCTTCTCTCAGTCCCACATAGTAAAACAGTGGTCCAAGCCTTGATAACATCTAGGCTTGACTACGCAAACATTTTATATTTTGGCCTCTCTATCTACTAAGCAGCTTGCAGGTGGTACAAAACACGGCAGCAAGGGCTGTCCTGATGGTTGACCTTATGACTCATATGACGCCTCTTTTGATGTCCTTGCACTGGCTCCCGGTGCAAAACAGGGTGAAGTTCAAGGCTCTGGTGTCGGTCTTCAAAGCCGTTCACAATGTCGGAGCTCCCTATATTAGGAGCAGAATCTAGCCCCATGCTCCAATCAGAACCCTGCGATCCTCAACTCAGAGGCTGTCAATCGTGCCAAAGTTTGCCCGCTCACGTATGGGTGGACGCTCGTTCCAGGTAACCACTGCTAAGCTTTGGAATAGAATGCCGCCTCCCCTGAGACAGGAACAGGTTCTCCTTAGTTTTAAGAGAAAGCTAAAAACTTAGCTGTTTCAACAATAGTCGAGGCACCCGTAGCCGCTTCCAATTGCTCTGTCAATAGGGTTAAGTCAGCGCTGGAAAACTCTCAGGAGTAGCCGTGTATTTACAAAACCCTCTAACATAACATAACAGTTGCCTGGCCACTCATGGAAGTGGTAGGAAGGCAGCGGGTATAGATCCCATGCTTGAGCTCTGAGAAAAGCCTGTCATCCTGCTTCCTTGCTATGGGGAGAGGGCAAAAACCCAGGCATTACTATTGGTGACTGTGGATTATTGAATGAGGAGGGCTTGTAACAGCCACATTTATCTGTCAGGATCCCTGCATAAGAATGGAAGCCTCATGGTACCTGCCAAGTGTGGGCCATCTACTATGAAACAGACAATTCCTTGCCTGCACACATAAAGCAAAGCAGGGATGCATATTAATGTATGACTCTTGGGGCATGGTAGGTAGAGGCTTTAAAGTGTCCCTAAAGCTGAGAAGTATACTAATGCCCCCAAGAGGGAGGTGGTCCAAGCAATCGGGTTGGCTGTCACTTTACAACAGAAAAGCTCATTCCTTTTCTCAGCTCAAGTCATCAGTCATTAGCTAAAGAATTTGAATGTTTTGGCTGACAGTGTTGGCTGACACTGTAGCTATCCGATTATTAGGGAAGAGTGAACATAATTATCATATCTTGCATCATTCTGCAAAATGTATTAACTACAAAAGGAGAATGAATTGGGTTCATTATCAGCCAAGCTTGCACTTTTCCTCACAGATATAAAAAAAAACACTAGAGCTTAATTCTCTGTAGATGAGATGAAGAAGATATAATTTTGGCCAGCAGCATCAAATATTTTTGCAATGTCTGCAGGAGAAATGGAGGTCAGCAGATGTATGTTTTTTTTATTCTCGGAGACTGTGGGATTTACAGAGGGATGCTCAAAAGTTTTTCTCCTTTGCTGTGGGAATCTGTGCTAATCTGTATATGCGGCACACTGTGGGAAGGGAGTTACCTTACTTTATGAATTGCAGCATAGTACAGGAAGAAATAAAGTGTCTACATGAGTGAATGGGAGGCAGCTTTTATGGAACTGGTCAGTTCCCCAGGTCAGCATGAACTTACCTGGTGACACTCAAATCTGTCACAAATATCCTTCCATGAGCTTTTCTTCGTATTCCCGAAGATCCATAAATAGTCTGACCTTAGGACGTAACACCAGAGTGTCCCCATTCTTAACTCAACCACCCCAATGATGGTGACGCTGGTGGCCATTGTCCAACGTCTCAACTGATGCTGAGATTTGTAGATAATGCTACAAGGAGCACAATAGGTTCACGTCCATTGGTTTGCTGCAAGCACAGCCCAGTGTGTAAGGCATTTGTGATGCCAGTGCACCAGCTGACACCACAATACCTGCCCCTCTTCGCCCATCCTCAAGAATTTTGTTAGCATGTACCAACAGCAAGACTGAAGCCATAAAACTTCTTTGCAACAAGATATATCAGAGTGCTAAATCTTTCCAGCAATACAAGGATGTGTCCCTGAACTGTCTGGACCATCTACATTTTGAGTAACTTTGTTGCATCCCACAACTGCTGCTGGTTTGCACATAATTTCCCTACCGGAGTCTCCTGTGTTTCTGACTACCGCAACACCTCTTCTGGACTCTTTGGAACTAGGTTTCACCATACCCACATAATGGTCGGAGGACTAAGGGTGTTGGAATGTTTGACAGCTTCGTATCTCTCACAAGCTATACCCTTGCAGCACCAACACCACTCTTGCAGAAGCTCTGTTATGGTATGCCTGGGTCTGTCTTTCTCCTAAACCTGCATCTCATTGCATCCCCTGATAGAACATCTCTCGAGTCAGTTTGCAAGTTGTTGGTTCTTTCAAAATATAGAAAGTTAGAAGTTGTTCTTATTGTGTTGGTCCTGAGACTTTTCCACATGGATTCTGACCCCATGAAATGAACTGTCTCTGCCTCCCATCCACCAAGTGTTGCAATCCTAATTTTGCCACGCTATAACAGTGCTCCTAGTTCTTCATCCAGTAGTAGATATGGCCCCGGCATTTCTGACATTGGTTTAGCTTCATGGCACATATTCCAGTCTAAGTTGTATCTGAATATCATAAGCATACATCTAGTATTGTAGCTAGCAGTGTTTAAATTGCTGTATTACAGGTGCATATAGCTTTCAAGTAATACAATTGAAAGAGAAGAATGCTACATGAACCCTTGACCAGAAAGATCTGACAGACTGATTGAGTACATGTTGGCTGCGGTTCCAGAGGAGTCCTTGCATCCACTATATGGAAGTTAATGAACTTCCTCTCCACAATGTCTGCCATTTGATAGGGTTGTGACTATCCACAGTTCAGTGGCTGTAGAGTAGTCTAGGAGTATCAGTGTTGCAAAGTAACCATCATCTAGGATATGAAAGGGAATCTTCCATATATCAAACAGTGGTAGTTAGGTCTTGTATGTCTGAAAACTGATTGGCTGCAAGGGAAGAGATCATCTGATTATTTGCAGAGGAGCAAACTGTGGTGTTATGCATCCTCCTCAAGTTCTTTCATTCTGATGTGGTATACAAAAGAACAATTACAGTCATCAAGCATTTTTGGAAAACAGAATAATTTAATATCAAAAACATTTTGGTGTTTCTTTGTGTGCTATTTTTTCTGAACACCAGACAATTTCTGGGCTGGTGCTGCTTGGTTTCCTTTAAAGGGGGCACAGTGATATTTTTCCCCTTGTCCTTCAAAAAATTGTATTTCTGCGAAAAGTCGCCGTGTGCCTGTAATCCTACAAATTGAAGTGCTGAGAGGTGTTTTTGTACGTCATAATTATCACGTCTTTTGTGTCAAGATTTGTGTGACACTCTTTGCAGAGAACTAGTGCCTTTTTATGATTTATATTGTGTTCCGTTTTTTTGGGTTTGTTTTCCAATAAATATTGTACTCACCATATCAATGGAAGGACCCAAGTATCTCAAGAATACCCAACATATTTGCTAGAAACATTTGGAGTGCTTCTTGGACTAATGTGTGTATTTTGAACATTCAATATTATGTATTGTGAACTTTCAACCAATCATTATTCTTACAGAAATGATTTGCATCATGCCAGAACTATGCACCATATAGGCAAAGCTATTTTTCATGAGTGGGTGTGGCTTACTTCTGGAAATACATAAATAGGTCTAACCTAACTCCGCAGTGAGTGGGACGTACTGTAGTTACTCTCAGAAAAATCTTTGTGTGTTGGGACATTTTATATAATTTTTAAATCTCCCTGTTTGGTTTTCCTTGGCTGGTTGCTTGCAATGTTTAATCCTTTGGCTAATAATGGTAAAGTTATCCAAGACTAATATTGCAACTAAAATATCTGTCTGTACATCCTGCTAATTTCCAAATGGTTTTGCCAGTGATGAAGGTGGACTATTATAATGAAATAGTGGCCATTAGTGTCCAGAATCCCAGCGGTCTGGTGATGTGCTTTTAGATCCAATTAGAGAATGTATCTATGGGCTACGTTTCCCAGGTCGTGTCCTTTTTGTTCCCATTATCAACCATCTAAGATAAGTGAGATTGCTTTATATTGTAAACAACGGGGCCTTCTTGATTTTTTGATTAGCCCACTATCGACCTTGCTTTGGCTGGTGTTATTTGTGAATCATAGTACTAAACTACTGTATTTAGGAAACATCTACTTACTGAGCCATTCATTAAATAATTGTGTTCTTTGGCACAGTTTCTTTACTGTCAGAAATGTTTTATGTATTGGCAAAGTAATAACTGTTCTGTGTTAGATATTTTAGCATTACCGGATTTAGCACTCAAGTGCACATAATCCACTTTTGTCTAAGGAAAAAAAATGCTATGTATTATATTGTTGACAACTATGGTAAAATATAGTTATTCGCAGCATTATATGCTCTTAATGTATTAAAAAAGTGTTATTAAAAAATAATGTAAAATAAAAATGCATTGCAATTTCCAGCAGAAAAATGTAATAATTTGCTTTATCCTTTATGCACAGATTTTAGGGTTTGATGTCCTTCTTATGAAAAACTTGAAACCTGTTTTACTTGAAGTAAATGCAAATCCCAGCATGAGGATAGAGCATGAACAAGAGGTGAGGGGATTCGCATGGTATGTTGTTTTTTGTGACTTTATACTAATATGATTAAGCTTGAATTGACAAAATGACAAATTGTGTTACTCGCTCATTAACCGAGGTTTTAAGCACTGTTACTGAGAAATGTGAAAACGGATTCCACAACATCTTTTGGGTTCCCAGTGTTTTGCACTGTCAATGAATGGATTGCATTTGTTTTCATTGCTTGGTTAAAGTTGTGTGATAAACATCTACAGAGTGAGCCAGATTATGATAATCCTTAGTGAAGATAATTAAGGTCTCTGATAATGTCAACGTAGTTTATAATGTGTAAACACTTTTTAAATTAGTTTTAGTGATTTGGAAGCATGGTATGGCCATTCTCTATATTCTGATAAGAATCTAAATGCCATCTGTGCAGCAGTGCAGAGGCGCAGGGAATGGTGGGGGATTAATACTCCCTGTGCCCAGCGCTTGTAGCATTCCCATTGGTCCCACTTCAGTGATGTGGACAGTGTACCTCAAAGATCCCAACCCGCAGCAATTTCTTTTTCCTTATGATTTCTTCTCCATCTTCTCGCCCACAAGTACTACTGGAGTGAAGTTTAAAACAGCTCTTAAAAAAATTGAAATCCATGTTTTACAGTTGGTCATAATTAAGCTAAAGGGAACTGTGTCCTACTGTAATATTGAATTTCCTGGTGCAAGAATGAAGTAATTTCTTGTACTCCTGTTTGAGCAGAACCTAACAATTAACCTTGAGCTTGCTGCAGTCTGAAAAGTAAATTGTGCTTTTGGAAATGCCAATTTCTTTAGGTTTTTTTTTAATACAGAAAACTACAACACGAAATAGTGCTTATTGACATATTTTACAGCAAAGAATTTTGAGATGCAACTTGACTTTGGATCAGGACCCAAGATCACTTGACGCAGTTCGTATATTGTTTGTAAAGCAGGCTATCAACGAATCCACACTGGATAATTTCTGTTATATTACTTCCTTTACAAAACATTTGTAAACATAGTATTTTCCATCACCTAGAATTGACACTTGCTGCGCATACAGCTAGACTCATGCAGACTGTCTAATTCCTGACTGCTTTGTCTTTTAGACCGTACGGTTCATGGCATTTGATATTACCATATTTTAATCTGCACACCTGGTCCTATTTCTCCCCATTTGAATGAAATAATGTACTGTTTTCTCCCCACCTGTTCTGATGAAAAAAAATCTCTTTATTACCAATGAGTGAGCAAATGCCATCTGGTGTCATGCATCTTAGTTCACAAAGAAAGTTATAATTTTGCTCTTATAGGTAACTACTTCATTTGGATCAACCTTCCAAAGTCTTGGAATCCATAAAAAAGACACGAATGCTACTGGGAAGCTGCTTCCTAGAAGTGCTCACATGTATTATCATTTATATATTTGGAAATCAATCTACATTTCTGAATTTGAAAAACCAATGCATAATTGAATTTGCAAATGTGTCTTCCTTTTTGCACCATGAAGACATTTTCAATGTGTGGGAAAAACATTGAAGCATTGAACATCATGAAAATCCGACATCCATAACCAAGACACTATTTAGGCTGAAAACACATCAAGAAAAGCAAATTAAGGGATTGCTGGATGGAATGAACGACCGGCTGGACCTTCAACTAATATGTTGTATGAGAACCATGGCTGAAGCAGCACGTTATATTCACAGCGAGACACTGGGGACTCATTTTGCAATGTAATAAATATTTGTCTGGATGAGTCAATATTCCAGTATGTAATCAGTACAACTCAATGCAAGAAAAACTAGCAGGGCCCAATGAGTATGAGATGAATTAACTTTTTATTCATGGATCATGGACAGTATAATGCTCAAATAGTAATCACTCAGTGCAGTAAAAGTGAACGGTAAAAGGTGTGCATACAAAAACCAGTTGACCCAAGATTCAGTAGATCAATTTGAGGAAGTGTGGTCTGGGAGACTGTCTCCATGTTGACGACGTTTCAACCTCATCAAGGATATCAAGGTCATCATCAGGATAATCAGAATTTAGAGCAAGTGAAGTTGTAGATAACAAATAGAAATAAGGTAAGGGTTAGGAAAGGGCTGGTCAAAGACAACGATGTGAGGTAAATGTAAATGTATTTCGATTTATATAGCGCACGAATCACCCAGGGGTCTCAAGGCGCTTGCTTAGGGAACCCGTCCTGGTATTCCCCTGTGAGATACCCCGGCAGGGTATTCACAAGGTGAAAGCCAGGCATCCCGCCGCGAGGGGCCGTAGTGGAGATTAAGCAAGCTATTGCCCAGAGTCGCAGAGTGTGACCCCGTGAGTCGAGTAGGCACCGGAGCGAGAATTGTCGAGTCCGTGGAATTTTTGAGCCCGAGACCCGCCGAGGCGGGGAATCGAACCCTGGTCCACGGCTGATCCCAGCTTCCGGGTCTGCCGCCTCTAACCACTGAGCCACGCTTCTCCAGAGAGGAACTTACAAGGGCTAGAAAGTCACAACCAATGTATCTGGTAGTGTTGATAAAACATCTCAGAAACCCCTGAATGGAAGGAAAAGAAGCAATCAGTGGACATTGTAAGTGTGGACGTTATGTGGTACTGAAGAGTCAGTGAAGCAGACATGGCCACACATGGTATATATACAGAATTAAAAGTCAGAAGATCCTTTGATAATAAGGGTAACCTAATGGTCAAAGAGTGCTAAAATAGTAGTCACATGAATTGCACATACATTTAGCTGCATAATTGAGAGTTTACCTAATTAGATCAAAATGCTGAAGAATGTGTCCAAAGACCCAGTGGAGGTTCGACAGTGACAGGCTGAAACAGGAGTAATGGGAACCCTACCAAAAAGGGGGACTTCTAACACTCAAATGAGATTTGCTTACAAAATAAAGGCCCCTAGAGGGTGCAGTAGAAAAAAAGCAAATGATTAAGAAAATAAAAGCCAAGCGTATGACATGTGGGCTCAAGTGTGTGGTGGCAAGCGAAGTCATTATTGATGCACCATGAACAAGTCACCTGCAGCACTAAGTACAACCAAAGGAAAAAAGTTGAGAAACACCGAAGTGTGGTGTATAAAGTTGTAGTCTATCATCAAAGGCAGAAAGTTGTTTGCTATTTTAAATGTGGCTGTGGCATTTAGAGAGCTGAGGATCATGACCGGAAGTGCGCAAAGATGGTTGCTTGCTTAAGCGATCTCACCCACAGCTGCATACTCTGCACACAGGGAACAGAGGCATGGATCTGCCAGTCTGATCCACGAGCAGAACTGAGCAGGGCTTTGTGCAATCGAAGACTGGAATTCCACAGTCAGAGAATGGGAGAGAAATTGAAATTGTAAAAACAACCTGTATTTCCTATAGAACATAGCTAAAGGCGGGGACAGCAGAAAGTAATTCTGGACAATGCCAGTGAAAGTGAAATTCTATATATTGGTTATCCTAAATAGAGAAAACCCATATTGGTGGCTAAACGATTTGCAGGGAAAGTGGGCGACAAGATAGCAGAAGTCAAAGGGCGGCTTTTAGCCTACAAGCTGTGGGTGGGGGTTTGCCCCTGGTAGTGGGGTCTATTTATGCGCCCAACACTGGGCAAGAGAAGTTCCTCAAAGCAGCCCTGTCTGACATACTAGGTGCGCAGGAGCGGTGAGTAATTATGGGAGGCGAGCTGAACTTAGTTATGGATGCGTCAGCGGACAAGTCTAGTGACAGGTGTACTCAGACACATGCGATCTCCACGGAGGGATGGCAGTGGCTGCAGAACCGAGGGCTCAAAGACATATGGCGGGCAGCTCACCCCCACACCTCGCAATTCTCCTACGACCCCCACGCCCACCACATATATGCCCGTCTAGATCATTTGCTGGGTACGACAGAAGTGAACACATTGGTGAGGGATGTCATCATCACACCGGCTGCCTTATCCGATCACGACACGGTACAAGGGACCCTGTGGGTGCCGCAACAGCGTAGGACTTTTGGGAGCTAGAGACTGAGAGAGGGCATGCTACACAAACCAGCCGTGCAGGAGCAGATTCTCAAACGCATCACAGACTATCTCAGCACAAACAACTTAAAGCAGTGTTGAGGGGGGAACTGACAGCGATTTCCGTAGCCGATAAACGAGAGCGCAAGTCTAAACGCGAACAGCTCACAGCCCAAGTTCTGGAACGGGAGAGGGTACACAGCAGGACCGGGGCGCCCAGGGTTTGGCGCCAATTGAAAGAGGCGCAAGCCCAAATAGCGGGACTTGACCTCGAAAGGGGCGAGTATGCAGTGCTCAGACTTAAGCACTCTTACTACGTACGGGGCAACAGGACAGGGCTTATGCTTGCGAGCAAGTTGCAGACCCGCACCTTACAATCCAAAGTACAATCTCTCAAATCGAATACGGGGACTATGGCCGAAAGCGATGATGATAGCACAGGTTTTTCAAACATTTTATGCTGAGCTTTACCGCAGAGACACCCCTTAATCTTCCAACATGGACACCTACCTCAAGGGTGCCCACACAACCTCCCTAGGTCCAACCCACGTAGATACGTCAGATGCACCCATACGCATAGAGAAGGTAATAGGAGCGATCTCGCGTCTCAAATCACTGAAGTCACCGAGACCAGACGGTTTTTCGGCCGGGTTTTATAAAACATTCTGCGCAGTGCTAGTCCCATTACTGACCAAACTTTCTAACTACTTTACTGGGCCGGGGGTGATTCCCTCAAACATGCTAGCGGCTTCTATAGTTGTACTACAGAAACCGGGAATAGATAAATCCCTCTGCAGCTCCTAACGACCGGTGTCGCTACTTAATGTTGATTTGAAGCTGGTTACAGGCATACTGGCAGCTAGATTGGGTCCCCTCATTCCGGGCATTATTGAACCTAACCAGTCCGGCTTTATTCAAAATCGGCAAAGCGGCGACAATACCAAACGCATGTTCCACCTTATAGATAAGGCTCACCGCACTGATTTAGATGCACTTCTCTTATCGGTAGATGCCGAGAAGGCATTCGATCATGTAGATTAGGATTTTTTAGATAAAGTCCTGATCCATTTTTGGCCTCGGGGAGAGGTTCCGAGCATGGGTGGCGAGTTGCTATAGCAAGCCTACGGCGACTATAAGGGTGAATGGGGTAACATCCAGACTATTCGAGATACAAAGGGGGACCCGTCCGAGATGCCCGTTGTCGCAACTTCTTTTGGCCCTCTATGTCAAGCGGCTTGCCCAGAGGATTAGAGAGAACCCAGACATATTGGGCATCCCGTTTGGGGAGAGAGGCACACAATAAGTCTTTATGCGGACGACATTATCGCCTCCCTTGAAATACCAGCGTGCTCTGTCCCAACATTTTTACAGCAACTCGAGGCCTTCCACTAGGTCTCGGGTTTCCGAGTTAACGTCGGGAAGGCAATGATCCTATGGCTGAGCCAAGCAGGACATTTGCTCTCCCCGGGTTGAACAACTTATGCGGGTTTACAGGTCTATCTATCCCCTACTTAGGCATTGAGCTGGCCCCGTCACACTCAACTATTCCAATCTATCCTCTCAAATTTCTCAGGACTTGCACCAGTGGAAGCTTCACCAGCTATCCCTCCTGGGAAGGGTGACAGCCGTCAAGATGTCGATCCTCCCTAAAGCGCTATATCTTTTCCAGACAATACCAATTTGGCCTCCTGCTACTACTATCCAAAAACTGCAGCAGGTAATCCAACAATTTGTATGGGCGGAAGCTAGACCCTGGCTGCGGAAAGAATTGGGCTACTTACGTCCTGATGAGGAGAGATTCGGGATCCCAAACATCCTAGTATATTTTAGAGCAGCGCAGCTCCGATATATAGTGGAGTGGAACAGATCTGAATCAGAAAAGAGATGGCTGTTCCAGGATAGAGCGCTGACCAAACTATCGCTTTGGAAGGTCCCATTCCTTAAAAGACAAGATTAACCCCTCAACCTCAGGGGCTCCACCATCACACACTCACTGCTTAGGGTCTGGGACGGGGTCGCTATCAAAAAGGGGTGGTCCTCTTTCCCTTCCCCCATGACTCCTATTCTCGATAACAAGGACTTTTCCCCGGGGGCAGACAAAAGGGTGTTCCCAAGATGGAGAGAGACAGACTACAAGTCAGCAGGGCACTTCTTTGACCTAGAGGGGATCCTTTCTTTCCATGACATGCACGCAGAATATATCACAAACATTCAACAGGTATATAAATACTAGTGCCCGGTGAGACCATTATCTCATATAGCCCGCCTTCGGCCATCCCCGAGATTGGTTGCACTTCATATAAATAAGCGGCGTGGGGGCCTAAACAAAGCGTGTTTGCGTCATGTCCATCTCGAATGCCACCGGTCAGATTCTGAAAGAGAACTCTGCAGGTTTTGTAAAATATTCATTTTAATTTTAATTTCCTTCATCCTCTTATTTTGGTCCTCCTATCACTCTGAAAGTGCCACCAATCAGGGGCGGTCAGGTTAGGCATGTGCAAGCTGTGCACCTGCACAGGGCCACCAAACCCCAGGGATCACCACGCCAATATATATCCTTAATATAATAATCCTCTGAGGATGGATACATATTTGCGTGGCGGCCCCTGCAGGGATTTGGCGGCCTCCGGCTCTGTTCCACTTCCAAACACCCTGACCCCCCCCCCTCTTTACTGGCCTCTGCGCTCCGCCCCACCCGGACCCCCTCTTCCAGGGTCCCCTACCTATGCTCCCTGCCCAGGGCCGCCATGAGCCTAGAGCCGCCCCTGCACCAATGCTAGAATGTGTGGAGCATCCCACTCGAGTTCTACCACGGAGCTCTGCCCCTCTACTTTATTCAAAGGAAATGCTCTTGTTCCACCAGATATTTCTTTTCATGAGGACCTGATATAATCATTGGACCATATTAGCTAGCGCCTTCACACTAAACCATCTCTCAAAGGAGTTCCCATATCTTATAAGACTTGCCCGCATCCACTGCCCTTATCGAAAAATATGCTCGCTCTGCAGCTCTGAGCCCTGAGCCAGTCAGCTACTAACAGTGGGATCGACATGTGACCACTTCCTGCATCCTTCCCTCCTGGCCAGCAGAATCATGTAACCAATCAACATGCTTGTGCTGCATTCCCCTCCCATTCACCATATGCTGTACCATAGATGACCAAGATGGGTCTTACCTGAATGTCCAAACACTGTTGACAATGCTTTATCCACATCTTGCCAGAAGGATCCCAAAACAGGACACCCCAAAAGCATATGTATATCATTGGCATCACTGAGACCGCACCGTTTGCTTCTGTTACTCTCTTTTCTTCTAATCCCTGCCATCTTTGAAGGAGACCAGTGACACCTGTGTATTGTAAAACACTGATTCCTTTCGAGAGTGGCAGATTTAACCGTAGTACACATATGTTTCGAAGACACTTTCCATAATTCTGTGATTTCAGCTTACAGCAAGTCTGTCACCCAAGATGCATATAGTGGCTTAGGGCTTTTTTATGACTTTGGCTTGGCGGGAGCCGGCCGCAGCGCCAGCGCCCCAGTCCCGCACCACCAAATCCATGATTAGACCGTCCGCCGGATTCTGACTGGAATCCAGGTCGGGCGGTCGTTCAGTGGCTTGACCACGGTGGTGCCTGTTTAAAGGCACATAGGAGAGGTGTAACAGGCACCGCAATGGGAACACCATTGCAGGTTCCTGCAGGGCATGGACTGTCAAGTCCATGCCCTGGAGGAACTGGGGGTGCATGCAGACAGAGGGGCACACCATATGCCCCCCTGCAAGCATCCTCTGGTGCCGAGGCAACATTTCCCGTACGCCACACTTTTCATGGTGGTGAGGAAATTCATAATATGCTTGGCGGAGCCGCAGTGGCCCTGCCATGCATATTGCAGCCTACAGACAGCTGCAACACCGCCAGGGATCTCTGATCCTTGGCGGTTGCGGTGGTGTCAATGCAGTCCGACGGCCCCAGTCCAGACGGCGGTTGGACTGGCGGTGCCCGCTCTGCCACCATGGCTACAGCTGTCCGATGGACCGCCGTATCCATAATAAGGCCCTTAGACTTCTCATCCAAGGCTGTAGCCAGATACCAGTACCAGACAGAGACTTCTTTCTTCTTAGGCCTGTGGTTTTGCAAGTCCTTTTCCATCTGGTTTGACTCGGCCTTGGGCGCATCCTGATGCTTTAGCCATGAGGTGATTTGCAAGTATTTAAAAGACAAAATGGAGCTCTCAGTTCGCTCAGTCCATTGTTCCCAGGTAAATGGTTTACATTCACACAAAAGGACACCTAACCTTGTAACAAATTCCTTCTTAATGGGTTCATTCAGTTCATCACTGAAACACCCTGGAGTCCTAACAGAGTCCCAAACTAGTGCAAACATTCTAATGTATGGGGTTTTCAGAAAATTCATTTTCTCAAATTATAGCCTCACTGCGGCCTGTAATATCTTAAGTCTAACTTAAAAAAAAAAAAAAAAACTTGGGCCACCCAAACTTATAGAGGAAACCCTGTCAGGCAGTACAGTATTTTGCCAATTGTGTTCGAGTCCTGGGGCCCACTTAACATCATACACGTTTTTTAATTGAAATGCCCAACAGTAAAGCTAGATATGGGGTGAGCCTAAACCCCCTTAACTAACTTCCTCCTCAGTTTCTTTCTCGCTACTCTGACTCCTCTTGAAGCTCACACAAGGAGATGATGGACGGAGCATTGAAACTTTTCAGACACTCACCCCCAGTCACAGATCTGGGTTGAATCCATCATCGTTCTTTAGCCACCTTCACCACCCCAGTTCAGACCCAGCCATATGCAAATCTGTCTTGACCCTGTTCCTCATGGGAAGGGGAGGGCGGGAGTTTGGGAGCGCCCAGGCATCGCATAGGCAGTGATTTATAAAATGTTTTTCAGAGGTGATGCCTACACCCCCTCTCCACGTCTGCAGGGTTCACATGGTTTCGATATTAGCGCATGTGACAAACATTACTGTGACCAAAACACCTTCTCTTCTCAGAAGATGCTCTCCAGGGATCCTTGCTGCTGAGGCTTCCCACCCCCGCGTGGATCATGTCCACCCGAAGTGGTTCTTTGTAAGCACTAAGAGGCACTCGCACCAGTAAAGAAACGGAGCTAACAAGCTCCACGAACATAGCAATGTAAGAAAATGTGCAAGAGTCGCAGGAAGGAAATTATTAACAAGTTTTTTTTTAATGTTTTTTTTTTAAAGCTTCCTAGTTTTTGTAGCTTTATACAACACGAACTCGACGCGAACGTTTGGGAGCACTTTGCATGAGTACCGGTTACATTACACAAGGCCACATTCACTTTGGCATTGGGAGATAAAGGGATTCGCCCAGAATCACAGGTTTTTGAGCTGACGCCGAGATTCGATCCTGGTTCCCCAGTACCAAACTCAGCAGCTCTGATGTAACCCCACATCGATCCTCTCCCTTACCTTTTCCTCATCTATAAAGGGGTTTGCGACCACTAAAAAGTTTTTCTATATTTACCAAACCCATTTTATAATTATCCCCTTACTCGCTTCGTCTCGCCATCTGCTTTTTCTTTATCTCACTCTCTCTCGTCCCTTTGCTTCTCCCTTCCTCCCCCATCACACTTTCCTGGTTTCCTTTTTCATATCCCTTTATGCTAAATTGCATCTCTTACCAAACTTCCAAACACCTCTTATAAGGTCCCAGAGGCGAGACTTATTGGCTATGCCAATGCTTGTTTTTAAACTTGTAGTTGCCTTCTGCAATTTGAGGTCGGAAAGGCATGGAACTCTACAGGAATCCATACTAGGGAATCCGTATTGCGGGGAAATTTAGTCAGAAGGATAACTCAAGACTTTCTGTGCGTTGGAAATTGAGTTTAATTTAGTATTGGATGTTACCCAAGCAAGAATCATAAGGTAGCATTTTCAGAGGGTCGGGCCATATGAAAAGGGCAGAAAAGAGAGGATATCCCCAAAATGTGCAGCATTGAAGGACACCTCCTAACCGCCTCTGTACCCTCTTCCCCCACCATCCCACAATAAAAATATTTTGAGGAGCTGGTGATGAAGTCTGGACAACAGGAGATGATATTAAGCGGGAGACAATATTAAGCGGCAAAGAGCTAAATATCTTTTAAAATGCATACAATATTGCTAGGCAACTTTATTTCACAACATTCACCTGCTAAATCTCATACCTGTTTTTTTTATGTCAATCAAAATTGTTAGATAGGACATAGGACTTCTGATATTTCATTGCAAGGAATCGAGAGGATTTTGTGATACAAATGAGAATTTTCTGCTGTTGAAAACTTTGCTAAAAAGTGTTGTATCTGCAAATACCGAGTCGTGAGAAATAACTGACTGGGCGGGTCAGATTACTGGGAAGAAGGGGCAGTGGTAAGAGGCGGACTAGTGTTTATGAGCGTGACGATGGTTTGCGGAGAAAAGACCAACAAATGGAGTGGGCCAGGCATTTAATCATATTGAACTACTACTCAGATTAGTTTTTCAATTTTGGCTTAATTTTATAGTATAACGATCATCGCGATTGTAAACTATACAATTTGTAAAATGTATTGAAACAAATGGTTAGCAATATTATTTTTGGAGCCATACAATATGATCCTCCTTTATTATGTGTAAGATCAGACTACATCTAAGAAGTGCTCTGAATTTGTAAACAGAATAGATCATCTTGGCCCATGGGGCAGAGTCTACGCCGTATTGCTGTGCACCCTAACCTCCAGTGCTCCACATGTACTTCATTGATGAACCATGGAAAACTAAAGAGCAGTAATCGACTGTAAAACGTGCTATGAGGTTCAGTTGGATACATCTGACAATAAACCTTCCATCAGTGATTGCCCTGTAAGTCTACTTTAGATCTGAAACTTAACATGAAGTCCTGTGAAGACTTGTGTTCAGGGACAGAGGTCTCCATAGAGTAGCTGGTGCAAATGAGGGCCCACTGCACCCTTGATATGATCTGGCATGGAGACAGGGTCACTATATCTTGGAGTGCATGCTGTGGGTATGTGGAAGGGAGGATCAGCTGGCGAATGGGAGGTGGGCAGGGGTGCAGATTTGCACACAATAGCCATAGGGCAGATAGAATGTTGGTATCCTTGGGAGGCCATCTGGTACAAGTCCCACAGTCCTTAGGGTGACGGATGAAAAGACAGGCGGAGGAAGCAATGCCTTTTGATGATAGGTATTTGGAAAAGCCAAAACAAGGAGATCATGTAGCTAAATGAATTTGTAAAGGGAGAGCGAGTGCACTGGGTCCGAGTGGGAGTTGAGTTTAGGCATACTGAGTAGGAAATGTCATGCCTGGTCTGGTGGCTCAGTGGACTAATGCATTCCACAGCAGGTGCCTGTGTTCAACCTCATTGTCACAGGTTCAAATCCCAGTGGGTCCACTCAGCCTTTCGTCCTTCTGAGGTTGATAAAATGAGTACCATTGAGTTGGGTAACAATAACATCTGTTAGTCATCGCCAAGATCAGTGATTGTGTGCTTTACAGATACACATGGATGTTATGTTGTGTCATCGAGGTAGATGCAGGGACACAACTGTACAATTCCAAAGTTAACGGCTTGCTCAGCAGATATCCTCTTAAACACTGGTGCCAATCGCAGGAGTCGGGTTTTCAAAGAAGGGTGCGAAAATGAGTACCAGCAAGGGGTCTGGGGTTGGAGGTGGGAGATTTAAAAGTGCTCACTCCCAGCGGAGGGAACCCTGCAGAGGACCAGCTGCACAGGGTACTTGTGAGTATAGTGTGAGAGTCTGCTAGTTATGACCCTCTCCAGATCTCGGGAGAAGAAAGATTGTCTGGAAGAGGTGTTGCATCAGCAGAATTTTTCTAAACGCCTGGTTTAAAAAATGCTTTAAGGCAAGAAGGGAAAGGACTGCAGCAGATGGGATGCTAAATAGCCAGATTACATGGATGAGAGCAAATAATTCATGGTTCTGGAGTGAAGGGTTTCGAATGTGCTCAAGAATGGATTACACATCGACAGTTGCGACTGCTACCGCGCATCATTGGTGGGCGGGCCTGGAGGAGGGAGTATTTAAAAAGAAACACGAGGGAAGAAAAAAACATTCACCTTGTCAGCGGCCGTCTCTCCTCAGTTCTTCTTCCACGGCAGGAACAGGAAGCACCCAGGCTTCCATAGTCCTTTAGCCAATCACGACTCTGCTGATAGTAGTGTCATGATTGGTCTGAGGGCCGTGGATTGGCGCTCAGATTGGGACTGGGGTCCTGGACATGTTCCTCACCAGGCTGTGCATTGCCGTCTGGTGAGGAACATGCACAGTGCGCATGAATGTTTGGTCTGCCCGAGATGGCCAGCCAAGCAGTTAAGCGCACTTGAGGAGTGCCTACTGCTCATCCCCTGCTCCTTGGGCAATGTAGCCCCGCCCCGCGGTGCCTCTGGAGATCCACTAGGGAGAAATAAAATGATAATAACCTTGTGTTATTATCATTTTATTGTCTTGTGGGTCTACGCTCCTCCGCCTTAGCGTAGGAGCTGCCACCACTGCACATAGATGAGTAGGGTGATTTGGGCTAAAATGGAGGAAGGTGACGAGTATGAGGTTGAAGGTGTGGATAGAAATGTAAGTTTGTAAGTAAGTTTACTTAACAATTTTGGCATCATGAGCCCTTTGTGCATCAAGTAAACTCCCAACCATAGACTACATTGGACAAAATACAGTTTTAAAATTTGAACACATTTATCAAAAGAGGAGAACTAGAAATGGTACAACAGAAAAAGAGAAATACATCAATAAAAATTGATATGTGCATCGCGACAAGATTACCTGGACTACACATAAGCTACTTCTCCCTAGCCCCACTGCAAGAAACGCCAGAATTTGGACCCTATTACCAGTCGATTCCTGGGCCAATAGACTTGCGATCGCCCAGCCTTCTTACAACGTGGACCCATGTGTGGCCAATCAGGAATATGAAGACTGGATTGTACAAGCCCTTGAGGCCACCCTCCCCCTGTGTAAACTTACACCTAAACGCTTCGGAAAAAACGCCCCTTGGTATTCGGAGGCTCTCAGGGAAAAGAAACGCCACTGTAGGAAATTGGAAATTAGAAAGACGCTGGCGTATGGGATACTCATTGGAGGAGAAAACCCAATACAGAGAGGCAATTAAATCCTATAAGGTTGAGGTGAAAGCTGCCCAGTCAACCTATTTTTCGGATAAAATCCTGCGAGCTAAGTCCAAACCGAAGAAAATTTTCCAAATAGTGAAAAGCCTTACTAAACTTCCCTCCCCGGGCATGCACCCGGGTAAAACCACAGCCCAATGTGATGACTTGGCAGAATATTTCCATCATAAAGTCAACCAAATCTATTCCTCTTTCCCCTCCATCGTACCAGAACCCACAGCTCAGGGACAGATAAACCTGGGGGATACCACAGCCCAATCTCCGATAACCATGGATCACTTTCCATTGTTAGACCCCGATTCTTTGGAGTCCACAGCCCGCCAGGTAAAATCTGGGTCCCCATGTGACCCCGCACCCCTAGAAGTTATGATGCTGGCAGCACAGGTCGTACTACCTACCATCATGAACCTCCTGAATGCCTCTATCATCTCCGGTACCGTCCCCCCTGCCTGGAAGCGGGACATTGTCCGTGCTCTGCTAAAAAAACTAATCTGGACCCCGGTGACTTTAGTAGCTATCGCCCGATCTCCTTGCTCCCCTGGGTGAGCAAAATTCTCGAGAAGCACATCAATAACCATCTGGTGGACTTTCTCGAGAATAATCAGCTGCTAGATGCCACCCAGACGGGCTTTCGTCCTAGGCACGGGACGGAGACCGCTCTACTGGCAGTCACCGAGGAAACCAGAAAGATCTTGGATCAAGGGGGATCAGTGGCAGTGATCCTCCTTGATCTAAGTGCGGCATTCGACACGGTCAGCCATGACACCTTGCTGAACCGTCTCTCAAGTGTCGGGATAACAGGCGGAGCATGGCTCTGGCTCAAATCATTCCTGAGCAATAGGTCCTTCCAAATCTTTGAGGGAGATACGGTATCTACGAGCAGGCCACTGAAGTGCGGAGTCCCACAGGGCTCCTCCCTAAGCCCTGCGCTTTTTAACATCTATATGAGACCGCTGGCTGAGGTTGTCCGTCCGTTTGGCGTTAAAATCATTTCTTACGCGAATGACACTCAGCTAGTGGTCTCTCTGGCGCAGGAGGATGGCCGCCCAGCATCAGTGGGGCTGAAGGGGTGCCTGGAGGAGGTAAAGGGTTGGATGACCTCGTCCTCCCTCAAACTTAATGGGGACAAAACAGAGTTGATGCTCCTGGGTCCCACGAACCCCGCATCTTTCAATTCCCTGTGGCCCCCATGTTTAGGCACCCCCCAGCCCCAAAGGATAACAGAAAAAGCTTGGGGGTCTGGCTGGATAAAGCTCTATCGTTTAACACCCAGGCCACAAAACTTTCTGTCACCTGCTTTGGTCTCCTCAGGATGTTGAGGAAAGTTCTTCCTCTTCTGCCTTTGGAGGCAAAGCAGGTGGCCATTCGGAGCCTGATTCAGTCCCGTTTGGACTTCAGCAATATCCTATATCTGGGTGCTCCTGAATATACACTGCGTAAGTTACAGATAGTGCAAAACTGCGCAGCCCGCACATTGCTCCAGTTGCCGCGCAGACATTCAGTCAAAGCTGGACTGAGCAGTCTGCATTGGCTACCGGTACGGCAAAGAATTGCCTTTAAGGCTATGTGTATATCTCACCAAGCTTTCTGGGACACAGGACCAGCTATCATCCGTGATCTAACAACACAGTACCATCCCAGTAGGAATCTTCGCTCCAGCCAGGCGTTTATGGCCGTAGTCCCAAGAATAAAAAAGGCAAGAGCTGGCGGCAGGATGTTCACGCATAATGCCGCCAAACTATGGACCTCCCTTCCCGTTCAACTCAGGTCCAATCCCAATCTGTCCTCCTTTCGGAAACAACTGAAAACCTTCCTTTTTAATGCCCCTCTCTAATTTCTCAGTGACCTCCTTTTGTAAGCAAATCTTACTTGCTGTTAGCACTTGCATGCCCCAGGGCAGCAATCGCGCTGTACAAATATATATTTCATTTCATTTAATTTCATAAATGTTCGACTTGGATGTAAAACAGTCCAAATAAAACACAATGTGTCCACCTTCGAGACACTTGATTGCACTTGTCTCATAAGCAGTCTGTTTGTAGAATAGAGGGCAAGATATACATGGGAAGGGGAGAAAACGATTCAAATTTTGTGACAAAACATACAGACTTCAACTAAAGCAAAAGTGGATGTTAGACATGGTATTTTATGTGCCATTCTGATATGTGGTGCTTTAAATTGTGAGGATGTTTAGGAAGATAGCCCAATAATGTGTTTCAGTGTGTGTGACTTGATTTTAAAGTTTCTGCTTCCCCAAAACATTCCGTTAGGTTCCCAGTTCTATAGCCAATGATAATGTAATCATATTTGGACCAATTTAGAATCTGAGCTCCTCGTTGAAGGCTCTTTCGGTACTCCCTGGGGCAGCGTTCACGCTCAAGAGCACGTGTCTGTCACCATCACAAGAGGAGTGGTCAACTAAACAAGGTAGGCGAAGGGTTAAGATTGATGTTCTGTTGATTTGGAATCTGACCCCCTCATTGAAGGCTCTTTCAGTACAGTCTGGGGCAGCATTCACATGGCTGTCTCCATCACAAGAGGAGTGGTCAACTAAACGAAGGCATGATTAGGGTTAAGATAGATGTTCTGTTGATTGGATGTATGTTAAGAAGACTGCAACAGAATATGCAGTGAGAGAGGTTGGTGAAAGTGCAGTGTAAAAAGTGGATAGATTGCAGATCATGGGTTGATTGGGGAAAAGAAGAGTGGGGTGTAATTTGGTCAGGTCCAGTATAAGTGAGTACAGGTGGTAGAGGAGGGGGCACGCACAATGAGTAGGTATGGGTAAAATGTAATTTTTCATTCTGGTAAGGAAGAGTGATCTATGGGCTTAAATCACAGATGGTGTGTGTAAAACAGGGGTCTCCAACCTTTTCTGTAATAAGAGCTACTTGTATTCATTGAAATTATCCTGAGCTACTGTAAGTGATGTGATAGCCCATCCAAGACTGTCAGCAGTGATCACGTCAGTGCATTAGGCAGGGTTGCCAGCAGTAAAGTAAAAGAACGCTATCAATTTGGAATGCATCTACATCGTTAATACATAACAGCCTTAGCTGCAATTCCCCGGCACCGAGGTGATAATATGAGTAATAAATGTCTCCAACTCAAATAATAGCTTTTATTTTATTTTGGAAATTGAACCATTTTTCTCCAAACATCAGCTTATGAGTTCTGCAAAAACACACATTTTCATCTCAAATGCATGCTTTTTAATCTTGTCATACAAATAATAATATAACCAAGCAAAGGCTTTCATGTTAGTAGTCTGAGGTGCACACAGGCAAGCTACTCACAAGCAGCTGGCAGCTACTGGTAGCTCACAGGCTACTCTTTGGAGACACCTGGGGTAAAAGTATAGAAGAGTAGTATGCATCAAGTAGTAACAGAAGCCAAGAGCAATAACTCGGATAGGAAATTAGCTGTTCTATGCTGAGATAGCACATCTCTATTATTACAGGCTGTCCATCTAATATTGCATTATGTTTAGTTGGGGGCAAATCTGATGCACTTGTGTATAGTGAAGAATTGTATGGAGTTAGAAAAGGGGTATAAGGGTGGAGATAAAGTTGGAGAGTTCATCCTCCTTACCTATAAATCGAGTGTCCTTATTAACATTGTCAAAGGGAGTCAGCAGGTACATGGCAAGATGGGTTTTAGGCAATCTTCATTTACTCAATGAACACACAGTTTTGTTGGAGAGTGAAACAGATCAATGCTAAGGACATTCGCTCATATGGATAAAGAACATTGTGCACTAAGTGTGAAAATCAGCTGGCGTGGTAGTGTCATTGAACTGGATCCGGTTTCAGTCAGTCCAGTGAAATTTAAGGGTGGAATTGAGAGTCAAAATAGTCTGGGTTGTAAGTGAATCTTGTTGGATTTTGGCCCGCGGCCGGAAATTCCGCTCCTGTGCTGGACATTCCGATCGCGGGCGTGGTCATGACGGCTCCCGGCAGTCATCAGCACACGAGCACTGTGACGCATGACGGACGGGAGCCGTCATCAGCACGCAAGGGGTTAAAGGCAGAACTAGAGGGTCTCTTATCAAGAGAGGGCAGGCATCTTTTTGGTACATAGTGAAGAGTGTAGTGAGACGGTCACTCAGTGGGAGTGAGAAAAGCCAACCTTCCAACGACAACTTGATTGCTGAGCATTGTGGTGAAGTAGCAGCAGCACAGGAAGGACCTGGATCATGGGGTTCAAGACAGAAACTGAAGTGATAACCCCAAAAAAGGTATGTTTTCGCCTCTTTTTCTTTCATTCCATCAACTCGAGCTTGGAGGTTTCCCTGCCACAGTTGCCTCGTCGGAAAGGCACATTGTAATCGGGAGAGTGGTATTCTTGGCGGGACTCACTGCGAGAGCTGCTTCTGCCTCTGAAGTGAGAGCAGGATTCCGGCAGAGGCAGCGGGACTCCCTCCAGTGACCCGCCAACATCTAAATACAGCGGGCGGACCACCAAGTTGGTGGGTGGGAAACCACTGAAAAAATGACGGTGGAACTGGATCCGCCAACATCTAATTCAGACCCTTAGACTAAGCCAATGCATACTTTAACCCCTTGCATGCTGATGATGGCCCCCAGCCATCATGCAATACGGCGCTTGTGTGCTGATGACGGCTGGGGGCCGTCATGAATCCGCCCACTTGCGATTTTGCCGCACAGGCGCAGAATCGCGGCCGCATGGAAGGGGTTAACAACCTACATGGAACTGCACCCTGAGTGGAGTTTGGGAGGGGGCCCTTTAATTCACAGCTTTACATCATTATCGCAGCCATGCAGTCTTACAATTTGGTCATTTGTACAGTAATCGTGTTTGGTAATAACTCTTATAACTTACTGTAGTTTTTGTGTCATGATTAAGGTATTATTGGCTTCATTTTCAGTGATTACTTCCGGCGTTTTTACATATTTTTTTTCTACATTGCATTTTGTATTTATTTATATAGTTTATCATCTTATCGGTATTTACACATCTTTATTTTCTGTTATGTGAAAAATAATGTGCACTCAGTATAGTTCTACATTTATTGAAGAGATAAACATGCACTCACACTTTGTTATCCCTGGGAGTTTCGCTCACTTACTAGCCATACACAATATAACAATATAGCCAGTTGAAGGCATCAGAGTTGTAGGATTAGCACTTGTGCACCTAAGCAGCTATGTAAGAATCATTGCAATATGCCATCCTTTTTAAGTCTCTAGGCCCTTAATGTGCACAGCTATGGCCTCGAGTGTAATGAGTGACCGCATAGACACAAAAAAACTATTTTCTGCTTTTTTTAATAAAAAAAAAAAAAGTAAATATACACTTGGCAACATTTTTACGTCTCCTTTTAATATGTAAAAACCATTAAGTTCCCAAGCCTTTTTGGCAGTTAGTTCATGGTTGTTTTGAAAATATTACGAGCATCTTTCAAGCGTTCCTTAACTTTGTGCATTCTCATACAACAGACTGTGACATTTCTAGTCGCAGTGCAAGCAATCACATAACTTTCTGCTGTACCCCAAACAGTTCTTTTTTTAAACTCCACATGTCAACGTGGCACAACTAAGCTGCAGCCAAAGGCCAGTCTGATTCCTCCCAAGTTTTAATCTAATGTTCTTGTGATGCCCTTTTGAAAAGAAAGGTGAAAAATATGAGACGGTCTGACATGCAGCTGGTAACTGAATTTGAACTTACAAGCGTGTTTCTTGTAATAAAAACTCATAAACTGATGTTCCTGTGACATCTTTCTAGAATGTATGACCGAGTGATCCACACTTTTCCCTTTGACCTAAATATTTAGTTTAATGTATTTTATTTGTTTCATTTCCGACATCTTTATGAAACATTTTATGAAACTCCGTGGAAGCATAAATGTGGCATTTCACTTTATTGATTTCTCTTGTCGTCCTGAAATGAAATGCCAAGGCAGCTCTCTCTCATTGTAATGAACTGGCAGTGCCATCTGCTGTCCTATCAGTTGGAATGGAGATTGGATCCCTGTCATGCCCTAGGAGAGAGCTCCTTTGAGTGCAATGCTTCTCAAAATAAATATTTTTATACTTCAGAGCCAGCTGAACCAAGCACTGTTTGGATTCCATTTTGTACAGCCAACTAAAAAACAGACAAGTGATGTTTCCAAATCATAATTTTCATTAAACCAACATGTCTGTTGATTTGCCATGCCAGGCTAAAATGTAGAACCAGGCCAAGTTTTTCCTTTTCTATTTTCTTGAGGCGACAATTATTTGTCAATTCAGTTATTTCCATTGAGGAGATGTCCTTAGGCCGGAAAACTACTAAGAACACAATACTCAGTCGTGCTTCCAAAAATGAGGAGAAGGAGTGACTGACTAGGTAGAAACGAGTTATCAATCAGTTAGGTGAAAATGACCTATGTGTTTACTGGGATGAGAAGAACATTTTTACTTTACTTGATTGAGAGATGCACAGGTATGTTGAATAAATGGATGGCAAAAGCCAAAAGTTGACCTAAAAGAAAGTGTTGATTTTCCAAGTTTAAAAGTTAGAGAATCTGTTTTTTATAAAAGACACAGAGGAACATATTATGCCTAATGTTTTTATTTCCTCTCCCTAAGAAAGATTATATTGAGTTAAATAGGTGATGAACTTTAGGAGCATATTGATAAGTATTCCACCGATCACATTTTTGTATACTTAAGTGTGACATGATACGTATGACTGGTATGCCCAGAAATGGGTCCCTTGCTCAATCACTCACACCCAGTCACAGACCCATACAGCCACTCACTGACCTATACAGCCACTCAAACACCCACTGTTTAGCGGTTACAGTTAGGAAAAAATTTTAAACTTCGAAATTCACTAAAAAAAACGAGGTTACAGGAACGTTATTGTTGGGAAATAGAATTTTTTTTAAACTTAAAAATTCTCTGAAAACAACAAAGGTTACAGGGACGTTATAGTTAGGCTCAGATTTCACTCATACAAAACCATTGAACTGAACTAACTATAACTTACGCCCCGCAATGCACTGCTTATGACCTCACATATTACATCACTTATGACATAGTCAGTGAGTGAGAACACTGAATACATCTCAAATGACATCACTGATGACATCTCAAATGACATCACTGATGACATCATCCACTGATCCACTCACACATCCACACACAACTCATACACCCATTCAAACATCCAAATTACAGAAACAACATTAGTAGCAATTTTCTAGATCAGATTGAATTTGCAATGCCCTGCTTATAGGGCCCTGGTAATAACCCAACCCTTTCCAATTTCTGATGTTCCACATGGACAAAGAAATTTTTGGAGTCTCTTAAAGCTGCACGAATAATTAGACATGTGCATACAACTACTCACTCACCCACCCACTCACTCACCCATATAGCCAATCCCTTCCCAAACACCTACTCACAGAGCCACTCAATCACGTATACAGTCACTCATACAGCCACTCACTCACCCATACAACCCCTCACACACCCAGTCACTCACACATAGTCTCTCAACATAGCCACTCATTCACCCATACAGCCACTCACATAGACACTCACTCTCCAATACAGCCACCCAGACAACCAATCAGTTAATCAAACAGCCACTCGGTGACCCATACTGCCACTTACACACACAGTCACTCACCCATACAGCCACTTAGTAGTCGATACAGCCACTCACATAACCTCTCACAGATCCTTACAGCCATTCACAGAGCCCCTCACTCACTCACTCATACAACCACTCATACACTCACTTTTTCACCAGTACAGCCAGTCACACAACTACCCCTTCACCCATACAGGTACTCACACACCCACTTATTCACCCATATAGCGATGTAATATGTGAAGTCAAAAGCAGTGCATTGCAGGGGCGTAAGTTACACACATGCGCACGCACACACACACACACACACACACACACACTTTGGCACCATTTGACAAATCTACACAGAACTTTTCCAAATATTGTAAATTCACTTTCTCTCCTCCCTGGAAGGTTTTGGGGAGATGAATCAAGCAGAGGCTGAGAAAAAAGGAGAGGGGGGTCCCAAAAACCTAAGAATTTTCTATAGACTACTTTAAGAATCACCACCACAAAAACTGGTGAACGGAATTACACCAAATGTGGCAGGGAACTAGATCTTGGGTCGCAGATTGGGATATTTTTAGTTCATCTAATTGCTTCTCCTCCGAGTACTTTTATATCGCCCTCCAGCTTAGATGATCTAATGTTTGAATATGTAGAAGTATTGGTAGAAACAGAATCCAGTGGTATCTCTCTGTTAACAATAATATTTCATATTTAAGGCAAATAAGTGCTATACTAAATATATTGATATAGTGAATTGGCGAGAATCTGAAAATGTGATGCGTCTATCCTTAGACTGTTATTCTAGGCTTAGGAAAATCTACATTGGATTATTTTTGCATTTATTATTGGATGAGGGTGAAGGCACTGGTTGTAACAGAGGGCACTTGAAGTGAGTTTAATCCTCTTACAGAATTGTTTAAGAATTTTCATAATTGGTCCAGAATTTACTAAATGAATTAGTAGAAACAATCTGAAATGAGACTCTTTCGACCATGACATTGTAACTGAGGTATAGCTACATACACCTAGTGCATATTGGGTGAAAAATAGAGCATTAAAATGTAATTGATGTTGATGTCAGTCTCAAGTTGCGAGTACAGTACAATAAATGTAATGTGAAAACTTTTTGGAAGAAATGTTGAGCTCTATTGTTTTTTCTATTTCTTCAATTATCACCTCTCCTTCAGTGCAAAGAATAGGATAATTATTTATCCATCATTTTACCCAGGCCATTTTCTCGGGAGGCTGGAAAGGTGGGGCTGGTTTTTCAGAAGTGGGATGGTTTTGTTACTGGGGGCCAGTAACAAAAATATCGGCTCCCAGTAACAAAAGCAGAAGTGCACACCTGCACAACCCCCAACCCCCATACACCTCCCACCAACCCCCATCGCCCTGGGGCTGGTCTGCCAAATTGCCAGGGCTGCTTCAGGTTCCCAGTAGTTACCTTAAACTATCTTTCCTCTAAGTACCTATCATCACATTATATTTCATTCACTGAATTCCAAAAGCCCAAACACCCAGCTCATCTTTTTCAATCTTTTTTAATGTCCTGTACTATACGTTTATACATGAATGCCTTCAAAAGTTCAAAACTTCGAAGACATTTTTTTATACACAATTCTTCTCAGTTACCTCAAAAAAGTAACATTAGACATATTGTCCTATAATATATTGAAGTAAGGACAATGTGTAAGAAGTTAAGGGAGTTGTGGCTTAAGTGTAAAGGGTGTATCGTGTAATGGTTAAGTAAGGAATTCATTTGGGGCGTGGCTTATCCGGCTGCAAGATGGCCGCACTTTGAGTGGGCTGTGCCGGCCAAGCCTGTTATCCGCCACGATCCTGCAGACGACGTCAGAGCTTGCACCTCGCACCGGGTGATTCTGTTCCCGCGCACACCGGGGCATCGACTACTGCCTTTTTGGCCCTTGGAGCCCGCCGCTGCACTGAGTTACCCCCGCTGATAGTTGACGGGGCCTGCTGGGCCTAATCGGAGACCTGCGGCTGGATTCTGTGCCACGCTGCCGGGAAGTCACCTCCCTGGAGACGTGGCGGCCCGCTGGGTGCCCACCTGCTGCCTGCTCCTCGCTGGTCCCGGTGAGTGCTGATGCTGTGGGGCTTCCGCGGCGGGGTTGGGGGGTGTGCGCTGGACCGTGGGGCCTGGCCTACCTGTGGTGCTGCTGGGGCTCCCCTGCAACGCATCCTCCAGGTTGCTCCACTGCATTGGCCCCAAGTCGAAGGCCGCACGCCCCCCCCCCCCCGCATCTCCCAGCTGCCAATGCCCCCGCAGCTTCGCCATCCCCTGCAGCTCCAGCGGCAGAGGCCGACATCGTTGCAGCTGCTCCTCATCCGGCAGTCCTTGGCCCTGCTGACTCATCATGCCGCCTGTCAACCTTCCTGATTGGAGATCCGCCGAGCCATGCTTGGGCCTCAGACCTTCCCAATACACCACCTACTCACTGCCGGCCCCAACGCCTCCCTCCTGGACCGTGCTGCAAGTGTAGGACCGGAGCCGGCGTCGCGCCACCACTGGGCCGCTCCTGCCTGTTCTCTTAGAGGACCTGCCGAGTCCTGCCTGCCGCCCGGCCCTTGCTGATTTTGGGTGAGTGGTGCCCTTGTGGGCGATTGGGTGCGCTCTTGCCGTTTCCGTGGGGCTTGGGCCTATTCCTTGCATGACAGAGGCTTTTCGCCCTTCGCCTCTCTTCGTTGGACCCACCACGTGGTCAGCGCGCACCCGTGAATCCCCGCTGCCTCCACAACCTCACTTCCCTCTTCGGGTTCCACTGTGGAGGCCGACACTGGCGCGGGCGAGATATTGCCTATACCTCGCTGGCCTGGCTGCCTTACCACATTGTCTACCCCGCTGCTCTCCTTCAGGACCCACGTGCTTGACGGACGCCTGCCACTACTTGTTATCACGAGGGGCATCATCGGTGGCTCTCCCATCGCCCCCCCTCTTCGGCCTGGCAGCAGCCTGCTCCTTGAGTGCCTGTACTTTGGTCACTGAGACCAGACTGCCTGCTCCGCTCTCCCCAGCCGCAGCGTACTCTGGCCAAACTTGGGCTCTGCAACCCTGACACTCCTGCTGCAGTCTCCCTCCTGCTCTTCAGTGGCCTCTCTCACCTGCCCCTGTCCGGCCATGGGGAAGACCGACCCGAAACGACACAAGATCACCTTCGATCAGCGCCGGCTGATTCGCCAGGATGGTGCCGTCCCGACATTGGTGACCCTGCCGGTCAAACGGATGTGGCCCAAACATAAGTGGACGATCTGAAGACTATCATGCTAGACGTCAAATCCACGGTTACTGGCATTGCAGCCCAGCTCGACCAGCTGTCGACCCGTCTTGACGCTGTCAAGACCCAAGTTGACTCACACGACGCTCGTCTACTGCACCTTGAATCAAGGGTCTCTGATGCTGAAGACACCGCCACCCAGGATCGTCACAAGCTCCTTCAAATGGATAAGATACTAAAGCTTATCCAGAACAAAAACGAGGATTTGGAGGCGCACTCCCGTAGGCGTAACCTCCGCATCACTGTAGAGTCCACCAATATCTCAAAAATGGAGGACTTCGTGGAACAGCTCATCGGCAAACTTTTTGGTGATGCCCTATCCTCTGTTTTTATCGTAGAGCGGGCCCATCGCTCCCTGGCCCTGGTCTGCCGGCTGGTCCCTTTATCGCCAAACTCCTTCAGGGACCGCGATGCCATTCTTCGAGCAGCCAGGCAGAGGGGCGAGATTAGTCATCAGGGCAAATCCTTGTCGTTCTACCCCGACTACACTATGGCGGGGCAGGCTGCTCGACGTGAGTTCCTCCCGGCGAAACAGATCCTCTAAAAACACGAAGTCTCATATTCCCTGGCATATCCCGCCAAACTGCGAGTCCGGCAGGGCTCCAAGATGTTCTTCTTTCCGGATCCCAAGGACGCTTTGGCCTTCGCGAAGAAACTGGATCGGTCACAAAGCTCTTCTGCTGCTAACTCCCAGGCCACCGCCGATGGCAACTTAAGTGACAACGACGGAATCTCCCCGGCTTCTAGACACTCTTGATAACTGCACTCCTTGTTGCTTAGCTACCTGTTTTTGATCTTGCCTAGTTTGAGTCCAAGATTCCCCTCTGGCATAGGCTACCCTTGTCACTGGCGGGCCGCATAGCCATCGCCAAGATGGTGGTGCTCCCGAAGTTTTTATTTTTATTCGTCAATATTCCCATCCCCCTCACTGCCCACTTTTTTCGCCATGTATGCTCATTGCTCATCACTCTGGTCTGGGCCGGTCGACAGCCCAGAATTGCATATAATATCCTTACTCTTCCGATGTCGCATGGCGGTCTTGGTGCCCCTGATTTTAAACTCTATGCCCTTAGTGCCCAAGCCAGTTTTCTCCCATTTCTGGCTCCACCCCACTTCTTTTCAGCCGCATGTCGCGGTGGAGGCCGACCTTGCTGCCCCAAGGCTACTCACAACCACCCTGTTTGCCCCAGCGAAACTCCCTCGCACTGAGATTGACACGGTGGAGACACTGCGTTGGGCCTGGGATGGGCTTCGTAGACTCTCCGGCTCCGGCATACTCTCCGCAAATGCCATGCCTATTGCACATCATCCGGCCTACCACCCCCCCCTTCAGTCATCCGAGATGGTTAAACATGCAACCCGCTTGGGGCTTTCCACAGTGTTGGATCTCTACCCTGGGGCACCTTTTTCCCTCTTGCTGTCAACTCCGGCCCCATGGACACTCTGCTCTACTTTCAACTAAGGGCTATTTGCAGGGTGCTTCATTCCTCGTTTCCTCAGCCTCCTTCCTCAAAGGCTACTCTTGACTTTCTTTATACATCCCCCTCTCCACGAAAGCTAGTCACTAAGGTTACACCCTCGCATTGGCAGCATCTCCCATCTCTACAGCTAGAGCGCGAGTGGCCTGGTGTGAGGACCTGGGCATCAAACTCTCTCAAGAGGACTGGCTTTATTGTTGCAATCAGATTAAATGCCTATCCCCAAATTACCGCCTGCGCCTCATCCACTTTAAGTATTTGCATAGGCTTTGCCAAACTCCTGCTCAGCTGCACAAGATGGGTCTTATCCTCAATGATAGATGTCTGCGATGCTCCACTCCGGCAGCAGACTTCTCCCACCTTGCCTGGCTGTGCCCACAGATCTCCGTATACTGGTGAGAGGTGTGTGCTGCTATTTCTGAGATTACCTTGTCGCTGGTCCAGCCGGCCCTCTACTTTGCCTATTATCCTTTGTGAAATGTTGCCCAGATGCCACGCGCCACCTGACTGCGATGCTTCTTGTCATTGCGCGGCGTAGGGTCTCCATGTGCTGGGGTCGTAGGCTTGTACCTAAGGTTGACACTTGGCTTGAGGATGCTTCTCGTTGTCAGACACTTCTGTCGAATTCTGGGACCTAATGCCGGCCAAATCCCGCCCAATTGACATATGGAGTTAGCTTGTATCTTACCTCTTAAGTCGTGACTCTCGGCGTCCTGCGGCCTACCCTGCGCTCCCCGCTGGCAACCCGCCTGCAGCGGCCGCCGGAGATGGTCAGTGAGTTGCTGGATCCCCACTCACTGTCCCTCCTGCTCCTCTAGCCTCTCTCCCCTATTTGATGTGTCTCTCCCCATAGCTTACACTACTTCCCTAGTGCTGCCACTGCATTTTCTTCTTTGTATTGACATTATGTGTTACGCGTATGTGGAAACCTCTGCTGCATAATACTGAATGCTCGTATGTAATGCCCTAATACAGTGCAATTTTGTAACCTTGATGTGCAATTGTCAATAAAGGTTTTTGAAAGAAAGAAAAAAAAGTATGGTATTCAGTTTGGGGTATAGATGCTACGGTTTACAGTTTTGAAGGGTAGAGGTTATGGAGTACATGTGAAAGATTAACAACATAGGTGTTAAGGCTATGTGGTTAGAGGTTGCATAATATCACTTTGCATTAAGTCCTTTTAACGCAGTAACTGAACTTTATGTGTTAGCTTTCAAACTAATATTTGTTTTCTACTCCTTATTCTCTGGTGCCCTTATTTTTCCATTCACTTTATATTATCTATGGACACATTTGTTGAATTAGTTTAGTTGCGTCAGGTAACAGATGTTGCATTTTGTGGTCAACTTTTCAGAGGTAGAGGGATTCTGTTTTTAGTAGGCACACCAAAGTCGAGATTACCAGACAGAGAATGCATGTTCCACAGTGTTGGTTCCTTAAATACTTGAGATAGAAATCACTAATTAAATATAATTTCATAATGCCTCTCATGTCTCCTTCCAGCCACTTCAGTTTAAGATCCATAATTTAAAATGGTGTTTTTTGGTCCGGAATGAGACAAGACCCTTGAATTTGACTAAATGTATTTATTTTGTAGTTAATTATAGGGACTTTTAGTCAGGCCTCTTCATCTATTGGTCCACCGTTGTGTCTTTCACATTTTTCTTACACCCACTGCAGCATGCAGCAATTCAAGGTAGGTCAGCCCCTTTCAGCTATTTGTTAACTTCACTGTGAGTAACAGCACCCTATTGTTTTACAAGAGCACATCTGCACACAAACTAGATGTGGCAGGTACTGCTATTTTAATGTGTACTTTTCGAGACCTAAAATATACTTTTTTTCCTTAAAGAAGGCCTAGCATCCCTCCAACAGAAACGTTTTACAAAAAAAATGTCAAAATAAAACAGTCATTCGAAAGCCAAAAGGCTGGCATCCAACACCAGACTATGGGCTTTGCCCATGCTTGTTTTGTCTAAATGTTAACCGATTACAATGAGCTTTTAGATATCAGGACTTGGTTTCATCATTCTGCCTGGTTGCATTGATCAACAAATACAGAAGCCTGCTTGTTCATATACTCAGTGTTTGTGTACCTCTGTTTAATTGTATTCAAATTATTAAAAATGTTAAATAGAATCTTTCAATCTCTTTCAAATGAAGGCACTATATATCTATTTGGGTGATGATAACAAATGAAAGAAGACAAATGTTTTTAATACATCGTACACTATATTTTCTTTCATTTTATTAGTCTTTCAACGGATGTATGACGTTACAACTCATACTTTAACAACGCATGCCATTACAACAAATTTTTTACAACGCAAATCTTTTACAACGCATGTATTTACAACGCATGTTTTTACAACGCAGGTACCTTTACAACGCATACCATTACAACGTAAGTATTGGTAAGTATATATTATTTTTTTTTAATTTAAAATAATTGAAAATAATATAATTTAATTTAATTTAATTTAATTGATTTAATTTAAATTTAATTTAATTTTATTTTTACCTTATACCCCTGTACCCCAAAAACCCAAAACTGACCCTGAACCCTAAAAATACCCCTGTACCCCAAAAACCCCAAACTGACCCTGAACCCTAAAAATACCCCTTTACCCAAAAACTGAAAACTGACCCTGAACCCTAAAAATACCCCTTTACCCAAAAACTGAAAACTGACCCTGAACCCTAAAAATGCCCCTTTACCCAAAAACTGAAAACTGACCCTGAACCCTAAAAATACCCCTTAAAAAACCCAAACATATAAAATTTAAAATATAATTATATACTTACCAATACTTATGTTGTAATGGTATGCGTTGTAAAGGTACCTGCGTTGTAAAAACATGCGTTGTAAATACATGCGTTGTAATGGTTTTTGCGTTGTAAAAGTTTTGTTGTAATGGTAGTGCGTTGTAAAAGTTGCGTTGTAATGGTTGTTTCCCCTTTCAACTGTGACCGTCAATAGGATTTTACAGCATTATGATAAATGTTGCCTTAGATGTATTATAATACCTTGTTTTTTATACCTTGAAGCTCGCTCCAGGGGTGTTTGAGTCTGTCCCAAGCCTAGTAGATGAAGAAGTCAAAATTGCAGTTATCAGAGATACTCTTCGACTGGTAGATCCGTTAAAAAGAAGAATCCACCACAATCAGTGAGTATATTTTTATTGTGCTTTAAAGACAGAAAGCTTATGTGCCTTCAAATCACCAACATAACTTGTATGCTTGAATCCTTACACAATAGCCTGCAGTTTAATGTGGAATTGATGATAGATGCCGACTATGAATATTAATGTAGTAATCGTTGGATATTGTTTTTGCACTAATTGAAGTTCTGGAAGTTATGTTTTTACCTGAATACTCAAATACATGTTCCTGTTTTAAAAATATGTCCACACCTGTACATCCTGACCTGCTAATTGGATTAATTTGAATTAGTGACAGCATCATTGCAAGATTATATTTGTGGCCGCTATATGTAAGATTACGGGCACTGAGCACCTACGTGTGGCAGTTAAAAATGCTTTGTCAATGTGTAATGGTTCTGCATGGGTAATGCCTAGCAGCCATAGCTGCAGTGCCTTTGGTACCAAGGTAATAATATTTGAATTCATTCTTTCCAGCGCTGCATTATTGACTTTTCAAATATCAGCTTTAAATTTATTTTGAAATGGTACCTATTTTTCTCCAAACATCAGCCAATAAGATCACTAAATGCATAAATTTTCATCTCGTTACATGCTTTTTAATTTTGAGATGCATGTAATAATTCAACGAAACAAAGATTCTAATTCTTACTGGGCCGCACGCAGGAGAGCTGCTTACAGATCTCTGGAGAGCTACCAGTAGCTCGCAAGCTTCTCGTTGGAGAAGCCTGGTCTAGAGCCATCCTGCTCCAGGGCAAGTTACATTAAAGTCCAGTAAATACTGTACAAGGTCTACTAAATATTTTGTTTACTTCCCTCTTTTCTTTTTGTACGTCTAGCTGTTTGTTTACCTCATACCCACACTTGTATAATTGTATCTTGGTTTTGAGAACATGATGTCGATTTGAGGAAGTGTGCAAACTTCAGAGGAATTAGGGCCTCATTTAGAGTTTGTTGATCAGGGTACATAATGGAGTACTCTTTCTGCCAAACCTGCAGTCTGACCATCTCATTTACTGATAGTGGACCTTAAGTAATCTGTCTACAGAGCCTCCATTGGCTCAGTCGAAGGAATAATATCTCGAAAGGCCGAAGGGGAGTGGGGGCCATGGGAGGAAGGACATTTCACTGCCAGCTTTATTTAGGGTGGACTGTGTAATGTATTTTTTCGTGTCCTTCTCTGCCAAGAAAAACCATGCAGTGAGCGACAGGAAACAAATTCTAATGACCTCCCACACTCTGGGAGGAAACTCCCAGGATGTGGGTCTTATTAGTTATTTGTTTATAAAACCAAACTCCCAGTTTGGGAGTTTGTTTTTGAAAAGAACAAAAAAAAGTTACATGTTTAGTGGATGCTAAGCATTGGGCTGGCAGTCATCTCTAGAGTTGGTGGGCAGCAGTCTGCCAGTACTGGCAGTGGCACCAGGTTTTGTCCTCTTACATCCTGACAGACCGTACACCATCCATAAAACTATAAATCGGCCCCTTAGTTATAAATACTTTAAAACTTTTTGTTCCAAATTATAAACAGCTTTTGTAGTTTACGAAACGTTTTAAAGATAAAGGTTTAAACACTGCTTTCTAAATGCATCCTAAACTTGTTCATAGCATCGACTTAATTGTCTTGCTTTTACTTTAGCCGAGCATATGTTTTATTTACTGTTCTAACTCTGTATCTAGCCAGATTGTACTCTAGTGCCAAGTTGTGGTAATAGTAAGCCATGGTAATGTTTAATGTTTCAATTACATCCAGTTTTTCAGACTCGAATTGTTTTCATGCTAAGGCCACAGTTACAACTTTGGTGTAATTCCCATCCCCAGCTGAATTGCAGGAGATGTGGAAATGACACACTTCTGATTAGTCCCTCCCCCCTAACCCCGCCACACCCTCCCGACCACCCCCCCAGAAGCTGGTAAACGGTATGGGTGGGAAAGGGCCGAATAATTGAAGCTATCACAGGAATTGAAATCCCCTCAGGCTCTCTGAAGCCTTTGTTCACAGCCAGTGCTGTGAACAAAGAAACATTGGAATGTTGGAGCTCCTGGCTTATACCAGCCATTATAAGCCCGGAGCACTCCATTGTTTTCAATGGAGCTACCAACATTCCAATGTTCTAATATAGCCTCATAGCCCGCCGTAGAGGGCTATACCGGCTATTAACCCCTTCAACGCTCATGACGAGCCCAGCTCGTCATGGAGTTTCCATTGGTTTCAATGGAAATTACATGAAGGACAACAAATCGCCTTAGCATCCAAGTGGTTAAAGGCCCTCTCCAGCGTTAAAGGCCCGAGCCGAGAGGCGAAGGCCTTTAACAAGGGAGAGGGACTTTAATAGCCAGTATAGCCCAGCTACGAAGGGCTATAAGGCTATAGGCCACTAGAGGGCAGAATGTTCTAACAAAAAAGAACAAAACCTTATGGGAGGGTGAGGGGATTGGAATCCCCTCAGGCTCCCTGAAGCCAGAGCTGTGAACAAAGAAACATTGGAATGTTGGAGCTCCAGGCTTATACCAGCCATTAGAAGCCCGGAGCACTCCATTGTTTTCAATGGAGCTCCCAACATTTCAATGTTCTAATATTGAATCCTTTTCCTTTTGGAAGATGGCGATCCAGCGGCAAGACATGTTACAGTGGTATTCCAACATCCGACAATTGCTGACATTCTCAGTATCAGTTATTTGGCTGCAGATAACGGATGGATTTAGGCCCAGATCTCTGTACTGGGGTGAATGTATGACATTGTTCTGAATTCTGTCCATCACCTGTTGTTTTTGCATTTGTCACCCCGAGTGGGACGGGTATGCTCAGACGTGAGTCCCGTGCTCTCCATGCCACTGGAATGAAGCTATCCAGGCTGAAGAGGGCTGAAAGCCCGAAACCGGTCCTTGGATGCTTCTTTCCAGTCCATGAAGGACCTGGCTTAGCAGTTCGGGCTGGACTGTTCCCATGGGGAACAGGGTCAAGACTGATTTGCATATGGCTGGGTTCAAACTGGAAAGGCATGGTGAGCAAAAAAACGGATTTAGGCCCAGATCTCTGTACTGGGGTGAATGTATGACATTGTTCTGCATTCTGTCCATCACCTGTTGTTTTTGCAGATAACCCCGTCAGCATTCTTGCACCCCTCAGAATGAGGGCCTGAATGTTTTACAACTTAGGAGTTTAAAACTAAATGCCTTTGAAATGAACTGTGTTAATCTGGTTGATAATGACCTTTACTGTATTTTTATCTTTCAAAAAAATGTCTTTATTAAATCCTTTTGATTAAACTCATGTTTATTGTACAGTATCTAAAACATTTTGCAGTTTGTTTTATTCACTATCGTTGCCATATCGCAGATAAGTATTTTACAATTTTTTGTAGATCCTGAGACACTTTGTCACATTGTTTTCCTTTTTTGTTAGGAGACTCGTCTTCCAAGAAGACTATTTTCTGGATCAATGTTCTAATATGTGTATCATTGCTTTTGGTCTTTGAATATCACAATTACTCATTATTGAATTATTCACTTTCTAAGTGTAGAAGTGGGACAAACTGATTAGAAATTATTAAAACATTTAGATTCTGCTGTGGTGCAACTGAAATGATAATGAGGCATGTGTGCACCTCAATTCTAAGTTCAAATGTATGCTTCAAAATGTTCCTTCCTGGAATTTCTTGTAGTGAGTTTTGATTTTTCTTGTCTTTCATCTCTTACTTTTCTTTTTATTTGCTGTTCTTAGACTACAAATAAAGAAAGCTGTCAGCTTCTTCAATTGTTGATGGCTATTTCCCTAATTTGGAGAAAATAATTTTTTTTTGTGTGGTCACTCTAATTTTTTGTGCTGAATTTTATTTCTGGTTTTCAGTCTCTGCATACAAGAGCATTGCTGTCCAATGATCAGTGTATGTATTATGGCTCCTAAAACATGCAGAAATTAGCTGAGCCCTGTTTGGCATATTTCAAATTTTTTTGGAGGAGATTTTAGTATATTGTGTGGAAATACACCAATTGGCATGAAAAGTTAAATGTCACCTATGAACTGTGCCATCCACTAGTGTGACAAAGGAAAACATGACTTCAGGTCTACCGTAGTAGGCTGACTGGTGCAGTGTAAAACCTGCAGCATGATCTCTTAAATTAAACTTTTCTGATAGATAAAAACACCCCTTTTAAATATTAGTAAGTCACTCCTATGCAGACCTTGTAGCTCACATGTTAGGGTGCACAGTATTTAAAATTAGGAACAAGTAGAGCATTAATATTACCGTGGTGTCAAGATTGATTCCAATGTTTTCCTTGTGTGGTTTGATTTCCCTAATACTAAAAATAAAGATGATGGAAAATGTTAGGTTTCATTTATCGACTTTGCACGAAATTCGGCTGCCGTTCAGCCTATTATCTTCCCCTTCTGTCAAGTATCATGCAGATCTATCAAGAGAGAGATGGTGAAAGGAGGAAAACATTTTAACTTCAGTTGGTGCTGTTTGATGAGTCTTCATAAAATATAATAGGCATTTAGGAAACTAACCCCCAGATTCATCATGCTCCTCTTTTGCGAGTCTTTAATAGCGATTATTAAGGAATCGCTATTAAAGACTCGCAAAACGAGATGCATGTAAAAATCGCAAAATATATTGCGATTTCTACTACTTCCTTATATGCGATTCGCTAATTGCGAATCGCAAATAAGGAAGCAATTTCAAGGGTGCCAGGCTGTCCTAAGGAAGTCAGTCTTCGTGGTAAATAGTGGCCCCTGATTGCGAATTCGCAATTCTAAAATGGTTCATGAATTGCATTTAAGGAATCTCAAAAAGAGATTCCTTAAATGCAATTCTTTGCAATTTAACGGTTTCATATTTGCGATTTTTGCATTTGGGATGATGAATCCCAAATGCAAAAAAAGCGCTCGCAAAGGGCCAGATTCGCAGAATCTGGCCCTTTGCGAGCCGATTTTGGCTTCATGAATCCTGCTGTAAGACCAGTGCTGGCAGTTTGGTGCAGATCGGAGAAGGGGGTATAGTTATGGGTGAAGTAAAAAACCAAGCTGTGATTTACTAATAAATTTAGTGAAAATTTTCAAGATTCTGAGCTAAAGATAAGATTCCTGAGGTGGTGTTAACTTAACTTTCCTGCATACACAGTGGGGGGTTGGTGGAATAGTAGTTGGGGCAGGGGTCTGCAAACAAATCCTGCTTTGGAATCAGCAAAATAACATTAGTAGCAGAGTTGGATAGAATGTGGTTTGACGCAGTACCTTGTTGCAGGCCAGTGCCTGTCCTCACCTGGGCACAGCTTGGGTTGGGGACTTAAAATTTATAATTTACTCACAGCATAATTTGCACTCCTATCACAATCCTCACACGTGACCAGGGAAGAAAAAGCACTCACTAATTCAGTCCGACTGAAGCTGTCTGTTTTCAGTTTTGTATTATTAATGCTTTCCATGGTTCCGTTTTCACTTATAGCACATTTCTATACTGCTTGTCTCTCATTTTACTCGCTTCTAGTGCATGTGTTATGTTGTTATGGTTGTCGTTGAATGTGTTTTTAACTACTTTTGATCCTCATTTCTGATTTATGTTCACTGTTATCATATTGTTTTAATCCTTCCTGATGATTCTGTCATTGATTCCCCTCTTGAAGTTCAGCTCACTTCTTCTGGTAAAGTTTTCAGAACCAATTTGCGGTAGTACTATAGGCAAACCTTTAGTATCTAAATTGTGTTAGGTTTTGTTATGTTATGTGGATTTATAAAGCACGGCTACTCCCCCAGGAGGTTATCCAGGCACTGAATAGTGCGAGGACCCGAGGAAGGTGGGCGGATGGAGTCATGGCTGTTTTATCTGGAAGGGCCAGGTCTTGAGCTTTTTTTCGAAGTCCATGAGGTAAGGGCGGTTCTGAGGTGTAGCGGGAGAACCTTTCAGGTTTTGGCTGCGATGTGAGAGAAGGAACGTCTCCTGCATCTGGTCTTCTTGATGTGAGGGGTGCAAAATGTAGCCTGGGGGGCCCAACCGAAGGTGTCTGGTGGGTTGGTAAAAGTTGAGGCGGTGGTTGAGGTGGTAGTAAGTTGGAACCACACAGGCTTTACCATACCTGCCTTAACAACATGGTCTGCACCACAAATGCACCTTTAAAACTCATTCCTTTACAATGCAAGTCGTTACAACGACTTGCCTTAGGGAAAGCGGTGGACTTTGGAATAGTATAATTTACTATTTCAACTTTAGTCTGCGTAACAGTGGGGGACATGTTGGACTTAAAGTCCAACGAAGTTCAACAACGCTATCCTGAAGGCAAGTCGTTGTAACGACTTGCGTGGTAAAGGAATGCGTTGTAAAGATGCATTCGTGGTTTGAACCGCTTGGTTAAGAGACAGCGTAGGTTTAGATGCAACACAAGACTGTTTCATGATTGAGGTATGCTGGTCCTATGTTTTGGAAAGCTTTCTAAGCGTACATGAGCAGCTTGAATTCGCAACTTTCCTGGACTGGGAGCCAGCGGAGTGCGTTGAGGTGCGATGAAATTTGGACATTTTGTGGGATGTGCAAGATGAATCTGGAGCCGGCATTCTGAGTGGTTTGGAGTCGGCTGGGATTCCAGCATAGAGGACAATTCCGTATTCGAGTCTGCTTTTTGGATTATCAGGAAAGCAAGCAGAAGGTAGCCTGGTCCTGACATCACCGCAGTTAAATGTAACTTTTGCATGTAACCCCCTTTAACACCTCAAAGTAGGCACTGGTTGCTGGTGAGCATCTATTTAATCCCTTAACGTAGTATTAAGAAAGTCCTCAGTTTCTCTTTTACCCGAAAGAAGGATCACTATAGACTTTGGTTCCAATAAATATAGACTTCAGACAAACACTTCAGTCAGCTGCATAAAAGTTGACATATATCCTCCTTTGTCTTTAAAGACCTCAGTAACATGAAGGGGACCCTAGTTATATAAATAAATGTCCTCTGCTTTGCTTCAGGCAGTTCTGTCTCTCATTATATATCGCTTCTCCTTAGAATCTTTCAAAAGGAGTACATTGTTCTAACCTCACATCTGTGAGAGGGGAGACACACTGACATGCACATGTACTTTCAGCAAACTGCACCCTACCAATATTTGCTTTGCATTTGTTTAGATTGCTACATTGGAAAACGTCACCCAAATTCCAACATGTTCATTTGTAATCTGGGGTCTAGTAAGTCTGGTTAATACTATGAGACTTTTCCTTTGAAGGAAGTCAATTTTTTTTAGGCTATGTATAATTTTTTCCTCACTTTGTGACCACGAGCAGGCCCTTTTATCCTCCCTTTGTTCCTTTACTATAACCTTTTTAAAGTCTTCGTTTTACTCTCCTTTTTTATCCTTTTTGAAATGCTTCTTATGGATTCAGGACACTTTAGACCTGAACTGATTCACATGAAACTCCAGCCCTTACCGTTCCTTTTGATATACATTAAACAAAAACAGCAGGTGAAGCGTTTGTTGGATACGCGTACAAGACCGTGTTCGTAAAAGAATGTTTTGCAGTTGAGAACAGTGCTGTTTGATGTAAAAACCCAAGTTTCATCATCTGTATATATACTTGTTGCTATAAAACACTAATACCACGGGGTTGCCATAGTCAACACTTGTTATGGTTTTGCCATTTAAAATGGGGCAAAATATTAACCGGGCATCCCCCCACTCCCATAAAATTCGGCAGATTTCACCTACTTAAATTGGCATATTGAAAATTGCAGGGATATAGTTTGTATCACAAAACATGTACTTCTGTTCCCTGTGCAAATAGTCTGTGCAAGGACATGGAAAAACGGGCAACTCATAATGAAGGCCCGTCAGAACCCTGTTCAGAGAGCCACGGGCCAAGCACGGGTTGCTGGGCCAAACCGTGGGGGTCGAGGCCTTTTACTCCTGATATCCCAGGGCCCGACCTACTATGGAACCTGAGCAACTGGGCTAAATACGTCTCCAGCCCCTTACTCACAGTCGGGTAGAGCAGGTTGAGTTGTCCAAGTTTTCTTGAGGGGGGTGGCATGGCTATGTCGGATAGGTAGACACAGGACAGCTCACAACTCAAAATTTGCGCAGCAACGGTAATAAATGATTGTGCAGTCAAATACTTGCTTTAATGAAAAACAGGAGTATTTATATACAACCTCCAAGTAAAATACGACATTCAGAAACAATACACGCAGTTCCCTGAGGTCATGGCTCTAGTGATTCATAGGTGGATCCCTGAGTCCCGCTTTCCTTAAGCAGTAAGTCCCCATTCACTATAAGTGCCACTCACATTAAGCCCCACTAGTAGATCGAGTCTCAGGCATTCCACTCTGACTCCTATTAAGTCAGAAGTGTTCTAGTGCTGCACCACTATTTGGCAAGCAAGTTCCCCCACAGCCATCCGGCTTGAAATCAGTCTTACCTGCAACAGCAGAATCCGAGCCCCCATTGTATCTGAGCGTGCCCTCTTAACAGCTGCTGGACCTGCCGTGGGGGTGTCTGGTAAGTCTTTCTCATGCAGCCCAGCCGGGTGGCGCCTGGTTGTTCTAGAGATCCCCCTTACGCTGTCCATCAGTGTCCTGGGACTTCTTGCGTCTCCTCCAAGCTGGGTAAGTTCTTTGGTTCTTCCCACCAGTAACGGGAGGGTCCTGGTGCTGGCTTTCCGTCACGGTTCAGGCCAGCTAGGCTGACCACGACAGCCTCTCTCCTCCGATGAAGATCCCGACCAGCCCACACTTCTTTCTCAGGCCTGCTGGCCACTTCTAGCATACATGCTCCCTGTCCCTCCTCTGCACACAGGCTCCGGCACGATCAGCACAGAAGTAATATTTACGGCAGCCCCTCTGGCATAAGGGATTGCCCACTTAAGACCTCACACGGGCTTTGGCACGCTTGACACAGCAGCACTCTTCACAGGTTCCCACCTGGAATGTGAGATAGGCGACTTCACACAGGCGAAGGCCCATTTGGTGCAGCAGTGATCATGGCTCACTTCATGGTGGCTCTCATGTGATATATGGGGGTTGCTGCCTGGTCACATGGGCAACATCCCAATTAGTGCAGCAGCCTTCTCCTCACACCTTGCTAAAGGAATCCACTTGCCTGGATTCCCCACTGGACTTTGCTCCCTACCCACCCTGAACCCTAAAATTGCCCCCCTGACATCCAAAAACCCACACCCACCCTGAACCCTAAAATTCCCCCCTCACATGCTCAAACCCATACCCACCCTGAACCCTACAACTAACTCCATAGCACCCCAAAACCCTTAACCACCCTAAACCATAAAATTACCCTTGGCACACCAACACCCATACCCACGCTGAACCCTAAAATTACCCCCTGGCACTCCAAATCCCATGCCCACCCTGAACCCTAAAATTACCCCTGGTTCCCCAAAACCCATACCCACCCTGAAGCGTAAAATTACACCTTGCACCCCAAAACCCACACCCACCCTGAACCCCTAAATTGCCCTCCTGGCCCCAAAACCCATACCGATCCTGAACCCTAAAATTACCCCCTGGCACACCAAAACCCATTACTACCCTGAACCCTAAAATTACCCCTGGCACCCTAAAACCCATACCCACTCAGAACCCTAAAATTACCCCCAGGCACCCCAATCCGTAACCCACCCTGAACCCTAAAATTACTCCCTGGCACCCTAAAACCCACACCCACCCTGAACCCTAAAGTTACCCACTAGCACCCCAAAAAATGAACTCTGCAACCTTACACTACATTTGCATATTCGGAGGGAACTCTCCTCTTTGACGTTGGGCTGATCGGCAGCACTGTGTCCTGGCATCCAGCCCCTCCCGAAAATCTCACAGTGTGGACAGGTGCGGGCCAAATGTTTCCTGGTTTCTCCTTACCAGGGCCTCCTCTGCTTCTGCGTGTGTTTTAGCGCCCTGGATGTGAATTCCCTACAAGTGCACAGACAGCAGGGGGAAAGGGATGTCCAGTGCAGGTGAAGCTTTTCCTTTGTAAATTAATTCCTGCTGGCGTCCTAGCCCAGGGTGTGATGTCTGTGCACTTGTATGGAATACACATCCATACAAGTGCACAGACAGCACACCCTGGGCTATGACACCAGCAGAAATTAATTTACAAAGGAAAAGCATCACCTGCACTGGCCGTCCCTTTCCCCCTGCTGTGTGCATCTTCCCACTCCCACCCCATGCTGAACACATCAAGTGATTAGGTGAAATCCCTGCCTTCAGGCAAGGATATCACCTCGGCGCCAGTAAAGGAAAACAAGAGGTGGGGGCTGGGGGTTCCCTGAAACTGTTAAGAGGCTGGCTGGCTCGGGCTGCTGGGCCTCTCAAAAAGCATCATAAAAATGACTTTCTCGGCTCCGATGCGCAGTTATTTCAGTGCGTGTCAAATTAGCCCGGGCTGAAGAAGACGAGGGGGGGGGGGGGGGCTGAAGCCCGGTGAGCCCAATGGGTGTTGCGCGCCTGCGTCTTGTCCCAATTGCAAGGAGACCATTCAGAGACACTGCGAGACGCTCATTGTCGAGCATTTTAGCGTCCCTCAGTTTTAACTTTCCAGCACACAGCAATTCTCACACCGTGAGCCGTGGGAGCTGTAAAAGAGGTGTGTGTAGGAGGCTAGGAGGAGAAGCTGCGGCCCAAGAGAAGTCTGCACAGAGCAGCTTCCAGAGCTGTGTCACTTATGTAAATTAGATGGGCCTCGCATATTCCCTTTTGGTCCCGGGCCCCACAAATCCTAGAACCGGCCCTGCTTATAATATGTGGAAGGATGTCTCCAGATATAGTGTACACATATCGAAGTCTAAATCATTGATCTCAGGAAATATGCAAGAATACTTCTCTTTTTTCCTAAGTTCTTGGTGACTTCAGGTGGCAGCTCTTTTGAGTTCCAATCTCTGGCAGGAAGAGTTCTGCTACAGCAAATAAGTGTCTGACCTGCCAGGAAAGGAACGTTCTGAACACATGGCGCTTTTTACTCCATGAATCCAAGATGGTCGCCATTACTGTAAGTCTCGTGAGTGTTCAACTTTGGCCTAGCATATGCAATGTGTGTTGATTGCACTTGTGCATTTTGCATAGTGCAAACGTTAGACAAAAAGCCTTACATTTACGGTGCCCACACATGCTGCTGTCCTCTGCGACGGAAGACTTGAGCACCTAAGACGTTTGTGGGAGTGAGTGTTCGTGCCTGACCATTAAATTCATATGAGCTCGAGCCGCGGATTGTGACCAGCAGTGCAGAAATAACTTCTTGGGTCACCCAATGCATTAGATCTGGAAGGGGAGTGCTACCATAAACTCTGGTATGATCAGCAGGGCAACCTTTGTTTGTCCTTACGAAAGCGGCCTATTTATTATTCTTATTGTGGCATTAACTCATTCGTGTGCGACCATAAGATAAAACACCTGATCAACACCAATTTGATTTAAAGTTTTTAAAATCATGTAAATTTTAAACTAAAGGATATAATTTGTCTTGCTATAGTTCCTGGAACTAAGTTAATGTGTGCATTCTCGTGAGTGACGTTAGGTGGATGTAAAACGTTTAATGAAGTTGTTGAAAGTGTATAATATTATTAGTATCTCAAGATGTAGCTTACTCCAGCTTAAAATATACTTTCGAGCATGAAGGAAGAGGAAAGTTAAGTGCAAGAGATGGATCTTGCAGCGGGAGCGGAGAAGGGTAAGATTGGGCGTGCCTAGTGGAGAGGGTGGTAGCAAGTTTCACACTTCAGGGCTAACATTCAGTTTGTATGATTGCGCTGATCACCGTCCAGGAATGTAGAGGTTGCAAAGGACCAATGACCCGCATACCTGTGTTGCTGTTATCCGCCACTTGAATAGGACCATAATGTGTAAAGCCCATATACCTAAAAAAACTGAATTTTTCTAAATGCTTTTTGCCCCATCTTGCAAACTTTTCATGGTTGACCTTCAACCAATCTGCACTTTTGGTTCAGCTTAAGTGTTGTCCAGAAGCCTGGGGATATATCTAGACCTTTGTTGTGACCCCCACATACAGCCTGGCCTGCCTGTCTTCCCAATGGACGATCTATGAAATAGGTCTCCGACTGGGTCAATAGGTCCCACACATAGAAAAAGCTCAACAAGTTAAAATGCAACAAACAAAACTGAATGCATTCCACACAGGTTAAGCAACAGTGAAAATAATAGAACTTAAAACACTCCTAAAACACCTGCTAGCCAAGGGCAGTGCAGTCTATCAGCTATCGAGGCTGCTGAAAAACCTGGCAAGTATGTCACACAGCCCAAAAATATTTTAAATATTCAACATGCGGCCATCCAAGATAAACGATTTCAAGAAGACAAATGGGTGTTTGCAAAGTCAACATCCAGTGTTCATTTAAGAGAGCCACTGGGCCTCTAGTAGTTAATGACTGTGGCACAGGAAAAAAATCCCCCGGTGGGGGTGCTGGTGGGCGCATGGGCGCTGGCACGGCTTAAACTGTTTTTCATATTCAGAGTGGGATTACTAGGTCTGGAAATGGGCTAGTGCCTAATGTCTTTCCCTGGTGGTGTGGTGTGGAGTGGGGGTATGGCTGGAGAGGGGAGGTATCAACCTTTTTGGGCCGGAATCTCATGAGTATCATGAAGGTGGTCGGTTAGAGCAGGTTACATCTTCCAGCGCTTTCCCCACAATAGAGAGGTGAGAGGTTCCACTGGCTGATCAAATATGTATCCCAAGGAACACGCTGTGGACTTCTGAGGGAGGTCTAAGCAATTTTCAGATTCCTCCCAAAGCATGACTAAAGAGAGAGGCAACAGTTGATCGTCAGATGAAGGTTTGAGTGGTATGGGGCAGGAGTAACTTGTTGCAGGGCAGATCTACCAACAGAGAGGTCAAAAAACAGAGAGGCTAAAAACTGCCTTAGTCACTCATTGGTGCAGCCAGCAGGCCTCAAGCCTGGTACATCTGACTTTGTATTTCCTGAAGCATCTTAAATGGGTACTTTGAGGTGGAATTTAATGAGGCATGCCATGTCCAGAAGGAAGTGAAAATCCAATTTGTACCAAATTTCCGCTGCCCTCAGTGAGGACAGCGCATTAATTTCTACGAATATTGCACTACTGGCATGGCATAAGCCACTACTCCCTGCATATATGTAAGTCACATGAAGACTAAGTAGATTTCACTTGAAAAGAAGAGTCCTCTGCCATGGGAACAGTACTCTGTAAACTGTAGCACTCTTTTCAGCTACCACGTTACGCTTTGGCCCTGATTCCATGTACAGGGGTGAAATCTGATACCTGCACAAACAGGAGTGCCAGTGACAACAACCCCAGCAGCAATCGCAGGACCCACTCCTTTGTCAGTATAGAGGCCGTGGGAAAGGCAGAGCCACGTTTGCCAACAGCCTCCTGCTCCTATCCCATCCCACCTGAGAAGCAGCTCTACTTGGCCCTTGTTGGTGCACAAGAGGCCAATGGGAGGTTAGGTGTTCTTTCCCGCTACAGGCTTCGAAGGCCATAACTTCTGACCAGTGGTTCTTCAAATCCTAGAAAAGTATGCTTGCCCATCCAGCAGTCCTCTCCCTAGATACCTGCTACCTATTCTTGTTAGAAAGAAGAACATCTCCTTATTTTGTAGCTGGATGTGGCAGCACTGCTGCAGAAAGAATCTGTGGAGTTGGTTTGAGAACATGAGATTAGTCAGGCGAACTACTGTCAGTACTTCCTTCTTCCCAAGAAGGATAGCGGTCTTTGTCCCATCTTAGATCACAGGGTCTTGAATCTCTTCCTCCCCAAGGAGGAATTCAAGATGCTGTCCCTGGCTCAGGTTCTTCTGGTGCTAGAAGATGGAGACTGGATGGTGTTGTTTTTCCACACAACGTCCTGGAGTCCCACAGGAGTTGCCTCCACTTTGTGCTGTGGTAAACTCAGTAACCATAGTGGTTCTCCCCTTTGGTCAAATTCTGGCACCTCAGATCTTTACAAAGGAAATGGCAGATTTAGCGACCCATCCCTGAAGGTCTGAAATCCCAGTATTAAAATACTTGGATGAATGGCTCTTGAAAGGAGCATGGTGATGGAGAAAGGAGCCTGGTGAAGGAGATGGTGCCACAGCACTTGCCGTCGATGGCATCCCTGCTATTCAACCTGGCCTTGAGCATCAGTGTGCCAAATCTCACCTGGAACCTTCTCAGCACCTCCAGTTCATAGGAGCAGTACTGCCCACTGCATCACTCCGGGCATTTACCCCTACTCTGAACATCCGGGACATTAAGTGTATGACACCAATGTTTTAGGAAGGAACTTGGATTCCAGGCCTGAAGGTCATGTGCCTGCTAGGTCTGCTTGCTTCTTGCATCCTCCTGGTCATCCTTGTACACTGCATGTGAGGACTGTTCAGTGGTTGCTGCATGGGGGAGATCTGTCAGACACCTTTGTGATTTCCCATGGCACTGCAATGGAACTGGCTTGGTGGGATTTGGAGGATACCCTTGCGGCTAGCATGTTCTTCGAATCCCCGCCAGCTGTGACCACAGTGTAACAAACGCCTCCACCCAAGGATGGGGTGCACATCTGGAGGACCTGGGACTTTTTATTGTAGCAGGATCATCTCTGGGATAAGCAGTTGTTTACAGAACAGTAGATTGTGCATGTTCAGCCTAAGAGAAGGATACAGAAAATCCATATGATGGTTGGGATGGGCCTGGTCATGTAATTAGGGATGTACTAGTTCATCCAGGGGTGTATAACTTAACACATACTAGTAGTTGAGACAAACCGAGATAAGTAGTTTTGCCAGAGTCAATTTTTGTCAGTTGTTGGCGCCAAGATTGGGACCCAGGTGTCAAAGGTTAAAAAGGTCAAATACAGTTTAGCCACCGCAGTCCAGGTGTCCAGGGTTCATCCAGGAGGCCGGAATGATGGGTCATTTTCATATTCTCTGAATATGTTCACACTCTGTTAACATAATTCCTCATTTAATCACAATTTTTTTTTTTTAAATCGTCTGCCTAGGCTGTGTCAAATGAATCTCAATGTAGGGGTGAAGATGCAATTTCTCACTCATGCGTTAGATTGAAATAAATGAAACAGCCCACTGAACGCCCATATTAAAACTCATCCATTCATTAACAGGAACAAATGGTAGGTCAAACATAAACTGCAATCTCACTAAAGTGGCCTCGTTTTCCTGCGATTGACACTATTTCATTTATTCTGCAATTTGCACTGAACCAGAGGGCATTCTTTTGTGCATCTTATTTAGGCGACCAGGGGAGGGCTGTTTACAGTCTGATGTTGTTTTCTCAGTTCTCTCTAGATTGCTTGGTCTAATCTGCATACAATTACTCATATCATTTTTTTCGATCCGTTCCGAGATAAGAGGCGAGTGATGTACTATTGGGAATATTGCATAGTCTCAAGACTTTAAGGTTTGTTGAAAGCTGTCAGTGGTATTCATTATTTCCAGAGCCTGCTGATTTCTGCTGAGGGAGGAAATGTCTCGTTGTGGCCTGCTTAGGAGCTCCAAAGACCTCAAATGTGCTCCCATGGGCCCAGGATAAATGCACTCATTACTCAGGATTCATAAAATCTAATTTACTTTTCATAATCCCCGCCGATGCTTCGACCCTCCCCTTTAACCCTTCACCACACACTTTCCCATCACTCCTTGATTTTTCTTGACTTTCATTAGAACGATCCCCAAGAACTTGCTGCTTTACTGATATGTTGTAAGCGTTAGATTTTTCGGGTAACCTTTAGCCACGTAAAAAGAATTCCATTTACAATCATTGTGTGGAGATTTATCTAATGATGATGATGATGTGAAAATCTGACGTGGATCCTGTGTCCGAATAACCCTGCTCTATTGGTTTGTATCCCATGTGGTGAGGGTCTTAGTACATCCTTCCTACACAGTTGTACTTTATGGTCATGTTTACTTCCTGGCTGCGCCCTTTCTTTCTACATAATGAAAATGTGCCTAGCTTTAGTACAGGTAAGTTTCAATTCTATTGAGGACACGGAGGCAAGGATTATGCCATTCTGCCTTAGCTTTATTTTTCAGCAGCCATTTTTTAAACATAACAAAGTACTACTCTCATAAACAGCAGGGAGTAGGAAACAGAAAAGTTCCAACAGGAGTCCTTCCTCTCTGTTCACCATCCAGCATTTAATTGGTCCCTTCACTGTGTTTCCTCTTCCTCTTTCTTCGCGCGAACAGCTCCATTACGAACTTCACGCATCCTGCTTGAACCCATCACTTCCTGCAACAGCAGGCAGCGTCAGAACCAGGCCCAATATAAAACAGGTCAGCAGAGCAACACAAGAACCAGACAATGTTTAAGCAACATCAGGTCATATGCAGATACCGACATGTAATTACAATAACTGATTAGTGGTTTAACCAACATTTAAAAGCAAATACTTACTGCAGAACGGGGAGGGCCCGCATCTTTACTGATCAACGGGCGGGATAATCCTCGACTCTGTGTCCTTAAAAGAAGTTAAACTTACCTGCACTAAAGAGAGACAAATTTTCATTTTATGTTAGGACCGGAGGCTCAGATTATGCCAGTTCAAAACTTCTCCACCACCAGTTGAGCCATTTCTAACTCTGTCTTAAAGTAGAACTTCTTAAAGGTCGAGTCCAAGGACGAGTCGGCTGCGTGCATAAGATCTTCCAAACGCGCTCCGAGTGAAATGCCTTAGAGGCCATGACCCCCCTTGCTGAGTGGGCTCCAAACTTCTTGGTGTCAATCCCCGCCTCCTGCATCACCCACCATACCCATCCGGCTATGGTTGGTGAGGGAACCGCTTTGTACGGTTTTCTTAGTATGATCAAGAGCTGTCATTCCCATGGAGGACGGAACTCCTCTGTTTTGGGGATTCTCGAAATGCTGGTTAGGAGATTACCCTACTATGGCATTTGGAACTTCTACTGACTATGAAAGAAACCCCGTCTAGGAAGAAAAGTCTGGCCAAAATGTCAAGAGCTCGTACGTCAGACACACGCCTGCAAGATACCAGGCATAAGAGGGTCGCCAGCTTCGCTGAGAGTTCCTTGCGAGACAGAAATCCATCCGGCTGCCAGGAAAGGAAATGATTCAGTACTACGTTCACATCCCACAATGCAGAGTAGCGTATGTTCCGGTGGGAGGGAAAGTCAAATGCCCCTGAGGAGCCTACATACAAATTGGTGTTCCCCCACTGGAGATCCCTGAATGGGAGCATGCCCGCTGAGATCGCGGAACGGAAGGCAGATAGAGCGCTAAGTCATCCTTTACTCCGCAAGGCTCGCCAGAAAATTGAGAACATGGACTACATCTGCTCCCACGGGATCGACACTCCGTCGCAGACACCAAATACGCCATCTGTTCCAGGTGGAGCAGTATCATTTAGTTGTGCTATCCACCCATGCCTTGGATAATAAAGACTCAGCGTGTTCCGAAAGACTTGGGAGCGAACAGCGTCGCCTGAGATCCGCCAGGCCATCAGCTGGAGTGTCCCTTCCCCTACCAGACGGTGGGGATTGAGATCTGGATACATCAGAATGTGAGGAAAGAGGGGGAGTAGGATTGGAGAATCCCAGGAAAGTTCCAGCAGATCCGGAAACCACACTTGAGATCTCCAAAGCTGGGTGACCAGCACCATCTCCGCCTTCTGGTGGCGAACATGAGCTGAGAGTCTCGTGATCATGGAGAAAGGGGGGAATGCATAACCCTGCTCCCGCTGCCAGTCCTGGAGGAACGCATCCGTTGCCTTCGTTAAAGGATCTGGTCTCCAGCTGATGAATCGTGGTAACTGATGGTCCAGACGGAAATAGGTCGACTGAACAAGGACCCCACATTTCCATCAGCTGGGGAAAAACCTGGGGATCCAATTTCCAAACACTGGCGTCCAGGAGATGACGGGAGTGCTAGTCGGCTACCGCTGTCTAGGAGGTATTCCGCCATCACTGAGACTTGGTTGTCCAGGCAAAAGGTCCAACATTCCTTGGCGAGGTTGGCCAGTGCTCTGGACCTGGTGCCGCCCAAATGGTTGATATATCTGACAGCAGAGATATTGTCCATCTTGAGGAGGACACAGGACTGCACCCTGGCCTTCGTCCAGCACTGCACCGCGAAGGATCCCGCTAGCAACGCTAGACAGTTGATGTGCAGCAACTGTTCCTGTGCAGACCAGGGTCTCTCGGTGGAGAAATTTCCGCATCTGTCCCCCCAGCCCAAACGGCTGCTTCTGACTCGCTCACAATGTCTGGGGCAGAGGCAAAGATTGCTCTTCCATTCCAATCCTCCATGTGAGAGAGCCACCAAGCCATCTCCTTCTTCGCTTCTGCCGAAGGGAAACAGATTGGGAATAAGTCAGCCCCTTCCTGGGGTGGTGTAACTTGAGCCACTGCAGGACACAGCAATGTAAAGGCCCAGGAAAGATGGCCTGAATCGAGGAAGAGAGGAGGCCCACTAGACGTGCCAGCTGCCGCAGAAAGGTATGTGACTTGGCCAAGGTTTGGCGGAGCTCGTGCCTGATTTTCATCATTTATCGGGATGGCAGGGTTAAGGTCGAGGAGGTGGAATCGATTGTAAACCCCAAGAAGGTCGCGCTCTGCTGGGGTCAGGAGAGATTTTTTGTCGTTGATGACAATACCAAGCCTCTGCAGGAGGTTGGCCGCCATCTGCAACTGACCGGTCAGGGTCGTGGGACATTGGGCCATAAGCAGCATGTTGTCGAGTTAAATGATCATCCGGATACCCTGCACCCAGAGAAACTGCACAGCTGGTTGGACAACCTTCGTGAAGCACCAAGGTGCTGAGGATAGACCGAAAGGCAGAGTGGTGAAGTCGAACACCTGACCATCCCACCTGAACTGCAGAAACCGGCGGTGCAGGGGAAAAATCAGAACAGTGAGGTACGTGTCCTTCAGGTCCAACCGAACCATCCAGTTGAGAGGCCTCAACACATCCCTGAGCAGGTGGAACCTTTCATTTTGAAGTGGCAATAAACCACCCACTCGTGTCCCAGGCCCCCATCCGCCTTGTCAACCAGAAAGATATTGTTGATAAAGCCGTGGGGGTGTTCCGTGGAATGAAAGATCACCCCTTTTTGAAGGTGGGTGGAAACCTCCTTGTTTACCAACAGCGCATCCTATTGTGAGAAGGAGATGGGGCGAGGGCAGGACACTTAGAAGGGGTGGCCATGAAACTCTATTTGAAAACCCTTCACCGTCTGAAGTACCCAAGCATCGCTCATGAGAGAGGCCCATGCTGGGAGGAAATCCGCCTAAGGACCCTCCACTCGCAGGCGCGCCGCTGGTGGAACACTCACCTTTTCCAGGATTTTGGACTGTCCCTTGAATCCTCCACGGCCTCTGAACTTCTGCCCTCTGGTGGAGTAGAACGTGTTGTAGCGCGTGCCGTCTTTGTACTGGCCACGCCCGGAGCCTTGCCCCCTGTCAGGGTTGAAATTGGGACGGCCAGTCGAGTGGCCCCTGCCACGACCGCCCCCTTGGAAAACCCGGGGGGAAAAAATCCTACAGATATTGGACTGAGCCTTGTCCAGCGATGTAAAAGTCGCTACGAACTTGCTCAGTTCCTTTACAAAAGGGTCTCCAAACAACTCCACTTGGGCCACAGCGCCGGCCTCCGAAGAGGCGAGGTCCCCCAACTTAGGGTCCACCTTTATCAAAAGCGACCTGCGCCTCTCCATGGAGAGCGCGCAGTTGGCGTTCCCATGGTACACAATAGAATGCTGCGCCCTCCCTGACAGAACCTTGGGCGAGATGAGGGAGCCCGATGCCTTTGCCTCCTATGCCATGTCTAGGTTTTTGTGACAAGCCCTACAGCAGTGAGGAGCTTGTCCTGGTTAGAACACCAGGACCAGTCAATACCCTTCTTAGGGTCCTTGACGAACGTCGCCAGGAATGGAGTCTATGTCCGGCGTAAGGGCGACTTTGTCCTCAAGGCAGGGACGGGGGCATTCCGCCCAAAGGCGGTTACAAGCATCTGTCTCCATCAGTTTACGCAGGCAGCTCGCCACATACTTGGCTAACTTGTCTGATGGGACCCAGTCTGCATCTCGCCCGAAAACTGAGTTGGAGACATGCATGTCTGGTGATGCAGCTTTGGTGTGACACAAACACTGCTGTTTCAGAGCAGGACTTGTGCACCAAAAAACATATTGTCCTTCATAGTCTGGCTACTCGATTGCATGTCTTTTTAGTTTTGTAGTAACTTTGTAAGTGATGTTGAAATAGTCCAGTTGTATGATCTTGGTGGTTGAATGGCAGCGGTACCTTCCTAAACATCCTCAGTCTATTCCTTGAACTATTAGATTTGACTGACACTGAATACTGCTTTTATTTTTTAGACCCAATCCTGCCAATGTAATCTAAATATCCACAAATTTGATCATTGTATCAGATCGTAGATTGGCAAGTCACTGCGAAGATTGAATAAATGCACAATCAATAAAAGTAAAGGTCAATAGAATATCTGATTTGATGGAAATACTGTGAACCAAACCGTGGAAAAGTTAGACTGCTCTAGTAAACAAGCATCAGACATGCACTAGTAAGACAAGACAATGCATCTTGGTCATCAGGGGCCCTAATATGCAAAGGGTGCACTTTCCCTGTTTGAGCCCGGTGCACCTTAAAACAGATGCACCAGGTGCAAACAGGGAGAGTGTGCCCTATTACATGGGGGCAGCGCATTCATGTGAAAAGCGGAGAAACTGCTTTGAAGCTGCTTGTGTTTCACAGTGTAGGCGGCAACCCGTCTGCACTTTAACAGGGATTAGAGATCCCCTTGCAGGCTGGTGCAGTGACTGCACCCGCCTCCAAGAGGATGTCTGGGGGTCCATGGGACCCCTTCACCCCCTCCAGTGGGCCGCCATCAGAGGGCGCATTGACAGTCTACCACCTTTTAGGTTGTGCACTGTCAGGGCGCCTCCTGACAGCTTCTTTGCCTCTATGCCTGCATCTATAATATGGCGCAGAGGCAACGAGAGTCCCTCATTTACATGGGGCCACGCCCCCTTTCAAATGAGGGAGCGCCCTCTGTTGATAGCTCTGGCGCTTTATGTGCAGCAGCGCTCTCGGTATTACAGAAGGAGCCGCACAAGCGTCTGCAGACCCTTCTGTAATACAAAAGTGTCCAGAGGAAAGCAGGGTCAAATGCCCGTTGTACCCCTGGGGCGGTTCCATAATATGGCCCCTAGTGGTCGTCTTAAATACCAGCCAGCTTGGAATCTTTTACTTTTGTCATTGTGAAGCCTAAGTAGGGATTTGCCACCCACCCTCCATTGTGTACAGATTTTATTAATGTAATTAAAGCCTGTATTCCTGCAGGCCTCTAGGCTTTTGTCATCACTGTAACAGTACATCACCGAGGACCATTGGAATGTTCAGCCCCACCCCTGGTACGTTCATTGTTATTCGTTTGATGTAGCAGCTGCAAGAGTCTTAAAAGGCGATTGAGTGTGATGTGCAGTTAATGAAGCGACAGGATCTCCGCATTTAACTTTAACCTTAAGGTACACACAGCTAGGAGGTGTTTCAGCACCTGAGCATGACAGATCGTTAACATCTACAGGTGCGGCTGTAGCAGTGAGCTTGGGGTAGGCCCTATACAACCCAAGGCTACTCTGGCCCTGCTTACGACAGCTGCATTTTGAAGAGCGTGCACAGTGCCTTCTTCACTACATTTATACTATGTATTATTACTGTCTTTATGTAGGCAGACCTTGGATTTGACTGCAGTTGTCTATGAATTTCCCATGGATTGCTTTCAAGGATTTTAGAATTACATTGCAAGGAATACTTTGTAGATCGTGGTTGGTTGTTCAGCCTGTATGTTGAGCCCGTCCTTCACCGAACAGCCCTATTATTTCAAGAGCGCATAATCTTTAATTATGTCACCTGTTTAAGTAATTTGGACATCTGCTCCTTGGGGGACTTGATGATGGCAAACCAAACTCATTTGATGTAAACACCCAACCAAATATCTTATTTTATAGTCATAGCCTCACTAACGACTGGACTGGTTTTAGAGCAACCTGCGGACTCCCTCCCTCAACCATCTACCTATTTAGCAGCATCCTGTGATTCTGGGCAAAATCACTTCAATCTCCCCGTGCCCATGGACAGCGCCTGTATACCTTCAGGGGTGAGAAGCTGCACTGTATAAATCTACAAACTTTATCTGTAATCAAGGGGTTGTTTAGGAGATCCGTCCTTTCAAAAGACTACACTCTCTGGGATTCCACCCCCTGCACTCCAGGCCTAAGGACTATTTTCTGAGATTCCGCAGAGTTACGTATTCACCACCTCTTATTGCCTATGGAGGCCTGAACTGTAGATGCCTGTCACCAAAGACTGTATGCATTGGGCAGGGGCTGCAAAGTGGCCAGAAAAGGGCCCATGACCTATCTAACCTCCCCATTAAAGTGAGATAAAAGGACAGCAAGTGCTGAAAGTCTCTGTGGGGAGAACCACTGAGCGTGCACTCCCTGGAAGAGCAGCAAAGAGCATGAACCTTCTCTCATCCACTGGTGTGTCTTGAACAGCAAAGAGTGTAAACTGTCTCTCATCCACTGGTGTGTGTTGAGCAGCAAAGAGTACCAACTGCCTATGATTCACTAATTTGTTTACAGCAGCAAAGAGTGCGAGCTGCCTCTGATTCACTAGTTTGTTTACAGCAGCAAAGAGTGCAAACTGCCTCTGATTCACTAGTTTGTCCCCAGCAGCAAAGAGTGTAAACTGTCTCTGATCCACTGGTGTGTGTTGAGCAGCAAATAGTGCAAACTGCCTTTGATTCACTAGTTTGTCTTCAGCAGCAAAGAGTGTAAACTGTCTCTGATCCACCACTTTGTCTTCAGCAGCAAAGAGTATAAACTGTCTTTTATCCACTGGTGTGTGTTGAGCAGCATAAATCGCGAACCTTCTCTGATCCACTGGTGTGTGCTGAGCAGCAAAGAGTGCAAACTGCCTCTGATTCACTAGCTTGTCTTCAGCAGTAAAGAGTGTAAACTGTCTCTCATCCACTGTTTTTTCTTGAGCAGCAAAGAGTGAAAACTGTATCTGATCCACTGGTGTGTCTTGAGCAGCAAAGAGTGTGAACTGCCTCTGATTCACTATTTTGTTTTACAGCAGCAAAGAGTGCAAACTGCCTCAGATTCACTAGTTTGTCCTCAGCAGCAAAGAGTGTAAACTGTCTCTGATACACTGGTGTGTGTTGAGCAGCATAGATCGTGAACCTGTCTCTGGTCCACTGGCCTGTATTCATCAGCAGTCTCTGGTTCACTGGCCTGTATTCATCAGCTGTCTCTGATCCACTGGCCTGTATTCATCAGCTGTCTCTGATCCACTGGCCTGTATTCCTCAGCTGTCTCTGGTTCACTGGCCTGTATTCATCAGCAGTCTCTGGTTCACTGGCCTGTATTCATCAGCTGTCTCTGGTCCACTGGCCTGTATTCATCAGCTGTCTCTGGTCCTCTGGCCTGTATTCATCAGCAGTCTCTGGTCCTCCGGCCTGTATTCATCAGCTGTCTCTGGTCCTCTGGCCTGTATTCATCAGCTGTCTCTGGTCCACTGGCCTGTATTCATCAGCTGTCTCTGGTCCTCTGGCCTGTATTCATCAGCAGTCTCTGGTCCTCCGGCCTGTATTCATCAGCAGTCTCTGGTTCACTGGCCTGTATTCATCAGCTGTCTCTGGTCCACTGGCCTGTATTCATCAGCAGTCTCTGGTCCTCCGGCCTGTATTCATCAGCAGTCTCTGGTTCACTGGCCTGTATTCATCAGCAGTCTCTGGTCCTCCGGCCTGTATTCATCAGCAGTCTCTGGTCCTCTGGTCTGTATTCATCAGCAGTCTCTGGTCCTCCGGCCTGTATTCATCAGCAGTCTCTGGTTCACTGGCCTGTATTCATCAGCAGTCTCTGGTCCTCCGGCCTGTATTCATCAGCTGTCTCTGGTGCACTGGCCTGTATTCATCAGCAGTCTCTGGTCCTCCGGCCTGTATTCATCAGCAGTCTCTGGTTCACTGGCCTGTATTCATCAGCTGTCTCTGGTCCTCCGGCCTGTATTCATCAGCTGTCTCTGGTCCTCCGGCCTGTATTCATCAGCAGTCTCTGGTCCTCTGGCCTGTATTCATCAGCAGTCTCTGGTTCACTGGCCTGTATTCATCAGCAGTCTCTGGTCCTCCGGCCTGTATTCATCAGCAGTCTCTGGTCCTCCGGCCTGTATTCCTCAGCTGTCTCTGGTCCACTGGCCTGTATTCATCAGCTGTCTCTGGTCCTCTGGCCTGTATTCATCAGCTGTCTCTCGTCCACTGGCCTGTATTCATCAGCAGTCTCTGGTTCACTGGCCTGTATTCATCAGCAGTCTCTGGTTCACTGGCCTGTATTCATCAGCTGTCTCTGGTCCGCTGGCCTTTATTCATCAGCTGTCTCTGGTCCTCCGGCCTGTATTCCTCAGCTGTCTCTGGTCCACTGGCCTGTATTCCTCAGCTGTCTCTGGTCCACTGGCCTGTATTCATCAGCTGTCTCTGGTCCTCCGGCCTGTATTCCTCAGCTGTCTCTGGTCCTCCGGCCTGTATTCCTCAGCTGTCTCTGGTCCACTGGCCTGTATTCCTCAGCTGTCTCTGGTCCACTGGCCTTTATTCATCAGCTGTCTCTGGTCCTCCGGCCTGTATTCCTCAGCTGTCTCTGGTCCACTGGCCTGTATTCCTCAGCTGTCTCTGGTCCTCCGGCCTGTATTCCTCAGCTGTCTCTGGTCCTCCGGCCTGTATTCCTCAGCTGTCTCTGGTCCACTGGCCTGTATTCCTCAGCTGTCTCTGGTCCACTGGCCTGTATTCATCAGCTGTCTCTGGTCCACTGGCCTGTATTTCTCAGCTGTCTCTGGTCCTCTGGCCTGTATTCCTCAGCTGTCTCTGGTCCTCTGGCCTGTATTCCTCAGCTGTCTCTGGTCCACTGGCCTGTATTCCTCAGCTGTCTCTGGTCCACTGGCCTGTATTCCTCAGCTGTCTCTGGTCCACTGGCCTGTATTCATCAGCTGTCTCTGGTCCACTGGCCTGTATTCCTCAGCTGTCTCTGGTCCACTGGCCTGTATTCATCAGCTGTCTCTGGTCCACTGGCCTGTATTCCTCAGCTGTCTCTGGTCCACTGGCCTGTATTCATCAGCTGTCTCTGGTCCTCTGGCCTGTATTCCTCAGCTGTCTCGGGTCCACTGGCCTGTATTCATCAGCAGTCTCTGGTCCTCTGGCCTGTATTCCTCAGCTGTCTCTGGTCCTCTGGCCTGTATTCATCAGCTGTCTCTGGTCCACTGGCCTGTATTAGGCATTTAAGAGCACCTGTCTCTGATCCACTGACCTGTATTCATCAGCTGTCTCTGGTCCTCTGGCCTGTATTCCTCAGCTGTCTCGGGTCCACTGGCCTGTATTCCTCAGCTGTCTCTGGTCCACTGGCCTGTATTCATCAGCTGTCTCTGGTCCTCCGGCCTGTATTCATCACCTGTCTCTGGTCCGCTGGCCTGTATTCATCAGCAGTCTCTGGTTCACCGGCCTGTATTAGGCACTTAAGAGCACCTGTCTCTGGTCCACTGGCCTGTATTCCTCAGCTGTCTCTGGTCCACTGGCCTGTATTCATCAGCTGTCTCTGGTCCTCCGGCCTGTATTCATCACCTGTCTCTGGTCCGCTGGCCTGTATTCATCAGCAGTCTCTGGTTCACCGGCCTGTATTCATCAGCAGTCTCTGGTTCACTGGCCTGTATTCATCAGCAGTCTCTGGTTCACCGGCCTGTATTCATCAGCAGTCTCTGGTTCACCGGCCTGTATTCATCAGCAGTCTCTGGTTCACCGGCCTGTATTCATCAGCAGTCTCTGGTTCACCGGCCTGTATTCATCAGCTGTCTCTGGTCCGCTGGCCTGTATTGGGCACTTAAGAGCACCTGTCTCTGATGCTCTGGCCAACACTGCTCCTGCGCCCGGCACTTTACTTTAAGCGAATGGTTGAGAAAACTCAGCATGCGGTGTCTGCCAAGTGTGACCCGAGGCTCTGGGAAAATGTCTTCTAATAATAGATAAAGTGAAGTGATTTTCTTTATCGCCCAGCCTCATTTCAAGGAAGATTCCACCTGCTTTGATTTCGTCCTGGTGCAGGAGCGGGAATGTGCTCTCACTTCATGAAATACCAAGTAAGCCTCGCGCCAGTGCGATGATCCGCCCGAGGCGCAGCCGGGCTCGGCTCCTCCGCGTTTAATGTCGCTGTGCGCCGCGGCCGCCAGGATTACCTCAAAGGTCAGCCGAGATGGTCCGCTTCAGTTTGTAGAATGGATAATCTGCTGTTAAACTTCATGACCCTGTCTCCAGCAGAGGCGCTTTAGGGGTGTTTTAATCCCCCCCCACACACACTCCACTTCTTTCTCAATTGTGTAATTAAGAGACAAAGGGGTAATTATCTTTCCCTCCCAGCGGATCTCATTCTGAAAAGCACCCATTGCAAACATCATTTAGCCAAGAACATGGTAAGTAAATATGGGGACATGAAAAATGTTGAATATAGTACTTAACCCCTTGCCTGCTGATGACGAGCCCAGCTCGTCATGAGGCACAGTGGAGCTGTGCTCATGACGAGCTGGGCTCGTCATAACGGCCACGCCACTCCACCGAGTGGTGAATTCCACACCTGTGCGGACGTTCTGCGGGAGTGGGCGGAGTCATGATGAGCCCAGCTCGGCATGAGCACAGCTGCACTGTGCCTCATGACGAACTGGGCTCGTCACGAGCACCGCGGCGCTGCGCGTGGCCCCCCTCTCCCCTGCACAGGAGGGGAATTACTCCCGCAGTTAAGGGGTTAAAATCCATTGCAAAAGATCTTTGGAAGCGATCTTGTGCAATGAAATTATGGAATATTATACTTGAGGAATAGTAGAAGGAAACTCTCCAAAAATCCCTTCTCTATTGTCAAACTCGGGGTCTGATGAATCCTATTAGAGTCCTAATCGGTACGCCTGGGCGGTAAATTCCGTTCCGTTCGCAAAATTTGTGTAATTTCGCATTCCGCGGAGAACACGGAATTGCCAAACATTCCAGGGCTTCGCGGAATATTTTACTTGTTCGCGCTTTCAAAATGAATGTTTGCAAGATCATTCTCCCTGAGCATGCAAACATCGTCCGCGAACAGCAAAAAAAGCATCGCAAACGGGCAGAACAAGCAATTCCGCGTGTTCGTGGAACTTTTGCGTTCTCTCAGAGATTTTTTACCATTTCGCAGAGCTTTGCGTACCGCGACTACGCAAATTCTGCCCACCCCTACCAATTGGTACCTTGACAGCAATAAAACGGTTGGGGCAACTGACTCTTATTTATATTTTTATTTGTCCAATTTTATATAGAGAAAACTTTACCCAGAGGTGTCAGAGCGCTTTGAGCAAAGTAAATTACATAAGAAAGTAGAGTAGCATGGTAGTAGGTAAAACTACTAATATGTAAAACAGCTACTCATGGTTAGAGTGTAACAAATTACAGATTCACTCAAGATGGGAAAAGAGGGAATAAAAAGAGTGAAGACTTTACTCCTCTGGAATCTTCAGGTTGAACAGATGACTGCCGCACTCCGCAACTGGTCTGGTCTCAGGCATTAAGGCAATCTCTATAAAATGAAGTCTAATGGTCATGTTTTAGCAAACTCTATACTACCCAAGCTTACAAAAAACGAGAACAGATATCACTAGTCACTCAATTCCTCCATGGGATGGTTTGAGGAGTGCTCAGGTGGGCCCTCAGGACTCTATACCCCAGGCTTTAAATTTATATTAAAGGGGAGGGGAGCTGCGTGGTCCTCCTCCCTGAGCCTTATTAGGCCCTAGGGACCCCATTCCCCCAAGGACAATTTTTTTTAAAGCGGAGGGGGGAACATGAGCCACCTCCCAGAGTCTATTCCAGCCCGAGGGACCTCATCCCCGAGACATCCTCAGTAAAGGTGGGTGCCCTGTTGTCCGCCCAGGGCATTCACTAAACATTCATTGGAGACCCTAGGGGACTCTCAACCCCCACGGTCCCAGCCACCTCCCCATGCAGTGGCAGCCGGTATTGCTCCCGCCTGGATAGAGCAGCTACTAATGTTTGCTCCCTCCAAGCGGGAGCAATATTTTGATCGGTTTCCCTTCCTGCATCAGTGCGGACAGGGAAACAGATTAAAGTCTTCTCCCAGCATGCTGGAGCATTTCCAAAGCTCCCACCATCTGGGAGCAGACTTTGTGTTTGTTCCTGCTTGTGGGGAGATTCAAATATGCTGCAGGCAGGGAATCCACTATGTCCTGGGGGTGGGCTCCCTTGGACATAGCTAGTAGGCCGGCCTCGGGCCATTATTGGCTCTAGGAGGGGGGGGGGGGGTGCAGGCCCCTCCCTTTTAATTATTTTAGTAGCCCCATTTTTAGTAATTTCGGGCCAGGGGTGGGCTCCTCTGTGTTTCTGATGGCTCTTGGAGGGGGCCACACTGCCCTGTCACTATTTACATTAATTTCAGCTCTGTTTGTGTACTCCCGGGGACCGTAAAGGCCAGAGGAGGGGGGCCATGCACTCCCTCCCACTAATAGAACAAACTAGCCCAGGCTGCCATTTCTATTTTATGGTCCAGCGGGATCGCAGCAATTTTCTTTCTTTTCTTATTCAGGACAGGAGACAAAGTTTACAAGTCGTGTAATAGCTGCCTGCAACATTTTTCTCATGTTGCTGACAGCCATTCAGAGCCTCACTCCCACATGAGAATGACTTCCGCAGGAGTGAGTGCTCCGATTGGCCCAAAACAAAAAAAAGCTCCCTGGGCCATTAAGAACGCTCTGTTTTAAAAAAAAAAATGGGTTCGAGATACTCTCGGGAGAGTCCCTCAAACCCAACCGTCCAGATATTTTTTAACCTTAATATCTCAAAAACGGATTTACACCAAACCAGAAAAAAGCACAATCTGTTCACCAAGATCTGCCTTTCTGCCGAATTTGTTGTACTTCGGTTAAGCAGTTTTTGCTGTGGCCCATCTTTAAGAAGTCTATGGAAGATGCATGGGGATTTTGCATTTTGGGATCAGGTTTTTCTTGCCCTCTGCTTGGCGGATCACCCCAAAACTTTCCATACAAAAACTAGTCAATAAGAAGCACCTTTTTGGAAAGGTGTTTGGAGATTAGTCAAACGGTGCCAAAGTTGCTAGCAACATAAAACATTATTTTCCTTTGGAACAGCTTACCTAACTGAAAATTTCAGCGACAACATAACGTTAAAAAAAATAAAACACTGAAATGAACCAGTTATAGTTAATTCTAGTAACTCTCACTCATGCCCTAAAGAACTATAACTTGCACTATCGCCAAGCACTGCTTATTTTTGCACATATTACATCACTCATGATATGTTCTGTGACATCAATAATAACATCACATCAACATTTGAAATTGCATCATTGATGACAACATTGTGCATGCGGGGGGCAGGCCTTGCGTCTAACCCCTTGTGGGCATTCAAACCCACGCCACACACAGCATTTGGCAATGCTCAGTGGGAGGTTGACTAAAGGGCCTGGCCTGTCCTGCAGCCAGGCACTGCATCCTGCCCCAGGGAGACGGCTTTTGTCTCTTTGCAGTACCGGCTGGCCGCAGGGCATTCATCCAACCCCTTGCAAACAGTCAACCCCACATCGCATATGACCTTCAGCCGTGCATAGCGTGGGGTTGGCTTGGCCCTTGGCCATATGGGGCATAAGGTTAGTCGCTGGCCTGGCCCTGCGCCCAACTCCTGCTTGTGCCCAACCCCTCTGCTGTGCATAAGCAATACGCATCAAGGGGTTGGGCACCAGGCCTGGCACCCAAACCCCTTTGGGCGTGCACAACTGACTAAGTAAGGCAGAGCTATTGCCTACGTGAATGGGTCAGATGCCAAAATATAAAAAGTGGGTCTATTGGCTTTGTGAAGATGTCAGGATTTCAACATATATAAAACACATGTATTGTCCTTGTTAAAAAATGTCCAGTAAATATGATGAAATTAATATTTAAATAATTCAGACAATTCAATGTTTAATAATAGTGATTGTCATAAAAGAATTTAATAAAAATGTATTTGAAGAAAAAAAATCAATACGTCTTTCAGTCTTATTATAACACTGTTCAAACTACAAAATGTAACCAAAAAACTCACCACAAAGTGACTCTGCACTCGAGCAGTGCTATAAAAAATGGTACGCTCTCCTTGTGTCCTGGATTTGGATTTAATGTCCCAGGAAACGTACTGGTTTTATTCATTTTGCTGGGGGCTGCTGCACTCTCTGCAGCCCCCACATATTTAAGAAATATGCATAGTGGTGCTTCTGCCTCTACTGTGGACACCACCAAACAAAAACTAATTGTTAAAAAAAATCTTGCAGGGCATTATGGGGTATTCCATCGAAGAAGCGCAATGGTGGATGAGCTTCTTGGGCGAGTGCAGATGGCGCAGGTCACCGGCGAAGCCTGCGGCACATACCCAGGGAGACAACTGGACTGGCATCTGCCCTCAGAAGCGCAGGATCAATGGGAGAGAGTGACACGCTCTGACGGGCCCAAAACTGCTGCTACCCTGACCGGGTTTTCTCCCAGGAGACACATGCACTACAATGGGCCTGCAAAGGGACCCTGCCTCCTGATGTCGGCCAAGTCCAGCCTCAGAGTGGGCGTAGGAGGTTCCCCAGTAGGCAGGAGAGTGGGATGAGTCAGGTGAACGCAAAGAGACACCTCTGCCTCTCGACTGGGGAGCGAGGGGCCATGAACTGGCGACTACACAGCAATTGGTAGAAGACCAGTGAGTCCGATGTGTAGGTCGGTCTCACTCCTCTGAATTATGGGTAAGAGAACCCAGTGGAGAATCAGACATCTGCTAGCAGGAGGTCAACAACGAGCCTGGAACGCAGCCACACCAGGCCTCAAGTTTCAACCTTGAGACCCTCAACACTATTGACAGGCCAATGGGGTGGCAGTTAGGCCTCATGGGGTCTGACAAATTGGAGGGCAGACAAGCTTCCGTCACCTAAAGACGAGCTGCATATATGATAGCCCGCAACCCCACAAAGACTCGACCATTAGAGACATGCTCACCAGGGTCCCTTTAAGGAAAGCCGACACACACTGTGAACGGAGCCCTGAGTGGAGGGAGAGCAGGGAGCCCTCACTGCACAGAACCTCATGACAACAGCTGAACCTCCCCTAACCAGGGCCTTCATGGAGGACCGTTTCAATAAACTTTGCCAGGATATTACGCTGCACCCTTACATCTCTCCCCTCCCCTCCCCCCCCCCCCCAACAGAGCTAAGGGCAGGGTGTCCCTAACCTGTCCCATTATACCTTTTTTTAAAATCTTTTATGCAGGACTCAGGACTGAGACCTCAGATGGCTGCCACCACATCAATGTGGCAGCCAATCAGATCTAATTTTGAGATCTGTCCTGATCAATCAATCAATCAATCAGCAAAATTTGTAGAGCGCGCTACTAACCCGCTAGGGTCTCAAGGCGCTTGGAGGGGGGAGAGTCGCTACTGCTCGAACAGCCAGGTCTTGAGTTGCTTTCTGAAGGAGAGATGGTCCTGGTTCATCCGAAGGTGGGTGGGGAGGGAGTTCCATGTCTTGGCCACCAGGTAGGAGAAGGATCTTCCTCCGGCCGTGGATTTGCAGGTTCGTGGGACGGAGGCGAGGGCGAGGCTGGCGAATCGGAGCTGGCGGGTGGGTGTGTAGAATGTGAGGCAGCTGAGGTATTTCGGGCCCATGTTGTGGAGAGCCTTGTGTGCGTGGGTGAGGAGTCTGAAAGTGATCCTCTTGGTGACGGGTAGCCAGTGCATGTCTTTCAGATGGGCGGAGATGTGGCTGTGGCGAGGGATGTCCAGGATGAGTTGTGCAGAAGTGTTCTGTATGCGCTGGAGTCTTTTCTGGAGTTTGGCTGTGGTTCCGGCGTAGAGGGTGTTCCCGTAGTCCAGACGGCTGGTGACGAGGGCGTGGGTGACTGTCTTCCTGGTTTCGGTGGGGATCCACCGGAAGATCTTTCGGAGCATGAGCAGGGTGTTGAAGCAGGAAGACGAGACGACGTTGACTTGTTTGGTCATCGTGAGGGAGGAGTCCAGGATGAAGCCCAGGTTGCGTGCATGGTCCGTTGGCTTGGGTGCGGTGCCCAGTGCAGGGGGGCCACCAGGAGTCATCCCAGGCGGAGGGGGGATGGTCCGAGGATGAGGACTTTCGTCTTGTCTGAGTTCAGTTTCAGATGGCTGATCTTCATCCATTCCGCGACGTCTTTCATTCCTTCTTGGAGGCTGGCTTTGGCGGTGCCGGGGTCGTTGGTGAGGGAGAGGATCAGCTGGGTGTCGTCGGCGTAGGAGATGATGTTAAGGTTGTGTTGGCGTGCGATGGCAGCGAGATGGCTCATGTAGACGTTGAAGTTGGTGGGGCTGAGTGAGGATCCTTGCGGGACGCCGCAGATGACTTCGGTTGCCGCGGTCTGAACAGGGGGAGGCGGACTCTCTGTGTTCTTCCGGCGAGGAACGAGAAGATCCACTCCAGGGCTGCTCCTTGGATTCCGATGTTGCTGAGGCGCTGGATCAGAGTGCGGTGGCATACGGTGTCGAAGGCTGCTGAGAGGTCTAGGAGGATGAGGGCAGCAGTTTCCCCTTTGTCGAGCAGGGATCTGATGTTGTCGGTAGCTGCGATGAGAGCGGTCTCGGTGCTGTGGTTTGCTCGGAAACCGGACTGTGATGGGTCGAGGGATCCGTTGGTCTCGAGGAAGGCGGAGAGTTGTCTGTTGACGGTCTTCTCGATGACTTTGGCTGGAGAGGGGAGGATCGAGATGGGGCGGAAGTTCTTGAGGTCCGTGGGGTCCGCAGTGGGTTTCTTCAGGAGGGCGCTCAGCTCGGCATGTTTCCAGTTCTCCGGGAAGGTGGCAGATGCGAAGGAGCTGTTGATGATGTTCCGGAGCTGGGGTGCGATGATGGAGTCGGCTTTGTTGAAGATGTGGTGTGGGCAGGGGTCGATTGGGGAGCCGGAGTGGATGGTGTTCATCAGGCGGGTGGTGTCTTCGGTGCTAACAGGGGTCCAGGTGCAGAGGGTGGTGGTGGGGGGCGTTCGTTCGGTGGTTGGGTGCGTGGTCTGTGCGCCGAAGCTGTTGTGTATGTCGGCGATCTTGCGGTGGAAGAAGGAGGCGAGTGAGTCGCAGAGGTCTTGCGAGGGAGTGATATCGTTGTTGCAGGCGCTGGGGATGGAGAGCTCTTTAACGATGCTGAAGAGTTCCTTGCTGTTGTGGGTGTTGTTGTCCAGTCGTTCTTTGAATGTTGTCCTTTTGGTGGTGAGGATCAGCTGGTGGTGTTTGCGGGTGGCGTTCTTGAGGGCTGTCATGTTTTCTGTTGTCTGGTCATGGCGCCAGGCTTTCTCGAGGGTGCGGCAGGTTTTCTTGGAGTTTTTGAGTTCGTTGGTGAACCACAAGGCTTTCCTGCTGCCGGATCTGCTGGGAGGATTCTTCAGTGGTGCGAGGTCGTCGGCACAGGTGGTGAGCCACTGTGTGAGGTTGCGGGCTGCTTCGCTGGGGTCCGTCGTGTTGGTGGGTGGGTTCTGGCTGAGGGCGGTGATGAGCTGGTCAGCGGTGATCTTGCTCCAGTTTCTGCGGGGGGCCTGCTGCGGGTGGTGGTGGGTCGTGGTTCTCCTGAAGTTGAAGTGGACGCAGCTGTGATCTGTCCAGTGTAGTCCGGAGGAGTGGCTGAAGGAGATGTGCTTGCTGGAGGAGAAGACTGGGTCAAGCGTGTGGCCGGTGTAGTGGGTGGGGGTGTTCAGTGTGAAATATAAAAAAAAAGTGAGTCTCAATACCTCAAAAACAATTGAACGGATTTGCACCAAATCACAAAAAGCCCACTTTCTCAACAAAGATTTAGCTTTCTGCTAAATTTGGTGTAATTCCATTCAGCAGTTTTTGCGGTATTGCTGTTCAATTTTCTAAGGAAAAATGAATGTGGAAAATGTGTTTGGGAATCCACCCCTCCTTTTTCTCGGCCCCTGTTTGACTATTCAACCATAAACTTTCTAGGAAGGAGCTGAGGTGGATGTGACTTTTTTTGGACAGCTTTGTCAAGATTCTTCAAATGGCACCAAAGTTATGACCAAACCAAAAAAAACATTTCCTATGGAAACACAATCCTATGTCAGACCTGAGTGTCACTAAAGGTCTTTTCAGCTACATATTTTTAATTTAATGCCTAGTATTTAGTAATGTGTATGTAATAAATGTCCTTCTCCTTTTCTTTAAAAGGAAAAGCATTGACTTAACAATAATGGTGGAGTGTTGTTGCGTGCCAGTGAATTGAGATTGGTAGCCCACCTCACCTCTCCTGAGTGGGCCATGGACTGCTCTTCTTCGCTAACCTGAGAAAGTCAAGCACTATCATGGTCTACTTGGAACCCCATAAGGAGACAATGATGGACCTATAACTTGCACTGGTCCTCATCCTGCTCAACTAGTAACTCAATGTTTTACACTGTTGGATACTTCTAACTGCAGATTTCTCAACTTTAGAATGTTCCCAGCGCCAGACTGGATCATAGAATTTTTCAGCCGTCCCCTCCACAACCCCCCCCATGAACCAGCAAGTGGCTCCCTGGTGTCTTTATACCACCCTGAAAGTGATGGGACGGTGTTGCATATAAGTGACTCCTCTGTGCACAGATGTGAGTTTTTTATTTCCCCACACACAGTCGTCATCGTGAGCTCAACTCCCAGCTTTGTCGGGTTTTCAGCAACTCCAAACTTTGGGCCTGATTTAGATCTTGGCGGACGGGTTAATCTGTCCCAACGTGATGGATATCAAATCCGCCGAAATATACACCTCATAATATATAATGGATTTATATTTCAGCGGATGTGATATCGTCACTGTTGTGACAGAATAACCCATCCGCCAAGATCTAAATCAGACCCTTTGTGTCAGAGGTATTATGCTAGGAAAGATGTCTCCACTGAAAACAATAGGACTCCATCTGTGCTGCGACTGCAGCAAACATTCCAGTTACAGAGTCGCACAATTGTGCCCATGTTGCTTGGGCTCTGGTCATGCCTCAAAATCATGCAATAAGTATGCCCTTGTGCCCCCTAGGGCAGTCAAGGAGCAGGAGATGATGTTTTGTGTTGCTGAGCATGAAAAGGAGGTCCCATTCAAAGCAGAGTTCCCGCTGCAAGTCGTGGGAAAGTTCTTGCTCACAGTCACAAAGTAGGCCCCATGTAAAGTCTAGTTCCCATTCATGGTCTTCTTGTAAGTTGAAAATACACCAAGTGTAGGAAATCCTTTCAGGACTTGTCCTCATTCCAGCACTCAAAGTCTGATGAGAAGTCCCTCGCAGAGTCCAGCGTATTCTTACTCTGAGCCTGTCCTGAATTTGGTCCAAGCATGCTTGGAATTCCCCAAGAAGTCATTGACCCCACATAAGATAGTGTCCTTTAAAGGGGCCATTCTGCAAACTTTTCAGACGCTACGGGCTCCCTTTGGTATGTCTTTGGGCCCCACGGAGCTGTAGGGGCCTTCAGTTGGACCTGTATCACCAAACCTTCCACAGATTGCAACCTCAGAATCCTTTCCAGGACCCATACTGAAGCAGATCCAGCCTTCCACTGTGGTCTATTCCAGCTTGTCCCTTTCCGACTCCAATCCCTGCTGGTGCCAGACCTGGATTCAATTGCTACACCAATTGCTTACATGAACTCCACATTGGAAATATGATATGAAATAAATACGTCACAACCAGTGAGATTCCTCTTTTCGCTTTACGTCAGTACTATCAGAGGATAGAGGACATCTGCAGCTCTGACATTCTGAGTGTTCTTTATGACATGAATGTTGACGAGGACGTGGACAGTCCGCTCTCCCACCATTACACTAACAGGCTGTATTTAGACTTGCAAACTGCCAATGTGCTACATACCTCAAAAGAGGCTGAGGTGAAATTGCCACCTGGTTAATCAGCAGAAGAAAGTGGTTATTTTGCTGTAGCAGTGCATGGCAGCAGAAGTATTAGACTTGCTAAAGCCTACTCTTGAATCCAAAGCCAATGTATTGATTGAAATTCTTGACCAGGTCCAACATCATCTGAGCCACTTTTACGTTTTAAGAAGGTCTTTACGGACACTCACAATCACTTGGTCAAAGCCATGCTCATCCTCTTCAGTCAGCTAACCTGTGGGTTGACATTACAGACCCGCCCCTTCCGCTCCTGGGATTTTGGCAAGGCACCCAATGCTGGAAAGTCCTGTGGTTCAAACATCCATAAATAAAGCCAATGCTTTTCCTTTGAAACCCAAGGATTTGGGAGCCAAAACATATTGATGCCTTTGGAAAGAAAGTGTTTTCCTCAGCTAGCCCGGCTTTATGCTCTTTGAATGCGGTGCACCTTCTGGACAGGTGCACCATTGGTTATGGGACATGTCCTGTTAGATCTTACCAGATGCCCCGGAGGATCTCACTGACCCAAACATTGCTAGATAGACAGGACACTGCAATGTATGCCCAGGCTTGAACAGCATTGACTGCATAGGCTGTTGTGAAAGCCTGCTTCCCCTCCTACCCCTCTCACCTGATAAAGTACCGGCAGCTCCCACGGAGGTCTGCGACAAACTGTGGTGGCACCTGAAAGAAAGACACAAACACCTTGTTAGAAAGAGTGGGTGATGCGGCAAGGTAAAACCCACTAAAACTGACAAAGGCTTATCTCTTGCAGAGAAGGAGCCGAGGCAGAGAAAAGGATGACGGACAAGCAGGAAGGGGTCGCGAGAAACAGTAAGGACGCTAACTCGGACAAGAGAGACGCCAATTTGGAGGACGAATGAGACGCCGAGGCAGAGGAGAATCAAGAGGACTGCCCAGAGATGCTAGAATGGCGTGAAGACTTCACAGCAGAAAGGTCCCACGAAGCAAGACAGATCACACAAGTACCAGACATCGCGGACGAGGGAGAGGATGATAAGAGCTGGACAGGGGAGTGGTGGACGCCACCAGCCCATGCATAGATGCCCGCCACAACTCTGGAGAGCTGTGGCTATGGCGGTAAATGAACGAAAGAGGACAGGCACCAACACTCATGAGGGGCGGGGAGCAAAGGATGGACAGCACCTTATCGATGGGGGGGAGGCAGACCCCTGAAGGGCACCAAGTTGTTATCTGGCCTGGGAGGGGATAAGGACATTCAGAGGCGAAGACTGTTGGGCACATTTTGAATTAGGGTGCTTAGGAACTGGAAACCGGACCCCAAGATGGGGAAAACGGCAACCTAAGGCCTGTATACTAAGCATGAGACACCCTAAAGACCCACAGAGGGATTCCTTGTTTGTGCACCTGATACACTGCCATGATTAGCTGGTTAGGGGCCAGATATGATGTTTCCTCCCCGTCTGGTGATCCATCACGACAGACTAATGGATCTTACAGATCATTAAAAGAGCCTTTCATTTTATCCCCACCTCTTATGCTCGCCCCCACTGCCACCCCCAATCCCCCTCCTCCCCCCTCCACCACCACCACTACTACCACCAGAGCGATTTTTGGCTGACCATGCTGCAATTTTGTGCAAGAAGACAATCTGGTACTTGCCTTACCTGGATAGCGGTGCTATTAGAGCCAGGGGTGGCTGCTGCCAATCCGAGGTGCGGGGGGGAGGGGGTCAGGAAATAAATTATAATATAAACGTACCTTTCCTGATGACCACCACGATCTTCTGCTCCTGCGCCGCACTACTCCTCTGCTCCAGTCCATGCACTACAGTCCCCATGGGAACAGGTTCCCAGACCCCATCCAATCCCATCACTTCTCCCAGCATGGGATTGGGTGGAGTGGGATGGTTTTGCCCTCCAGCAGGCTCTAGGAGCCTGTGCCCCTGAGCACTTGGATATCTCCAAGGAACAGGCTGCAGATATCCAAGTGTGCATGTTGGTTTGGCGGCCGTGGATGACTGGCCAAACCGACATGCGCACTTTTAGTTCCTACCACTCCTCCTCCCGCTGTGTGATGCTGCGGCCTTGCCCCGAACTCGACTCGGCAGACTGTAAGCAAAAATAAAGTGACAATAACACCATCACCACCTATGCATTTCAAGGAGAAAGGTCTTGCTCACTTAGATTTCAAATGGATATGCCTTTACAACGAAATTGTAAAGGCATGCTTGGTAAAGGCATATGCGTTGTAAAATCCTACGTGGTAATGGGTATGGGTGATAACGGTACCTGCAATTTAACGGCCGAGTTGTAATGGTTATGCGTGGTAACGACCATGTTGAAATGGCTGTTGCCAATCCGGGGGGGTGTACTCCGTGTCAGTAGCAGGGCTGTAAGGAAAATCAGTTCTAAACTAAGCATAGAGTTCAATTTTCTAATGTTTAATTTTCTTCTAAACTTATTAAACTTACTAAACTTATTAAAAATCTAATTTCACCTTCTCGGGTGATATTATTCAAAATGAGGCCTCTTAATTGAAAGCACAGCTTTACCTGCACAGTGATAGACGGTTTTCCAGAACTATTCACTTAGGGGACATACATTTCCCCAGATCTAGCATGCCCAACTTTTATATGTTAGGCGCCCAACCATGTACACTCATTACACAGTAGAGTTAACTTAGCTAATAAATAAAAGTATGTGTCACGTGCGTTTTTACATGCCATCTGACACTGCAGTACCTTTAAACTATAGCCCCAGCAGTGCCCGATGGTGTCCTCTGGAGCTATACATTATTGTCATACATGTGGATGGGGTGAATATACATTTGCAACCCACAAATTGACATTTGGCTTCCGTGTCACAATGATTTTTTGCACCAATTTACAGTGGCCTTGCTGGAGAGAGTGAAAACAGTTTTTGGGACAGCGCACACTAGGCATAACAGAATGACAGTGCCACAGAGCATAGAGTCATAACACCAGCAGAAATATGGACTATAGGAAGGGAAGCAATGCAGAATTCCTTCAGATAGCATCGCTTTCAACACTGATCTATTAATATAGCTCTGCTTGCACCTCACTTTTTACCCATGGGTGAAGTTTGCAATTTCAACCCTCTTAATTCAACTTTGAATTAGATGTGCATAGACTTGCTCATCTGTGTCTTCCCTCAAGGTAGTTGGAGTTATTTAAGTGTCAGTTAATGTGTGCAATTAGGTGGACAGCTTAATGAAGCCAATGAGCGTTGAAGCAAAGAAGCTTCGCTAATAAACCGTATTTGCATTACAATGTCCATCGAAACAAGATGCAACACAAACTTTTCTGACAGTGCCAGGAACTGTAAAGCGGGTTTACAGGTTGTACTTTTTCAGTTTTATCTCAAAATTAGGTCTTTGTGACATTTGCAACAAAAGTTTCAAATTCAGTTTAGAATGTTTAACTAATACAAATCTCCTAATTCCAAGAAATATATCCCTGTTGAGGAAAGCACTGTGATTGTAAACGCAGATTCATCTGAGGAATAAATGTTTCTTATTGTATCTCGGGCATGAGGTGTGCTTGTAAGACTGGTGCTTAATTAGAAGCCGTGTTTATAATTTAAGTTTATGCATCTAAATGTCTTTTGAAGAGCTTGCAATTAGTAAGCTTTTCCCTTCTAGCGCTAATGATTTCCTTCCCCATTGTGTTAAAAAAGATGCATTTAAATCCCGGTTTAATATCGCTAATTAGACAACAGAAAATAATAGAGCTGTTGTTCATAAACTAGCTGGAAGTATGATCAGTGCTCCTGTTGCTTTATAATTGTTCACCTTGTTAGCACTACAAATGTTCCTGTGTGTGTGTAGGTGTGTGTAGGTGTGTGTAGGTGTGTGTAGTGTGTGTGTGTGTGTGTGTAGGTGTAGGTGTGTGTAGGTGTGTGTAGGTGTAGGTGTGTTTAGGTGTAGGTGTGTGTGTGTAGGTGTGTGTGTGTAGGTGTTTGATGTACTTAGGTTGTTGGATCCCCAAACACAAGAGCAGAGTTCAGATTCCAGCTTCCTCTGAATGTGACCTTGCGTGATCACATACAGGTTGTATTTGAAGCTACAAACCTTGACGTTTTTATATTAGATTTTCTTGTTGTATTTTTGTTGGTTTTGTTGGAAAATAGACAAAGCGAGTTGGAATTTGTAGTTTGCTCTAAGTACTAGTGAGAGAAAAGTTGGCTTTTCATCACTTCATGGCTGTTGCCTTCATCTTTCGAGTGATGCTGTTATATGAAAGAAGTCTGCGGAAAATGAATGAAATATAAAAAAAGAAGAAATAAAATTAGGATGTAAATGAGAAAATTATAGAAAAGCTGCAGGCACAGATGGTCCACCGATTGAGCTTTGTAAATTATTGTCTGATCAAATTGTTGACCTTTTTTGATCTTATTAAAGAAATTCTTCTAGTTATGTTGATTCCTTGCAAGGTGTCTGTATTGCCTTATTGCTGAAACCTAGCAAAGACCAAGCTTCTTGCACATAATACAGTCCATATCCTTAATGAATGGACATATTAACATGTGTTCCAAAATCCTGGCAGACTGGCCTCAGACAGTATTTAAAGCATAATCCATTAAGACTAGCCATGATTTATTAAGACAAGGCAGTTGGAAAACATGTCTGACTTTTTGGCTTGTATGCATTCGTTGGGAGCCTTCTCATGTCAACTCGTCGTGGTTTTGGCAGATGCTGAGACAGGTTTCAGTTTAGTTCATTGGCAATACATATTGGATTTTCTATCAATGTTTAGATTTACCCCAAATTTACCACTGCAGAGCTTTTCACCAGCATCATGCAGCTTCAGTAATAACCAATGGAAGTCTTAGCACTGCCTTCTCACATCAGCGAGGCCATAGGAAGGGATGATCCTATCTCCCTGGTTCATCTGTGTGTTCCTAGCTACAACTCTTAGCCTGCTTCATTACAGACAGTAACAACAAACATGGATACCAGTTAGGCCCCTTTCCCCAATAGAACCTGAAACTCTAAGCCGAGGAGTCATTGTTCCTAGGATCTAAAGAAGACATTTAGATGATACAAGATTACAACTGCTAGGATTGAAATCTTGTTCTTTCTCAGTCCAGTTTCTCCCTGTATTTTAATGTAAGAGATTATATCCAATAAATAGAAGGCTTTTTTGGGAGGAATTATCCAGATACATTGGCAAAGATTAAACAACTCTCAGGCTTCAATCAGAACTTCCTCGGTTACAAGCAGGTAGGGTTAAATGTATAAAAATGGAAGTACTTTCAAAACTGTTAGTTTTATTTTAACACATTCCTGGTCGTTTTCCTGGAACGCATTCCATTAAACTCAAATCCTGCACAGATAACTTCATCTGGCACAATGAAAGATTGAGGGTTTCAAGAGAAAAGATTTAAAAGAGGTCCAAGAATGCAACGTCGTCTGAAGATGTTGTGTACCAAGTTGAGTGTGATGAGGTGGATGTTTACACTAGCACAGACTAGGGGCTTATTTTTTCCACACCTGAGATCAACTCCATGAACGTATGTGTGTGTGCGTGTGAGAGAAAGATTCTCAACATAAAAAGATCTTTGTCGTTCAGTTCTTGTTACAGACTCCACTAAACCATTCTTTGTCTCTTTGATATGATACCCAGTAGATCTTGTGCGGCTAGGATCCTTCTTACTGTCTTCTATATATGCTCATTATTTTCTTTCTTTTCTCGTTTCTCCTGACTCTTAATATAATTTTGGTTTGTTTGCACAGGAGATAAGGGTATTTGCGTAAGGCTATTAATCAAAATGAACCACTCCAAAAACACTGTGTGTGTCCGACACACCTGCATCCGGTTTATGTGTTCCCTGTGCTTCAGTCCAATTTATCTTGGTGCACAGCATTATTGTTCAACCTTTCCCTATGGCGCTGCCAAAAACCATCTTCTGCAATGCCATGGGATATACGGGGGCTCCCTTACAAGACAACACTTAATAATAGAGGATGATATAGTACTTTTACAGGAATATTAGCCAATTGATGCAGACTCAAAAATACTGAGTTGAGCACAGTATGTGATTGCAGGGGACAGAACGAGGCTGGAGTGGTTATTTTTGTCGATCTAGCTCGGAAAGCATTGGTTATAGATACCAAACCTGACTCATCTGGCAGACTGGGCATGCGACTTTTGGAATAATTACAAAACCAACAATGTTCTTTGATCTCTCTGTTTCCGCACAATTTTATGCATTTTTTTAATAAACAAATATATTAGAAATACTATTACCCACTATGCAGCTGGAAATCCCCCTCATTGGGAGATGACTGTAAGATCCTTGCTTGGACTATAAAATAAACATGAAATATGTTGGAAGCAGAGCACAAAAACTGCACAACAGGAATATAAAGGAACGCGTGTTTCTGGGTGTGTGGAGACTAAGCAATCCCGTTGCAATCCAGATGCCAGAATTTACTTATGACTCCATAATTTCTACACTTGCCTTCAATGATCATTTGTTCACCGGTGGGAATGGAGCAATTTCTTAAATCCCATCTATTTTATGTCGATTAGCATCAGACCACATGCTTGTTTCTGTTTCCTTTGAATTAGAGGAGCACAAACCCAGCTCTCCAGAGGAAAAATCAATACTTTTCTCCTCCAGGTTGAAAAATGTGTCTGCAAAACGTTTTCCTTGTTTGATTGAGTTATGGAGCAACATCAAAATTATTTACCATGATGAAACCTCTTTCCAGTCACGCCTGAGAGGGGAAGTGATCCGTCATCTAGCTAGAAAATAATGGAAGGAGAAACCTAGTCAAAGGTACTGGTACATGGAATTAAACATTTTCAGACATAATTCATAAAATATAAGGCAGATGCAGCCCTCAAGAACACCTGAAGCTGAAATTTGATTTTACCAAAGCTGTGCCTTTTTGACAAATACTTATACTAAAACCGTTTTGGCTTTCCTCCCATCATATCTGCCTGAATGTGCCCCTGGGAGTCATGAACGTATCCTCAGGATGAACCCCTCTGGGACCGAACTCCCTCCAACAGGGTGTGCCGCCCCTGTGTCGCTGAGCCTTTTATCACCCAGTTGTAGTGCCTGGAACTCAAGATGCTATGGGTTGGACTTTACTGCAAATTTAGGACACCTCAAATGGCATTTCTGCTGCTACTAAGTGCTTCAAATAACAGGTAAGAGACGTTGCCAAGAGTAGAACTTGTGACATGACAATGACCACGTTACGTCAGCGGTAGTCGTCATATTGAGCCATCCTATTGGCTATGTGAGAGGTGTCACTCTTGCGCACAAGTGCCGTGTCCAGGACTCGCTTTAAGTCTCGCATGGAACTCTGTGGCACTCTGTTGTCTGCCACAGCCTACCCCACTCAGGAGACTTCAAGAGACCTAGAAGGAGGTAAACGAAAGGAGTTTCAGGAAGCAAAACTAAAGGGGCGTGACTTCCACGTCCATCGGGATCCCTATGAAGAAAACCCCACACTGCACACTACTCAGTCAATGATAGCTGCTAGAAGGAAGCCCGTAACTTGCTAGGTACATTGCCAGCTGCATCTTTTCACATAGACACCTTGTCCTGTTAGGCGTGAGGATTTCTAATCCTTATAATTTACTTTTCTATTTTAAAAATTTGGCATCCTGGTGAATATTTTGCAGTAATATATCTAATTATAATACCCGACCAGTGTGTGAACTTGCCTCATTTTATTCTGCTGGCTTTACTCAGCCACATAACAATTAACATCCATGGAGGCATGGCATAATACGTGATTGTAAAGTTTTGATGGTTAATATATCAAATTATGTTTTTAGGTCTCGCGACCTGTGTTGCACTGTGAAGAGTGCTTTGCAGTGCGAGGCATTTTGTAATCGAAAAACGGGGTTTTAGCACTGACCTAGGAATCGCACACGCTCGTGCGTGTGCGATTCCTTTTGTGCTACCCCATCGGCCTGTGCGTGCGTCTTTTTATAAAAGACTGCACGCAATTGGCCAAAGGCGGGCGCGTTGCTCCGCCGATGGCCTATTGGTGTCTATTATGCACTTGGTGCGCGTAATAGATACCTATAGGCCGTCACGTGGTTTCTATTAGCGTGCCCACACACGGGCGCGATAATAGAAACACATGGCTTGCAGTTGAACGCGCTCGCGCTTCTCCTTTATTTTTGGATCCATTTCCCACGGAAGCAACAGAAGTCGTTTCTTTTCCTTGTTTGTTACATTTTTTTGTCGAGTGCCCGGCAGCAGCAAATATTGTTTATTTCCTATTTTTCTTACTCTTCCTTACTTTAATATTTTTACTTTACTGTTGTAAAATAAAGATTGTCCATGTTCGAACGGTATACTTAAAATACTAAAATGTTTGCAACTTGCTTTGGTTGCTATCTCCAACGACTATTCTTTATTTAAAATAGAAAGCACGGCTGTGTTTTTGCTGTTTGAGTGCGTGCTGATGGAAACATCAAAGCACGCCTCCCTTGAATCATATTCGAAAGTACTCTCGGGTGTCCACAACAAGAACAGAGGCTTCCAGAAACTCAACCTTTCAAACGTAGTCCGCTGTCGCTGCCCTCACACATTTTAATAACGTTTATTTTTCGATTCATTTTGCTTTTTTAGCGCTATGAGGTTGCCTCGTGGTGGCGCATGCCACTATAGAAAGCACCACATATCACGAGAACACTTGGTTGCTGAAACTGCAATTTTATACGCATCAGCTTCACACATACATATATATATATATATATATATATATATATATATATATATATATATATTCATATTCTCAGGTGTGTTTGTATGTAAGAATGTGTGTTGCTCCCGAAGACCCTGCCTTGGTTTCGTGTGAGGGCTATATTAAACATACAAACAAATATACTAAAAACATTTCTTCAGATAAAGAGTCTCGATGCAAAACACGTTTCTTAAAAACAATTAGAAAGTTCTGACTCTGAATTCAGCGAGTGTCCTGCGTCTGAAATCCCGGCTCTCTTACGGGACTAAATAGTGTGATACTGGGAAGATCAAGTTTTCTCCCCGTGCCTTGGCTGCCTTTCCTTACTGAGATCGCCTAGTTAAACATATTTTGGACACACTTGAAATATAGGCGCGGGTCTGTAAATGTGAGTTTCACTCCCTGCCTTCTCTGCTCGCACCTTCTGAGGAAACGAAATCGAAACTCGAAACCTGGATATCCTCACCAGTTCTCTTCGTGGATCTCTGCCCGGCTCGCTGTCCAGCTATCTGCCTCGCAATCCTGCCCGGCTCTCGTTACTTTCAGGGCTTCTCTTCAACCTCCTCTGTCCAACTCTCTGCTTCCTCCTGCCTGCTCTCTCCTGTTGCTCTGTTCCATACTTCTGCCTAAGGTGCCCTCTGTCCAGCTCCCTGCCCAGCTCTCTCTACTGCTTTCTGCCCCACTCCCTGCCCGGCTCTCTGATCTCCCTGACCAGCTCTCTGCCCCAGTCTTGGTTTCTTTCTCCCTGTCTCCCTCTCTGTCCGACTTTCTGCCCTACTCCCTGCCCCTCTGTGAGCTCCGCGCTGCCCCACATTGGCCCCAATTTGTGCCCCCTCTATCTGCCGGGCCATGGCTGAAGCAAACCCCGTGGAGCACCTGATGGAAGAGACTAGATGCTCCATCTGTCTGCACTACTACACAGATCCGGTGACCACGCAGTGCGGGCACAACTTCTGCCGGCCCTGCCTCTCCCGATGCTGGGCAGGAGTGGCCTCAATCTTCCCCTGCCCCAATTGCCAGAAGGCGTCACCCAAGGCAAGGGTGCCCTGAACTCCAACCGGCAGCTGGCCAACATTGTGCAGCTCGCCAAGGACTTCTGCCAGCAGGGGGCGCAGCTATGGGTGGAGTTGGAGTGCGGCCGGCACCGCGAGAAGCCGCGGCTCTTCTGTAGGAAGGAGGAACGGCCATCTGTGTGGTGTGCAGAGAGGCCAAGGAGCACCGGTCCCACGAGGCAGTGCCCCTGGAGGAGGCGGCCCTGGAGTACAAGGTAAGCGAACATTCACCCACCTCACGGTGTGCGACAGACACTTGCTCCATTCATCCATTCAACTATCCACCCATCCATCGCCAACCTGTCCATCCATCCATCTATCCACCCAACTATTTGCCCACCTGTCCATCCATCCACACACCATCCATTCATCCAACCACCCATCCACTCATCTGTCCATACACCCATCCATACACTCACCCGCCCCCTGTCCATCCATCCATCCACCCACCCACCATTCATTCATCCACCCACTCTTCCACGTATCCTCCCATCCACCCACCCATCCATCCACCCACCCACCCACCATCCATCCATCTACCTGTCCACCCATCCATCCCCATCCACCCACCCTTCGTTCCTCCAAACCAAACACCCACCCACACATCCATCTTATTCCAATCGTCCACACATCGTCAAATTTCATCTATCCATCAGACACCCATTTATTCATAGCCAGCTCCATTCATCTATCCATCACCATATCGTATCAATTCATATATCACTTTATTCCATCCATTCATCCCCACTCATCCACCCATCCATCCATCTTATTCCATTCGTCCACTTGTTTCATCTATTCCCCAGGCACTCATTCATCCATCGCCTTCTTACATTCAGCCACCCATCACCCTACTGCATCCATTCATATATCACTTTATTCCGTCCATCCATCTCTCGGCCATTCATTCATCACCTTGTTTATCTTTGTATATAGTTTATATTATGTTGGCTGCCATTGTCCGATCATTCGTGCTTGCATGGTTCTTTAAATATTAGTTGCTGCTACTATCCCGTTGACTAGTACATACATTATAGATCCTGGGAGGATGAAAAACAAAGTCAGTCTCTGGGTTACTAGCCGGTGACCTGCAGGTAGGACATAGATTTCTGCAGCTGCCACGTTACCCAGTGGTACCTTATTTGTGTTTGCTGCAAAGATTTTGCAGCTGATACTTCTATCTCTGTTTTTATGCCTCGCATACAGCTATTCGCTGTCTAAAGGCGAAAGCCTCTTGTTGACCATACCAACAAGCATTTGCAATGCAATAGGTCTCGCATTATTAAAGTTTGAGCTCTTGGTGTTGCCTTATTAGCAATGCCAATAGCTCAAACTTGAATAATGCGAGACCTATTGCATTGCAAATGCTTGTTTTCTAAGTGCATACTGTTCTAATGTCAAACATCTAAGTGTCGTGGGGTGTCCCATACAGATAGATGGCTGGACAAGTTGAATAGAGGACGCACTGCTAAAGATCCATTTAAATGCTGTTCATGTGGCTAAAGTATGCTATATGCTTTTTTTTCTATTTCCAGTGGTTTCTGTATTCAGGGATTCATGAAAATGCAATGCCTTGCATTTTCCCTGTTGCTATAGAAACATGTCTGTAGGGCAGAGATAATGTGTTCCAGCTTCCTTCCTTTTTAAACAGTTACCTAATTTTCGTGCCTGGTTTCAAATGTTCTGCAATTAACGAGATTCTTTTATCCCTTCCGGTAATTCTCCGACTTTCCTCTCATGGTGAAAACCACCCTTTGTGGTGTTTGGTGTGCAGGATTCCTAGCTGCTAAGAAATACAGCAGCACAGCCATGATTGCTGTCCTTTCGGATTCAAGTGGTTGTTCACTTGTTGGTCATTTTTCAAAAAGCCATTTGCACACCTATTTTGGAGTTTGCAATGCGAATGGCTTTTGTTATGAAGGTCAGTTAAAGTGTTGTATTCACTAGTGTTTACTCTTGCACTATCATTTACTCACATGTAACATTGTGCCAGATATTACATGCGAGTGAATCTACTTACAGGGGCAGGATGCTGTGGAAAAGTGGTGAACATCGACACACCTGCACATTTGGGGGTATTTACAAATATTTACAATGCACGTTCCCACTCTACATGTAGTCAGAGATTACCTCCTGTTAGGCATTAGGAGTAAATCTGGGGGAAGGCTGAGAATGGGGAAAAACTTTTGCAAAAACGATTAGACAGGAAAATGGACTGAGTTTCTCACATCAAAGAGGAAAAAAGAAATCAAAAGGTAGCAAATACACCTGCATTTTTCCTGTGCACTAACTTATGTGTACCTGCTCACTGCATATGAATTTGTGTATTTCTGGAAAGTTGTGACTGTCACAAGAGGGGGCCTGTTGGGTTATTGCAAGTGCAACAAGTGAAGCCTCAGCTAGCAGAGTTGGTAAAAAACACGTTTTACTCAGGTGGTCGATCCATCACATCACCACCCGTCACTGTGGCTGTCAGCGGCCTTATTTAAGGTAGGGAAAACCATTGTTAGTTTTCTTTACCTGAAACTACTGTGCGGAACAATGGAACCACAGCACAGGGAAAAGTCTCCCAGCATATCAGGCCATTCTGACTTTGTTCTTGTAGAACAAAATACTTTTTGGTGCATCAAACATGACGCCCTGCCTACAAAAGTCCAAGGTGGCAGCCTCTCCTCACTAGTTAGGGCGGGGCACCTGTCATTTGTTTTGTCTTGTGGTTTCAGTGTTCTTCCTGATAACCTAGACACCCTTAATGACCTCCTCACCTTAGAGTATGGGTTCACCATGTTGTGACCCATGCTCTCTGTTAACTTGTCCCTGTACTTCTTGACCCTGTGTATGCAGACGGGTAACCTTCCAGCTTGATTCACCCCACTTTATAATAAATCTGATGCATGTGGCACAGAGCATATGCTACTTTATTCATATCAAATGATTTCAATTGCTCTCTAGCCGTGGAAAATAGAAGCCATATGCACCGTGCATTGGATTGCTTGTGCATTACCTCCAATTCCTTTACCTGTCTTTTCATGTCTGCTTTTATGGTTTCGCTGCTTGTGAAATCTATGGCATTCAATATAAAGATTAAAAGGGGCATACATCCCGCCCCCTAGCTTTTCATTGATTCCTGTGCTTGCCACTTACTTGTCCTCCCTTTTATTGACTGTAGCATACTATTTCCTGTCGTTCCTCCTGAGTTCGCTCTTATCAGTGTTCTGAGGCCCAAGTACTATATCATCCGCTTTTGTGGTTATTTTTATTTAAAGCTTTTGCCTGCACAGCCTTTGTTTGAATTGGATAATTTTTTCATGCAAGGAAAAGTCACGTATGCTTAGTGGTATCTATGTTATACTCTTAATGTCCATTTCTACTGTCTAAGGGCAGCTTTCCCAACTTGCATTTCCCATGGAGACTCATAGTAAATCCCAGTCAGCTCCTACATGATAACAAGAGTTGAAGATATTAATCTCCCGGGGATTGGGTACCCACAAGAAAACACCAACCAAGTCTTATGCCTGTTCAAACATGGCAGCCGATACTGAGCACATAATACATGCAGCCATCAAATATCAATATTGCAAGATGTCACACTCCGATTTGAATGGTTCTGTAAGTCATTCAGTTTTCAGCTCCTCATTTTCCATACAGGTTAATGTGAGGTGGTCTCGACATAGTAATTATATTCTCCTCTAGATACTTGGAATGGAAGGTGAGAACTCCAAGAAGGCCGTCATAAAAATACTAAATCACTCAATGGCCACTAATTAACAGCTAATTCACCTTGGGCGGATAAAACACGTGCTTCCTGGCGTCCCCTGGCAGCACAGACTTGTGGCCTGGACTAGAGCACCCCGGAGTAATTCTTCAGGGATCGTAAAGGTAGGAGGATTCCACTCATCATCATTTTTAGATCACTTCTTTCAGTCATAGTTATAGTTTTTGTTACCCGGGAGTCTATTGAGCCACGTAGCATGATAATCGGCACTTAAGCAGTTCTACTCAGCGTTTCAGTCAGTAGTTTTCTTTTGGTTGAGCCCTTGACCTTGTAAAATTAGCCTGGCTCACACTCTTTTTATATTGACGTGGTACTAAAGGAAAGACGAGCTGCATGCAGGAATTATTTTTTTAAGTAATGTAATCAAAGATCACATTGACCTAAATGTCTGACGCGCTTAATAGGGAAGCGAGAATGATCACCATGCCTCTCTCCTGCCACATTGTAGTATTTCAATAGAAAGACGAGCAGCATGTCGATTTTATCTCTACTGCCGACATTACCTTTAATGTCCCTTTAAGGTTAGCACTTTGGTTCAAGCTCATGGGTAATATTGAATAAGGAGCCACATGCTAGGCCCATGTTGTTGCATAATTACAGGTAGAGCAAACATTTGTGAAGTTGAATTCAATTGCTTATACAACTGGTTTTCTATATTCCTCAGGAACTTAACAATCTGTCAGCTGTAAGTTTTAGTAATTGCCGGTATCAATTGTCGTACGGCTGGTGGGCACCATTACTGTTCTAGCCAACAAATGATAGTGTCATGTAATGCCAGACAGCTGAAGGTTGTAATCAGTGCTATCATTACGTTGTGACCCCTTATGAATCATAAATGGGCCGTAAAGGAGCATCTTGTGCTCTTCGGGCAGTCACCACGATGGGTCACTGAACATTTATTGAGTTGTATATGTATTCAAAATTGTTCCAGGTTGAAAGTGCCAGCCAATACTGTGATAATAGTTATTGGCTTATAAGTACAGTGGATGTATCTATTAAGCCAGTAAAAAGAAATTGTCCAGAAAGTCCTGGAATTGGCATTCTCCAGAGTTGTGACAAAAATGTTGGCACAAACGTTGATGCAGGGATGGAGAGTAGGAAACTGCTATCAATCTGCTGAAGTATTTGTACTAACGTTTATTGGATGTATTGAAATGAACATTCCAGTATTGTACCACACATTCAATACAGCTTAACAGCAGGAGCCATACTTATTCCAGCCTCATGTTGGAATAGGTACGGGCAAAATTCACTGGATCTGACGTTGGTTGCCAGCATTTTGGCTTTTTTCAGTGTTTCTTAATATTTGTCCTGCAGTTTTCAATAACACTCTGATCTTCTCACACAGCCCTTCTCCGGAGCAAAGAGCAGCTGGGAGGCATCCCAGCTGAATGTATTTTTTTCTTTGTCCTCCGACCTTTACCTAATCTCCCCATATTCTATTACCACCAGTTACTGCACAATATATAGGCTTTCTCAATAAACAAGTCATAACACTTTTGTGTAGTTTCATTAATGTATATTGCACAACTGCTCACCAAGGTAAAACTTACAACAACAACAAAAAATATTAATCACATAGGTAAAACATATTGCATTTACCAATGCTTGTTTCTTCTTCCTACCCTTGTTGACCTTGGCCCCAATTGCTATGATGATATTTATCACTATAGCCTTGTATGTGTGCCATTGTAATTTTATATTAATCCAGTCTCGGTCAGTTCCTTGCAGTAAGTGTTGAATAACTTCCAGAATTTCGGCTTTGTGGCGTTATGTTGTTGATGGTCCTTCAGTCGTTTCCAGGTCTAAGTGTCCGTAGGATGAGCAATGTAACGAATAGTGGCGATTTATCTGACAGGGCACTTGACTCAGTTTCCACCGATTCAATCTTAGTTATAATTTATGATGTGCCAAAAAATAATCTAATTTAGTATGGGTCCGATGCACATTTGAGAAAAATGTGTAGTCTCTAGACTGAGTGACTTGAAAACGAGATATCTGTGATGCTCATCACACCTCCGCTAAGTCAACCCCTTTAGTGTCTTGGGCCCGATTGTCCTCCTCACTTCTGTTCCCATCTAAAATACTGCAGAGTTTATGGAAATATTCATGTTGCCTATCACTAGATGTCCCTAGCCAGGGCATCTTTGATAAACTTTTCTTGTCTTTGATTGGTTTGTTCAATTGGTGTGTATATTCATTTGTGCCAATCCCACATAAACATAAATGTAAACAGATGGCCCCTTTATGTTTTACTCTTTTCCCCCTCATAAAGCTAGTGGCGGGCAGAGGAGGCTGCATTTCTGCAAGGCCACAGAAAACAAGTTCTGGTCAAGTCACAGCTTGGCTCCCTAAAAGGTTCCTGCTCTCCGAGACGTTGGACGCCGTTGGTCTATTCTTTTGAATGCCGTCGGCATTCTAACAGGCCGGATCGTGGCCTCGGGTTAGTGCCCGTCTTTCACTTTGGAAGTATTACTTTGGAGACCTTGAAGACTTATTGGTCACAAGGCCTGACCCTTCTTCTTTTATTCGTGAGACCACTATGGTACACCTGAGAATATCCCCCGTATGGAAACTTTATCGTACATAGACGATTCCATTTAAACTTGCTCCAGATAAAAAATGTTGTTGGACTCAACCCTCTTCAGCCCTGGATTAGGCTTTCGGTCTACCGTAACTATCAGATCCAGGAATATCTTAGCCAGACATTTGAAGGAACGTCTTTGGACCTATCAATATTATTTGATTGGTGACCACTTAAGGAGCACTTTTCCGTCCGGAATAATAAGATCATTTTGCTTCTGACTGGGATTTATTTTTGGTGTACAGAGTGGCAGATGTATTCACAGCTTATGAAAACTTAACAGATTTCTCTACTTCAATACGGGTATTACCCTGTGAAGCCCTGATGAAGTTCTCAATGAGAACGAAACGCGTTGGTTAGAGAGACACTTATTTTTGGACTGTACCTCTGGACTGAACCAAGATCTAAATAACAGTCTCTAGCCAATAGCTGAACCAGGTAGACTATCAAACCCAGACCTAACAAGCATTGTACAACCAATAAGTCTAGGTTGGATAACCATGCTAAGACATGCAGTGGCAGCATATTAGTGTGAGAAATACATGAGGGACCAGCAGGAGCGGACAGAGAGGGCTACAGCCTTAAAGTAATCCCTGCTGGAGATCAATGCAAGGACCTGAGCGAAGGTGGAAGGACAGACCCAAACACTCAATAGAAATATGTGGAGATGATTCCGCTGGCCAGAGCCAGGACGTGATTGACAAAGTTTCAATGGCTGGAAGAGGCTGGTTGAGGAAAGCAAACTGTTGAAAGGGGCGGAACCAAAGCACTTTGCATATTGTGAGCAGTAGGTCTGATTGACAGCTGTGCTGTCAAAACCAAGATCTAAAAAGGATCCGTTCAATTCATTTTCAATCCACACTTTTACACCTGAAGTGACCAGCAGTGACCTTTAAACTAAGGGCAGGCTTCGACGGGTGAAACTCTTCGAATATTAGGTACTCTTTTATAGAGTCCATAGTTCTTCCTCCTAAAATACTCTTGTGGCTAAAGTATTGTGGTGGACCAGTGCAGGACACTGGACTCGGGCGTGCAACACCCTTAGAGCTCATAAGGGCTTCAGTCCCCCCCGTTGTGTGTGTCAGCCCGGGCTGAGACAGCTTCCCGGTCACACACACAGACAGTTTTTGAGCTGCTGTAGGCTGGCTGGTCTGGCGTCCCTCTTATTTCGGCCGCACGCGAGTACTTCACAGGTCTTTAACCCTTTCCACGCGGGGCTAATTCCCCGTGGTGTGGTACTCCTGACGAGTCCAGCTCGTCATGCTGCACAGTGGAGCTGTGCTCATGTCGAGCTGGACTCGTCATGACTCCGCCCACTGCAATAGAACCCCCGCACAGGTGGGGAATTAGCCGCCCGTGGGAGTGCCGCGGCCGTTATGACGAGCTCAGCTCGTCATGAGCACAGCTCCACTGTGCCTCATATCATAAGCATACAAGGAGTTAAAAGACCATTTACTTGTTAACGAGGCTTTGTTGTTTTTTCACCACTTCTTAGAGCCCATGCATCATTCTCCACTCTGCCTCTTGCTGAAAGAATTAGCCCCAATCCCACCCCCGAAATTTGACTGGACTAATCTATGAACGAACGCACTGTCACATTTACTGTATATCGTTATAGTATAGATGCACAGCAGCTACTAACTAGGTTAACGGCCCTACAGGTAGACAGACGTTTTGCACTGCATTCATATCTCCGTGTGACGTCAGTAAATAAAAGCAGCGCTGCTCGACTCTTTACCATGGCGCCGGATGTAGGTAGGCGGAAGTGCTTCAAAGCACACCGAGGCGGGAGGGTCGCGTGACAGCCCCGGAGTCTATTTGCCGTTGTTAATGGAGAAGAACTGATGCTTGTTGCAGAATTTTAAAGGGCTTCGTTTTCAGCATCAAGTTAATTGGCCCTCGATGTAACATACTGTTGCAGTAATTGGAATTCTGCAGCGCCCCCAGCGCTGGTGTTAACCCCGCTCTAGATTTTTATGCAGTCAGGTGGCAAACCGAGCCCTGTTTGTCCAATTAAAGCTGACTCGGAATGCTTTAGCCACGATTAATCCATCTTCTTAAATTCTCTCTGGCACCCTCCCCTCACAGCCATCCTTTCACCTCATTTAATGCTTACCTCGCTTTGATCAATTTGATTAATTTTTAATAATTAATTTCGGACGTACCTGTCCAAATGCGCCGTTATTTTATGAGGAGTTTGTGCTTCTGTTCCCTGTAGGGTCGTGAGCTCCTCTGTACTGCATTACAAACACATCTAATATTTATTTGAGATGTCTCACTGTATGAGCCCTCAGGTCAATTAATTTGGAAAGCCGTGCAGTCTAACTGTGCTTTCTAGCTGCAGGGTCGTGTATCCATTCATATTTCTTGAAATGTTTTTTAAGTGGAGCCTAACCGAGCAGTGTTGGAGCGTTCTACATGCATGTGAAAAAAAACATAAATTAGGCAGATAGGGAGGAGTGTAACAAGGGTTAGGTGCACATATCGTGGCCTATCACGGAGCGGCAAAATGTGTATAATTCTACTGAACATGTCTAATTCGATTACATGCCTTACTTTTTTTGCTTGTTTGTACCAATGCAGACACGGGTGCTTTATGCAAATCTGTTGTAGCATCACCCTACAGCGGATGACCCAGACCTAATTGCAAGGCCCCATCCTCTCTCAATGGAGGCACAAGCAGGTTTCAGAGGTGTTTGGCTCTTTGGTGAGGTGCATTTTAACAGCTTGATTATTAGGAGGAGCCCTTTGTTCTCCTAAATAATCCGTTTTTAGTAAGTATGAAGATACAGCTCCAACATTCCGCCTAAAGTGAATACAAAGATGTCATAGTTGCCAACATTTGAAAAATAATTCCCGGGACACTTTGGAGCACAAGGCTGCCGCAGGCAGAAAGTTCTTGTTTGCGTACCTGTGTGTAATAAAGAGGAACAGCTTCTGCAACAATATTATCCAGGACAGTCTCCAACATGCTGGGACTGTCCCTGCAAAAACAGGGCATGTGGCAACTATGGGTTGTAATCTGATGCCGAACACAGGGTAGCACCTGAGACTCCAAACAAAGGCTCACCATGAGCTTCCCTTCACTACCCCCTGACTCTAGTGTCTCAGGCCTACCCAGTACGCATATTGTGGATGCTCAGAGTAGCGGCTGTTGTCGCAAAGGCCGTCCCCGCATGGGGCTTCAAGAGCCGGCGCCATAACCAGCGCCGAGCCCCCGGAAGAGAACTGGTTCTGGGCGCCCGGACGCGCCCCAGTAGCGGGAATATGCCGGGTCCCCTCCCCCCCCCGCTGGCAGCGCTAAGTGGGCGCCTACCCCCACATCCAATGGGGAGCATCGCGGGGTACAAACCCCCCCCCATAAGGAAAGGCGGCCAGCTAGACAGGTAAGCCAAAGGGGGGGCTTATAAGTGCCACTCACTGGACCAGATGGTATCGTGGACCTGGGGACAGCAGCGGCGCGCATGGAGGAATCTTGACGAGAAGAAACATACCTGGACGCACAAGGCGAAGCTCTGCTCGAGTGTCGGGTTACGGACTTAAAAGAGCTAGATTACCGAGGGCACCTCTTGGAAGAAGCTGGTGTCTCCTCCAACACGGCGGGAGCAGTGCCGTGCAAGTGCCGTAGAGTCGGGCTGGGAAGACAGCCGTAACAACAGCGGAGCGGATATCGTGAGCCGGAGGCCCGACAACCAATCGTGCGGCACCGCAGCAGTAGTTTCGGGCGGGCAAAGCAGGGCTCCCGCAGAGAGGGACCGCGGTGCGGGTCCGGCAGCCAGATCTTTTGCCCGGCGCGCCCGCAGCTTGGGTCAACAACGGCAGGCATCGCGGCCCGTGATCGAGAGCCGGAACTTTTTGCTCGCCCGCGGCTGGGCGCAAGTGCAGCAGGTTTTGGCAGGAAAAAACAGGGCGGCGGCAGAGAGTTACCGCGGCCTGCGGCTGAGGACCTGAACTCTTGTCTACAGCACAGGCACGCCCGCAACTAGGCAAACGTCGCTGCCGGAGGAGCCCCCTGACCCGAGGTGTTCGTGGCTGCTTCCTCCGGGGAGGTCTGCGGTCAAAGCAGGGTGGCCGCAAAGAGGGACCGCAGCTCGTCTCAGAGAGCCGGGACATTCCCCCCGCTACATATACGGACACCAAAGAAGCCTCCGATAGCTTACAAAGAGTAGAAGGGGAAACCTGGAAGAGTTGCTAAAACAAATCCGGGCGGCATCCGAGATACACGGGACGGAGTGGCTGCAGCCACACTTGCTGCAAGACGCTGGGGAAGGACCGAGTAGTCGGCAGCTGGAGGAGGCTGTGGGACCTGCGCCAAAACGACAGAGGAGGCCCCCAGCCAAGCTGTTGGGGGCGACAGCACCCAAGAAGGCGCAGCAGAAGAAGAAAGGCCTACGGACAGCCCAGTGACGGCAGGCCCAAGCGGCAGGATGGAGACCACAGCAACAAGTGGTGAGCATATTAACTCAGTTGTGCAAGAATGCATCAAAACTATGGCACCGCTGCTCCTGCAGGGGCTAACCACACAGGGTATAGGGAGTGCAAGCGACCAGGCAGAAGGGGAGGGATCTGTATTACCATGGCACCAGATAGACCCCGGGTGGGTGGGACAAGCACACTTGAGGGGTCAGGGCGCCCCAGAGGTTCAGGGTGTCTGGGGTCACCGGTAGCAGGTTGGGGTAGCCCAGAGAGTTGCCCACCCAGTGCCCCCCCACGCAGGAGCCATATGTACGGCCCTCCCCAGGTCCAGCATCTTTGACACCTAGGGCTACAGGGCAAGCGAGTCTGATACCATTGTCAGTGAAGGAGAGAATATGGAAGAAAGAATTCATAGACATTTTTACATTGTTAGAAATACAGCTGGACGGGCAGAAGAGAAAGGAGGAAAGAGAGGAAAGAACGGAACTTTGACAATTGGCTAGATGCTTTCAGGATCATGGCATGCATAATTGTGGAGAAATTCCCGCGCTGTGCTGCTGACCTATGGCTCTATGAAGCCAACATACATAACGCGCAGAGGCAAATACCTGGGGACGCATGGCTAGAATATGATAAGGGATTTTGCATGAAGATGCAGACACACCCCGAAATGGAATGGAATGAGGAGGATGTGTCCGGCTTCATTCACAAGATGATGATAGCTAAGGAGTCTTAGACATGGACAGGGAGGAGCGAACAGCCCTTTGGACCCCAATTTCATAAGGGGAAGGGCAGGACTTTCTACAAGGGCAGGGCGCACAACACATGGAAGGCTTCTCCACCACGGGGGGCAGCCATATGCTGGAAATATGAGTCTAACAAATGCTCATGGGGGTCTTCGTTCAAATTCCAACACATCTGATCCGGTTGGGGCGGGGGACACCCGGCATCAGGGTGCAAGTTCAAAAGGGAGCACGGGGGAGACAAGAAAGAGAAAAAGAGGAAGCAGTAAGACAACTGTAGAGTGCACAGGGGTCCGAAGGGAATTTAACACTACAGACTAGCCAGATCACCCATTAACACAATGCAATTGCGTAGGCTAGCAAACATGTATCATAACAGGGCAGAGGCAGCAATGCTAGTGAAAGGTTTTGAAGAGGGGTTTGTCATACCTTTCAAGGGCACCCCCCAACTGGGTGGGTCCAAACATTTGAAATCTGCCCTCCAGCATCCCAGGGTAGTCACCAAAATATTGGAAAAGGAGAAAGCACTAGGCAGAATAGAAGCCCCCTGCCACGGCACATGCACAAAGGGCTTGTGGTCTCACCGCTAGGGGTAGTACCCAAGAAGGAGCCGGGCCAGTTCCGACTAATTCATCACCTGTCATCCCCTGAAGGGTCATCCGATAACGATGGGATCAGCCCAGAGGCTTGGTCTGTGGGTTACGCAACAGTAGATGAGGCCATTGACCTGTTCAGGACGGCGGGCCCCGGGGACCTTATGGCGAAAGCAGACATAGAATCCGCGTTCCGCCGCATGCCAGTCCACCCATCCAGTTTCCACCTGTTGGGTTTCCAATGGGGGGGAGCTGTATTTCTACAAAGCCATGCCTATGGGTTGCTCAGTGTCTTGCGCATACTTTGAGACATTTAGCACATTCCTTGAATGGGTGCTCCACGCCAGGCACCAGATGATTTCCTGTTCATGGGTCCCGCCGCGACAGACGAGTGCGGTCGTACCCTGGCAGCTTTCCAGGAGTTAGCTGAAGAGCTGGGGATCCCCCTGGCGGCTGAGAAAACGGTGGGTCCATCAACAACCATCGCATTCCTGGGTATAGAGCTTGACTCCATAGCAGGTACATCTAGACTTCCCGAAGAGAAAGTAAGGGAGTTTAGGGAGGACAATAGGAACCTTTGCGGGTGCGAGAAGGCAACACATTTAGGGAGCTCCAGGGACTGATAGGTAAGCTCAATTTCGCTGCCAGAGAAATCCCGGCAGGCAGGATGTTCGCTAGCCGTTTAACTCCGCTGACATCAGGTACCATGTTAGGCTGGGAGCAGGAGTCAAGTGGGACCTGCTAATATGGGACTCATTTTTTAAGGATTTTAATGGGATTCCTATCTGGAGAGAAGGATGGGTGACAAGCAAGCAAATTGCACTGTTCACCGATGCCGCCGGCAGCTCTGGCTTTGCGGCCATCCTAGGCAGCAAATGGTGCGGGGGCAATGGCCCAGCGAGTGGCAAAGATTAGGCATCACTGGTAAAATCACATTCCTTGAGCTATTCCCCATCATAGTGGCCCTGAACATTTGGAAGCACGAGCGGCGCAATATGAAACTAACGATATGGTCTGACAATAAAAGGGTGGTACAAACCATAAACAAGGGATCAGCTAGGTGCCCTAATATACTGAAACTAATGCGCCACCTGGTTAAATTGCAGTTGGATGGCAACATAGACCTGAGGGCGCGAAACGTACCAGGGGTGGAGAACGAGGTGGCGGACGCCCTATCAAGAGCGCAGATGAACAAATTCAGGCAGCTGGCCCCAGGGGCAGACCAGGACATGACCCCTTTCCCGCGGCACCTGTGGGACCTAGCGGGGTAGACTTCTCCGTCTTGGTGAACCAAGCCCTCGCCCACATACAAGAAGTATGTGGGAACAGTGATGCAGATAGGGGTCATCCAGACCCTGGGAGACGTGGGGGCAACGGGCAGGGCAGTGGAGAGGTTCATACAGTGGGCATTCAACTGTAGGAAATCAAGGTCCTGGGCTCAGGCACACCTATCAGCAGTGACACACTTCACAAAACTGGCATCAGGGCAGGACCCGGCAGCATCCCATTACGTCAAGGCAGCCATGAGAGGTTGGAGGCGCGCCGAAAGCACGAGAAAAGACAGCAGGCGGTCAATAGATTTCTCAAAACTGGCCCTCCTGCTGGAAGCGCTAGGAGGCGTAACTAGGGATGCGTTTGAACTCTGCCTGTTCAGGACAGCTTTCTCCACAGCCTTCTTTGGGGCATTCCGCTTCAGCGAGCTGGTGGCCCCCAGTAGGAAGGGGCCCACTGAACATTGCATACAAGCAAGCGATATAACACCAAAGACGTCTCAAGTAGAGATACGGCTGAGGCGGTCAAAGACAGATCAGGTTGGAGTAGGGAATACAATACGTCTACACTGCATTGAGGACCAGAGGTATTGTGCGGTATGCTGCCTGCAGGCATTCATGGCAGTCCGACCAGCAGGTGAAGGGCCACTTTTCAAACACAAGGACGGCAGCCAACTGAGTAAATTCCAATTCACAACAATACTGCACATGGCCCTAAGCAAGGAACCCCTGCCCCTAGCATCCTTTTGGGTCAGAATTGGGGCAGCTACTTCAGCAGCTCAGCATGGGATGTCGGAAGCTGGGATACAGGCAGTGGGCAGATGGTGGTCCCGAGCATACCGGGCATACCTTAGGCCTCACCTAATGTAGAACAACCCTATGACAAGAGAGGGGGGTTCAGCGACGCCACCCCACAGAAGGTGTCAAGCAAGGAACTGACAATTGTGACCATTGCTCCAGCAGGGAAGAGCCCACGCCTGGTGTTTGTGGTGGCCCATTCCTTCATATCCAGAATGCAGTCGTGGTGGCAGCAGCAAGGCTGCAGCAAGAAGGAAGGCCAGTGAACATGTGCATCTGGTGGCTGGGTAGATCAGGAATGAGATGGGACCAGCTGCTGGCAACGCTGGCATGGGTGCAGGCAGGCACACCCTGGCACCCCGACATCTTAATCATCCACCTAGGGGGCAACTACTTGGTGAGCAGAGGACGGAAGGCTCTCCTCCATGACATCCAGAAAGACCTCACAGAGACCGGTTTTTCGGGAATACAGCCGTCATCTGGTCCGAACTGATCAGCAGACAGGAATGGCGTGGTGCAGAATCAAGGAAAGCGGTGGAGAATTCAAGGAGAAAACGGAGCATAGCCACGAGCAAATTCTGCAGAGTCAATGGTATGGAAAGTGTGAGACACGGCCTCATCCACCCAGGACGCCCAGAACTCTACGCAAACGACAGAGCCCACCTGTCTGAAGAAGGAATGAGGGTGTTTTGGAACAACCTGTGGGGCGCCATGGCACTGGCGTATTTCAAGTAAAAAGAAGAAAAAGAAACTTTAGCAGACGGGGGAGGGAGGAGCCACAGAAAGACGGAAGCCTCCCTGGCGGCGTGGCGAAAACTAAGGATACAATGGTTGCTACGGAGGCACACCGACGGGCGGTGTGTAAGAATTGGCCCCCTCACACTGGGATGCCGCACTGCAGGGTGAGTGGCCAAACAAAGAAGGGGGGTAGCAAACGGAGACAGCACTCCCTGCCCAGCCCCCGCCGGATAGTAGGGCACAACAGAGCCTAACAAGGTAGCGAGTATGGTCCTAACTCGGGGAAGGAAGCTACCCCCCCCCGCAAAGTAAGCGCAAAGACAACCAAGCAAGGAGATGGCCCCAGAGGGGGCAAGAAATAAGAGAAGACTACAGAAAGAACTAACGAACGAACTGCCAGTCCAATTGCGAATGGACAATGGAATATGATTTATAGCAGATAAGGTGTCCGGCAAACACAGACGGATGATTTATGACCCATGCAGGGCAGTTGGCTAATAGTATTGTATGGCAATGGCATATGAGTAATGACAGAAAGTATATGCATGTATTATTAATAAAAACTGAGTCCAACACTGACCACTAAGAACTCAAATGGTTGTTGGCTTGTTAATTCGGAGAATCACCATATACTCTGGAGTGGGACATAGTGTGGGGGTTATCGCAGAGGCCGTCCCCGCAGGGGGCTTCAAGAGCCGGCACCATAACCAACGCCGAGCCCCCTGAAGAGAACTTGTTCTGGGTGCCCGGATGTGCTCCAGAAGCGGGAAAATACCCGTGCCGCCCCCGCTGGCAGTGCCAAGTGGGCGCCTACCCCTCATCCAATGGGAAGCATCACGGGGTACAAACCCCCCAATAAGGAAAGGCGGCCAGCTAGCCAGGTAAGCCAAAGGGGGGGGGGGGGGCATATAAATGCCGCTCCCTGGACCAGATGGTATCGTGGACGAGGGAACAGCAGCGGCGCGCACGGAGGAATCTTGACCCACACCAAAGGAACAACAATGTCGCAGTGCTGGAAAACGGGCAGGGAATGGATGAAAACTAAGGATACAATGGTTGCTACGGAGGCACACCGACTCCCGGTGTGTAAGAATTGGCCCCCTCACACTGGGATGCTGCACGGTTGGGTGAGTGGCCAAGCAAGGTCAGGACGGCGGGCTTCAGGGACCATATGGCGAAAGCAGATATAGAATCCGTGTTCCGCCTCCTGCCAGTCCACCCATCCAGTTTCTACCTGTTGGGTTTCCAATGGGGGGGAGGGTATTGTATTTCGACAAAGCCATGCCTATGGGTTGCTCAGTGTCTTGCGCATACTTCGAGACATTTAGCACATTCCTTGAATGGGCGCTGCACGCCAGGCACCGGAGGGTGGGAAGCTCCACTACATAGATGATTTCCTGTTCACGGGTCCCGCCGCGACAGACGAGTGCGATCGTACCCTGGCAGCTTTCCAGGAGTTAGCTGAAGAGCTGGGGATCCCCCTGGCGGCGATGAAAACGGTATGTCCATCAACAACCATCGCATTCCTGGGTATAGAGCTTGACTCAGTAGCAGGTACATCTAGACTTCCCGAAGAGAAAGTAAAGGAGTTTAGGGAGGACATTAGGAACCTTTGCGGGTGCGAGAAGGCAACACTCAGGGAGCTCCAGGGACTGATAGGCAAGCTCAATTTTGCTGCCACAGTAATCCCAGCAGGCAGGGTGTTCCCTAGGCGTTTAACTCAGCTGACATCAGGCATGACACTCAAACACCACCATGTTAGGCTGGGAGCAGGAGTTAAGTGGGACCTGCTAATATGGGACTCATTTTGAAGGATTTTAATGGGATTCCTATCTGGAGAGAAGGATGGGTGACAAGCAAGCAAATCGCACTGTTCACCGATGCCCCCGGCAGCTCTGGCTTCGGGGCCATCCTAGGCAGCAAATGGTGCGGGGGCAATGGCCCAGCGAGTGGCAAAGATTAGGCATCACTGATAACATCACATTCCTTGAGCTATTCCCCATCATAGTGGCCCTGACCATTTGGAAGCACGAGCTGCGCAATATGAAACTAACAAGATGGTCTGACAATAAAAGGGTGGTACAAACCATAAACAAGGAATCAGCTAGGTGCCCTAATATACTGAAACTAATGCGCCTCCTGGTTAAATTGCAGTTCGATGGCAACATAGACCTGAGGGCGCGACACGTACCAGGGGTGGAGAATGAGGTGGCGGATGCCCTATCAAGAGCGCAGATGAACAAATTCAGGCAGCTGGCCCCAGGGGCAGACCAGGACATGACCCTTTTCCCGGGGCACCTGTGGGACCTGGCGGGGTAGACTTCTCCGTCTTGGTGAACCAGGCCCTCGCCCCGGGGGCAGCCAGGCGATACACGAAAGTATGTGGGAACAGTGATGCAGATAGGGGGCATCCAGACCCTGGGAGACGTGGGGGCAATGGGCAGGGCAGTGGAGAGGTTCATACAGTGGGCATTCAACTGTAGGAAATCAAGGTCCTGGGCTCAGGCACATCTATCAGCAGTGACACACTTCACTAAACTGGCGTCAGGGCAGGACCCGGCAGCATCCCATTACGTCAAGGCAGCCATGAGAGGTTGGAGGCGCGCCAAAGGCACAATAAAAGACAGCAGGCGGCCAATAGATTTCTCAAAACTGGCCCTCCTGCTGGAAGCGCTAGGAGGCGTAACTAGGGATGCATTTTAACTCTGCCTGTTCAGGACAGCTTTCTCCACAGCCGCCTTTGGGGCATTCCGCCTCAGCGAGCTGGTGGCCCCAGTATGAAGGGCCCTGCTGAACATTGCATACAAGCAAGCGATATAACACCAAAGACGTCTCAAGTAGAGATACGGCTGAGGCGGTCAAAGACAGATAAGGCTGGAGTAGGGAATACGATACAGCTACACTGCATTGAGGACCAGAAGTATTGTGCGGTATGCTGCCTGCAGGCATTCATGGCGGTCCCACCAGCAGGTGAAGGGCCACTTTTCAAACACAAGGCAGCCAACTGAGTAAATTCTGATTCACAACAATAATGCGCATGGCCCTAAGCAAGGCAGGCCTGCCCCAAGCATCCTTTTGGGCCAGAATTGGGGCAGCTACATCAGCAGCTCAGCATGGGATGTCGGAAGCTGGGATACAGGCAGTGGGCAGATGGTGGTCCCGAGCATACCGGGCATACATTAGGCCTCACCTAATGTAGAACAACCCTATGACAAGAGAGGGGTTCAGCGACGTCACCCCACAGAAGGTGTCAAGCAAGGAACTGACAATTGTGACCATTGCTCCAGCAGGGAAGAGACCACACCTGGTGTTTGTGGTGGGCCATTCGTTCATATCCAGAATGCAGTCGTGGTGGCAGCAGCAAGGCTGCAGCAAGAAGGAAGGCCAGTGGACATGTGCATCTGGTGGCTGGGTAGATCAGGAATGAGATGGGACCAGCTGCTGGCAACGCTGGCATGGGTGCAGGCAGGCACACCCTGGCACCCCGACATCTTAATCATCCACCTAGGGGGCAACTACTTGGTGAGCAGAGGACGGAAGGCTCTCCTCCATGACATCCAGAAAGACCTCACAGAGACCGGTTGTTCGGGAATACAGCCGTCATCTGGTCCGAACTGATCAGCAGACAGGAATGGCGTGGTGCAGAATCAAGGAAAGCGGTGGAGAATTCAAGGAGAAAACGGAGCATAGCCACGAGCAAATTCTGCAGAGTCAATGGTATGGAAAGTGTGAGACACGGCCTCATCCACCCAGGACGCCAGGAACTCTACGCAAACGACAGAGCCCACCTGTCTGAAGAAGGAATGAGGGTGTTTTGGAACAACCTGTGGGGCGCCATGGCACTGGCGGATTTCAAGTAAAAAGAAGAAAAAGAAACTTTAGCAGACGGGGGAGGGAGGAGCCACAGAAAGACGGAAGCCTCCCTGGCGGCGTGGCGAAAACTAAGGATACAATGGTTGCTACGGAGGCACACCGACGGGCGGTGTGTAAGAATTGGCCCCCTCACACTGGGATGCCGCACTGCAGGGTGAGTGGCCAAACAAAGAAGGGGGGTAGCAAACAGAGACAGCACTCCCTGCCCAGCCCCCGCCGGATAGTAGGGCACAACAGAGCCTAACAAGGTAGCGAGTATGGTCCTAACTCGGGGAAGGAAGCTACCCCCCCGCAAAGTAAGCGCAAAGACAACCAAGCAAGGAGATGGCCCCAGAGGGGGCAAGAAATAAGAGAAGACTACAGAAAGAACTAACGAACGAACTGCCAGTCCAATTGCGAATGGACAATGGAATATGATTTATAGCAGATAAGGTGTCCGGCAAACACAGACGGATGATTTATGACCCATGCAGGGCAGTTGGCTAATAGTATTGTATGGCAATGGCATATGAGTAATGACAGAAAGTATATGCATGTATTATTAATAAAAACTGAGGCCAACACTGACCACTAAGAACTCAAATGGTTGTTGGCTTGTTAATTCGGAGAATCACCATATACTCTGGAGTGGGACATAGTGTGGGGGTTATCGCAGAGGCCGTCCCCGCAGGGGGCTTCAAGAGCCGGCACCATAACCAGCGCCGAGCCCCCTGAAGAGAACTTGTTCTGGGTGCCCGGATGTGCTCCAGAAGCGGGAAAATACCCGTGCCGCCCCCGCTGGCAGTGCCAAGTGGGCGCCTACCCCATATCCAATGGGAAGCATCACGGGGTACAAACCCCCCAATAAGGAAAGGTGGCCAGCTAGCCAGGTAAGCCAAAGGGGGGGGGGGGGCATATAAATGCCGCTCCCTGGACCAGATGGTATCGTGGACGAGGGAACAGCAGCGGCGCGCACGGAGGAATCTTGACCCACACCAAAGGAACAACAATGTCGCAGTGCTGGAAAACGGGCAGGGAATGGATGAAAACTAAGGATACAATGGTTGCTACGGAGGCACACCGACTGCCGGTGTGTAAGAATTGGCCCCCTCACACTGGGATGCTGCACGGTTGGGTGAGTGGCCAAGCAAAGAAGGGGGGTAGCAAACGGAGACAGGACTCGCTGCCCAGCCCCCGCAGGATGGCAGGGCACAACAGAGCCTAACAAGGTAGCGAGTGTGGTCCTAACTCTGGGAAGGAGGCTTCCCCCGCGCAAAGTAAGCGCAAAGACAACCAAGCAAGGAGATGGCCCAGATGGGGCAAGAAACGAGAGAAGCCTACAGAAAGAATTAACAAACAAACTGCCAGTCCAATTGCGAATGGACAATGGAATATGATGAATAGCAGATAAGGTGTTCGACAAACACAGATGGATGATTTATGACCCAAACAGGGCAGTTCACTAACAGTATGGTATGGCAATAGCATATGAGTAATAATAGAAAGTATAGGCATGTATTATTAATAAAAACTGCAGCCAACACTGACCACTAAGAACTCAAACTCTTGTTGGCTTGTTCATTCGGAGAATCACCAAAATTGGGTGCATATACCCTGGAGTGGGCACAGTGCGGGGGTTATAGCAGATTGTTGGGTGGTTGGAAGGTGTGTCAGCCGCACGCTCCTCCCCAAAGAACTTCCAGGGTCTTGTTCCCCGTCCAAGAACAAAGGAGCAGGATTGTGGAGCAGGAGTCGCAGGAAGCACCTGACGGTGTCCATCCACAATGAATCTGGCAGCTAATCCACCGAGGGATCACAGCAAGGCTCACATCTTTCCTTTATGTTCACACCCCTGGCCAGTTCTGCTCCACCAAGTTCTGAACTTGAACTTCTCAAAATGTGCAATTTATCCTTTAACAATCAGGGCTCTAAGACCTTCTCAGTCTAATAAGCATTGAGGACTTGTACAAAATTCCAAAAAAGAGCAATAGTGGCTCAATCACAAATACAGTGCTACACCTTCCAAAAGGTCCTACTGCTCGTGAACCCCAAACTTATATGAAACAATTATCAACAGTGCAGGGAACGCTACTAAATATCGATAGAGAACTTGAGTGATTCAATTATTTGATCATTGAATTAATCATCAATCAGTACGTCAAGATGGAAAGTTGTTCATTTAATCCATAGATACCCTTTGCATACAATTCTCCTGGCTATAGAAGAAGATTATCGTGTGTGAAGGGAGAACACTTTGACTGACAGTTTATTTGGGACTATTCACCGCATGGTGGCTTTTGCAAGCTCTTCCATATATGTGCAGGAGGGAGGTTGAGGTGAATGACAGAAATATGTTTATCCCTGATGAAGTCCACTTGAAGGAACGAGGTGCTTTGGCTGATCTGGAGTTTTGTATGTCAAGAATAAAAGTCTTTTGAAGTTTTAACATTATGGCTGTTGTGAACTTTCCATTGTGACAGACTGATTGATGAGGAATTTAATGATCGTTTATTTGATTCACTCAAGTGCTCTATTAATATTTAGTAGTGCTTCTTGCATTGTGGATAATTGCTTCATGGAGGTTTTGTCCAGAAGTAAAACTTGGAGAAAGCACTCTGCTCCTATATATTTTCTTATTATATAACTACTTTATTTCTGTTATTCCTTGTTTCCCCTTTCCTTCCCCTCTCACTTTGAAGAGGCAACTGCTTTACCATTTAACACTTTAAAACATTAAATGACTACAGTTTAGTGTTGTATTGCTTTAGTATTTCTAGGGCTATGGTTATTTTTTTTCCTTCTGTACTTATGATTTCAAACTGTTAACATTCATAAACTATGGCCAACACAAACTGAGCCATGCCAGATTTCAGTATAATCACTGACAATGTATGTTTTCACTATATTTTTTTATGTGTGCATTTATCTCAAGAGAAGAGGATAAAATATGTGGCCTGCTCTGGTAATCATGCTCCAAAGTACACTCCTGCACTCTATGAATATCTTAATAGCTTTTCCCGACTGCCCTTGTTTTTCATCATTAATGGTGGTGTGCGCCATTCTGGACACCAACTGTGGTGGTTGAGGTTGTTTGCCACTGATGTGCTGTGGTCTGTCCTACCACTGCTATGCAAACTGAGCCTTGTATGACTCTTTCTGGACCTGACGCTCAGGAAAGTGAGGGTGAGTAATCACAAGTATTGCTGGAAGATCTTTTGGGTGGCAAGAACTCAGAAGTCAACACTCAGAACCCAATGGACACAATGACTTAAAGTCTAGCCCAGTGCTTTTATTTTTGTAAATGCAAGTACTTTGATCAAGCAAAAGAGCTCAATACTACACACTTTAACTAGATTAGCGAATACAGTATTTTTTCCTTTGTTGCGTTCTACACACTTTGAACCAGAATGTTCTCCCAACTTAGGTGACCCTATTAGCTACACGCCCCAATATTCTGTACCAGGGGCAAGAACTAGTCAGAGGCGTACATTATATCACTGTTAGGTATACTGATTTAAATGCTCATCTCAGTTCAATTCATCTTATCACAGGTTTATTTTGGGCAGAAAGTCTGAAGTCCTCGTGCTTGTTTTTCTCGGTGAGCCTTTCAGTCCATTTGCCCTGGTCTCAGATAAAGCTTCGCAATATGTGTGCGACAATCTCGCAGATCGGGTGAAAGAGACGGATCCGAATGTCACAGCACAGCTTTTTCAGAAGCTGGTAAAGGCCAGTCAAAACTGGGTCTACATAGTGCTGACACATCTTCTTTCCTTCTGGAGTCAGCATTGGCAGCACCAGCTCACATTGGTTGTCAGCAGACCCGGCTGCACCTGATTTGGTGAGGTTTTTCAGGCAGTTCTTAGCAGGAACCGTGCATAGAGTCCAGATGACCGAATCACTCCAGCCTTATCTCTCTAATGCAGTCTATTTTCTCTGAAGATATCTTTTAGATGTTTCTCAGGCAGGTAAAATGTTGTGACTCTCCTCCTGGACAGTCTCCCATCCCACAGGGCCTGGCATACTCATTCCCTCTTATAGCAGGTCTCTAAGCACTAGGCAGACCCACAGCTCCTCCTGCAAAAAGTGCAGACTTCAGGTGATATCCCCTCACCTCTGGAAGATGCAGCTCCTCTGCTTAAAGTGAAGCACCCAAGACAGGGAAAGTAGTCAATGTCGGCCATGCGGGCACGCTTTGGGTGCCACTCCAGGTTGAAGGAAAGGTCCTGGACTTCACATTGTTGGGGACAGGCCCGGGCTTCTGCCCTCACTATCGCTTAGTATGAAACTAGGACCGATAGAAATGGCACGGTTGCTTGATCTTCTGATCTTCTACCCCCAACTCCGCACCCCAATGGCAGTGGTGAAATAGACCAGTCCTTTACATCAACATACGTACAGATTATGTCAGGTGCTTGGCACATATTGCATTGTGCTTCGATTCTACTCTACGTACAAACCTCATTTCCAACATACCCAAAGCTTTCGAGGTGCATATAAAGTAATACAAAAATCTTTATACAGCTCTTAAAATTGCCAGATAACTTTTTTTGTGAACATTTACAATTTTGGCAGATAGTGAAACTGAGAGACAGGTTGAGAAGTGATGCAAAAATGCAATGTGGTTAAAAGACAAAACCAGTATTGAAGTCATATTTGGCTCTACGTGACCCAGCCACCAGACCTTAAGATGCCCTTTCAGAAGAGAAAGGACTATACTCTGATCACGTGAGTGCCATCACGTGCCACCAGCAAGGCAAAATTGCCTGTTTACTTTTCTCTCATCTTATACACTTTCCTGGAAGAGGACGACTCATGTGGCCTCTCTATTCTTCCTCTGCCACCCTGCCATAACTCATTGCCAGATGTCCCTGTATCCTGTAGGTTCTGGTACTGGTCCAGGGCCTTCTTCTAGCATGCCAGTGCCCAAGATCCGGTTTGCGCATCTGTGTTACCGTGAGGAGGGCGCAGATCTTTGCATAAAGGAAACATTCCTGCCACTGTCCCCTGCAGATATATCACTGTCATTGAAAAGATAAGTACTACAATGTGTTATACTGGGTCATTCAATTGCATAGTTTAAATTATAGAAATTAATAATCAATCTCATCAGTAATTCAACATTGAAGGAAAAGTCAAGGATACATCACACACATAATATACTTAATATCAAATTTTTATGTCACTTCAGTTTATCATCGTATATATGGCTGCTCCACAAGCAAATTCACAAAAGGAAATGAACAAATATGAATTGAATTGTGACCGTATTCAATACAGAATTTACTAAAGATTAAATCACGATTTGCACATTTACCACAACATATAGACAGATTTAAAAAAAATGTTTATTATCATATGGAATGACTTCCTTTTCTAAATCAATACAGTTCAACATCCGCCCTATTTTCATTTAGCACTGGCTTGAAAGGGGAAGTGACTCGAGACGTGAAGTAACTGTGCCTCGAGGTGTCGACCCAGGATGCTTGTGTTATTATGAAAACATCACGGTGGGTCTTCCTCAAGACTGGCGTGAAAACCAAAGACACAGCCAAAGCTAATAAGGAACTCCTCCTGAACTGGGATGGAGCCCGAAAAGAATTATTCAGTTGGGTCCTTAGTCAGTACGAGCTCATACACGTTTGATTATTTTCTGTGTACAAATCCACCTAGAAGGTCAATTCCAGCAAGGACGATATGACCTTGACCCATAAAATGCAATTATTCCATGACCTTGACCCATGAAGTGCAATAATTCCATGCCCGTGACCCATTAAGGGCTATAATTCCATGACCTTGACCCATTAAGGGCAATAATTCCATGACCTTGACCCATGAAGTGCAATAATTTCATGACCTTGACCCATGAAGTGCAATAATTCCATGACCTTGACCCATGAAGTGCAATAATTCCACGCAGCAACGAGTCCGGGGCTATATAAATTCGCACGAAGGTAGTAGCCCTCTCGTGGTCAAACACTGAATGAAGTAGGCGAGCCGGGCAATGCCTGTCGTTCAAACAATTCATTAATGCGAGTAGTTTGGAGTGTCACACAGCAGACCCTTGCACAAATTATTTCAAACTTCCATAGTCCTTTGGGCATCCTTTTATGATGTCACTATTACCCAGATTCCCCAGAGTGCACAGGGTTGTCTTGGAATTTTTATTATGAAACTAACTGACAGAACAGTCTGCATCCCGCTGTACCAGCACCCAGGCCCATACAGCAGACTGTGATTTCCCCTATACACACGACACAGAAGCTAACGCAAATCTCCTGAAAATATATATAATTCACTGGCAGAGGAAAGTGCCCCAGAAAATCCTGCCAAAGGCACTTTTCAAATGGACCACAGCGAGGATGAGGGAAAAACAAGAATAACGCATTTTTCTTTTCTGTAGACTAGAGTAACTCTTAGGGGATTCATATTTTTAAACCTCTCACTTAAAAGTAAAAAGCTTTCTTTCGACTGGGCTCAACATGACTTTTTATCTAAAACCTAGTTCCCGCATGCCTTTGGCCTGCGATGAATTCACAAGCTCCTTTATCAATGTTCACTACATTTTACTCGGCTTGGCTCTTGCTGAGTTTTTCAAACCTCTTTCTACCTGCAGTCTGTTGCTGCTGTTGCAGCTAAGAGCTAATGCATGTCGCCAGCTGTTCTGTTTTCATCTTACAGTGAAAGTTTAATTCTCAACTATATTTAAACTTGGCAAAGTGTAGCGAGCCTAAAAGGCCTTTACAGGCGCCCTGGGACACACTGCTGTTACCATTCTTCTACAATAATTACATTTTGGGTCTGGCCTACGGATATTTAGCCTCAGCCAGCATTTGGAAACCACAAATACTGCTACTAACAATAATAAAAACAATAATGATAAAACAGAAAGGATCTTTCGGTCAGCCCAAGTGTCTTTCAGTCATTTTGTGACTATGGGCATAGTCACAAAAGTGTCTATGCCCATCCAGGGCATAGACACTTTTGTGAATACTCAAAGCGAACTGGTGAGGGTGGTCAGGTTTTGCATGAACCAGGCACAGTAAATGACAATTCTCAAGAAACTTCAGGCTCCTGTCATCGTTGTTGGAGCAGGATCACACTAGATGTCTGGACTTTGGTGAGATTGGGTGCCACTCCCACCGCTGAGAATCGATATTCAAAGAAACAGATATTGTCCGTCAGGAACTTGCGCTTCGTCCGGTGCAAAGTAAGCCCACTCTCCTGGAGTCTGTGGAACATGGCTCTTGGACAGCTGGGGTGGTCATCGAGGGACAGAGCATGCACTATAATGTTGTTGCTGACCTTGAGGACTCCTGTGAGCCCTGCCAGCACTCAGACTGGGACCCTCAACTCTTTCGGTAATATTTGTTGCTTCGAGTTTCTGCAGCTCGGCTTCTACTTTAAGTCTGAAATGGAACGTCACTTGCCGGTCTACGGGCAGGATTGACTGGTCGATGTGAAGGTGGCCCATCCTCCCTTTTAGACACCCAATGTCAATTAAAAGCAGCTAGAACTCAGCTGGCAATGCGTCTATTGTGTTCACATGGACACTGCATGTGAACTGCACCAGCTGTAGTCTCCCTGACGTTCAGAAACTCAATAGAATGCCTGATCCCCCTTTAGTGATGTGCACTTTAGCGTGGGCCAAGTGCCCTTGGTGTGCAATGTCTGTGATGAACATTTCCGCTAAGGGGAGGTGAATGGCCGAGCCAAATGCGTACACTTGGATGCTTGCTTCGGTCTGGCTGCCATGGTCTCAGCACTACAGTCAAAATATTTATTGATGCCCGCCTGTCAATGAGTGTGGTGATGGGCTGCCTTCCTATCCAGACTGGGAAACTGGGGGCGGTCCTGGGCCGTTTTAGAATGATTTGAGTGCATGAATCACGTGGACTGTGACCTCCGGGTCATCGCCATCCATGTCTTCCTATTCAGGAGACATTGTTGTGAATTCCATGGCATTTATGACCTTCTTTAGACGACTCTGCTATGTTGGGTTTGAGCGACACACCTTGACATAGTGGTTTAGCTTTCCACATGCCGAGCATTACTTGCCCAATGCGGGGCAGTCCCCTGAATAGGGGAACGGTCCACCACACCATGGCATGGCTTATTGGTTGGCGGAGGCTTTTGTCGGTCTCTCCTGCATGCTGGGGGTCCAGGTGGAATTTGGTAAACTGGCTCAAATTTGATGGATTGTTGGAGCACCATCTCCATATGGGAAGTCCGTGCTTTGGAGTGTTCTTTGAAGCACCCAAGCGTGAGGATGTCCTGCAAAGACTTTCCTGGGTCTTGCAGTATGTGCTCCGATAAGTTTGTTGAGGTCCAGCCTTGTATGAACTGCACCCTTTTTACAACTTGTCATCAGGGAGGGTGCCGTGCTGGCTAATTGCCAGAGTTGCACGTAGAATGTTTCTACGTATTCTATATGACCTTGGCGGGACTGAAGCAATAGAAACCTTTCATAGTCGTGGTTCGAAATGTGCAGTCAACGCTGTCTTTACTGTGGCATAAATGAACATGGGCCAGCCTCAATCACAGCCTTGGATAGTGTACATATGTTCTCTTCCGCTAGCTGTAGCATCACCTGCCATTTTTGGTTGTGTTCCAGGCCCACAAAGTACATTTCCAAGTTCTCCACCCAGGTTTTCCATTTCCATGCTTGTGAGAAAGGGGACCCTGCCAGCATGAATGGCTCTATCGCTGGGACTGATGTAATGAGGGGCTTGACTTCTTCCGAATTGTGGGCTCCTGGTTGCAACTGGCATATATGCCCCTTGAAGGACTGCACTGAGTCTCAGTCCATGTTCTTGGGGATGGTCATGGAAAGTCAAATAGTCTGCTTGTGGGCCTGCTCAGAACCCTATGGACGCAGCTAGTTCACTGTGGGTGTGACAGCTGTATGCAGGGTAACTTCACCTCTATAGGCTTGTTTTGCTACTCATGTGGCAGGTGTTGTCTCTGGCAGCGGCGTAGTCGCTGTCCTTGCTAACGAACATACGCTGGTGGGAAGCAATGGAGCCTTTGCTGTCGGGCCGTCGGAGTGCCCTGTGAGCACATGGGCCTGATCGTCAACCGAAATTTTTCTGCGTACTTAGCAGGGTGGAGTTGGATTAGCATTTTATAGAAAAGGGACCCCCTCCAAATATGAGGTAATTGGGCAGGTAAAATCCACAAAGAAAAAGCCCCTGTCTTACCATACTAACCGTTCATACATATCTACATTTCATATTTAATAATGATCTACAGGCCTCAACACAAAACTTATCTTAAAAACCACTGCAACATCCTCACTCTCATCCACCCAAAACAATAACTTTCATTCTCCTTCATTTCATGCCTTCTCTATCATAAACCGTACACAAATTATATGAACTTTTTAACAATACTCATATGGCAGGTTAATCAATTATGGTTACAAACATGATCCATGTGTGTGCCACTTTTAGTTGGGCCAATGAAAGTCCTCCAAATAACCTGCAAAAACACAATATAGCACCCTTCTGAGCATTCACAATATCTAAATTTAGAGCATCATTCCAATAACATCCTCCTGCGGCTAAATGTCCCGGTTGTAATGGTTGTATCAAAATGTGATCCTAACAATCGAGTCCTACCTCATACAAATACCAAGTGCAGTCATGTTCAAAGTGTGTGCAGCCCATAATGTAGACATCAGACTGCCACTGACTCTCTCTCGTCTCCGCGCCCTTAATGGCATTTCGTGAGGCTTAAAAGATCCTCAATTGTCATTCGCCTCCTAAGTTTGAGGCTCTTAGACCACTCAAACTCCAGTTCCCACCAGAAATCTGCAGTATAAACACTCAGTTGTGGATCTGTATATTTTCGGCCCCATAAGTTAAATCTGCCTCTCCAACCCACATGTCGCAGGTTTGCTCATAGTCTTTGGGATAGTCCATTAAATAGGCGAGAGTACAGAAATTGTGCTGAATGTAATCGAATGAAAGAGGGTGCCATTTGAGTACTCCAAACCCAACTTCAAATACCTGTTGCTCTCAATAAGCCTCAGAAATCCAGTCCAAACGCACACCTCCCAGGTGTTTTACTTTATCTATACTCTTTTTAGAATGCGGACCTTTTGAAGGAACCAAAATCCGATAATCAGTGAACGGCAGACCCTCACAGTAAAACACGTACAAGTATTTACAAAAAATATATAGGTTCATAATCCCGGACAGTCCTGACCTAGTCCTTACCTAGCTGGGGGTCGTGTAACTATTCGGGGTTCCTACACCACAGTAGCCCGCCCCCTCCCTTACCTGTCACTCTCACTGAGCCTGTCTTCCAGCGATCCCGCGTTCACCACCCCTTTCTTGCAAAACTTGAGATAAACTTGTGAGTTGAGTGTGCCTTTGTGCACTGAGGATGCATCTGCCGCCACCACCAACCCTACCCCATTCCACCAATATAAAGACTTTGTGCCGGATGAGCAGTTCAACCTCGCTGATGTTCCATTACTGTTTTGCTAGTTTTTGAGCTACTGCATTTTGACTGTTTCGCTGGTCAGACCGCTCCTAAATAAAACCTCGGCCAACCCTAGCGACCTAAAAAATTACCAACCAACCTCCCTGCTCCCCTTACTGGCCATTGTACTTGAGGAAGCCATCAACCGACAGCTCACCCAATATTTGGAACTCCACTACCTACTCAACGACTCACGATTCCATGCCAACCACAGCACTGAAAACGTGCTGATTGCCGCCACAGACAACACCAGATCTCTCCTCGACCATGGAGAAACTGCGGACCTTGTCCTCCTGGACTTCTCTGCTCCCACCATACCCTCATCAACAGACTCCACATCACCGGCAGACAGCAAAACGCCCTCCAGTGGATCATTTCTTTCCTCTCAAGATGAGCACAAGGAATCCAACTGCCTCCCTTCACCTTCATACCCAAGGACATCACCTGCAGCGTACCCAAAGGTTCATCCCTCAGCCCCACCCTGTTCAGCATTTACATGACCCCCCTTGCAGAAGTCATCAGATCCCACGACCGCAACATAATCTCCTATGCCAACAGCACTCAACTCATCCTCTCACTCACTGAGGACCCTACCAATGCTGAAAAACGACTTCTGTAGTGCCATGACAGACGTAGCCAAATGGATGAGAGACTGCTGCCCCAAACTCAACTCGGAAAAAACAGAAATACTGATCTTTAGGAAGAACACCTTCGTATAGGACCACAGCTGGTAGCTGGCAGGACCAACGCCCACACCAACAGACCACGCATGCAACCTCTGCATCATCCTCGACAGCCAACTGACAATGAAATGAAAAGTCAACGCAGTCACCACCTTGTGCTTCCACACCCTCTGCATGCTCCACAGAACATTCAGATGGATTCCAATCAACACCTGGAAGACTATCACTCAGGCCCTCGTCACCAGCCGCCTCGACTATGGCAATGCTCTCTATGCCACAATCTCCACCCAACTCCTCAAAAGGCAGAACACAGCAGCCAGACTTACCTTGGACCTACCTAAACGGATCCACATCACTCCTCATCTCAGAAACCTCCACTGACTTCCCATCCAAAAGAAATCTCTGTTAAAGATCCTCACACACTCATACAAAGCTCTACACAACCAATGATCATCCTATATCATATATAGACTGAACTTCCACCTGCCCTCAAAACACCTGCGCTCTGCCTCCCTCGCCACCCCTGCATTCATCGTAGCCTCAGCAGGGGCCTATCCTTCTCCTACATCGCCGCCAAGACCTGAAACGACCTGCCTCTCCACCTTCGAACAGCACCCTACCTGGCAGACTTCAGAAAGAAGCTCAAGACCTGGCTTTTCGACTGAGACACCACTCCTTCACCACCCATATACCCTAGGTGTGACAGTGTGTGCTTTTCAAATGCCAATTGATTTGTTGATTGATTGATTGATTAATTGATAGTGGTTAAAGAGGAATATAGTGTTGGGGCACCACCACTTTGGCCTTCCCGTGCAGGGGTGCTCTGTTGGTGGTCACCAAGTTCTAAGCCTTCGATGGCACACTGGGTTATACACATAGCACAAATGGTGTCAGTCTGCGTGTGAGCACCTGCATCTGTACTCCCCACACCCCTTCACAACATAACACCAGTGTTTGGCTTGTCAGATTGACGGTGGGAGTGTAGGTAGTTCATCAAACTGAGTCCGCATCAAAGCCTAAAGAATCAATATCCAGGCATTAACTACCATTGTACTCACACACATAAGTTTCCACAACTTGTACTGCTAGCAGCACAACCCAATATTTCATGCCATCATGGTGCAGAGCAGCTGCACAAGTGATTAATTGCAGAATTGCCTATTTATTATATACAGTTTCACGATTGTGTTAGTTCTTGGGCACAGCTCACTCCAGCAGAACACTGCCTGGTCGCAGCCATAAAGAGACTATTGTCTCAGAGGAGGACTTGCAGGCAGCACAATGATTTCAGTGAAAGATGTTGTATGTAACACTGCAGACCAAAGCTATCTTTGCAAGGAAAATTGATCTCAGCTTTAACATTTTGTTACTATCCTTATATTATGTAAAAGAGGCACACGCAGATTAATTTGCATGGTGTACATTAGACAGTTTTGCACTATAACAGTGGTTCTTAACTTGTAGTCTCTGCGGAACTTTAGGGGTTCACAATGCCTACTCAGGGGTCTGTAACGCATTACAAGAATAAATATTATTAGAATATTAATTAAGTATATATACAGAAAAAAGCAACATGTGACATTAAAAAATGTAAAACACTGTAAATGTGAAGGAATTTGAAATTGCAATCTAAAAATTGGTGTTAGACATGGTATCTTTGGTGTGGTTCCCCCCTGACTTTTTGCCTTTCTGCCTTTCATACTCCTGTGTTGGTGACTACCTTTTGCTGGCCTTAGGATTCTGTGCAGTGCTAAAGTTGTTGTGTTCTCTCCCTAGAACATGGTAGAATTGGCTTATACCCAATTGGCATATTTCATTTACTTGTAAGTCCCCAATAAAGTTTCATATCTATGCCCAGGGCCTGTAAACTAAATGCTACTAGTGAGCCTACATCATTGATTGTGCCACCCGCTTAAGTAGCTGTTTTAACATGTCTAAGGTCATCCATTGCATATGCAGTTTTAAACTGACATGTGGACCTGTCAAAATTAACTTTCTGACGGGCCTAAATCTTCCTTTTTAATATTTATTAGTCACCCCAAGATAGGTCGTGGATATGCCATAGGGCAGGGTGCAGTATATTTAACAAGTTGGACATGAACTGTTACGTGTTAAATGTCCTATTTGTGAAAACTGTTAAATTCATTTTTTCACTATTGGGAGGTCTATCTCTCCCATAGGGTAACATTGGAGTTACCTTATTACAGCTAATAAGCTGTAACTTCCAAATGGGAACAGGTAACCAATTCATGTTTAGTGTCTTTAGTTTTCTAATGAAAAATTCTCCCTTACGGTGCAGTCAGATTTTAAAATACAATTTTAAATATACCACTTTTAGAAATGCAGACTGTCTCTGGGTCACATGACTGGGTGTAGCGGACTGTTGAGCTTTGTGTATTCCTCCTAGACCGCCACACACAATAGAGAGCTTAGGTGTGTCTACTTGAACCATCACTGGCAGGATGGGAGGGTGGAGCTGGGCACTGCCCTACTTGCACTTGAATATGCTATATCCTACCTCCACACAAAGGGCTGCATACCCCCTGTGCTTAGTCTGGAGCCAGGGCAGGGTACATAGGACACCTGTGTACTTCAAAAGGAAACCTCTAGGAACTTCTCCCACTTCAAAGGTAGAACCAGGTAAAAGTATTTGACCTCAGACATCAATTCTTCAGTGCACTTTTGGACTGTGGGCTCTGCCATGAAGAAGAACTGCTGTGCTGGCCTGCTGCCCTTTTGCCTGGGTGAGAAGGAACCCAGGGCCTCTGAGTGACTACACGGTCTAGTTGGCTGGCCTCCTGACTTGAACTTTAAGGACAGAAGACTCCAGGAACCTTGAACTGAGCACCTAGGATCTGCCATCTGGGAGTCCTACCCTACCGAGTAGTGCCACTCCAGCCCTGGACCCTTAGAAGTGGGTAGAATGTACTCTGTCAGCCCATCTGTGTATCCAGCAGAACTGACACATTTCCTCTGCTGTGCAGTGCACTCCGAGCAAAACTGACGCATCACCTCTGCTGTGAGGCTTCTCCTAGAGCAAGGACTTCGCATCAACCTTGCAGCCTTTATCAAAACCGCCACTGCTCAAAGCCTCCCCAATGATGGCCCTCTCATCGCAAATCTGTCATTGATGGTAGCCTCAACAACGACTATGATGCAGCTTCTCGCACTGCAGCTTCTCAGCTCCTCGGAACTGATGCACCCCCTCGGCCGCGCGATGTATTCTCGACGCCAGAGTTTGCATCACATGCCATTCTGACAGGATCCCCGACAACGATGCAGGACCTCGCATCGCAACTTCGCATCTCCTCAGGACCAAAGTATCGCCACAGTGGATCTCCGGCCTGAGTACGGATGTAAAGATACTATGCACAAATACCCTTTGTTCATTCCCAAAGTTTTAAGCTGAGACGTTTGGTCTAAGTGTAGACCAAACATCTAAGTTTACCTTTGAGAATCGGGCCCAGTATCTTTAGAGCAGAAGATCTTCCTGCCATTAGCCCCGCATCCATTGAACTGGTATTGAAGGAGACCGACCTCTTTTCTTTGATGTGGTCCAAATTACCATATTCCTACCATGCCTCCTCTTTTAACAATTTCTTGAAGACACCCATGGAGTCTTTTAACCTATCCAGGAGTGCTTAAACTCAGGACAAGCTACATATGCACCTCATTCCACTAGACCTCCATTATGGATTATATGTTCTAGAGAAAGGAAGTATATGACTTTAAGTTGTCTTTCATTAGATAGTAATACAACCCATGCCATTGTTTTTGCTAGACTGTTGCAAACAATAAGTGAAAGCATTTTTTGAACAAATTAACTCATTGAAGCCAGACCAGTGATTTGTTCTGAAGCTTTGACTTAGCACCGTCCATGAGGTCACCTACAGGATTGCCAGCTTTGCAGAAAATAATCAATCTTGCACCTCCCAAATAACTTTTTAGATCATGTGAGCTATTGAAATAAGTACCCAGCGTCATTATTGCCAAGAGATGGGAGGGCAGGTAAGACCTCTGTGCTTACCTTTTCCTTAAGGGTGACGTGGTCTTCAGATTAACTGGTGCGTCCAGTTATAACAGATGTGCTGTCCACAGGGCATACATGAACTCGCTCTGGCCCTTGGGGTCATTAGTGAAACTCAGACCTGAACCATGCCCCCCATGCAAATGAAGGGGCAAGCCTCATGATTACGCCGACGTGATCCATATTATAGAATGGGCAGCGTGAGGATCTGAGTCTCCTTCTATGACACCATAGTGGCGGTCCATCCCGGGCGGCATGAGTTTTTGGGGCGGCAGCTCCCGCCCCCGCTCTCACATGAGTTTGCCATTGGAGCGGCAAACTCAAGAATCCTTGCCAGCTCCCCCCTTCCCCCTTCAGCGCGGCCGCAGGCAGAGACCACCACGAGCGGCAAAGTGCCAAGCTACGCCACTGAGATGTACCAAAATTTGGATAACTTAATGCATGGGCAACTGGTTATGCACAATTTTGCAAATTAATTGAATTTTGTGCAAAAATTATTTATGGAAAATATGTGATTTGCACTAGCCAAATTAATTAACGTATTCAATTCTGGGCTTGCAATAAGGCCAATCACAAGCGAAAAGAGGCTTTATTTTTCCCTATATTGAAAAGATCATAGAAAATGCACACTTAGTTCTTGGTTTGTGCCTCCACAGAAAAACACAGCTAATTTTGTACCTTGAAAAGATTAATGAATTTCCGCGGGCATCTAGTGTGGTCTGCAGGTCATGAGTTCGAACCCTCGCATGGTATGGTGTTGGTGACATGATTACCAGTTAATTGGGTAATGGTGATTCCTGTTAATTTCCAGATTTTATAAATGGCATAAAGGCAGTAAGAAGCACTATTTAAAACAAGCATTAGAAATGCAATAGGTTTCGCATTTTTTTGAGTTAAGTTATTGGCACAGCTCAACAGCTACCTGACAGAAATTGCCATTTTGCAGGTGCCGAACAGAACATTGCTCCGTGAAATGGCCTGAAAGCCTAAAACAATGTTGATAGCCTACAAAATAAAAAGGCAGATCAGGATGACCAGGAGGAACCACCGACTATTGGGATGGCCAACGCAAGCAAACAATGAGTGAAATCGCCTGGGCGTGACCAAACCACGCAAAGGCAGGAGAACCCCTTATTTCTAAATGTCACTACAACGAACAAATGGCAATTCATGGGCATGCCAAAAGCTGATAGAGGAGATAACAACAGGTCTTGTAGACAGCGCATGCACGCTGCCTAGGCTCGACCTAAAAATGTAAAGGGCCTTAATTAAATTTTTTGATTGTTTATGTATTACCATTACACTGGTTTTTGCTTTTGATTGAACTTGGTGTTTTTTTTTTTTAATCACTGAATGGCCTGCGTGCAATATAGCGTACACATAGTGACCAAGTGAACTAAATTGGATTGGTAAATGATTTCTTTCTGTCTCGTGTATGTGCTACAACCCTTTCCATTATTTTCTTTTATGCAGATGGGATATCAGGCGTTTGTGGCGGTTCAGACCATTACCTGTGGCCAAAGGGTGGTGGGGGGGTGTAGGAAATGTGGGAGGGGTCGTCTCGCATGGTGGGTGGGTGGAATAATAAGAAAATATTACAAATATATCGCCTCCCACATCGCATCACACTTTCTCTTCTGCAGCCTGTGTGACAGTTTTTGTTTTTAGAGTTTTATATAGCGCAAACTAGACCCGAGACATTGGGTATCAGAGCGCTTTACAAGAGCACCAGTTTTGTTACAGATGGACACATTCATTTTGTTAGGCGCGGGGAGATTACGTGATTTGCCCAGAATCACAGGATGTTGAGCGTTGTTGCCGAGACTCGAACCCGGTTCCCCAGCTTTGAGGTCGACTGCTCTAGCCATAAGGCTACATCCTCTCCATTTCAATGCCCATACTGCTCTCCTAGCAGAGCAGCGCGGGGTTTGGCCTGAGCGAGCTTAAAAGATACCCCGCTCAGGGCGTCTGTGGGGTTTCTCCAGCCTGGCTGCTCAATGCAGCCGGGCTGGAGAAACCTAAGTGCGCATGTGTGTTTTGGTCTGAGAAGGCTGGCCAAAACCTATATGTGCACATAGCCCTCCTCTTCCCCCTTCCATGCCTCGGCCCTGCTCCTCCCTACAGCGCTGGCTCACAGCCGGCAATGAAAAATGTTACAACATCGTTTTATTTTTCATTTGCTGGCCCTGAGCCAAGCAGTGGGGCATTGCGGAAGAGCCGCCACTGCCTGTGGGTTCTTGGAGTGATGTTTTTTTTCTTAACCTGCCACTTGTTATTTCACCAGTTTGCTGCTTCTCTCTAAGCCAATCTAGATGTCAGCTGATGATGAAAATATTTTTCTTAACCCTCCCTAGCAATATTTCCCAAGCCTTTTACTGTTTATAATTACACAATTATTCCAAACGAGCCATAAAGTGCCATATTGAAGGGCAGAGGACGAACTGCTTTAAATTCCACTCCGATTTAAGAAGAGAAATCAAGCAGAGAAATCCCCTTTGCCATCTTCAGAGAATCCTTCAGGTGTCCCTTCCCAGGCATCCCGGCTGTACCACATCCATCTCACACAGCGGAAGGCGCCCACATCATAGCCGCAGACAGCTGTGGGGTTTGTCTAGGGATTAGAAATCTCCTTTCCATTCAGTATAAATTAACTAAATCACCAGGTCTGAAAGACAAGCCGCACAACCAGCATTCCCCGAAGCGTTCATTAAAAAATTGTAACTCTATTTAAAACCGAGTTCATACTTTTCTTGGACTCCATCACGCTTCAGAGGGATTGTTTCAGGTGCACTTTTCGCAGTGGCAGAAATTGATGTCTTCGGGACAGCCAGATCATGTTCTATTTTGCTTACTTTGAGGTCTGATTTTAGGGACATATCTGGACACTTACAGCCTGATTCATCAAGCCGAAATCGTCTCGCAAAGGGCCAGATTCTGAGAATCTGGCCCTTTGCAAGCGCTATTTTTGCATTTGGGATTCATCATCCCAAATGCAAAAATCGGTAATAGCGATTTCGCTATTTTGCGAGGAATTACATTTAAGGAATCTCCATTTGAGATTCCTTAAATGCAATTCATCATCCATTTAAAAATTGCGAATTCGCAATTTCGGCCCGCTATTTACCGCAAGGTCAAACCTCGTGGTAAATAGCGAAAACTTAGAAAAATGCTTTTAAAAGCATTTTTCTAAGTTGCATGTTGCACACACACATGTCCTTTGGACATGTGTGTGCGCAACACCTGTTTCAATTTGCATTTAAGGGGTGCTACAGGGTGTCCTTTGGACACCCCTGGCACCCTTTAAATCGCTATCTTATTTGCGATTAGCTAATTGCTAATCGCAAATAAGGAATACTCCCCATTCATTCCTATGGGCCTTTTGGCCCATAGGAATGAATGGGGAGTTATTGCTTATTTGCGATTAGCAATTTGCTAATCGCAAATAAGGAATGTGTAGGAATCGCATTTCTTTATGCAATTTCTACATGAATCCCGTTTTGCAAGTCCTTAATAACGATTCCTTATGAATGGCTATTAGGGGCTCGCACAACAGGAGAATGATGAATCAGGCTGAAGATTCTCAGAAACTTGCCTTTTGCGAGTGCAATTTTTGCATTTGGGATTCATCATCCCAAATGCAAAATTCGCTATTAAAGAATTCGCACATTTGCGAAGAATTGCATTTAAGGAATCTCTATTTGAGATTCCTTAAATGCAATTCATGAATCATTTTAAAATTGCGAAATTGCAATTTTGGGCCGCTATTTACCGAGAGGTCAGACCTCGTGGTAAATAGCAAAAACTTAGAAAAATGCATTTAAATGCATTTTTCTAAGTTGCATGTTACACACACACGTGTCCTTTGGACATGTGTGTGCGCAACACCAATGTAGATTACATTTCAGGGGTGCTACAGGGTGTCCTTTGGACACCCCTGCACCCTTGAAATCGCATCCTTATTTGCGATTAGCTAATTGCTAATCGCAAATAAGGAATAACTCCCCATGCATTCCTATGGGCCTGTAGGCCCATAGGAATGCATGGGGAGTTATTCCTTATTTGCGATTAGCAATTTGCTAATCGCAAATAAGGAACATGTAGGAATCGCAATATTTTTTGCAATTCCTACATGAATCCCGTTTTGCAAGTCCTTAATAGAGATTCCTTATGAATCGCTATTTGGGGCTCGCAAAACGGGAGAATGATGAATCAGGCTAATAGTGACTTACCCAGAATCACAGGATGTTGAGCCATTGCTGAGACTCCAACCGGGTTCCTCCTGTTTTGAGATCGACTGCCCTTAGGCTACATTCTCTCCCCATAAATTTTGCAAAATGTGATACTTTACTTTCTACTGCCTTCCACTTCCTCAAACGAGCTTCTGCATGCAAACTGCACATGAGCTTTATATAACTCCACCCTATTTCAAAGCCAGCTTGTTTTCTGGCCCTGAATAGCAAATGACATGTGACATCAATGGTGATTTTCAACTGAGCAGCCCAGGCGACCCGCAGGAAGCGGCTGGTTCTCAGCAGGTACCATGTGGATATATATCCTGAAAGTTGACTGATGCTTTAAAACTGCTTTCAGGGCGGGATAGCTAAAGATATATCAGCCCATCCATCACTGAGAGATGCCCATCTTTCCAAGTGCCCCGGGACCTTGCTGTTCTTCCTGCCAGGCTCGTCTGCAGGTTATTAGTGTATACCCTGGAGAAACAAAGACATAACATTCCCATCATGTACTCCTAATGTTAGCAGAATAAAGGTTCAATAAAGGGAAACTATGGATCAACAAAGAATAGACCGCACACAGTGAGCCTGTGCATGAAAGGCCATACGGCCTGATTCATGAAACGAAAATCGGCTCGCAAAGGGCCAGATTCTGAGAATCTGGCCCTTTGCGAGCGCAATTATTGCATTTGGGATTCATCATCCCAAATGCAATAATCGCTATTACAGAATTCGCTATTGTGCGAGGAATTGCATTTAAGGAATCTCTATTAGAGATTACTTAAATGCAATTCATCAACCAATTTAAAATAGCGATTTCGCTATATTTGGCCGCTATTTACCACGAAGTCTGACTTCGTGGTAAATAGCGAAAAAATAGATTAATGCACTTTAGTGCATTTTTTTCTTTTGCATGTTACACACACACACATGTCCTTTGGACATGTGTGTGCGCAACTCCAATGTAGATTACATTTCAGGGGTGCTACAGGGTGTCCTTTGGACACCCCTGGCACCCTTGAAATCGCTATCTTATTTGCGATTAACAAATTGCTAATCGCAAATAAGGAATGACTCCCCATTCATTCCTATGAGCCTTTAGGCTCATAGGAATGAATGGGGAGTTATTCCTTATTTGCGATTAGCAGTTTGCTAATCGCAAATAAGGAATGTGTAAGAATCGCATTTCTTTAGGCAATTCCTACATGAATCCCGTTTTGCAAGTCCTTAATAGCGATTCGTTATGAATCGCTATTAGGGGCTCGCAAAACGGGAGATTGATGAATCAGGCTGCAGATTCCTTAAATGCAATTCATCATCCAATTTTAAATTGCGAATTTGCAATATTTGGCCGCTATTTACCACGAAGTCTGACTTCGTGGTAAATAGCGAAAAAATAGATTAAAGCACTTTAGTGCATTTTTTTCTTTTGCATGTTACACACACACATGCCCTTTGGACATGTGTGTGTGCAACACCTGTGCAATGTTGCATTTCAGGGGTGCTACAGGGTGTCCTTTGGACACCCCTGGCCCCCTTGAAATCGCATCCTTCTTTGCGATTAGCAATTTGCTAATCGCAAATAAGGAATGTCTAGGAATCGCAATTTATTTAGCAATTCCTACATGAATCCCGTTTAGCAAGTCCTTAATAGCGATTCCTTATGAATCGCTATTAAAGACTCGCAAAACGGCCCTTTCATGAATCTAGCTGTTAGGCCCAGATGCATCAAGCTAAAATCCACTCGCAAAGAGGCAGATTCTCAGAATCTGCCCCGTTGCGACCGGTATTTTTGCATTTGGGATGCATCATCCCAAATGCAAAAATCTCAATTTAAGAATTTGCAAAATTGCAATTACCTAAATTGCTAATGCATTTAAGGAATCTCAAATTGAGATTCCTTAAATGCAATGCATTAAAGTTAACAAAGTATCGATTTCCCTAATAGGGGGCGCAAATTACCATGAAGTTGAACTTCATGGTAATTTGCAAAAACTTTGAAAAATGCACTAAAGTGCATTTTCAAAGTTCCATTTTATGCACAGACATGCCCTTAGGGCATGTGTGTGTGCAAGATGTACCCATATGCAGATTTCAGGGGTGCAACAGCGTGTCCTTTTGACACCCTGGCACCCTTGAAATTGCAATCTCTTGTCTTCCCATTCATTCCTATGGGCCTCTAGGCCTATAGGAATGAATGGGGAGATATTCCTTAATTGCGACTCGCAATTTGCGAGTCGCAATGAAGGAATTTTTAAAAAATCGCTATTTTTTTAAGCGAGTTCTTCATGCATGGCATTTTGCTATTCCTTATTAGTGAATCCTTATTTTTCACTAATAAGGAATCGCAAAATGGATGCTTGATGCATCTGGGGGTTAAATAGTAATAGCCTCTGATGACTCAACCCTGTCTACCGTCCCTGAGATGGTTGACCTACGTTTTGTTGGGTTACAATATTATTCTATATCTCTCAGGTACGTTTGGTGATCATCTTACCTCGCTGCGCCCACATGCGGTGCTTGCAGGAGTTGGCGCATTGTGATGCTTCATACAGTTGTGCCGGTTCGTCTTGTGCAAGGGGCACTGAAAACATTGCTTAGAGGATGAAATTCTTCAACTTTTCAATGATCAATTCAAGAATTCTTCACCTTTTGTAAAGAAATGTGATTGATTCGGTAACTACTCAAAGCATTAGATTCAACGTTGCTTCTAAAGAATAGAAAGGGCAACAGAAAGTGTCGAGCCACTTTTTCCAGCAAAAGTAGCACATTTACAGCAGTCACTGAACTCTCTAAATCTGAGACAGCACGAGACCGCTCACTGGCAGTCAGGTCTCAAGGTACACAGTCTGCAACAGACACAGCAGGGTTACTTAAGCATCCCTGGTTCTCTGGGCATGGAATAGAATTCCAAGAGTTATCTTGGGGCGAGTAAGAGTATAATACAACACAGTAATGCAAGAGACAATAAAGGCTCATTTTCAGCCAAGAGTTGTGGGTTGACAACACTTTCAGTCATAACTGCAGGTATAAATCGTTTTCAGCATGAACTTGATGGGCTAAATGAACAATACACAAGACAGCACAGTACCAAGCACTATACAGATGTCACCCCACCCAGTATAAGACAGTGAAGCAGGGCTCTCGTTGTGAGATTGGTATTCCACGGGGGGAGCATTCAACAAGGTAGTAGTTGTAAACACAATGCAATATTCAAATCAGGGCCGTTGGACGAACACTGTAACCAGGTCCTATTGACATTCATGTTTGCGAAGCTTGTAACCTGCGCAGTTCAGTCGCAAGGCAGAAAGACAAAGTTGTAATGCAGGGCGGTACGAATACAGCTTCTTTAGGACACAACTCCCTAGGGATACAGTTGTCAAGCATGGAGGATGACAAGTACGTTCCTGTCAAAACAGGATGCCTTGTGCTTCCTAAGCTACTTGATGGTGTTCCAAATCTGCATCCTTGTCAGCATCAATAAAAGGCAAAAAGCAGTGCATCCCCAGCAGCAACAGTGTCACAGTTACCTGAATGACAAGGAGGCAGTGTCTCAGATTACCCACACATACATAGGGGTCACAGTGAGGTTCATTGGCCTGGTGGTGCCAACAGGCAGAGTCGTTCATCAGCCCAAGAGCTCAGAGGGCTGAGAGTGGACCACCAACTCCCCAGGATCCAGCTGTTGCGCTAGCTCGCCAACCTGGGCCAGTTTTACAAAGAGATTTACAACAAGGGGTGGTGATGGACAGAATCTCTGAATTAAGCAGAGTACTCTCACCCAGTCAAGAGATCAGGGCTAGATCCAACACCGTTTTTTAGCTCTTTGCACCATCCCAGTTTCAGAACCTGGCTGTAGGCAAATTAGTCTGTCCCTGGCCCAGTGCATCATGGGAACAGGGCAGACCAGACTTCAAAAGCCAATTCTTACACTGGGAAGGAAACAAGCTTCCGGGGACCGGTTTCTGGCATTTCAGCCGTCTTCGGCCCGGCTTGCTTGAATCCTGATGGTGCAATGAGCAAGGGACTCACATCTGAGTATACCCTTCCACGCTTAGGGTGGACAAAATTATTTACAACAAGGGGTGGTGATGGACAGAATCTCTGAATTAAGCAGAGTACTCTCACCCAGTCAAGAGATCAGGGCTAGATCCAACACCGTTTTTTAGCTCATTGCACCATCCCAGTTTCAGAACCTGGCTGTATGCAAATTAGTCTGTCCCTGGCCCAGTGCATCATGGGAACAGGGCAGACCAGACTACAAAAGCCAATTCTTACACTGGGAAGGAAACAAGCTTCCGGGGACCGGTTTCTGGCATTTCAGCCGTCTTCGGCCCGGCTTGCTTGAATCCTGATGGTGCAATGAGCAAGGGACTCACATCTGAGTATACCCTTCCACGCTTAGGGTGGACAAAATTATTTACAACAAGGGGTGGTGATGGACAGAATCTCTGAATTAAGCAGAGTACTCTCACCCAGTCAAGAGATCAGGGCTAGATCCAACACCGTTTTTTAGCTCATTGCACCATCCCAGTTTCAGAACCTGGCTGTATGCAAATTAGTCTGTCCCTGGCCCAGTGCATCATGGGAACAGGGCAGACCAGACTACAAAAGCCAATTCTTACACTGGGAAGGAAACAAGCTTCCGGGGACCGGTTTCTGGCATTTCAGCCGTCTTCGGCCCGGCTTGCTTGAATCCTGATGGTGCAATGAGCAAGGGACTCACATCTGAGTATACCCTTCCACGCTTAGGGTGGACAAAATTATTTACAACAAGGGGTGGTGATGGACAGAATCTCTGAATTAAGCAGAGTACTCTCACCCAGTCAAGAGATCAGGGCTAGATCCAACACCGTTTTTTAGCTCATTGCACCATCCCAGTTTCAGAACCTGGCTGTATGCAAATTAGTCTGTCCCTGGCCCAGTGCATCATGGGAACAGGGCAGACCAGACTACAAAAGCCAATTCTTACACTGGGAAGGAAACAAGCTTCCGGGGACCGGTTTCTGGCATTTCAGCCGTCTTCGGCCCGGCTTGCTTGAATCCTGATGGTGCAATGAACAAGGGACTCACATCTGAGTATACCCTTCCACGCTTAGGGTGGACAAAATTATTTACAACAAGGGGTGGTGATGGACAGAATCTCTGAATTAAGCAGAGTACTCTCACCCAGTCAAGAGATCAGGGCTAGATCCAACACCGTTTTTTAGCTCATTGCACCATCCCAGTTTCAGAACCTGGCTGTATGCAAATTAGTCTGTCCCTGGCCCAGTGCATCATGGGAACAGGGCAGACCAGACTACAAAAGCCAATTCTTACACTGGGAAGGAAACAAGCTTCCGGGGACCGGTTTCTGGCATTTCAGCCGTCTTCGGCCCGGCTTGCTTGAATCCTGATGGTGCAATGAGCAAGGGACTCACATCTGAGTATACCCTTCCACGCTTAGGGTGGACAAAATTATTTACAACAAGGGGTGGTGATGGACAGAATCTCTGAATTAAGCAGAGTACTCTCACCCAGTCAAGAGATCAGGGCTAGATCCAACACCGTTTTTTAGCTCATTGCACCATCCCAGTTTCAGAACCTGGCTGTATGCAAATTAGTCTGTCCCTGGCCCACTGCATCATGGGAACAGGGCAGACCAGACTACAAAAGCCAATTCTTACACTGGGAAGGAAACAAGCTTCCGGGGACCGGTTTCTGGCATTTCAGCCGTCTTCGGCCCGGCTTTCTTGAATCCTGATGGTGCAATGAGCAAGGGACTCACATCTGAGTATACCCTTCCACGCTTAGGGTGGACAAAATTATTTACAACAAGGGGTGGTGATGGACAGAATCTCCGAATTAAGCAGAGTACTCTCACCCAGTCAAGAGATCAGGGCTAGATCCAACACCGTTTTTTAGCTCATTGCACCATCCCAGTTTCAGAACCTGGCTGTATGAAAATTAGTCTGTCCCTGGCCCAGTGCATCATGGGAACAGGGCAGACCAGACTACAAAAGCCAATTCTTACCCTGGGAAGGAAACAAGCTTCCGGGGACCGGTTTCTGGCATTTCAGCCGTCTTCGGCCCGGCTTGCTTGAATCCTGATGGTGCAATGAGCAAGGGACTCACATCTGAGTATACCCTTCCACGCTTAGGGTGGACAAAATTATTCACAACAAGGGGTGGTGATGGACAGAATCTCTGAATTAAGCAGAGTACTCTCACCCAGTCAAGAGATCAGGGCTAGATCCAACACCGTTTTTTAGCTCATTGCACCATCCCAGTTTCAGAACCTGGCTGTATGCAAATTAGTCTGTCCCTGGCCCAGTGCATCATGGGAACAGGGCAGACCAGACTACAAAAGCCAATTCTTACACTGGGAAGGAAACAAGCTTCCGGGGACCGGTTTCTGGCATTTCAGCCGTCTTCGGCCCGGCTTGCTTGAATCCTGATGGTGCAATGAGCAAGGGACCATCAGGTTTCAAGCAAGCCAGGGACAGACTAATTTGCATACAGCCAGGTTCTGAAACTGGGATGGTGCAATGAGCTAAAAAACGGTGTTGGATCTAGCCCTGATCTCTTGACTGGGTGAGAGTATTCTGCTCAATTCAGAGACTCTGTCCCTCACCACCCCTTGTTGTAAATATTTTTGTCCACCCTAAGCGTGGAAGGGTATACTCAGACATGAGTCCCTTGCTCATTGCACCATCAGGTTTCAAGCAAGCCGGGCCGAAGACGGCTGTAATGCCAGAAACCGGTCCCCGGAAGCTTGTTTCCTTCCCAGTGTAAGAATTGGCTTTTGTAGTCTGGTCTGCCCTGTTCCCATGATGCACTGGGCCAGGGACAGACTAATTTGCATACAGCCAGGTTCTGAAACTGGGATGGTGCAATGAGCTAAAAAACGGTGTTGGATCTAGCCCTGATCTCTTGACTGGGTGAGAGTATTCTGCTCAATTCAGAGAGACTGTCCCTCACCACCCCTTGTTGTAAATAGTTTTACAAAGAGGGCACACTTCCCTTATTGCACCATGGCGCACCTTCATACAGGTGCGTCGGCAAAGAGGAAAAGTGTGCCCTCGGAGCATCCGCAAAATCCCAATGCCCTGGGGGCAGCGCATTTAGTGAAATACGAAGCCGCTTCAAAGCGGTTCCGTGTTTGTCTGTGCCGGTGACGACCCGTCCACATTTAAAAATATAAATGGGGGAGGGATATTCTAGCAGGCTGGTGCAGTGAGTGACTGCACCCGCCTACAGGAGGATGTCTGGGGGGTCTGTGGGATCCGCTGACCCCTTCCAGAGGGCTGCCCTCAGGGGACACACTGACATTTTGACACCTTTTTTGTGACATACTTCTAGTGCGCCTCCTAAGGGCCTGTTTGCCTCTGTGCCACCATCTGCAAGGGCGCAGAGGGTAGGTGATTCCCTCATTTGCTTGGGGCAATGCCCCAGTGCAAATGAGGAAACGCCCTCTAAAGATAGCGCTGGCTCTACATGTGCACCTGTGCTATCCGCATTACAGAAGGGGCCGCACAAGCGTCTACTACCCCTTCTATTGTGCCACATTGCCCAGGGACTCAAAATGCAGGTAAACATGCCCATTGCAACCCTGGTACCCTTTCCAAAATAGGGCCTCTGGTGGTGGACTGGCTCACCCAATCAAATTGCTAAAACTAATAAAAGCAACACAGGGAGTGTGCTTGCGAGTCTGAAGACACCATCGCAAATATGCTTCTAGGCTCGATCTGAGCAGGTCAGCTCCCACACTGTTGCATGGACTGCGAGGGCTCAGGAGCGATTCACAAACATCGTGTGTGTGATTGAGATGGAATGCATGTCAGCACACCTAGGACTTGTGGTGAGACTTGTTTAACAACTTAAGTGCTCATGACAAGCTCAGTTCGTCATGAGGCACGGTGATCAGGTGCTCATGACGTCATGAGCCGTGGAATGCTCACACGCGGGATAATTACCCTGCTGTACTGAACGTTCCACGGAAACGGGTGTGCTCATGACGAGCTGAGATCATCATGAGCACGGGGGCGCTGTGCCCCCCCGCCCCCCAGCACAGCATGGGAATTACCCCCACTGCGAAGGGGTTAAGGAGCTCCGGTCTCTTTTGGGATCTCTGTAGCTGCCAGACCTCGGGGGCTGGCTAGAGTGTTCATGCTAGGCAAGGGCAGCAGAGCTCCAGTCTGTGAGCCCACATGGGTGACCCTATTATATGCTTAGAGACCATTTTTATAATCTTATATAATTCATACACTGGGGTCATACCAGTGATAGCCCTGTGCTAATGCTTCGAAACATACTATTAAAAACATGTTCAAGAAAGGGCTCCAGTCACCCAGAGCCCCTGGGCATCAATTTACGTAAAGAGATCAAACGCATCTTTCATGGACGCTCCCGAGCTCTCCACAAAAACACAACAGAGCTGGTGCCCCCAACCAGGAACCATCGAGGGGTTCAACGACCTACCTCTGTGGGGCAAGGAGTGGAGAGGCCAACAAGGATGCCCCTTCTCACAATCACCCAAAGGGTCATCCTAAGACACATAATCTGTAGTTTAGAATGTTCGCATTGGAGGTCCTCTAACAGTTGCTAAAATGAATAAGCACCGGCAACGCCAACAGGTCTGGCCTTGACAAGTTGTGTAGGCTTCAAGGCCTTCGAACAGCATCTGGAAGAGCGCTTTTTCCAACAGGTGAATATTTGTAGTTCCTCAGCTCAAGTAGTGAGCTGCACAGAACTGACCGCTGAATCCATGAACTCCCTTACAATCACACCTTTACTTGATGCAGGTCATAATACTGATGTTTTCTGTAGCGCAAACTACAAAGCAACATGTCTCTGGCTTAGCCACGACTCGACCAGGTGGACTTCGTTGAGAAGCCTTCATCCTATCCTTGGCTTTTTTTACCACCATACGCGCCAACTGATAGTCCAATCCACCATCCTGGCTCGTCTGGACTATGCCAATGTCCTCTTTCTTGGCCTTAATAAAGCTGAGATGGCGCGGCTACAACGTATTCAAAACTCTGCCGCCAGGGCAGTTGTAGGCCTCCCTCGGAGGTGCTCTGCAAGAAACACCATCCAGAAACTACACTGGCTGCGCATGGAAGCCCGAGTCCAGTTTAAAGCCCTCATTACGGTTTTCAAAATTCTCAAGACTGACTGTCCTGGTCTCTTGCGCCCACTCTTAGAGCCCTACACCCCTCAGCGGACCCTACGCTCCCTGGGTCAAAACTTAGTTGTTACCCCACGTATAAGGCTAAGCAGAATGGGCAGTCGCTCTTTCAGAGTCCTGGGGGCAAGGCTCTGGAATTCCCTTCCACTTCACATTCGCTCCATAACTAATCTGCTGGCCTTCCGCAAAGCGATTAAAACATTCCTATTCTCCCCATCCTAACCTCTTACTGCCCTTCCTTTCTCTCTCCCCCCTCAGGTTTTGTTATAGTTTAGCGCCGGGACGCCTCGTTGCTGGGGCAGCTGTTCGCGCTCAATAAAACGTTATAACATAACATAACATATAACATAACATAGGTCTCTGCAGCATGAAGTGCAGTAACCCACGGATCTATGTGGGCACAGACAACGCACTCTTGTTGTAAAACAAAGCACATCAAGATAACTTGAAAATGAAGCACATATGTTTTGCAAGTTCTCAGGCTCATTACCCAAAGAGCACGTCAGAGAATCAACTGAAAAGAGTTTGTGCCAGGGAAGGATAGTTAGTCTTTTAGCAGAAATGTTTATTATTAATTCGATTTTTAAGAGGAGAGTGACTCCTCTTTGATCACAGCGAGTCCAAGTCCTTTACATTTTACGCTCTGGAAACACAGTTGTGCTTTTTCTTTTGGGGAACAGCTTTGGGGGTGTTACCAGGGTGGGAGTGGCATTTTACCCACCCACCCCCAGGACCCTCCCAGTCTTCCGCCCTTAACCCTCAAATGTCAATCATCTGATTCCTGACTCTGTTAACCAGGGTGTGGCTTTTAGAATCCCTTAATTCCTTTTTGTGCTCAAACCAAATTCACTAACATCAGCTGTGTAAGGGAGGCCTCAGGCCCCTTCCGCACAGCGCGGTCCCATCTCTCCCAGGGTCCCTCATTCAGCCCATGGCCAATTAGTTCTTGTGAGATAGGGGAGAGTTAGGGCCCCTCGTCACATTATGCAAGGGGAAGGAACACGTTTGCGTTGCACCACTGACTTAGAGGCGCAGCAACCTTTGTTATTTTTACCCATTAATTCCATGTTTTCATTGTATGCAAAAAGAACAATTGATGGACAGAATGCATAACAATGTCATACATTCAACCAAGTACAGAGATCTGGGTCTAAATCCATCGTTTTGTTGCTCACCATGCCATTCCAGTCTGGACCTAGCCATATGCAAATCAGTCTTGACCCTGCATCCCAATGGGAACAGATCAGCCCAACTGCCAGGCCGGGTCCTCCCTGGGCTGGAAACAAGCATCCTAGGACCGGTTGAGGGCTGTCAGCCCTCATCAGCCTGGATAGCTTGACTTCAGTGGTGTGGAGAGCACGGGACCCACGTCTGGGCATACCCGTACCACTCGGGGTGACAAATACAAAAAGAACAATTGATGGACAGAATGCAGAACAATGTCATAGATTCACCCCAGTACAGAGATCTGGGCCCAAATCCATTGTTTTTTTGCTCACCATGCCATTCCAGTTTTTACTCAGCCATATGCAAATCAGTGTTGACCCTGCGCCCCATGGGAACAGTCCAACCCGAACTGCCAGGCCATTTCATTGTATGGCACATGCATGTTTTTGGCAACAAGAAATATTTTGCATAAACCTAGTGACATCTCCAGGACCCTCCTTCTTCCCCCGTAAGGACATTTTACAATCTTTAGAGAGATCGAACGTTCTCCTTCAACACAGGATGTATAAGTTGTCGGAAAACTCAGTTTCAGCAGCATAAAATAATATTATACCAGTAAACAAAGAACAGGGTCACTGATGCAAAGCAGAGAGATGGTGAATATGTGGAAGTAGGTGCGCATGTTTGTTGACGTGGGTGAGTCAAGTGCAATTTTAAGACTAGGAAGAAACTCCCACAGTGCCTCTTTATATATGTCGAAGGAGCATTGACTTGCACAACACGATGCCTTGTTTGCAATTTCCTCATCTCCTGAGCATGTTTACAAGTTATGTATGTGTGGGGCAATTAAAGTAACTGGGTGTGAAGATCCGTGAACATGTCAATGAGCCTGTCTTGTTAATGAGCCATTAGTCATTGTTTCAGGACCTTTGCAGGTACTTTGTATTGAATTTCTCACCATGTGCTCTGTTACTAATATTATTGTAGTGCTTGGTGAAGCGTAGGGCCAGATTTGCCTCAACCAGAAGTGCTGTAGTAGAACTCTATTGTACATGTGCATTAGCAGTGGCTTATCAACTTGATTATCTTTGGCATCATTGAAAGAATGAGCTTTTGATTCATATTTCAGTGTATGTCGAAATATAAAAAAATGTGGCTCACAGGTTTTTCTATAGGTTCTATCGCAAGAGTATTAAAACTATTGTTAATTTTAAAATAGGACTGTCCTAACTGCTTTGTAAACTGCACCAAGCTAGTAATGAGTGTGGTCGTCCAGAAACAGACGTGGGTGACATTTTAAATGTCTAAGCAATATATGGAAAATGACTCTCCGTTTCATCAAGGTGCACAGGAGTGGCTATACAATAACATTGAATATGCATCTCCATGCCCTTTCTGCCTGGGCTAACACTGCTCTTAACTTTATGCTTCGGCTGACACATCTCGTGGATTTTATGTCACACGATGGTTCCTGGTGATCCTTGCAAACTCTTAATTCCGGGGTTTGACTGTCATCGCGTATGTATTTCTAGTCTTTGTCGGTGCTTCTGTCCTTGAAGGGTTTGTGCCCACTGTGTTAGACTGGTGAGGGTCGCCTTCTTCTCATAGAGCCTGCTCCCCATCCCCTCGCTGACCTTTCACTGCTTAAGATCTAGATTCCTTCTTTCTTTCTTGTCCAGTCGTACAGACTGAATGATCACATCTAAAGTAGAAGTCCATGTACAAAAGAGTGCACGGCCCTCATTGGAAGAGGGAGTGATGCAGTTCTATTTGTTTCTTAAATCTGATCTTCATTTTTCAGAACCGAGAACAATGACCTGTCCGGGCTGTTGTAGACAGCGGTAAATACAGTGGGACTGTTTTGTTTCTCCCTTGGTTTTCTTGGAAATACACCAGTGACTAAATGCACAACTGAGCTTCTTTTTCTCCTTAAATTGGTTGATGGCTGTTGACTAAAAGCACAGTGACCGGTATAACAAGGCTATTGCTTTGTATGCCCTCTAACACACATTTACCACTTATCAATGGACGATTTAATTGCCTAGACCTAGGCAAGGTATTCAGGGCAGGGATCTAACAGAATTTATATCTGGGTCGGGCAACTCCTCCCTTTGAATGATAACCTTTTTTCATGTAAGCATGATACTGCTAGTTGTCTGTGAGTGCTCTCTGAAAAATGTAACCTCACTAAACGCTGGAAACCCCACCCTCGTCAAATTATGAGGAAATATCAGAGCAAATATCCGAGCCAACCATCAGCTCCTTCTGACCCTTATTTCAATTCGAGACTGCCACCTTTGTAGCTGAGAGAGAACCCTCTTCTCCCAAGAATCCAACATTCTCTGGATCACTAGTTGTTCTCTGTGCCAGGCCTTTTGCTTGAAATAAGTTTGAAAACCCTTGGGGGTTCATTGTGTCCCAGGTGTCTAGTTCCTCTGTGATTGTCAGAAGGTGGAAAAGAGCTAAGCAAAGAAGTGTTCCTTTACAGAGAAATCAACTGAATCTGGAAATAGGGATGGACGCTTGAAACTCAAGGGGAGAGCTGAATCAAGTTAATTTTTCTTCTTGGATCATAGTTTGTGGTGTTCTCACCAGGCAAACACAGTGTTATGCCCTCCAGAAAGCTTGCAATATTATCCAAAGTTAAACTTACAAGAACTACTGCAAATGATTAATATGGGTGTGTTGTGGCTAGAAAAATGCAGAGTACGCATAAACTACAAGCCTGATTCACAAATGTTTTTGCACATTAAAGTGCAACTTGGGTGCATATAAGAGTCTGGAATTTGAAATTCCATATCCTGAGTCCTAGAATCAAGATAATATGAAATTCAGAATAGTAGATTTCACTGCACTGAAGAAAACTGGAATTTTTATATCAGATTTTGCACCATTGTGATTTTGGTGTCAGAAATAGAAAAGGGGGAGTGTCATAATTGGTCATGCATAATGTATACTACAGGCTGGCAGAGGAGGGTAGGTCTAGGGAAAAGCTCCTGCGAGGATCACTTCTTTACGCAGCTAAGTCGCTCATCTCTGCCTCACCTAAGGGGTATTTCTCCCCTGAACTTTGGCTGAAATCAATCCCACTGCATCAAAGCAGTTAATGTGTTATTTTAGCTGACACCCGATACCCAATGGTGGTCCCCAATACTTTACCATATAAGGTAGGTCATTCCTGATCCTGATGAAGTGCAAATTGGCCCTCCTGGCAACCAAGACATGAAACATGTCGACCCCACCATTCTTTTCACATTCTAGCTATTAGGCTACATTATTACTTCAAGATAGCGTAGTTGTTTTCACTTTGTCTAGGGACCATTACCCCACAAAACTCGCTTCGTTCCCTTAGACTCTTTCATACCACTCCCTTCACCACCCTATCCTCAACCCCTTACACTTGTCTAACGCAGTTTGTTGATCAAAAGCTCTCCACTAAAGTGCCCACAGGCTCGTCAAGCATTACAGCTCCGGCTTGACGGGGAGCGCCATATGATGAAGCATGACACCCTACCATGTGTGTGAGAGCTCTATGATCTCTCCGCACAGATCCCTTGCGATCCATGTGGGCGGGTTCTTGATTCCACTAAAAATAGGGTCAAATTTGTCCCTCCTGAGGAACTCCCCTCCATGTTTTAATGTATACAACTCCCACAAATTCATATGTTTGTGAGTATCATGGGTCATTTTTCATATCAATTCACATTGTAAAAACGAAATTCCAGAACTTTTATTTTGCTGAATTATATGTAGGAGGAACGTCTCAAATCCTGTCAGTATCCACTAATGCTCTTAGTCTACACTTGAAATGATGTAGCTTGTATGCTGCCTTGTTATGGGTTTGGTCCTAAACCCATAGGATAAGATACATTTATCACAATAGGGATTAGAAAACATTTAATGACAAGATTTATCAAGTTGAAAGTACATGTGTGTAAAAAAAAGCAGACACTTGGAATAGGGCATAGACGTCTAACACATGGGCAATACAAAAATAGCCAGTAAGCTTCAAATAAAGCAAAGATTAAATGCCAAATTAAGGGACCAGAGCGTCGCCTCTGATCAGTTGGAGCATGCTGTGCTGGAATCCATCCAAATTTGCAGTGCTAACATCCATGCCTGCGTTTTGGCGCTACATTTATACACTTTTTCTCACTGCATGTGAATGGGAGCGGGAACGCATGATGGCCCGAAACTGCAGATAGGTGCTAATCAGCAGGTACCATGCTCTTCTCAGGGGAAGAATGTGAGAAGACCTTGACAGATACAGAGAGTTTCTTAAGTAAAAAGCTGACTTGACGAATTTCTGAAATCTTGGCTTCTTTTTGCCAACTCCAGAAGAAGGCTTCACTTGCATGACTTTTAGGCTAAAAGTTCAATGCGCATCACTGGATAACAAAATGGCAGTGCATTTAAAGTACATGGATGTGTGCAAATTATTCTAATGCTTTCGTAAACTTTGAGCAGGTATAAAAAACGAAATTGGAGTTGTTAATGCAAACAGTGTGATCTATGTAAATCTGCGTTCTCATGCAAGTATAGCAGAATCCATATCTTTTTCGTGTTTATATGTATGGGACACGGGGCAGAGGTGCAAGCTGGCTAGAAGAAAGCACAAGACTGCATTATTTTAAATTGTTTGAGAAACAGTTTCCTTTACTTTTGTGAGTTTCTGGTCTAGTGCTCGAGGTTATGTTTTTCAAAATTGTAAGTATGATAGTATATTAATATATCAGCTTAAGGAGTATGCATTGTTCCTTTACGTTGATTACACCAAGTGTATCCCCCTGTACAAAGCGAAAATCACTGCTGTTGTGAATCACTGCTCTCCACTCCAAAGGTGTTCAGTGAAAAATTAAAAACATGGTTTTAAAAGGGTTCTGGGGGAAATTGAGGACAGGGAATTGGTTTAGGGGTCGCGTAAGTTACTCTGGTAGTATAGTTTAGTGAATGCATCTCTGTGGGAGAATGTATAGAGTACAAATGAAGGTCTATTTTGAAGCGGACCGTCAAACATTACTTGGAGGCTATCTGCTAATTAGATCGGTGGCTATTGGCCTGTGGAGCAAATGGAGAAAGGTAGCACGTGGGGAGATATCAGGGTAATTTGTGCCTTGTAATATGGGTATCAGCTGCATGACAGTACATACATAATACTTTCAGTTGTCCCATTACTCAGGTTGGTGGAGTGGTAAAGGAATTGGTGTGTGGGTAGCATTGGAGAAGTGTGCGCATGTGGTTCTCTGAGACAGGACTAGTGAATATATTCTAAAGTGGGGCATGGGTATAGAACATATGTTGGTTTAAAATAGTGTTTACGCAAATGTCCTATGGGCCTGTGGGCCACAGGAGCTGAGATATATATTGTCTTATTAGAACTTAATTGGACAGGAAAGTGTGAGTGTTCCATGGCTTACCTTGTTTCTTCTCGGAAGAGGAAGAGAGAGGTTGTTTGAAGATAGTCTGTCTGTGGTCTGTGGGTGGGGGGGTATCTTGCTTGTATCTCATTTCTCTAAGTGTCTCCTGTGTTTTTGATGGTTGAGTAGGAGGCACAGAAGTGGTTTACGTAATACGTATGTGTAGTGTTGTGCTCTCAGCTTGAACGCGTCAGTCATGTTGGGTGAGGGTCGTTTGTGTTTATCGTCTTGATGAGCTCTAGTGAGGAACGGGGAACAGACCAGAGGCTTTGCTGAAATTACTAAGTGGAGTAAATCCTGTTGTGTTTATGTAAGATTGCATTACTTTTGAGAACATTGTATACAATTAGTTAAATAAACACATTCAGTTTGACATGTAAATCAGAAAATAAAACGGAATTATTAATGAGCTAGTTTAATTTTGCAGTGATAAAAGGTGTAAAGTGTCTCTTCACACATGAGTCGCATGAGGTACATACAGTTGGTTTTGAGATATAGAGACTCACAGATAAAATGTGGGGTGGTAGACAGAACTAAGATCATGTTAGGGAATGGTAGTAAGGTATGTGTGGCAAATTTTTTAATGTGTGTAGTATGGTTAAGAAAATGTCTCCCTGGGATTTCCTGGTAATAGAGCTGGTGGTGATTTCTTGGGTTTTAGGTGCTTATTGTCTTAACAACCAGGATAGATTTGTAATATAGTATATGCATTTTTAGAATTTCCATTTTATCTATTGTAGGAATTATTACAATGTTTTTTTTTTAATTTTCAAAAACCTTTATTAGTTGTTACACGTGTCGTACACAGCACATGGCCTACAACCCGGAGGCCGGCCGCTCGAAATGCAAAGGAGAAATGTCAAATCGTTTCCCGTACAACACAGCCTTTCAGCCAACAACCCGGGGGTCCGGCGGCGAGATAGTGCAAGTGTGCGAAACAGCAACAAACGCGGGAGGGATCATCTGAGGGAGAAAGTTAACTCCCAGCCATACGATAGCCCCACTGCGTTCAGTAGGGTGCATAGTCCCCGCACCTTGCTTTGCGGCTACAGTCATCCATGTTCCTAAGTAGGTCCGAACATAACCAAGAACTCAAAAGAAACACCCCCCCACCTCGCCCTCCATGCACTTTCACCCCCAGTCAGTCACAAAATGCACGCCACTCCCTACATCTGCATCCAGACTAGTCTGCTACCTGTAAACGCCATAATGGTCATAGCTCTCAATCCTGCTCTAAGCAGCATGCCATGTGGGGGAAGGGTCCTGATCTAATCTCCCCCCCTAACAACCGGCAATTGCTCAGGGTGTTAAACAAGGACTCCCTCATTCCCAACCACCAGCCCCACCCACACACCTCCCCCTGGGCCAAAGTCTAGGACTGCTCCATCGTGTCCGGGACTATTCCGCTTCATCAGGTGGCACTCCTCCAAGCGCCCCACACTTCTCAACTGTCTCCTCTCCCTCCGCAACATCTACCTCCACAGTCTGTAGGTGCGACTTGTATAGGCCCCAAAAGTTCTTCGGGCGGCTGGTCGGTGGCATTAACTCACTGTAATGTTCCGCTTGAGTGCAGCAATACAGCATGTCATGCGCCCATCTCTTCACCATGGGCAGGGGCCCTCTCATCCAGCACAACGCCAGTACGCGCCTGGCGATCAGCATACCCATGTCCGCAAGTCGCCTAACGGCCACAGGTAGAGGCTTGGAGTAGCCCATTAGCGCCAACGCCGGATATGGGGTCAAGTCTGTACTAAGGATCTCGTTCAATTCCGCGTAGACGCCATTCCAATATTTACTGATCCCCGAGCAAGTCCACGCCAGATGCCTAAAATCCGCAACCTGAGCGCAACAACGTTCACACTCCGCCGAATACCGGAGGCCATATCTATGCAATCGCTCCGGAGTGTAGTAAACTCTCTGAAGAAATTAAAAATGAATCAATCTATGCCTGCTATTTAGCGATATCCTCTTCGTGCTCGTGCAGCAGTATCTCCACATGTCGTCATCAACAGTGATCAGCAAGTCCTGTTGCCAGGCAGTCCTGGCTTTCATGTACTGGTGCTCCCTATGCGTCATTGCAGATTTATATAGCGCAGTCACGAGCTTGCGGGGCGTCTCTGCCTTAATTACATACGTAAGTTCCGGAACCTCCGGTGACCCCGCCAAATCAGGCCCCAGCAATTCCAGAAAAGCGCTGCGCACCCTATGGTACTGGAACTTCATCAACAGTGAGCCATGAGCAACATCTGTCACCACCTGGTCCCACCCCTTAACCCTGCCATCCGAGAAAAAATCACCCATTGTGAAGATGGCCAAACTGTGTAACGCTTGAATTACGCCGCGCTCTGTAAGCGGTGAAAGCCACAGGGCCCATTCTATGGGCATAGAAGGTGAGTATAGAAGAGCTCCCCCTGCATCTGTAGGAGAGAGAGTGCCAAGCATGATTCATGGCTGTAATAGAGTCCAATATGCCAGTCCTACGGTCCATCGGCCGGCATAAAGTAGCCGGCAGGGGCAGAGGGTCTGCAAAGAGCCGCTCCATCCTGACGTGGGGAATATGCTCATCCCCATGTATCCAAGTGTGGAGGTGCGCTGCCTGTGCCACTCTGTAGTACAATACGAGATCGGGGGCCGCAAGGCCACCCATGTTGTATGGAAGTGTCAAGAGAGACCACCGGACTCTGGGTTGTTTGCCCGCCCAAGCAAGCTTAACCATTAGCTGAGTCAGAGTCTGAAAGAAAGTTTTAGACAGCACCATCGGGATGGGGCTGAATAGAAAGAGGAATCTTGGGAGGACCACCATTTTCATGATGGCTATGCGTCCCATGAGGGAAAGGGGAAGTTTGCACCAAGCATCGACGTCATCTTCAAGCTTACTACAGGCGACCCCATAGTTTTCTCGTAGCAATGTCTCCGGGTCCGTGTGGATCCGGATTCCCAGGTATCTGACAGTATCACTAGACCACTGCAGAGGGTATTCCATGTCAAACTGTCCCGTTACCGGGGTAAGTGGGAAGGCGACCGATTTCGACCATTTGACCTTCAGGCCAGAGAGAGCCCCGAAGCGAAGAACCTCTCTAAGCGTAGATGACAGATTGCGTTCCGGGTCGCGAACATACAGTAAAGTGGCATCAGCATATGTCGAGACAACAATCTTGTAAGTCGGGAACCTGATTCCCTCATGCCCATGGCATTCCCACAAGGCACAGGCCAGTGGCTCAGCCATCAAGGCATATAGCAGCGGAGAGAGGGGGCATCCTTGTCTCGTTCCTCTACCAATTTAAATAGGGTCAGTGACCAGATCTCCCAGACGAAGTCGCGCCGTCGGCTTATGGTACAGGGCCCCTATCATTTGGAGAAACGGCTCGCCCAAGCCAAGCCGTCGCAACACCAAGGTCATGAATGGCCATTCAACAGAGTCAAACGCCTTTTCCATGTCCAGGAAGACCGCGACTGCTTTCGTGTCCTGCCTAACATGCTGTATGGTGCCCAATACCGTACGAATATTATACGTCAAGTTTCTGCTGGGTATGAAACCAGCCTGTTCCGGCGCGACCAGCTTATGGGCCAAGAGGGCGAGCCGAGTCACCAACACTTTAGCGTAGATCTTGGTATCCACGTTCATTAACGAGAGAGGACTGTATGAGCTGCACTCACTGGGATCCTTCCCTGGTTTAAGTATAGTGACTATCAGGGCCTCCCTCATGGAAGGCGGCATGGTGCCGTCCACACAGATGTCGTCAAAGTTTAGCTAAATGGGGGAGTAACTTATCTTGAAAGACTTTATAAAATGCTACAGAGAGCCCGTCAGCTCCCGGTGCACTGCCAGAGCGCATGCTCGCGAGCGCCTCTGTGATTTCATCTCGAGCTATGGGTTGCATTAGGAATTCCCTATAGTTATCGGTCAGTTGCGGCAAATCAATATGGTCAAGATAATCAGTCGCCTCAACTGCGAGGTCCCCCTGTGTAGTGGAGTAAAGATCAGTGTAGTACCTCCTAAATTCTTCCACAATATCCAGCTCCTCCGTCACCCTACGTCCGTCCGAGGCTCGCAGCTCCGAGATTAAGGTCTTCCCCCTATTTCCCTTAAGTAGTCTGGCTAATAGAGAGCTCGGCCGCTCCCCCTCTCCATACATGCGCGCATTGGCATATTTCCCCATATGCTGCACCTCCCTATCAGCTTCCTCGTGGTATTCGGAGATCAGTGTTTTGGATTTCCTCTGTCACCTCGTCGCAGGGTGTAGCTCGCTGCCTTTGCTCAAGGGCTGCCAGCTGTTTTTCCAGTGCAGCCAATCGCTGTCGAATGGATTTAAGCACACTAGAGTGCTTTGCCACTCCCCGGATATAAACCTTAAAGGTCTCCCAAACAGTATGGAAACTGTCCACAGAGCCTATATTAGCCTAAAAAAAGACATCTATCTCCTCCGCCAGTTCGTCCCTGAACACTGGGTCAAGCAATGAATAGGGTGGGAAGCGCCAGGTAAAGGGTGGAATCGATTTCTTGGGGGACTCCAGCACCAGCAGCAGAGGGGAGTGATCTGACAACGTCCTAGGCAATACCATGCAGGAACTAATTTGGGCCATCATGTAGGAGGAGGCCAACCAATAATCTATTCTGGTGTGTATGTTGTGAAAAGCAGAATAATGAGTGTATCCCCCCTGTTCACGGTGCCTAAACATCCAGACATCTTCCAAGACTAGCGTGGTGATCGCCTGTTGTATCGCCTGCGCCGCCGCCGAGGGCCTGCGCAGTGGGCCTGCAGACCTATCCAGCGCTGGGTCTAATACTAGGTTCAGATCTCCTCCCCACAAAAGTAGCGCCGCAGGGTAAGTACGCGCTACAGCTGTCACTTTTTGAAAAAACTCTGGTGAATCGTAATTCGGGCCATAAACATTAATTATCAACAGGTCAAGTCCCATTCCCGCACAGCGGGACACGATAAAGCGTCCCTCAGGATCAGCAGACAAAAGTGTCTGGGTGAGTTTAGATCTAGGGTTAACCCAAATGAGCACTCCCCTGGCGTGGGTCGTGAAGCCCACAGCAGCTATGTTACCCGCCCAGCCCCTACTAAGCAGCATTCCACGCGTGAGGGGCAAATGCGTCTCCTGTAGGAGAGCAAGGTCTATCCGTTGTCGCTGTAAATAGTGCATCACTTTCCTAAGCTTGCGGTGGTCAGTAAGGCCACGCACATTCCATGTGAGAGCTCGGAGTAAAGCTTGAGTAGCACTGTCAGTAAGTGTAGGCGTGGCAGCCATAAGAGTCATACAAATACATCACACACATCAGGCATTCTCTCAGTGACTGAACGGTGGATGTGCAAAAACAAGAAAACCACAATAAATCCCCCAATCCATCAGATGTCATGAAACAATCCTCAAACAATCCCACCCTCCACCCACAGCAGACCTCCCCCAACCTTGCCTTGCCGACCCTGAGACCCACCCTCCCACCCTCAATCCCTCCCCACAGGTTCGTTGACTCAAACAAGTCATTTGGGAGCATCGTGCACGGGGCCGAGGTTGCCATGCCACCATCCACAAATGTGTAAAGAAACAACATCGTAGCAGCCTCGTATGGCTCCCGCCGTGGCTCCATAACCATACCAACTAGCTGGCAAGGGACCAGAAGAGGCCCTGTATCCTTATCAGCTATTTAAAACAGTATTGAAATGAACATGACCCCATCATCCTGGGTGGGAAGACACCAAAAAGGTGCCCCCTCATATTACCACAGAGGTCAGAGCAGTCATTAACGCCATAAGCACAGGCAGCTCAGAAAGTACAATCATGGTCTTGTGTCCCACTATGGAGCACAGCCCACCCCTTCAGCAGTACAGTTCAACAAATCTGGCATCGTCCATAGACCAGTTCCGAGGCGCAGCCATCTCAGGAGGGGACCCCCCCTTCACCTTACCGCATCACCAGACCAGCTTCAGCTGGGCCTCTACTCCTGCTCATCCAGATGGCTATCAGCTCCAGCCTCAGCTCGCTGCTCCGGGGCATCCCTGCGACACTCCTTCGCCCGGTTCTTCAGGGCCTGTTGCAGAGCACGTGGGTCCGTAAACAAGTGGGAATGGCCTTGCCGGTTAACTCTCAATTTAGCTGGGTAAAGCATTGCGTAGTCCAGCCCCTGTTCTCTGAGTTGTTTCTTATATGGAGCAAAGTGCTTACGGGCCTCCTGCACCCTAGCGGTGAAGTCCGGGTATAAGGATATTTCAGAGCCCTCATATTGCAGCGTCTTCTTCTCTCGGGCCATTCGTAGCGCAGTGTACCTGTCCCTGTAGTTGAGCAGTTTTGTGATTATAGGGCGAGGCGGCGCACCCGGGCGCGGACGGGGGCCCAGCGAGCGATGTGCTCTCTCGACAATGAAAACCTGGGAGAAAGAGTCTTCCCCCAGCAGAGTGACCAAGACCTTCTCAATAAAGCGTTCCATATTGCCCGTCTGCGTCGTGTCAGGAAGGCCCGTTATCCTGACGTTGCACCGACGAGAACGCGCCTCCAAGTCTTCGGTCTTGTCCAGCAGCGTCTGCATCGCCTTTTCCACCTTCTTATGATCTATGCCCAATTCTATCTGCGATTCTTCAACCTCCGTGAGCTGCCTCTCAGACATATCCAGCCGCTCTGCGTGCTTATCTATCCTCTCCGCCATTCTGTCTATCCTGTAAGTCAGTGCATCAATCTTGGAGCCTAAGGCAGTCATGCTGGTCTGTAAGCCTTTCTCCATAGCTAGCAGGATTGTCTTTATATCCGAGTTGGCAGTAGTGTCACCGTCTGGATGCTTGTCCTCGGCCTCTGCTTCTGCCGCCTCCTGCGACTTAGTCCGCCGCTGGCCAAAGGTGAGCTTAGACTGAGTCTTATCACCCTTACCCATCTCGGTGAGAAGTCCAGAGCTGGCTTAGTTACGAGTATTGCTCCGGGTACAGCAAGTCACATGTACACCAGCGTGTAGGACAGACGGGTCTGCAGGCCGTGCACCCTCCTTGGCCCTGAGGTATGACACAGGCCTCGCCGCCTTCCACGACCCCGCAGCGGGTCCAGTTCACAGCCGTGAACTGTGGGCCAACCGTGAGCCCCACCAAGCGCCGCGATCTCAGCCCACTCAGCAACCGTGACCGCCCGCTGTCGCAGTCCTCGGGTACTTGTTCTAGCGTGGGGGGACACCACTACGCACTGCAGCAGACGCAGCCCACCCGGGCGCAGAGGGGGGGGGCACCCCAACCGGAGTCAGGCCAGTAGCACAATTCGCAAGGCAGTTCCCTGCTTCCTCTACAATGGCAGCCACAAACACTTCCCTAATGGGACTCCAGGTCCGGGGCAGCAGTCAGTCCCGAGGGCTTCCGCCGCTGCACCACCAGGAGGTCACGCCACCATCAAGTCCAGCATTCCCACCGCAACTCCGGTGTTATATGCACGTAGTCGGGACTCTGGCCTCCAGCCCACCATCCAGTATCCGGCCTCAGAACCCAGATGCAGACGGGACCGTACTCGCCAGTTGGGCGGGAGAGGTGGCAGCCTGCATCCGGCACTATCTCCCACCATCCGATAGATGCCCTCTGCGCCCGTGGCCACCGGCAGAGTCACCACAGCACCGCCACAGCCAGCAGGCCCTCGCACGCCATCCTCCCTCAGGGCACTACCTGCTCAGATCGATTTCTGGGCTCGAGCGCTGGGCCCCATCCAACGTCGACTCGGGCCCCCTCTCACCGGCAATACAGGCCGCAGTTGGAGGGGTCCCCTTGGAGGGAGATGGACCATCGCAGCAACTTAGGGTTCTCTCCTCGCATCTGCATCAACCACCGCAAGGGCCGGTTGTCAGTCTGTACCCGGAAGTGGGTGCCGAAGAGATAGGGCTGGAGTTTCTTGAGGGCCCACACCACGGCGAAGGCCTCTCGCTCGATGGTGCTCCAGCGTTGTTCTCGGGCCAGCAGACGTCGACTGAGGAAGGCCACAGGTTGGTCAACTCCTTCTGGGTTAAGTTGGGACAGGACCGCCCCGACACCGTGCTCCGAGGCATCTGTCTGTACTATGAATTCCCGGCTGTAGTCGGGGGCTTGGAGCACGGGGGCGGTGCACATCGCTGTCTTTAGTGTCTCAAAGGCGGCCTGACACTCGGGTGTCCAGTGCACCTTCTGGGGCTTTTTTTTGCAGGTGAGTTCGGTGAGGGGGCCCACAATGCTCCCATAGTTTTTCACGAAGCGCCGGTAATACCCAGTGAGCCCCAGGAAGGCTCGGACTGCTGTCTGGGTGGCCGGGGGCTTCCAGGCCATGATGGCGTCGATCTTGGGTTGGAGGGGAGCCACCTGGCCGCTCCCCACTTGGTGTCCCAGATAGGTCACGGACCCTTGGCCTATCTGGCACTTGCTGGCTTTTATGGTCAGTCCGGCCCGTCGGAGGGCCGTCAGGACCTCCCAGAGGTGCTTGAGGTGCTCGGCCCAGTAGAGGCTGTATACCGCAATATCGTCCAGGTAGGCGGCGCTGAACTCTTCTAGCCCCGCCAGTACCTTATTCACCAGCCTCTGGAACGTTGCGGGGGCGTTCTTCATCCCGAAGGGCATCACCCTGAAGTGGTAGTGGCCATCGGGCGTTGAGAAGGCGGAGCGCTCCTGGGCGCCCGGTGTGAGCCCGATCTGCCAGTAGCCGGCGGTGAGGTCGAAGGTGCTCAGATAGCGGGCCGCCCCCAGGCGGTCGATCAATTTATCGGCCCGGGGAATGGGTGACGGCGTTCAATCCCCGGTAGTCGACACAAAACCTTAGTTCAGGGGTGGCGGCCTTTGGGACCAGGACGACAGGACTGGCCCACGGACTGTTAGAGGGTTCGACTACCCCCAGGGCCAGCATCTTGGAGACCTCGGATTGGATGCAGGCCCGAACTCGGTCGGGAACTCTGTAGGCCCGGTGTCGCACAGGCAGGCTGTCCCCGGTGTCGACATTGTGCACGCACCATTGGGTGACTCCGGGGGTGAGGGAAAATAAGTCTGCGAATTGTCCCAACAAGTTGCGGCAGTCCTGGCGCTGTTCTAGGGTCAGGGTGGTGGAGAGGGTGACCCCCTCGACGGAGCCGTCTTTCTCGGAGGTGCTCAGGAGGTCTGGTAGGGGCTCTGAGTCTTCTTCGGCCCCGCCATCCGTAGCCATCAGCAGGCTAAGCTCCGTGCGGACAAAGTGAGGCTTGAGCCGGTTGGAGTGGAGAACCCGGAGGGGGTTCCGGGGGGATTCCATGTCCACCAGGTAAGTAACGGGGCTCTTGCGCTCCACCACCTTGAAGGGCCCCGTCCACTTGTCCTGGAGGGCACATGGTTCGACCGGGGACATGACCCAGACCTGTTGGCCCGGCTCGAACTCAATGGAAGAGGCGTTTTGGTCAGACCAGCGTTTCATCTCCTCCTGGCTGGCCTCGAGGTTGGCTTCGGCCAAGGCTCGGAACTTTCGAGTCTGATTTCGGAGGGTCAGTAGGTACCTGTAGATGTCGGGAGGGAGCATCTCGGACTGCAACCTCCCAGCCCTCTTTGACCAGGCTGAGGGGACCCCGGACGGGGTGTCCGTACAATAGTTCGAAGGGGCTGAACCCCAGGGACTTCTGAGGGACTTCACGGTAGGCGAAGAGGAGGCAGGGCAGCAGCACGTCCCACTGGCGTCGCAGGGGCTCTTCCAGGCCCATAATCATCCCCTTAAGAGTTCTGTTGAAGCGTTCTACCAATCAATTCCCTTGGGGGTGGTAGGGGTTCGTAAACTTATAGGTGACCCCGCATTGTTGCCACAGGGACTTCATGTAGCGAGAAATAAAGTTTGTACCCCGGTCACTTACGACCTCTCGAGGAAAGCCCACCCTGGAGAAGATCCCCATCAGCGCCCGACCCACCACGGGGGCCGTCACCGTCCGGAGGGGGATGGCTTCGGGATAGCGGGTGGCATGGTCCACCAGGACGAGGATAAACCGGTGTCCTTGGGAGGTGCGAGGCTCCAGGGGCCCTACAATGTCTATCCCTACCCGCTCGAAGGGGGTGTTGACTGGGAAGGGTTGGAGGGGGGCCTTGTGCTTCCCTCCACTCTTCCCGCTGGCTTGGCAGGTGGGGCAAGTCCGGCAGTGATTGCTCACATCGTTCTTCATCTTTGGCCAGTAGAAATGGGTCACCAGGCGGCCGTATGTCTTGTCCTGCCCCAGGTGCCCAGCGAGAGGTACATCGTGTGCTAGGTTCAGGAGGAAGTCTCGGAATCGGAGGGGGACCACCAGCACCCGGCCGGCCCAGAGTTCGGCAATCTTTTGTTCGCTATAGAGGAGATTGTGGTCCCAATAGACCCAGTGGGACCCCGATGGACCTCCGGCGGCTTGAGTGGCGGCTTGTAGTCGGATTCCCTCGAGTGAGGGACAGGTTTTCTGCTCCTGCCGGAACTGTTCTCGGGTGGGGCCACCTTCTTGGCGCCATTGGGCCAGTTCCGGGATGTTGCAGAGTTCAGCGATTTCTCCCCCGGGGGGCCCCAGGGGCTCGGGTCTGGCTCGGCGTCCTCTGCTACTGCGGGCGGCGGAGGTGCGGGCCACTCGGGTTCCTCAGTCGGGGCATCCTCGGTCGGGGCGGAGGCTCGGGTGGTCATGGAGCGGGTGGTCGCACAGACCCACTCAGGAAGGCCTAGCATCCCCAGATGCTCTCTCCGCTCGACGTGGGCCCAGGGGGAACTTTCTAGGTCGTTCCCAAGGAGGCAGTCCACGGGGGCATCGTCTCGGACAGTCACTTTCAGCATGCCCGACACCCCTCCCCACTCGAAGGGAATACGGGCCATTTGGCACAGGCTCTCGGAGTTGTCCGCCGACCGTACTGGGCACAATACATTGGGTAGGATTTGGTCGGGAGTCACCAAGTGGCAACGGGCGGCCGTCACGCTGGCTTCAATGTCGCGGAGGGCTTCGGCCCGGTGTCCATTAATGGTGACCCATTGGCGATATTTCTGAGTGTTGCCCGGGATCGGGGCCCGGGGAATCATGTCCCTTTCTCCTAGGCATACTAGGGACATAGCGGCGGGTTCCCACTCGGTCTGCTCGTGGTCATAGTTCTCTTCCTCGCCCCTCTCTTCTCCCAGGGCGGCGGCAGCGATCTGGCGGTTGGGAGGACTGGTTTAGCCGGGTCGTTGGTTCATGGGGCAGAGGGGGTCATGAGCATAGTGACCAGGCCGCTGGCATCTGTGACAGGTAATGTTCGGGCGGGGCCCCGGCCGTGCAGGGGGGGCCCCCCCTTCCGGCCAGGGACGGTGAAGCTGGGGTCGGGGGCAGCCCCGCGGGGAAGTCCCTGGGCCTGTTCTGACCTCCTCCGCCGCCCCGCGGCCGGTGGTTCCCCGCGGGACCTCGACCGAAGTCTCCCATCGGGTTCCAGGGGACCCGGTTGCTTACCCATCGATCGGCCTCGACGGCGATTTTCCGGGGCTCGGTCAGTTTGCTGTCGAGGAGATGTTGTCGGAGTTCGATAAAGCAGTTGTTGGAGAGGTGTTCCCATACAATGAGGTTGAACAGCTGCTCGTATGTGGTGACCTGGCTGCCCTTGATCCACCCTTCCAGGGCTCTACTATAGAAGTTCACGTACTCCACCCACGTGGTACCGGGGAGTTTTTTACAGTCTCGGAATCGCTGCCGGTACATCTCGGGGGTGAGCCCATAGCGGGTAAGGAGGGCGGCTTTCATGTGTTCATAAGAGGTCATTTCGGTGTCGGGGAGCTCTAGCAGGGCGTCCCTTCCTTCATTGACGAACTTCCCCCACAAGCCGGCGCCCCAGTCTTTGGCGGGTACTCGATGGGAGGTCATGGCTACTTCGTAAGCCTTAAACCATTGTTGGATGTCGTCGTTTTTGTAATATTCTTTGACGACATCTTTGGGAATGTGGACCTTATAGGGGGAGGCTCGCCCCGGTTCTCGGAGGCGCTGGCTTCCCCATTTTTGGCCTTGATCTCAAGCTCTTTCAAGCCCCGCTCGTGCTCGAACGTGATCTTCTTCTCCTCCAAGTCTCTTTGCCTTCGTTTCTCCTCGAGGTCTCCTTGCAGTCGTTGTTGCTCCAGGGCTATTTTGTTTTCGGCTAGTTTTAGTTCTCCGTCCAAGCGGAGTCGGGCGAGCTCCAATTCGTGGAGTCGGTTCCTCTCTCGCTCTCGGGCGTCTTCGTGGGAGAGGCCCGTGTCTCCGTTAGTGTTTCTTTCCTCTGCTGCGGTTGCGAGGTTTTCTCGGTGCCCATCTGGGACCGTGTTTTCTTCGCCCTGGGGTGGCGTCGCTCCTGCTTCCACCCATGCTTGTAGGGCCAGCTTGAGGTCTTCCTTGGTGCTTAGTCCAATGGTAGCGATGCCCAGGTCTTTGCAGAATTGTTTCAATTCTTTATGATTATAGTCCTCTAATCGTTCCTTCTGGAACTCCGTGGTCGGTCCGGTTTCTTTGGTCGTCATGGTCGCGGTGTGTTTCTGTCAGTAGTGGGTGAGTCGCTCTCTGTATGATTTGCGTCGGCTCGGATCGCACCGCCTGCCACCAATGTTGGAAAGGCAGTCCCTGGGGAGGCAGAAGATGTCTGACTGACCACCCCGAGACCCACCTCTCCGTATGGAGTTGGCCGAGCGCCGTCGAGAGGCCTCCGGGGTGAGGCTCCTCTCCTAGAATCGTAGACAGCAGAGCAGTCACACAACTACAAAGGGATACCACACAAGAGGATAACTTCTTAGAATCTTTATCAGTAATAACGATTGGTGCTCTTGGCAAAATGTACAAGCGGATCGAGGATCCGTAAAGTCTGGGTAGCTTGAGAGTAAGGGATATCGGGACAGTCTTAGGACCAGCAAGGTCAGGCCGCGGCAGCGCCAGCAGGCTTCAAAGATGGTTTCAGCGTGGTTGAGCCGCGGCAGCGCCAGCAGGACTCCAAGATGGTTTCAGCGAGGTTGGGCCGCGGCAGCGCCAGCAGGACTCCAAGATGGTTTCAGCGAGGTTGGGCCGCGGCAGCGCCAGCAGGACTCCAAGATGGTTTCAGCGAAGTTGGGCCGCGGCAGCGCCAGCAGGACTCCAAGATGGTTTTAGAGTTCAAAGCAACGAGTTCTTCTCGGGGTCAGCCGCGACAGAGTCAGCAGGGCTTTCGACTCCAGGATACAACTGCCGACCCATTCCAGAGCTGCCTCAGATATAGGCCGGGAGTCCTTTGATGTCCGGACCCTCGCGCCTGGGGGTCAGAGGGGCCGGGATGAGAGTGTCCATACACCCAGCAGGGGGGTGGAGCCAGCGCCCAGGGAGGCCGGAGGGAGATCGAAACCAGGCGTCCGGGGACGGTTGGAGGGCCATCGTAACTCCCCTCCTCCTTGATCCGTCAAGTGGCCGCTTCACCACCTGGTCGGATCGTGGTACCTCGATGTCGGGGCTTCGCTGGGGTGGTGGCCGGGGACGGCCGAGGCCACGTGGTCAGGACGTGGAGGGTCCAAGATGGAGTCGGGACCTGAGATGGTGGCCCGGGTAGGGTCTGGACCCGTAGAGTTGGGCGAACAGGGGTCGCCGGGTTCCGGAGGGAGAGAGCCGGGGGTCGCCAGGAGGGGCGGCTCTCGTGAAGGGTAGCGTCGTCGGGGAGGACAGGGGTCATGGCTGTCCCGGGCCCGCCATGTGGGGAGGAGCGGGACCACGTCACGAGGCCGGGTCCAACAAGTAGGATAATTAGGAGCCGCCAAGCGGAGCTCAAGGCTTACACGGCCATCTTAGTTGCCGGCAAGCTACGCCCCCCTCAATTATTACGATGTTTTAAGCTTTGTTTCTTTATTCTATTTTTTATGGCGAAGTTTTCACTGCTCCGAATATACATTATATGATGATCACTGTAAATTTAGAAGGAAGCCTTCATGAGTACATTTTAGACTTTTTACGCAGGGCATTGTGGTTCCAGGCATATTTTCTCTGGGTTCAAAATGTGAATGTCTTTTTTTGATGAGGAATATCAGATATGTTTACAGTAATAATATGACACTACACGAAAGGAAATATTTAACTATGAGGGCGACTAATGTGTTTGTTTTAGTGCAGGGGTAGTAAACCTTAAATGATCTGAATGCGTCGACATATATCAGAAAAAAATGGAATAGTGGCAGTGTAGTCCAATTAACTTATCTACAGTAATGTGTGTGTTTTCACACCTCTGTGATGTAGCATGCCCTATGTTATGCTCATAATTCAAACTAGCTTTGAAGCTGATTAGTGGGTTGAACTCTTGTTCTTGAGAAAATGCAAAAAGATTTGGTTGCTAAGCACAACAAACATTTTTGCCTCTTTTCATCTAAGGATTTACTTATAGCCGTCTGCTCTCAGCTAGATCCACGCAGTAAAATAATTGACCAGATATTTATGCTTTCAAGAAATTATGTGTTAGTTAATCAGCACAAGAAATGATTTTGTAAAATCTTTGCAAAACACGATTTGACCCGTAAATACCCCAGTAAGATTGAGATCTTCAATTGTACTGATGTAGCTTAAGTCATAATGAAATGTTTAACCTGTGTATCATTTTATATGTTTCCATCAAACTAGATCTTGATCGTTTTCAGGAATCTGGTCTTTAAATTATGTCTGAATTTTATTAGATGCAAAAAAAACAATCGCTGGAAAGAATGCTGCACAGTGTCAAACATTCACCCCAGTATAGAGATCTGGGCCTAAATCCATCGTCTTTTACTCGCCATGCCATGCCATATCAGTTCAAACCCATCCATATGCAACTCTGTCTTAACCCTGTTCCCCATGGGAGCAGTCCAAGCCTTGTCCTCCCTGGACTGGAAGCAAGCATCATGGGACCAGTTTTGGGGCATTACTCCTCATCAGCCAGGTTAGCTTGACTCCACTGGCATGGAGAGCACAGGACCCACGTCTGGGCATACCCGTCCCACTCGGGGTGACATATGCAACAAGAACAACTGTTGGAAAGAGTACTGCACAATGTTAAACAATCACCCCAGTACAGAGATCTGGACCTAAATCCATCTGTTTTTTTTTACTACCCATGTCGTGCCATTCCAGTTCAGACCCACCCATATGCAAATCCGTCTTGACCCTGTTCCCCATGGGAACAGTCCAGCCCGAACTGCCAGGCCGGGTCCTCCCTGAACTGGAAACAAGCGTCCTGGGACCTGTTTCGGGGCATCACATCTCCTTGTGTTTGATTTGTTCACTCTAAGTTGGCAGGGTATTCTGAGACAGGGGTCCCTTGCTCACTTTGCCACTGAATTTAAGCTAACCTGGCTGATGAGGATTGTTACCCTGAAACCGGTCCCAGGATGCTCGTTTCGGTGTCCAGGGAAGACCTTGCTTGGCAGTTTGGGCTGGATTTTTCCCATGAAGCACAGGGTCAAGACTGATTTGCATATGGGTGCGCCTGAACTAGGGTGGCGAAGTGAGCTAAAGAACGATGATGGATTCAACCCAGATCTGTGACTGGGAGTGAGTGTCTGAAAAGTTTCAGCGCTCCGTTCATCATCTCCTTGTGTTTGCTTTGTTCGCCCTAAGTTGGCATGGTATGCCCAGATGTGGGTCCCATGCTCATTTTACCACTGGATTCAAGCTAGCCTGGCTGATGAGGGGTGTTACCCCGAAACCGGTCCCAGGATGCTTGTTTCCGGTCCAGGGAACACCTGCCTTGGCAGTTCGGGCTGGACTGTTCCCATGAGGCACCGGGTCAAGACTGATTTGCATAGGACTGGGGTGGTGAAGTCAGCTAAAGAACGATGATGGATTCAACCCAGATCTGTGACTGGTGGTGAGTGATTGAAAAGTTTCTGCTACATCCATCATCTCCTTGTCTTTGCTTTGAATTTTTTTTAGAGGCAGTATGCTTAAGTAACCTTTAAGTGGCAACCTTTAAGTGGTTTCTCGCTGCACAACATTTCTGCACAGCTTGTAAAATCCCACCACTTTTTTGGCTCTACGTCTTCTCTTCCACTCAGAACCGGTCTACTGCCTCACTATATAGCATCCTTTGAGAGCTTTAATCCATGTCTATATAGTATATTAAACATCAAGGAGTTGCATTTCCACACATGACTCGATTACATGACTCAATTTTGTGAGTTTTGTAGCCATCCTATGTGCGCTGTAGGTGGTGATGGTGGTGGAGACTTTGTCAGTAAATTCTGTTCCAAGTTTGTTAACCATAACAATTTGTTGGTTTATCTTAACTCCTAGTTTTGAGTGCAAATCATACATTTGTTGACTGCCACTTTTTTCTTGAGTGCGTCATGACAATGCTTTTCTCTATGATACCTATTCACAGATTTCGTCCATTATGTCACAAGTGTGTGTTTTTCATAAATTGCAACTTATAATCCTACTTTTTTTTGCTGTGAATTATTCAAATGTATTTTACCTGAAACACATGCAACTATGAGTTAGTGAGTGATCACGTTTCTATGCTACTCAGTTAAAGGATGACCTGCAGCTGCTGTTGCTATTCCTTGCACATTTGTACGTTGTGTCTCAATACCAGACATGGACTACTTTTCTGTTACTAGAGAACTCTGCAGTTTTGTAAACAGGCGTCCTATAAACCATGTGCGTCCTCTTCTCATTAACTTAAAGCTGTGTATCATAAGGGGGTTGAGCTGTGCACCGATGAGCGCCAGCCTGGGGGTATCTATTCCTGGAATAACTTTGTCCTTCCAAGAAGACATTAAAGGGCTGTTCATTTTAAGTAAAGTCTTTTAACGGTAGGCGGCCATTAAACAGATGAACCGGGTCTAGTGGTGCAGTGGACTAATGCTTACACTCCAAAAGCAATCAGCACTTTTTATTCAGCACCAAGTGCCCCAGGAGTTGGAACTCCACAAGTTATGTTATGACCCGGCATCCTAACTATGATGTAACTATTGAAGCCACTGATCCGTGTTTGTGCCATCTTTGATCTAGAAAATTGGGAAGCCTTGTCTATTGCATTTTTTAGACTAGGATTCATGGTGGAACCTGCTACCGATGCTGTGGATTCTTGAGTTGTGGGAGACATAGCATATTTACATTTCTTCATGTCAAAGAAGCAAATTCTGGCTACAGGCTCAAAGTCTGGTCAGGCTAGAGTTGGCATAAAAGCACAATGTTGTACCTTATAAAAGAAGCACATTGATTCATCAGTAGCAAGGGATGGTTTATTTTTGGGCAGGATCTCCTCTTTCCAAAACTCTGCAATTGGTGTAGTACCACCTTTTAATTACCTACAGATTTGGTTATTTATTAATTTCACGTAGAGTTCTCAAGTCCCTTACGCTCACGAGAACACTGGTTTAAATTGAATGTATGGAAGACGAGTGATGTATATGTTTTGTCATAGTAGACAAATGAGGCTAAATTAGAACATTGGAATGTTGGGAGCTCCATTGAAAACAATGGAGTGCTCCGGGCTTATAATGGCTGGTATAAGCCTGGAGCTCCAACATTCCAATGTTTCTTTGTTCACAGCTCTGGCTGTGAACAAAGGCTTCAGGGAGCCTGAGGGGATATCAATTACCTCACGCTCCCATAAAACGTTGTTTTTTTTTTGTTAGAACATTCTGCCCTTTAGTGGCAGAATGTTCTAATAGCGTTATAGCCCTTCGTAGCTGGGCTTTACCGGCTATTAAAGTCCCTCTCCCTTGTTAAAGGGCCCGAGCCGAAAGGGCCTTTAATAGCCGGTATAACCCTCTACGGCGGGCTATAAGGCTATAATAGGCAGCAAAGTTGAAAGCTGTTCTAATAAATGTTCAACGAAACCACAGCTCTTTCAGGATTCAGAATCCCTGAATGATTGAAACCAAAGCAATATAGAATGACCAATGTAAGTAAAGTTCAATATCTGAATGCAGTGTTCAAATCGGATGTTTAGCCAAGTAGGCATGACAACGGTAAGGTGGCCTGTGGACGTCAAAGTACTGATAGAAAGTAATAGAGCATGTGACAGTAGTAAATGTTTTTACACTTCATGTATACCTGGGGACTATTCTTGTGAACAAATGAACAGTCATGTCCTCACTAGGTGGATTTGTTAATCGTCCTGCACGTTGTGGATGGTTTCTTGAGACAGTGGGGACAAAGAAACAGAAGTGGTAGCATACCAGGACCTTTTTACAAAGATGAATTCAAAGTTCTCCCCTGAATGCTGTCAGGGAGGGGAGCAGCTGCAGTCTAGTGGGAAGAGCGTTATGGATTTGCTGCCCCTACCCGGGATCTAGTTCTTTATGTGACATTTTCTGTTTCCTTAGACAAGGCCAGTAGACTGGTGATAGAGGGAACATTGCTATAGATCGATGGATGAAAACTGGTTTCTTTTAAAAGGGGACAACCATCGAGTCATGTAAAGATGGTGGGTATTGAGACTCTGAGGTAAGTTTATTGATGACTGCTTGGGTAATCCTACTAAAAATAGGCAGATGGTGTTTAATAAACTAGTCCAGCCTCTGACGTAATGACGAGTAAGAGGGACGTAGATTATTATGAAGGAAAGAATTGGTTCCAGCATCTGTGGATTCAGTAAAAGAATGACAAGATTTTTTTTACAGAGACCTTTTGAAGGATTCACAAGATCTGGACAGTGGTGAAGGCTTGTAATAATTCCAATGTTCTGTTTTAGATTTGTGAGTGACACTTATGTAGTTGGACAGCAGGCTCTTTTAAATGATTGCCTTTCGGGTGGTGAGCTCCCACCATGTAAAAGAACTAGTAACTACGAACATATTTAAAAACACATTTTTAGTGTGAAATACTTGTGACCTTATGATCTAATGAATGTGTAGAGCATGAGACCAGTTGTATAAATCCCAATTCTTGGCTTTGGAGTCTAAATGTTTATGTGCCTAGAGATTCCAGGCACAGAAAAAACGTTCTGTTGTGCAGTAGGCACTGGGTGTTCTAGGAATGCATTAATAATACATCAATTCCTGCTTGAGTTCTGTGCGTAAGAAAAAAGGCACCTGATCTCTGAAAATCACAATAGCTCCCCTTAAGAGGATTCTTTTTTTTTTTTGGAGCCTTGGGATTGGGAGTTTGGAGTTTTTTTTGGTTTTTTTTAGCATTGGGAGCCTTGAGTCGCAGAATCAGCGAAAGAAGTGATACTACTAGTTTTAGTCAATTAGCCAAAGCATTTCAAGCTCTTACATTGTGAGTCAAGCAGTTATTCCATGAGTTTGTGTCGCTGCAGATCAAACACTGAACAGAAAGCACTTGCAGACAGAATGTCTATGGCCCTGAGAGGTTGGCACTGCAGCCTGTGATTGGGAGGTATTGTTAAATTTGGATATGTCTGATCACAGTTTTGTAGAACTGCTTCAAAAATCAGATGATTATCATGAGGTAGATGTGAATCCAGTTGTGTTGGACCGGCATTATTTCAGATATTCAAGAAGCACTAACGAAGGGTCTGGTCATGGTCATTAGCATGCCGAACCCTGCAGCTCACATCGGCTAACGACCCTTTCTTTCAAACGCTATCTTTGGCTCCTTGATCGTTGCCCTTGTGAAATTTCACTTAAATCACCCACAGAGAAGAGGAGGTGTTGCCCAAGATTGCCAAAGATTCCCAGGAGTGTGAACTTCAAGCATGAGCATATGTCTGTTGTCAGGGAGACCGCTGTAGGATCCGAGATTGTAGTCCCACCCCATTACATGTATCGCCTAGCACTAGAACGACTGAAGAAGAAAGTATCTGTGTACGCTGCAGGTAGATAGCGCCTAGACACTTCTCAGCAATGCTTCAGTAGGGCATCGTAGGTGGCCAAGAATACTGGCTACAAGGAAGGGCAAACAGTCAGCAGAGGATGCTGATGAGCCGTCTTCCAAGTTCTGCATGCATTGTGTTGATGTCTGTGTGGTCACCTAAGGTGATGACAACACCTCTGTTCAACCTTTGGCGTTTGTAGTTTCTCTGGATCAAGTCGTTGTCCCCGAGTAGGGTTAGGACTGCCTAAGAAAGGTCCCACCGGAGTGTAAGAGGTCTGTCTAGACTGGAAGACTCCCTTGGGTGTCAGACTGAAGAAAACACCCCTCTAGTTTTATAGGCGTCCAATTTAAGTAAAAAAACAAAAAGTGAAAAAAGTAGATTCCATGAGTCTATCAACATTGCAATGGGACTTAGATATTTCTACGACGAGCTCCTTACTTTAGCAAGCATGCGGTGTGTTAGTTTGTTTATCGTTTCCCATTAACATTTTTTACATACAAATTATGTTCTGTTATTAAAAGCCCTGACTGTATCTCAGCTTCACGCCCCCCTCAAAGAAAATAACATTTTAAAGATGCTTCGGGTATCACTCAGCTCGGAGAATTGAGAGTCAACTGCGGGAACAATTATAGATCTCGAATGCTAAGCAGTGCATCATATTTTTATAAGGCCAGTGTCTTGTGGGCAACTTCAAAACATTGCTCAGCTTATTTCCAACCCGCAGCAGGTCCCAGACGTGAAATCCACTATTCTTGGCGGCATTAAAGCGGCCACAACTGTCTCCAATTATTTCGAGGCACTTGGCACAGTGTTGAGTTGTTCTAAGATCCTTTGAGCTGCTGGCTCCGTGTAATAAATATTAGGTGCTTGTTTCTCAGTCCCTGGGCATCTCTATTTGCATAATGATTAAAACCGCTCATGATGCAAATATGAAAATGAACCTTAATAAATTAGTAATGGTGCATGAAACAGAAATAGCAGCGGATTTAATTTGCATGGACACAGTTAAGATGTTCAACATTAAGGACTTTATCCCGCGCTGCTACTTCTCCGAAGACCCACATCAGCAGAAGTTTCGATCAGTAATTATTACTGTGCATGGGGCCAGGCCAGGCGCGCATGCGCAGGTTTCATTTTGATTCTATTAACCAGGTCGCCAAATTGCGCCTTCCGATCTCGCCATGACCTTTGGCCTGGGATGAATGTCTGCCTGGTCATTGCAGCCAATTATATTCAAGTACCAATCAGTGTGCTGCACACATGGCCCCCGCCGAGAGCGTGAGCTAATGATGGTAAGTGATGGTATATGAGAGGCGAGCTCATAGTGGGGTGGACGAATATAGGACCATTCTAATGCAAGTCGCAGATGATTGCAACCTGCGAGCAAGGCTCAGCCTACAAGAAGCTACTACGATATCCCGCGGGTTACAAGACTTTGGCATGTATTTCTTATTTTTCATTTGTATTTATGCACTTTAACGCTCCCCCTGATGTCGATTACTTAGATAATATCCCTGGGTTGTTCCCTGCTCCTGAGTTTCTTACATCAACAAAATAAAGAGAGCAGAGCCAATGACAAACTCTTACTGTGATCAGCATGCTCAGCCGTGCCAGCAGGCTCGCAGTGCTTGACGAACTTTCAGCCGCACACAGGGCTTAAAGTGGCCCGGTTCCTGCCGGTGCTTAGCACGGACAGTTCTTCAAAGCAGGTGCCGAGGCGGGTCACTATCGGGCCCTCCATTGTTTGCCTTCACGGTCAGGGTGAAAAAATAATCTTAAGCCTTCAGCAATGCCCTTGACTGCCTTATGATATAACGTCTGAGAAACTCGTTTTAGTTCTTTCACAGTCTTAACAATTCAGAAGTGAAGCATTTTCAATATTGTATATAGTTGTTGCTTATTTATCTTACACAGCTAACAACCATTGACAAACCCAATAGTCCTAGCTTGTTGTAGGTATGTTACTTGTAGTATATATCTGAATGCGATGACAGAAAAGGCAAAATACCAGTCAGGCGGCACACTATTCTAAGCACAGATTTTCAGCTTACATGTTTTTAAGCCACACCTTAATTACATCATCCACACCCCTTTGAGAGATCCCCAGATTTTGCATCCCACTTAAAGCCCTTGCCGCACCCTCATTACAGTGTGAAACAACAGTCCTTGCAAACTAACCACCGGCAGACATTCACCCTGTAGAGTTTTCAGTATACTTGGACTGTGTAAAGAAGCCCTACTCTTTCCCAGTCAGCTGCTAAGCCGATGGAATCCATATTTATGGTTTAAATCTTTTTATTGATATTGAAAATACAAGCGTTACAATAGCTGCCACCTACATTGAACATTCGAACAAATTGAAAAGAAAGGTAGAAAAGAAAGGAGTAATAGAGAGGAGGCAGGGTAAAGAGGTCTACCTCTTAATGCTATGCGTAGTGTAACAGGCAAGGGTCACCCAGTTGATATGGGCTGAGCAGCTATCTATCATCCTTAAGTGAGGCAGAGCACCCTAAGGTACTTCGGGCAGGTAAGCTCAGTGAATTCGTTGGACAAAAATTCTATAGTGGTACCCCATGTTTTATCAAATTTGCGAAGGGAGCGTGTAAGGCCCACAGTGATCTTTTCCATCCCCAGTATTACTCATATCTTATATAGCCAATCCAGATGGGTGGGAATCTCCGCCATACCCCATCTAAATAATAGTGCCTGGTTGGCCGCTCCCAACTCCAAAGTAATTGCTCTTCCCTGGTTAGATCTGAGAGGGTGCATCAAGCCATATGGGAGTCCCAACAGCATGTATGAGGGTAATTTAGGTAAATCAGTATGGTATATGTCGTCTATATCCCAGAGAATTACTGCCCAGTAGTCCTGTATCTTTGGGCATGACCATAGAAAAAGAGTGAGCGTGCCATGCAAACTGCACTGCTGCCAGCATTGCACATTCTCACCCTGTTTCCTTTGGATAATTCTCGCTGGCGTGTAATACCAGTAATGTGCAATTTTTATGAACATCTCCTTCTCTGCTGTGCTGCATTAGGAAGCTCTGGTCCTGTGTATGATGTCCCGCCATTCCTTAGGAGAGAACTCGCATTCCATTTCGGATTCCCACCTTCGCTGCACTGGGGACTTGCTAGCCTGACAGGGGGTGTTTAAAAAAGCATAAATATCACAGCAGTCATTTATCTGATGTTCTAGTAACGTACCACATCTCAAATTTCGTTAAAAAGCGGCCTGCATGTGGGTTTATCTGCGGTTGTGTAACCCAATGACGGAGAGCCAGGTATTGCCAATAGGCCTTTCGAGGGATCCCAAAACAATCTACGAGGCTTGTGAAGTCGATTATCTCATTTTCGGCAAAGAGGTCCCCAATGCGTTTACAGTTGGCCTCTTGCCAGTGGGGATACCCCTCCCCTGTATGAGCCGGTGGGAAGTCAGGGTTGCCTATAAATGGGGTCAAAGGAGACACCGGAGTAGAGAGGCCGTATGGCACCTGTACCCAATCCCACACCCCCAGCGTGACCCTTAGTACCGGCGACACATAAACTCCACTGGGGCGGTGTTTTCGGGGGAGCCACGGGACCTTCTAAATGTGCATGCCTGCTATCGAGTGGTCTATAAAACACCAGTGTTTCTCCGACTCTAGTTTATACCACTCCAGCAGATATCTGAGTTGTGCTGCCTAAAATAACGTTCCAAACATGGGACACCCAAACCCCGTCCTCTTGCTTCAGGTATGTTAAATTACGGGCTAGCCTCGCTTTCTTGCCTCCCCAAATAAAGTTGTTAATAAGGCGTTGCATCTGGGACAACATATTGGGAGGTGGTCTGAGTGGCAGTGTCTGCATCACATAGAGGATCCGCGGGAGAGTGGTCATTTTAACTGTAGCTAGTCTACCCAGCCAGGACATGAGGTGCCTTTTCTAATTGGAGAGCTCATTCCTAACCCCAGTCAGTAGGCCAGCATAGTTCACTTGGGCTGTCTTGACACGGGTGGTGAACAGCTGTAAACATTGGTACTGGACACCAACAGTAGACCATTTAAATGGGAACTGTACCGCTATGGCTTGTTTCTCTGCTTGAGGGAGGGTCAGGCTCAAGGCTTGAGTTTTATGGATGTTAACCCTAAAACCCGGATCTAGACTAAAAAGATCTACTTCCTCCATCAAAGGGGGTATCGATGTTGCTGGTTGGGTCAGAAATAATTTTACATCATCAGCATATAATGAGATTTTATGTTCCCTATCTTGCATCCGAATCCCAGATATTCTCGGGTTCTAGTGAATGTTCTCTGCAAACGGCTCCATATACAATGCAAAAAGTAGTAGCGACAGGGTTAATGGTGTAACATCCCCGCAAACGGCTGGGATGTTACACCATTAACCCTAATACGCGCCTGAGGTTCCCTATAGATGGAATCGACCCATTGCAAGAAGCGGTCGCCCGCCCCAAATTTGAGGAGTATCTGTTGTGGAATCCATATTTAGTAGCTGTTATAGCCCTATGCCCAGTAGCCCAAGGCCTAGTGCGCGTAAAAACAGGCCTCAGCATAGGAGCCAAGCACAAAGCAGCCTACGAGCAGCCTCTTGTGGGCGCTTGAGCTTAGATTTCAGCACCCCCTCCCCCACTTCACCAAACCGGAAAATAGCATGAAGGGCAGCGAGGCAAACTTAGGCCACCGGCCTAGGTCAATAGCAGTGAGGAGTGAAAGTGGTGGGGCGGGTGGAGGTGTACCCAGGGCCATCGAGAACACTGAGCCACCATCAAGTTGGGTTTGGCACCCTACTTTCTGCTAAAAGGGGACCTCTTGCCTCTAAATGCGGACCTCGTGTGACTGTAGTGTAAGGAGAACGGCATACTGTGAATCGACTCAAGACTGTCTGTTTCCGGCAGTCCACTTCCTGCTTCCGGCAGTCCACTTCCTGCATCCGGCAGTCCACTTCCTGTCTGCAGAGTGAACGTCTGGGAGCACCAGCCTTGAGCTCTAAACCGTTGCATATCTGATGCTGTCAGAGACTCTCATATAAGCTGACACAAGGCTCCTCTGTTATACGTGACCGGTGCATCCAGCTATGAAACTTTTGCAAAAGAAATTGTACTTTGGTAATCGCAGTTTAACTTTTAACAAGGTACGTTTGGACTCAACTGTTTCTACGTCAGTAAGTCTCCACGTCTTACCGGCGTGGAGACTTCTCGAGTGCAGTTCTCAGCAGGGCTCACCATACTATCTTTCTGAGGACTCTGCTCTGCTCTTTCTGGAGTCGCCATCTTCTCAATCTGCGTTTCCTCTTCAGCGGGCATATCTTGATCTCTCCCATCCTCACAAGATCCCTCTTCTCTACGGTATTCTTCACCTGCTGCAGTGACCCCTTCACATCCTCTTGCTCCTTGATCTTGTGGGACTCTTCCTTCCTCCGTAGGCTACTGTAGGATCTTGTTGATTTTTGCCATTCGATCTTGGGACCACACATTCCCATCGCTGAGTAACGCTGCTCTGTCGTATACTTCTTCCACTTGCAGGGGTGGGCTGTACTTGCTCTCTCCTTTTTTTCTCAGCACCGCCAGTTTGACTCTCACCCACTCCCCTCTTTCAAGGGCTGCCTCTTTCACGCTTTTTCTCCTATTATAATGTTCCATATATATCTTCTGAGCCTTCTCCAAGTTGTGTTGGACCACTGCCGGAGACCATTTACTAGTGATGGTCTTTTCCCTCCAAACCACATTATCTTTGGTGAAGGGGTGCCTGCCTCTTAAAATCTGGAATTGGCTGTACCCGGTTGATGTGGGGGTAATCCGGTAAGCCCAGATCATGCGCATGATCTCCTTTTCCCAGTCCTTGCCCTTCGTTAAGGCCGCTTGGATGGACCCCATGATGACTCGATTGAATCTTTCTACCTGTCCGTTGCTCGAAGGGTGGTACATGGAAGTGTGCTTGATTTTGATCCTGTTTCTTTCCATATACTTGTACCACTTTTCTGAGGTGAATTGCGGGCCGTTGTTACTCAGGATCGTTCTCGGGATCCCTTCTCTCAGGAGAATCGAGGTGAGGAATTTTATCACTGTTTCAGAGTCCATTTCCTCTTTGACGTGAACCTCAGGCCACTTGGAGTACTTGTCCACTAAGACACATACATATTTCGGCAGTCCTTGGTTGTCCAACACGGGTCCCAAAATGTCTACTGACACATCCTCCCAAGGGTTGCTTGGTAGGTCGAATTTTCCCAGAGCCGGCCTTAGAGGTTTCAAAATTTTGTCAGCTCCTTGGCACTGATCACAGTCTCTCACGTGCCTTTCCACTTGTATGTCCAGTCCCGGTCACCAGTACATTTTTTTCACTCTCATTTTAGTTTTAACTATGCCGAGGTGTCCTTCATTTAGCTGGGCCAACAGGTGCTGGATCAATGTCGTAGGAGGTACCACCTTGTCTCCTCGGTACAGGAAGATTCCTGAGTCACTCACCGATAGTTCTTCGTGGACTTCATAAAATTTCCGTAGCCCCTCCTTCAACCTCTTCTTTTCGGGCCAACCGCCGATTATGTACTCCTTGACCTCACAGATTTCTGCGTCCCCATCATATGCTTGGGCCCATTCTTGCTGGCTAATCACCCTTTCTGAGTCCTCCATTACCGCTATCCTGTCTTCATTCTCTGCGGTGGGGTTGGGAGCCTCTTCCATGGCCGAGGCTCTACTTAGGTAATCAGCCACCTTGTTGCGTGTCCCTGGTAAGTATTCCACATCATACCGGTACTCAAGTAGTTTCAATGTCATTTTGGCTATGCGTGGTGTGGCGGTCGCATGTCCACTCGAGGTTAGAACTTTGACAACGTGCTTGTGGTCTGTCTGCAGTCGAAATCTCGTGCCCCACAGGAATTGCCTGAATTTCCCCATAGCCCATACCACCGCCAGCATTTCCTTCTCAATCACACTAAACTTCTGTTCAGTGGGGGATAAAGCTCTGGATGCAAGCTGAGGGTCTCCACTGTTCTGTCTGCCCTTTCCTGCGCAAGGACTGCTCCCAGCCCTTTTTCACTGGCATCTGTCGTCAGTATGGTCTGACCTAGGGGGATCATACCCTTGGAGCGGTACTGCTTGACTTATGTCCTTTTTTAACTCTTCAAACTCTTTCTGTGCTTCTTCATTCCACTCGAACGCTGCCTTGTCTCTTATCAGCTGCCTCAGGTGATGTGTTTTGGTGGCAAAGTGCTGGGCGAACTTACTGTAATACTTGGCCATCCCTAGGAAGGATCTCACTTCGTCTTTGCTGTTGGGAGCTCTGGCATCAAAGATCGCTCTCACGTTCTCTCTTTTCGGCGTGATCCCGTGTCCTCCTATCTCATGCCCAAGGTATGTGACTGATGTCATTCCCAGCCGACACTTCTCCCATTCTGCTGTCAAGCCATTTACTTGTAGTACACTCAACACCTTATTCAATTTCCTGTCATGGTCTTTCTGGTCCATCCCCATCACCAAAATGTCATCCTGAAAGTACTGGATGCCCTCGATGTCCTTGAACAGGCGGTGCATCAACTTTTGGAACACCGCTGCGGCCGAAGCGAGACCAAAAGGCATCCTGCGGAATTGATAGCATCCAAACGGCGTTATGTAGGATGTTACCTTCCAGCTCGTTAGATGCAGGTCTATTTGGTGATAGGCGGATGTGAGGTCGATGGTGGAGAACCACATTACCCCTCTTGTTGTGGCAAGCATTTCCTCTATGCGAGGCAGCGGGAATTTCTCTACGATCAGGCACTTATTCAGTTCACGAAGGTCCACACACAGGCGCACCTTGCCATTTGGTTTTCTCGCTACGACTAAGGGCGCCAGCCACTCCGAACTGTCTATGGGTTCGATTATTCCTTGTTCTTCCAGTCTACGCAGTTCCTGTTGCACCGCTTCCTTTACTGCTAGGGGAACATTCCTCACCTTGTGGGACACTGGATTGGAGTTTTCCTTGAGTAGGATTTTGTGTGTGAACTTCTCCAGTTTACCGACTTTCCCTCCAAACACCTTCGGGAAGTCCTGTTTCATCTTCTCCAGGTCCGGCCAGCACTCATGGTCTGTCATCAGCACTTGTATGTCTCCCCCCGGGTCCAGTTTTATCCCCAGGTCTCCTTGATCCATCCACCCTAACACAGATGGGCCCTTCTCCGCCACGTACAGCTTGCACTCCGCCGTTCTTCCTCTGAATTCGAACAGTAGAGTCCTACACCCCACCATGGGTATGGGGTTGTTTGTGTACGACACCAGCCGTATGTCTGGAGGTTCCAATCTGGGTCCCAGGCTGGGCTCGAATTCTTCCTCCCATACTGATCTATGGACTATGGTGTACGGGGATCCTGAGTCTATTACGATCTTGATCTTCACTCCTCCTATTAGCATGTCGCATTGTGGTTTACGAGAACGCTTGGTGTCAATTCCCAACACTTGCTCCTCAATGCACAACACAAGGTCATCTTCTTCCAGCCCATCATCTTCACATTCTGGTTGGTCTTGTGCCACGTACTTCACCACAGGTCTCTTGACTTTCCTGCGGCACACCATCATATAGTGACCTATTAGGCCACAGAACATGCATTTCGCCCTGAACGCCGGGCAGCGTTTATCTTGGGCTGAGTGTGTCCAGTTTCCGCACCTGTAGCATGCTGTCTTGCTTTCCTTTGCCTGTTTTCCTGTCTGTCCGGGTTTTCCCGCCCATCTGTTCGCTCCTTTACTTTCTCCGGGCGCCGTTCTGTACCTTCCTGAAGGTTCCGAGTCTTCCACTCTGTTCACCATAGTCCTCTGGGCGGTCTCTCTTTTTGCCGCTTCGGCGCATCGCTTCGACAACTCCGCTTTCTTTGCCATCGCTATGACCTCCTTCAGCGTCGCTTCTCCGTGTGCCCACAGTTTATCTTGTACCGTCTTATTGGTCGTGTGCATAACGATATGATCTTTTATGAAGTCGTCCTGGAGGGCCCCGTACTTGCACATGATCGCCAACCTTCTCAAAGCTGCGACATAGTCGTCTATGGATTCACCCACTTCTTGATTCCTTTTCTGGAAGTTGTAGCCATCAATGGAGACACACACCGCTGACGATAGTGATTGTCCAGATCCTCTATGGCATGCTTAAAGACGTCGACATCTGCTTGTGGTCTGGTCGTGGGCACCAAGTTAGTAAATACCCTTATCCCTTCTGGGCCTAGGTTGTGCAGGAGTATCCTCCTCCTCCTAGCACTGGCGAAGGCTTCTCCATTTTCGTCTTCTAGGGCCTCGAGATAATTCTTGAAATATTCCCTCCAGTCTTCCCATTTCATCTGGGGTTCCCCTGGTTTGGGCAAGAATGGGATCGGCGCTGTGAGCGAATGGTTGCGCGCTCATCCTGACCTGCTCAACCGGTTCCGCTCCCTGGTTCCTCGGGCTGCCCGGTGCGCTTGCACTCTCACCTTGTGTCGGGTTCTGTCAGGGTTCTTCTGCGCCCCCTACTCTGCGGTCCTCCAGTTCCGCCAGGGCCTCTGTGGGGTCTATCAATCCCCTACCGTGCTCCTCCTCCTGGCTGCTGCCTTGTCCTGGTACTGGTGCACTTGGTGGGTGCTCACCGCTCTTTTGCGCTTCTGCCGCGCTCTCCCTGCTCCACCAGCAACTCTGGTCGTCGTGTCTTCTCCTGTTGTGTTCCCTCTTTCAAGGTGGCCAGCGTGAAAAGTTGTGCCCCTTGACTGCTGCTCCTCCTTTTTTCAAATTATTATTATTTTTTTTTACTGTGTGGGAGATCCCACTCCTCGTCGCCACTGTTATGTTGCTCCTATCGACGGAGCAATGAGGAGGCAGACTAGGCTTTCGGGGGGGGGGGGGGAAACGACACTCCGCTGTGATCTGCGCGCATGTACAGGAGCTCCGTGATTCTCGTCTTCGCGTGTTGCGTCATTACGCAACCCGCGAAGGCTAGAGCGACTCTACAAAGGTGATGGCCATATTTTGGGAATCTGTTTATGTACTTGTGCTTGGTAACAAGGGCTTAACAACTTCTACAGCTTTATTAAAATTGAAAGCATAAACCAAAGAACAGACTGAACTGATTAATCATCCATGCTGGTATTGAACTAACGTTGATTTCCTTCTAGGGTGAACGGGTGAACGTTTGCTACCCTGAATGATCAACATCAATACAACATAATGTCCGCCGTGTAATGTGTGTCACTGATCTTGGTAGCACCCACACTGCTGCCAGATGTTCCAATAACGTGTGGTACACTAAGAAAGTGTTTCATTTTTAACCAACATTACTTTCTGTGGTGGTGCTTTTTTTTTTAATTCACAGTTGTAATGGTAAAAAAATAATTGCACGTCCCAGGATGCAAACTGCTATTTGCCTAAAAGCCCAACCTTACTGAACCCGTCACACGTAAGATAGGGTCACTATCAGGTGTGGCTGCTCAAGGACAGCAGTGTCTCACCATGTCTCTGATGACGCACTCTGGTATGATCTGGACTTCATTGTAGTTGTAGCAATAGTTCTGTTGTTGGAGCTAATTAGGGACAGTACTGACTCTAGAGATTTAACAACACAAAGGCACCAAGATGAAATGCTTGTCTCGCATAACAGTAACTACTGACTCTATGATGCAAGGTCTCCATAGCAACAAGTGCAGCACTGGCACCCTCACAGGTAGATATAGGGAATCAGGGGCTGGGGGTATTTGTTATTGTTGTGCGAAGAGCGTGGAATGCATTAATGGGCAATGCATCTGTTGAATAGGACACATGAGCGTAGCTCTGTAGCTAGCATTCAGGTGTCGGAGGGAGTTATAGGCTCTGTTTCTGTAAACCAGAGCACGTACTCAGTACTTCCGGTGTTTGAAGTTAGAATGCAAAGGATAGAGGTATGCCATGGAACGGAGGGTGGCGGGGAGACATATGAGAGAGGTAGGTGAAATGTGTGCATGAAAGCAAGAAAGAGAAAAAGGAGTCGGGCCACGTAATAATATAAAAAAACAAACGGATGTCACAAAAAAGCAGTAGTATCTGATGTCAGGGCACAGGAGCAGGTGGGGGGAGAGGGAAGATGATGAAAATACCCACAAATAAAATAAATAACTTGCCTGCCACTCGACACCAGCCACATTGCCGCTCTTCTGCTCCTTTTTGGCTTCGGTGCAGCAGAGGCTCCCAGAATAACGGCCAATCCAGACGCTGCTCTCACGCTGCTGGCAGCATGAGAGCAGCGGCAGGACTGGCCTGAGCACCCTGGATTTGCGCTCCCAGCGAGACTGGGAGTCTGTGCCTGCTGTCTCCAACCCAGAAACGCAGCTCGGGTTGGAGACATCTCAGTGCGCATATCAGTTTGGCCGTGCTGAGACGTCCAGCCAAACCGACATGCGCACTGACAGCAGTGCCGACCACTCACCCTCCGTGACTGTGATCACATGGCCCCGCCCCAAGACTCGGCCCTTAGAAGCTGAAAAATAAAAGGATAGTAAACCTTGTTTATTATGGTTTTATTTTTCAAGTTTTGAGGCTGCTGGGGGGGAGGGGGGCGCTCCTCCGCCATAGCGCTGCAAAGAAGTAAACATTAATTCTAGTGTCGCTTTGGCGGTACCTTATTGGCTGTATTTCTATGGAATATATAATAAACAAAACTATCTTTCCTGTGGACCATGGTCGGCTAGGACAGAAACTGGCCCCGAGTGTCAAACAAAAAGTAGCCCACATTTACAAATCAGGGGCATTTTGAACTTATAAAGACACATTGTATGCAAGGTATGGGAGACTTCATGCATTCGTGCTTGCTGCAGGCAATGTGTGTGGTAATCTCTGAGGAATCAACCGTAAAATCAGGCTCATCCGACCATGGACAGGCCCCAAAGAGCCAGAAAACCATCAAAGACTCTGACCTCACAGACCGGCCTTTCTTGCAATGCCAGATTGCCCTATTGGCCAGTACAGCACTGTTATGGACTAGTCCAGACCGCGATGGAGCATCCTTGACTTACAGACCTCTCACTGAGCTCTGAAAGGGCATAAGAACAGACCAATTATGAGTAGGCACAGTTCTTCGCAGTACCAGCGACTCCCACGGAAAGATTAATATGTGCTGGAACATGTATCCGCTCCGAAGACTTGCTCATCTGCTAAGCACTTGTTCTAATGCAGCTGGCATGTCTGGAGACTTCTGTAAGCACACTTGCATGGACAGACAGGGTGCTGTCCACTTTTGTACATTACACAGGCTCACAAATCGTAAGCAGTCCAGAGACCCACATAAATACAAGTAAACTCAGTTCGACTGGTTGGGTAACTGATGGACTTCCGTAGCGCCCTGGTCGAATGTGTGGTCAGAAGTAGATAAAGTGCAACCATCCGTGGTATTCAAGTACATTTGGGGCAGGGGGTCGGGTTTTGAAGCCCTGACATTGTACTCAAGTTACTGTGGTGCAGTAGCATCAGTGCTGGATGAGATGACACTCATTGCAATTAAGGTCTGCAAGTCTGCAACCAGAGCATGCTGTGTCTTCTGTACCTTCTCAGTGAATGTTCACCAAACTCCAGGCCCCCTCTCGAGTACTCTTTAGTGCCAGAGAGCTTGCAGTGCAATCTGACCTCCATGCTTTGTTCCAGGAAGTGATGTCAAACAATTCTGAATGTCTTTGGACAAAAAAAGTTGAATATATTGTTACTGAGGACTGTTACCTACCCTTATCCCTCCTGTTACCCTCTTGTTTCCCTGGACCACATTCATTAAGAGCCTGACATAGATGTGACTAACTACTTCAACTCTTCTGCCCACCTGCGTATCACATAACGCAGGATTCTCCAATGTCGGTCATGGAGGGCTGGACCCAGGCCAAATTTTTAGCATATCCCCATTTAGATAAATGTAGTTATCGTAAAATTCTGTCATGGACCCGGCTCTCCAGGACTGACTTTGGAGAACCCTGGCATAACGTATCACGCACAATTATTACGATACTATTGCGGCGAGTGTACTGTCGGCAACATGAATAGACACAAAGAGATCACTGGGGCCATGGGTGTTTGTGAACTAAGAGCCACCCTTTCCCTCCTCAAATAGATTGCACTCCCGGAACTTGCAGTCATTTTAAGAACATCTTCTACATTTCTAGTAATAGCAGTTACTACTCAGTACCCCTTATTATAGCTCAGTTAGGCGTACTTGATTGAGTTTGTGTTGTTTGAGGTTTTATCCTTTAAAGCTCCTTTGCTGCAGGGTTGTAAATACATTGAAAGTTTTTAGGCCTTGTACATGTCGCGATAGTGACACTAACCCAAGAATGCCAACTTCAAGAGAGCACCCCCACTTCCTCCCCTGTCGTCTTCCAATGCTTTAACTTACACTGCTTTTACCTAGCAGCATCGGGGCTAACTGAATGAAGAATTCGGGCCAGCTACAGTTTACTGATGTTTTTAATACAGGTGTTTTAGTATGACTTTCATGAAAGGTTGTATTGCAACTAAACCGGCAAAGTGCCTTTTCTGTGTGCTTTTATTATTTTACTGCATCTCATAGGGACCACTAAAGTCACTTCAATTTTGTATGTCTATTATTTTTAGTTTTATTTCCCAATAAATATGTTTTATGTCTTGAGCATTTTAACTGGTATGAATGCTCTTTCAGGAGACTAAATTTGGTTTGCTTCGCTGTGGGTGGTTTAATACATTGTTACCTTTCACCTCATTATAGTGACTGATTATTATCCTGTCTAGTAAATGGCCTGCTAAATCGGTTTATTATACCCCCTTTCTGTTTTTTCTTCATTTACTGTAGCATTATCAATCCAGTGTATGGGTATATTTGATATTATATGTTCTAGCGTTCTGCAGATGTCTGGGATATGAATCAACAGTTGAATACATAATTAAACCCTTTTCTTTCTCAAGGTAGTAACTTGTATACTATCCCTCAGAATCTGGAGTTGGACCATGACACTTGGATCTTACCAAATACGCTGGAGAGGGGACCCCTAAATCAGTGCTTACCCTGCAAAAGGAGTCTGTGCTTTTGCTGGTTCTCTGGACGCCACATTTCTCATCCATCACCCTGTATGTGTAACAAAATCACCACTACTCACAGCTGACAGAGAACGCTGTAGTTGTCTCATTTTTGTTTTATATTCATGCTTCTATTTGCGGAAACTCTGTGCGTCTTTGAAAAACAGAGAAACGAACAAAGAGGCACGTAAAATAGTTTACCACAATCTTTACTTCTTTATGAGTATAAGGAAAACGTACTTGTGCCTGCGTTTTAATAAACTGGGGGTAAGAACAGTAGAGGCAGGCGTAAGGGGTTTGCCTGCAGGGCGGTCTGATGTTCAGCTAACAACCCGCCTCTTAAAGTACTTGCATCAAGTTGTAACTGAGAAGTTAGAAACGATAAACCATGATCCTTCATGTCCAAACTCCTGAGTGGTGGACCCCACCATTTTGCAGCTAGCGTTCATTCCATTGTTACCTCCCCTTGCACATCACATCGCAGAGCGAATTTTATATAACATACCGTGTATTTGTAAAGCGCATCTTGGCGCAGAATACCAGATGTTTATTGTTACCCAACTCAATGGTACTCATTTTATCGACCTCAGAAATGGACCCACGGGGATTTGAACCTGTGACTATGAGATCAAACACAGGCCCCTACAGTGGACGCATTATTCCACAATCCGCTAGATCCATCAAGCTTAATTGCGCTCGCAAAGGGCCAGATTCTGAGAATCTGGCCCTTTGCGAATACAATTTTTGCATTTGGGATTCATCATCCCAAATGCAAAATTCGCTAATCAAGAATTCGCACATTTGCGAGGAATTGCATTTAAGGAATCTCTATTTGAGATTCCTTAAATGCAATTCATGAACCATTTTGAAATTGCGAAATCGCAATTAAGGACCGCTATTTACCACAAAGTCAAACCTCGTGGTAAATAGCTAAAACTTAGAAAAATGCATTTAAATGCATTTTTCTAAGTTGCATGTTACACACACACATGTCCTTTGGACATGTGTGTGCACAACATCAGTGTAAATTCACATTTCAGGGGTGCTACCGGGTGTCCTTTGGACACCCCTGCACCCTTGAAATCGCATCCTTATTTGCGATTAGCAAATTGCTAATCGCAAATAAGGAATAACTCCCCATTCATTCCTATGGGCCTTTAGGCCTTTAGGCCCATAGGAATGAATGGGGAGTTATTCCTTATTTGCGATTAGCAATTTGCTAATCGCAAATAAGGAATGTGTAGGAATCGCAATTTATTTAGCAATTCCTACATGAATCCCGTTTTGCAAGTCCTTAATAGCGATTCCTTATGAATCGCTATTAAAGACTCGCAAAACGGCCCTTTCATGAATCTAGCTGCAAGCCACCAGACCTGGCTTGAGAAAATGGTTGCGGGTCTCCTCCTCCAGGACAAAGATATCACCAGTAGGCTCGTTGGTCAATTCTGTCTTCAGTGCTCGTTCTTTTTGTAATGTCAGGAGCTTCATAGGAATTAAAGAGATTCAGCCATATTTAATCATCTTGTTATTCGTATGGTAGATGCAGCACTAAAGCACTTTAACAAGGCAGTTTGAGGTCTGGAATGGCTTGGCTGATCAGCTAAAGTAGCACTAAGGTCTTTTAATAATGTATACAGGGCTTGGGAAGATCAAATTACCACTGACGGCCAACCAGATCTCAGGATTACAGCCCAGGGTGTTGGGAGGTTTGAGAAGCATCACACAGCAGTGAGATTTAATTTTGACTTAAACCATGGGATCTAATCAGGTCTTTGGCCCTCGTTATCTGTGTTACTCATAGTCAATTCAATTCCATTTCAATTTCTTTATTCGGTACATACATAGCCATAAATGACACAAACATAAATAAACAAAAAAGAGGTAAAAAGACTGATAAAGATACATGTAAAAATACAAAGATTAAAAATTGTCAACTAGGAACAACCTTCCACCCTGAGACGCACCCGTGCCTTTATGCCATTAAAATGAACAAAAAGGCTACCAATGTCACCGTTTATAAAAGAAGAAAGGATAGTAAATCCTCTTACCCTTCCATGGATCTACTCAACCGTACAGCTGCTTTTAGAAAGGCACAAACTCCTTGACATGCTTCATAAGTATTTAACAGAAGGAGATAAAACAGTTCATGCTTACACTTCCTAAAACCTATATGTTTTAAGATCGGTTTCGGAAAAGCTTTAAATAATGTCTAAAAAAGGTGTAAAAAACATAAAATGCATTATCGTTTGGTGAGAGTGTGTATCGCAGGGATACAGTGTTCCTGGCTCCTCCGCCTGTGCGCTTAGCCCTGGAAAACTCTGAAGCCTCGCCACAGTACCAGCCCTAAATCGGAAAAGTCTAGACTGACAAAGGAAGTAGGCCTGGGCGGGAAATTCCGCTCCGCTCGTGGAATTTGGGTAATTTTGCGTTCTGCTGAGAACGCAAAATTGCCAAAAATTCTGCGATATAATCGGCTTCACGGAAATTTTTGCTTGTTCGCGCTTTCAAAATGTGTGTTCGCAAGATATTTCTCCTAGAGCACGCACACAGCATTCGCGAACAGGAAAAAAGCATTGCGAATGGGTGGAACAAGCAATTCCGCGTGCTCGCTGAACTTTTGCGTGCTCGCGGAGATTTTTTACTATTTTGCGGAGCTTTGCGACTACGCAAATTCCGCCCACCCCTAAAAGGAAGGGTGGAATACATAAGAACATTGTGTGCAAGTTCATGGAAATCCCAATACAATTTAACTGTCTTTTTGTTCAATTCACATTCAAGCCTCTGTGAGTGACAGTGATCTAAAAATATTAGTTTGATCCTTTTCCTATCGGATTTCCGAATTCTTTCTGGGAATTAAACACGGTTGACTTATTCAAGACATTTCATGTTTTGTGTACATATGCTAACCATGGGATAGCAAACCCGTTGTCTAAATCCAAGCATTCCAAAATGATATCCCTATTTATCTTAGCCTCATGATTAGACCAGATACTGATCCATAATAAAAGTGGTGCCAACTTAACTAGATCACAAATGTACAAATTTTGAGTTCCGAGTGCAAGATAAAATGGGAATTTGAAGGTGGCAAATGCATAATCTGTCTACAGATATGATTTTCTTCAACCGGTAGTGTGTCCGTATTACAGTGACCCCTTATCCCAGCCCGATATAGAGCAGTGAAACTACATTAAGCATTATAAATATAAAAAAATTGGGGAGGCGATGTTCCTTCCATTACCCACAGGGAAATTAAACATTTCTCCAGCTGCTCTACTAAGGTTGATTGTGCGTTTTTTATCGGGGTGTGCCATGTCCTTGCGTTGCTGAAGGTAACCCTTAAATAGTTGAAATCACTAATTCCTCCTAGGACACATCCCCTGACCATTATCTTCGCCATGGGATTCTTTCCTGGTCTGCATACCATAATGTGAGATTTAATGTAATTTGTGACCAAGTTCAGTTCGCTCATAAAGGTGCCAAAGGCTTCTACAAGTAAGTGAAGGGCCCCCGGGGTATATGCCATTTTAACCGCGTCGTCTGCGTAAAGCAGCACTGGCACAAAGACATTCTTGACTTTTGGGATATCACTTGTGGCTATAATCAAAGTGGAACACAGCTTGTTGATGTGAACCACAAAAAGCAATGGAGCCAAGATTCAGCCGTTGATCACCCCCTTGCCAGTGTGTCATACAGCTCCCCGGCTTTGCTAAACCGAACCCTGGGAGCCAGATTCTGGTGCAGGGCATATAAGAGATTAACTAGCTCTACCTCCACCTCCAGATCAAATAACCTCAGTCAGAGTTTGGTCCTCTTGACAGAGTCGAAGGTAGTTAATAGTTGCTTAAGGCCAGGTACAGTGGACAGTGCTTGGCAGTGGTGTATTTGCCAGTTATCAAATGCAGATTTAGGCACTGTTCAGCTGTACTCAGGCCCTTCTGGAAAACAAATTGATAAGGGCATAACATGTTGTTACTGTTTGCCTAGGACTTGAGACAGTTGAATATCACCCTCCCAATGATTTTCAATAAACTGTCAATTAAGGAGATGGGGCGGTAGCGCTTAGGTGAATTGCAGTTCCCTTTCTTAAAAATTGGCGCAATTGTAGAGAGACACCAAGACTCAGGAATCTGCCTAACCAGGGCTCTATTAAAAGTGTTTGTTAGCTGGGGCCCCAGCAGCCCAACATTATATTTAATCAAGTCCATGTATGGGGACTCCATCCAGCCCGGGGGTGTTACTATTAGGGCTGCGCATGATTGCCAAGTTACCTTCCTCCAAGGTGATATGCAAAGTCGGCGAACAAGCTAATCTGGCTCTTAACTGCCCTTTGAGGCTCTCGTCATCATCAAGATGAGAGATATTCTTAAAAAGAGAGACCCATTGGGGACTGGTGACATTCCAGCAGAGGAGGGGGTTTGCTGGAGCCTCTCTAGATTTAATACTATTCACCAACTTCCAAAAGTTCTTAGAATTTTTGGACTGGAATCTAACTTTAAAAAATCCTAATCCTTCTGTAACAATTCCCTTTTTCTGCTCCTGAAAGCGTATTTATACGCCCTACAAGCCTCTCACACCTCAATGTGGTCTTTACGTTTATCAGACAGTGCCTTTCTGAGCTTGCGATTGGCTGTAGGGCAAAGATTATCGAACCACTGGGGCATTTCTGGCTTAGTCTTAACAGGTTGCAACAAAGCCTGCCTGATGCACTGATTTAAGAGAATAAAATGACTGGATCTCCTACCACATCAGACATGAGTAAAAGAAAGGGTGGCAAGAGAAATTTCAATAGCGCCCTTAGTGAACCCCCTGAGTCCTTCAAATGCCACACCAATCTTAAGCCATCCCTTCTATGCTGAGTAATGGGGATTGAAACACCCGGGGATACCATCTTGTGCACTGGGAGATGTCCCTTCAAATGTTGGACAATATGATCGCTTCATTTCATAGCAATAATATTTTCTTAAGCAAACCATGTTAAAGATCACGGATGGAGAAAATGTAATCAATAATTGAGGGGTGACCATGACCCCTGAACAAGGGCAGTATTTTCTTTCCCTCACAAAACACTCCATGACATCCACAAGATCGTGGGCGGCCAAATACCCCTCCAGATTTCTCTCCTCTGTGATCTGTCCTCCTCAGGTGTAGGTCCCAAGAATCCAACCCCTGGACCCAGTTTTGGGACCCCATTTTCGCATTGAAGTTCACACAAGAGAAATGCAGAGGTTAATTCAATTTGGTGCTACCTGTGGGTTTTAGATCATCTAAAAAGGTGAACAAATATTAAAAAATAAAACAGATATGATCTAAGAAATCATTGTTTAGAAACTACTTAACACATCCTTAACCATTATAGCCATGAAAGCCGAGTTACCAGACTCTACTGCGCACACATTCACATGAAGATTAATAGAGACCCACACAGAAAGCCCCCCCTTAGCTCTACAATGCCTTGAGGGGGAGGCTGGACAGGGAAAGCATGTAAAACTAGGACAAGTAACCACATTTGTTTCCCAGGTTTCCTGTTGTACCACAAAATCATTGCGGCCTACTACATCTAACTATTCTATGTGCTTAATAATGCAGCAACGTTCCAGCTAAAAAAGTTAAAAGGAGGGGGAAACCTCTGAAACGAATCCACTGGAACTTTTTACCGACACATTCCCACGCGTGGGGTTAGAGTCAATGAATAAGTTGGCTTCAAAGAGTCAGATCCATCATATGAGGATTAGAGTTGGTGGAGGAAGTTACCCGCTGGAAGTAAGTCCCACCTGCAGCGTCCATCAGAGTCAGTCTACACTGGGAAGAACAACAAACCTGGTAGATTAAGGTATGGCGGCTGAAACCCTTAAGTCTGACCCTTAAGTCCTAGTGTTGTCAAGATCCAACTAGACCGCCCATGGATCCGGCTGTAGCTGCCATGGATTCAGGTGCCCAGAGGTGGGCCTGTATAAGAAACCAAGGAATACCTCACCAATGCTTCTCCTCCACCCCTCCTAAACAGGTAGGCCAAAGAGGACACTCCTTGCTAGAGAAGGTGAGTTGAAATTAATAATAATGCCGCCCCTTCTGATGCAATAGGGCCAGGTCCAATCCTCCTCACCCTCCGTGTCAGCAGAATGTCCTTCGCATACAGGAATTAGAAGCCTCTATTACGAGCCAACTAATACTTTGTCACGAAGCTCTACGCGGGACTCCTCCTGTCAATGGCGGAACGGGGGGACTTTTATAAAGATGGCCACAAAGGAACATGCAACAGGAGGTAAATCATTTACGGCCAGAGAAGGATGTGACCCATGGGAGGGCGGTCTCTCCAAACCAAAAGAGCAGTGTGGGCTGCCTTGGATGACTGGTGTGGCAGCAATCCTCACATTTGGGGGGTGGAGGGGTCAACCCAGCAGTTTTATCTCCACTTGATGCATCAGCGGGTATAGATGACTTAAATAGGTTTATGGGGTTACGCGCAAGAGTGTTCTTGGTCAGGCCAGTGATGCTTGAGTTGACGGCGTTACAAGTCGGAGGGGAGGAGAAAGACCCCACTAGAGTGACATAATTTGTACCTGATACAACAGTGATTGTGCAAGAGTTCCCTTTCCTTCCGGTGTGGCGTGAGGGAGACGGTGTTTCCATCAGCTGTTCTAATTTCACAAGCTACTTCATCACCGGTAAAAGCTCGGCCCTCAGTAATTCCTTAATTATTTCACAACGTATCTCCCAAAATGTTTTCACATTAACAGGCACTGACACGAACACCTCAAAAGAACCCTCCACGCGTACAAAAGCAGAGGGACTCTGAGTTAAAGGGGTAGCTGTCTCTGTGGGCAGATATTGTGTGATCCGGGCAGTCTGGGCTGTCCGAGCTGACTGCGCTGCCTTGGAAGCCTTTTGCATGGAAGCTTTTCCCCACCGCGGCCCTCACTTAGATTTGATAGGCATCAACAGAGATTGAGTATCAGATACCCCAAGTCAGCAGATAGTACATCCCCACCGTCTATGGAACCGGTTTGTCACCAATGGGCAACAAGCATTTGGCTAAATATCCCAGCAGTCCTTGACCCAAAATCCTCAGTTTCTCTGTGAGAGTGAGAAGGGGCCGCTGTCACCTGCCCAGTGAGAGCCTCTTTTCCGTGAGGGCAATTTCAGTGTTGATAACCTCCACAGCCCTCCGCTACAGCCCTCGCTAACATCCTGTCAATTGAAGTGGTATTGGAGGTGTAGTGGGGGCTGAACAATCAATGGCTGCCTTCTTCTTCCCCATAGGAGTATGTAACCATACAGTCCTAACCCGGCACCCAAACTAACTTAAAAGAATCTTAAAATAGTTTACTTTTACCTGTAGAAGCCGGGTCCTCCATAAAACGTCCCGGCACAAAACCAAAAGGGGTGGCCCAGCCTCTTCCGGGCTCTGACAGGCAGAGATGGGCCTTCCTTTGGCCCAGGCTTTTCCTGGGTGGGTCCCATGCAGCGGGAATGTTCAAAGTGCTTTATAGCACAGGAGAGTTGCTGGCCCCACTCCTTTGCCACAGATGTCGACCTGGGACTCGTAGCCCCCGCCAATGCGGAGTACTTGTGTCCCGCTCAGCGGGAATGCTCAAATCGCTTTATAGTGTGGTAGCGTTGCTGGCCCCACTTCCTTTCACACAGACGTCGACCTGGGACTCCTAGTCCCCAACAATGCAGAGTCCTTGTGTCATAGTCATTTACCCATTCTGCACTTCCCTTACCCGAGGGGATTGTGGGTGAACTATCCCAATATTGTTCAATATCGTTCAGACATAAATCACTTCATTTAGATATTGGGTTTGGAAACACTCGGCATGCTCATATATTTTAAGAGTCTTTTAGATTTTTTAGTTGCTGTTTTAAAAGGTTTGAAATGTAATATAGACATTTTATTGAAGTACGATTCTCATAAAGCTTCCCATGATCTTTTAATATATTGTTTTGTTATTAATCAAACAATAATCTCATTTGAATCAATGTGTACTTCATACCACAAGCCTACGAAGCAGCCATAAGTACTTTGTTGTTTACCAAGAGCACTCAGCACCAGTATCTTGATTTTGCCCCAGGTTCCTTGCTGGTTAATCTAAGCAGGCTTCAGCTTTGCCACACCCTTCCTGTGGTCACTGCCACAGCTGGACAGATCTGGGGAATAGACGGACGTGTACCTCCCTTTCACAAACAAGGGAGCTCACCAGCACCCCAGGGCATCTGGAGCCAGCCCGTTCACTCACACTGCCAACACCTGTTTGAACCCGGGTTCTCTTTTGACAGTGGTTAGCCCGTCCTACGCTGTGAAGATGAGCAGGTTTCAATCTAAACATTTACTATATCTGCACCCAGCCTTTAAGCATAAGCCGCGTCCGCCGTCTGTTGTCTACACTGTCCAGCTGTTTTCCGTGGTATGTTAAAATCATCTGCATAATCAGTGGTCAGTAAGAGCGCATGGCAGCTATGCTAAATGAGGATAGTCCTGGAAAAAATGCTGTATGTGAGTATGTGGTATTTGGGGTTCTTTTCAATGCAAGTGCTTACATTTAAATACTGAAAATCCCTGGCTATCATAGCTCCTGTGTACCACAAATTCAAGCTAGTGTGGCCCTTTCAAAGGCCAGTCGTTCACTCAAATTGTAACTCATTCCCTGGTGTTTAATGTCCCAGTGCTCATGCAAGCTTTGTTCCCACCCATACAAGACCCCTCCGCTTGGCAGTTTTCCTTTCTTAGGGTTCATACGATTTATGTGTGCCTGAGGTTGATTAGGAAACGCTCCTTGCACCCTGTACTTCAGAAATTGTAACGGATTGTCTAAGACTCCACTTCTGGCTTAAAGAAGTTGTTTGAGTGGAAAAAGCGAAAACGGACACATTTTGGGGGCAACCATGAAGGGGTCATCTGAATGTTAGATTAGACTGCAATGCAGATTATTATTTTTTTATTTAAAAATTCTCAATACTCTTGAGTTTATGCTAAAAAACAAACCAGGTTTTGTATCATTTAACACCAAGCTGCATTTTATCACAGGGCTGCGCTGAAACTTATTTTATGTGTTAAACCTCATCCACCCCTTTTTTTTAATAATCCCGAAGTATATTTACAAATTAGAATATATTTAATTTAGGCACCGAAGTCACCATGAAACCTACTCCTTTAATAATGCACAGAAAAATAAATACTGTAGCTGATTATACATTACCATAGCACCATAAAATGCTAAATTATATTTTTCATCCTTTTCTGCCTTCTTCAAACATTTGTCTTGTGGCACAGAAATAACAGAAGATCCATGCATTTATTTTCCCCTGTAGCGAAATACCGGCATTGCAAACCTGTGCAGTATTTTGTTCGCGAAGGGAAGTCCAGCCTTATATCTCTTGTCATAGATTCATAGATATACGTGAAAACGAATTCGCTTACTTTATCAATTAGCTCCAACAGTTGTTGAAATGTTACCAAATAATGCATAAAACTAATCATCATATACTTCTGAGGTTGCAGTCACGTTTTCACACACAAACTAATGTGTGCATTAGTCTCTTATCTGTGTTGTCAGATCTCAAAGCCAAGGGCAATGTTTGCAACAATTAACCGAATGAGTCTCACATCCTGCATTGTTTACGTTTTGAGCCTAAGTATAGTGCAAGGTTGAGATGCATGTGATTTATTGAAAAGGAAAATCGATGAATTGCTGGAAAGGATCCCGAGTCGACCACAGTGGACCACTCATGGACAAAGTTGTATGTAATTATGTACGCAGAATTGCATTGTGTGCATTCAGGAAAACCTCTGAGATAATTACACATTTTTGTGTATAAATTTGAGAATCAACAGTATTAAAATCGGTAAACTTGATGGCTGGAAGGTTTAGGGATACTTTACTAAAGACACCTCTTCAAACATAGCATTAATAAAAACCATATAATTTCATGATATTGTTTATATTTATCTACGTTTGGCTGGAAATGCAGTTTGGTGTTCTTGCTTTCATTTGCACCCCAGGGATCCGGCTTTGTTAGGGGTTAAGAGCCTCTTTGCTCTTTGTTGAATCTTGGTAAGAGTCATAGCGCCAGCACTCGGTGGTCAGCAGTAGGGACCCCAGTGAGCACAGCCACAGACCATCACACAGTTTACATTTGATAAACAATGTTATTGATTTTTGCTTAAACATAGCAGCACAACACATTTGATCGATATTGCACAACATCACAAGGTACATTGGAATTTAAGGGTTTGCATTTGATGACATTAATATGCCACATAATGTACTGAACCCTGTCATATAATGTCACCGTGCATTGTGCTGTAATTTCATAGGCACAGTTTATGTTCCACATGAGTTTTACACTCGGTTTACTGTAGCCGAACCCGCCTTAGTGCTCCCTCCCGACTACCAGCGGAAGTATATTAGCAGGACTAGCGGCACAGGGGTTGGCATTGCCATTATTTATCGAGATCGATATGCTTGTAGCCTATCCCATCGCGCCATCCCAGACTGCGAACGTGCTTTATTTAAAATTTCCCTCAACTGCAATTTTACTTTTTCAGGACTTTTTATTTATTGCCCACCCGGCCCCTCCAAAGTCTTTAGGGAGGCGCTGACCAATGTTATCGCCCTTGATTATCAAATCAGTCAACTTTAACATGCTGGGAGACCTCAATCTTTACTTGGATGCTATCCATGAAACTAAGACGGCCACTTTTATAGATAATGTCTCCACTCTGCAACTAACTCAATAGGTGTCTGGGGCCATGCGCCCTCCTGTTCACCTCTTAGATCCATTTGTTTCTAACCTCAGCATCCTCTGGGCCGCAACCCTCCTTCCTATGCTATGGACCAATCATTTTATGATCCCTCCTGCCCTGTCAAACACTGACAATCACCTCAGACTGGACTACAAAGCGCCCTTGGCATTAACTCAACCCCCATAAATTTGGGGATTTCATTCAGGCTAACTGGCCCCAGTTTGTCTCGAATGCAGAGTCAGCTAACAACACTCTGCAATCCTGGCTTGCCTCAGCCTCAGTTCTTTTTGTTCCTGCTGGACAGACTGCCAGCAGAAAGGAACACGCCACTCTGTGGTTTACTGCGTCCCTTACTGCAGCGAAAAAGCATCTACGGTCCTAGTTCCTGCAGGAAACCTTATGGTCCGCTAAAAAGAATTCAGTGCAGAGCTGCCATTAAATCTTATCACAAGCTGATTCTGAAAGCAAAGGCTGATTTTTTTCCTCAAGAAATACCGCAGAGTATGGGGGAAATGGTTGGGGAGGTGGGGTTATCACTGAGGGGTTTGTTCATTTGCCAAATAATTGTGTTTCAATAGTATCTCCCTGCTCCCCTACCCAGCCAATGTACTTGAGAAAGTCATCTAACCAACAGCTCACTAAATACCTGGAACACAACCAGCTCCTCGACGCCTCACAATCAGGATTCCATGCCAATCACAGCACTGAGACCACGCTGATCGCTGCCACAGATGTAATCAAAACTCTCTGTGGAGAAACTGTGGCCCTGACCCTCCTCGACTTCTCTGTTACGTTCAACACCGTCTCCCACCACACCCTCATCAACAGACTCCACAACATCAGCATACAACAAAATGCCCTCAAGTGGATCGCCTGCTTCCTTACAGGCCGCACATACTGAGCATCCGACTGCCTCCCTTCACCTCCGCACCCTAGGATATTATATGTGGCATACCACAAACAGCCCCACCCTGTTCAACATCTACATAACCCCCCTCGCAGACATCATCAGATCTCATGAACTCAACATATTCCCCTATGCAGACAACTGATTCTCTTGCTCACCGAGGACCCCTCCAACGCCAAAACCAACTTCTGCAAGCCATGGCCAATGTAACCAAATGGATGAGAGACCACTGCCTCAAACTCAACTCCACCAAAACTGAAGTATTGATCTTCAGAAACAACACCTCCACCTGGGACCACAGCTAATGGCATGCAGAACTCGGACCTACATTTGCACCGACCTACCATGCACTCAGTCTCGAAAACATCCTCGACGGCCAACTGACCATAAAAGGACAAGTCAATGCAGTGGCCTCCTCATGCTTCCACCCCCTTTGCATGCTTCTCAGAATTTTCAGATGGATCCCAATCAACACCAGAAAGACTGTCAAGCAGGCCCTCATCACCAGCCGCCTCGATTACCGCAACGGTCGCTATGCCGGAATCCCCATCCTGTTCCTCAGCAGACTCCAGACCAAACACAATGCTACAGCCAGACTCATCCTTGACCTCCCCAAATGGACCCACATCTCTCCACACCTTAGAAACCTCCTCCTGCTCCCCATCCAGAAAATATGCCAGTTCAAGATCATCACACATTCCTAAAAAGCTCTTCATGATCAAGGACCATCCTACTTAAACCAACAACTGAAATTCCATCTGTTCTCAAGATACCTGCGTGCCGCCTCACATAAAAACCTGCGCCCGCCGCAGCTGCAGTGGGGGCTGTTCTTTCTTCTAGACCAAGACCTCGAATGACCTGCCCCTCCACCTCTCAACAGCACCCTCCCTGGCAGACTTAGTTCGTACACGAGAGACGACCGCCGGGAACTAACAGAGGAGGGATTGCCTGCAGCGGCACACCACCGCAGAGGTCACGTACTCGTTTCCTCAATTTGGCGCTATAAAGAATCCCCTCCCGGCTCCCCGCCTTACAGCTTAGCGAGACACAGCGCTATACTTTCAAATGGAAATTACCAGTGGGATACGATAATTCTATCCATATACTGCAACTGATTACTTTGTCAAACAGCATCGACTGTTTCATATACATACAGAATACCCATTGCTTGAAACTGAGCTTTTAAAGACCCAGACTTACTCCAACCACACATTGGAATTGGAGTGGAAGCCCTGAAGAGTCGTGTGACTCAACCGCACACGACGAAACACGTGTCGGCGATTGATATTATTCTCAAGTCTGGAGAAAATTAAACATCTTGCTGTGACAAGAAGACTTACACCAAAGAACCTGCTTCTGCGCTTCTTTTTAACTTTTGGTCAATTTACCTTGTTTTGATGAACACACATGTAGTTGCGAGAGCTTATCTTTGTTAATTTGCCTTGTCTCTTGACTTGTTTGGACGATTAAGGGTGTTTTGCCGTCTGCTCTTCACGCACTACACAACGACACTCTTGCTCCATACACACTTTGTAACGTTTTAACCCAGGCAGCGCACCCCTCTAGTCCTAATTTTCTAAAAACCCCTTTGCACAGTATAACAACTGAAATTCCATCTGTTCTCAAGATACCTGCGTGCCGCCTCACATAAAAACCTGCGCCCGCCGCAGCTGCAGTGGGGGCTGTTCTTTCTTCTAGACCAAGACCTCGAATGACCTGCCCCTCCACCTCTCAACAGCACCCTCCCTGGCGGACTTCAGAAAGAAACTCAATACCTGGCTTTTCGACCGAGACATTGCACCCTCGACACCCAGATACTCTAAGGGGTGACAGTGCTGCGCTTTACAAATGCTGATTGATTGATTCATTGATTGATTCATTGATTATCTGGTCCAATGCTTTGTGGCCCCTCAGTCCCAGGCATCTACCTCCTCCCAACTTTCCTTTGATGCCCAGATTAATGCCCTTGCAGAAAAAGTGTTTTGGGATGCTGAGATCCCTGATGAAAATCCTCCATCTTCTCCCTGATTCCATCCAAAAAACTGTAGTCCAGGCTCTGGTTATATCCAGACTAGACTCCTACAATTTCCTTTACCTGGGCGTATCTCAGTCCCGGTTGAAAAGGCTTCAACGGGTCCAGAACATGGCAGCTCGGGCACTGCTCAGACTTCTTAGGCGTACCTCTATCTGTACCGCATTGAGGAAACTACACTGGTTGCTGGTGAAGCACAGAATCACCTTTAAAGGCTCTCTGTTACTGCTACAAGGCCCTCTCCTCTCAAGGCCCTGTCTACCTACAGTCCATGATTATTCCTTATGTCCCAACCAGGAACTTAAGATCGTCCGTAGCAAAGCAGGCCAGTGTCCCAAAATGTTTAAAAGCCCGAATTGGCGGTAGCACCTTAAGCCAGATTGCACCAAACATCTGGAACTCTCTATCCTCTAAAATCTGGCAAGCTTGAAAAAACTGAAAAACTGCCTCTTTAGATCCGGCTACGACCTACCCAGCCATTTGGGTAACTTTTTTTTCGAAGTCAGTATTCTAGTGCTGGGACACTTTATGAGAAGTAGCCATGTGCTCTACCGGTCGCAGTATTATTATTATTAGTAGCGGTCGTAATTGTGCTTGCCTTGTGCACGGTCTGCTATTAGTATCAGATTGTAGCGGATTTCGATTGTTGGAGCCATTTCCAATAGTATCCATAGGAAGCTGGAGTCTGCTTCTGTTTTGTTGATTTGCTGTCATCATGATAACCAGTTAACCACATCAGTTTTTGTGAGTCATCTTTGGTTGGTGAGCTGGAGGGATGTGCCTTGTTTTTCATCGGTGGCATCGGTGCCCGCAGTGGCGTAGGAAGAGGGGTGCGGTGGATGCGGGCCGCCCCGGGTGTCATCACTGGGGGGGTGACAAAATGGCAAAAATATGTGTTTTAAACATGTATTTTTGCCATTTTGTCAAGCCGGTGTGACCAGAAATTTACACCACCTGACCTTGCTTGGCCACTGGGTGCCCGTCAGCAACAGGTGGTTTATTGTGGTTAGTTGTTGATGGCTGCAAGTGCTAAAGTCTGTACTTGCATACTTGGATTGCATTGGGTACGTGTTCAGAATCCACCTTAATGTTTGCTGTTGAAACATGGTGATATGCGTTGATGGGCAGTGCTTCTGCCGATTTCCAACTTCTGGCACGTCTGTGCTTTCATGTTTGTGCACTGATGTTTATACAGGAGTCCAATTGACATGTTGTACAGTAGAGGATAGAGCTGTGGCGCAGCGGGCAGAGCGGCTGACTCCGGAGTCCGGGGCTCACGGTTGAATCCCCTGCACTGGCGGCAGCTCAGCTCAGCACCCTGAGGCGCTGGAAAACACCTCACGTAATGTTCCAGACGGCCCCCAGCACCTTGAAACCTTAAGGGGTGATATGTTTGCGCTTTACAAATATGGATTATTATTATTATTATTAATATTATTATTATTGGAGATGATCAGTCATTTATATGTGTATTCTAATGTTCCAGAGAGTAAGAGGAGAGCTGGAACTCTTGAATTGGAGCAGGGAAGTTCTGATATTTGGGCTCCATCTGAAACCTTCCACCCAGTGCTTTAAGTGGGCCGGGTCTCACCGCGTCTGAGCGCCAGCAGTTTTTGAAAGGGGGCCTCGAATGGGTCTCTATCGGGATCTGTTTTGTGCCCTGGCACAGGCAGCCCGTTTTTATCCAGACTGCAGTGACAGCAGGGACATCGATGTGCGCTGCTTACACTGCTCACTTCTCACTAGTGGAGAAGTGACGGCGGCATGACGTCATGCCAGGGAGCGTTGTAGGGGAAGGGAGATCCTTTATAGAGAGTCACTTTCTGTCTGGATTGCCCTTCTCTTTTTGAAACTCAAGAGCAGCAACATTGTCGTGATGTCACCAGGGCTTCAAGCGGAAGCCCTGGTGACAAGCCATAGTTGCTGCTTATTTCTCCTATGCATCTAACAACCATTGGCAAAGCCAATAGTCCTGACTTGTCGTAGGTATGATGTTACTTATTGTATCATATGTCTGGATGCAATGACAGAAACAGCAAAATACAAGTCTGGCGGCACACTCTGCTAAGCACAGATTTTTAGCTTATGTGTTTAAGCCACGCCCTTAACTACATTGGCCACGCCCCTTTGAGAGACCCCCTTAGTTTTTTCATCCCTCTTAAAGCCCTGCTTCCACCTGTGGCTGCCAGTAAGGGCTGCCTGGCTCTGATCCGTGTGTGTGTGCGTCAGGTGGAGGTAAGGACTGAGGCTGCACTACTGTAATGACAACAGGTTAGCCCAAATTGCCATCGGACACATTCCACATCAGAAGTGCGCGCCGCCGGCTCGGAGAGTGTGCGAACCCTCGGCGGCAGCCAGCCCCCCGTTATTGTGTCCTGACGCTCTCCGTGGCCACTTCGTCAATTACCCCGAGCCGCGGAGTGTTTGCACATCCGAGAGCAGCGGGGCCGGGTACCCCGTGGGCCGGGAAGTGTCGCCCTCTCGACTGGGGCGTCTGCCAAAGCAGCGTTTAGCTAATGCCCGGGTAAATAAATACAAGGTAATCGGTGGCTCTTTGTGCAGGTGCTTAACGCTGCTTCTCTTGACTGTTTTACAGCCCAGTCGTTTAATGCGTGCTTTGTGCCTGTGTTTCCGCAGCTGCTGGTATAATTCAGGCCTAGTTTGCATTTTACTAGGGAAATAATAGGGAACCGGAGAGTCGTTGTGGCCCGGAATGGAGGAAACGTTAACCTTCCGATTCACTGCGTTAATATCAAATGTCGGCTGCAGATGTGAGTCATCTTGGGGTGCTTTGTAGGCACCCTAATATTCTGTATGTTCTGCGTAGTTTGCATGTATTTCTTTTATGACAAATGTTATTGTACTTAAGCAATAAATCAAGGCCGAAATGGTCCACCGATATACATAGGCGATTGTAATATAAACCCCAGTGAACAACTGTAACACATGAACTTGCACAGTCAGTCCTAAGCATCCCACCCACGATGACATGCCACCAGTAGAGCCCTTCATCGATTCACCATTAGACACACATCTCACTCTCGCCATAGTTCATATTTCAGCGTCAAACTGGGAGTCAGTCCATAGTATAAACAGAAGCTAAAGCTACACTCCTGTAGTCGGGCCATCACCGCCATATCTTTGAATATTTTGGGGGCCATTCCCTTGCCTGGACCACCGCTACCTTAGGCTAATGCTGTGGTCCAACCCCCATTTCCAGCCCCCACAGATGGAGGTGTATTCGCTTTCTACATTCTAGCTATGTCTCTTTTCTCCAATGTGTGTCCCAGAAACGTCAGCCGCCTTTTATACCGATTCCTCCCTATCCCCTCCGTACGGTATAGAAGGATTAGTTTAAGATCAAGTGGAATCAGTCAAGAGAGGACCTCCCCAAGTCAGGATGTAACCCTCCACCATGTGAAGGAAGGTCCCCTTCTCTGTCCACAACGGAGGCACATGGGCCATTCAATTCCACCCATGTGCCAGAGGCGACGCCTCTTATGGTAGGCTCTGTGTAGGTATTTTGGTTGTATGAAGCGGAGACGGGCTGGTATTGTCATTGCACGCGAAGCCCCCACGGCCTTCGTTCAATCTTCATCATCCAAATTGTCAATGTCAGCCTCCCATGGCGCCCGTTGAGCCGGCAGCGTGGCGGAGCCATTCATAATCAGGAACTGATGTATTTTTTTGATCTTATGGGTGCCCAAATCTCCCATTAGGAGCTTGACGTCGAATGGGCTAAACTCTGGCCGCTCCTGGAGGTCTCAGAGGTAGGTGGATATGGTGCTGCGAAGCTACAGATATTGGTAGAATTGGCCATGGTGTGGCTGATTGTCACCTTGCATCTCCTGGAACCATTTTAACGCAGTATCTCGCATAACATCTCCTAGCGTGGATATTCCTGTGGAATCCCATTTCTTGAAGACACCCAATTGTGTCACTTCTTGTAGGAGAGTGCCCTGCCGCAGAGGCGTCCACTGCGTCAATCCCCACCCACCCCACCTGCCGAAGAGAGCATCTCCACATATCAATGCTTACATGAGTTGCCGCGGGGAGGAACCCTACCCTCTTCCCACTATATAGGTAGTCAAGCAGGGGATCTGGCATATGCCCGTCGCACATCTCTCGGTCGCATATGCCAGATCCCCCTGAGGGCCATATCAATAGTAATTAATCATACATTCATTCGTTTATTTTGATGTACAAGGACCCCTAAAACCACAATAAAGCCAACAGTGCTTTTCCATCATAAATAATCACATCAGTTAAAACATAGTTAAAAACAGACTAGATAAAAACTATAGAATACAGTTTTAAAAAGGATAACCATCCTCCTGATACATGTTATCCTCAAATGTAGATGGAAGGCTTAATAACTATCATCAAATCCAGTCTGCAAAAAGGAGTCACGTTGCGATCCTAACGGAACAAAAAGTGCGCGTGCTCGTGGTGAGTGATTGCTAGCTTCTTATAGAGGTTTCCAAGGTACTTGAATGATCATAGCCTTTAAAAGGTGGGCCTCCTATCGGTGGGTCATGCCTACATCTACAAGCTCTCCTCGTAGGCATTCCCTTAGGAGCCCTATGAGCCATGTAGCATGAATATATTTATAGACTGTAATAGCAACTGCTTCTCTTCTGTCTGTGTGCGGGACTCTAGGTGCGGGAGAGTACTGGCGGAAGCCCAGGAGCTTGCATATTGGCTTAAGCCATTTCCCTTGTGGGTGGGAATATGCATTACTGAAAAAGGCAAAATGGTGACGTGTCTCAGGTGAGGGGCATCTCCCATTGTTGGCTTTGTCAACCACCCAGTTTATTGTGAAGGTGTTAACTGGTAACATACCATTTCTCCACTTCAGAAATAGTTGACTCAAGACTCGTATGCAGGGGCAAACTTACAGTCTAAAAATGTGTCAGACAAGCTACCACGCTTAATACTCCTCCTCTCTGGCTCCCAGAGATAGTCCCTGCAGGGCTCCTTTATCTGTGGGCATTAGACTAGCTTACATTGAAGCAGATTCTCCCACAGATCTGGTAGACCTAGCTCCTGCAACATTGTCCTAATGAAAGCAAGCCATGGTATCTTCTCCCATCCCTTTTGGGTGAGGAACGACTTGATCCGCTGCCTGTATGTTACCAGCTCCTCCGTGGACAGTAGCCTGCGCCAATAAAGCAGGCAGTGGCGTAGCAAGGGGGGGGGGCACCTTCCCTCCCACCCCCACCCTCGCTGTTACCTGCGGCCTTGTGGGGCGGCCGATGCGGGAAACACCACACCCTCCCCCTCCCGCACTTACTTGCAGCCTCCAGGCTGCAGAATTAGGGCCCAACAGCTAGATATGCCACTGAAAGCAGGGGTCAAGACAGCAAGGTAAAATTGATCAGAAAAATGCCCATCTCCAGGAGCTGGGGAAGGGGCACTCTGCTTACTGTCGGCTTTGACACGGGCTTCAGTTCTCGCATCTCCTCATAGATCTGACCCAAGCTTAGCTGCACCTTTAACTTTTATGTTATAGACCCCCCATAGCTGGGACTGATCTGCCTCTTCTTCTGCAGCTTAGCCACAGCCTCCTGCTGAAATTTCAGGGTACTCCGATTGATCTGTAATACCCAACTAACTTGCTCAAGTAGAACTTCATTAAGCCTGATATTAACCCTCACCTTTCTTCATGGGTTAAAGACCATGTATTTTGACTTACTAATATTCAGTTCCAAACCCCTCTCACTGCAGAAACCTGTCCACTATGGCTTGCAGACGCGGTGGAGTTTTTGATATTAAAAGGCTATCATCTGCAAATAACAGGTTGGGAATCTTATGGGAACCCAGTTTAGGGGCATATATCCCTGGGAAGTCCAACGCATTCACTAAGTCATTTGTAGATGGTAAACAAAGTTGGCACCAAGGCGCAAATCAGACTCAATCACAAAGGGGTCAGTTAGCTCTTCTTTATTTCCAATTCTAACACGCACAATATTAGCAGCGTGCTGTTTAATTAAAATTACTAGGAGATTCTCAGGGATGCCCATCTGCTTTAGCATTTCCTAAAGTTTTGCCCTTTGGATAGAGTCAAATGCTGACCTAAGGTCAACAAGGACACATTCAAGTGGCCCCGGTCCAGCAGTACCGTTTTCCAGTAGAGATAGCAAAAGCGTAAGATTGAATCTATAGTACTCACATTTTTCCTGAATCTCCCCCGGTAATCAGAAAGCATACCATTTGCTTATACCCGCTCTAACAGTTCCCCAAGTACAAGATGAGAGAAAACGTTTTGTGAAGCATCTGTAAGGCTAATTGGTCTATAGTTACTGGGTCAATCTATTGTTCCCTTTTTGAAAATACGGGCTATTTTTGCTTTCTGCAATGATCTAGGAATAGGCCCCCGTCCCAAGATAGACTTAAAGAGTGCATGAAAATAAGGTCCTCAGACAGCAGGCTCCAATAAGTATAAGTCACCTGACACCAAGTTAGGCCCTGAGGCTTTGTTTACCATGCCAGAAGTGCTAAGCGCCCACTGTATATCAAGGCCCTTAGGTAAAAATACAGGACCCAGGTAAAAGATACAGAACTTAAAGAATGATGTTTGCGTTTCTTCCACTTCCTCAATCATAGACTCAGAGCAAGTGGAATTGTAAGTTTAGGGCAGGGTTGACTGGTTGTTCACCTAAGCAGGCTAAAGTACCACCTGGTGGCAATTATAAGTGCTGAATGGCCAGACTCCTGCTGGGGTAGGACTGGTGTACCTGTTATTTTGTGCCACTCAGTTCTTGGCAGGTGTTCACACTTTCTATTAGCTTCTCCAAAGTTAAACTTGTTTATTTTAAGTAGTTTTGTAAAGTGCAATGTACACCGACTAGTAGTCTGTTGTCTAAGAGTAAAACAGAAATTGTGGCCCATGTAGACAAGAGCTATGAGTAGTAGTTGATGATGACAGGGTGTTATAATGAAGACTCGTGAACCCAACTAAGTTAACTCTTCTTTATTGATGTCACCCTGCTCTCCAACTGACAGGATTAAGTCGCATTCCAAAGATGACTGGGGGGAAGATACCAAGTGGATGAGGCAGGGAGGGGGGGGGTGGATCGTACCACTTTATTAAAGTTTGATAAGCATGCACAGGTTACAACACATCTCCCTTTGAACCAACAAAGCATTTGCCAAAACAGCTTAAGTTACAACACATCTCCCTTGGACCGAAGAGAAAGAGGGATGGAATAGAGGGGGAGGAGAAGGGGAAGGCAGGGGTGGGGGGGGGAACTGGCACTCAATGACAGTAACACACAGTGATGAGGACCCTAATAACACAACCCCCAAGGGGCGGTTGGAGAGGCTAGGAGGGTATAACTCTGGTCAAAAACAAGTACCTCCTCCTGGAACAGGTAGAAAAAAGTTATTAGAACACATAGTTTGGATCCTGTACCTCTTCGCTTTGTACCATTCTTACTTGACTCCTCTCCCCTTCCTTACACACCCTTGCGAAGTGGCCCCTTCTGTTACACTTCATACACATAGAATTTCGAGCCGTACAATGCATGCTATTAGCTAGATGATTATTGCTTCCGCACCTGAAGCATTTCAACCCTTCTGTGACATTAAAGGGCTTATCACTCTTTACCTCTTTAGATTTGATCTTGTTACCTTCTCCTTCTCTTTTATCTTCCAACACCAACCCTTTGATTTTGTTCACACAACCCATGGATTCTTTAGGTTGTTCCATCTCCTGGATGCATTTTGCGGTGTGCTCAATGGAGTGGGCGATGGCCACCGCTTCCCTCAACGAGGGATTCTTTGCCAGAAGTTTTTCTTTTATCTTGGGATTATGGGTGCACCTCACCATTTGATCCCTAATGAGGGAATCGTTCAACTCCCCAAACTCACACAGCTGTGTGAGACCTCGGAGGGCAGCAATGTAATTAGTTATGGATTCACCCTTTGCCTGCACTCGTGAAAAGAACTTGTGACGCTCAAGCACAACGTTAACCTTGTCCCCAAAATGAGTCTCTAGTTTAATCATTGTAATTTTGAAGACATCAGAATCTAACTCGTCGTCTTCCAATGTTGGGTTTGGGAGAGTGTCATATATTTTCCTCCCTTGCACTCCAAGATTATGAAGCAAAACATGTTGCTTCCGCACCGCTGAGAATTTTTCCCCCCCTATGGCTATTAGATATGAATCAAACAAGTTGATCCAATCCTTCCAGTGTATATCTGGATCGCCGATGTCATTTAGGAAGGAGGGGGGGGGGGGGTTCATAGATGAAGCTGCCATGTGGAAGATTAGCAGCTGGAAGCACCACTGCACTAGAAAGGAGTGAAAAGGAACCTTTGAGGTCCTACAGATGCCCGGATATTTGAAATGTTTACTTACAGAAGACAGGGAACTAAGTTATGCAGAGGGGAAAATCGTAACCCAGGAGCGGTAATTGACTTCCTGTGACAGGTGAAACAACAATACTAAAGGTAGAGGGGGACAGCTGTATGACCTAGACAATGAGCAAAAAAAATAAATACTGCTTACACCTGAAGCTAGGAAAACTGTAGGTGTACTTAACACAGTACCCTGAAACTGATGGAGAAATTCCCCTATGCCTACGCTGCTTAATGGAAAGTCAAAGAAGTCCACAATTTAATTAAATTGGATTATTAACGCACAGTTGTCACCATTAGAATGTTCACCCCTCCCAAAACCCATGCATGAGCTGATTATCCCATCCTCGTCGCCAGTGTTATAATGAAGACTCGTGAACCCAAGTAAGTTAACTCTTCTTTATTGATGTCACCCTGCTCTCCAACTGACAGGATTAAGTCGCATTCCAAAGATGACTGGGGGGAAGATACCAAGTGGATGAGGCAGGGAGGGGGGGGGGGTGGAGCGTACCACTTTATTAAAGTTTGATAAGCATGCACAGGTTACAACACAGGGCAGTGATGATTTACCCTATGTTAAAAGTAGAAGGGCTGAGGACCAGCATCCTACAGCTTGGAGCGTCTGAAGTTGTACTTACCATCTGTGCTGAAGCTCCTCCATCGTAATGACTATTTAAACAAACACTGGCTACTCACAGGCACTTAGTCAGATTAGGTTAACCAAATTCCTTCGTATCTAACTGTACTTTTTGACTAGCCTCATGGATCTACCCTAAATCAGTATCTTCTCAATCAATGCTTTTTCATTGCATTTAATCTTCATGAGGTGCTATACTCTGCAATGAAGAAGGTAAACCTAGTTTGCTCTCCCACTCTGTTTTTGAAGGAAATTTGACCAGTTTGTACTTTTTCCACTCTCTAATGACATCAAATGAAATGTTATTTTTTCATTGAATTAGCACTGTTGGCATGACATGACATTGAGCTCAGTATTAAAACACATAACTTAAAAAACGGCTATATGGAAACAGTATTTAGGTACTAAAGACATCCAGCAGCTCCAGGTGCTCCCTAGGTTTCCTTGACCGTCCAAGACCATTGGTAATATTTTTGGGATATTCACATATATCTCAGGCTTACTCGAGGATGCTATTATTACACCATCTGCCAGACTAGGTCGCCTTCTATTTAAATGAACATGGTCACTCCAGACCTATAAACCCTTTGCTAGTATTCTTGCTAAACACTAATGTCACAGCCTCTTCAATGATTTTAGTTGTATTATCTTGCAGGTGGTTCTCAAGTATGGTTTTGCCAAGACACAGAGTCTATTCTTCTTATCCAATAAGAGACTTTGCATCAGAGTATGAGGGAGAGGTGACTATATTCATTGGTCTGCATCCCAGGGTTGTCGTATACACTCTAAACCATGCTACCGTGAAGTCACACATGTTATTCATGGAAAAGCATTGAGATAGTCTCCAGTGGCAGACTTGGGCTGTATGGTCCAGCAGACACAATCAAGAAACTTTGCTGGCTAAAGCCAACATTCAGAGAGCTGAATTTGGAGTTGTTTAGAACACAAAATTCCTACTGTTTGGCTACTGTTCTATTTTGATTATAGTCCTCTGGCTAAATGTGAGATCAGAGAAAATAAAGGAGGAGCACAATTGATTCCAGCGTCTCAGTTAGAAAATCTGTCAGCAATGTCTAAAACCTAAGAGTAAATTCCCAAATCTGTGCCTATTAACTAATCTTCTTTTCAGTAGACAAATCTGTGCCATAGACTTGGACTGTCCTTATTCATGAATGATATCAAATACCAGGAACAATTGTGGCATGGCTTTAGTTACTTTCATGTCACTACTTCAACCTACATCAGCAGTACAAATTAGACACAACCACTGGAACCATCATATGCACAATATGGCTGCAAGTCATGTAGTATTGGCCCCACCAAGAGCACATCCATTTTGTTCCATGCCATAATATGCATTAAACACGATCCCTGGCACCATTGTGCTTACAACTCAGTTCTCCGCTATCTAGTTAGCTACGCAACAACAGTCGACATATAGATAGAGCTTCTGGTATCAGCCTGCACACAATACAGTTCCAAGGTTTGTAGTTGACTAAGCATTTTCTTTCTTCTCAACACACATCTAAACCTAAACATTCTTATACTTCTCCAAATACCAGCCATACACAATAGACACAGTGCCTGGCACAATCACACACCCAACATGGCCTCACTTAAAATAGTTGGTAAAATGTTGGCCACCTCAACAGCACTTCTTTGTCTTCTTGTCTAGGAACATTTTCTTAAACCTACCACACCCACATACACACAGAATTGCACCAAATGCCACACAATAGACAAAGATGCCTTGAAACCATTATAAACATCACAGAATGTGATGAGCACAAACTTTTGAGCTAACCACAACTGCTGGTAGTTACTTTGGTCTGTATTCCAAGCAATCATATTTTAGATCATGTCTCTGATTACATACAACAATCTGCCATATACAAATCAGCATTGGCCCTGCAACACCAAAGACGCTCCAGACCGACCTGCCAGGCCACATCTCCTCTTAGCCGAAATACAAGGAGCTTCATTGACCTAGTTGGCCATCATCCGGGAGATGCAGCTTCAGTCCATTGGCACAGGACGCTGCGAACCAGCTAATGGTCACACCCCTCCTACGTAGACTAACTTAGTCGGCAGAAAAAGTGATGAATGTAATGTTTGGATTAACCTCAGTCACTGATCATTATGCCGGCCCGCAGTCCAGTCCATTGTTTTTTTAGCTCACATGATCCATTTCAGACAGGCCCCAGACCTATGCATATCAGCCTTACAAAGGACTGTCAGACCGGACTGTAAGGCCTGGTTCCCTATTACCTGAATGAGAGCAGTGAACAAACATACACCTCAGCAGGGTCACTGCGAATAGCGGTAATGCAACAGCTCAAGCTAGCATCAACTAAATCACACGGGTCAACTTCACTGTTCCTTGTTCTCTCAAAGTGAATATCAATTTTCTTTATTGAAATAATACTCGTCTAAATTCACTTGTTCTGAAACACATTTATGTCCATCCTAGTTGCTGATGGCTGAATAGCTATTTCAGTGACAAGAAAACTGAATAAAGACTAAGTTTTAAACTTCAAGAGCCTGTGACTGACTTCACTTTGGGAAAATGGATGTGTATCTTTGAATCTGTATAAAGCAATGTATAAGGATTGATATTTAGAAGCACACCTAAATTTGACTTACTAGAAGGGTGCAGAGCTACTTTTTGTGCATTTACCTTGAAGAGACAAGGGGATCTTTTTCTCTTACTTTTCCTGGGACATAGGGGATTGTCTCTCAGGCTATCATCACCTTCGGTTTTGTTGCCCAGGACCTATAGGGGACATTAGATCAGTGCAAGAATTTGTGCTTTGATCCCCTCTTTACACACCAACAATAGGTTGGATTTACTTCACTTCCACCACCACGCTATCTGTGACTCTCAGTACGAGGTCCAGATGATTTGAAGTACATACATAAATAATCCAGTTATGCTTCCAGGAGCTTGTTTAGTTCAGTGATTTTTGCGTCATTCACTCACTGCATTTCTGGATCTGTGTTCTCAGGGCTTTATGAAAATTGATGACCCAAAAATGCTACAGGAAAATAATTGTTGGTAGGTTTGTGTTTGTTGTAAAATTATTTGCCATTGGACATTATTATAACTTATGAGGCAATTGAATGTGTACTCTCTGCCGTACAATGGATTATATTGAATGAGGTGAAATAGAGTCTGGTTGGGCATTGACTTGTACGGATTGAACAGGAGGGATTCAGGGAATGGTCACTACATGTGATTGATCGCGCGTCCACAAGTGGAAATCATTGGAGGGGAGTTGCAAGCATTGTGGCGAGAATAGATTTCGTAGCACGACCCGAGGCCCTTTTTATAGATTAGAATTCTTCTTAACTCCTTGCAGCAAAGAGGAACAGAGAAAATTGAACTACATTCCCCATGAGGAACAGTAAGAAATGGTCCAGACAATTCTACAGTAGCCTAATCATTCTGTACCCACAGTCAGATATTATGCGCAGAGATGTTTTGAGGCATGGGCAAAGTGGGCTCTCCTTTCTAGGGACGCCATCATTAATCATTCAGGACGGTCCAGACAGTGCCATAACACAAAACAAAAATAATGGGGACCCCTGCATTATATGGAAAGGGGCTCCCAGGTCTCAAACATCTCATGAATATTCTAAGGCTTTGCATTGAATGGGGGCCAGCTGAGGACTAGGGTCCCTTAAAGGTTTGGAGACCTACAAAGAGGGTTGTCAATGATTAGGGCATCGTTGTCGAGGGTGTGAATGAGTTGAAAATGGATAATACATTCAGAGTTGTTCTGAACAGGGGCCCCTGATTTATGTTTGGCCCTGGGCCCCCAAAACCTTCAAGATGTCCCTGATTATGCAGCAATCTAAAATTCTTCCTGTAAGAAACTGGGTTATTGGCTGGAGGGGGGTGGAGGTCCCACTCAGGCAACAACCACAATACTTGTGAGGGTGACCCCAAAGTCAATAAATTACCAGTGCTTAACCCTCGGGTAGCTTGGCACAAATGCAGTTAAGCTTAACTTAGGGGCAACTATTTATGCAACACAAACAGTAATAAAGTGAAAACACAACACAGGAAAAATCCCTAAACAATGTAGAACATAGACAGACTGAATGTTTATAAATAAATGATATCAGGACAATGAAAATTCAGTCAGTAGAACTGGAGATATTCAGCTTTGAGGTTTTAAGTGAAAATAGCGTCTAAAAGCACAAAGTACCATGCAGGAGTATGTAGTCGCGCTAGACCGGCAAAAAGTCACAAGTTCAGGCCAATCGTGATGCAGTCCGGGTCCAATCTAGGGACTAACTTAGTCCTGCTGAAAAGTTACCTTCTCAAATCTGGTGCCAAGTGTTCCATTTGCGTTGGAGGTGGCTGCGAGGAAGAAGTTGAGCATCGTGGACGGTCATAGCTGTAGAGCAAAGGGCAGGCCGGATGTCACAGATGACTGTTGTCACTTTATCGGTCCGGCGTAGCAGATGGTTGTTGTTGTTGTAACTCCATGTTGGCGGTTATCGCGGGCTGTCGTTGCATTAGCACGGAGGGCACATTTCATGTTGCCAGTCATCGCTGTCGGTCACTGTCGGTCACTGTCAACGCGAAGAGCAGGTCTCACCAGAGCTTTGCATCGGCTGTTGTCGCGGGCAGCAGTGTCTTAACATGAACAGGCTTGTTTGCAAGGAGCCCAAGCTTCAGGATTCTCACCTTTCCTCAGGAGGAGTACACTCTGCTGCCAGCTGGGGGTCCAGGACCTGGGAAGGCATCTCTTGGGAATCAGGGACTCACTCTAGCTAAGGCAGGGCTCCGGCAGGTGCAGTTGTAGGTCAGGGAGGTCTCTAAAGCTTGTGTCTCTGTTGTTCATACTGGCGGTCAGCCAACTGACCCATGGAGTCACTCTAGGTAGCCTGGGAGCAAGGCAAGCAAGGCAAGCAAGTCCAGTCTTCCTTCTTCAGACAGTAAGGCTGTCCTTCAAGCAGCTGGGCAGTCCGATGACACCAGGACAACCTTCTTCTGAATCTTCCACAGGTCCAGAAGTGTTCTGAGGAGTGACTCAGGAGTTCCATTATTTATACCCGGTGCCAACACTTGTATGGGGTACTCTCTTTCCTACCCCCAAATCTGGTTCTGGAAAGCTTTTCCCCTTCCCCTGTCAAGGCTCCAAACTATCTGGGGGTGACAAAAGGCAGGACATGTGTCAGATTCCTTTGTGTGTGTGCATGACAAAGTCCTTTGAACTATAAGAGGGCTGAGCACCTCCCCACTCCAGATATCCTGCCAGGATAGGCCATTCTGCCCACATCTAAGCCCCCTTATGTTACAGCCTGAAATCAATACACAAACCCAGCAGCTGAGCCCTTCACAGTCTTGTGCCCTAGCACACTGGCAGATGGCACAAATGGTTGGGACAAGAAAATGGCAACCACCTAAAAGTGGCATTTTCAATATTCTAACTTAAAATCAGGCTTTACCGTTAAAGAGGATTATATATTACATTTAATATGAGTGCAAACGGTATATTTGTATCTGCTCCAAATTTAAAGCTAACACATATTAAATGTAATAAGGTAACCCAGTGTTAGACAGTTACTACAGTCAAACATGACTTAGGAGGTTTTCACTGCCATGACATGCAAAACATAAGTATACATGTTCTACATTTTAGATACAATGCACCCTGCCCTATGAGCCTTTAGGGCCTTCCTTAGGGGTGACCTCTAGGTATTAAAAAGGAAGATTTATTTTGCCAGGTCGAAATAACAGTTTAAAACTGCACTACAGGCTGCAGTGGCAGGCCTGAGACATACTTTTAAAGTGCTACATTAGTCGGTGGCACAATGAGGAATGCAGGCCTACTACTAGCATTTCATTTACAGGCCCTGGGCACATGTAGTACCACTTTACTAGGGACTTTCAAGTGAACTAAATGTCCCAATTAGGTTAAGGCCAATGTTACCATGTTTGAAGGGAGAGCACAAGCACTTTAGCCCTAGAGTCTAAAAAGTGGCCGGTGGTGACCCTCAAGAGTGGAGGGTCGCCGAGCTGAGTACCACACCCATCGGCAGGCACTGTAATGAATCACAATGCATTTAGGCTCAAATTCCAAAGCTCTCAATCATGGCTCGTTAACGGAATTTATAACGGGCCATGACTGAGAGCTCTGGAATTAAGACTGAAGGCAATGCGAGTTTCTCACAGTGCCTGTCGAATTTTTCAGTGGTTGGTGTTGAGCCTGAAGATGACGCTCTGATATTTTAGAAAGTGGCAGAACTCAATTCCATTATAACTAATGGTCAGAGCAAATACTGTCGGTAAGAATAATAAACGTATGCGCGTGCCGACATTATGTAATTAAACGTATATGAATTATTCTACTGCAGTGAGTCATAATCACTTCAAAGAACAGCAAGGTACTTTCACTGTCAACAGATTCAGGTGCTGTTTTCCATTACTATTGCATGACTTCAACTGTCCTGTGAAATACATACGTTACGTTTGTACCAAATGCCAAAAAGATAAAAATAAATGAAAAGCATACTTATCTTACCCATTTTTCCTTGTCTTCATCCTAGTCAGCGCAATCCTCCTGGAGCCTCTGCCAGCTCCTCTCTCCAAATCACTACGCTGCTTTCATGCTGCAGATGAGCAGAACGAGAGCAGCGCCAGGATTGGCTGGAGCGGGCTGCCAAAACGCTCTAGCACACAGAAGCAGCCTGTCTTGGACAGCTAGGTGGAGAGGATTAATCTGCCCATGTCAGGTTGACGTCGCAAGACAGCTGGCCAAAGTGACATACGCACTTTAAACTGGTGGAGTGAGCACAACTCCTCTGCTGCCAGTCAGCAGCAGTGCCCCGCCCCCAAGCACTGCTCGGGCTGGAAACCGTGAAAAATAAAAATGTAATTTATTTTATTACCATCTTATTTTTCACTTTTGATGCACTGGCTGCAGGTGGCGACGATCCTCTAAATGGGTGGGCCGCCACTGGTCCTAAAGCCAACAAAAATGAGTTAGGCAAAACAGGAGAGTGAAAGGCTATTCATTTGGGAGAATAGCACACCAAAGTCATATGATCTAGCACTTCCCATTTCTTTGCTGATGCAGCAGATACTGTTATTTGGTTTTTCAGTACATTGTATTTACTAAAATAAATGCCTACAGACAGCCTTTTGTATTCACAGGTTATTTGGTGTTGATTGGTTATAGGAAGTGCATAGGTCCAGATATATTTTTACCTTTTTGAGTTTTCATGTTTTCATGGTCAAGGCTCATCTGAAGAGGGTTGCCCAGTGAAAATATTTTAAGCAAACTACTCTTGACCTTGTAGTTACGATGTTGTGCATCAGAGTCCAGCTCTCCCTACCCCTTGAGTAATACCCATAATCTTTGTTGGGTGGTAGTCAACTTGGGGAGGTTTGGACCTACTTAACCTCAATATTGGTATATTAGTAGGGATGATAAAGGTTATCTACCCAGGTAATAAAGATGACTCAAAATCCTTTGTTTTCTCTTTGAAATTTCTGTTTATTTGCAGTTGTTAACAAATGATTTCTTCCAAACTTGAATAATTGCACCAGTTGTATAATAGCGGCGTTTTTTGAGTAGCTGACACTTGTTTTGGCCCCTACGCAGCTCAATGGCCTAGGGCTTTCTCAAGGCTATGATGGGTCGAATCCCGGGGAGCATTTGTTAACTGCAAATAAATCGGAAATCCCAAAGAGTAAATACATTATTTTGAGCCTCTTGCATTACATGAGTAGATACTCTTAATCCTCCATATAAATGCTCTTTACCTTGTTTGACACCTCAAGAACATGTAGTTCAACTGAGTAAATAAAATGTGCTCCTTGTTTTTCTTTTTTTAAATAATTTTTGTGTTGAGTATGGATTGTCATGTGACGCCTATACTTTTTTAATAAAACAGCGCATTTTATGCAAAAAGTGAAACATATTTGCCCCAGTAGCAGCCTTTACAAATATTGTTTGAGAAAATGAAAATAAAACTGTCAAGCTGAGATCAGTTGGTTTCCTTGGATAAAAGGATTTTGCTGCCCCCTAATGTTCCAAGGCAAATGTCTGTAGTGTTCCAAGTTATAGTGCTGGCCAATCCTGTGTCTACCACCAGGAGGCTTTAAAAAAAGACACATCAGATTGTGGGCCTCATCTGCCAGGAAAATGTTCCTGTGACATACAAAAGATGGGATTGTGGGTCATATCTTCCAGGGGAAAGAGCCCGCCAGGTGGGATTATGGGACCAACCCACTCCAGTGTGGAATGGGCATAGCCGAGGAAACTGTGGGCCCAATCTACCAGTGAAATGGGCAGAACGGTGAGTCCCGTCTGGAAGGAAAATTGACAAAATAAATGTGGCTGGGCCTAATCTGCCAGGTATGTAGTCATACCATATAGAGCTGTGGTTCCTGTCTGACTAGGACATGGGCAGCGCAGATGAAACTGTGACCCCAATCTGCCAGATAATTGGGTAGAATGGATAGGATTATGAGCCACATCTGCTTGGTAAATGGCGCTCTCTAACAAAGAAGTGGGTAGAGCAGATGAAGCTGTGGGCCCACCCAGGCGATTGGGCAGGACTGTGAGTCACTGCTTCCTGGCAAATGGGCAGGCCATATAGGACGGCAGCCCCTCACCAACAGGAGTGAGACTGTGAGTCCCACGCGCACAGCAGATAAGACCGCGAGGTCAATTTACCATTGAAAGCACTGCTGGCTATAAAATTATATTGTTTTTTCATAAAATGAAACCAGTGGATTAGCATAAAACACAACAAGATGTAATGCGCAAGTTTTAATGGCCTTTGAGAGTTCGCGTTCTTTCAGCAAGCTAAGTTGCTTCAGATTTATAGTCCATCATAATTGTATTAATAAAATCCTGATTAAATGTAGTTAATGCAGCGTGTTACTGCTGAGTGATTGGAAATGCAAGATTGATCTTGCGGATGAACTTGGGTTTGTATTTTTATTTGAAGGATGTGCCTGCTCTTGGCTGCGGCATGGAACATATTTTATCGCTGGGCTTCCATCTGTTCTCAATGCTTGGCCCAAGGTGATCAGTGAACTACTTTTTTTTTTTTTTAAAGCCTGTGAATTTTTCATCCAAGATTAATGTTTCTTCCTTACTGTAACTTATTGCTTGTGTTCATTCATACTCCGGACTAAGAACTTTTTACATGTTCTATTTTTGTTTAACCTTATTGTGATATTGGTGAGTGGTAGCATACACTCCCGGGATCAGAGCCACCGTGGAACTTAGAACCTAGATTCATGAAGCTTTTGTTTTTTAATTAATATCCTTGACCATAACACTTTTCTAATCTTTTACACTGGATGAGAGGAAGAGGAGAAGTAGTAAATTGACCTATTTTTCTTCTTTGATTTCTTGAAAATCCATAACAGTGCTTCACAAAATTTTCAGAACCATAACCCATTTTTTAGAACTACAACGTTTGTGACCCAACCAGCTTCAATAGACATGAGGCAGGGGCGATTTGTTTATTGTAATAACATCAATTGTTTGTAAAAGTCAAAACTTTGACCACACCCTTCGATCTCGGACGGTGTCCAAGATGTTGGATAAAATGTGCTAGAGTCTGAAGTTGGACACTTTTCAGAGTGGGGTGCTGGCCTGTAGCATCTGTTCACTAAAATCACAAGGCTTTTAAAAAATCTTGGTGCTGAACCCAGGGATTTTACCAAATTTGAGAAACCCCTTCTACAGCACAGAGTGCGGGTGAGGCCTTTTTGTGTGTGCGTGTGTCTCTCTCTCTCTCATACACATATAGAGAGAAATATACACACAAATACATGCATATATATACACGCACAAACACGTATATTTACACACACACACACTAGAAGATGAAGGGTCACAAGAAAAAGGCTGCCAACCAGGTCAAAAATACGGATTTCAAATGATGTAATGGGTCATAAACCAATGAAATGTCCAAGAAAGAAGTGATTCAAACAGACAGACTCACCAAAGAACAAAAATATATTTCCATTACAATGTTTCATCTCCTGCCTTCCTCAGGTATTACAAGATTGTGGGCTCAATGTGTATATGTTATATATATTTACGAATAAGTCCTAAGGTCTTTGGAGCACCTTAAAAGAGCACCAGTTTGCATTACACAAGGTCAAATTGATTTTATTTTAAGTACAGGCGATAAAAGTGAATTGTCCAGAATCAAAGGATGTTGAGCCAACGCCGGAACTCTAAACTGCTTTCCCAGATCCAAAGTCATTAGGCTACATACATAGTTCTCAATTTATATGTGAAAGTCATCCAAAACGTTTATGCCTGTGTATGATCTCGTATACCAAGAACACTCTCTGTTGAAATACCTGTGTGAAATAAAAAAACAGAAGCAACAAATACTGGAAGGTTCACCCAGAGTGTTGCTTAGGAATACTTGCACGCGTTTGTTGGCCTAGTCATATGAAAGCAGGTATGTAGTCCATACAACCTAAGTGCCATAAATGTCCACTTGGATGAGGTAGTTGCTTGGTGTCCTGGTCCGGTAAGCATACAGGAACTGAATTAACTTTGCGTGAATGCCAAGAGCCTTGGCCAATGGCGCAAGCTCCCTCCTGGTACGCTAAAACAAATAGACCCCATTTGGTAGGCATTTTAAGAATAATTTGTGATTAATGACTTAAAACATCCAGAGTATTGTATGTCTGCCAAGCAGCAGTCACATTATACCAACCTACGCGGTAACAGTTAGTATGAGCGCTCAGCACAGTTAAGGTACAAGTAAAGTCCTTGAATCAAATGTAAATATGGTGCTCAAAGAATGAGGGGGATGGTTACCACAACCCCACAGATCAACCACAGAGGTACAAGCTATAAATTGTCCATCCGAGCACTCGATCGATATCAAGAAAAAGTTATTTCTGGTTTTCACCAATCCATTTAATATCCAATATCTTCAGTTGTATTCCAATCATACATCCAAAATTATGAAACGATGCAGCCAACACGTGTTTCGTCCGGTCAGTAGGACCTTTGACTTCCTCAGGGCTGCAACCCAAGATAACCACAATAAGTAACATTTCCTATATACAATATATACAGTTTAACCAATTTATATCCTACTCTCCAATAGGTTTTCTAGAGAGATAAAGGGATACATCCACAGACCGTAGAAAACTACATAGTAAGTGTTGAAAGAGAGGACATGTAAGCCACAATCGTGCTTTCATCAGTACTGTCTTGTATTAAGTCATAAAGTAAAATTAGAATGAACAACTATCGTTCTAACACAAGCAAAAAGATTTTATATATACTAAGGGTTCCCTGGTGATGCCACAGATGCTAGGTCCACGCACAATGAAACTAAATATGTCAATTTAATGAGTACTCACTCTGACTCTACACAGTAATGTAGATGTCATACCCCATCATCAATGACAATAATCCTCCCGCACCACCTATTTATGGGTTGGTTCGAGGCGGAGCGAATCTGGGGCCAAGAAGGGAGTGAGTGGATACAACATATTCACTATTGGGGTCGATTTATAGACGACTGCCTGTTAATTTGGACAGGTACAGTGGAGAGACTGAAGGGTTTCTTTGATTATTTGAATGACAATGTATATAATCTCAGATTTACAACGGCTTACGACAGCCAGAGTATTACTTTTCTGGATGTGGAGCTGTTTATAGAAGGAGACAAGATTAAGAGTAGGATGTACAGGAAGCCAACGAGCTGTAATGCGATTCTGCATGCTGAGAGTTGCCATCCCAGCAGTCAGAAGAATGGCATACCTTATGGTGAACTGATCAGGGCCCGACGTAACTGTGCTCTTGATCTTGATTTTGACAGGAATTTAGCCGATATGACGGATAGATTTTTGAATCGTGGATATAGACAGGATGTAATCAAAACTGCAGTTTCCAGAGCTAAGAAAGTCAAAAGGAAATCTACTTTAACTAGACAAACTAGAGGATCAAGAGCGAAGGATCAGAAGGTCAGACTAATAACAAATTATGGTCTGGGCAGCTCTAGACTCTTTTCCATTCTTAACAGACATTGGCATCTTCTTTTTATGGATCAGGACCTGAGACCATTTATTCATGATAGACCGAGTCTGACCTTCAAGAGGGGAAATACTTTGAGGAATATGTTAAGTCCTAGTTACCCTGATAAATTGACTAAAACAGATTGGCTAAACAGTTTTAAAGGCTTTTACAAATGTGGGAGATGTGTCTCATGCAGATGGGCTAAAAAGAAGGTTCAAAAGTTCAATTACAATGACTCAGGTGATTACACGATTGGAATGTTTATCAATTGTGATACTACATTTGTGGTATATGTTATTACTTGTACGTGCGGTAAGATATATGTGGGGAGTACTATCAGGAGGCTGAGAGATCGAATGGCTGAGCACTTTAGAGCCCTAAAAAATGGGGACACGCGTTATCCGATTGCATCTCACATAGTTCAGAATTATGACAATCAGGAGCAACACACTTTTTCCTATCATGGGATTGATCACATTAAGCCCGACCCCCGTGGGGGAAACAGACTTTTAACATTGAGAAGAAGGGAAGTTTTATGGCTGATCAAATTGAAAGCCGTGGAATGTGGGCTCAATGTTGACCATGAATTTGAATTTTACTTAGGACAGTAGGTATGCATATATGTCAGACAGGGCTGAACTAACAACTAGTTATCACTTTTTGATAACATTGACATATTAGTACCATGGTCCCCATTCATTAACTTACCGCAATTATCGCAGTTATTGACTAAAGGATGGAGCAATATGTTAATTATCTTGTCTCTAGACAATGACAGCTCGGATTTAGAGATAATGTGTTTCTAAGTACTTATGGAATAGAATTTATATGATGAAAATGGACTACTCTTAAACAATTTTTGTATTTAGTTTTTACTTTTCCGCCACTCTGTTATACTTCTCCGACGCTTTTTTCTTCTTTTCGTGTTTTGTGAACAATTTGCTTAATAACTGTGTGTGGAATGGGTGGCTGAGGATGCTGCGGATGTCGGGGTTAAACAAGCAATGAATACTGGAGTTATGTTACTAATGTGAGGACTGGGAAAATGTGAACGGTACGACAGTTAGTCAAAAACTATTACTGTATGAAGACTCTAATTGAGTATACTGGGTATTTCTGTTAACGATAAGATGCCTGACTCAAGATGGCGCGTGTTTGTGACATACCGATACAGCAGAATACCGGTTGTCCGATTAAATGTATATATCACAACATGATAATATGACACAATTAGTATGTGTGGTTTACCACAATACAGAGTGAAATACCCAAAAGATATGAGACCTCAAATTTTGAACCTACGTGAGCGGAGTAGATTTACGAACTACCTGACTTATAATACGGTTCGGCTACTGAGATGAATTCTAAGTGTACGTACCACTAGAGATATTTTCTACTGTTTAGATCAACAGTAATAACTAATGTGATAATGAATTACCGTTACTCCGGGTGGGGACAGTGAAGTAGGACTTGAGCTGTTACGGGGTATAAATAACCATTACAAGATGGCGCCGACGCAGAACGCCACTTTATACGCGAGGAGACTAAACTAAACGGTAAGCAGGAGTAAAGAATAATCCTCACGTTATCAAGGAGAGTAAGATTGGATATCTTATCAGTATGCATTTTATTTACAGACACGTACACGTGTAATGCGAGGGATAGGATTGGAATACCAAGAGATTGGAATATAACGAGATTAGGAGGTAAGAACTGTAACATTAGAACATAATATGGTCCAATTGTGACCAATGGAGATATAAACATTGTATAAAATAGCAGTACTTGATATATGATATATACATATATTTTCTCGAAATAATTGCAGGATGTTACGTGATTAGATATTCGCATACAGTTTGGAACACGGTGCTGGAAAATTACGCTTGGAGGTGAGGGCACACAGTATACAGATAACCTGGTGCGGGAGGATTATTGTCATTGATGATGGGGTATGACATCTACATTACTGTGTAGAGTCAGAGTGAGTACTCATTAAATTGACATATTTAGTTTCATTGTGCGTGGACCTAGCATCTGTGGCATCACCAGGGAACCCTTAGTATATATAAAATCTTTTTGCTTGTGTTAGAACGATAGTTGTTCATTCTAATTTTACTTTATGACTTAATACAAGACAGTACTGATGAAAGCACGATTGTGGCTTACATGTCCTCTCTTTCAACACTTACTATGTAGTTTTCTACGGTCTGTGGATGTATCCCTTTATCTCTCTAGAAAACCTATTGGAGAGTAGGATATAAATTGGTTAAACTGTATATATTGTATATAGGAAATGTTACTTATTGTGGTTATCTTGGGTTGCAGCCCTGAGGAAGTCAAAGGTCCTACTGACCGGACGAAACACGTGTTGGCTGCATCGTTTCATAATTTTGGATGTATGATTGGAATACAACTGAAGATATTGGATATTAAATGGATTGGTGAAAACCAGAAATAACTTTTTCTTGATATCGATCGAGTGCTCGGATGGACAATTTATACATTATACCAACCTGACTGTACCTACTGAATGCACAGACGTGGCTTATTTCCAGACTGTCGGGCACTTGGATCCCTGAGGATCTGTTATATCCTCCAAATCGTTGCCCCATATGCTGCCAGAACCTTTCCTAAGGGAGATCTTTGCTCTTTCGTACCCCTGCTACGAGAGAAGTAGGGTCAAGGCTCCACACAATGTCTGTGAATTCCAAACTCTTAGCGTGAGAAGGAATGAGTGACTCTCTGGAGACTATCAGTGCGTCCATACTTTGACAGAGCAGCCACTCCCTAGTAGAGAGAGACCAACCATTTAAATGCAGGCGCTGTCACTGCCCTGAATTAGGCTCTGGGTGTCCCTGCATACATCTTTCTTCCATGCTGACAATAGAAAAAATGTTTTATGAGCAACTGAAATGAAATAGAATAACTATATCTGATTACATGTTTCTGTCAACTTGTTAATGTACCCCATGAAAACCAAAAGTGTGTGCCTTTAGGTCTTGATGAAATATATCACATTTATTATTACCCACAATGTGCTAGTTTTTTTTTGTTTTAATTATTGTTATTATTTTCTTTAATAGCACAACACATGAGTCCAATATAAGTTAGCAATACATTATACATCATTGGAATTCATTCAAACAGGCTAGTTTTTTTTAAGACAGTGCATTAATGCGCCATTTAAGTCCGGTCCGCCATCACTGTCTGGCGTCTAGAGCAGGTATTTGGTTGCCAGGCGAGCATGCTAACTCCATATTAGAGTCTCTAGACCAGGTCTCTCCAAAGGTTTCTATAACAAGAGCTACGTTTGGTAATTGAAAATAGCCCAGAGCTACTAATGACTGTGACCATTGTAATAGTAGTGGTCCATCAAATACAATAGTGACCACACCTTGCGTGATTAATAGTAGAGACCAACCAGATGCATGTCAAAATATCAAGTGACAAAATAGGACCCTTTCAAAATATTTCCAGAATATGACTATGTAATATCATGAAAGTACATATATATATATAGTTATGTATAGATCTGCTATTCTTAAATCCACATCTACATACTTGGAGAGGCATCTATCTTCAAGATAAATAGACATGTAGTTAAGAATATAAATGAAATGAACTTATAAATACTTATCTTAATTTTACTGCAATTGCCGATATTCTGGATACAGTACTGTGGCTGGACAACATTTAAACCGAAATATTGTAGTAGAACACCAACCACCCCAAAGCATATGACAGGGTTACTAACAGCGATGCCAGGAAAAGCTTTATAACATCAATTTAAAATGGCTCCATGTGACTAATGAAATAACATTAAAAACAGAAAGTGCCCACCAGCACGAAGGAAATACTAACAGCTATAAATCTCTTTGAATAAGTTTGAACTATCATTCAAAGAGCAACTTTAAATATGTTTTAGATTGTTTATTTTGTATTTATTTTTTAAATATCAGTATATTGCTTTCTCGGAGTACATGTTTTCTATCAAATATGCACTTTCCAAATTGTATTAACACACTCAAAGAAAATCTTCACTGTGTGCCTTAAAAATCAGCTTTCATGCATGGTCCCCAAATGTCAGCTTGTAATTTCCCTGGTACAAAGTCATCCCATTGACAGTGACTGCTCCACCAGCCCAGGTATTACCATGTCATGCCACAAATGCCCAACCTAATACTAAAAACACCTACAGTATGACATGGACGTCCACCATTATGTCAGAGCCTTCATTGTGCCATGGCTACCCACCTTAATGCTAAGAATCACTACATCATGTCAGTCATGGACATTTTTATTGCAAAAATGGACACAATATAGCCTACCGTCCCCTTCCCTCTTGCCTCTCCTCTTTTCCTCAGTCATGCTCTGACCCTTACTGACAACACTTATCCTGCTCCTTTTTTGAGTCACCTTCACTCTCTTACTACCACCACTTCATTCTCTCTCATGGACTACCATCATCTCAGCTTCTGATCTACTGTACTTGTTTTCCACTGTGTTGTCCTCCTCCTTTTGTGGAAGTTCATGCCCAAAATGCACGCTCCTCGCCACAGTGAGATTTGCTTACATTGAAATATTATGGAGTATAGGTAAAATATGATGTCAGAAAGTCCATTTACTAGTGCAAATTCACATATTGTGAATCCTGAATTTGCTTGCATAAATTATGCTGCTTACAATCCTTAGTTTTAGCTATGTGTATCAGGCCCATATGAATATAATTATAATAAGACACAGAGAAGTCGTGTTATCTTTTTGGACTAGGTTTTGGCAGAGATGATTCTTCTCTAGTCTAGGCGACCGCTGTCTCCTTATTTTATTGAGACCAAGATCTGTGCCCCGTGGTAAAATAGCCTCTCTGTTGACACAGGAGGTGATCTATGAGGTGTATGTGTGTGTGTGTGTGTGTGTGTGTGTGTGTGTAGGGGGGAGGTGGGGTTACTAAAATAACAGAACATTCCACTATGCATTTCTATTACGAAGAAGGGAAGCCTTCCACTTGTACAACATAGAATCGGTGCATCTAGGTTTAGCAATTGATCAAGAATTAATAATTCAAGATTTTGGTTTCTAGCTGAATTGTTGCACAGAGCTGACCTGTGGTTAACCTCTTTCTCTGAAAGACTGTGTGTACTTTTACTGCTGCGAATACCTACTCTACATGTCATATGAGACCTCTTTTGTAAATTATTCATATTTATGAAAAAGATACATTGCAAATATTTATCCTAAGTTACAAATTGAATCTAGGATTGGGTAAATATTACCAAGTGCAAAATTGTTCTTTAAATTTTTTTAAATGTTGATACAAGTGAGGTTGAGCTGTCCCATCAATGCATGTATTATCACACAGTAGACTGAATTAGCTTAGCAGTCCGTTCCCAACCCGAAAACAAACAAATGCCCTGCCAGTTAAAATGCTTGATACTTTTAATTTAATAAAAGAGCACTCCTCAATATTAAGCATGTCAACTACTCATGGTGGTACGCCCAGTATATTGACAACCCATATTTACTTTTAGAAATATGATTCCGCGTCTTCAGGTTTTTAGAATGAAATATCCAGCTTTAGTGTTATTTTGTTATATGGAGATTTGTGTAAAAAAACCTTTAAAAAAACATAAATTAGGTTAGTTTTTGAGATTTATTAAAATGTGTTTATCACTTTCTGAAGAGGAAGCTTTCTTTTATTATCCTCTACTTCAAGGTCTGTTGTGCTTAGGTTGTGTTTCTCATATGTTGAAATAGGTTGATTCCGCCTGAGAAGCCATTGGATGTCAAGAAGGAGATACAGCCACTTGGCTCGCCAGAGAAATTAGATCCAGATGCTGCCGTGATTCTAGAGACCAGCCTACCATCTCTTTGTCTCAAACAAGTGTTCCCAAAGTACGCCAAGCAGTTCACCTACCTGAGAGTGGTGGAACGTGTTGCTTCCCTTTTTATTCGATTTCTTGGCATTAAAGGAATGAAGAAGATGGGGCCTACAGGATTTCGAATGTTTATAAGGTAAGATATTTTAGATTTGGGTGAACAATACTTATAGTATCTTGAAGATCCATATTATCTTTGTCTATTAGGCTGGAGAACAGTTGTGCATGTTAGGCCTTGGCGAAAACAAAAACATTGATTGACCCAGCTTGAGCTGGATCGTGACATGAGAATAGCCCATAGTCTCTAAGGGCAAACCTCTAGTAATCCTCTATATTATTAGGTGATGTTAAATGGGTTCATTCAGATGGCTATAGATATGGATATAATATCCACCCCCAGCTGTGATGGAGTAGCTGCACATGGGACACAGTATTTCCAAGTAACTATCCTTCCAAATTAATAGAATGGAAAAAACCTGGAACAAAAAATATATCAGCTTTAGTTGTGTTGCAATGAAAAAATGTAAACATTAAGGAATTCAATATTTTTGTGATTACAAAAGAAATAAGGGGGCGTATTAGTGCTAGATGCTGTTTAGGTTTAGGATTGCACTCAGATCAGAGAAAGGGCCAGAGTGAAAGTTCAGTTGGGTTAATATTACTGTTAGGATTAAGATTAAGTTTGGGTAAGGTTGACTAAAAATAATTGTTGTCATGTAATTGAGTCTGACTAAGGATGACCAAAACTATAGTTGTTGCAGAATAATTCCTTAGTGGTTGGTTCTTTTTGAGAGACAAAGTAATGTTCACTTTAAAAATGTTGAGGTGGGTTGTTCTGGCTGAGTCTCTGTAATGCTATTGTCCATAAATGCCTCTTGATAATGGGGCATATTAAGAGGTATCTGGTGTTGTAATAAAACCAACACAATACAAGATTTGTTCAAGGGCTCTATGAAATTGGCTGAGGTGGCAATGTGAAAAGATATGTCAATTTTTAACTGTAGGGGAGGCACCACGGGAAGAAAATGAGGGCAGATGAGAAGAAGCAGAGGGTACGGGCAAGGCAGTTTGGAGAGCACAGACCCAATGAGACAAAACCAAAGCGACATGAGTGCTGCGAAAAGGGGGCGTGGCCTCCATAGACCTCTCAGCAATACCGCTTTGTGGGAAATACTGGAGGCAACAGGAGCAGTGGTTGGCCCCCAAGGACCCTCTGGACCCAAGGGGACTTCATCCCCCGGGCAACAGAGGCACGTTTACAGGGTGCTGAAAAAAGGAGAGTGGCCTCTAAAAACCTCTCAGCAATTTCGCTGTGTGGGCCTTACTGAAGGTAACAGGAGGGCTTGATGGCCCCTAAGGACCCTCTGGAACCAAGAGGACTTCATCCCCCAACCATCAATGTGCCAGGGGGCGCATTTGAAGAGTTGTTGGCCCCCAAAGACGTCCTTGTGGGCCAACTACTCCTCCTGTTACTTTCAATAAGTCCCACACTGCGTGATTTCTGAGAGCGGTGGCCCGCACCCTTTCTCTACCACTCTGCATACACGCCTCCTGATGCACTACTAGTTGGGGGATGAAGTCCCCTTTGCTGCTGGGGGTCCTTGGATGCGAACAACCCCTCCTGTTACCTCCTGTAATTCCCACACAGCCGGATTTCTAAGAGGTCTTCGGAGGCCAGATCCCCTTTTTCCACCACTCTGTAAACGTGTCCTCTGGTTGGGGAATGACGTCCTCTTGGATGCTGAGGGTTCTTGAGGGCCAAGAAGCAGTCCTGTTCCTTTTGCAAGTCCTACACATCAAGATTTCTGTGAGCTGGTCAGAGGCACCGCCCCCTTTCTCCACAACTCTGCAAAGACCATTACCCATTAAAAAAAAACGTTAGAAATTCCCTGAAAAAAACAAAGGTTACAGAGGGTTATAGTTAGGCTCAGATTTCACTCGTACAAAACCAGTGAAATTTAGCAGTTATAGTTAGCTCAGCTAACTATAACTCGCGCCCCAGTAATGCACTGCTTATGACCTCGCATATTATATCACTAATGACATGGTCAGTGATATTTTAATTTTTTGGTTTGTTGTTGTGTCATTCACATTTTTCTTCCACCCATTACAGGTTACAGTGTGGAGCAGTGGTTCAGCCCACTTCAGCCAATGGCTAACTTCACTGTGAGGGATGGCATTCTTTCCTTTCAGAAGGAGCATATCCGCCCACAAAGTAGTTTTCTTCAGTTTCACGGGTCTACCAGTCAACTCTAAAGCCACTGTTCCCAGGACAGATACATAAACACCAGTTGCTTTCACTTTGAATGTATTCTTGCATTAGTAGCCGCTGCTTTGAGAAAAGAGTGGGGAGAGCGTGGGGAAAAATAAATAAATTAATTAAAAAACACTTACCTCCTGGCCGCCGTCTCGGTCCTCTTCTGCTCCTCTTGACTTCCGGCAGGCTCCCTAGACCAATCCATACACTGCTCTCATGCTGGTAATACCCTGCCTGAGAGCAGCACCATTTGCGGCCTGGTTTGCTGCTCAGTCAGAGCATAGGATTCTTTTCCTGTCTCCACCTGACTGTGCAACACAACTCAGGTGGAGAGATCTAAATGCGCATGGCGGTTTGGCCATCCTAAGACATGCATTTGCAATGGTGCCACCGATGTTGCTGCGATGCGGATGGCCTGACCCCGCCCCGACGCGGACTTGACTCAGCAAGGTAAAAAAAAATGATAATACCATGTTTTATTATCATTTCATTTTTTCCTTTCTTCACTGCTGAGAGCAGTGGGGCGACGCTTCTCCACCAGAGGAGCTGCCGCTGTCTTGCATGGTCTCACGAATAGCCCAGTCCTACTGTTGCCCCTGTCGAAATCGTGGGGAACTGCCACTCGGGCAATCCTTTTCTGATTTTAACTGCTACTACCAATGTACCCTGTCTTGTACTAATTCAATATTTGTATTATACTTTTGTTTCTGTCACTTCCAACAAACCCTTGTATATTAAACTGCTAGTATGTTGTTTATGTAAACAACAATAACCTCAAACTTCCGAAGGGTATAGCTACGTGGTAGAGCATTTGATTACAGATCACAAGGTCCACTGTAAAAGTCTACTCTCCTCATCCTAGACCCTTTTAAATTCAGGTGGCGTCTTTTCAAAAGTTTTTTTTATAGAACATCCTGTCTCTCCCTCCTGCACTCCGCCTTCTCACTTCCTATGCTCACTTCAGAAAATCACTCAAAACCTGGCTTTTCTCGTTAGCTCACAACTAGTTCGCCCCACGATGTACCGCACAGCCCTCCCACTCCAGCGCCAAGAAACCGTAGGTGAACGTGCGCTTTACTAGTCCCATTTATCATATCATATATCATATCATCACTGCGGTGCACATGGAATTGTCTCTGTACTGTAAAATGTGGGTTCAAGAGTGCTTGCTAAAGTATTGAAGTTTAAAGACCTAAGCAGTTGTAAAATAGTTATTTGTCAAAATAACTATACTCCTACTACTGAAGTACAAATTTTTCAGCCTTCGCAAACTCTCTAGTAACAAGCAGAATACAGTCAACAGTACACTAGAGATGCAGTTTACTCATTGAAAGCAGTTATTTTGGGTGTGGATATTGCTCAGCGGTAGAGCATTTGACTGCAGGCAATAGATTGCTGGTTTCAGTCTGTGTCCCCACTTGTTAAGTCTTGCTAACTACCCGCATTAACTGTTTTGTTGCAACACTGTTGTAAGTTTACAGTGGGATAAGAGCCCGCCCATTGCTTACCTTTGGTTGTCTTCATTGTCACTCTCATTTGCTTGCTTCTTATTCATCAGCTGTGTGGGCTTCCCTTCCTCTTCTTGTATATTCCCCTCCCCTGGATCATGGACGCATTACTGTGCACTTCCAGTGCTCGCTTTTTCAGGTGCTACGTCTTTCTTATTGTTTAAGCACTGTACGTGAGTGCATATGTTTTACAATTGTTTCCCATGTGTCCTCTTGCCCTTGAACTTCTTCCCCAAGTCGTGTTCTCACCCCGTATGCTTTCTCCCTGCCAGTTCCACGTTGTTATCTTTAGACAATGTTGCTTCCCCTCCTCAGCCCCCTGTGTTGCATTCCCCACCGCGCCATTGTGTTGCTTCCGCTCCCCCTTGTTGCTTACACCTCGATTTGCTTCCGCCCCTGTGTTACTTCCCCTGTTTTGAATCCCCCCGGCCGCCTTAAAAACACAAAAACTCTTGTGTATTTTTTGGTTTTTAGTTACCAATCAAACTCAGATCGGTAATGAAAAATAAAATAAAAAGCAAGCACCTCATTTTGTGAGTGCGTGCATGCATGGTGATCACGTTTGCACCATTACACAGTAAACCACGTCAGAAGGCTTTTTTTTTTTATGTAGCTGTGTGGTATAGCATCGGTAATGCTGTGCCGTATGACTGAAACCATTGGCAAAGTCAGTAGGTGCTAATGGCAAGACCGATTGGCTTTCCCAAAGCTTGTTTTTTTTAGGTATCTTTTTGCTTTATTTCAGATTATTTCTTACACACTGTAGTATAAAACAGTGATTCATTGATGTGAAAAGGGTAACATACCACATTTTTATATTTTTTTCCCAGCACACCTTCAAGGTTTCAAATTTCATTTCATGAAACTGTGTACTAAAATATAGTACCATCATGGCGACTCTCCCCACCCCCCAGCACATGGCATGCATAAAAATAAGTACACACGGCACAGGTATTGTATTGGGAAAAATTGCTGCAAGTTTATTACATACAACGTTATGTAATATGGTGGGTTATCTTACAGGCGATCCAAGGGCAGGCAGCATTCTTGCCACCTGCCCGCCTGATGAGCCGAGCAGCACTGGGGTGAACCCCATCTGTGCTGCCCCTTCTGGTGATCCTCCTTCCGGATCACGTGACACCTGGTCCCTTCCTACCCACGCCCCTTTCAGGGCGGAGCGTAGCAAGGCAAGCCCCCGGTTGTTCAGGCCCACAACCGCCCGAAGGACTCACGGAGCAGTGACCGTGGCATGTCCGGCGTGACAAAGAGGTCGTCAGCGTGGAGAGGGGGGCCTATGTACCCCTCGCCCCGTCTCTCACCGGACATGGCGCGGCCCTGCCTGTGCCCAGGAAAGGGACTCCCCTAGAGTCCCTGCCCCCACAAGGGGAAGTGGGGGTGTGAGTTGCCCAATGATACTAGAGGGCCGCCCTCTTGAGTGGCCTCCTGCGGTGGCCTCGGGCAGCCGCAGAGTGGGAATAGCCAGTGCTTGGGTTTAATTTCTGTACAGTTTAAATAAAGGAAAACGTTATTTACTGCCAAAAGACCTAATTCCGCTTGCGGATGTCACCCACTTCCGCTCCTTCAGATATCAGTCTCTAAGGAAAACGTTATTTACTGCCAAAAGACCTAATTCCGCTTGCGGATGTCACCCACTTCCGCTCCTTCAGATATCAGTCTCAAAGGAAAACGTTATGTTCGAGGCATGTGGGCTGCTAAATTCATATCTTAGCATTAGATCGCCGCCTAGTGTTGGGTCCGGATGATCGCACATTGTTGTCCTGGAAGAGTCTTCGAAGTATCCTGAGATAGGTGGCTCCTCCCCTGGACTACAGTGCGCATGGGCATCGGCTCCATCCCCAGATTGTTTTTTTCCGCCATTGGGTTCGGATGCGGTCTCGACGTCTCTCTGTCGGAACCGAGAAAAACTAACTTTTTACGGCCAAAAGGCCTTGTATTCTTTGCGTCGGTATTGTTTGCGCACGGTCTTGAGTTCTTCCGTCTCTTGGAGTCGGAATCAACGGAGTGCTTGCACTCTTCGGACATCGAGGCCTTCTCATCGCGACACGACGCAACATTCCAGCATGGAGCGGAGTCCGTTTAAGTACTGTCCGCTCTGTGGGTCCAAATACCCACATATCGACGTGCACCCGGTCTGTAACAAATGCCTTTCACCAGACCATAACGAAGACAACTGCAGGGCCTGCGCAAAATTCAGGTCAAAGAAGACACTCAAACTTCGGCGCGCGGTGCGCCTTGAGGCCAGACAAGCGGCCCCGGCTCCAGAAAACATCTTCGGCGACCGAGAAGAGGAGGACCAGAGCCATCATCTTCAAATCTCCCCGCCCGAGACGGAGGTCGAGGCAGATCCGGAGGACGACGACGGAGTCGTGGATCAAGGCCTTGAATACGTCGACGAGGTAGGGGACGTCGAAGAAATTTATGGGGCCGCGGAAGATAGCTCAGGGGACGAGCTATGCCCCGAAGGTTACGAAGATCAAGATCGGGTCACGGGATCGCCTGTCGGCCTTACCCAAGACCCCGTACCGCAAGCCTCGGCCCCGCCTTCAGGCCCGGCCACGGACATACTTGCTGCGCAGCCCGTATCGAAACCGAAACTGAAACCTTCGGTATCGACTACACCTAAAATGGCCGACCCGAAAACGAAACCGAAACTTATCGATTCGAACGACCCTAAGATGGCGGCCGTCCCACCAAAAACGACGACTCCCGCTGCTTCATCGACTCCGTCGACCTCCGGTCCACAAAAGTCGAAGAAATCTGTCGATTCCACAGGGTCGAAATCGGCGCCAGAGGAGGGATCCTCTAAGAAGGGTAATCGGCACGGGTCAACGGCTGCGACGCCGTCAAAGCCCACCAAAGCCAGCGACACGGCTCCGGTTCCGACTGGGACTCCGTTAGTCGGACGCGTGGTGGTGATGGAGCCGACAAAATCACACGGATCGAAGGCTGGCACATCTGCGCATCGGTCCAAGGACTCTGGGTCGGCGGCTGCGGCATCGTCGTCCAAGACTCAGAAGGGCCAACAGGACGTCGGATCCGAGGGCAAGGTCAAGACCTCCTCGTCGGCGCCAAGGGCCGCTGTAAGTGACGCGTCCCTCGTCGCCGCTCACTACAGAGAATCAGGGAGAAGGCCTCTGCTACGCCGGCTCCGATGTCATCGCCACAGAAGCCGATGGACATTCCGGTGAAGCCTGCGGGTAAACTCCTCTTCCTTCTGCCGCCAAAAGAGACGCCGAAGGCCTTTTCAACAAAATCGACGCCAAAGAAGTCGGATTCTTCTACGGCAGGGGCACTTTCAAGTCGGGTACTCGACTCTGAAGAGGATTCAGAGCGTTTTATCGACGCAGACACGGGCAAATTGACCCTTTACAAGAGGAGGATCACTTCACAGCCAGTGGACTCCTATGTCATCCCCCTAAAGAAAAAGAGGCTTCCTGAAGACGCTTCAGGCCTCATGGAACCTATCCAGCCTCCTCCAAGAAGGAGCCCAACTCCTTCCCCAGACCACTCTGAGGGTGAAGGATATGTTGAAGATGACCAATACACTTTCCCCATCAATGAACCAGATGCACAGCCGGATTCATATGATGACATTGGTGACCAAGGCACCCAAGATGTGGGGCAAGACCCACAGCCTTTCACTGCACGTGCATCCCCAACAGAAGATTCTGCAGGTTTTCATGCACTCATTGAAAGGGCAGCTGCTAATCATGATGTGGACATGCATGCTGACCCAGTAGAAGAAGACTTTCTATTTGACACTTTTTCAGTCTCTGAACGGACAGTAAAGACACTGCCTATGCTCAAAGGGGTCCTCAAACATGCTGCGGACATCTTTAAGGAACCTACCAGGGCGAGAGTGGTCAATCCACGTATCGAAAAGAAGTACAGACCAGCACCTGCAGACCCTGCATACATTCGGGGACAGTTGCCGCTTGACTCCCTGGTGGTCGCAAATGCCCGCAAAAGGGCCAACTCACAAACAACGGGTGAAGCTCCTCCCCCGGATAAGGAGTCCAAAGTGCTAGAGGCAGGAGGCAAAAGAGTAGCTGCACAGGCTGCCAATTTTTGGCATATTGCAAATACACAGGCACTCTTGGCACGTTATGATAGGGCGCATTACGACACCCTAGAGCGGGTTATAGAACACCTGCCTTCGCAGTTTCAAGAGGGCACCAAACTGCTTATAGAAGAGGGAAAACTGATCTCCAACGCAGCCATAAAGTGTGCACTTGATGCCGCAGACACAGCAGCTAGGGCCATTAACACTAGCGTCATGCTGAGACGACAGGCGTGGCTCCGCATATCGGGGTTTAAACCTGACATTCAGACAACCATTCTTAATCAGCCAGTCAATCCTGATAGACTGTTTGGTCCAGATGTGGACACCACACTAGAAAAAATTAAGAAAGACACCGAAACTGCTAAGTCTATGGGGGGCCTACAATCACAACAGTTTCGTGGCAACAATTTTCGTCGCTCAGGTGCACGTGGAGTCACCAGAGGACAGATGGGTCAACAGTCACAATTCTCCAGAGGTGGAGCACAATCCTCGTACCCCAAGCAAAACAAAGGGGGTTACCGAGGAAACAGTACCAGAGGACGTGGAAAAGGAAACAACAACTCCCGCTCCTCTGCCCCGAACAAACAGTGACTCTCTGTCACTGCCCCCCGACCACCTAACACCTGTCGGGGGGAGACTACAGCAGTTCCTGCCCGTCTGGAGAAACATCACCACAGACAGGTGGGTGCGTCAACTTGTCCAGTACGGTTATTGTCTAGAGTTAAAGTCCACTCCACCCAACATTCCACCAAGGCAACGGCCTATGTCCGCAGAGCATTTGCACTTATTGCAGCAGGAAGTAGTGGTGATGCTGCAAAAAGGCGCTATCGAGCTCGTGCCGGTGGAGGAGGAGGGCACAGGGGTATATTCCCTGTACTTCCTTATTCCAAAGAAGGACGGATCTCTCAGACCCATTCTAGATCTGCGTCCCCTCAACCTGTATATACTATCAGAACATTTCCATATGCTTACACTGCAACAGATTCTTCCCTTGCTAAAACAAGGGGACTTCTTAGCAACCTTAGACCTCAAGGATGCTTATTTCCACATTCCACTACACCCGTCCCACAGAAAATACCTCAGATTCACTATCCAAGGCAAGCATTATCAGTTCAAGGTCCTACCCTTCGGAGAGACCACAGCCCCAAGAGTGTTTACCAAGTGTCTGGCGACAGTGGCGGCGCACCTCAGGAGGCAGAACATCCATGTCTACCCCTACCTAGACGACTGGCTCGTTCAAGCCAAGTCGGAACAACAGTGCGCCGCAGACATGTCGACTACCATTCACCTCCTTCACAATCTGGGCTTCTCGTTGAACTACCCAAAGTCGCATCTTCAGCCGGCGCATGTCCGGCAGTTTCTAGGTGCGACAATCAATACCCTGACGGCCATGGCCCAGCCAAACCAAGTCAGGATAGACAGCATGCAGTCGCTAATCCAAAAGTTCAGACCACAACACTCGCTTCCAGCGAGAGTGTTCATGCAGTTGATTGGCATGATGGCCTCCTGCATCTTCATAGTCCCTCACGCACGTCTACATATGCGTCCGCTCCAGGAGTGCTTAGCAAATCAGTGGACACAGGCTCAGGGACAATTGACAGACCTAGTGTTGGTTACCAGTCGGGCATACGACTCTCTGCATTGGTGGACTCCACACAACCTTTGCAAGGGCCGACTGTTCCAGGAGCCAGTGCCACAGATTATCCTGACAACGGACGCATCTCTCCAGGGATGGGGAGCTCATCTGCTCACTTACACAGTGCAGGGACTATGGACGACGCAGCAACAGAAGATGCACATCAACTATCTGGAACTGATGGCAATCTTCATGGCACTCAAGTCCTTCATTGTACATCTGTGCAACAAGGTAGTGTTAGTCCGGACGGACAACATGACCGCGATGTACTACATTCAAAAGCAGGGGGGCACCCACTCGCCACAGCTGTCTCATCTGGCTCAGGGCATGTGGAAGTGGGCCATTCAGAGGAACATTTTCCTCATGGCAGAACACCTCCCGGGCAAGGACAATCAAATGGCGGATCTGCTCAGCAGATACAGCCATCAAATGCACAAGTGGGAACTACACCCATCTGTACTCCGCCCGTACTTCCAGCAGTGGGGTCATCCGGAGATAGACCTGTTTGCCACAAACGAAAACGCAAAATGCCAACACTTTGCCGCCAGGTTCCCACACCCACAGTCGCAAGGGAATGCGATATGGATGAACTGGTCAGGCAGATTTGCGTACGCTTTTCCGCCAGCCCCTCTGATACCGCTGGTGGCAAGAAAGCTAAGGCAGCACTCGATGACTCTCATCCTGGTTGCTCCAACGTGGGCGCGCCAAGCATGGTACACCACGTTCCTCGAACTCTCGGTGGTGCCGCATCAAAGGCTGCGCCTCACGCCCAGACTTTTGACGCAGAACCATGGAGACATTCAGCATCCAGATCCGCAACAGCTCAACCTGGCGATCTGGCTCCTGAGGTCCTAGAGTTTGGATACCTCCACCTACCTCCAGAATGCATGGACATCATCAAGGAGGCAAGAAAACCGACTACCAGAGCATGCTATGCTGCCAAATGGAAGCGTTTTGTCATTTACTGTACAGCCAATGACATCAACCCGCTAGATGCATCTATCCCTAACATCATTTGCTATCTGCTACATCTTTCCAAGTGCAATCTAGCATTCACTTCTATTCGGATACATCTATCCGCCATCGCAGCTTATCTTCAGAATAGGCAGCATCTCTCTGTCTTCAGGGTGCCTGCCATTAAAGCTTTCCTTGAAGGTCTGAAACGAGTCATTCCCCCAAGAACACCGCCAGCTCCGGTGTGGAACCTCAATGTGGTCCTCACCAGACTGATGGGACCACCCTTTGAGCCACTGCACTCATGTGAACTCCAGTTCCTAACGTGGAAAGTAGCTTTCCTCATTGCTATTACGTCACTGAGGCGCGTTAGTGAGCTACAAGCGCTCACAATCCAAGAGCCATTCATTCAGATTCATCCAAATAGGGTAGTGCTACGTACTAACGCCAAATTCCTTCCGAAGGTGGTGTCACAGTTTCATCTCAACCAAACTATTGACTTACCGGCATTCTTCCAAAACCCACAAACGGTAGCGGAAAGAATGCTCCATACGTTAGACGTATGGAGGGCGTTAATGTACTACATAGACAGAACACAACACTTTAGGAAAACAAAACAACTTTTTGTTGCCTTCTCACCACAGCACAAAGGCAACCCTATTTCCAAAGCAGGAATAGCCAGGTGGATTGTTAAGTGCATCCAAATCTGTTATCAAAAGGCCAAGCGCACTTTAACGATGCCCCCAAGGGCGCACTCCACACGCAAATTGGGGGCATCCATGGCTTTCCTGGGGAACATTCCTTTAGAAGACATTTGCAGAGCAGCCACGTGGGTTACCCCACATACCTTTACAAAACACTACTGTGTTGATGTGCATTCCAAGCAGCAAGCTGCTGTAGGACAGGCTGTTCTCAAGACACTTTTTCAGGTTTCTGCAGCTGGCACAGGCAACCGCCGCTAATGGAGGGACTGCTATGTATTCTATGCTAAGATATGAATTTAGCAGCCCACATGCCTCGAACTGAATATGCTACTTACCAGTATGCATCTGTTCTTGGCATGTAGGGCTGCTAACATTCATATCGCCCACCCTCCTCCCCGGTGCCTGTCGCAGCTGCAGATATACTATTGTATTCAATCATTAGCATGGACATCCTTTACACTTTTCACTCCATCTTCTGCCACAATGGCGAAAAACAATCTGGGGATGGAGCCGATGCCCATGCGCACTGTAGTCCAGGGGAGGAGCCACCTATCTCAGGATACTTCGAAGACTCTTCCAGGACAACAATGTGCGATCATCCGGACCCAACACTAGGCGGCGATCTAATGCTAAGATATGAATGTTAGCAGCCCTACATGCCAAGAACAGATGCATACTGGTAAGTAGCATATTCATTACTGCCAAAAGACCTAATTCCGCTTGCGGATGTCACCCACTTCCGCTCCTTCAGATATCAGTCTCTTCACACGCTTGCGCCCTCTGCCTCCGGTGGTGCACTGCTGCATCGCCAGAGCTCTCACGAGTTTGAATGCCGGTTTATAGCTTAGAGGTAGAACATTTGGCTTGATGAATTTTATTTCAAGCAGTCTTACTCTTAGTTTTGATAATAGAAAGTGGTTAAATGCAAACCATTGCAGAGAGTGCAGGAGTAGAAAGTGTTAAATATGGACAAGAGAGCAGGAAATTGAAAGCAAAGGAAGAAAACAACACTCAAGCCTAGTCTTTAGGTCAGCCAGTCAGCCAGCCGAAGTTTTTCTTAGAAGGGTTGCTGAATACGAAGTCTGCCTAGTCCAGTGGTTCATTTGTGCAAGAATTTGCACCAGTTCTCAAAGATTTTCTAAGAAGCCCACGGGCGATATTACTGTATGTCAGCATTGTCCACATAGCTCTGATTACATCTCACTTCTCTTTTATACACCAACAGACACTACTTTCTCCTTTATTTCCCTCTTGCAGGTTCCTGTTTTCTCACTTTGGCACCTTTTTTTCCCAGTCATTCTCTTCCTCCTTATTTTCCCCTTGTGTGTTTTTTACTATCTTGCTTGGAGTGAAAATCTATTAAGGGGAAAAATGAAGCCTACTGGCAACCACCAGCTCAAATTAAGCCCTGGCCCAGTCTTGATTCTCCCTAATCTTTTTCCTCCACACACCTATACTTCATGTCTTTTTATAGCACTCCAGCAGGTTTTTTTAAAATTAAATTTTAAGCACAGCTGTCTGGTTGCTTAAAGACTTCGTGCGGACTTTCTGAAAGCTTCCCTGGGAATGAATTTCACCCATTACTTATCATTTTTGGCTTTGTGATTTGTACGCACATTTGTTTGCTTTCTACTTGCTGGCTTTATTTATTTTATTTTTTTGTCTCTCCTTTGGAGCATAGCCTGTTTACAATCTCTCTGACTCACTCCTCGTATTTTTCCACAAGTGCTCACTTTCTGTAAACAGGCCTTAAAATGTTCTTCTCTCTTCTCACATTTGCTGTGCATTGAAAGACAAAGGTCAAATGACAGGCTCTGCCTTCAGAGGGAGCTTGGTGTTAACTTTTCTTTCTCTCTTCAAACTGAGAGGATTTATGTGGCAATCTTGCTGGGTGGGAAAGGAAAGGGTTTTTTATAGCACACAACAAAATGTAAATGTAAATCAACTGTACAAATATTTCAGAATATATCAGAATTAAGAAGGCACAAATGAAGCAAAACGTTTGGTAATTTGGAAGTGTGGCGTAAAGAAATATTTGATTACGATCAAAATAAATCAATACACTAGGTGATGCCATTTCCGTGCATTATTGTAAAACTGTATATGCAAGTGAAATGGTAATTTCAATTGAAAATGTGTTGTGTGTAATGGCAGTGGGCTACCACACCATGCGTACTCCACTCTGCACCACTCCACTCTACGTCACTCCACTATGTGCCTCTGTATGACACTCCACTCTATGACACTCCACGTCACTTTACTCCTCTCTATCCCACCCTACGCTTTGCCACTCCACTTTACGCCACTCCACTCTCCGACATGTCACTCCACTCTACGCTGTGCCGTGGTTAGACACTTAGCACCGTTGTGATTGGTCTGAGCGCCGTGTTTCGGAGCTCAGAAGCTGACTGGAGGCCTGGGAATGTTCTCCACGTAGGCTGCGATGCAGCTTGCATGGAGAACATGCGAAGTGCGCAAGACTGTTTTAAACTGCCCTAGAGGGCCAGCCAATCAGTCATTGCACACTTAGGAGGGTGCTGCCTGCCGCTTCTGCCCCCACCCACTCACTCAAAGCTGCATAAGTAGGAGAAAATAAAATGATAATAACGTGAGTTATTTTATTTTCCCTTTGTTTCACTGCAAAAAAGCAGTGGGGCGACGCTCCTTCACCTTAGTGGAGGAGCCACCACCATTTACAGTGTATTATATTTAATATTAGCGATGGCCGACAGCTTCCACGGCAAAGTTTTCTAAAAATTGTGGCAACAAAAAACAAGCATTGACTACGACAAGTGGCTCACAGCCAACGACAGGCAGAGTGGCTTTGCCAAAATTTGTTTCAAATGTTTTCAAGTATTTCCAAAACCTGCCCTTTATTTCGTTGTCATTACTGGGGACCCGACTTCCCTCCTCCCCGAATACTCCTGGCTTCTAACCCAGTGTTCTAAGCCATGGTTTTGTTCCCTGCCTGCATAAGACAGCCTTACTTTTCTGTTAAACATGTTATTGGAATCAGAAACAAAAAGGCTCACGTCATTGTCTTTTTTCAGTTCCTTCTTCTGCTCTTTTGTAGCGCTGTAAACAAAGCCTGAATCATCTTGAAGAGCACAATGCATGTTAATTTTGTCTTCCATTAGAAAGGAAGTTATCATCGAAAAACCCAGACATTGGTCTCTGTTCTGCCTCAGAACAAAATGAGTTTTTGTTTCTTAGGAAATGTCCTTTACAGTCTAGCGAGTGCATTTTTAATGTCTTTCTTTTATGCAAACTTTGCCTAAGGCTGATGAAGTGCTGCACAAACATAAAGGGAAGCAGCAGCTCTGGCAAAGCAAAAGCTGTGCCTTTGTATTGCCAGACACCTGTGTGTGATTACAGGAGGTGTGTGCGTTGTGTGTGTTTTTGCCTGAGGGAGTGAGAGAGAGAGAGAGAGGGAGAGAGAGAGAGAGAGAGAGATGTTGGCTAGTGCCCTCTCTGTGAGTTTGTTATTTTGTTGGTGAAGATGGCTGGAGCGTTCACTTTGGGTGTAATAATTCTTTGGTTAAGATTAGCAGACTTTCTGAGTGTATGGTATTTCATATTTCAGAACAACCTCTTCATGCTAATTTATTCCTGAATATACTCTTTAGAAGATCATCTCCTGCCAGGATGTGGTTTCCGTCTTGGTGGTCCCAGTTCTGAGATGGCCTCTACATACTTATTAGTCCTAAACATACTCCTTGAATGATAATCTCCTGTTAGGCTGCGGTCTCCCATTGCAATGTCCCAGACTTCATGCTCATTTGGTCCTCAATGTACTTCATGGATGACTATCTCATATCAGTATGTGGTCTCCCTTTTGAAAGGCCAAGTTCTGAGACGACCTAGAATAGAAGGAGTTCATCAGAGTTGAACATCTCGAGTGCCCATACTGTGCACGTTCTGTGTAATATGCTGGGCAATCTCATCCCTAATCTCCCTAGGAACTCCAGGTGTACTTTCAAGACCTCATTGGAGATGGGCAGGTGGCATCCAGACAGGTAATCCTGAAAGGTCTGTATACGTCTTATTCGGTTGCCAGGTCTATGGCAACACTCATCGCTGTTCTCAGCTGACTGAGTACGTCTGGATTTTTCTCTGATGTCCGGTCCTCTCTGACGGACCTCCCATTTGAAGGCACCAAACTATTTGGGGAGTTGGCTGATTCAGCCTTGAAACGTTTTACAAGTTCTGCCCCTTCCCTTGGTCAGCAACCCCAAAAGAAAGACTTCCAAGGGTTCTGCACGTTTTCTGGCTTTGGGAAAGACCTCATCTTCCGCCATCACCAATCTGCCCTCCTCTGCAGCATACCCAACACCTCATCCTGTGTCAGTAAAGGGGTTCTGGGAAAGGAAGAGGAAAGCCACCCAAATAGTCAACCCTCCCTCCCTCTGTCTCCTCTGCAGGGAAGTAGCTTTAGTTATCCGATGTTGATTCATTTGAGACTGGTGGGAGGCCGGGCTTCCCTTCCTCTGAGGGTCTTTAAGGCCATAACCTTGGCACAGTGTGTCTTACAAACTGTGGAACACCTACCATTCCAGCAATGGCCTCCTCGGATCCCTCCCCAGTCAGACTTTTCAGAGGAACACCTCCTCCTCCTGTTTCTGCAGCAAGAAAAGTCAGCCTTGCTTCAGAAAGGAACCTTGGAGTTGGTGCCAGAGCAAAAGATTGGTCAAGGATGCTATTACTGATACTTCCTTGTTCCAAAGAAGGAACATACGTCGTCCAATCCTGGACCCCAGGGTCTCTTCAAAGAGAGGTTCAAGATTCTGTGCAGGTTTGGTCAGTGCACGATCTAGGGACTGGATGGTGTCCCTTGGCTTTCAGAATGCGTATTTCCACATATCGTACTATGATTGACGTGCACCCCTACCCTGAGTGCTCCAACTGTAAAGATGTCTGCAACCCTGTTGCTGTTTTTTTTTGTCATGGGCGAACACGAATCATACATGTGTGCCATGCCATAGGCTTGTCCACTGGATTGCTGTCTTTTTGTGCTGGGATGGGCGCACAAAGCCGTACCCTCATCATGGTGAAAGCTACTGCCTTTGCCAAGAGTTTAGCTGCATGACCACAGTGGCGGCAGCATGCCAATGTAGTCATCAGTAAAAGTGAAAATGTCCTTTGTGCCTTGGTCACTGGAGTGAGGCCCTACAGGCCCAATTATTTAAAGTTCCACTGCTGTGTGTTTAACTCACCCTTGGCCTATATTGAATGATGTGTAGTGCTGCGCAGTTTATGGGTGTTATTCATGTGCTGAGTGTATGTGTGCCAATGAATGATACAATACATAGGAGATGTAGTGCAGTGTCTGTGTGTATATGTGCTGTGTGTATGGGTTCCTGTGAATGGTACAATACATGGAAGATTCTGAGTTCCATTTTGTGAGACCCAGGGCTAATTGGAGGAACATGAGGAGGTAGAGGAATCCCCCAGACAGATTTCTAGATTGCTGCAGTCCTGTGAGCTGGGTGGGACAAATGAGGAGAAAGGGAGAGCCAGGCTCTTCAGTTCACTTCAGAGGATGTGTTTTGATTCATATAGTGGTCACTGGGAAGGGTGCTGGGCACATCTCAGGAAGCAGATGGGCCTGATAACAGAATAATAAAGAGTAGGGCTGAGGCCCTGAGGCGACCTTTTGTTACACATATCACAATAGCTGACATCCAGCTGTGAAACTCTCTATACTCCTGTTGCCTGTGCTACGGGGCTAAAAGATTTGGAGTCAATCTTGCTGTGACAGACTACTTTCTGGAGGAAGGACAGGGCAGAGGAGAGGAGAGGGCACTTCAAAAAGAAGTAGACCCCTAACAAACTTCGAAGACTCAGACTGTAAATCACATTTGATGTCTGGAAATGGACTATAAGAAGAGGAGCTCAAGGCACACAAATCGGGCTCTGTGAGGAGGGGAAGCTCTGCAAGACGTCTGCCTGTGACCAGGACTGGGAGCCAAGGTCTGCCAGTCTCCCAGCTGGGTGAGGGGACAGCACCCAGGGACCACAAGCCCACCTGCTTTTGGAGCACTGTTCCCTGTCTACTGGCAAAGACCAGTGTGCCCTTTCAGGAAGAGGAGACCACTGGAGGGGGCGAGTTTCAGTGAGGGATCTTGTTGATTGAATCCTTGTAGCAAGGTATGAGGAGGCGGTTACTGCACCGACTGGGTTTTGCCAAAGTTCAGGTAAAGTCAGCCCCCCCCGATGCCAGAGGAGGGCCGCGGTGAAGACAGCTGTGACCATTGGGGCCCTGGTCGAGTCATCATTCATGTGCACGCTGGTAGTCAGCGACCTTGTATGCCAGGTGGGGCTGCCATGAAGAAGGATTGCCGTGCCGATCGGGCCGTAGCCAGTGTGTGGAGCTAAGTCACCAACCTCATATGCAAGATGGGTCCACAGCATAGAAGTGCTGCTGTGCCAATCGGGTCTTAGCCCATGTGCTGAGCTAGCCAGCGACCACCATGTATGCCATGGGGATCCGCTGTGCCGATCAGGCCGTAAACTGTGTGCAGAGATAAGTTGACGACTCCGTTTTCCAGGTGGGGCTGTGGTGAAGATTGGAGCTGTGCCTTTCGGCTGTAACCTGTGTACTGAGTGAAGACGGCGACTGGTTTGTGCCAGGGAGGCCTCTGGGACAAGATTGAGACCACTGTTGTGAGTCGGTCGAGGCTGCCATTGTGACCTGAGCAGGCCCAAACCATGAGTGAAGATCAGTAGCATCGCACGCCCCCAGCACCACCTGTTAAAGAAGGTCTCAAGAAACTTGAGCACCTTCCCCCACGGTTGCTGCCTCTGCAGGACCATGAGTGAGGAACTCAAAGACACCTGACTGCTGCTCCTCCCGGGCCACATGTGAGGAACTTACCAGAGCCAGTCTCTGGCTTCAGCGCCCCCGGAGCGGTATGCTCCAAGACTCCGGTCGCTCTGATTTTACTGCTGTGGGTAATACTGATTTAGGATAGGATAGTATAGGATACGTGTTTATAAAGTGCTCGATTGCCGTGGCGCCTTGGCGCTAATGTATGTCAGGGGACTAGCAGTTACATCATCAACGGACTAGATGGAAGAGAACAGAAAAGTTTGCAAATCTTTCCTAAAAGGCTTCCAATTGACTTGGAATCTCATGGCCGTTGGCAGCTTGTTCCATAATTTCGCTGCCCCATTTGATAAAGTCCTTCCTCCCCATCTTGCCCGCCTGATCTTAGCAATCTTGAGTAGGCCCAAGTTGGCAGATCTGAGGGCACGTTAGGGGGTATAAGGTAGAAATAGCTTAGAGACCTCCTTAGCACCACCCCCATAAAGTGCTTTGTGAACCAGGCACAAAGCCTTGAAATCCACACGCTGCTGAATAGGAAGCCAGTGCAGTGATTTAATACCTGCTGAGGTTGAATGTCCTTTGGGAATATTCAGAAGCAATCTAGCTGCTGCATTCTGTTAGGACTGGAGCTTCCCCATCTGTATTTTATCTATGCCCAAAAAGAGGGCATTACAATAGTCTAGTTTAGACAGGAAAAGACTCACCATCACTGTCTTTTGTAGTTCCCGTGAAATAAACGGAAAAATCTTTCCCAAGGTTTTTAAGAGGAAGAAACAGGATGAAGTGAGACTGTTCACATGTGCAGAGAAGTTCAACTGGTCATTAAAGATGACCCAGAGGTTCCTGACCTTGGAAACAGGACAAGGATAATTCCCGGCTTCAATTGGCCACCAGGAGTCATTCCACACGGACTGTCCGCCTCCGAATTCCATCACTTCCGTTTTATCTGTGTTAATCTTCAGGAAGCTATGGTTCATCCAAGTAATGATCTCGAAAGACAAGCGTGAAATTTAGCAGCTGTGACTTCCAGTTGCTTGCAGATAGAAATAACAAGCTGTGAGTCATCAGCATACAAGACCAATGCGAAACCATGCCTCCTGATAAGTTTAGCCAACGGAGTACATAGATATTAAACAATGTCGGAGATAAGGCTGATCCCTGTGGGACCCCACATGGATGATGGAAACTATCAGATTTCAATCCGTCCCATACCAGACTTTGTACCCTATCCTCCAAAAAGGAGGAGAGTAGCGCCAGGGCAGTGCCCTCAACCCCCAGATCCTTCAGCCGCTGCACTAACACCGTGTGATTCACGATGTCAAATGCTGCCGATAGGTCTAGGAGTAAGGACAACCCTCCCTCGCTCATCCACGACCTTCCTTATCTCCTCAGTTGCAGTAATCAAGGCAGATTCGGTGGAATGACAAGCGTGAAAAGCATGTTGCGTGGAGTCCAGCAGATTATTTATGTCCAGATAGTCACTCAACACCTCGTTTAGTGATTTCTCTAAGATCTTTGCCACCATTGGTAACCCGGCAATCGGACGGTAGTTCTTCAGCTCATATGGATCCAAGTTAGGCTTCTTAAGCAATGGTCTAATGCCCGACTCCTGAACTTGGTTAATAAGAGGGGTAAGCCTCTCACAGATCTTCTTGGAGGCCTTATGCATAATGACTGGAGGACATGGGTCCATAGGAGATCCTGATTTTATGGATAGGAGCAACGTATGCACCTCCTCATTTGAAATTTTTGGGAAGCAGGACAATCTACAATGCGTTGAGATGAAAACCTCCTTTAGATGCCAGTTCTCATCGCAGGTCCCTTGGATATTCAAGAAATCATCGTGGATTACTTGCACCTTATTCTGAAAAAAGAGGGCCAGCTTATTACACATTTCCTGGTCTGTCTTGAAAACATTATTTTGCTGCGGTTTTGCCAGAAGTTTAACGGATTTAAATAATTCCTTAGTAGAATTTCCCGCCTCCTCAATCTTAGCTGTGAAATATTGCTATTTAGCAGCAACAATCGCATTTCTATATGGTTGGAGTGCTTGATTATAGATTTCTTTCCTCCTGTTGCTATAATTTTGTCTCCATGAGTTTTCTGCTCTCCTGCACTCCACTTTTAATCTTTTGAGATGAGGACTATACCAAGGTGCAGATATCCTTGACCTTTTCCCTGTCACCAATTTCTCAGGGGCAACCTGGTTAGCAGCTGCCAAAAGCCATTCATTAAACTGGGAGGCAGCTTCATTATTTTCGGATGATGACGGAGTAGGACAGAGACCTAATGCAAGCTCAAAGTCATTGCCCTGAACTTTATTCCAACCACGGACCTTTACTCTAGAAGGCTTTGTACGAGAGCAGCAATTGGGCTGTATGGTTTTAATACTAAAATGAATAGCCTTATGATCTGTCCATGGTAAAGTTAATGTATCAATCAACTTAATATCCAGGTTGTTTCTAAAAATGCCATCCAAAGTGTGGCCAGCCCGGTGGGTCGGTTCCGTTACTAATTGTAATAGACCAAAAGCTGCCAGACTATCCAACAATTTAGCAGATTCTGGGTTATTTATCAGCTCTAAATGGTAATTAAAGTCGCCCAGAATTGTAAGGGAAAGTGAGTCGGTGAAAGACTCCAGAAGCATCTGCAGAGCTTGGGTGAAGGCCGACCTAGGACCGGGAGGGCGATATAAAAGAAGCCCCTGAAAGGAAGTGAGATTGTTTAATTTATGCAAAAATGCAATGCCTCTGCCGGTAGGACTGATATGGCTTCTATCCGCACCTTTAAATGCTCTCGGTAAATAATAGCTATTCCACCACCTCTGCCTTTTACTCTATCTTGTGACATAACTGCATAGCCCTCTGGACAGCAATGTTCCAGTCGGGACCTGCAGCATTATCCGTCCAGGTTTCCGTCAGCAGAAGTATGTCTGGAGTAGATGCCCGTATACATTTTTCCAGCTCATATTTGTGTTTCCCCATTGAACGAACATTCAGTAAAAGGCAGTGAATGAAAGATTCATTTATAACTTGTGGACCATTGATTAATCCCTCATTGTTAATAGTCCTTGGCGCCGCCTCCTCACTCCACATGTTCGGTCGCCAGTTCTCTCCCAGTCCTATTTTTATGGTCAGGGGCGTTATTGCTACCGGGAGTAAGCCGAAAAGAACAATCAGCACACTGGACCTTAGCTGAGTTCTGATTTTGAAACGACATATCGTGACTCCTGCAAGTGCCACTCCGTAGAGCAAGAGGCTGAGTTCTATTATACATATGGGGTTTTAATCGACCAGGGGTCACAGTACTAGGCGCGTGCCAGGCGCGGACGGACGCAGACGGGCTTGCAGACGGGCTTGTCTTTGGCGCGCCCGCTGCGCGTTCGCCCCATCGTGGCTTAAGTAATGGAAGCAGAGAAACAACTAGACCGCCAACCCCGAGTGCAGTGCGGGCCCGCCTAATATCCGGGTACCGCTGGGGTCGGACGGAGGAAGAGACAGCAAGTAGAAAGGGCAGCAACTGGCGAGAAGCTATCAGTGAGTATTCTCAATTAAAATAATTAGATTAAAACAGACAAAGCTGTGCAAACACGCAATTTAAAAAGAGTAATGAGCAGCAGAGCAACACGAAAATGAGACACCTGGGTCCACTTACATACGGTCGCCCAACGTGGCTTAAGTAATGGAAGCAGAGAAACAACTAGATCGCCAACCCCGAGTGCAGTGCGGGCCCGCCTAACATCCGGGTACCGCTGGGGTCAGACGGGGCAGGTGGCATTGGGGGAAGTTGCCTGCCGTATAGCGCTTTGACTCTAGAACTACTAGTGCGGTTTAACCTGAATGTCGCCTATAGTGAATGGGGAATATCATTACTGCTAGTGAGAGATGAGTGGGACTCAGGGACCGCCTATAAAACTATAGAGCCCTGATCTAAAGGGACTGTGTATATTGTTTGTGAATATCATATTTTCCTCTGTGTTCGCATATAAATACTCCTTTTTTCCTAAAAGGAGGTATTTGACCGGACAAACATGTATTGCTGCTGAACGTATTTTGAGTTGTTAGCATTTGTTCACTCCCCACCTCCGGTCCGTGTCTACGTCCCCCCAAGAAGCCTGGAACTTCTCGATCCACTCTGACACTGAGAGTCAAGTATTTAAAGGGTACTTGGCCTAGTTGCTCAGGATCCATAGTAGGTTAGGCCTAAGGACATCAGGAGTTAAAGGCTTCAACCCCCACGATTGGGACCAGTATCTTCTGCTTGCCCCATTGCCCTCTGAACAAGGTTCTGGCACCAATCCTTAAGTTCGAAAGGAAGTGCTTGCATTTTATAGTAGGTTTGATTCACCACCAATTTAATGTCCTTCCTTTTGGTCTGGCTTCGGCACCACAAGTCTTCACAAAGGTGATGGCGGTTATAGTGGTCTATCTCAGGAAGTTGTGTATTGCTGTTTTTTACTACCTGGATGACTGGCTTCTCCATGCCAGGACACTGGGGATGGTGCGGTCATATCTTCAGTCAACAACATCCTCTGCTGCACAACTTGTTTTTTTCTATCATTGTGTCCAAATCTCACCTAAAGCGCTCCCAGTGCCTTCTGTTCATAGGGACAGTACTAAATACTATCTTGCACCAAGCCTTTCCTCCACAGCAGACGGTGTGAGACATTCATGCACTGCTTTCCTGATTCCAGGAAGGGGCCCAGATTTAAGTCCTGTGGGTCCTTCGCATGTTAGGTCTTCTAGCGTTTTCAATTCTCTTGTTCATGAATGTCTGCTGGCACATGAAGGCTCTCGAGTGGTGCCTTCACAAGCAGTGGTTTCTGGGGACACTGCGGAGCAGCTTCCTGGTGGGGTGCAGAGAGGAACTTTTCCAGAGGCATGTCCTTCTAGCCCCCACTGGCTGTGGCCATGGTTGTGACAGATGCCTCCACTCTGGGGTGGGTGCCTATCTGGAGAAACTAATGATCAGTGGCCTTTTGTCTCAAGACCAGTCACAGCTCCTGCATGTAAGCGGAACGGGGTGGAGGGGAGTCGACAGGCCACGGAATAGGATTTATTTATTGTAGCGGGGGATGTGGGTCAGGAACAGACCGGAGACCTTTTTTTGGTAAACTGTGTTTTATTTTTAGTAATGCTCTTCTGCTGCGTGAGGTCAGTCTTTCCCGGGCGAATTCGGACTGGTCCGTGGTCACGGTGGATGAAGCCTATTCCGGCTTGGGGGGGAAACCCTTGTTGGCCGTAGGTGGTCTTCGGGAGTCTTCTTTTCACCTCCCCTCGTCAGCCAGCCAAAACAGAACCAACAAGAGGGACTGCCGTTAGTTTAGTGGTTTAATACTGAACTCCCAGGGGTTACCGGAGTGACAGGGACACCGCTGATATGTGCTTCACAACTATCTATAGTGACGGGGCAGCGTGAAGGAGGAGTGAAGGAAGGTCAAGGGAAGGATGGCAGGTAGGGTAGGGTAGGAACGCGGGAAGTAGGGAACACAGGCAAGGAATGCGGGAAGTATAACTACAGTATTTACACAGGAGGACCGCCTCTCTTCCCCACCCAGGCTGACAAACGCCTCCGTACCTGCTGAAGCCACACTCCTCCCTCAGGAGTGTGGCACGGCGAATCGTGGGGACGTTGGCCTCCTGGCTGTCTCTCGCCGTCTTCGCCTTCCCTCCTCTGCTCGCGGGTCTCCTCGTCTCTCCACACGATTTCCGGACGCCGATCTCCTCTCTCCCCGTTCCGATCGCCTTCTTCCTCCGTGGTGACGTTGCACGCCGCGTAGAGGACTTCCTTGCTCTTGTCCACTCCGGACTCCAGGACGTCATCAGTGGGCGTGTTCTCGTCGTCGTCGGTAAACGCCCAAGTAAAGGCACCATCCTCCTTTTCGGTGTCGGTGATTCTCTGCCAGGGCTCTCAGTTGCTCTGGAGGGAAGGAGGGGATTCCATGTCAGCGACCTACCAGTCCATATGGGTCGGCTCCCTCCCCACCTCGCTACATTTATTTACTTTTACCTATTCCGTCTTTCAACTCCCCCCGCACCCTGCCCTGCTCCCACCCGTCCCACTGCCCTTACCTGCAGAGCCACACCTGCTCAAGAAAAGCAGAGTCTTTACCTAAATCTGCTCGAACTGAGGATGATTTGCCTGCCACTAAAGGCATTTCTCAGGGCCCTTTGCAATTAGTCCAGATCTTGACAGACAATACCTCCACAATGTGTTTTGCCAGTAAATAAAGGAGAGTACTCTGCAAAACTGCACTCTGTCACTGCACTCTACCCTGCAAAACTGCACTCTATGCCACTGCACTCTACACCAATGGACTCTACTCTGTACCCCTCCACTCTACGCCAGTGAACTTTACGCCACTACTCTATCCACTGCACTGTACCCTGCACCACTCTACTCTATGCCACTTCACTCTACAGTAAGACAATCTACTCTACACCTCTGTACAGTTAGCCACTCTACTCCACTCTGTGGCACTCCACGACACCACTCCAATCTCCGCTGTGCCACTTTACACCCCTCAAAACCAGTGCACTCAATGCCTCTGTACTCTATACCAACTACTCTGCACCACTGCACTCTACGCTACTATACTCTACCTGGCAACATTCAACTCTAGCCCACTGCATTCTACACCCCTCTATACCATATTGCTCTATATCACTGCGCTCCTCGCAACTCTGGTCTACTCTGCCCCACTGTAATCTACGCCACTGCTCTCTACACCAGTCTACTCTACACCATTGCAGTATGTCCAATGAATTCTATTCCAATCAACTATACACCACTCTACTCTACAGCACTTCACTCTATGACACTCTATTCTGCAAGACTGCACTCTCTGACACTAAACTCTTCACCACTCTACTTTGCATCATGGGCTCTACTGTGTACCAATCAACTTGGCGCCACTCTATTGTACTCTATGCCAATGCACTGTGCTCCACTCTACTCTGCATCACTCCACTCTGCACCACTCTAATCTACTCTACACCACTGAACTTTACGCCATCAATCCACTCTATGCCACTTTATTCTTGTGAGGAATTGGGCTACTGATTTACTGTGGTGTGAGCCCTGGTCAAGCAGCAACCACAATCCTTGTCATAGTATGCCACAAGTAACCCCAAATTAACCTTTGCTCAACCCCCTGGTTACTTGGCAAAGCGCAGTTAGGCTTATTTTAGAGGCAAAATGTAAAGTATTTGTGTAACCCTTCAAACAGTAAAACAGTGGAAACACCACTCAAAAAGGATCCCACATAAGGTTAGAAAAATAAAGCTGAATTAAATAAATAAAACAAGAAAGAAATGACAAAATGTCAATCAGTAGAACCAGAGATGAACTTTTAAAGAATTTAGTGAATATAGCACCAAAAACACGATATCTGTTCACGCTGAATCGGGTCAAAGTCACAAGGTCAGATGGAGCCCAGGACGGATACAGTCCCAAATCAGTCCAGCTGAAGTTTACCTTCTCAAGTTTGTGCCAAGAGTCCCGTTTGCATTGAAGAGGCCTGCGGGGAGCAGGGAGAGCATCGCAGGAGGCTGTCGCTAAAGCGCGAGGAGCCAGACGGTGTTGGTGGGCATTGCTAGAGCTCTGCATTGGTGGTCCCTGCAAGCAGTTGATGCTGCAGTTCGGTAAGAGCGGCGAGTTCTTGGTGTGAAGGGCTCAGTTTGCGGTTGTGAACAGCCCAAAAGCTTGATTTCAGCACAGATGAACCACACCAAGGGTCTAGGAACTGAGGGGCACCACTTGGGTAGGAGGAACTGCCTGCATCTGGGTCTGGGGCAGGTGTAAAATGTGGGGGGAGCTTTTCTGTACCTGAGGCTCAGGTTAGGAGGCCAGCAGAATAGCCCTTAGAGTCACTCGGATGGCCCGAGTCCAAGATCAAGTTGTAGGTCCAGTTCTGCTTCCACGGGCAAGAGAGCAGCAGGTCAGCACAGCAGGGCAGCAGTTCATTCAGAGCAGCAGTCCAGCAGAGCGGCTGTCCTTATAGCAGCACAGCAGTCCTTCAGCCACCCACTGAATAGTGGGTGGCTGAGGTCCAGTACTTATACCGAGTTGTGTCTTTGAAGTGGAGAGAAGCTTCTAAAGGCATGCCTTTGAAGTGCATGTGTGCCTTGTCTTCCTGGCCCAGGGTCCAGTCTAACTACAGGGGGCATGCAGTCCTTTGTGTGGAGACAGGACGCAGCCTATTCAAGTGTAAGTGGGGTTGGGCCCTACTCCGCCCTCCCATGCTGCCAGTGATGTTCCATCCAGTCACACCTAAGCTCACCATTGTGTGTGGTTTTCTAGGAAGAATACAGAAAGACCACTGTCACCCACACCCAGTCATGGGACCCAGACACAGGCTGGTTGCACCAACTGGCCGAGGCTAGAAAATGTCAGCTTTCTAAAAGTGAAAATGTAGAGATAGAGAGATGCACACCTTTCTTCCTTTAGTTATCCAACATTTGCTTTTAGTTCCATTTAAACTTTGTCGGCGTGCTGGCTTTCCGTGCTCCGCCCATTCGCACTGCAAATAAGTGAAAAAACGTGAAGGAGACTCATTTTCGGTCTCCACAGCTGCACAACCTATTGTAATGAATTTAATGAATTAAATTCGTAATCAATGCATTATTTATTCCTTAATTTCAACCAAATTTATCTTGTCCTTTCTTTACTCTGCTTTCTTTTCAATTCATTCTATCCATTGTCCTTGGTTCTTTGGCTTTATAAAAATCACAGGAGAATTGTTGTTTCCTTATGCCACATGTTTATTCAATCACCCAATGCATTTCGGGAGAAAACTCACTTCTTAGGGGGTGTCTAGAGTCTCCTTCAGCTTTCTAAAAGTGCCATTTTCAGAATTACAATTTAAAATCGGACTTCACCGTGAGTTCGGCTTTTAGATTGCAATTCCAGAGACACCAAACATGAACCTGTTACCCGTTCCCATTTGGAAATTACACTTATAAAATATAATAAGGTAAGTCCAATGTTACCCTATGTGAGATGTAGGCCTTTCAGTAGTGAAAAACGAAATTAAGGGTTTTTCACTACCAGGACTTGTAAAACCTAAACGTGCATGTCTTACTTTTTAAATACTATGCACCCTGCCATCTGGACTCTCCAGGGCCTACCATAAAGATGACTTATATGTATTAAAAAGGAAGCTTTGGGCCTGGCAAAGGTTTATTTCACCAGTTTGAAATTGCAGTTTAAAACTGCACACAAAGGCTGCAATGGCAGGTGTGGGACATGATTAAAAGGCTACTTTAGAGCGTGGCTCAATCTGTGCTGATGAACCAATAGTGGTACAAAAGGGGGTGGTGATGGACGGAGCATCTGAACCAATCAAACCCTCACACGCAGTCAAGGTTTAATCCAACACCGTTCTTTAGCCCACTCTGCCACCCCAGTTCAGACATGGCCATATGCAAATCAGTCTGACCCTGTGCCTCATGGGAACAGTCCAGCCCGAACTGCCAAGCCATGCCTTCCCTGGACCGGAATCAAGCTTCCTAGGACCGGTTTCTGGCATTTCAGCCGACTTCAGCCGGGCTTGCTTGAATCCAGTGGCAAAGTGAGCAAGGGACTCAACGTCTGAGCATACCCTGCCAACTTATGGCGAACAAAGCGGTACAAAAGGGGGTGGTGATGGACGGAGCATCTGAACCAATCAAACACTCACACCCAATCAACAGATCTGGGTTTAATCCATCACCGTTCTTTAGCCCACTCTGCCACCCCAGTTCAGACATGGCCATATACAAATCAGTCTGACCCTGTGCCTCATGGAAACAGTCCAGCCCGAACTGCCAAGCTATGCCTTCCCTGGACCGGAATCAAGCTTCCTAGGACCGGTTTCTGGCATTTCAGCCGTCTTCAGCCGGGCTTGCTTGAATCCAGTGGCAAAGTGAGCATGGGACTCAACGTCTGAGCATACCCTGCCAACTTATGGCGAACAAAGCGGTACAAAAGGGGGTGGTGATGGACGGAGCATCTGAACCAATCAAACACTCACACCCAATCAACAGATCTGGGTTAAATCCATCACCGTTCTTTAGTCCACTCTGCCACCCCAGTTCAGACATGGCCATATGCAAATCAGTCTGACCCTCTGCCTCATGGGAACAGTCCAGCCCGAACTGCCAAGCCATGCCTTCCCTGGACCGGAATCAAGCTTCCTAGGAACGGTTTCTGGCATTTCAGCTGTCTTCAGCCAGGCTTGCTGGAATTGGTGTTAATTGTGACAAATTGTTTTTCTAAATTAGGTTTAGATAGTGCAGTGACCATCTTAAAAAGCTCTTGTGATGAGTTTTTAGCCCCCTCTATTTGGTTAGTGAAATACAGCTTTTTTACATTAATAATGGTTTGCTTGTATTCCTCTAGGGCACGTTGGTTTACTCTGTTAACTGTAATCTACTCTCCAAGATCTCTCCAGGTCCCTGCACCTGATTTTTATGGCACTGTGATCCAACCAGGTTACTGGAAATATCAACCGATATATTGGGGTGGTTGGTGAAGATACCATCAAGGGAGTGTTTGGCCTTATGTGTGGGTTCGGATACTAATTGTGTCAGGCCAAAACTTTCTAAATTTTCAACCAATGTGACTGTGTCTATGTTTTGGTCTGCTTCCAAGTAGAAATTAAAATCCCCTAATATGGTGAACGTTGGGAAGTGCAGACATGATTCCATGGATGTTTGCAGGCCCTGTAAAAAAAAGTGTTTTTGGGCCCGGGGCCGGTATAGGAGCAGGCCAGGAAAAGAGGCAGTGTTGGAGAATTTAATATTAAATTCCATGGCTTCTGCACCTGGAAGCTGACAGGATGCAAAAGTGGCCTTAAACTTGGACGGTAAATAATCGCTAAGCCTCCTTCTTTTTTGCCTGATTTCGCAACACTGGCCAGGGAGTGGCCTACTGGGGTAATCGTGGCCCAGTCAGGCTCAGAGCAATCCTTAGCCCAGATTTCAGTGAGAAAAACGAAGTCTGCGTCTAGGGATTCAAGTAGGAGATCTAGTTCGTATACATGCTTGATGGCCGAGCTAGTGTTCAGAAGTATAGCCTTTAGACCAGCCAAATTTAGTTTTTTTGGGTAACCTTAATGCTGGCCTATCGGCAGAGCTTAGAAGAGCCATACTCATTCGGATAAACTCTGAACTCTCTGATTTGGCCAACAAAGATCCCATAGTGACTCAAATGGTCTACTCTTTGGAGAAAATTTCATTAAAACCCTGGTCAAGTACGTGTCAACATTTTCAGCCTTGAACAGGGCTCAATTTAACATGAGAACCATGTTCGGAAGTAGAGTTTTCAGAAGGGATTGCACAACGGGACTGGCTGTCAGCCGTGAACAACAGCGGTCCCACTTCTACTAATACAATCAATGAAGTTTTGGAAGGCAATACCATGGGAACAATACCTTCTTTCCTCAAAGAGGCTGAGGCACCCAAGCTCGAGGTGGCAGAGTTAGATTCCAAGGAGGTGGAAACCAAGGTAAGAGTCCCAATCCCTTTTGGTTCTTCCACTTTAAAGGTAGGGGGGAGATTAAGCCTTTTCAGCAAAAATTGGCGCCTAATAACAAACGATTCTTGGATGCTCAATACTGTAAAAGGGTTCAAGATAGATTTTACCCACCACCACATCAAAAACACCAACCCAGAGAGTTGACCCTAGACCAAGAGCAGTCAGCCTTAGTGGAACTAGAAATGATCCAAATGTTACAGAAAGGGGCCATTCGCCAAGTCCTGAACTCAAACGATGGTTTCATAAGTACAATTTTTTTAGTAAAGAAAAAAGTCAAGAACGGCTGGCCAATACTAACAAATCTAAAACAACTAAACACCTTCTTAATATACAGACATTTCAAGATGGATGGTATCCATCTTCTGAGACACTTTACATGAAAAAGATTGGCTTGTGAAATTGGATCTCAAAGATGCATATTTCATAATCCCTGTGGACTACCACTCACAAAAGTATTTACGTTTCTCATGCAAGGGAACAATTTATCAATTCTGTTGTCTTGCCTTTGGCCTCTCATCTGCTCCTTGGTGCTTCACCAAAATTCTAAGACCTGTAGTATCCTTTCTAAGGAAAAGGGGTGTTCGAATTCTAATTTATCTAGACGATATGTTGGTTGATAATGTCACAGAGTCTGAAGAAATTGATTGCTAATACATATGAAGTGGACAATAGACCTGTTGGAGGGACTAGGATTCATTGTCAACACAGAAAAGTCTGTAACAACCCCTACACAGAATCTAGAGCTCATAGGGTTTCAGGTGATTACCATCACAAGCCAATTACAATTACCCCGGAAAAAAATTACCAAAATAAACAAGAAAATAGCTTATGTCCTATCAAAAGATACTCTGAGTCTAAGATCCTTAGCAAGAGTGGTTGGCCTTCTGTCCTCTTCTATCCAGGCTGTTTCCCCAGGCCCCTTACACTACAGGGCTCTACAGAGACAAACATTGTGGGTTTAAGGAGGGGTCTGTGGTACTCGGACATGATTCCTTTGTCTCAAGAGGCACAAGAGAACCTCCTGTGGTGCTGGAACATTCTGGACAGCTGGAATGGGAAGGCAATCTTCGGAAAGGTTCCAGATTACATAGTGGAATCAGACACAAGCAACTTAGGATGGGGACCGAGACTAGGTATGACAGGGAAAGGAGGGAAATGGTCACAAGAGGAACGTCTACCACACATAAATTGTCTAGAGATGATGGCTGGCTTGAACACACTGATGAGTTTCAAGTCATCCATAGGGAACATTGTAGTACTCTTGAGACTAGACAACTTTACAATCGTTTCCTATATCAATCACCTAAGGGGGCAAAGTTCAAAAGCACTCGCAGACATGGCCAAGGAAATTTTGGTATTTTTGCTGGACCCAGAAAATGTTGCTGAAAGCAGAATTCATTCCTGGTCACCAGAACATAAGAGCAGTTTGGACCTCAAGGTTTCTAAGGCACCCAAGCGACTGGAAACTAAAGCCAAAAATCTTCCAAAAGATCCAGAACCTTTGGGGGCCCATTCAGGTGGATCTGTTTGCCAGTAGAATAACTTATCAAGTGGAACACTATGTCAGCTGGAGACCAGGTCCCAAAGCTATGGGAGTAGATGCCCTACTTCAATCCTGGAACATGAAGAACTGCTATGCCTTTCCCATGTTCACTCTAATACATAGAATAGAGAAATACAACATCATACTGGCATCTCCCTTTCGGGATACACAAGTATCGTTTTCCGGGGTCTTGGAACTAGCAGTAGACATCCCACATTTAATTCCAGGGAATTTAGACCTTCTTTTATGACAAGAAGGGGACCAACATCCCCTCTTACAAGAAGGAAATATGAACCTTCTTGTGTGGGGGGATTTCATGCAATCAAGCAAATACTCAGGCTTTTCAGGAGAGGCTAAAAGCCTACTGGATGAGTCATGGGCACCAGGAACAAGGAAAAGATACACTGGTGTATGGAAAATAATGTCTAGTTGGTGCCTGGAACAAGATTTGGATCCCATGGATGCTCCTATAATCGATATAGCAAATTTCTTGGCAGAATTTTTTAGATCAAGCCTATGCTACCGAACTGTTAACTGCTATAGATCAGGGATTTCGGCAGGTCACTCACTGGTTATCGAGTCCTCTGTTAGTGGCGATCCTTTGATCTGCAGAGTAATGAAAGGGATAAGACTTAGACGTCCTACCAGGGCTAATTATCAATCCTTATGGAACGTCAATCTTATCTTTGACTTATTTATATCCGCCCTGACAACCCTTTCCTCTCAAAAAAACAGTTGTCTATGAAACTAGCTACTCTACTCTGCCTTATATTTTTCAGAAGACTATCTGATGTTATAGCATTAGAAAACTGCAGCAGATATTATTCTCCCGACTGAGTCCTTTTTGACATTTGTAAAAGAACCAAAACAATGTCTGAGAGTATTGCTTACCCTTATTTTAAAGATTGTAAAAAACTGTGTTGTAAGTTGTCTGAAAACCTACAAAAGTAGTATGTCTGATTTTAGACCAGTTGGTGGGGAATCAATTGTTGATATCCTTTGTGAAACCATATAAATCAATAGCTACAGCCACTATCTCTAGATGGGTAAGAATAATTATGTTAAAAGCTGGAGTGGATTAAACAAAATCTGGGGCACACTCTTCTCAAGGTGCGATGGCCACCAAAGTGTTTTGGGCTGGAGGTACGCTTTCATATATACTTATAACAGCAGACTGGTCCAGTGCTTCTACCTTTGCAAGTTTCTACCTTAGACCAGTGGAGTATGTGGGCAGTATGGCGTTAAATAGCTGGCGATTCTCCAAGTTACATACAGAGAGAATCTTGATTTCATTAAAGACAGCGGAGGCTAACATTATTCCACTCTCCACACCCATGTGGAGTAAAGAGTAAAGAGTTAAAGAATCATTTATATTTATATTCATATTGTGTTGTTATACCTATGTTATCGGTACAATTTGTTGCTTTTGCAACATTTTTTAGCTTTGCTTTCTTATATAACTCTGATAACTCAATTTCCTTTTTTATAAGTTGTTATCACTCTATTTTTCTATTTTTTCCTGACAATTCATCACTAGGAAGTTTATTTTCTCTTCAAACAGTACCACCAATACTACAAGATTACACTGATGAGATTAACTTTTTTGTCGCAGCCTTAAGAGGATGATGCTTAGTTACATTGTCGCAATATTATTTTTCTAAGTTCTAGGGAATGTTTTACATGTGATTAATACATGTTCTTTAGAGGGCTGCCTGTTGGGGGAACAATAAAAGTTATTGCATAATGTTAGCCTCCATTGTCTTTAATGAAATCAAGATTCTCTATGTATGTAACATGGAGAATTGCCATTTTGATTGGCTTACCTCAGACTTCTCATGGGACTTTTCCCTGAAGATTACTAGGGTCTGACATATACCAACATCTATGCAGGATGATGAGGTACCTCCAGAAGCCTGTCAAGAGATCTCCCAGGAGATGTATTTTTCTGGGAACCCTTGCTAGGTGGACACCAGCATCTGGAGGGGGTCCAGACTTTCCTTACAGATCCCAACAGAAGCCCGATACAGTAGTCCAAAGGGTTCTTCACTTACGCTTTAATATGAATGGGATGCGGAATCATGGGACTGAAAGCCAAGATTGTGATACAGCACTGACCGTAATGAACCTTATTGATAATATTGGATTGCACGAGGAACCTCACTCATGCTGTTGTGCCCCTCTATGTTTTGGAGAGCACCCTGTACCCATGTTATGTTCTTGAAATAATGCACTTCTGTGCTCCTGTGTTTGATTTTTATGCACCTAATGGGTCCAAGCCATGCTGCAGACCCTCGCAAAGTGCGCACACCGTGCTTCTGAAACACCAACCAACCCAAAAAAGAAAACTGGTGCCAGAGCATTCTCCGTTGTTGCACCTAAGATGTGGAACTCTCTACCACCAGACGTTCACCTAATCTCCTCTACCGCCTCCTTCAAAAAAGAAGCAAAATCTTTTCTGCTGACTAAGTTTTTACCCTAAGACAATATATCTGTGCCTATGAAAATGTATCCATACTAACTTCTCTACGAAGATTGACCATTTTATAACTGACTTTAATCGAGATCAAGCTTTTTATTCTATTTTACTTTCTTATATGTTTGTCTCTCGCGCATGTGTCTTTTGTTGACCAGTCCAAATAATACCCTACTTCTCGTCATGTAAAGCGCTCAGATACCCACTCTGGTCATGTTTGTGCTATACAAAACTTTATAAATAAATTCCAACATGCGCGCTTGCAACAGATTTACTTAAACCACCACCACATGCTTTTTAAATTTGATTTTGACTTTTTAATGTAATGAGATATAATACCTCTCATCTGGCAACACATTCCTTGGGCCTGGGTACTCTGGTAGAAATCAAGATACAAGTATTGTAGGCAGAGTGTTTTTGTTTAATCACTGTATTGTTTATCAGTTCATTGATGACCCTGTGCATCGTTACAAGTGCAGCCTAGACGCTGCGCCTCACTTCCGTTTAATCTGCAAACAAAGCCCCTTTCCTTGCCATAACTTCTCCAGGCATCTCTATCCTCCAAAGGCCCCATTAACTCGGCCCTCTTGGGAAGGCTTCTTTCTGGCTTTACAGAATAAAATGACAATTCCCCAGCCTGATCAATGCTTGCTCGTGACTCATCCTCGTTTCCCCTTCTGGGGAGCAGAATAGAATGCACTTCTATTTCAGAAAATCATTATTTTTTTTCATCTCAATAGCTCTTTAAATCCACCTCTCTGATCGATGAAAGGGATTCTGAAAAACCCACGTCACATCGGTGGAATGCACTTAGTGGAAGCAGCGTCTTCATCGAGTTCTGTTTTTCCAAATATTGCGCTGTCGCATTTCAGGAAGGGTTGTGGAGTCTCTTCTCTTTAAACAAAAAGGTAATGTGTTTCATCAAGAGGGAGCAACATTAAGCTCCTGTAAAGGCTTTGTAAATAGGGTTTGACTGCAATACTCCTAGCCAGGGCCATCTTCACAGCATTAAAGATCTCCAGTCTGATTTTTTTTTTTATAGTTTTATATAACTCAAACTCAACCCTTAGTTATTGGAGCGATTTACATGAGCGCCAGTTACATTACACAATGGCACATTATGTTTTTAGGCTCAGGGAGATTAAGTGGTTTGCCCAGATCACAAGATGTTGAGCCAATGCCGAGACTCAAATCCGGTACTCCAGTTCCAAAATCAGAAGTCTGGTTTTTACGCCACATTGTCTCCCCATTGTGTCCTCGCTGCAGGTGTGCCGAAAGCCACCAGAGATGGTGAGGTTGTCAGCCTGAAAGGCTGTGGTTTTGGTTGTGATGGCTTTTTGGGTGATGCAGCTGCTCATGAAAATGGTGCAGCTGGCAGAGACCCAGTGGAGGTACCAAAGATGGGAGTGATGTGATCATATTTCTTCAGACCCAAGCGGAGGGGTGCTTGCAGATTGTACGATGCCCTTATGGGAGGTTAAAGAGTCTGGAAGGCCGTGGAGCAGGAGTATCAGCTTTGTTTGTACGATAATAGGAGTAGGTTTGAGTCCTAGATGTCAGTGGTTAAAAGGCAGGGGTAAGGGCCACGAGAAACTGAAACTGCACTGTCTTCAAATGGAAGCCAATGATTAGGAGGCGAATTCAGGGCAAGGTGCCAGAAATCGAGATGGTGTTGGCCGGCATATTGGGACTAACATCGACTTTTTCACGTAGGAGTGATGGAGTCATGTCTATATATTCAGGGGTTATGGGAACCAAAGTCAGGGTTCAGGGGCTAGGGTTCCCATAACCCCTGTGTGTGTGTGTGTGTGTGTGTGTGTGTGTGTGTGTGTGTGTGTGTGTATATATATATATATCTTCCAAAGTGATCCTCGCGCGCTCAGCTGTGGGTGCTCTACACAGGGGTCGTATCCTGACCCAATTCACACTTTTTTCACCAAAGATGCGGCATTTAAGGTTTGAATTTTGCAGCACACATTTATTTTAACTTCTCTAGCTCAGACCGACGCGTTTCAGCCTTACACAGGCCTTGTTCATTGTAAGTGAGCTTTTTTCTATGTTCACTGTTTATCCCATGTGGCAATTAGGATGCATTATGGGATTTGTGGTTTGTATGAATACAATTACAAATTATACAATATTCGACATGCAAAGTGATATTGGTATTAAGTAGTAATTCATTTCAACATTTGTGGTGATGTCGCGCTGCATTTTTACGCGCCAAGGTATGTGAGAATATCATTTTTACATTTGAGACAGTCACGGTATAGTACCTGGTGTCTCATTCGCAAATGCAAGTACATATTTTTGTTTTTGTTTGGGTATAGTACCCCTATGTTCAATGTTCATCAGTTCGATATATTTGTTTGAATTATCAAATCTCTGTGAATTAATCTAAGTGTACATAAAGTTCATCATCGAAGTTCATCCCACGTGGTGTTTTTGTTTTAAGTCTGATGATGAACTTTGATTCGGTTTGTCTTAATTTTCGATGTCTGTTACCTCCTCGTTCGTCCATATTGACCATGAATATTCCATAGTAGGACATTGCTCTCCAATCACTTTTTTGACACGTGGCCATGTGTTTCTCTGTGGCATAAGACATGTCATTGTTTTTTACAGCTCTAATGTGCTCCAAAATGCGTTTCTTCAAAGCGCAGGTTGTGCTCCCAATGTCTTTTGATCCACATTTGCATTCTATGACATATACCACATGTGTTGTTGAGCAAGTGATTCTTTCTTCAATGGTGATACTTTTTCCATCAGGTTCCTCGAAGCTAGTTTTATTTTGGCCAATTTTGCACGCCTTACAGACATTGCACTTTTTAAATCCATTTGCTGGTCTGTTAACCAATTTGTTTTCTTTTTGGATATGTTTGTTTTAAAGTGGCTATGAACAAGTCGATCCTTCAATGAGGACGTTTTTCTGTAACTGATCATAGGTCCATCTCCTACCATCTTGCCTATATCAGGATCCCCTGATATAAGATGCCAGTGCTTCTTGATTTTGCTTTTTATGATGCCACTTTCCTTGCTGTAGGTGGTTACCAAACTTGGTGGTCCTTGTAAATCTTCTTTTTCCTTTTTTGTTTCAGTCGCTAATATCATTGATCTGGTTTTGTATTTCACTTTATTTTTACTTTTCTCCAGCGTTCTTTCACTGTATCCTCTGGATCTCAATCTTTCAGTTGTTTCATCAATTTTCTTTTCTGCATCTGTTTCCACTGAGCAATTTCTTTTCATGCGAATAAACTCGCCATACGGTATACTTGCCAGCAATGGTTGCGGATGGAAACTTGTCCCATGCAGTATACTGTTCGTAGAGGTTTTTTTTGCGGAAAAGTGACGTTTCTATATGGTTGTCTTCAACGTACACTTTCAGGTCTAGAAAGTCAATTTCCTCTTTGTTAGTGACATAAGTAAACTGTAATCCCACATCATTGTCACATAGTTTTGAGTAATATGAATCAAATTCTGTTTTGGTCCCACTCCAAATTAAAAACAAGTCATCAATGTATCGGACCCATAACATTATTTTGTCTAGGTCCATTTGGTTTGCTGGGTTCCACGCAATAGTTTTTTCCCACCATCCCATTGTAATGTTCGCGTAGTTCGGTGAGAATGAAATTCCCATTGCCGTTCCGCATTCTTGTTTATATAGTTGGTGGTCAAATAGGAACACGTTATTTGTAAGGCATAATTCGATCATGGTCATGAGCATTTCAGTGTGTTTCAGCTCTCTGATATTTCGTTGTTTTAAGAAATAGTGACATGCATTCACTGTGTAAGGCTGAAACGCGTCGGTCTGAGCTAGAGAAGTTAAAATAAATGTGTGCTGCAAAATTCAAACCTTGAGTGACGCATCTTTGGTGAAAAAAAAAATATATATATATATATATTCCATCCAGAAGGAAATATATTTCAGTAAAACACTTTGCAACTTATTGCAGTCCATATGTTATATTGAATGTTATTCTATTGTGGTTATACTTTATGTCCCAGTTTACAAGAAAAGGTAAGCTTTAATGAGGAGGACACACATCTTCAGCAATCTGGAGGAGTAAATTGGCATTAGACTTGATGGGTACATAAGGTACAATCTATGGCTACGAAAGGTTAGTGAATATAAAAACTGCGTGTGCTAATTATAATATCTCATAATGTAAAGCATGATTGAAGTGTGACAATCAATTTACTACCAAGGTTAGTATATAATAATAGCGATAAGAGAAAACCATATTGGGTTTCATATTTGGTTGGTTGCAAAAACTTTATTAAGATCACTCAAAAAAACGTTTGTTACTCATTGTAATAGACAAGAGTTTACTAAGAAACTTTTTTAAGTGGACACAGACATATAATTGATTGATTTAGGAATTAGAACCCAATGAAAAGATAACTTAACTACTCAGCAAACAATGTACTTAAACGATACACTATAGTATGTGGTGACAAAAATGGACTGATTATGGAATCAAGGTCTATGCCTTCATTTCATATTTTTAAAAAAAATTCCAGAACATAAGTATAGAGGATATGTCTTTATAGGGATGAGAATGTTATGAATACTCAATGTAGCTAATTCAGTGCATGAACAATTAAGATGAAGTGGTAAGAAAAGCTTAGATTGTATTAAGAGTGGGATTGGAGTTTCGGACACCCAAAATCAGCTGAATGAAAATGGGCTTTTCATGTAAGGAAGATTATCAGATTAGATTTGATATAAAAAGGTGTCATGATTCAAATTTGGAAACACGAGGGATGCAGCATCAGGAAGACATGGGTAATTTGAATCAACTTAAATCACTGTTCTAGTTGTTTTTAAGGATAATGCATATCCTCTATGTAATCAGTGTTAACGCAATCAGCACCGTTGCGTCTTCAGACACGTGGAACATCGGGATAAACACCAAAGATAGACAACCGAAAAGTGTTTTCACAGAAACTCAGGGGTGAATATAGGAAGATCTGTGAAGCTTTCTTAGATCATTAGGTATGTAATGTAGTTATTGGTGTCAGACTGATGCTTTATATTCTGATTTGCAGAAATATTTTACCTAATTGCAGATATAGAGTGGTAAGAGAGCCCAAAAGTGAAAACTGGCATTTTAGAATGTGGGACGATTCACCAAGGTATTCTTTGGACTGCTAATGGACAAAAGAATTTTGGATTTGTGTAATTGTATTCTCTTATGAACATTGGGTGATTTCTCCTTACTTTCCGTTTAAATAGCATTCAGAGAATAACCTAAACAACTTACGCTATCTGAACAGTTTGAAACAAAGAGGATAATGCAAAGAATGGCTTTAAAGGGTAGTCAAAAAGAAGAAATACATGCATTTGGAAATGTCTTGAGAATGCTTTTTACCAGGGTCACTGGAATTATGTGGCAAGATAAGTCTAAATTATGTAGCAGGGGGGTGGTAAATTGTTCCGCAAGGAAAGACAAATCATTCTGCAACCATGCATCACCACTACTTTCCCTTAAAAACTACTCTGCTGAATAGCACAGATAATTTCATAATTATTACCCTTGTTCCTGGCTGTGTGGGAGTTTAGGATTCAACATATAGCACATTAAAAAGAGATGCAATTGTGAATCTTCTGAAGTGTGAGTGGCATCTTGTAAGAACATCATCTTTGAGAACTGTGTATTTTTAAGCAAACATACATTTATGTTAATAATAAAACAAAAAAATGTGAACAAAGAAGGAATCATTCTGCCCACATGTTTGAAAGACATGTTGGTAAGGCTTTTGTTTCCTGATGCAGACAAAAGCTCAAACCTGGTAATTTGTAAGACTGACTTGTCACCTTCTCTTGTTGACGCTGTAATCAGACATTTAACAAGGCATCGGCGGCTCCTCTTTAAATGGAAGGTTAAAGCAATCAACCGATGAAGGTAAAAAGGTAACTTTCACAAGTGGCTGGCGTGGCGGTGCCCCTTGGCTGTACACATTTTAATAGCTGTTAATCCTCTTGAGAGAGACTGTTTTGTGTTGTTAAAGTTTGCTAGTTATGCAGCAAATAGTGGATTATCTGGCGATTGTTGCAAAATCACATTTATGCTGAAAACTCTGCAGCCCCACAGTCACGTTTTTTCAGTGCTCCTGGTCCATTACTCTTCATATACTCCAGTTGATACATCATAAGTCATTTTGGTAAACTGATTGCGCACTTCATTGCAACAATTTGAGGGATTTAAAACAAGGAATTTCTAGATACACTTCTTGCAAATTCTGTATGACAAATTATTTTCATGTGGTAAAAACGCAAATATGGGAAGGTAAATCATTTTAGATCAAACAATATTTATGTTTAGGACACATTAATGTATAATACTTTTTGTGGAAAATATTTTCTTGAGTGTTGTTTGGATTATACACTTGTTGGATATTATCCCACTTTTGACAGGTTACTGTGGTAAAAATTCAGCACTCAAAGTGCAGAGCAATGTGCAGAAAGGGAAAACAAAATAATCTAAAAAAAATCTTTTATTAAACATAATGCAACCGATAATAAGGCAAAGTAAATAAACGCGTGTACGTTAAATCGTGTTGATTTTGGATATGAGTTAGTGCTCATAAAATTCATTATGTGGAAGATATCTTTTTGAGTGTGACGTGAACACCAACCCACAATAATAGATTGGTTACTTCACCTGTGGTTAGAATAGCAATCCAACCTTTTCAAGTGTAAAAAAGGCGAAAGTAATGTGAATATTTGAACACAGAGGATAGCAGGTGCAAACTGATCTCAAAGGAGAAGGCTTGCCGTAGCTACGGAATGACCGAGAACATCCTGGACTGGGTCTGAGCTCCGCTGTGGGAAGGTTTGAGGTGTGGCTGGGTGTTCTGCCTATCTTCTGGTCTTGTGTGACTTCAGGGGTCCCTGCGTCCTGCTGCTCGTGCATAGTAAGCCACAGGTGACCACCACTGGATCTCCAAGGCCCAGGGAGGAAGGCGTTTGGTTAAGGACATCTCTGGGCTGGCAGCGCCACTCCTTGGCTGTCAGTAAATTCCACTTCCTGAGTCTAAGCTGACACTTGACTTAAGTTCTGAAGGTGGGAATTCTGCCTTAAGTGTCGCAAAATCCTCAACTGCACTTCCTAGTCAGAGCTCTGTTGGTGGCCGGAGGCCTTTTATCCAGGTACATCACTGGAAGATTGTAGATTTCTACTGAGTGATATTAAATATGCCACACATGTCCTGGGTTCAATCTGATCAGCAATATTAGGTGTGTGCTGTGAGGCCTTCAAATGAAGTGCACCTTCCTACTTTTAAGGCCTTCACTGTGAGTGTTTTGAGGCAGGTGTGTGCTGTTTACAGTCCTTCCTCTTCTTTCAGGAATTGCAATCTGACCAACAGCAACTTCTCAATGGCATCTGTGGACATCCTTTACATCGACATAACAAGACGATGGAACAGCCTGGTCCTGGACCAGAGAGAATCCGGTAAGTCCCAGATATGTTTTCCTTTCTGTTTACCTTCAGGATTCAGTTGAAGACATGTCTTTGTTGCTTTCATTGACTGCCATTTCAGTGTTGTTCATTCTGTAACACTTTGCATCCTGCACCACAAAGACCAGCCACCCTTCAAATGATAACTAACTCTTCCGCAAATTAGGACTAGCTAAAAAGTCCTTGTTCTTCCAAGAACAACAATTGGATTAATTTGGGAATACAGTTTTTGTTGGCATTTTAGGACGAGTTGTATTCTTTCCATTTTGAATATAACATTAAAGGTTAGAACTGTGCTAGAGTTTGTAACCCCTTTTTTAAATAGTGCCCAAGCAATAAAATTCATATAGTTGCAGGAACATGCCCTCCTGAAATTAAAGTTTATATTTTTAGCTCTGAGTCACCCGTAGAAGGCTTTTATGATATCCTGTGCCTCTGCTTCTTTCCATTAGAATAACTGCTCTTTTCAGATTAGGCTTTCTTGTTTCTTTTTAAATTTGGAGCGCGGTTGTGTAGCAAAATATATGCAGTGTGATGCTGCAGGTTTGTCAATGAATTTGAAACCGTTTTGCCATTGTGTGGTACATTACCTTCCCGTGAGAACTGAAAAAAGAACAATATAGCATCAAGTGCACCCTATAAAGTATACTGCCCATCCCAATGGAACCCCTTGTTTCAGCAACTCAAAAAGAACCATTTGTGTATGTCCCAAAACTAGACATGTTGAAATTTTAAAACGAAAATGGAGATGAGGGCTCAACCGTAGGTTTTTTTCATGAGGGTTTTTTCATGATTTATTTATTTATTTATTTATAAAGTTTTCTATAGCGCGAACATGATCCCGAAGGATATCAGAGCGCTTCACAAAAGAATGGAAGGAAGGACATAAATCTAATATCGACATCAAGTTAGAATACACAACAGGAATAATCACATAATACCCAGAAAATCGAATCAAGGAGAGTAATACAATAAACAGGAATATAGCGGGCTAGGAGGGGGGGCACACAATGCGGTAAAGGAGAGCAGCAACAAATGATGGTGCAATGGTTGTAGGATCAATGAATTTGAGCAGGGGAAACCTAGATCCAATTAAGGTAAGAATTTGTTTCCCAAGTAATCTTTTGGCTTCCAATTTGAAAGCAGTCGTTGAAGAGATTCTGCGTACATCCGGTGGATGATTAGGCCAATGGGCTTCTAGGACTGGCATTCTGCAGTTTTCGTTTTCCAGTTGCCCCAGTCTGATACTGATATGCATACACTTCTACCTTCTTACATATCCCAGAACCCTGGAAACCAACTCTTCTGGCTCTGGTGACGGTTCTCCATATTGATTTTTTTGGAACACTTTTTGCCAAATTATGGCTCTGTTAATAGCAAACCATTTTACGACCCATAGATGTGTGTGTCACACATCACAAAAGTAATACTTTTATAGCTGATGTTGGCATCTCTAAGCGTGGACACCAGTTGTACATGAAAGGCTGAGCTGAACCTGTCACGATTTCAGACCCCAAGTCCCTCTTGCTTGAGGGTATCTTTAGCCAGGGTATTAACAGTGATTAATGTCTGTCGGTGGCAGGGCATGTTTTTATGGAGACAGAACCCGAACACTTAATTGAGGCATAAGTGTACTCTGCAAAGAGTGGAGTAAAGGGAAGTGAGGAACAAGGGTGGTGAGTTAATGGAACAAACAAGAGAAAGAAAAGTTGGAAAAACAAGAGACATCGGGTAAAGAAGACTAGAAAGCTGTGTGAGATAGCAAGGAATACAACAGGGACAGAGAAAAGGAAGAAGGTGAGTCAGAAAGGATGGGAAATTATTTGACGGTGAGGAAGGTACAGAAAATGAGGAGAGGAAGGAATAAGAGAGAGAAATAGAGATGAGCTAGGCAACCACAGGAGTAAGGTAAGAAAGGAATTAAAAAAAAGAAAAAGGAGAATTAATGAAAGAGAGAATATGAAGGGATTCTGATCCTAGTTTTCTGACGTGATTTTTTGGAAAGATTTCATCAATATGTACATTTGTGATCTCTTGTAAATCTGAATCAACTCCTGCAAATCATCATGCTGGAAGTGCACAATCTAGTGGTAAAAGGTATTTTTAATGTTGATACAAAAGACATGTTTCGGCTCTATGCGAGCCTTGTTCATTCTTTTTATATAATTGTTCATTCTCCATTTTAAGGTGCTTGTACAATTCACAAATACACAGAAAACAGACGTAGAAAAGTACCTCCAAAACTGAATTCCTTCTCATCTGTCATCTGAATCACATCCCCCAGCTAGACCTTTGGTTGATTCACCTCACTGCTTTCAACTGCACCCCTCTCATCATAAACTCAGCCAAATCTCTCGGTATCACACTGGACAAGCACCTGAATATGGAAAATCATATCAGCAATGTGTGTTAGGGAGCTAATCACGTGATGAGGACACATAGAAATATCAAACCATTCCTTCCACAAAAGGATTTCAAGCAGGTGGTTCAAGCACTGGTCTTGCCGAGGCTAGACTAAGGCATTGCTACGCTCTGTGGTCTTCCCAAATACCCCCTACTCCACTAAGGGCATCACTGAACACTGCGGCCAGACTGGTCACATGTACCAAATGAAATAAGCACATATCCCCAGTCCTAAAAAATCTCAAATGGTTGCCCTACGAATCTCGAATTCAGTTAAAGATTGGCGTTCTGGTGCACAAAGCCCTGCATCTCAAAACTCCCAGGTACCTAGCGCAAAAGCTTGCATTATCCTGTGGTTGGAGAGCCTCAAGAAGTGCAGACACTTTCCTCCTGAAACCACTCATCCTCAGCAAAAATAGAACTTGTCACCGAGCTTTCTCCGGAGCTACCCCAAAGATATGGAACTCTCTTCCACCGGATGTACGCAGAATATCTTCAACGACTGCTTTCAAATTGGAAGCCAAAAGATTACTAATGAACAAATTCTTACCTTAATTGGATCTAGGTTTCTCCTGCTCAAATTCATTGATCCTACAACCATTGCACCATCATTTGTTGCTGCTCTCCTTTACCGCATTGTGTGCCCCCCCTCCTAGCCCGCTATATTCCTGTTTATTGTATTACTCTCCTTGATTCGATTGTCTGGGTATCATGTGATTATCCAGTATTTGGGTGTCTTTCATAGATTCACATGCCTGAATCATTCCCCGTCGTCGAGACGGGAGCCTCCGGTATATAAAAAAGTAATGTCCTAGAGACATACATAGAGAGAATAGGCCTAAAGGTCTCACCTTAGTAGCCTATCCACGTCCTTTTGTAGGAAGGACCAAACAGAGCAGGCCCCAAGGGTCCCACCTTGGTGGCCTATCTGGGTCCTTTTGTAAAAAAGGACCAAATAAAGTGAAACAGCCAATCAGCTACTACCTCCTTCTAGAACCTTCCTGCCAGGAGCCCAAGTCTCTCAGATTTTCTACCGCACGTTGTGCTAGGGAGTCTCCACCTGAGCTCTCCTCAGGAAACTTATTTTCTTCATAAAAACGACTTGTTAATCTTTTCAGAGCATGTCTGAAGGTCAGAAGAAAGGTCTGTTCAGGGCCTGTTCTTCCTGCAGCAAGAAGAGACTTCACGTCGACGATAAACATGATAGATGTTTATATTGTCTTTACCCTCACCACCAGGCCAAAGAATGCAAAATCTGCCGGACCTTCTCTAACAAGACCCTCAAGGACCGGGAAGGTCGACTTCTGTTGTGGCTCAACAGGCTCAAGACCAAGACTGCTGACTTGGCATCAGAAGGTGAGAGTGGGTCCGGAGCGTCCCAATTTTCTTTGAAGAGGCCAAGGGTTTCTTCCCCTAGCCCCACAGACACCCCTCCTATGAAGACTTCTAAAAAGTCCTCAGAGGGCAAGCCATCTGTGTCTGTCATGGACCCGCCTGTCTCCAGGAAGGTGTCACTGGTCCTGGCGACGACGACGACATCTACGGTGCTTTCGGCACAGAAAACTGTCTCGACGTCGACGACGACAGTGTCGACGACGACGGCATCGTCGGCCTACTCCTCGACCACGAGGATGACGCCTTCGTCGTCGTCGAGCAGACCTACGTCGTCGACCATTCCGGTCACTCCGTCGACGACGACGGCGACAACATCGTCGACGACGAGAGCATCGTCGAAGTCGTCGACGACGACGACCTCGTCGACGAAGTCAGCACCGTCGACGAAACAAATCTCGTCGACGAAGACCATCCCGTCGACGATGGGAAAAACGTCGACGACGAGTGCACCGTCGACGATGGGGGCCTTGCCGTCGACGAAGCTGCTGTCGATGAAGACATCGTCGTCACAACCACCGTCGACGACGACGAATTTCTCGTCGGCGAAAATGCCTACCAAGGAACCGTCGACTCCAGCATTGCCATCTACAGGACCATGGAAGGAGTCTGCACTCCTCTCCCATGCTATGGATGCCTTTCCACCGCAAGTGAGCCATGTCATGGTAAAAATTACTAAAAAGCCAATTACGCCGAGTCAGACGTCACCAGGCAGGATACAACAACTACCACCTGCCTGTATACTACAAGGTCAGGAGTCGGACGAGGACTCCTTTACGCAAGCTACTAGCCCGTCGGATCTAGTGCTGAAATGTCAAACCACAGATGAGGAGCCGGAAGAGGAGGAAGACCTTCCTGAACAACAGGTCCACCCTCCGCCTCAGTCCCAGGTTACTCCTATGGTGTGCCTTCCGGCTTCTATAGTCTCGGACCTGCAATACCTTATTAAGGATTATAAGGAAAGGTTCCCGGAGAAGCATTCCGCGCCAACACCAGCACAGGCGCCAACACCTTCTTCTCGCCATAGACCCACTCCTCTGGTCATTCCACAGACACAGGTGCCAATTCAAACTGTTTCCTCATCTGAGGAAGAAGAAAGGGAACAAGAGGAAGGGGAAGTGGATGACGACCAATCGGACCCTGACGCTGATCAGGACTATGTGGCACATTCTCCAGCCTCTCCAGCTCCGCAGACTTCGGAGTCTCCACCTGCAGACATCGGTGGCTTTCACAACATCATGGAGCGGGCTGCCAAGAGATTCCACATGTCCATGGAATCTCAGGAGACTGAATGTTTCCTTTATGACTTTAAGGAGCCCACAAAGAAAACTTCAAGGTCGATACCAATTATTGAATACATCTGGAAGCAGGGCAAGCAAATCATGCAATCACCCGCTTCTGTACAGGTGGTGGTGCCCAGGCTTGATAAGAAATATAAAGCCACATCAACGGCACCGGCATGCCTGACTGGTCACCCCAAACCAGATTCCGTGGTGACTCAGGCGGCGCAGAAGAACTCAAGGAATCCGGCCTCGCCTTTATCGACGCCACCGGATAAAGAGGGTAAGAAACTGGATGCCGTGGGCAAACGGTTTACGACCACATCAGCTATGACTGTTAAAGTGGCTAATTCTATAGCTCTACTTGGCCGTTATAATCGCCAACTCTGGGCGGACATTGCGCCCTATCTTTCAAATCTGCCGGATGATGTCAGAGAAGAGGCACATTCACTTCTTTTGGAGGGACAAACCTCTGCCTCAGAAATTATCGACTGTGCCATTGATGCCGCCATGACTGGCTTTCGGCAACTGGCGGGAGCTGCAGTCCTGAGGCGACAGGGCTGGCTCAAGGCCACCACTTTCCGCCAGGAGGTGCAAACCAGGATCTTGGATATGCCTTACGATGGCCAGCATCTGTTTGGTGAACAAATTGATACGGCCCTTACCACCATTAAAAAGGACACAGATACCGCCAAGGCTTTGGGTACTCTACAATTTCGATCCCAGTCCTTTCGTGGCCAAAGGGGAAGAGGACAACCTACATACAAAGGTTCCTTTCAGAATCGGTCTTCGTACTCGTATTCACAGTCCAAGCCGCAATTTCAACAGCGACAACCCCAACAGGGAAGGCAGTCTTCCTATGGCAGATCCAATTACAAAGGAAAGGGACAAAAACGGCCTGCTGGCAACAGACAATGACTTGTCTCCCTGGCTAGCCCCTCCACCACTACATTCTTTAAGACTTGGAGAGAAACTAACATACTTCCTTCGAAATTGGCAATCCATAACGACGGATCGTTGGGTTCTCCAACTCATTCGTTTTGGACATTCCCTAGAATTCACCTCTACTCCCCCAACAACACCTCCGTGCCACCGTTCGCACAGGCACCTGCGATTACTTCTTCAGGAAATAACTTCTATGTTGCAGAAGGGAGCGATAGAGAAAGTTCCACGGGCCCACATGAATCAAGGTTTCTACTCCCACTTCTTCCTAATCCACCAAAAAGGAAAGAAGTGGAGACCGATCCTGGATCTCAGGGCACTCAACGTGTTCCTAAAGAAACAATCGTTCCGTATGGTGACTTTGCAAGAAATCCTGGGTCTTCTGGAGGAAGGGGACTACATGACGTCTTTAGACCTTCAGGACGCCTACTACCATATACCTATTCTCAAAGGACACAGAAAGTTCCTCAGGTTTGCGGTGGCAGGACACCACTACCAATTTCGTGTCCTTCCATTCGGTCTCAAATCGGCCCCGAGGATATTTACGAAATGCCTGTCTCCAGTGGCGGCGTTCCTTCGTCAGCAAGGCCACCAGGTGTTTCCATACCTAGAAGACTGGTTGGTGAAGGCACCGACGGAGGCCGGCGCAGCCTCATCCTCCAGCGCCTGTCTGGATATTTTCCACCGCCTGGGACTGACCCTCAACGCCGCAAAGTCGGTTCTGGAACCCAACAGAGTCATCACGTTCCTTGGAGCAACTCTGGATACGGAGCGGGTCAGAGCTTTCCCCTCTCAGGAGAGAAAGAACAAACTCATCTCCTTAGCCAAGGCAGTGGCTTCGAGGAAGACTCTCCCGGTCCGCACGTTCAAGTCCCTCCTTGGGATGATGTCTTCATGCATACTGCTCATTCCGCACTGCCGTCTGAAAATGCGTCCTCTTCAGGAAGCACTGACAAGACAATGGACGCAAGCCACAGGTTCTTTCGAGGACCGCATACGAGTCACTCGACCCATTATCAACCATTTGCAATGGTGGATGTCACTCCGCCATCTGTCGAAGGGTTTGCCATTCCTACTCCCAGCGGAGCCGCATGTAATAACTACGGATGCGTCACTGGCAGGCTGGGGGGCAGTCCTCCAGGAACTACAAATCAATGGGAAATGGACGACCCAAGAAACAAAACTGCATATCAATCTGCTGGAATTGCGAGCAGTTTTCCTAGCTCTCCAATCGTTTCTCCCACGCATTCGTCAATCCCCGGTGCTCATCAGGACGGACAACACCACGACGATGCATTACCTAAACAAACAGGGGGGGACACGTTCGATCTCATTATCACGAGAATCGCAAAGAATTTGGAATTGGCTTCTACAACACGGAATAGGATTAAAAGCGGAGTATGTCCCGGGCAAGGACAACGTTTTGGCGGACGCACTGAGCAGAGAGACGTCTCCTTCCCACGAATGGGAATTGGACATGGAGGTGCTGAACCATATCTTCGAGGAGTGGGGCACTCCCACCATAGACCTCTTTGCCACCAGAGAGAACGCCAAATGCCCAAGCTTCGCAAGCAGGCATCACCACTCAGGAACCCTCGGGAATGCATTTTCCATCGCATGGCGCAACGTCTTTGCGTACGCCTTTCCGCCATTCCCACTAATACCCAGGGTCCTCAGAAAGATGAAATCGGAACCCTGCACTCTGATCCTCATTGCTCCAGCCTGGCCGAGGCAGCACTGGTTCACGGAACTTCATCGCCTATCTGCCCGGCCTCCTCTTCGCCTGAAGCAGTTTCCGGCCCTGATCACGATGTCTCAAGGGCAGGTTCTCCACCCGAACCTGAGCTCTCTGAAATTGTCAGCCTGGCTCCTGAATACCGCGAGTTCAGCCACCTGAGCATCCCGCAGGATTGCAGAGATGTCCTTGCAAAAGCTAGAGCTGTCAGCACTAACAAAACCTACTCACTAAAATGGAAGCGATTCTGTTCCTGGTGTGTGGATCATGGCTTGCATCCCTTCCATGCCACTCCACAACAGCTGCTGCCATACTTGTTACATCTTGCACAATCAGGCCTTGCACATACATCCATCAAAGTGCATCTCGCAGCAATTTCAAGGTTCACGAGAACGGCTACGGGCCCTTCTTTGTGGGCGGACAGACTCATCAAACAATTCCTGAAAGGTTTATATAGGTCCTTTCCACGACCGCGACCTGTTCCTCCATCGTGGCACCTGAATGTGGTTCTTCATCAACTAATGAAGCATCCCTTCGAACCCATCCATAAGGCAGACATCAAGTTCCTATCTTGGAAAACGGCCCTCCTCCTGGCACTAACCTCTGCTAGAAGGGTCAGTGAATTGCAGGCTCTGTCTGTTCAGGATCCTTTCCTTCAATTTCGAGAGGACAGAGTAATTCTGAGGACTAACCCTCGTTTCATTCCAAAAGTCCCCTCGGACTTCCATCTTAACGAACCAGTGGTGCTTAGATCGTTCTTTCCGAATCCTACCACGGCAGCCGAAAGAACTCTACATTCTCTAGATCTAAAGAGGTGCCTTAAATTCTACATTGATAAGACACGACACTTTCGAAAGTCATCACAGCTCTTTATTGCCTTTAGTAGACCAAGACTGGGCATGCCCCTGACGAAGCAGAGCATCTCAAGATGGATCTCTTCTGCGATCACCTTTTGTCACGACAAGGCTGGGCGACCTTTAGACTCACGTGTTAAAGCTCATTCGACTAGAGCCATGTCCACATCGGCAGCGTTGTTCGCTGGAGTGCCGATATTGGACATTTGCAGAGCGGCGACGTGGAAGTCCCCGCACACCTTCACCAGGCACTACTGCCTGGATACTGAGCTGATGAAGGATGCAGCAGTGGGCCGAGCAGTGCTTCGCCATCTATTTCAGTAAGGTGAGCCCTACTACATCCCTCCATCCTTTACGGGTATGCACATTCTCTTATTGTATGTATATTGCATTGCATTTTGTGATTTATGGTCATGTGATATGCTTTATCTACATGGTTGTACCTGATGTTCACACAGAATGTGCTTTATGTATTGCTCGCTACTCTGATTCAGGCATGTGAATCTATGAAAGACACCCAAATACTGGATAAGAAATGCGTTACTTACCTGTAACTGCAGTTATCCAGTATTAGTGTCTTTCATAGATTCACATGCACCCTCCCGCCTCCCCTGGCAGGGCTCACCTTTCTCTCTAAGGAGTTTACGCCTAACTAGCTTGGTGCGTACGAAAATCTGAGAGACTTGGGCTCCTGGCAGGAAGGTTCTAGAAGGAGGTAGTAGCTGATTGGCTGTTTCACTTTATTTGGTCCTTTTTTACAAAAGGACCCAGATAGGCCACCAAGGTGGGACCCTTGGGGCCTGCTCTGTTTGGTCCTTCCTACAAAAGGACGTGGATAGGCTACTAAGGTGAGACCTTTAGGCCTATTCTCTCTATGTATGTCTCTAGGACATTACTTTTTTATATACCGGAGGCTCCCGTCTCGACGACGGGGAATGATTCAGGCATGTGAATCTATGAAAGACACTAATACTGGATAACTGCAGTTACAGGTAAGTAACGCATTTCTTATTCCTGTTGTATATTCTAACTTGATGTCTGTTAGACCTGTCTGGATTTTTTGCGCAGTCCCTCCTCATTATTATTTATTTTGTCCCCTTTTTGCCCCTCATACCCTTGTTAATTTTTTGTCTACTGACTTTTTGTAGGTGTTGGCCAGGGGGATAGGTGTTCTTTCTCCCCCTCATAGTCTTTTACCTCGGGCCCAGAGGCCTGTTCTGACAGGAAAGTTGGCACCACCTAAAATGGTGGCCGCCAACTGCCCCAACTGTCACATCCAGAACTTGGCCATAGCCTAACATAGGGCATTCCAGAACCTTCTGGTCCATTCTGGACCACTGAAGGGCAGCCTATATAAGGCGGAATGCGGGGAAGCCATTTTGTGCTGACCAGAGAGTGGAGGAGTGAGGCAGTGGTGAGAGGAGGAGGACGCACTGGGAGCAGCTAGTTTGTCCTTGTGACAGACAGTCACTACAGGGAGACGTTCCCCCTTCAGCCCCTGACCAATCCCTCCCCAATCAACTTCTACTGATAAGGAAAGCAATCTAATTGTGAAGGAAGTCCCTTCTAACTCTGAGCCCAGGGAACCCTGTCAGGACGCTCTTTGTAGAGGATTTCCCTAACTTCCAATTTCCCCTTGCCAGCGCTTCACATACCAGCCTGGAAGAGGAGCTGTGAGCCCCGCGTTGTGGCCGGTGTCCTTTGACGCGCTGTGAAGAAAACGCGTGTCTGTGTTGCCTTAGCAGCCTGGGGAGCGAGTGTGCCGCTCTGCAGTGTGGTCCCGGTGGAGCCATGTGAGGGGAGAGTCTGCGCAGAGAAGCGGAGACAGCGCGGCGCCAGGCGGGAATACTAATCCCTCGCGCCCGCGCTGTTCAGCTCTGTATTGCGGGAGGCGGATCTGTGGAGGCGAGGCCTGCGGGAGGCGTGTCTCGGAGGCGAGCCGTCTCCGTGTTCCGGCGGCCTGGGTGACGTCGCGGGAAGCGTCTGATCGACGCGCAAGCCCAGTGAGAGGCCGGCTAAGAGGGAGTTGAGGAGAACCGACGGAAGGCGGAGCAGCCTTTCGCCAACAGGAGCCAGCGGAAAGGGCATCGCCTTGATCATTAACGAGGCCCCTCGCCCAGCGCTGTGGAGAGGAAGCGCGCCTGGGCTATGGAAATTTGACAAGCCCCCCTCGCGCCCTGCTAGCGAGCAAGTGCATCGCCTTGATCATTAACGAGGCCCCTCGCCCAGCGCTGTGGAGAGGAAGCGCGCCTGGGCCGAGGGATTTGACAAGCCCCCCCCCACGCCAGCAACAGGCAAGCAGCTGGTTGGGGAAGCCAGAAGCCGGTTGACAACTAGAAGCCTGTGGACTGTGGCGGACCTGCCACTAAGACAGTAAGGAGAGTGGGGGTGAGAAAGGAAGGTGCTGTGCCCTGGTGGTTAATGGTAAAAAAACTTACCAGATCTAGCATCTAACAAGGTGCCCTGACTTCTTGTCCTCTTAAATTCTAAACTGGTTCATAGTAGATGAGGGGAAAATAACTCCATAACCCCAACCTCAGTTTTACAGGTTTTATGAAATATAAACTACTGTCAGTAGAGCGCTGACAGTACTTGCCCATTGGGGAACTACCTTCAGGCATTTATAGCAAGTGTTGATGAGTACAGGGAACCTGGGGAAGTCCTGCAGATCACATTGAGTGTGCATTCTAGCTCTGTATAAAGGGGCAGATAAGGGGAGAGAGATCTTAGCCCTGTGGTAATGGAATATCCAGTGATTTGGCAGGTTCAAATGATGAAATATTGATGACATTGATTATTAATGTAAAGTGACACTGCGTAGTGTAATCCTATTGGGATACTTTTAATTCCAGAAGAGTGTTATTATTCATTACTGAATCCTTGACAATTGAATGTGTTGTACTGTAATTTTTTTTCCACAGCAAGAAGAGTGTCATTTACTTCTCTAGATCAAAAGTATAATGGTTATTTCTGAGAGAATCCGAAATGTCTTACACTGTATAATTTGAATCCAAAGAGCATATTATTTTTATAAAGCAGTACTTATTTTTCCACATTTTTGGTGTAGCGTTTTCTTTTGTGTGATATTGCGTGATTTTACTTTTGGGTGGTCTGCAACCTTAACACTGTGCCTCTGAAATGCATGTCTTGCCCTAGGCCAGGCTACCCAGTTCCAACAATGTCGATATTGGATTTATGTCCTTCCTTCCATTCTTTTGTGAAGCGCTCTGATATCCTTCGGGATCATGTTCGTGCTATAGAAAACTTTATAAATAAATAAATACATTTTACAGATGGATATTCATAAGTCAACTTATCTACCATCCTTTCATAGCTAAATAGCACCATTTACCATTTCATATTTTAAACAATCTTTACCCAAGTGAGTGGAGCAACTTAAAATACTAATACTTAAATGACATTCAACATTCAATTAACATTTTAAATCTGTGTTTTTAGACCCCCCAACATTTTCGTAGCTCACAATTGATGACTCACCCTGAAACTGTCCAGGTAGGAGGTGGATAAACATTTTTTTTTGAAAGATTTGACAAACAGTGCCAATGTGATTAGTGAAACAAAAACCGTTCTTCCTAGGTTAACTCTGAGCTAACTATAACTACACAATGGCGACTGTGTAATATATATATATATATATATATATATATATATATATATATATATATATATATATATATATATATTCCACAACACCAGTCCACCGGCAGTCGAACACAGCCAGCGGGGGCCTCCGTCAGGTAGGTGACTCCTTTTCGCCTCGCCAGCAACTTCAAACACACGGAGCACAAGCGGGATTGTTTAACAAAATTAAGGTTTAATGTGGCAAATGCATTTCGGTAATTGTACCTTCCTCAGTGCCAAACCAATTGTTAATGCCCTGTTCAGCCTCCGATATTTAAATCCTCTCTGCATCCTTATTGGTGGGGCTTCAGTCCATCTGTAACGGCACCTCCTTCTATAGGTAGCGAGAACGGAAACGGCGGGGACTCAATGTTCCATGATGCACCTTTTTATTCTTTTCCGTTATCGTCATTTGTAAATGTTTAGGCTTTCTCATTGTAATGCCAAATTCGTGTCGTTATCAGCGCGATGTCCAATATTGTCATTTTGAGGCTGAACAGGCTCCCCTCGCTTCCCGCTGATAGTAATGGCACAGACGCTTGCAGGCGACCCTCCTATGAACAGGTCACCTCAGACTCGACTAGTCCGCGTCTTTCTCAGGCAACAAGCTTTGGCCAGCGGGGGTTCAAGCACGCCAACTCAATTCCACAACACCAGTCCACCGGCAGTCGAACACAGCAGCGGGTGCCTCCGTCAGGTAGGTGACTCCTTTTCGCCTCGCCAGCAACTTCAAACACACGGAGCACAAGCGGGATTGTGGCAAACGCATTTCGGTAATTGTACCTTCCTCAGTGCCAAACCAATTGTTAATGCCCTGTTCAGCCTCCGATATTTAGGAGGTGGATAAACATTTTTTTGGAAAGATTTGACAAACAGTGCCAATGTGATTAGTGAAACAAAAACCGTTCTTCCTAGGTTAACTCTCAGCTAACTATAACTACACAATGGCGACTGTGTAATATATATATATATATATATATATATATATGTATATATATATATATATATATATATATATATATATATATATATATATATGTGTGTATATATATATATATTTATATATATATATATATATATATATATATATATATATATATACCTGTGATCAAGGTCTGCGAGTAGACTAAAACGCGTTGGGTGGCTGTACTCACTTTAAATGAATAGAAGAAGCAAAAGAAACTTAACCGGGAGTGCGGCCCCTTTGTCTAGTGCTGTGACGCTAGAATTGGTAAAGATTTCTGGCATGGTCCTGAGAGAGGGATAGTTATTTATTTCTAACCTACTGACATGCGCCAGTAGGTAGTTATAGTTAGGACCTAGTTTCTATAGAAAAAGTGTTTTTATTTTGCCAATATATTTGCTGCCGTTTGACGAATCTTCACAAAATTGTCAATATTAGCACGACACTCTGTTCAGTTGCTGTGTTGAAAATGTCAGGTTCATAGGCGAAGCAGGGACCGAGAAAAAGTAAGGTCCCGAAACACTTTTTCCCTACGCAATTTCCAATCAGGATTTTGAACACGACTACAGGCCGAACCGCTGGACGGAATTACACCAAGTTTGGCAGAATAGTAGCTCTTGGTCCAGAAAGAGACCCTTTTGTGATTTGGTGTAAAACAGTTCAGTAGTTTTTGCGGTATTAAAAGAAAAACAAATTTGTATATCTAGAGGCATGAACCCTTCACGAATCCAACAGATCTCATGGAGAGATCTGAGTGGCTGCCAACACTTTAACCAGGAAGTGTTGGCAGCCATTTTGAGACTCAGACTCTGTGCATAGACAAGGCTGAGCACCACCTGTAAGCTGTACATTACATCCAATCTACTGCACATGTTCAGTGACGTAGCTTTTTTGAATTCATATGCAATTCGCAGGTGACATCCATTTCCTGTTTGCATTACCTTGCCAACCTGTGACCTAAAAACTGATTCTTAAACTCCTGGGTGGTTTAGGGGCAGTTTGGGCTGATGTCATGTTTCCCACACTGCAAAACTGTCTCTGACCCTCTCAATCGTCTCTTTTATCCAGCAATGACTCCTGAAAAAGACTCCACAACTAGCGCAAAGACATTTTCTCCTCTCCCCTCCCCCACCCCTCTCCCGCCCTTTGGTAATGGGACCACATTTGCCGATTGTTAAGGCAAGGTGGACCTCTCCTGCTAATGGCGTCTTAGGCATCATTCCCTTGAAGCAGCACTGGAAACATCCTGCTGCTGAACCACGGATGGCTAGTGATGGTCATATTTAATGGTAGTCGTGAAATATGGGACCTAACCTGTTAATTAATCTGGTAACTGGTCTTTCTCGTCCATCCCTTCTTTGGATGAAAACACGTCCAACCATGTTCTTGATGGGAAAGCCATGCTAGCATGTAAAACAACTAGTTCTAAAAAGTCTTTATTCAGTGTTGAATGTCTCTAATAGGAGAAATATTTTTAAAGGTTTTCAGCAAGCATTAGTACAACGTATCCCACACCACGGGGGAAAGAAACTGTAGTAATCTGCTTCTTATGTAATGCATCTGCCTTGCCCTGGTTCTCTGCTTGATGCTCTAGCTATATGATGTCATTTGGAATGTTATGATGTTTGTACTTGAAGAAGGAGCAGTTGGAGAAGATGGGCTGAGTAGCCAGGAGACTGCTCCTGGTGGGGCTTATATTGAGGCTTACATTGGAACTTACTAAGCTGTAACTTGAAGTATAAACTATCAACTACAAGAGCTGTCTACAAGACTTTATTAATTTCTACAGAAACCTTTCAATGTAACTTGTTGATTGAATTTTCATTGAGGATATAGTTATCTAGGAAGCTCCTGTTTCACTCTCGCACATGTTGAATTGTTTATGATTGGCAGATCCATAGTTTAAATCAAGTGACCCATTTATCTATCTCTAATACGTAGGAGGATGCGATTTCAGTTTAAAAGCTTGTCTCTAATTTCTTTAATTACAGGCCAATTGTGACATCTCTAGTTACATGTAATAATAAAATGAAGTGGTGCCTCAACTGTAATAAGTTATAAAGTTGAATTGTGACTTCATAATGCCTGCTGCTAGAGCCACTAGCCAAGGTGAAAGACAGGTCACGGAGCATCATCATAGCAGTAGTTTAAACAAAACGATAACTAGCTTTTGTTCTTTTGATCTGTTTTTCTAAAAGGATCTGGGATGAGCAGAAAGGAGGTATTTAAGGCAACATGTTTATTTTACACCGAAGAAAAACAGAATGTTTCTGCATTTATCTAAACAGTGTGAGATTCCCAATTTTATCATCTGACCTATATTAAACTGATTCTATTATATTTTGCAACAAATTACTATTTATTTATTTTTGTGTTTTATTGAGCTCGAACTTGACCCGTAAGGGTATCAGAGCGCTTTACAGGAATAATGAAAGTGTACAAAAGGCTAGGAATCGCAAGAATATACAATAGGTTAGGAGGGGATGAGGTGATGGGTACAAAAGGGATAGCAAGACACGTTTATACAGTTTACATTTACACATACTCAAGACAAGGCCCCAGGTTTCTTGGTGGGGTGACGAGATAATCCGAGGTGAGGCAGTAGTCTGAAGTAAATCAGGGTCTCTGAGGTGGGCGAAGGCAAAAATTTAAGCGAAGAATTTACCCATGAGGAAGGTTTTGCCATCCTTTTTGAAGCATCCTAGAGAAGTGTTTCTTCTGATCGCGGGCGGGAGTGAGTTCCATATTCTTGGTGCAGCCCCAGAGAAAGCCAGAGTATACTTTTTTTTCCCAAGAGTGTGCAGGTTGGAGCAAGAGGTCTCTGGCAGATCGGGAGTTTCTGATTCCTCCGGATACCACAAGTTTTTGCTCGAGGTATGCAGGGGAGTTAGAGTAGAAGGCCTTGTGTGGGATGCATGCCAGTTTCAGCTGTATTCCGGCCTGAGAGGAAGCCAGTTCAGAGCTTTCAGGTGTGGCGAAATGTGGTTGAATTTCCTTGTGCCGTTAAGTAGTCTAGAGACTGCGTTGAGGCAGGCTTTTAAGGGTGCCAGGGAGATCTTGGGTAAACCCGAGAGGGTAGAACAGCCAAATTCCAGTCTGGAGATGACTAGTGCTTGGACTAAGTACCAACTGCTTTTGGATGTGTTTAATTTTGCACTAGATTTAGCTTTTGGTATTCGTGTCTGTGCCTCTTGTATGAAAGAGCAAGACACCAAGAATTTAAGTGTTTTCCGGGAAGGGTTACTATGTGACTATGTGTTGTAGGGAACACAGTACCCTTTACTGTACACTTTATGGATATTGCAAGTCACCTCAGAGTTCCATTTCTTTATAAAGTAACTTAGCCTTCAGCTTTTTTCCTTTATATAGTTACGGAACTCTTTGGGGACTTGCAATCTCCTTATAATATATGATGGTGGGTACTTTATCCCACATGTCTCAGCACTTTTATTGTGCAAACTATGGTAGGACAGCTTATAATGTTTTGAAGTGTGAGTATTTTAGCCCATGCTTGTGCAAGTTGGTGGTGAAGTCATTTCTTAAGGAGTACATTTTTTTGTTTTTGTTTCTGGAAGTACTTGTAAGCAGATAAAAACCTAACATATGTTTCAAATGATAAAACACAGATGTATATTTTGGTAGCTGAATATTCATGGAAATTAAAATACATTTTTTTCACCTTAAAGCCCATTTTCAGGTCTGAATTATCATTTTTGATATCACTAACCTCCACTGGCCTGTTACTTTTGCCTTTTTTCTTAGGAGAAGTTTAGATAGTGGGCTTGTTAAGGAAACTCCTATGCCCTTGAGACTCCTCACTACCTGAAATAAATGATTACCCTGCATTTGGATAGGGTGCAGGATTTTAGCAGTGGTAGAACTGACTGGTAATGCCGTAGTGCTGGAAAGTGCCATACATCAAAAGGTGAATAAATGTTGCACCATCCAGTGAACCAAGAAGAGGGTGGAACCTGGCCATCATTTAATGAAACTGTGAGATACCCTATTTAATAGTCAGCTCAGTCACATTAAAATGTAGATTCCTTTGCATATGTGCTGCTTTGTTTCACATTTAAACTTTGTCTCCCTTGCTCTCTAATTCAGTCCATTTGCATTCCTCTTTGTGTCTGATGCAAATAGGCGAGTAATGAGCAGACATCTAGCAGTGCTTGTTTGACGTTGGATGCTACATGGTGCTGTGGGCAATAATCTCGTCTCATTTTGTTCACATCACATTTGGGATCACATTAAAGTTTCCAATTCAGAAGAGTTCATAGGTGCCTCTCATTTGTTGTTGCTGTGATTGTCTTGAAATATATCATCCATGCACAACAAAAACCTCATTTAAATTGTGAATTAGATACTAAATTAAAATACCTCGCTAATGACCTTCATAAAAAGAGTGAGAGAGGCAGCAACCACTCCATCAGAGTGCCCAGACATAAAGCATTGCTGTGTGGGTTTATTATGGAATGACTCCTGTCTCCGGCACCATTTTGTTTTTTCATAGGATTAAATGATAATTCCCAGAAATATCAATAGGTTCAAAGATGAGCATTGCTATTGTTTTATTTGTTTGAGCACTTTGCAAATAAAACAAAATGCATCTCTTGTCGATGATGGCTATTTACCTACTTTTGTGAGTAAACTTATTAGCATGCAGTGAAACAGTTGTTTATTTTTATGGTCTCTTTCATGCTCCTTCTCCCTCACAGCCTTAAGACACTACACAGGGGGTAATTCCCAGCATCCTGTCGGTGTCACAAGGGCAATAGTAGTTTTTTACTGGAGACCACAGTGACCACCTGGCTCCTTTGATAGTCCCTATCTTGTCCCCAGCTTCCCAATCTCCTACTCCTTCTTTGCATCTCTCCATCCCAACAGCCTCTCCCCCTTAAACTTTGAGATGATCTTGTGGTGGTACACCACACTACGCGAGTACGACTGTTCACGGGTGAGTAGCAGAGGTCTAACCGCAGTTAGGTTTTTTGGAATCATACTCACCAACCTGAAAGCAAGACGAAAGAACAAATGTGACCATACTGCATACTGAACAGCCCTTATGGCCAATCTGTCCCAGTCACTATAGTTGACATCATTATATCTGATCATCTAGTAATAAAGTAAAAAGGATGCGCTTTCCGTTAGCTTCTGTAAGGTTAACCACAGTGCTTTTCCAAGAAGCATGGATTGTTGTGCACGGCCATAAATAGCTTAAACAGTGCAATATTGGAAACGTGATGTCCCAGCTAGTGGGGATATTTCCCTCTAGGTATTACTTGTAAAGGCAACAGTTGCTAGTACTTTTAAAATGAAAGCATGTCTTGGCGCTTGGAGAACCTCGGAGAATGCTAAAAAAAGAAATCTTTCACAATGTAAAAAACAAAAACAAAAAAGTGAAAGTAGACCTCAAAACTAAGAATAAATGGTTTATTAGTAAAATGGCAGAACTAATAGGTAAATGTAGTAAAAATTGCTTAAAATGTGATCCAGATTTACAAACCTAAGCACCAAATGCACAGTAGAGGTCACCACATTGGTGGCTGGTAATCTCTTGTTAGTAATTCCAGTAAATTGTTACATTGCATGTCATTTATTTTATTTTTCCCTTTTTATCATCTATTTCCCTTTTACTCATACTGTGTACTTTCAATTCCTGCACCTGCGATACAGTTGTTATGACTTCATTTAGAATGGTATTCTTCGGCATTCTGGCTTGGACCTCAGCTGTTGCAGTACTGTGCTTTTCTCATTAAACTACTTTTTATCATCAACTGGATTCAGTTTCATATCTTTTAAGGATTTTACATAACTGTTCAAACAAAAGGCGCACAGCTAAGAGGGCTTGATGGAGATATCCCCCTGAAAAAATGTCAGAAACAAATGGGAGCAAATAGTACATTTTTAAGCATACTTTTCACATAAACTTGTTAAAAAGTCAAAGGCAGTAAAATGGCCTTTATCCATGGTGGCCCCTCAAAAGGGCGCATTTGGGCTGTGCCCTGCCGCCTGTGAGCAACCACATAATGGCCTTAGTCTCCACACACTGCTATTTATTTATATTTTGAGTCTTGAGTTTTCTTGAAGACTCACTGCTCAGACCGCTCTGGCTCCCAGTGGCCCCAGGAGGACGCTTACCACAGTTTTTCTCCATGGTCTTCATAATATCCTTACGTGACCTCTATATGTGAAGCATTACCGACAGTATGCCAATGCCAGCATTTTATCATTGGTTTCCAATTATGCCAAAAATAACATATAGTATGCCTGTATCGAAGTGTTTCAATTGAAGCTGACCCTATACCATGTGTGACCCATATTTCAGAAATTAAATCCAGTATGTCACATCCAGTATTTTCTCATGGTATGCATTCCCTAGCCCAACCCCCACCTCCAATATGCTATGGCTGCCCTCTCTAAGGCCAAACATTACCTCCAATATGCCACCACCAGTATTTTGCTTTGGGTGTCCCCATAGGCCAGGAATGGCTTCTTCTATGTCAAGGCCTTCATTTGAAACAGTGGTGTCCCTTATGTCAAGACTTAATCTCCAGTATACCAGAGACAGTGTGTTTCCTTGGGTGCCTCCAATAGACAAGATTTATCTCAGGTATGCCATGGCCAGTGGCAGTGGGCATGTGAGCATAACATATGCTAACAAACACTCGCTCACTCACACTCAATCACTCTCTGATTCACTCTTCCCCTCACTCACTTTAAAATACACATCACACATATTGTTGCTTACTCGTACTCACTCCCACTCACTGTCACTCACACATAAATCTGATCACACTCACAGATTCTCGCCCCCAAATACTTACAAACATGCACTCTTACACTCATTAACTCTCTGTCCAAATCTGGTGTACAGGGGCTCTGCTTTGACCTTCTGATGTATAGGTGCTGTGCTTTAATGACTAGGTTTCAATAGGCCCCTCGGGCCACCGAGCATTGCTGCAGCATTGCTAGCTCTGCCTGTGACTCGCTTCCTCTCCTACTATATCTCTCATTGTACCTCATTCGCACTCCTTCACTCCCTCACATTCATTTTTACTCATTCATACTCTCTCATTCTCTCTAAATCTCACTCGCTTCCCCTCTCATTGACAGTCACTAATACACTCTCACTCTCTGTCACCTTTACAAAATCTTATCCACTCTCAGTCACTCACAAACACACACTCACATTCACACCCTCACTCACTCACGCACAGAGAAACAACACTGGATTTATCGTTGTTATCTGGCTTCGTTTGCTATTTGCACCTCTATTCCAGCCGCAGGACAGGAATCTGGAACTGGACATTGTGACCACCAAGGCAAGACCCCCAACTAGAAGCCGGTCAGGGTAGCAGGGCCAGGACTAAAAGGAGTAAGGCCCTTTTCAACCCTTTCCCAGCTTCTTGACGGTACAGGACGAGCAGGTCTGTCTGAAGCGTGGGCAGTGCTAGTGATCCTGGTGCTCTTATGCGGTCTACATTGTCCTCAGGGCTGCACTGATCTGCGCCCTGCCACCCCATTGCAGAAGATATACCGTGCTGCAGACTCATGCATGGAATGTCAGCTCATAATATGCCCTGTGCCTGTGTGAGGGGACAGGGCCCAGGGACGCCCTCACACATGCCCACTCCAGACATCCATGGAGATGGCTTGTGCCTCCACTGTCATCAGCAGCCTGTTGAAGCCGCAAGGCCAGGTCTGCACCCTGGCAGTGTGCATAAAACACCACATTTGTGTTGTTCGGAAACACTGCTGAATGAAACATTCAAGAGTGTGAGCAGAGGGGCAGGTATTATTTGGCCGCTCACAGGTAGCAGGACTTTGCCCTGATTCCTCTGTTGACGAGCCAGCACTAGGTTATCGCAAGGCAATTTAAAAGGCAAAAAAAAATGTTTTTTGTTAAATGTACCTGTGCTGCATGGAATGACGTGAATGACATTTTAGAAATGTACCTGAAATCAGAGATTTGTAGGTGAAAAGTTCAGGGCTGGACACAGAACTGTTTGAATGGCCAACTTTTCAACACCCAGAAAAAAGGCGCGCTACGGAGAACGTTGGGGGTGGCACAGCTTGACATTGGTCTCTCCTGGGCTTCAAGGTATACAGACCCTAGCTGCCAATCCCAGGAAAAGTCACCATGTGAAATTCACCAAGGGTGCTGAAGCAAAGGCCCAGGTTACCTAGCTCCGCGCAGTGCATTCTGACCTGACATCTTAGCGCGCATAATCCCAACCAGAATGTGATCATACAACTGGATCTTCTGGAAAGGGAGCAGGTCAGGAAACTCCTTTCAACTAGGCTCACCGAGTGGGTAGCACCAAAAGAAAACTGGATATGGGGCAGTTGTTTTTGGTTAGGCTTCAGTTATGATGCTCAGTGTTTACTCTGTTTGCTGTTGCAGCACTCTAAAGTGACTGTAAGATGATAATATAGGGCTTTATAAAGTTCTGCATTAAATGAATACATAAATACATACAGTAAATGAAAAATGGCTGTCATGCTCATGCCCTCTGCACTTGTCCAGGAAGGTCATATGCTCTTTTCCTCTACTCTTTCTATCCACAGTGTATTGAACAAGTCCAAACAGATCCACCCTTTCCAGTGTTATCAAAAAGGTCCCTGTTTGTTTTCTAAGAAACGAGTGTATAAACATTTGAACTTTAATGTGAAAGCATTGAGGAAGTACACTGCATCTACAAGACCTCTGGGAATATTGCAGGGTCAGTGAAGCCTGAGTATTTCGTCAGTACTACAGATCTCATATGGGAGGTACCTACCTCTATAGGTTCGAGACCTCTAACCCTGAATTTCCTTACTAGTTAATTCCCTGATAATGTTTCCTTCAGTAGAGCCTGCAATCTGCACAAATATACTTCTAAAAAAGTTGTCCATTAATTCATATTTAGGCCTCTTGTAGAATCTCGCATTGACACTAAGGGCCCGATTGCGAGTTTCGGTGGTGCAGGGGCGGGCGGTACTCCACTACCGCACCCCCCCCCTCCTCTCCCCCCCCCCCCCCCTCCACCCCCTCCCCCTCCCCTCCACACCGCTGAGACTCGCCAGCACCTGCCAGATTACAAGTTATTTGTAGTCTGGGTGGGCAGCTGGCTTTCCCAGGGTGGTGCCTCTTTCAAAGGCAATGGGAACTTTTGTGAATGCACACAGGGGGGTACATGTTATGCCCACCTGTGTGCATACACAAGTAGAGAAGGCACAGGCGGCTCTGTTTTCTCTCTGCCAGGGGTGTCATGGCAGTGGAACCATCATGAAAACTGGCGGAGAGGAAACTCGTAATATGCTTGGCAGCACCATGGCGGTCCCGCCAAGCCTATTGTGTCCTCTGACCACCATACCACCGCCAGGGAATGGCGGTTCCCCTGCATCGGCGGTGGTCCAACTTCACTAGTTGTAATCGGCCGGTCGGACCGTGGGTGTGTCATTGGCTGGACCACCACCGCCACACCACAACGGGTTTGGGGGATCTAGGACCGCCAGCCTTGTAATTTGGTCCTTGAGTAGAAGTCTCCGGCTTTGTGGCAGAGCTGGTGCCACTTAAATTAATTATCTGGCTGTTTGCGCAGATCCCCTGCACCATGTACACAGTAAGCACAGCTTCTTCCTATATTCTTCTGGGTGACACAGTGGGACATATCATTGCATCAGTGACCCAGAGTGTCTTGGAGTAAGGTGCCCAGACAAGCCATGGCTTGTAGGCATTTGCTTGAGAGTGTTCCACTGCGGTGCATTTTTCCTGTCCCCCTTCTCAGCAGCATCAATCCATTCGTTATCCTAATAGCCCTGTCAGGATACAAATGTGCCCAGTCTGGAGTCAGATTGCAAGCAGTGACGCCTTCTGTCTTCACAAGGTGGTAACTGCACCCTTGGGGCTCTGCTAAGAGGGCCGCAGGGAGCGACACATTAGCCTCAAATGTGCTCTCATTTAGAGAGCGTTAACCTTCTGCGTGTCATTCATCAAACAGAAAATGTCACGGTTAAGTCCTACAGTTTAACCTGTAAGGTCGAACAACAAGCGCGTGTTAAACTCCCCCGTCCCCTGTGCTGGAAGGGTTGAGTGTGCAGTGGATTCATGGCTGCAAGCTGCACAGGATGGACACACAAAAGGTGAACATGCGAGGGGTTCACCAGTGCTGCTGTGATGTTTATGTGACAAAAAGAATAAGTCTCTTCTCAGTGAGGTAAACAAATTCCCGAAAGTGGTCGTGCCCATCAGAAGGGGGAATAACATGCTGTGTTTGGCTTATCGACTTTTAAAACCTCACAGTGTTCCACATATAGTTGATCGCACTCCCGCTTCTCCGGGGTCCACCTGCAGGGATTTGTGCATAGAAAAAACCTAGGTGGAAATGTCATTTGCGCCCCTTTCCGAATGTGAAATCAGGTGCAATCTGGGGCATGCACCATTTGTGCAAGATGTCAACATCAGAATGAGCCCACAGGTGAACATGGTCTCCATCTTGGGTGAGATGTGTTCGGATTCTGTGCCAAGCGGTGATGTCTAGAGCGTTGGTTGTCCGGTACCGGACTGTCTGCTTCTTAAATGTGGCGACCACTGTGTCTTGGAATGCACGGTTCAAGCATTCTAGTGCAGCTAGAAACATTGAGAAGCAGCCATTTTGCCAGATAATTGGACCAGGGCCATGACGTGGAGCATCCCTCTGAGACCCACTGGCTGTTGTCTAGTGGTGGAATCACGCTCTGAAGAGATTTGAGGATTCTAGGAGAGACCTTCTGTCAGGCCCAGTTTGAGGTGAATTGATTTAGGCATCTGACCCCGGTAGGCTGTGCTTGCTGCTTGACTTGGGACTGCCATGATGCTTGTTAAAGGTCAGTATGTCCAAGAATATTTTTAATGGAGGGAGAGTGACTAGAGACAACGAAGCAATTATCAATATAAACTTAAAAAACTTTCAAAATATTTAAAAATGTTAAAACAATTTCATTGAGGGGCTGAAATATCAAGTGAGTCGCCTCTTTCAATCAATCAATCAATCAGTCATTTATAAAGCACACTACATACCCGCGAGGGTCTCAGGGTGCTGGGGGGGGGTGCCGGGCCGCTACTGGTCGAACTCCAGTTCTTGAGTATCCTCCTGAAGGTCAGCAGGTCTTGGGTCTGTCTTAGGCTCAGTGGGAGGGAGTTCCATGTCTTGGCGGCGAGGTGGGAGAAGGATCTCCCGCCGGTGGTTGTTCTTCGGATGCGCGGGATGGTGGCGAGTGAGAGGTCGGCGGAGCGTAGCTGGCGGTTAGGGGTGTAGAAGGAAAGTCATCTGTTGAGGTAGGCTGGGCCGGTCTTGTGGAGTGCCTTGTGTGTGTGGATGAGGAGATTGAAGGATATCCTCTTGTTGACGTGGAGCCAGTGCAGGTTTCTCGGGTGGGGGGTGATGTGACCGTGGCGTGGTACGTCGAGAATCAGTCTTTCTTAGGCGTTTTGGATGCGTTGTAGTCGTTTGATGAGCTTGGTCAGGGCTCCTGCGTAGAGGGCGTTTCCGTAGTCGAGTCTGCTGCTGACGAGGACCTGGGTGACTGGCTTTCTTGAATCTGTTGGGGTCCATCTGTAGATCTTGTGGAGCATGCAGAGGGTGTTGAAGCAGGATTAGGAGACGGCGTTGACTTGCTTGGTCATTGAGAGCGTTGAGTCGAGGATGATTCCCAGGTTGCGAACGTGGTCGGTGGGTGTAGGGGCTGCCACCAGGAGTCGTCCCAGGCTGAAGCGTTAGAGCCGTGGATGAGGACCTCCGTCTTGTCCGAGTTCAGCAGACGGCTGATCTTCATCCAGTCGGCGACGGCCTTCATTCCTTCGTGGAGGTTGGCTTTGGCTGTGAAGGGGTTCTTGGTGAGGGAGAGGATCAGTTGAGTGTCATCGGCATAGGAGAATATGTTGAGGTCGTGCTGTTGGACGACGTGTGCGAGCTGGGCCATGTAAAAGTTAAACATTCCAGGGGTACGCCGCAGATGATCTCGGAGGCTTCGGATCAGAATGGGGAGAGGCGGACGCTCTGGGTTCTGCCGGAGAGGAAGGAGCTGGTCCATTCCAGAGCCCTGTCTTGGATCCCTGCGGCATGGAGGCGTGCGCGTAGTGCGTGGTGGCAGACGACGTTGAAGGCGGCGGAGAGGTCTAGGAGGATGAGTGCTGCGGTCTCACCGTTGTCCAGCAGGGTCCTGATGTCGTCGGTGGCAGCGATGAGGGCGGTCTCGGTGCTGTGGTTGTTGCGGAACCCTGACTGGGAAGGGTCCAGGATTCTGTTCTCTTTGAGGTATCGGGTTAGCTGTCTGTTGACAATCTTCTCGATGACCTTGGCCAGGAACGGGAGCAGGGATATGGGCCGGAAGTTCTTGAGATCTCTTGGGTCTGCCTTGGGTTTTTTGAGTTGGGCGTTGATCTCGGCGTGTTTCCAGCTTTCTGGGAAGGTCACGGTCTCGAGTGAGAGATTGATGACGTTCCGCAGGTGGGGTGCGTTGGAGCTGCTTGCTTTGTTGAAGACGTGGTGCGTGAATGGGTCTGAAGGAGAGCCTGAGTGGATTGTCCTCATGGTCTTGATGGTGTCATCGATGCTCACGCTGGCCCAGGCTAGAAGGGGGTCGTGGTCGATGATGTGCGGAGAGTCTGTTGTGTTGCTGTCTGTTGGGGCTGTCTGGGTGTTGAAGCTGTCGTGGATGTCTGCTATCTTGCAGTGGAAGAAAGTGACGAGGGAGTCACACAGTGCTTTAAACGGCTGGATGTCGTTGGTGTTGGAGTTGTGGTTGGAGTGTTCCTTCATGATGTTGAAGAGCTCCTTGCTATTGTGTGCATTGTTGTCGAGGCAGTCTTTAAAGGAGGTCCTCTTGGCAGCCCTGATGAGGTGGTGGTGGTTGGGGATGGCGATCTTGTGTGCTGCGTGGCTGGCCAAAGTCTGTTCACTGTGCCATTTCTTCTCCGGTTTCCGGCAAGCTTGCTTGGAGACTAGGAGTTCTGGAGTGAACCAACTGGCCCTCTTGCTGGTGTCTCTGTAGGGGGGTTTCTTCAGCGGGGTGAGGATGTTTGCGCAGTCATCGATCCAGCGTCTGAGGCTGTGGGCCGCGTCGTCCGTGTTGGAGGGTTCGGTGGGTGGCCTGAGAGCGAGGTTTGCACGTAGTTGGTCTTCGGTGATTTTGATCCAGCAGCGATGGGGGATCTGTTTGGTGTGGTGGTGTGTGGTGGTTTTCTGGAAGGTAAAGTGGATGCAGCGGTGGTCAGTCCAGAGGAGTTTGGTGGTGTGGTTGAAGGAGACGTGCGGGCTTGAGGAGAAGACGAGGTTGAGTGTGTGGCTGGCGGAGTGGGTGGGAGTGGTGACGAGTTGCCTCAGTCCGAGGTTGGCGAGGTTCTTGATCAGGGTTGTGGAGTTGCTGTCGTTGTTGTTCTCAAGGTGAAAGTTCAGGTCTCCGAGGAGGATGTAGTCTGGGGCGGTCAGGGCGTGCGTGATAATGATGACGTCGGCGATGGAGTCGTGAACTGAGGGCGGGGTCCGGGTGGTCGGTAGACGAGGGTGCCTCTGATGGTGGAGTTGGGATCTGTGTGGATCTGGAAATGCATGTGTTCGGCGGTGCTGAGAGTGTCGTCGGTGCTAGTCGAGACCCTAATGCTGTTCTTGTGGACGATGGTGATTCCTCCTCCGATTCCGTTGATGTGGTCTCTGCCGGTGATCTTGTAGCTATGGCGATGTCGGGTGCAGAGGAGTCGTTCATCCAGGACTCTGTCAGGAAGGCGACTTCCGGGGATGATGTGTCGAGCAGGTCCCAGAGCTCGACGGCGTATTTGCGTGCGGAGCGGGTGTTCAGTAGGATGCATCGGAGGTGGTTGGGGTCTTTCTTGGTGGTTGGTTCATCGGATCTGAGGCTGGTTGTAGCTGCAGTTCCGGCAGGTGAAAGGGCCGTGTGTGCATTTCGGGGCAGCCTTGAAGCAGGTGTGGGTCCGTCCGGGTTTGAGAGCGCGCAGAGTGCTGACATCGTAGTGGCGGCGGTCGTCGTGGCGGGTGCGGGGTCCAGGAGTTCTGGCGCTGGGTGCAGTCCAGGCACAGATGGGCTTGCCTTAGGCACGCATTCAGTGCGCCAGCAGCGCGGCCGCGCAGCGCCAGGCATATATGGGGAGGTGGAGCAGCTGGGAGGCGGGAGGCAGGGGCAGCGAATTGGGCAGTCGGGGCGCAGCGGCTGGAGTGGGAGACGACGACGGAACAGAAGGCAAGAGGGCACAGAGTTGTAGTGTAAATGAAGTTACAGAAGGCAAACACGGGCACAAAGTTACAGGGCAAGGGAAGGAACAGAGGGCAAAAGCGGGCCGAGAAACACGGGGACAGTGAGGGGAACAGAAGAAAAAAACAGGCAGAAAGAAACGGGGACAGCGAGGGGAACAGAAGAAAAAGCAAGCACAGGCAAGTGCAGGCAGCGGGGGAAGACAGACAATCAGCAGTCACTGAATAACAGAGATGGCAATACAATGAGATGCAATGAAATACAGTGAACAAATGGTGAATACGAACCTGTGGCCTACCACTGGCCACCAGGGATGAGGCGCAGGTGAAGGCCTGCGGGTGGAGGAGGGCCTCGAACTTCCTCAGCAGCCGCAGTGGCAGCGACACACAGGCGGTGCTGTGCCCAGGGGGGGCGACCTACCTGGTAGGGTCATGGGTCTCCTCTTTTTTTTGTGCGTACACCATATTTCAGAAACAAAGGTTTTAGGAACAGATGCCGATTAAGGTGCAAAGCAGGCCAGGTGAATAAAACATTATCTAAATTTGGCACAGACTTAACACAAATCACAAATGCGCCCTTCGAGGGGGGTCGAACCCAAGCACCAATTACCACCTTTATGGGTAGAATGTTCATACCCAACAATAAATATAAACAACAGACTTTATGGTTTCAATTGCAGAATAAATATGGTTGAAGCTAATATTAGTAAACTGTATGGCACAACTAAAAGTCTTAGGGCTGGTTTAGATTTGGCAGACAGGGATTCCATCACCAACGCGGTTATGTTTGTTCTAGTTGATTCAATGCCCATTAGATTCCCAATGTTAGACTAATTTTCTGATTTGTTACCTTTGCCTCAAATTGTAAAGCGCTCTGATATCCTTCGGGATCGCGCTATATAAAACTTTATAAATAAATCAAATAAAAATTGCTGCGCAGAAGCCAAGCCACCTAGTGTAATATAGCCGCCAATCCCATCACATAGGTACTTGACCAGTTGACAAGCCCATTTCTAGCCGAAGACCTTCAAGGATTTTGCCCTTTATTTTATTCAAGAAATCCCTAAGTTTTGTATCAATTATTTCAATAGCGTACAACAATGTAGGTGGTATTTTTGCCCAGTGAACTGTAAGCAGATGTTTAAAATGACGATGCCCCGTAGCCCTATAAAAAGAAAATGGCGCTTTTGCAAAGATTTTCCCTGAATAGACATATGTGTTAGCTGTGTCCATTACTCAATTCCCCAAAGACAAGTTATAGCTTTTAATCTTTTTACAATATTTACCTGAAAAATCAATGCTTTACTTTTCTGTTTATTTATTTTCAACCTGCATATTTTTGTAGAGCGTCTAAACGACTTTGTCTGCCTTTTAAAATTAGATCTAAAATCACAATATCGTCTGAATGTAAGTGAAAATCTATATGACAGGGGCCCAACTTCTGGGCATACTAGGCAAGTCTTGAATATAGGAAGGCACGACTTGAGGAGCCCCACCTTTGCGTACTGTAAGAGATGGGCATAAGATTCCACGTTGTTTAAAGAAGAATGCAATTGCTCAACGGTGTCCACGACCATTTAAATATAGCAAAGTGTCAACTGCCGGACGCATTTAACTGGAAAAAGCCGTACTTTTGAGGAGCTTGCTGTTTCGGCTTTTAAGATAAAAGACTGAGTTGGCCATGCTAGATTTGAAACTTGTAACATGGAAATTGACCCAGGGACCCTTTGGCCAGCGAGAGACCCGCGAGAAAGCCAGCCTCGCCCCCAGCCAACTGCCGAGAATCCTGGTACTTGCCTGTTCGTGTCCCCCTCCCGCCGCCGCAATCAAGATCAAGCAGCGGCCGCCGAGCGGAGGGGGGCCCTGAACCACAACTCCCGCCAGGCTGTGCGGCGGGAGACGCCCAGCACTTCGCGCCAGGCGGCGCATAAGACCAGCGTCACCCCGGAGTGCCCGGGGCTAAGCCAGGGCAAAGGGCGGGCCCTCTAAGGCCCTCAGAGGCAAGAAGAGGCTTGGCCATCCCTATAACATCCATAAAGGAGTATCAAGTAAGAACACCTGCGCTTAAAGAAAATAGTGTGTGTGCTGTTGACCTCCAGGGACCACCTCCCAAGTCCTGGTTACCAGACGGGGGTCGGTAGGCAGCTAGTCAGAACTGCCACCGAATCGCCCAGGAGCCTAGAAAGAGGAGGAGTTTTGCTTTGTGAGTTCTTCAACAGCCCTTTTATTACCACTAAACAGGAAGAGGAAATCGCAGGAAAACATACCAATTACATCTGGCTCCGAAGTAAGATCATCCTTCTATTCGTTTTTCTCATTTCATTTATTTTGTGGGTACAAGACTAACTCTAATTGTGGCACAAACATGTCTAAAAGAAATATTCCTGTGGCACCTGAAACACCAATTAACACTATGGACAATTATCTCGTCCAGGTGGTTAACAAGATAAATAGTGAACGAAGACAGTCGTTGGGTCTGAGTCAGTCACCTATCCTCCCCACTACGAGTCCTCCTTCTAATCTACAAACAACTGATGCAACACAACAAGGTCCTAGTGGCTCTGCCCCTGAAAACAACTCCCTAGTCAATGTCAGTATGGACACAAGTGGACTAAATGCGGCTGACATGGAGGTATATACTGATCCGGATACACATATTGACATTGTGGTACAAGAAGTATCGCCTGCAAAGCGGGCGACTAGGGCAGTTAGAGCGTGTCGCAAGACGCAAAACAAACGTGGGGGGGCACGATCAGGGAAGAATAAAGCTACCCCACCGCCAAAAACTAAAGGCAAAGGGCGGGAGCATGAGGAGGAAAATACTAGGGAGTTACTGGATGAAGTTTTATTGTCTAAAATATCAGACTTGTTAGAATTAAAAATTCAGACATTTATCAAGCCACTTATCAGTAAAATTGTCAAACTCAGAACCTTTTAAATAAATTTAATTTGTATTGTCATGACAGGAAACTGGAAATTAACTCCTCAAAAACAAAGGTCATGACAATCAACCCTCATAAAGGTTTTAACAAAGTTTTTAAAATAAATGATGAAATTATTGAAGAAGTCCCTAATTTTAAATACCTTGGTATTATTTTAGATAGCAAAATATCATGGAAAACTCAATTAGAAAATGCAAAACTGAGGTTGACTCAAAACCAGTTCCCGATCTTAAAAAAGCACAAGAACAGTCATTTTAAATCAGTTTCACCGGCCATTGAATTATTTAAATGTAAAGCACAATCATCCTCCCTCTATGGAGCAGACCTTTGGGGCTATGCACTGAAGGATACTTTTCTAGTACGGGAAAATTCCTTTATCAGACAGCTCCTAGGTGTACCTGGTTCCACACCATTGACCCCTGTATTGTGGGACCTTAATTTTCGACGCACTGACGACTATGCTTCTCTTCGCCCGTTGCTTTATTGGGTTCATCTGTGGTCTACAGAGGAGCTGGTAGACTACAGAGAAGCACTGAAAGAGATAATGGCTATAAAAAATAGCACCCATCTGCCATGGTTAGCGTACGTCGAAAAATGGTTTGGAAAACTGGGCCTGAGTAACTTTTGGTCAGACCCAGATTCACTCACTAACAGTTCAAAAAAGCTTCTGAAACAAAGGTACTGGGAGTTTATTAGTGATTCAGTGTTAGTCAACCCCAATATAGGGACTCTGACTTCAAAAAGTTTTGCAGTAAAAATGAATATGCAACTAGAGCCCCTTATGGATGAAATCTATCCCCCGTTGGCTAAAAGTCTGTATCTAAAATTTCGGTACAGCATTTTGCAAACGAGGGACAGGACAAGTAAATGGCACTGTAACAAGGGTGCAAATAGGAATACTGATTCAGTTTTATGTGAGCTTTGTGAAATGGGGTTGAAAGAGGATGAGTCTCATGTTTTATTTATATGTCCTGCATATCTTAATGCAAGGAAAAAATGGATAAAGCCCATATGCAAAATGTTAGGCCTTCGCCATATTGGGGTTGGGCTTAGAATTTTTAAGGGAGACACCTCCCAACCGATAGTGTTCAGCCTGAGCCGTTTCCTCTTATGTGTAGCTTTGACCAGAAAGAGGAAAGGTCTTAAAATTTAATTTTACTTACTTTTGCATTTGCACTATCGCTGGTTTGAATTGAATGTACAAGTTAGGTGCAGAAGTATAATGAACTGGTTAGTTTAACATGGTATTGGCTGCTAAATGATAAAGTGTTGTTGTTTTTAGTGATCCTGGTGCTTGTTTTATATAGAATATATTTTATTGTTTTATTCTGTATATTTATTAAGTGATCTCGTTAGATGAGGCAAGCTGACTATGATGAATTCTCTTCCAACCAAAAACCCCTCAGGGAAATGTAATTATATACTCTGTATTATTTACTATAGGAAAAAAACGTGCTGCTATTTGTACCCCAATCCTATTGTAACTGTGTACCCGCTTGTAGTTTTTTTTATATGTATTGTTTCTTACAAGGTTTTTTTTAACCGAATAAAGAGATTGAATTGAATTGAATATATAAAGAAATATATGGGGTGCTAATAAACAGCCCTCTTTAAACCGTTCTCTGTTGAAGTTTTTTGGGGACAGCCCACGATCACCCCCAAACAGGACATGGCAGCACGTGCAAGAGCGCAACGCTTGCCCCACAGGGTGGGTCTGTCTACATCGTTGAAAGCTGTTGAAAAGTCTATAAATGCTGTGTTGACAGACATAACCTACCTACTTTGTAACATATTTCACCAAAATCACCTGAAGGCAGTGCTTAATTTGTGCCGCTGATTTTTGCTGCTGAGTACCAGCACTTAATTGTCAACACCGGTTCTTTGGACAGCCTGCCACAAGGTGGCACTCGCTGACTAATTTAGAGATGATCACAACACAGTCAATTATTAATTCAATATACATTAATAAATCACTATTACTTGACGCCCAAGCCAGTCTTATAGCTTTGGGGAGCTGAAATAGTTAGAATTGTCACACTTGCAGGAGTGTGATGTTTAGTTTTTGCGTTGTGGCTTACATTGGCAGCATGGCAGGGGCAGTGTGTGGTCGAAGCTGCAGTGGCCTCCTCACGATAGCCCTGACACTTATTTATTTACAAATTGAGCACTGCCTGAAGGGCAGTAATCTTGTTGAGGGTCAAACTATTTGACGTAAAACCTCCTTGTTCCATTGGAATAATGTTATTAGCTTCCACCCAGCCTTGTAGGTGTATAAGAACTTTCTTGGAAAATATTTTCCCAGGCGATTCGAGTGGCGTTATTTCTCAGGTATATCTGAAGAAGAGATGGTGTGGAGCCAGGTGGGGATTTGGTAGTCAAAAAAAGATTATTCTTGATGCGACAGCTAAGAATGCTCGCAATAAGGCCTTCGCTTTCTTGATGAAAAGGCTAAGCCAATCTGTGTTATGGGTTCAAAGTTTGTAAATGAAGAGTGGAAATTATTAATCAAATTTTGCAATCTGACAACTTTGAAAGTACTACAGGAGAGTTTGAATGTGATGAATGTCTTTAATAATAGCCCCTTATGTCTTTATTTAGGGCCTAATATGTGGTTGATTTTCTTTTGTCTAAGAGTTGATATGTATGTATGTGTGATGCTAAATAGGGTGTTCCACCACAATTTCGAGTTTTAAATATTGCATTGAAAAACTATCAACCCAGAATGTGAGCTATCACAGAATTGTGAAAATCAGTGTATTTCTAGGTAGGTATAGATTTACTATAGCTTTAGAGCCCGCCATTAAAGGCCCCCTCCAGCGTTCGGCGAGGGCCTTTATCAAGGGACGTTAACGAATATTAGAACACTGGAATGTTGAGCGCTCCATCGAGTACAATGGAGTGCTCCGGGCTTCTAATGGCTGGTAGAAGCCTGAATCATCAACATTCCAATGTTTGTTCAGAGCTGTTGCTGTGAACAAAGGCCTCACGGAGCACAAGGGGATTTCAACCCCCTCGGGCTCCGTGAGGCCTAGTTACACACACTTGACCTACCCTCCATTGTGGTAGTCAATAGACTGGAGACGATAACATAGCAGGAGGATATTGTTTCGCCCGATATTGTGGCATACATTGGTTTATATTGCCTTTCAGTGAACTGGATGAACACAGTGTGTTCTAACCTCTCTTCTCTTGTTTCCTAGGCATGTGCTTGCAGGCCTTTGTTGAAGCCTTCATTTACCTTGCCCACCGGAAGTTCAAGACCCTTCCCGTTCATGAGCAGGTGGAGTCGCTGATCGAGGTGTGTGAATACCACCTTGAAAGTTTGGATGAGAAGCGACTACTGTGCACCCGGGCAGTGACTGATCGTAGGGCACCTCTGTCGGGGGGCCAGCCTGACGGACTGCATGTGGTGCCATCAAGTCATGTTCCCCTCCTGAACCGAACGAGTGCTGCCAACAAACTTGCGGATTACAGAACACTGCATTCTTGAGGGAAGCGCCTTCACTTAAGACCAGGGATGAGAAATGGGCTTTATGGACTATGCTGAACACGAGTCCCTCCATATGCTGCAGCTGGCAACACTGTGGAGGCTTCAGCCTACCAGCACATATTAGTCTTTTGTTATGGCACGCTAAACTGATAAAGAGGCTGTAACACAGGCACCTTTCCAACAAATGACTCCCCAGAGCACTGATCGTTTATTATTTTCTACAGTTCATCTGTATATTATGCATAAAATGATCAATCACGTCTTTAATTTTTAGGTTGTAAGCACCTCAAGCTTGGTGGCTAATACCAGGAGTAAAAACAGAATGCTTTAATTGTCACCATGGGATCGATGTAGAAATGAGAAATCGAGAGCTACAATAGAACACATTCGGCTTCCGCCTTGGCAGAGCCGTACAGTGCTGGAACTGCCTTTCCTTCCAACCAGGAGCTCATGGCCTTATGTCCAGGGTGGGAAGACAGGCATTCTCCCCGCCTTTAACTATTATCCCTGAACTGATATCCCAGAATGATAATCATAAGACTTCTAGCCTGGAATCACTGATGGACTCTTTTCCTCATTCTAAATTGCATTAGACATTAACCCCACCCGCCAATCTCTCCCATGCTTACTGTGCTGCTGGATTCCTTACAACCCTTTCCTCTCCTGTCTAGTTTATTGATTCTTACACCAGACTCGAGACCCCAGGACTCTCTAACCAATCAACACTTGAGGTTTATTCTGTGCTTCTCTCTCCCTGTGTGTTCACCCCCACTGTAAAATAACTTGTTTGGCATCCTGCATCTTGAGGTCTGTGATTGTCTGGTACCTAGAGTGCAAAGCAAACAGAAGCCCAACTCTGGGAATTACCCAATGATATCAACGCCACACAAATTGAGGTAAAGCTCAGTTTTAGCGGAAGACCGTCACTTCACAGAAAGTGGATGTGTGTCTTCAGATGTGTGTCTTCAGTTTAGTTCTCCAGAGCAAGGTGGTTTACTTTAAATTAGGGATATCCCCAAGATAGTCCTCATTGTACTTCTGAAAGACCATAAAACAATAAAACCAGAGAGGTGAGTAGATGTTGAGTTGCCTTCGCCCCTCCCATGATGAATGCCTTGCTTACGAGTATCCTGCAGCACAGACTAGCCTTTCGTAAGCAACTTAAGACTGCCTGTTCCCCAGTTGCAGTCTAGCGTGGTTTTTCCCCGTCTTTGTTTGATTTCCCATTATGGGCAGCAACATGTTTAAGGGTGCTTCCTAGATACTTACATAACAGGGTTGAGCACTGAAAACCTTGAATAGAGTCACACTTTCACATAATATGGTCAGTTCTTAATTTATCTTTTTATACAGCTTATACATTTTTTAAGAAAGAGTTTTTTACTTGTTACATATTGATTAGTATTAATTAGGTAGTCCGCCTTAAAAAATAAAAGGATAAATAATGGTACATGACCTAGGGAAAATGTTTTAATTTAAATTCTTGTACTTCCTTTGGTGGCAGTCATACTATTTTAAGTGAAAAAGGGACAATGTCAAATAAAGGAGACAGTAATGAGACAGTTAGGCGGTGTGAAGGATTTCATCAAGAAACTGTTAACAAAGGTATTGATGTTTTATGAATTTATTTATTTGTAGTTTGAGGAGTCTTTCAGCCTATTTATGTGTGAAGGAGCAAGCCTGGCCATGCCACTGAACAGAATAGAGTACAAATAAGACAAAGGTTTCTTTCTATATGGCTTGTTATTTTTTTTAAACTATAATTGCGTAATAATTTATTGGATGCTTGTGGATTTTATGTGGATATGAATGCTGATCTTAAATTGGGATGAGCATCTCATTTGGCTCCCTTGTTTCCCCTACAATTTGACAAATGATCCTTTCTCTCAAGGGGAACTGTAGTATTCAATGAGAAGATGGATACTTCAAGTAGGATTGAATAAGTTACTTTATTTAAGTTATTTAGTTAAGATAAAAAGGAAACCCCATCAGGAGCAGCTGTCCTGCTGCTCAGCCCTCACTCAACTGACATTCACAGCATAGCTACATTCTAATCATCCAACATTCCACATGACATGCATACCAGCTGAGCAGCAGGGAAACATAAGTTACAACATATCTCCCTTCGTTATGGATACAATTGCATAAAGCAATAAAATAGTTGTCAATTAAATGTATTCTAGTACACATAGTCAAAGGTATTAAAACTGTGCACCAAAGTACAAATGTACAACACAAATAAAATATTTTACACATCCTTCACTGCATTGCTTCCTGAAGAGAACAACTATCTTCATCCTATATCCTTATGCCACTAATTATACAAGTTGGCCAGACCAGCATAACAAGGAAGGCACAAAGGAACAAACTTGACTCAGCAAATATCAGGAAACAACACGCACACCATAGCACACATACACTCAACAAGCTGGGCATATGCAGTGAACAGGTTAAGGTTAAGGTTAATAAGTGGCTCAACAACCTGACGCCAACTCACATATAACACCAATTGGGAACAACATACCCAAAGGGTGACTATATACCACATAGCCCCCGGAACATGAGGCATGTTCACACAACACCAATTGGGAACAACATACCCAAGGGGTGACTATATACCACATAGCCCCCCGAACATGAGGCATGTTTCCACAACACCAATTGGGAACAACATACCCAAGGGGTGACTATATACCACATAGCCCCCTTTCAAACACGAGGCACGTTCACACTACACCAATTGGGAATTATCAACAACACCAAAACACAACCAAAGGGTGAAACATTCACCAACACCACAACAAATTAACCAGTGAGCGACTATATACAGCATAGTCCTCAAATAACCATGTGATGCCATACCATGTAACCACTACTAACATGAGTTAATGAGTCGCCTAATATTTAAACACGACCCACACACAATACTAGTTGTGTAATAACTCTTGGTGAATTAGCACAACACCTAAACATAACCAAGGGTTGAAACAATCACCGACACTCCAACAAAATAACTAGTGAGCGACCATATACAGCATAGCCCTCAATTAACCATGTGACCACATACCACGTAGCCACTACCAACATGAGTTAATGAGTCGCCTAACTTTTAAACACGACCCCCACACAACACTAGTTGTGTAACAACTCTTGGTGAAATAATCACCAATCCTAAAACATGATGACTAACGAGTGACCATATACTGCATAGTCCTCTAATAACCATGTGACTACATACAACATAGTCACTACAAACCCTCAAAAATTACACATATCAGTGAAACTAATGAATGGCTTGGTATCTTGACACAAGCTTACACACAATACTTGAATGAGAAACAGCACCAGATCACCATCCACAAACAGTAATATGCAACACCCATCACCCTATACACAACCACAAATAAGGGTGTATGAAAATATTAAAACACTCAAGAATAGCACGACAGTACTCAAGTTCAGGGAACAAAATATCGGCTTTCCCACCACGTTTCCTTGCTTAAAAGCCTTTCTTGTTCTCGAACATAGCCCCAAACGTAGACTCTCTGAGCTACCACAAGTACTGAAAAAGCTACCACAAGTACTGGAAACATAGTCTTGTTACTGCAAATTGACTCTTTCCACTGCGCTTCTCTTACGCTGACCGCAGCTCAGGGATACTAAATACTTTTCCTTTATATTTCTCAGCACGGCTTATATCGATCTTGAACGCCGTGTCAGTAACCACTGAGCGTCTCTCTGCTTCAAAGTACGTCGATTAGCAACTTCTCAATAGCCTTAGTTCCTGATTTTTTAACAATACTGGTTACAGTTTGGCTCTGAAGGTAGAGAACATTTTCGAACGGCTTCCATAGTTACCCAGACTCAAATCGGTTTCTTTCCGGGCATATAGCCATCAAAACTTCCTCACGAACTCAGGATACGTAGCTATGGTAACACCCTCTAAACAAAGACAGTTCTGAAATGGAGGCACGTATGTTGCGTAGGACTGGACGGCTCTCGGCACGTCACTGCTTTTAAACGTGCAAGCGCAGGGTAAGAAGGGAGTACGTCACAAGGAGAGGTAGGTTGCTCGCGTTCCTCGAGCCGTTCTCCTTTGAAAGTGACAGTTACGTATTGCGCAGTTCGTCTTTAGTTTTTTAAAATGGTAATTAATCAAATTGTATTCGATGCGTATTACGATTAGTAAATTTTCCCACCTCCAAACATGCATTTCTCATCGTGTGACACCCAAGCTGTAGTCACCACTTGCGCTGATATTTGTATTTCCCATTGGGACGCACTTCACTCTCCAAGTCTCGATCCTACAATGCTACGACTCTGCAGCTGGCAATCCTCATCTATTCGACACTGTGATTCGACTTCACAAGCCCAGAGAGGCTCGATTTCATGCCCCCGAATTCCGCTTTCTTTTCTATTTTCAAATATTCGGGAATCATACATCAGCTGTCAAAACCCCTCGCACTCCGCTGAGGCTCGATTTTATGCCTCCGAATAATTCTCCGTGACTCAGACTTTTCTCCCAAACAGTGCTGCTGGCATTAATCACTTTGATTAACACTGAACGTTCACGCAGAGTCAACATAAACATTTCCACTTGGCTCGAATTACTCTCATAAGTCTGGCAAACCTGGGCTTCAGGGCGACCGATGTCTGGGTCACTGATGGGGTTTATTTGCCAGACAACGTTAAACACACACTCTTATTCAGATTCAAAGTCTTTTACCTCAAGTTTTCCTTACTCCTTATCCACATCTTCTTCTTTTAAGTTGCACGCGTAGATCCTTTACAGGACAGTCTCCAAAATGTCGCCAAAATGTAGTATTCAATGAGAAGATGGATACTTCAAGTAGGATTGAATAAGTTACTTTATTTAAGTTATTTAGTTAAGATAAAAAGGAAACCCCATCAGGAGCAGCTGTCCTGCTGCTCAGCCCTCACTCAACTGACATTCACAGCATAGCTACATTCTAATCATCCAACATTCCACATGACATGCATACCAGCTGAGCAGCAGGGAAACATAAGTTACAACAGGAACATATAATGCTTTCTAGCTTACAAATAAAACTTCCGAGGAGGGAAGTCAAGGGTAGGAAGAGGTTCTAGGGAGCGAAGAGATATGAAGGTGTGTCTTAGTTTTGGTTCATGCCTTTCAAAATACTTCCCCAAAACCATTGTAGAGAACATTTTTTATTCAAATTCAAAATTATTTGTACTTTACCTTAAAACCATATTGACATAATTTTTGTTTCAACTGCCCTCGACTATGTTGTTAAGATTTTGGGCCATATGCATCAACACATTTCTCCATAGACACAGAATGGGCAAAACCCTTTGATACATCTGGCCCTTAGCTTTTTGTTATGCTGATTTCTATGCTCTCTGCTTTTTTGGTCTAAAAATAATTATTTGATGTATGCTTGCTAAAATATACATGTATCATGAACCCTTTCCCAGCAGATATGTTTGTTTTAACATTAAACGGCAGTGTTATGAGTTGTAACTTCTGACGTAGACCCAGTACCCTTAGTGAACAAATTAACATTAAACAATGTACATTTAGCCGAAAATGACTTTGGCCTTAGCGGATGCAGCCCTCCTTCGTCTCTCTTCTTCTTCCTGGAGATGCGCTGCTTCCAAAGCCTGCAACTAGGACACTGCACAGCCTCTGGGGCAGCTGCAGGTTGGATTACCAAGTGACTTTCACACTTTGCTGTTCCGCCTATACCCAAGGTGCACCAGACTCCAATTTCCCAGTTGTTATACAATTCTTTGAGTACCTTCCTGCTTTATGCTGCAATGAAACGTCCATGATTTCCTAAAGCAAGTGAAATAGATGTAATCAATTTAAAAGCTATAGCTTTGGAATTCCACAGATATTAAATGCACTAAGCCTGGAGTCCATTGCTTGAGACTGCATGTCAATATGCACCCTGCCCATTCATGCACATCAAGGTAGGCTCGTGACACACCAACATCTTTTTTTTCAACAAGTATATCAAGTACAAAACACTTGGTCGTAATAGGGTTGTTGTATTTGCATATTTACGTTTTTTAACTTTAGAATATTGTATTTTTATCAGTTTGAAGTAATTGAATGAAAACTTGAATTTTCATCTTCAGAAATCTAAGCAGCAGATATCTTTGAATGAGATCCTGCTTGTACTATCAGCAAATATGTGACGTTACAACGCAATGCATCGTAGTACCTTACATCGCAGTTATTACAACGCAAGTCGTTACAACGACTTGCGCTGGAGGGCGCTGGACTTAGGAATAGTATGATTTACTATTCCAACTCCAGCCTATGTAACAGTAGAAAAGGTGTTGGAATAGTAAATCATACTATTCCTTTGTGTATAGCGCCATCCAGCACAAGTCGTTGTAACGACTTGCGTTGTATTCACCGCGATGTAAACGTACCGTGGTGTAACGACCGCGTTGTAAAGGTCGTTTGCCCTATTGGTTGAGGTGTAAGTCGCCACAGCACCTTCCGCAGCTCCTTTAAGGATGGATAGGCGCTACTGTATTGATTGCAGCCTGTTAGTGCTTTGTAAGGTGTTTCCTTGACTCCTATTGCTTATTTTCTCTCCACCTGGCCTCGCTGACGGACTAATATATTTGTCTATGATGTCTATCAGTAAATCAATCGAAGATATTGAACACAGTTGAATTTAAAGCAGCGAAACAAAAGGGGATGAAACAAAAGGGGATGATGGACGGAGCGTTTGAGCAAATCAAACACTCACCCCCAGTCAACTGATCTGGGTTTAATCCACCACCATTCTTTAGCCCACTCAGCCACCCCATTTCAGACATGGCTATATGCAAATCAGTCTGACCCTATGCCTCATGGGAACAGTACAGCCCGAACTGCCAAGCCATGTCTTCCATGGACCGGAAACAAGCATCCTGGGACCGGTTTCAGATTCATAATCCTCATCAGCCAGGCTATCTTGAATCCAGTGGCCAAGTGAGCAAGGGACTCACGTCTGAGCATACCCTGCCACACTTAGGGCGAACAAAGCGAAACAAAAGGGGATGATGGACGGAGCGTTTGAGCAAATCAAACACTCACCCCCAGTCAACTGATCTGGGTTTAATCAGAACTAAAGAATGGTGATGGATTAAACCCAGATCAGTTGACTGGGGGTGAGTGTTTGATTTGTTCAAACGCTCCGTCCATCATCCCCTTTTGTATCGAATTTAAAGCAGCTACATTTTTTTTCTTCGTTTTTTAAATTTAATTAGAAATGTGTTAGCGTGGATGAATGGATTCTTGTGATATTAGAAAATAGGACTATCTAAAACCTGTCAAATGCCAGACAAACGGGATTTGCTGAAGCTTTATTTCTTGGCTCTGTAGACCTGGTTCTGCAGGCCCCATCGGGTCAAGCCTTCCATCCTATCTACATTTTCATTATTTACAAAGACTCAGGAGGGGAATGTTTTAGTACATATCCCTAAAATAACGATGCCCTCTTGAGACTTTCAGAATGTCGCCTTCGTCCAAACACCAATCAATGCCATGAGAAGAGCTGCTTTTTCAGAGCAACTCTTAAACCAGGGTATGTCCCCCTTCCTCTTCTTTTATGGGTTTATTTTCTCTGTGTGCGCTGGAAAACGTACCACTAGTCTTGCAAACTAAAGGTAACTTCACCCCAAAAGAGCCATTTCGTACTGGTATAATGTCCCACAAAAGCCTCATACAAAGTGAAACATGTTACGATCGCGCTTTCTGTCCATTGTTTATTGTCAAAGATGTAAGTATGGTACTAAGGAAAAAATGTCCTAATCATATTTCAAAGAAAAACACCAGAGAGGACAACATGATTTTGCAAAAAAATTTTTTTTTTTTTACTTCGTGTTCATACACATGCAAATCAAGGAAATGGCTATCTAAGACACAATACATATACGGAGAAAAAACAAATGACTACGGTGTACAAATAGTGACTGGTAGTGATACGTGACATAGTGCTGTACAAAGTTGACATATGCATAAAAATGGGGGATATTTATCTTTCAAGTCCAAGACTAAATGCATAAACCCCAATAGTAGTTATGATTTCCTGTTCAAGTCAGGGAAATTGCATGGACTAATCGAGACAGTAACGTCGACGTTTCAACCCTCAACAATTCTGCAGCTTCTTAGGCATCAGGGGCGGGTCTTCATCAGGACAGGGGGTGAGGTGACAGCCGAAGACTTAGGATCCTAATGAGTTGGCATCCAACTCGAAGCTATTTTCATAGAGGTGTCAGCCGACACCTTAGACTCACATCAGCGGATCATGGTGTGGGCATAAACTGGAAATCTGTCTTCACCAGCTGGTTGAAGGTAAAAAAGCGGATCATATAAATATCATTCTGCACCCAGAACTCCCTCTGTCATAATGGATCTTACTGTTGACTAGAATTTTGTAAAGACTGCATTAATTGTGTCCTCTGCATTAATAAATTGCTCTCTGTCTGGCGGGCACACTCTAGTTTGTGTCAGCAAGGGTGAAAAAGGCATATAGCACACCAAGCTTCAGCAGCCTTGAGAGCCCTGTCTGTGTAGATCAGGCATAGGGACTCCCCAGACCAGATAAATAACATCTGTACGATCCACATCTAATGGGAGTAACTGGTGAAGATTAGAGCAATGCTGCTTCAGTTGTGCTCGTTTCCCAGGTGGACCCACAGGTTAATGGGCTCTCAGGGGGATATCTTGAAATCTCACTAGAGATTAGCTTACAGATGGTGGTACCCTGAGCCCTATGGCACCACTGCAGTTAATTCCAACTTCACACTCCTGGTGAGAACAACTAAAGATATCTGAGGCCCTGCTGGCCAAATCACGTGTTTTTTCTCACTGCTAGTGGAGCACTCCAGGAGGGTTGGTTCAGGCACGCCTGGTCTATAAGTTTAGTTTTCTGCTGGTTTCCCAGGTGTACGGAAAATACTTTTATCCACCCCTCAGGACTGCTGCTTCTTCCAACTAAAGTAAGCAAAAAAATGGGGGTAATGCTTGAATTATTCTAAAGCACAGGTATTGACTTGGGCTGCATCCCAGTCCATTGTATTTGTACACAGCATGCCAACAAGCCATAAGCAAATCACCCTTAGGCCAGCCCAGTGCAAACTGCCAAGCGTGGTCCTTTGCTCCAGAACATAATCAACCCACTCCAACCAGCAGTAAAATGCAAAGAGCTTTGGTGGCCTACCCTCCTAGGCCAGTTTGTGACAGTCTCATGGCTTGGGGCCTTCCTGTATTAATGCCACATAGTCCTTAAGGCAGACTGCACTCCCTACGCCCCAAGCATCCTCCTGACTCACTTGCATGGTGCCTGTATGTACAGCACAAGTTGAGGGTACCCCTTACCAAGGCATCACCAGCTAGGACCAGCCCATAGAAGTTCAACGGGTTGCTTTTGTTGCAGGGTCTCCAGTAACTCTATCTGCACTGTTAGTGTGTGGTGATTCCACAAGCTGTGAAGAGGGTGTCCAAGGAGTAGATGTCTAGAGTACTTCCACTCTACAAAGGGGTTTGTCTACTTGCTGGTCGGTCCTTCTTCATCTGTCATTTAATTCTTCTCAGAGTGTCTGCCGTTGTGTAGGCATTTAAAATTGGAGGTGGAGAGTTCTCGAGAGTGGGTGCTCTTACCCAATCCATAGATGCCACGTCACTCTTGCACCCCTAACTAGAGGTGGAGAGTTCTCGAGAGTGGGTGCTCTTACCCAATCCATAGATGCCACGTCACTCTTGCACCCCTAACTAGAGGTGGAGAGTTCTAGAGAGTGGGTGTTCTTACCCAATCCATAGATGCCACGTCACTCTTGCACCCCTAACTAGAGGTGGAGAGTTCTCGAGAGTGGGTGTTCTTACCCAATCCATAGATTCCACGTCACTCTTGCACCCCTAACTAGAGGTGGAGAGTTCTAGAGAGTGGGTGTTCTTACCCAATCCATAGATGCCACGTCACTCTTGCACCCCTAACTAGAGGTGGAGAGTTCTCGAGAGTGGGTGCTCTTACCCAATCCATAGATGCCACGTCACTCTTGCACCCCTAACTAGAGGTGGAGAGTTCTAGAGAGTGGGTGTTCTTACCCAATCCATAGATGCCACGTCACTCTTGCACCCCTAACTAGAGGTGGAGGGTTCTAGAGAGTGGGTGTTCTTACCCAATCCATAGATGCCACGTCACTCTTGCACCCCTAACTAGAGGTGGAGAGTTCTCGAGAGTGGGTGTTCTTACCCAATCCATAGATGCCACGTCACTCTTGCACCCCTAACTAGAGGTGGAGAGTTCTCGAGAGTGGGTGCTCTTACCCAATCCATAGATGCCACGTCACTCTTGCACCCCTAACTAGAGGTGGAGAGTTCTAGAGAGTGGGTGTTCTTACCCAATCCATAGATGCCACGTCACTCTTGCACCCCTAACTAGAGGTGGAGAGTTCTCGAGAGTGGGTGTTCTTACCCAATCCATAGATGCCACGTCACTCTTGCACCCCTAACTAGAGGTGGAGAGTTCTAGAGAGTGGGTGCTCTTACCCAATCCATAGATGCCACGTCACTCTTGCACCCCTAACTAGAGGTGGAGAGTTCTAGAGAGTGGGTGTTCTTACCCAATCCATAGATGCCACGTCACTCTTGCACCCCTAACTGACACTTTCTGTGGACATCCCACATGCTGTCCCACCCCCTAGCATTGTATTGTGGGAAGGTTCAATTTGGCAGGATCAAACAAACATTGGCAAGTTCCCTTCTCTGAGCCAGAAGCCACTCAGCCAAAATCGGTTCTCTCCCTCTAAGACTTAAACGCAAGCCCCAGGTGTGATTGTTGCAGAGTCCTGCGTGCCGTACCTGTCTCTACCAGAAACACATGCCAAAGCTTGTTAGAGGATGGCAGCCAGTCGCCTTATGCAGATGCCTTACCCGGAGAAGGCTTATCCCACCAAATGAGCCTATTGTTCGGGGGAAGTCTTTGAACTGTGCGCTAGCCAGGGGACTACTTAACTTGACCCAACAGGGTAGTTCAAAACCCAAATCTCAATAGGGCTGGATCAGAGAAATATTACAAAGGGTAAAATACCTAAAGGAGTGCTTATGGATCCAAACGGTTATAGTATATGTGCTTGGTACAGCAAAAATATAGGAGAAAAAAATATGTTTGTAGCTTTTTTAATTTTAGGCAATCCAAACTTACATTTTAAGATTTTTTTACCCAACGAGTAAATACACATTTTAAAAGAGGGGCCTTCCATTTTTAATTCCCAAATAAATTATAAGGTCTACACAGAGCAAAATCAATTTATTCAGAAGATCTGAGACCAACATTTCGATTACACCAAAAGTTAATGTTCTGCTCTTTTTCCAGTGCATATTTTTAAGGCCGGCCTAGGGGCAGTGTTAGCGATCTAGGTGGCCTCATGCAGTGCTTAATTTAATCATGAAATTCGGCGCTTACAGCACAAATTCGACCCAAAGGTATTGGAGTGCTTACACATTTATTTTTAGTAGGCAAAGGAGCTCTATTTTAGACAGCAAAATGAGCTGGTGCAAGCTGCCTTCTGACGAGACCCCAGCACTTCTATTTTTTTACAAATTAAGCACTGGCTTCATGTAACTGAAAAAGGACCTAACTAATGTATTGTGTTTCCCATCTGTGACAAAGCTACATGTGCACAGAGACTAGACTCAATCTTCCTCTATTGTGCTCACCTTTTCACGTGTAAGTAGCAAAGAACCTCTTAACATAGGTTTGTAGCAGTGGACAAGGGCGGCCTTAAGCATGTGCAAGCTGTGCACCTGCACAGGGCCACCAAACCCCAGGGGCCACCACGCCAATATATATCCTTAATATAATAATCCTCTGAGGATGGATACATATTTGCGTGGCGGCCCCTGGCAGGGATTTGGTGGCCTCTGGCTCTGTTCTACTTCCAAACACCCTGACCCCCCCTCTTCACTGGCCTCCGTACTCCTCCCCGCCCGGACCCCCTCTCCGGGGCCCCCTACCTACGCTACCTGCCCAGGGCCGCCATGAGCCTAGAGCCGCCCCTGCAGTGGAGCGTAATTTAGTTGGTGGGCCCTGGTGATTACAGCTCAAATCTATTTTAACAGAAGGTTTACAGTAAGTAGTACTCCTTTAGGGAGGTTTACTCACAACAGAAATCCAAAAACCAGGAGGTCCAAAAATCAAAAGAACAGTATTTTTTTAGGGTCAGAGCCAGCTCTGTTACAGTTTATCTGGGTGATCTGTCTGCTGAAACGGCCGGTGAAATACAAGGTATTTGCTTTGTGCTTTTGCACTGTTTTCCATAGAGATGTGTTTGTGCAGCCTCTGGTTCTTCCCAATGTGGTGTCCAACGTCTGGCTGACTGCCAAGAGCTGTGTTGCTGTGGATTCCCCAAAACCACACTCTTGCCTTCATTTCCCATCTGTCAATCCCAACCATACAAAATATATCATAGTGTCTGTTTGTTCCTGTGACGTCTCATATATAAATAAGGAAGTGCAAAACCATCAATACCATTCACCGTCTCAAAGTTCACCTGTGAGTTCTGAAAGTATGAGAGTCTCGGGGTTTGGGATTTATTTTATTTAATTTAAAACAAACAATGCGCCTTCCTTCAAGCATGTTCTTATCCGGGTATTTGAAGAGCTATACTGTTCTGGCCCAACAGCCTGGATGCTAGTTTTCAAGCAACTATTTTGATGTGTACGTCATATTCTGCCTCTTGGCTCTAACAGTAGCTTCTCTAAGCTGACATTTTATTTCTGGAGTTTTATATAGCGCAAACTTGACCCAAAGATATCAGAGCGCTTTACATGAGCACCAGTTGCACTACATAAGGACACATTCATTTTTGTTAGGCACAGGGAGATTAAGTGATTTGCCCAGATTCACAGGATGTTGAGCATCGTTGCCGAGACTCGAACCCGGTCCCCCAGATTTGAGGTCGACCACCCTAGCCCTTAGGCTACGTCATTGATCAGGCTCTGCTCCTTCATCTCATCCCAGCAAAGTTAGACTCTGTTGAGAATATTCTATCGTCGCTTTTGTTTGAAAGAAATGTAGTGACGCACAAAAGGTTTCTGGAAAAATAGTGCACTCAAATTTTATTTTCCAAAAAGGTGTCATTTACTTATGAAAGTGTAAAACTGTGGCTTAAAATCAACATATGTGTTTACATATTACATTTTTTTAAGTGTTTAAGATTCAGACGTGAGGAAAGGTTCAGTTCTCTAATAAAGCTTGAGTTTACGGTGTGAACTATAGTAAAGGTTTGGGTAGGAATTGTATTTATACTAAGGGTAAGTAAGAGAATAAGGGGTCGGAGTTGCGGGTAAAGTGTAGGGAAGGGTGGGTCTTAGAGTTAAGTTAGGTTTAGGGTTTGGGTTAGAAGAAGGGTTTATGTTAGGCTCAGCATCAGGGCTATATTTAGTATTAGGATCAGGCCAAATTTTGGGGTAAGTGTTAAACGGTTGGGTTTAAATTATCGTAATGAGGCATAAGTGGAAATTTTTTACTTTTTTACCTCTAATTTTTTTATTCTACAGAAATTTATATAGCGCAAACTTGACCCAAATCTGGTACCAGAGCGCTTTACATAGCACCAGTTGCATTACATGAAGACACATTCATTTTTGTTAGGCATGGGGAGATTGAGTGATTTGCCCAGAATCACAGGATGTTCAGCATCATTGCCGAGACTCAAACCCAGTTCCCCAGATTCGAGGTGGACCGCCCTAGCCGTTAGGCCAACTCCTCTCCCCCCACTATATATATGTATTTCAGATAGATATACAAGTTAATTACCAACTTTTTTGACACTTCTTTTATATCACTACATTTTTGAGCTTGCACTTTTTATAGGATTTTTTTTAATTCACAGTCCTATCATCATGCCAGTCTGGTCATTCAGCAGTCACTGAAGCTCACATCATGGGGTTCAGAGGTTCTAATCCCTGTAGGTGTACCTACCCTTTAATCCTCCAGAGGCTGATAAAACAAACACTGATAACCTCTTATCAGCATTAAGATACTACTCTGGAGGACTAGTTAGTACTTGCTCTACAGGCGATCACTGCTGCATATCAGCCCCAGCACATCTGCTATCAAGTATCTAGTTCCCATGCCAGCAGCACCCCAAAATCATGGGTTGAGTTGGTAAAACCTCTACAACCGTGGTATCTTTGACACTAGGCATTAGAAGACAGCTCCAGCAGACTACACATCTTATCTTTTGCTTGCGACAGCCACATAAATAAAGGGCCAGAGTAAGATTTGTGTTAAACTAGAAGTGTCATTTCATAAATAATGCTTAATTATTCTGTTATTTGCATTTTATGTGTTATTTACAAATATGGACCAGAAATGAACCTGAAACTGGTACTGCGCTGGTACTGTGCCCTTATTTATTTTTTATTCAGAGAACATGGAAATGTGTTTAACTATAATAAAAATGTATACAACTAATCCCTGATGGTTTTTGTCACTTGAATAAACAGTGATATATATATAGTACATTAGTGAAATCCTATTAATTTACACTATTAATCTCATGAAATTCACTCTGGTTCTATGATGACGCCCATTGTAATGAAGTTAAAAGCAGGCTCTCTGCTTCAGTACCACAGAATATTAACCAACGTGGTGGAAAGTTTCATTCTACATTGGTAAGTTTACAACATTCTTGTTCCTACTTGCAAAATCAAAACCTGTGCAGTTTTTATCTTTTGGAATGGACAACCTACATCTGTCAACACTGATGCTGAGGTTTTAAAGTTAAAGTTTATAGAAAGCTAGAGGAATTATCAACAACTAAACGTGACTCCATCTTCAATATATGATTAGATGGAGTGTCATTGATATGATTTGGTTGAGTATATTGCACTAGCCCCATGGGTTCAAGAATGTTTTATGTAGAATACTGAAATATATACCGCCACATGCTTTATACAGCTGCGTGCAAAAACAACAACAATGTGATGGATGAAATGTTTGAATGAATCTCAGCCACTGACAATCGCTCGAGGCCGCATCCCAGTCCTTTGGTATTTTGCCCTTCATGCCACCTCAGTCAGTCTTGACCCTGCTCCAATGAGAACAGTCCTGACAGAACTGCCAGACCAGGACCGCCCTGAACTGGAAAACAAGCAATGTAGGACCAGTTTCACCTTAGTTAGAGCTCATCAGCCAGGCATAGCTTGGTTCCAGTGACAGTGCGCACAGGATCCATTTCCAGATATACCCGTCCCACTTAGGGTGACAAAGTGCACAAAAAGGTGGTGGATGGAATGCTTGAATTTATTTCAGCCACTGATAATTACTTGAGGCAGCATCTTGACCCTGCTCAGTGGGAACAGTCCAGCCCGAACTGCCAGGCCAGGTCCTCCTCCAGCATATGGCTGGGTCCAAACTGATGTGTCATGATGTGCACAATAACAATGGACTGGGATGTGGCCTTGAGTAATTTCCAGTGTCTCAGAATAATTCAAGCATTGCATCCATCACTTTTTTGTATACTTTAGTGAGGCAGCTGCGTGGCAGATGTTTACAAAAGTGAGCATGTTAAAATACTTTGAACATCAGGAGAGTAGTCCTACATTCATATGAATAAGAAAAACTAAATTATAGCAGCCGTGATCAAAGATGGCAGTGATGCTTTTACCCATATATTTGGTTCAGTTCTATTCTCAGCACCAGAACACTTTTAGACATGGGCACGCTATACAAAATCCAAATCAACCATTGGCACCTTTGCCTGTTTGATTGCTTTGATGATACATATGTGCCGGGATGTGAGATTATGTTCCATGTGCATTTTATTTTGCATTACTTTATATGATTTCTCTCCATTTGTAGCTGATTTAAGGTAACCCATAGCTACAGCTTTAGTACCATCCCAATGTAAAAGGATGAGGGCCTTAACCTCTGTCCAGAGAGAAGCCTTCTGAAGGGGTTAGTGGTTTGAGTGTACATGAAAGGTCGTTTTGGTAAGAGGCAGATTTGTCAATATCACCTGAGAGAATACTTTGAGTAAAGTTCACAGAATGTTGATTTAGGATTGAATTGATGGCACAATATCATTGAGGGAAGAAATAGCAATTCGGTGTTACTAGAATGTAGTGGCTTTAATAAAGTTAAGATTTGAGACAGAAGAAGTCCATTCAGTTATCAAGAGAGTCAAGGAACAGTTTCTGCCTTTTTATTTTTTTCCAGACCTAACACTCCAAGATAAATCTTCATATATAGCAGATCTCACCATTATACCCAGCCAAGACGGACAACTGTGGTACCCAACAATGTGGTCAACAAGGAGAGGACATAGAGAAATCAATGTTCACAAACTGCATCTTCCAGTGAGCAAAGTAACTACAAATAGGAGGTTTATTAAGTCCAACCTGGCTGAAGTTTGATATCTGGTATTCTGGTGTCTATCAGAGCTTTAATGTCATAAACACTCACGGCCTGATCCACAAAAGTATGTACATGTAGTAAACATGTGCTTGCAAAGTCTCTGCTTTCGGAGTGGAATCTCTGCACTGCAGTTCTCAGAGTGGAGATGACACACAGAGTGCGGAGAGTCCACACCCGTAACTTTACTACACGTAAATACTTTTGTGAATTACACCCATAAATGTATGGATTATGAAACAACGTAGAATGTTTGAACTTGGTTGACTCTTGTAGACGGATTATTCAAGCTTGATATTGTATTAGCCTAGCAGAAACCTGTGGGTGTTCTTTACACAGCTGTAGTTTTCCCGTCTTCAGTTGTTATTTCCTCATTAAACAAATGTTGTGACCTCTTGTGATAAAGGTGGGAATTTGGACAAAGCCAGGCATAATGTAAGCTTTATAAGGTCATTGAAGTCTGAAGTTTAAATGAGGCCACTGCCTTCCAAGGGGCCTATGAGTGAAGACCATAGGAAGATGGGCCAGCTGTGCCATTTAACAATTAACCAACCAGTAAAACAATTTGCCTAACACAGGGATCTGCATATGTAAACCCATTCAACAAATGCAGTGAGCACCCCTGAAAAGCTGATCCACAAGTTATTGATTTTGGTTTTTTATTATATGGGACAACTCAATCAGATCACATATAAAGTATATTGGCATAGATTAGGTAATCAAATGATTCTAACTGTACAACACAATTATTGGAGCCATAGGAGTCATTTCAGGACACTCCTAAGAATGGTGTCTGCCTGTCAAGTAGAAGGCAGGAAGGCTGGGAAACAAGTTAGCCGATGCATGAATCGTGACTGCAAATGAGACGCAAGCGGCCATGTCTGACCATCTTCCATTAGAGGCGAAGATAACACGGAACCATTGCTTTGTTCCGACTGGGATCCTCTGAATGGAATATTTGATATATATAATTCTGGCTATTTGATCATTAAAAAACATTTAGCAAAGCAAAACATTTCTAAACAGAGCCGACTTGATTATAAATTTACAAATGTATTGTGCTATCTCTGGTGGCCGATGAACTTATTCTGCTTTCTGACGTTACTGCACTTAAAAGGCTGTCTATATTAGAGTATGGACATGTATGATATACCTGCCCTTTGCTGGCAGGCTCTTAAGGTTTTGTGATCTATAATATACCATGAGCACTTTTACACTCCTTCATGGCTTAGACTGTCTGTGGCACATTGATTAGTGGCTTCACTCAACTCAGACGTGTTCCAAATGAGCCGGTAGGCGATGCCTGTGAATGGTGTTCTTTGGGTTGGCTGTGCAGCTTAACTCAAGAATGCTGCTGTGCTCAGTTGCCCAACCTCTTGACCATAATCGGGCTCATCTGAGAGCAAAGCTATGCATCTCCGCTCCCATTGCAAAGTTTCTTTGCTCTGCAGTTTTCAGTAAGATGGTATTTATTTATTTATATAATGTATTTATTGCAGCGCTGAGCAAGCCGTAAGTTGCAACCCAGCACTTGACAAACCAGCAGGTAATATTATGGAGGAAACAAATCTAGATCAGATAACCTGCATGGAAGGAAAACGTTGTTCAAGATATTGAAAGATGATTATTTGATTAATTCCCGAATTGTGACAGATTTGGCTTGTATGGTATCTTTCGATTGTTGATTCCATAGTTGTGGAGCTTGGCAAAACAAAGCTTGGATCAGAGTTTGATTTTGATTTGTTTTTTTGTTCTGTTTTGAGTTTGGTATTTGAAATGTGTCTTTAAGAAGCCATCTTCTAGAAGTGGAGTGATATGGGTTGACTTATTGTTAACAGTGAAGAGTCGGGCCGTGCCGCATTAGGTGCGTGGAGGGGACATAGGGTAGATTTGAGGAAGGTGAGGTTGTAATGTGTTGCCAATATCTAGATGACATAGTCTCATGAGCAGGAGCGGCTGATATTTCCACAGGAATATGTTTGAGCACATAAGTATCTTCTCTCTAAAGCAATCCAGTAGGGGCTGGACCCATACACATCTCATGTGTGCCAATAGACAGAGCTTGGAGACATGGGCATCCGCAGAAATGATTACGGTGGGGCATCATTTTAACGTCATCCCTCCTCCGAATTTTTTTGACAGTGTCAAAGGGCAGGGGGATAGTCATTAAAGGGCAAGTGAAAAATCCAAGCGGGGCAATCGCCTCCCCCTTGTTCCCCCCCCCCCCGTGGATGCCCGTGCTTGGTGACAGCCATGATGGAGGTGACAATATGGAGATGTTAATAGCATCTCCATATTTTTACTTTAGCGCCATCTGAACCAAATACTTTTCATCTGCTAATCTGTACGAGGGCTCTGTATGGAGATGATGGTAAAAACTTGATCAGAAGGATCTCAGTTGCAGGTACACCAATTGGTGATAAATTAAACAATAAAAGAAATACCTCTCACTGTGGTGGAAATTGCCCAGTCGCCCTCACCAAACTATTTGTTTTGTACAGTTAAAAAAAAGGTCAGAATTGTATTCAGTGTTTCTTAGAACACTTATTAATTGAACTAGAAGTGTAGTGCTCTTCAAAAACCCGGTCATTCTTGGAAAAAATCAGGAAGAATAACTGTAGGACTGAACCACTCATTAATCATTCAAACACTAGTCCTGTTTGATGCAGTCCCCCTGCTCCTAGAGGTTTGCTTTGTTGTGCTTCCCGTGTTGGGTTCCACGGACCACGGCTTCTGTCGCGCGGGCACCAGTTAATGAGCTCTCTCAGAGCTAATCTCGCTTCTTCCCAACTTGGCTCCAAGCCTGCTCGCTCTCACCTCACCACAGCGTTGTCCCAGAGGAAAGCGTATATTATTGATGGACTCAACTTGTGGAGATCAGAGAAACGATGTCGGCCCGCTGCCAGGAGAGCGGCGCTGCTGGTGTAGCGGGGAGCCGCTGTTGCCTTACAAGGACGAGAAGTGAATAAACCTACTCGCTCCAGACATGTTCTACCAACCGTCAGACTCAAAATTCCCCCTCAGGGAAGTGTGTTCACCCCTTTGTTGTGCTCCGGTCACAAAATGGGCAAAGGCCAAAAGCGAGAAACTCCCGCTCACTTTGCAAATGTGAAAAAAATGTGAACCTTGATGTATGTTGGCATGTCCCATGCACATCTTATTTGTCAAGCCAGCGGTGGCAAATGGTCAGACTGTGCTGTTGTTCGCATGTTAAGTATTTTAAAAACACAGTTTAGAGGGAAGTATGATACAAAAAAGGGGCGGGGCTTTTATGGTGAAGACATCAAAATGTACATCTAACATGCATCTCTTTAAACAAGAGGTATTTTAAAAATATGCCTCAAATCTAGAGAAATGTATATTCTAAATATAGTTTTTTTCTTGAAATCATTCAAGTAAAATCTACAAAAAGGTAAATGTCGGGTTTACCTAATGAAAAATAGGGTTTGTCAGTGTAGAGAATAAAATTTGGGGGGAGGTGGGTACAAACTACAAAAATTGTGCAAAGTTCTTTGGGAGTTTGACTTTCTCTTAAAACTCCCTGTTCCATGGCATGGCCGCCTTCTCTAGCTTGGCTACTCTTCCTCTTCTCAATGTGTTTTTATCTTCCTGTTTGGTCTGTCGTTGGTTGTTTGATTCCCATTAGTGCCATCTGTAGATACTGAAGCTACCCAGATTGCTATGGATGAAGTCTGCAATCTTCTCAAATTATTACATTTGAATGGCAAAGCCCCACGGATCCTGCTTGAGGTTTCAGCTGCTTCTGACACTCTTCATTTTAATATCCTTGTTCGGCATCTACAGTCCATGGTTCAAGTTCTGTCTGCAAGCCTGTCGGTTTTAAATCTCTCAAGTTTAGTGATCTGCATACAGTTGCTGGGAGTCCTACTCAGACAAGCTAGATCTTGTTTTCACAGCTATAAATAGGTATTTCTAGCAGTGCCATAACACACGTGCGGCATTCAAAGTTATGGAGTCTTGGGTGGATGAGAGCTTGCGGTGGTTTAATGTTGCAGAACTGACTTTTCATAGAGATATATCAGGATCTCAAAAGCCTCTGGACTCAACCTTCCGGTTCTCATCCTCCACATCTATGCCGCAAAAAGCCAGGAGTGTTAGGCCTCACATGGCTCCACTCTCACCTTCCTGGTGGACCTCAGCACCCTGATGTCCTCCAGTAACCTCACATCCTCATTACAAGTGTGCTGCTATTTGGTGTGACCAAATTTATCTGGTGTGATCAATACCACCAAATCACAAGTTTTCCCCTGATAATGGGGAATAACTTGCAGATGTTGGTGCTGGCTAGACCAGAATTCATAGAGTCCACCAATGGTGGTGCACTGCAATCTCCGTGCTCCTCGTACTAGTTTTTCATTTTTCGCCGTACTGTGTTGTTGGCAAAGGCAGAAACAGACATATGGGTGGGGTTAGCTGATCTCAATAAGGTGCTCAGTAGTGGCTGGTAAATTAGAAAAGTAGCGGGTTGGCACACACTCTCTTCACCCTTTCACAAGCATACGCGATCAGACCCATCCATTCAGAAGCAGAAACGTGCACATAAGTCGCACCCATCCATTCACAATCACTCACGTATGAACATACACCCATCCATTTACAGGCACACAGATGCACACATTCATCCATAAGCTCATTCATGCACACACACTTACCCATGCCTATTGACATCACACACAGCAAATACACATGCATTCATACATGCACACACACCAAAGGACTCCAAACAGTACTTACCAGGCGGTGAAGGCAGCACCAGCGAGTGGTGGGACGGAGAAGCCCAATGGCCCAGGAAGGAGCTGGAGGCATCGGAGAGGGAAGGGAAAAAACAGAGGATCTTGCTACCTCCTCTGATTGGCTGACCCTGTCAAGGAGAGAAAGGCCTTCGCTAACTCATCACTGAGTAGCGTTGGGTCAGTAACACTTTACACAAGAGAGACCTAGGCAGCGGACTTGTAACCAAGCACCTCATAACATATACTGAAATCCTATTAAGGGAATAAAACGTGCACACTTATCAGTACCCGCTGCCCTTTGGTGCCACTGTTTACAGATTCCATAGCTATTGTTCATATAGAGCAGTGCATCGAAAAAAAGAGAAATATAAGTCTCTTGATGTTTTCTTTTCAATTCTTTATTTGAGAAATCCAAATGATATTTCACTTAAAACAGCAGCCAATGTGTTTCGTTCTAAAACAACAAACAAGCCATGAGAACTTCCTCAGGGCTGCAAACAGATTGACATAAAATATGTATAAGACTTGCTGATCCTCTTCCACTCTGTGACAAGTTGGGGAAAAGTGGTGTGAGACGTCACTGGCTGGACTGTATCAGTGACGCTCTTCATCATCATCAAGGGGACGATGATGATCCTCGCAGGGCTTTACCACCTTGATGATGTCACAGCCCTCATGGCTGTGAGATCCTCAGCCCCTCAAGCCTTGCCTCAGGCAGCCAGGAGCCTGCGCTTTAGTGCATAGAAAGCACCGGCTGCCTGACTCTGACATGGTGTGTGTGGGTCAGGCAGACTTTTGCTTAGCCTGCCACACACGCATCTTTCTTTAGCGTGTCAGTACTGACAGTCTGTCGCTAATTGGCAGCAAGTTCATTAAGTGCAAAGTGTGCCAAAAATGCCTTTTGTCAGGCCTTCATGACAGTTTCCATGAGAGAGACAAGTTCATAGTTATGAGCACTTAGCACTGGCAGTCCTGTATACTCATAATGCACAGAAATCGGAAAACCTTGCTAATACCAAAGTCTTTGAATCTCAACCCATTTTCGCACAGGTGCCGCTCATCCTGTCAGCCATCCTTAACCACATGTTGAGTGTTCTGCCTGATTAATACCTAGTACATTTCCTGTTAGGCTTCTATATGGAGTGGCAATAGGACATCTCAACACATTGTGATGTGTTGATTATACACACAGATTGTCTTCCACCCTGGATTTCGTGAATACATCACCTTGAATGTTTCCTAAATGTCCTACAATATATTTTCTAGTTCAGGTTACCGAAGGGTGCTGTGAAGCCGGATAGCACCTCACAATTGGCCCCTAAATGTGTTGTGCAACTTCCTAAAACTTTAGCTCAGTTTATATTGGTTGCAGTGAAGGTTTTTCAGTGTCAAGGCGCCCATGGGTCCATGGGACATTTACTAGCAAGACACTGCGAGTAACTTGTAAACCATGCAAGAGAGAGTTGGGTGATGGGCCAGAGGTCAGCTAGACCACGGCTGCGCCTGGTAAAACCAACCCAATGAATTTAGGAGACTGTGAGAAAGCTATTGCCTCTATATCATGAGAAGACAGCTGAGGCAGGAGCCTCAGAAGGTCAAAGGTGGTTCAATCCATGGCAGAGTGATGCACACCCTGGATGTCGGGATCAGCAATGTCTTGCCCTAGGGCAGTATGGTGCAGGTGTGTCTCTGGGCAAAGCGGTTGTGTAATCTGCCTCACTGATCACTGCTAATATTCACACAGGGTCTTAATGCTTTGTCTATCATTCTGATCAGCAGGGCTCAATCCTTTTGTCTCCTTCTCTGCATCTTAATCAATGCTGCAGTTGAGCTTTAACTTGACGCTTCATCTCGGGTCCGGCGCAGCTCCAGTCAAGACATACTAGCTCCTGTTCATCCTCCATGTGCAGTTTAAACATTTGCCAGGCAAAGCTTGTTCCTAGCACTGAAGGGGCTGGCGAATCCTTGTCCTGGCAAGAACTCAACCATCCTGTTAATTTCCTCCTCAAAGTCCTAGGTTTACTAGTACTATGCAAGAGGGAAAGTGATTACTCAAACTACAGGACATTGGTGAAAGTTTGTTGAAAAGTCAAGGACCACACCTTGTTCAGATTTAAACCCCTTAACCTAGGAAAGCAGTTGGCACATTTGCTGGATATTTGCCGAAAGTTTTTACTTAGAGCAGTGATAGCACAGGAGAGGAGGAGAGGCTAACAGATGTCAGGTGGAATCTTCATTGGCCCTGCCAATCGAGACCTGTACGAGCATTCGTGGTGAGGCTCCGAGGGACAGATGTTGGGCATAGAAACTCTCTTCTGTTGCCGAACATCTGTGCCTATGAGCCTCTCATTCTGGAGAACTAGAAGCAGCCGGACAAGCCCTTAGAAACGAATCTGGTGCTAAACCACAGTTGTCACTGTGTTCATGCAAAGTACTCTATTTCTCCAATACACACATGTAAAACATACCACATACATATGGGGAAATGAAGATTCCCAATTCTGGAAGATTTAATGGATTTTACCTTAGAGGGCAGGGGTGGGTAAATAAGTATGTACCCTTTTCACTTGAATCAACTGGTACCTTCCTATATTAGGGGTGGATGCTCACATTGGGTGTACTCTCAGTTAGGCAGATCCAAAATCTCTGCTGTTGAGCAATATAAAAATGTGAAGGTAGTTTCTCATTGGTCTTTAGGAATTGAACATCTGGATAATGCAAACATGGTGTAAGATAGTGCAGAAGTCTGCACACACGTGCATATCCTTATGGTTTTAAACTTTGCCTGGCAGTGTAATACCTATCAAGTTTAAAGGCAGATAGGTTGTAGCATAGAATTCTAGTAATTTTGAGGTCATAATTATTCTCGCACCCAAGTGTTGGATTACCAAACTAAAAATGAAGTTCATTCTACCATGGAAATGCTAACAAGCAAAAGGAATTGCCCTCTAGACCAGATATTGGCACTTTCTTTTGCCACTTTAATCAGTCCAATGCACTTTGGCTTGTTGAATTACGCCTGCTTGTTGATTAAACGTAGTCCCAAACTGGCATGTCTGGTTGATTTTAGAGTGAGCGATCGACCAAAAAAACTCCGAGAAACATTCAAAAAGCCTAAGGAGGTCCAAGAAGTTCTGATGGAGAACTGACCCATCTTTCACTCTGCCTCTCTCTGTGTATCTTTCAGGGCAAATCAATAATCTAAATTTACCCACGATTGTGAAAATATTTGAACCATAATTAGACCTTTGTTACAGATGGGGCAGATTGTTTTTGCAAAATTATCGCTCGGTATCGGGTAAATGTTACACTTTGGTAGGCAAGGGGACCGAGACCCTGATTTTTCACAATCACACAATTTGATGAATTGGGAATGCGGGTATTAGAACATTGATCTCACCTTTAAGCAGTTGACGACATAGGCTCTAGACCACATCTATTTTTCACTATTGTGAAGAGTTTATACAACTGTGAGGCCAAATCCAGGTGTGTTCAGATGAACAAATTAGTGAGCAAGATTCATTAGGGTGGCAGGGAGTGAACGGTTTGACACATGCATTTGATGTCTGGTCGTAGCCGAACCCTACCTGGGTGTTAACCCCATGCGCGCTGCGGGTTTTCCCGCTGTGCGCTGACTTTTGCGAAAAGCCGCGGTTCATGACGAGCTCAGCTCGTCATGAGCGTACGACAGGCGTAACTCATGACGAGCTGAGCTCGTCAGGAGCGTGGAAGGGGTTAAGGAACAGATGTGTCTTTATTACTTGAATACACTCTATAATGTTCAAGAAGGTAAATCACCGAGTCTGCAGGGTTCTTCCTCCAAAATGTTTTTGAAAAAATTACTAAGGGAATCTGAACTCGAGCTCGTTTGATTATTGTCCTCTTCTGTGGGAGAAAGGATGCCAGGACAGTTGATTTCCGTGCAGCGCCTGAATGCACTGGGCAGGGCAGTGACTTTCTTAGTAAATGAAGCAAGCAACTTGTGGAATGGTGGCTAAAAAATATTACTCAGTGAAATCATATATTCATATATCATATTGTTTGATTTTGCTTCATTCTTCAGGACAAGCCTTTGGGAAATACCTGGGTATGGGGTGTGACAGGTCGAATTGCTGAGTTTGCAGTTGGCTTAGAAAAAGCTTTATAAGACTCATGCTTCAGTAGAGTTCAGCAGATGCACCGTGTTGATGTGGCATCAGTGGTTGTCACTGGTGGAGCCAGATAAAATAATGAAATCTGTCTTCACAGAAACAATTTTGAAGAGAGTCATGTGTCAACTGCAGAGTGGCTTGTTGTCTGTCATCCTTCCTCCCTCTATAAACACTTATTGCTTGAGACCAGCTGTACAGAAGGAAATGAAAGCTGAGGCTGATGAAAAGCTTCAATGGCTCAGCAGATTGAAAGGAATCAAAGGAACATGTAATAATTGCTTGTTTTTCTTTACTATGTTGAAATATTGAATTAGGCATCTAATTAGTTTGACAACTGGAAAAATGAAAGTCAGTGAAATTATCAACATCCTGAACACCACGTGTATGCTTGCGCTGATGTTTAGGCCTGGAAAAGATCATGTTTGCAGACTGCAGTAAAGTAGACTTGCCCATGGGTGCCATCTACACCGGTCATTGAATTTTTTGGTCAAGGCCTTTCAGCTAATGAATCAGAGCATTCTGGGAGCTGTAACTTTGCTTCATTTGCATCAGCACAATTGATGAGGGTGATTTGTAAATGAAAGGTAAAGAGAGGATACATATTGTTGACTGCAGTACATTTAACGCTGCATCCTAGGTGTGTGATATGTTAGTAGCAGAGAGGCAACTGTACTGAATTATAGTGCTATACATGTGGTTATAGCAAAAAGCCAAAGGATGGACTGGGATGTATTAGGCCCTGAACTGTGGCCTACATGTGGTCATTCCAAAGAGGGCAAGGATTGGTTGGGCGTGGAGGCTGAAGGATTCTGTTACCTAATGGAAGTTTTTTTTCCAATTAAGTACCAAGAAGTAAGTGGATGGTAACACTTTTCCATCTCAGATTTGTTTTCCTTCATAAATTGATAGGAAACCTCCAGCCGTCAGTCCATTCCACTGTCTTTGTCTGTTCCATTGTCCTATATTTATTCCTGCTTGTATGCGGTCAGGGAAACATCCTTTACAACGCAACTGTTACAACGAAGTACCCTTACGACGCAACCATTACAACGCAACTTTTACACCGACTTGCGCTGGGGGGCGCTCTAGGATAGGGAATAGTTTCCAACACCTTCCCTACTATCCACGGGGCCTGGAGTTGGAATAGTAAATTAAACTATTCACTATCCAGCGCCCCCAACGCAAGTCGTTGTAACGACTTGCGTTGTAAAACTTGCGTCGTAAAGGCATGCGTTGTAATAGCATGCGTTGTAACGTCATACATCCATGCGGTCAGTGTGTTTGTGAAGCTCTGTGTGTTGGTATGCGTGCATGTGCAAAATGCATGTCTTGTAGTCTGAGTAAGAGGAAGGACTGTGTGCATGGCCACATGTATGTCAAGTGGTCTGAATACATAAATGTCTGCAAGAGTACACCTATTTGTTTGTAGGTATTTTACTCTGAGTGTTTGCATGTGTTTTTGTTATTCAACATTTGGGCAGCATGCTTTCTGGAATCAGTATGGCACTCCAGCGATTTCCAAAGTTCGAATTGACTTTTTCCGAAACAATTATAACTTTTACATTACAGACCAAAGTCTCATTCAGGTAGTGGAGGTGTGTGTTTATAGGCAAGAGGGACTGTAGCTCTCTTGAAAGTACGTGTCAAAATAATTTCGTGATTTCCATGGGTGCGCATGAAGGCAGTAGCAAAAATCATGTTTGAACCTTCTTGGTGGGGTTGTCAATGTGTGCATGGAGGTGTGTCACTGTACCAAGGGTTCATCTTTTGTCTTTGCCAGTGCTTGTTGCATTTTACAAAGTTAAAGGTAAGTGCCTTTAATAGAGTTCTGAAGCTGTCCTCAGCTACAGATTGAAATAGGAGGGTGTGATATAAAAGATACAGCATCGTTCCTTCTTTCCAATGGCAGGAGGCTGCTGCTCTTAGCCATTCACTCGAGTTTATTGCGCGTCAAATAGTGCAATTCAGGCTGATGCCATCACCCACAACCTTGTTTAAATTTCATGAAGATTATTGGAATATGAAGATAAAACGGGACCCCTTGTGTTCTGTCAGCTGTCAAAACAGATGAAGCTGAAAGGTGTGGGATTTTGCTGCACTTTCATTGCAATATATCTGAAGACATTCGCGAGCTGAAAAATGGGTACTTCATGTTTTGTGGCATCTGACATCTGTCTTGTGATTGGCAGCATGTTCCCAGAAAATAGGTTACAATTTCTTTCTTCTGGTGACTGATGTCGCGTACAGTCAGATATGAGTACTGGACTTGAAATGGTATAAAATCCGTAGCTTTGACGCGGATCTTTCAAGCGGCGAACCTCGCTTCTCGAAATAGACATTTTCTTCTTTCCAGGGCAGAATGGTTCTATTTATTCGGGTGAAATATATAACCTGTGGGAGGTAATACCTCAAAGGATGCCCTTTCCTTGTACATCTGTGATCTTGCTCTGGTTCTGACAGATAGCACCTAGCTTGTCCTACTTTTAGTCGACTTCTTGAATTTTAAGGCATTTGTCGTCTTTTTGCCTTTTTTAAGGACAGGTGACACCTTGAAAATAAGTATATCTTGTGAATGGAAATTGAATTACAGCAGTTTTGCAACTGCAAAAAAAATCAAGTTAACCTGTTCAAAAAAAAAAGATTTTTATTGGTGGTGACACCATACAAGTAGCTTGGAGGGAATCTTGGAAGTGAAATACGTAGGAATGGAAACTCGTTAGCCTGAAGCTGCTCCATCCTCTCTGTCAGGGACTTGTGGAGCCTTGACAATAGCACTTTTCATTTCGTCCTTCCTATGGAAAGCTTTTTTACCATTAACAACAAGATTCTTTGTAAGCCAATCACCAAAAGGAATTTTCATAATCTCTTCAATTGCTTACCACTAGTCTTCACCGGTAAGGTATCCGGTAAGGTACTCACACAGATACTTTGAGAATTAACAGTTCTACAATGAAAGTCACTCAGTCCAGGAATCGACCTTTGGGACGGTGAGTAGACAGGGTGTCCAAGACTGCCTTAGATGTTGGACTTGGGCACACTTTATATGATACAAATCCACTGGTTGTGTTTTTTGGGGGTGGGGAGGTTTTACATTGAATGTTGATCCCTTAGCATTCATCGTACGATAGTTTAATATATTCACCCACATTTTCGCTTCTTACGCATTTTGTAGTGTGGTTAACAGTCCCAGTGCCAGAGGTAGGTGTGTTCAGCTGTTTGTGAACCATGACATGCAGACATAGGCTTAGGTGAACCATAAACGTGCATAAAACCATCAGTACAAAGCAACAACAAGGTCAAATTCATCAAATATAAACATTTCATAATATAAGTAAGCAAGGACATTTTATTATGCATAGTTATTAAAAACCTCAGTATACATTAGGATAATTTTGCAACTGGCACAGCAAATTTCGTAAGACGTTAAAGAATTAAAAGGACTTAATTAACTTGATATTTAAAAACCATGAGTAATAAGGTTCACAGTTTTATTTTGCAGCTTGCTTTAAAATGGCAATTCAGTCATTCAATTTTTTTGCAGCTTGCTTTAAAAATGTGGTAAAGTGGCAATTCAAAATGATGTCTGTTGCCTCAGAGCACGCAATCATTGCCTGTCTGTAGGTTCGAATGCCACGTTGGTTAAAAAGTGCTCTTAAAACACCATCCTTTCATTCGTAAGGCTAGGGCAAGCACAACTTAGATGGGCAATGTTTTCCGCCCCAGAATTGCACGGTCTGCATCGTAATATTTCTTCTTTCTGAAGCCAAGGCGGACTGTGGGCGTGTCCTAGAAGAAGCCCAAAGTGGTGCCTGATAAAGTGCTCTTTTAGTCGCTTGGACCTCCTGATCTCCAGGTAGAGCTGATGTTTGAGGGCTTTATAGTCATTTAGGACCATCGGGGCATGAGATCTGGCCGACACTGCCCCTTTGTCCTTGGCTGCCGAGATGTCATTGTTTTTTTAACCGACCTTTGGGGAAGGGTTGTTTCCCATAAAGTTATCACACCCAAGTCATCAAAAGCCGAGTCTAGATACCGGCAGGAGCCTTTTGACTTGATTGAATTTTGTGCCAGAGCGGTTCTCTCAATTGGTTGGCCGATGAGGACAGTACTCTGTACCATTCTTTGACATATGCCCATTTCTGGCAATTGATTCATCTACTAAGCCAAACTCAAGTCTTATCTGGGTCGGAGAAGCGTTGGATAGAAGACGAAAAAGACATCTGAATGTATTTGTGATTATTGAGATCAAAGTCGTTACGTCTGTGCCTTGTAATGCCTCACTTCCATAGAATAGACTTGGAGTTAATTTTTTTGCTATTATCCTTAGCCGTGGTAAAAAACGTGGACCATTCAAGTATCTGTGTAATGTTCGAAATGCCAGAATTAGTGAGCTACCCTTTCTTAGTAGCTCCTGCCTGTGTTAGTGGAAGGATACTTTATCATCAAACTAGCAGCCCGTCCCGACGTTGTCCGGGTATGAATTGCTGCCTGCCAGTAGTATATTGTTTTGTAGGATTTCGTTTTGATAGCATTTCTTATCTGTGACAGGCCTGTGAAACGCTCCGATTCACAGTGCACTGCTGATGCACTTAAGAGTGCGCGTTCAGTAGTGTGTGAACTCGAGTTTCCCTACTTTATTTTTCCTTGCAATATTATATAGCGCGAACTCGACAACATGGCATGAGCACAATTTACATTACAGAAGAACACATTCATTTGTGGTAGGCACGGGGAGCCAAAGCGATTTGCCTGGAATCACAGCATGTTGAGCTGATGCCGAGTTTCGAACGTAGCTCCCCAGCTCTAAAGTTCGCAATTCTAGAACTTGTGGCGGGAGGTGTGTCTAAAAGTCTATGTCCGTGCTGGCCATCAATGAGAGAGACTTGTGCATTTTTCAAATTGGTGGTGAAAAAATATGAATATGTTGCTGGAGATGTGGGCCGCCGTGCCACCAATGTACTTACCGGGGGAGGGTAAACGCCCATTATTCCGCAACTTTCTTTCCGCATACAATCACTCCGCATACTTTCATTACGAAAGTACCATGACTCCGCGATGCCATTATAACGCATGGCATTACATTTTATATGCTTTTACCACGCGTACATTTACAACGAAATTCGTTGTAAATGCATGAATGGTAAAAGCATGTTTTTTTAAATGTTTGGATAAGGTAAGTATGGGTATAGGGGTATATATTTTGGGTTACTGAGTTATATGTTTTGGGGTGTTTGGGTATTTTAAGGGTTCAGATATAGTTTTGGGTTATGGGGTACAGGGGTAGTTTTAGGGTTTAGGGATAGGTATGGGTTTTGGGGTACAGGGGTATTTTTAGGGTTCAGGGCTAGGTTTGGGTTTTGGGGTATAGGGGTATTTTTAGGGTTCAGGGGTAGGTTTGGGTTTTGGGGTACAGGTGTATTTTAAGTGTTCATGGCTAGGTTTGGGTTTTGGAGTACAGGGGTATTTTTAGGGTTCAGAGCTAGGTTTGGGTGTTGGGGTACAGGGGTATTTTAGGGTTCAGGGGTAGGTTTGGGTTTTGGGGTACAGGAGTATTTTAAGGGTTCAGGGCTAGGTTTGGGTTTTGGGGTACAGGGGTATTTTAGGGTTCAGGGGTAGGTTTGGGTTTTGGGGTACAGGGGTATTTTTAGGGTTCAGGGCTAGGTTTGGGTTTTGGGGTACAGGGGTATTTGTAGGGTTCAGGGCTAGGTTTGGGTTTTGGGGTACAGGGGTATTTTTTTTAGGGTTTAGGGATAGGTTTGGGTTTTGGGGTACAGGGTATATTTAGAGGGTTAAGATGGGTTAGTGTTTAAGGGTGTTCGGGTATTTTAAGGAGTAAGGGCGGGTTATGATTATGGGGTGCAGGGGAATTTAAAGGGAGCAGGGTGGACACCCGGAGCTGGAATGTACAGAACCTGGGCTTTTTTTCCCCGTAATCCCGCCCCCGCACACGCCCACGCCCCAGCACACGCCCACAGCACATGATATGAGACATGGCATGAAGGGCGGAACGTACCACACGCCCCCAGCGTTTGTTACGCCCCAGCCCACGCCCACAGCACAACGCAGACACGCCCACAAGGGACTACTTTGCTGGCACGGTTCTTTTACCTTTTAAATGTATATGATGGGCGTCTGCATAGCCTATGTCCTTCTGCTGCAACAGCCCTTTCCAAAGCTGTATTGGGTGTTGTGATTGGTGCTGTGGTTCCTGAGATTACCCGCCTCAAAGGTTTGGGCTCTCTCTTTATTATATTAGTATGGATAATACTCCAAGGTATCTATAGGTTTTCACTGATTCCATCTGTTGTCTTTGTAGATACCATTTATGCCCTTTCTATATCCTGTTACTCACATCCATGACTTTGATTTTCTATTGATTTATTGACATGCAATTAATTACTGAGTAATCAGATAGTTGGTCAATGAGGCGTTGTAGGTCAACTTTTGTTTGACTGAGGAGGATCACGTGGTCCGTGTACAGAAGATTAGAGATATGCAAGTCCCTTATATTTGGGATATGATGATTTACCGCATCATTTCTTCATATAAAAACATGTGTGACCAACAATTTCCACAGACAATAGGATGATGGTTACGATATACCAACAGTGTACTCACTCAATGTTAAACCTGTCAACAAAAACCTTGAATATGGACCCGCTAAGTTAACAGAAATGTTAAGGCCCACTGATAAGAATATCATATAACTCATTACAATGTAAGTTCCTATTTTGTCTATTAAAGACTCAATCAACCACATGACCTTTTGCCTAATGATGATGTAAAATATAATTGTAAATCTGTGAAATATAATTGCATAACTCAAATATAGAAGATGTTAATCCCTTCCTGATAGAGGATGTTGATAGAAAATTTAAATCCCTACATAGTAGTGGATCTTGTATCATCAATGAATGCCCCTAGAGTGTACAGTGCTCTGTTTCGCCCACCTGTGTGCACACTGTATAATACCAATATACACATAACTCCAGTTAGTAGACTTCAGAGTGAATTCCTGGCTATTTGTTTATGAATCCCTAAAAATATTAAATTGTAAAAATGTTGTAGATGGAAGCCCCGATAGCGAAGAATTTCAATGTTTTTTTTTAATCTGGCCTTTCCTAAACATCATGGAAGACCTTTAACCAGCCCAAGAACAGGGCACACCATGTGCTTTTATTTTATTAGACCATTTGTCTATCTTTTGTGGTGAGGTATTGTAAATAAAAAGGGAACTTGGAACTCTCTGCCCCTAACCTTGCTCTCCCTAACAAATCTGCTGCAATTTAGGAAGCAACTAAAAACCTGGCTCTTTGTTAAGTCACACAGTTAAGTAATATCATTGACCTGCCTAGTTTTTGATGGTCTATTGGGGTTAAAAGCAAGCGCTAAAACACCTTCAAGTAATTGCGTGCTCACAAAATAAAATTACATTACAAACATTCCTGGATACTGTGTTAGGTCATACAGGCTCGCCTTCGCCTTCTGACCCAGGAATGGTTCACCTATTCCCTACAATACCACACTCACCCGGTCTTTCAGTTCCAGATCCACGTACATCATATGTGGGGTACTCAGAGGACTGGTTAGTTTTTGACCATATTCAGTATTAAATGGCCCTTGATAAGAGCAATATTGGCTATCATCTGTACGTGGATCACGCTCAGCTCATATCAAACTTGAAAGCACTTTAGCAATCCTCAATGTTTTACATTGTGTTTCTAATATTTACAAATGGATCGAGAAAAACTGGTTATGCCTAAACTCTGAGAAATGGAAATCAAGACCATGCGGAATGTCAACCCTGTTCCACTACCTCAGTCTTCACCTAAATCCTTTGAATTAACCCCACACTGAGTAAAAAGCCTACAACATCTGCACACTATCTGGCAGCATGTGTGTCACTACAACGCGGTTTTTTACAACGCATTCCGTTACATCGGAATTTTTACAACGCAGGATCCATTACATCGGATGCCATTACAACGCATGGCATTACATAGCAGATGCTATTACAACACATGGCATTACATCGTAAGTATATGTAAGTATACCTTTTTAAAAAAAAATTAATTATGTTAATTTAATTAATTTAATTTAATTAATTTAATTAAAATACATTTTAAAATAGTAATTAATTTAATTTAATAGAATTAAATCTATTTATTTAATTTAATTTTAATAAAAATTGTAATTAATTTTAATTAATTAATATAATGAAATTAATTTAATTTGAATATTTTTAAAATTGTAATTAAATTAAATTAATTAAAATAATGTATTTAATTTAATTAATTTAATTAAAAAATGTAATTACTATAATATAATTAATTTAATTTAATAAATATATTTTAATTAATTTATAAATGGTAAATATAATTTAATTAGCCCTAAGCACAAACCCAACCCTGAACCCTAAAACACCCCTGTACCCCAAAACCCAAACCCTGCCCTGAAACCTAAAAACACCCCTGTACCCCAAAACCCAAACCCTGCCCTGAAACCTAAAAACACCCCTGTACCCCAAACCCTACCCTGAAACCTAAAAACACCCCTGTACCCCAAAACCCAAACCCTACCCTGAAACCTAAAAACACCCCTGTACCCCAAAACCCAAACCCTACCCTGAACCCTACCCTGAAACCTAAAAACACCCCTGTACCCCAAAACCCAAACCCTACCCTGAAACCTAAAAACACCCCTGTACACCTGTACTTATTTTAAAAATTACTTTAATTAATATAATAAATAATAAATTAATAATATTAAAAAACATAAATAAATATATTTAATTATAATTAATATTAATAAAATTAAAAATAAATAAATACTTACCTATACTTACGATGTAATGTCATGCGTTGTAATAGCATCTGCTATGTAATGCCATGCGTTGTAATGGCATCCGATGTAATGGATCCTGCGTTGTAAAAGTTCCGTTGTAAAAGACTCCCGTTGTAAAAGTTGCGATGTAACGGTGCATCACTGTTCTTTAGCCCTATAATAAAAGCTCTCACACTATGCTGGGCATTAATTACAGCTGTTCAGAAATGTTCTTCGCCTTCTCCATCTCTCTCAGAAAATTGCTCGAATCCCCTTTAGCGTTTTCTTCTGCCTCGACTTTTGCAATAGCCATCATAGTGGACTTTCTTACAAATAAATGTCCAAAGAGTCCAGAGCAGTGCTGCTTGTCTCCTGTCCAGCCTCTAATAACACCACTACATCAAGTCTCTCGAAACCTGTCACGGACTCTCTGTGAATGAAAGGAACATCATTGTAACCCATTCACCTCTTCTATAAAGCCTTAAATGGTATATTTCTGAATTTACTCTAAGAAAACTAAGGTCTGCCCACCATGACTTACTATTCATAAGGATGAATTATTACCAGTAATTAGGAGAAATGATTAAATACCTTTTGCATTGAAGGCTCATCCCTATAAATCTCTCTGACTCTGACTTTATACATGGAATCTGACATTCCAATGTTCAGGTGATTGCTAAAATCCCATCTCTGGGTGTAATACCAGAATATCAAGTTTTAAAGATCATGCTACCAATGTGGGACGGGTATGCCCAGACGTGGGTCCTGTGCTCTTCATGCCACTGGATTCAAGCTGTCCTGGCTGATGAGGGCTGAAAGCCCAAAACCGGTCCTAGGATGCTTGTTTCCAGTCCAGGGAAGACTGACAGTTCAGGCTGGACTGTTCCTATTGGGCGCAGGGTCAAGACTGATGTGCATATGGCTGGGTCCAAACTGGAATGGCATGGTGAGCAAAAAAAAGATGGATTTAGGCCCAGATTTTTGTACTGGGGTGAATGTATGACATTGTTCTGCATTCTGTCCATCAACTGTTCATTTTACCAATGTATTGGAGGCAGAAAAACTACTACCGAAATATTAACACCATTTATATCTTCAAGATATATAGATGTGCAATTAGCAATACGTAAATCTCAGATATATATAAATAGTTCTATCATAGCATTTTGATAATCAATATTTATGCTCCATTATTATGCTAGTATGATATTTTTTTGATTTTTTTTTCAGAGTTTTATATAGCACGAACTTGACCCGAATCGGGTATCAGAGCGCTTTACATAGCACCAGTTACGTTACATGAGGACACACATTCATTTTTGTTAGGCACGGGGAGATTAAGTGATTTGCCCAGAATCACAGGATGTTTTGGCGTCATTACCGAGACTCGAACCCAGTGTTCCCCAGGTCCGAGGTCGAGCGCCCTAGCCGTTAGGCCAACTCCTCTCCCCATGTTGTTGCCCAATATTCTGGTTTACACCTAGACCTATGGTAAGTGATCATGTATCTGCATCTATTCTGCTACTGGAACGTCAGGACTGTAAGTTGGATGCCAAAAGTCCATCTCATCCTGCATTTTACTGATTCCTCTGACTCCACCAAGCTTTACATGGTCTATGGATCCCTTGTGATGTTAATGCCATTCCAATGAATGTCTGCTTTTGTTTCTCCTCCAAGTATCTGATCCAACGTGGTCTGAGGCTAATGCAAGGTGGTCTTCAGTATGGCCCTTTTTGTGCTCTAAAGTCTTATCTCCATAAATAAAAGTCTAGCAAAGGCAGAAGCTGCAAAGTATGGACAGCGAGATATTTTAAAAAGCTGCACGGTCAGTGACCACTGATTAAATAGCATGCAGAAAATTGAACACACAGAAGTGGGGCATGGGATGACAAGGTGCAGCAGAGTGGAACAAGTGCAGTCTCACTAATAAACTGTATGTCTGCATCTCGTGCCTTGAAACATAACCTTTCCCATTGGTGTCTGTGTGATAGTGAAGTGAAGCTTCGGTGACCATCAAAAAATGTTTGCACCTACAAATCCACACAGAACACTGGTAGATTCTTCTCCTACCTTGCAGAAAAGACCTGGAACACCCTGCCTCTCCACCTCAGGCAATCACTGTCACTGCCTCAATTCAGGAAGGACCTCAAGACCTGGCTCTCCGACTGAACCACAGCACCTTTGACGGACCTGCAGCTTCCCCCCCATGCCCCCCAGCGCCTTGAGTCCCCTACGGGTGAGTAGTTGTGCTTAATACACCCTGATTGATTGAAACTTTAACATTGCACATGCTCACAGTTCATCATGCCACAAAGTCAGTGTCTCCTCCTGTAGCTCAGGCTCACTCATTGTTAGTATCACTTCTTGGATAACAGTCTCACTCATCTGGTGCAAGTCCCACAACTTCCTACACAGTTCCTCTCATTGAGTAAGTGTTAGACCTGGCAGCTTTTGGCGTGGTCTCCCCTGACCTTTTTGGCTTCCGACCTCCTGTTTGGATCTTGTTTTGCTGGCGTAGCCTTTTGAGCACTTTGACACTGCTGTTCGGTGCCAAAGCCCTGTACTTTTCATATACATGCTGGTGATTGAGGTATACATGATTGGCTGATTTGAGTTATCTGTAAGTGCCCTGTCAAGAAGTAAGATATATACCCAGGCATGACACTCAAATGCCCTTCTGTGGGCCTGCAGCACTAGTTGTGCCATACACGGAGGTAGCTCTTAAAATGTGCCACAGGTTTGCACTGGCGGGACCTGTGTGTGAGCAGGTTACTTTTAGTTGGCTTGTCGGGAAGAGGCAAGTCATGGCTGCGGGTGCACTACATGCAATGATAGTGAATGGCACCGTTTAGTGTGTTCGGTATGGTGGGGCCTGGCTCTCACATTACTAAACATGGGGAACCAGTGGAAAGGCTATTGAGCAGTATTTCCTAAGTGCACAAGAGTAGCAGTGTAGTGTTTGATAACAATGAGTTAGTAATGACAAATCCTCTCTGGTCGTGCAAGTGGATTCAACATTACTAATGTGGAAATGCCACTTTGGGAAAGTGAAGCAAGACAAAGCAAACAGCCAGTTTGCACTCAAACTGAACAAAGGAAACAGCAAATTCGTACTGTAACAACAGTAATCTCTACAGTGTGCAAACAGAGAGGAGGATCAGCCCAGCCCCTGTACTGAAAGTAATGAGAAAGCTAGGACAAAAGTCATAGTTTCTATGTGCGCTATCAAAGCACTCAAAAGAGTTTTCAACAATGTGGCATGCAGGTAATCTGTTCACACAAATCAAATATTCAAAATTAACTCTTTGAAAAACGCAAAAAGTATATTGAGAGAGTACTCTGAAGAAACAACAATAGGAGAACAAAAGGATAGTTTAATTGAAGATTGGTTCATCAAAGTCCCAAGGGATGTTTTCTTTAAAATCCGTTGAGTAGCAAACACACAAATCCGATGTGTAATACTTAAATCCCAATGCACTTCTGATATAAAAGCTGCCCTTCGTCAGGGGAATCTACAAACAAAATAAGTGACTTCATACTCTGGAAAGTTAATCACAATCCATTAGTAGTAAAACAGAGAGATATCAGTGAGGTACAGTGCAAAGGTAATCACACTGCATTAATTTAAAGAATGTGTGGAACACACATAGCTGTCTGGCTCACAAAAACGTGCCAAACCTTACCGTGCTGTGTCCTGTTGCAGGTTTTAGGTATATTCATTTTTTATTGGCATCAAGCACTGGTGGCATGAGGATGATGGGTCATTTTTTTGCACATACAACGGCATTTTTTTGCATGCGTTCTCTCACAGGAAGGTTTATGCATAGTTCTCCTCACACCATTTATCCAGCAGTAAAAGCTGATGTGGGCTCAGCACTGATCGCTAGGCAACTACACGCTTGGTTTCTCATTTAATCCAAGTTTATAACTGTTTTCTTCATGTTTGTTTACTTCTTTCACTTTCACCTCGAGACATGGTTTCAATTGGCACTGTTTTGTGAGCCAGACAGCTATGTGTGTTCCACACATTCTTTATATTAATGCAGTATGTTTACCTTTGCACTGTACTTCACTGATATGTATCTGTTTCACTACTAATGGATTGTGATTAACTTTCCGGAGTATGAACTCACTTAGTTATTTTGTTTGTATATTCCCCTGACGAAGGGCTGCTTTTATGACCGAAATGCATTGGGATTTAAGAATTACCCATCGGACTTATGTGTTTGCTGAGACGGAAAAAAAGTTAAAAATAATACGTTTTTTATTTAGAAGCTTGCACATTTTCAGTATGTACAATTTTCTTTTTGTGATAAACATAATTTTGTCATATTTGCAAGCCTTTTTCAAGGTGAAACACGTTGACTTCACTTGTATGAAAATATTTATTAAAGAAAAATTTCGGCTTCAACAATCAAGACCCAAGAACATTTATTCTTATTACTTTCAGATTTTTGTTGCCTTTCGCTTTATTAGGAATGTTTTGTCTATAATGTATGGTCAATGTGCAGTGGGCTATTGAGGTGAGCAACAATTTACCTTTATGATTTTTTCTTGTAGAATATAGTGACTTTCTCAGGCAGTGCGACTTTGAATTCCCGGGCTGTATCCTGTAATTTGTGTTTAGGGAAATAGATCTAGCAGGGCAACACCTATGGGCTGTAATTAGGAAAACAAAGCAAGGAGTGGCAGTGGTTTTTTTTTGTAAATCTTTTTATTATTATGACACAAGAGGAAAATAAACATAGACATAACGGGTGTCAATGAATGAAGTACAGCACAGTCGTGGACGGGCAAATTAAGGTACGAAATAGTTTACAGTCATAAGCAACAGAAAATCAAATGCAGCGTGAACCAAAAGCAAGCATTGGACAGCACCGACAGCCATCACCAATCAACAACACCCGCCCACCAGAAGTACAGGATATACGGAGCAAACATGGGACACCCGAATGCTCTTGTCGTGTATTTCTATAGGTTCTGAATCGATCCCCCTATTCCTGACCCTATTCTGGTTAAACTACCTAGCTAGTTAACTAACAGTCAGCCCATGAGGCAAGAAATCCCCCATGATGCAGATACCGTTATCTGACGCAGTCACACTACGGCACAGGAACGTGTTATCTGATTAGGTCATAACGCTTGAGATCTAATTAGACAAGCGACATTCCTCCAGCCCCTGATAAGGCATACGACGTTCTCATAACAAATCAAACCTATGACAACCTGGAAAATCCGTGAGGCAATTGTTTTGATTTCACAGAGAACTTTTGCAAAAGAATGTGCTAACGAGCAAGTCGTATGACATCTTTATTGACGTACCTATGTCCATCCTTACGTCAATCTCGGCACCTTTAAGGTATAAATATTGCCGACCTTGCCCTATGCAAACACACGCGTGGTGACAAGACGGAGCAGCCATACTTGCCGAAGCCGAGAGCAGAAGCAGACCCCGCAGGCAGCAGCCCCGCCTTCCTGACGCGCTGAGAGACGCGCTGCTATCTCAAGCCGAGAGACCCAGCACCGGCGCTTCCGGGTAGCCCTCGCAGGCAGCCTGGAATATCGAGAGCAGAGAAAGAGATACCATTCCTCATTCATCCTAACTTCCAGGTACAGAACTGAATAACCCCTCACAGAGAATTCTTTAGTTATTCACTTGGCAAAAACAAACTTAACTTAAACTGTAACTTTCTATTCCCGCCCACGCATTAGACTTAGGTCAGGTACACGGGGTAGGCGTATTTAGAAACACCAGTTGAGTACGTTTAGTCAAATGTATATGTGTATGTAAATATATTTTAATCATTTTAAACATCATATGGCTCAGAAACCATATCAATGTTTTTACAGTATTATTTTATACTATTGCTTTTAATGTATGCACTTTACTTAACTATAAGTATTGCAATAATATCGATCCATTTCTCTTGTACGAGAAAAGAGACTGATCAATAAATAACATCTTTTATTGAACACGCCCGTCTCTTCCTTTTCTCTACATTCTGATGAGACTAAGAATGCACGTACTGACTGAGTAAAATAATTGCCTTGTGCTCACACGACTCTTGAGATTGACTCTTGATTAGGGGAGAGCAAAGTTGTCATGTTCTATGGTTGTCAGAAACTAAATTCCTTCTTGTCTAATCAGGGGAGGTAATTCTTTCCTGAACATTCGAGAAAGTTTCTAGCGAACTCTGAGCTTAGCTGGCAAACCCAAAAATTAAGTCTAGTATCGACAGTAGTAGACCTAGTTAACGTCTGGCCTAGGCCTTTACTGCTGTAGGTACTATTCCAATGCGCAGAGCCTATTGGGAAGATAGGAACTACACTACATGGCGCCCAACGCGTTTGGAAAGGGCGATAAAACTAACGTAAGACATTTAGAGTAACTCAGTCGTGCTTTCTCACTCAGACCCCTTTTCCCAAATACTCCAAAGACGTCTGGAGTGGGTGAAAGGTTATTATATCCTCCAAAACCTCGCAGGAGGGAACTCCTATGTATGGTTCTTGGTCTAGTCAACGTTGAAGGATAAAACAGTTCCAGAATATTGTGCATCTAATCTCTGTTTCCATAAGAAACCTGATCTGCAAACAAACATAATACCATCCTGTCTGTAAAATGGCAGAGAGTGATGATGAAAGAGAGGCAATTAGATTAGCCACTGAAATAGCAGATGCTGATGCTACCATGCAAACAGCAGACCCGGATATAATACTCATCCAGGTCGCCAAAAGGAGATCTATAACCTTAAAACTTATAGAAAATGGACTGACACCTAGAGGTGGCACAGTCATATTCGTAATTGAGGCACACGAATATCGGCAGACAGAGGTATACTATACATGGATACATTTTCCAGCAGCAAATGCTGTAACAAAGTACTTCCACTATTACAAAGTAGAGGAACCTCCTGAAACGTACACTCCTTTCGAGGAGGTGGAAGTACCACTCAAATTCCAAGAGCATTTGCTCTTATTTGATGGCGCCCTAAAACATAACAATCACATTACAAGGCTCGGTCCTTTAGGAAGACCAGGAGCAACGTGGCCGGTCCTAGCCGGATACACACCACATCCAGACATCGAAAGAATGCCTGCAGCAGAGCTGTTAATACAGCTAAAACAACTACTAAAAATTCACAGACAATTAGTTCAGTATGTAATGCGGACTTCAACAATTCAGCCAGCGATTAAACTACCACAGCTGACCCCTCACCAGGGGAACACAAATAAAATTACACCACAGAACATCCAATCCTGCCTAGGTAAAGTTCCAGCTAAACGGGAACAAATACCATTCTGGTTGGCACAGAAAATTACCCAAATAGAGGCGGTGTTTCCTGACACCACCCCATTAGAAAAACACAGGATTCTGACTATATGTCTCCCAATGGGAATCGCACCACACATTGAGGACTGTGACACTTGGGGTACAGTCTTTGCTTCCATCTATACAAAAACGCACGGTGTTCCATCCATTTCGGTGATACCAGATGTGCTAAAACAAATTCAAGATGAATACGGTCCAGAACCTGCTTTAACTCTTGGTATGAAATTACTGAAAGACTTCAAGCAGGTCTCGGCTATATTATTAGCCAACATAAAGGGAGAAGCAGCAAACGTGGCGATCCGCCAGAGGTTAAAAGAGACAGATATAGCAGACCAACCAGCTGAAATTGCCAGAATCATAGAAAAATCCTATGAAGAACTAGGCAGAGATAGTCTAGGTGGAATACCAGTAAAACCGCAACTGACTACAAGTCCAGAAAAAATGTTTTTTAATAATAATAATAATTCACCAAAAAAGAACTGGGATGGGAACAAACAATCCAATCCTAAAGAAAAGAAATTCCAGTCCAGAGGAAGGTCTCCTAGGCGAAGAGAGAAATCTCCAAACCCGAGACAAAGGTCACCCCAGAGTGACCCCTCTGGGAATAGATATAACCTTAGAAATAGGGATAATATTAAAAAACCAGATAGATATCAAGACATTGATACACGTCCCTCTCAATCTTTTCAGAATTCCTCGCAGAAATCGGAAAGAAGAGGACGATCAGAAGAGCACGCCAAGTCCAAAGACAAGGAACCTGCTCAACTGAAAAAGAAATTACAATTTCCAAAAAAGAAGGTAGCCAGTATCAAGGTAGTTAACAATGCCGAGAATACTGAGGACACAACTGAAAAACGGAGAGTGGGCTCAGACATTGCTAGACAGCGCAGCAGAGGTGAGCATAGCTCGCAAAGTCCTTATGAATCATCTGGAGACAGTGGACACGAATGAATACCTTCAAGTGGAAACTGCAGATACCAGAGTTAGCAAGCCCCACAAAATATACGAGATAACATTACGTATAGAGGGAGATAAGACTAGGAAAATAAGGGGACTATTTTGGGATAACCTCTCCAAGGGCTATGACATCCTTCTAGCTGAAAAAGACTGGCCACCAGAGTTTGTCAGGGAGTGCCCTCATGGCGAAGAAGTAATTATGCCTGCCTTCTCGAATCAAATGCCGATTCATAAAAAATATACACTTGCTAGAAAGTGGGCAGTGGCCTTAGCACCTGCTTTATATAAAAATCATGTAGGATGGGATGAGGATTCTCCTCCTCACAAAATCCAGTTAAAATCACAACCAACTGCACAAAGGCAGTACCCAATTAAGCAAGAAGCTAAAAAACAAGTAAATGAAATACTAGATCAGCTAGAATACCAGGGGGTGATTGAAACTTGCACCTCACAAATGAACAATCCTTTGTTTCCGGTCTCCAAACCAGACAATTCATATCGCCTAGTTTTGGATTACCGACACCTTAACACATGTTGCAAAACTTTTGCAGTGCAAAACTCACACAGTGCTGCACTAATGAATAACATAGTGCGCAAAAAATACAAAACTACCTTGGACATCTCCAACGGATTCTTTTGTCAAAACATAGCACCAGAGAGCAGATATTTAACAGCTTTCTCAGTAAATGGCACTCAAAAACAATTCTGTCGGTTAGCCCAGGGGTACAAGAACAGCCCGGGGGTATTCTCAGCGAGAGTAACAGAATTACTACAACTATATGATGATGAAGCATTATCTTATGTCGATGACATTTACTTAACAGATGATGACTTGGAGACTCACTTGAAAAGAGTGAACACCATAATACTTGGTTTCGCTGCAGAGGGTTACAAATTCAACTTCAAAAAGTCCAGAATTGCCCATCTGACGGTCCTATTCTTAGGATATGAGCTATCAAGTGAAGGTAAAAGCCTGGCAGACAATTTCCTAGAGAAATGTGCCGTTATCCAAGCTCCTAAAACACTAAAAAACCTACAGTCAATTTTAGGCTTCCTAAATTTCGGAAGAACATACATTGCAAATTACGCAGAAAGGGTGAAACCCCTTTACGATCTAATTAAACCAGACTTTAAAAGATCCAGTTGGACTCAAACACACACAGAAATTTTGAGATCCTTACAAACAGACATGCTAATTAAGACAAAATTAGAAACCCGTGATAATACACGCAACCTTGTGATCCGAGTCATCCCAGGGAGATGCGGATTCACATACCTGACCTCTAATGAGGGAGAAAAGGTACCAATTGCATTCAAATCACACTTGTACACAAAAGCTGAACAGAGATTCAGCAACAAAGGAAAAATTGTTCAAGCAGTTCAAACCGCAATAGCTAGAGAAAAAGACATAGCTGACGGTAGACATATCACAGTCAGAACAGCAGAATCAGCCTTTGAGGCATTAACAACACCGTGTAATTTACCATCAACAACATTGGATCCAGAATGGATACAATGGGTGAATTCAATCACAACGGACAAAGTATACTACTACTTTGATCCAGAACTAGAAGAATTAAAAAATCTAAAATATGAAAAGACGTATCCTCTGCCAATCGACATTCTGCCTCTACGACATTACGCCTGTGTAATCTATACAGACGGACATGCTCAACCCTCCGTTTGGGGAGAACATGCATACAATCCCACATGTGAGATTACAAAAGAAGTGTGGCGCGGAGGTAAACTAAGACCTCTATTAACAAAATCACACTCAGTAGAAACTAATTCAGAACTACAAACTGAAATAATAGCTTTGAAAATGGCGCTAGATAATGCGGATCGCGAATTCCCGACACTTATAGTGTCAGATTCATATTTCTGCGTCAAAGCATATAACCAGGATTTGCAGACATGGATTCAGAACGGTTACAAAGATGACACAGATGCACCAATAAAGCAGAGACTGCTCTGGGAACAAGTAGCTCTTTTGAAAAAAGAACTACCAAAGACTCACGTGACCCACTCACTGAGTCACCAGCGTGATGGCGTTCACGTTGTAGGGAATTCATTGGCTGAAACAGCCGCAGCGGCAGCCAGTAAACCGGCTCCCGTAGATCGAAAAAAGCGTACATTAAAATACATTGACGGCGAAACATTGCTGGCGGTGAAAACGTCATCAAAAGGCGACTGCTCAGCGTTACCGATCAACTATCCACTCAATTATACATACATAATCGATGCAAACTCCGTCCCTTTTGCTCGAATCCCTGGAGTGGGGGATAGAGTGATTCCAAACATGGACAGGAGAAACTTGTTAATCGCAGACGCACACATGGGCGAGGGTCTCAGACACCTTAAATTAAAAGATTCTCTGGAAGAATTACAATCACGGTACTGGTGGCCAGGCATGAGCCTGCACTACACCATGTTTGTAAAAAACTGCCCAAACTGCAACAGAGATCGCAGTGGGGAGAGAAGCAGTTTAATACCTCGTCGTAGCAAGGCAGATAATATTACCAACAAAAAGAATGGCTTGCGATTAACATACACAGGCTAGTTCCACTTATCATGTAGATCCACAGCACTCGGCTGACGTCCGGACTGTTATACAAGATTTGCGAGTCTAAATGGCATATACGCTAAGAGCATGCTACGTTCGACCATTTCTTTCACTCAGGCAATCCAGCCTGGGGGGGAAACATGGCCAAATGAGCACAGCCCAGCGGGAATCTTCTCACTTCCTTCCTGAGGGTATGGGATGGTGTAAAGAAAAAACCAAGGCAGAAAGCAATCTATAATGGAAAGGTATTAGGTTCGGGAGCTGGGTGGGTCAAACATCTAATAAGTGTCCAACGTAGTCTAAATAACTTGCCAAGAAATTCTCTGAAGGGATTCAGTCCGTACGAATTATTATTCGGAACTAGGATGTTGATCTCTGACCTTGATAGTCAGACTTCAGTTGTAATAGAAAAAACCTTTGATGTCAAAGACCGTTTGGCTATTTTGCAGGACTTAAACAAAACAAGAAAAGACCTGAGCAACATACAGTTGAAACAACAGCCAACAACCACTGAAGAATCACCACCTGTCCCAGCAAGACCTGTCTGGATTCCAAAAGTCGGGGATCTAGTCAGGGAAAAGATCGCGGTAAAGAAGGAATTTGGGCCTTCTTACAGAAAAGCAGTTCCTGTCTTGTCTGTCAACGGGACAAGATCAGTTGTACTACCGCCACTTGCTGGAAAAAAGGAGAACCGAGTTGTATCTATCGACCTGGTAAAACCACAACATGTGGCCGATAACAAACAGTAGGCCAAGTGGACTCCCAATAAGTAGCAGAACACCAAGGTTTGCTACCAGTACAGAGGTCCTATCAAAGAGGCTCATCACATTCGAAACGCCTACAGAAGAACAACAAGGACTATGCAACAATGCAATAGAACTAAGACCTCTGAAAACCCAAATAAAAACATTTAGCAGAGACACACCAATCTATACTGAAGTACCAAGTGACAATGCAAAAAACAAGAATCCTGAACCAATTGGAACAATTGACAGAACTGCATCTGGTTACTTCATCAACTTCGATGATTCCTCTGAAGGTTTCAGCGAACAAAAGACACAGCCATCATCAAAATCCTTTAAAGACAAAGCTAAGGAACTTTTGAAACAACTGAAAGAAACATATCTGGTTTCTCCATGGATTGAATTTTGGGTGGGTTTTGGTGCATTTATCCTCATACTTTGGCTCATCATGGTATTTACCTTGGGACGCTTCATTGAGGGAAAATATGCTAAAATGGACACAGCAAGTCAGAACATCAACTTGGTCCTCAAACCACACACATCTTCACACGTCGAGAAATGAGAACTTTCTTCAGAACTTTCTTCAGCCAACTTCACAGCAATTCCAATACCTGGTGGGGTAGCCTGGGACAACACTGACTATGAAATTTATGGTCCGGTCGAGATCCTGAAATATCCACACCAAATCAAGATCTCCTTGAGTGACTTTGCAAAACCAAACTCATTTGCTGATGATTGGGACTTTGAAAGTATAAACAATATGATGTCTGACTTAGTAATGTCTGCTAAATTTACAAAACATGATTATTTGCAAGGTTCTACAAATTATGATAGTATGTATTGCTATAACCATTATGGTAACCATTTCTTGCATAAATCTGCACAACCTAGAAATGTTTTAAATTATAATCAATGGGAACATTGTGCTACACCTCCAAAAGGGAGCTCTAGAACCGTTTATGACAAATATTCATATTTTTCAGGTTCTAACATAACTAATGCTGAAACATTTTATTACAAATTGTCAAACAAGACAGGGATGAAAACCATGATAACCAACACGAAATTGATATATTCAGATTCATTCTTTGAAAAAATGAATACTTTTGGATTTGATTATTGGGACAAAAATGTTGATTTGAAAAGTGTTTGGGGTACAAAAGAATGGCAAGTACAGGGTATAGAAGCTTTGTTTAGAGCCTGCATGATCCCAGAACAAATGATATTTTTAAATGACACTGTTCAACAAACCACCTGTCTTGGCTTAGCCAAAATCAAAGATTTAAATAACCTGTCTATTCCAAAGCCAACAATGTTTAGCAATAACTCTGATACAGATGAAGGAATAGACATAAACCATATACTTAACCAAAACAGAACACATCCTGATTGGAAACAATGGTTGATCTGGCCCACAGATACAAATAACTGTCAAGATAGATTCCTGAATAAAACACAGGGTTTCAAAATGACCAGGCCAGACCCTAGATATCCCCAAAGACATCACCCAGGGATAATAACAACCTACAGTGTGGGCAAATTATGCCTTCAATGGCTACAAACTTCCACACTGCCTGAAATTAAGCAACACCTAACTTTACTTACTGATGGTGCTGACTTGCGTGATTTCATACTGGGACCACGCAAACAGCGTCAAAAGCGTTTCATAGCAGCCTCTGTATATGCAGCATACAATGAGGCCTGGAAGGTTACTCAAATTGAAACAGCAGAGAGAATACGTGAAATTGATCGTATTAATTTGGAAAAATCACTTTCTGTAGTGGACAATGGGTTAATGACTCTGTCCTCCAGAATATTTTCATTGGACAGCATTGTGTCTTCAGCAATCGATATATTATCGCAAGACTTACTGTTATTACAACATGGTCAGTCACAATTGCGCTCTATTGTACAGCTTGGCTGGACGTTACAAAATCTGCGTTCAGGCTATGTGCCTTGGCGTTTAATCAACACAACGTCACTATTCCAAATCTTTAACCTTACTGATAGACAAATCGGTATGGCGCAGAAGGGTGCTGATTATACAATCTTGAGCATTGAAAAACTAGAAAGATTACCAATGACAATGTCAGAACGACCTGTCAGTGAATGGATAATCCACGGAATCATAAATATTCCAATCTCAACCTTCAGGTTTCAATACTGCCAAAAATATATACAGGCTGGCATGTACGAGAAATTGGGAAAGGGGTACCTTAAAACAACTTGGAACCTGCCCTATTCACATGCATGTGTCAGTAACAAAGGACAGAAAGTGTTTCTTAGTGGCAACAATTGTGCTATGTCACTAAGCGGCACGCTTCTGTGTAACGGTATTAGTTTGCACGGAGCCTGTGAAGGGAATTCATACAACCTTTCATGTCACCAGCAAGGCGCACCTGCAACTGAAATAGAACCATTCTTTCAAAGACTCTATAATGGGAGTTACATTCTTATTGTAGACCGCAGATGTTGTAGTCTTATGCCCGGGACTCCTTATCTCGTCACCACGACGGCGAAGGTCAAGTGCTGTGGACGTTCTTTGTTCCCCAGCTCCTTAACAGACAGGGAGGCAAGGGCATGGCCCGGTTTGAAAATTACTTCTATTCGAATAGACACTTTAAGCAGAATGAAAACAGTGCTTCTTCAGACGCCTACAAGGCTCACGTCATCTAAAGAAACGTATGATCTACAAGTCGCAAGGACGACTGCAGAGATACATACATTATTATCAACTAATTCCCCCGTACATTTCGCGGAAATCCTGAGCGAAATCTTAAATATTTCTGATACCACTGGGGTCTCAAAGGTATTTAAGACAGTATTTTCGATGGCATTAACACCATTCAAAGCCATACTGGGTATTTTTCCAGATTTCGTCCATTCGATTTTTGGCGGACTTCCCCTGATCCTGGGACTAATTGCAGGAATCCTATTCCTAGTCCTTATTTTTCGTTATGGCAACCCATGTCACAGATCAAACTCTCGCGACAATGGAAGATACGATCCTAGCCATTGGATACCGGGACCGGATATCAAAAATCCTGGGACTCTCCCGGCTTAGAGACCTAAACATGACTTGGTTTCTATCATTTCGACCAATGTGGCAAAGGTGTGTTTTACCTGTACTAAGGTGTCTGCTATGCGGAGAAGAATGCGTGTTAGACACCTGTCTGACGCTACAATCGGATGCGCCGGTGGATGCAGATACACTGTTGGTTCCTACCAAGGTTCACGCACTGTGCTGCCCTCAAAGGCTGCCAATTCTGATGACGGCATTCCTGGTATCTTCACCACTACGATTGAAGAGTAGTGAAGTTCAAGATGAAAGCAGCATCGAACAGGTACGACCTTCTGTCAGCAATGCAAATCAGAATGTCAATGGAGACAATCATGCGCACGAATGCATGGTTACCCCTATTTCCGACTTAGTGGAACTTTCCCATGAAGCTGTTGACAGTTTTTTCGAAAGCCTGAATGATATGATGTTCTCTCCGGAACAGAAATAGAGACTTTTGAGTAAACTCGCACACGGCGTTCCCTGAATTCGGCCTTCAACCTTTAAAAATAAAGTCACATGAACAATTACAATCCAGTTCACGGACAGCAACTTTTTTCAGCAAGCCCTTAAAATATTTTTCTATATATTTTTTCCCCGGGACACTGATCTTCTGCTTAAAGTAAGAAACTATTCCTAGAGAACTAAGATTTCTATTTTAGATACTTTATATAGACTTTAGCTTCCCGCTGGTATGTTCACAAATATTTTATTATGTGATGAAATGGTCTCGACCTTCCTTTCTGTATAGCTATATTAAGAGCCATTTCATGTGTATTTCTCCTATACCGAAAAGCAATAATGCATAACAATGCGTGTTTACTTTTGCATTTAATTCATAGCTTAAGTGCATACAATATATATGACTGCAATTTTTCAGTATATTTGAAAATTTCGAAATGCATTTATGTATTTTGGGGTGGTAAGGTATACACTATACTCTATAGTATGTTGTACTATGTTATACTATGCATAGATTAGTAGATATGACCATAGTTAGCGTGGAGTGGGTGTCGTGTATTTCTATAGGTTCTGAATCGATCCCCCTATTCCTGACCCTATTCTGGTTAAACTACCTAGCTAGTTAACTAACAGTCAGCCCATGAGGCAAGAAATCCCCCATGATGCAGATACCGTTATCTGACGCAGTCACACTACGGCACAGGAACGTGTTATCTGATTAGGTCATAACGCTTGAGATCTAATTAGACAAGCGACATTCCTCCAGCCCCTGATAAGGCATACGACGTTCTCATAACAAATCAAACCTATGACAACCTGGAAAATCCGTGCGGCCATTGTTTTGATTTCACAGAGAACTTTTGCAAAAGAATGTGCTAACGAGCAAGTCGTATGACATCTTTATTGACGTACCTATGTCCATCCTTACGTCAATCTCGGCACCTTTAAGGTATAAATATTGCCGACCTTGCCCTATGCAAACACACGCGTGGTGACAAGACGGAGCAGCCATACTTGCCGAAGCCGAGAGCAGAAGCAGACCCCGCAGGCAGCAGCCCCGCCTTCCTGACGCGCTGAGAGACGCGCTGCTATCTCAAGCCGAGAGACCCAGCACCGGCGCTTCCGGGTAGCCCTCGCAGGCAGCCTGGAATATCGAGAGCAGAGAAAGAGATACCATTCCTCATTCATCCTAACTTCCAGGTACAGAACTGAATAACCCCTCACAGAGAATTCTTTAGTTATTCACTTGGCAAAAACAAACTTAACTTAAACTGTAACTTTCTATTCCCGCCCACGCATTAGACTTAGGTCAGGTACACGGGGTAGGCGTATTTAGAAACACCAGTTGAGTACGTTTAGTCAAATGTATATGTGTATGTAAATATATTTTAATCATTTTAAACATCATATGGCTCAGAAACCATATCAATGTTTTTACAGTATTATTTTATACTATTGCTTTTAATGTATGCACTTTACTTAACTATAAGTATTGCAATAATATCGATCCATTTCTCTTGTACGAGAAAAGAGACTGATCAATAAATAACATCTTTTATTGAACACGCCCGTCTCTTCCTTTTCTCTACATTCTGATGAGACTAAGAATGCACGTACTGACTGAGTAAAATAATTGCCTTGTGCTCACACGACTCTTGAGATTGACTCTTGATTAGGGGAGAGCAAAGTTGTCATGTTCTATGGTTGTCAGAAACTAAATCCCTTCTTGTCTAATCAGGGGAGGTAATTCTTTCCTGAACATTCGAGAAAGTTTCTAGCGAACTCTGAGCTTAGCTGGCAAACCCAAAAATTAAGTCTAGTATCGACAGTAGTAGACCTAGTTAACGTCTGGCCTAGGCCTTTACTGCTGTAGGTACTATTCCAATGCGCAGAGCCTATTGGGAAGATAGGAACTACACTACACTCTGTAGGGAAAAAACAGGAGAATACGCACACATCTCTTGTGAAGAAGGAAAAGGGGAAATAGAAGGTCATAGAAAATAACAAAGAAAAAAAAAAAAATAAACCCCCACCCTACACCCCTGCCGATGGCTACGACCTAACCCCACTAGCAGCGTGCCTGTCGCCCCTTAAACTACACCCCAAGGAAGGGAAAAAAAAAGATGGAGGAGGAGAACGTAGCAAATCAATAAGAGCCCCCTGACTCCCATCCCCCGGCAAAGAGCAAACACCCCGCACCAGAACGTTACGCAAATTATAGCAAATCGAGAGACATTTCGTAGGGGAATGGCAAGCAAAAGGGAGAACATCCCGCCCGATCCCCGGCACCACAGAAGCATCAAATCCGTCCCGCATACAGCAGACAAGGAAGTCAAACACTCAGAACCACGCCTGGCTCTCGCTCCCATAGATGTAACCCATCAAAGACAAAGGAAATATTGCTTCAATGTCCAATCAAATTCAACTCCAACCCGCACGGTCCAACACGAAAACCCCTTCAAGTACTAATGAGTTGTCGCAATGTCCACACGGAGCAAACTGGGGAATAATAAACAATCGACATACAATAATGCAAGTCATACAGTGCCACAGGACGCCAGACGTAATACCATTATAAGCGTGTCCCACATTTTCACCGGCCAGACAAGCACTAGAAAGCACCAAAGCACTCAGCCCTGGCCCGCACGATCAAGGGAAGAGACAAAGTCCAGCTGGCCATCCGCCATTTTGGGTATTTCAGGAGACCAGGGCGACCAGGATAATCCGTTGGACCGCCCACGACAGCCGGGCGGGAACAACAATGTGAAGGCAAAGTCAATGTGTAAATGCACCCTGCACGACTGTAAGTCCCCAATGCGTGATATCTGGTTCAATAACACCAAGTCCGGGAGAAGAGGGAGAGGCATCCCATCAATCCACAGCTGAAATGGCGGCAGTTGTCTCACAGCATCTAGTGATCCGTCAATCAGGCCAAAAGCAACACCACCTGAACGATCCTCCCGCACAATAGCATCCAGAGCGCTCCCCACGGTCTGCATCTGATGTTGCAAGGCAAAATGCAAGTCCGATATGGCCGCCATAACATCCCCCAGTCGCAGTTCCTTCGTCTCGCCCCCGGTAGCGGCAGTCGCGCCCTCCAGCAAAGCTCCGACACGCCAGGTCAACCCAAGGCAGGCGTCTGAGCGCACCATTTTCGTGGCCCCCGCAGGATAACACAGGATATATCCGTTCAGTACGGTTTGCGCAGGGCACACCGGCACAGAATCACAGGCTGGGAGGGGGGTTGTCGTCACACGACCGCAAGAGGCAGCAGAGCAAGCATCACCATTGCTGCGGCAGCGTGCGGGAGTAGCCAGCAAAGATCGAGAAAATCCGAGACTCCATCTCCCCAGACCGGCACTTCCGGTGCACTACTTGCCGTTGTTGTTGCATTCAGGGCCGGGCGCGTCATCACTCTAGACCCCGGCATTCAGGGAGGGGCGGGCCGCAAACATCGAGACGACGTATCTCTAGCTGGGAAGCCGTCAGAGCTCCCGGGCGCGCATGGATCCGCGCCGCTCCATCTCAGCCGTGCGGGAGGACTGCAAGGGCGCCGGTTAGGAAGCTGGTTGTGGTGGCGGGGGACAGCGGCCGACGGAGCCGAGAGTCCGAGCGGCCATCTTGGTCCGCGACTTGGCTCCTCCCAGGAGTGGCAGTGTTGTCCCAGCTCCTCCATCATGCTGGTCTCCAACCACGGAGGATCATAGGGAGTGGGCCAAATCAGTTTAGTGGAAACTGGGTGAGAGGATATCCTCCCGAAATACCATCAATTGGCGCTATCTAAGCGAAGATGTCCTAGTCTAATAGTTACGTAGCACTGACCCAACAAATAACAAAATATCTTAAGTCTGCAATGTCGTGCTTTGTAGCTTTTATTTACATATCTGTAAACCCCTTTTGTCGGCATTGCGCTCCTTCAGTTGGGTGATTGTTCATTGAGGTTCTCACCTAGGTACACACAGAAGAAATGTAAGTTGTTACATGGTTTCGGGAGAGTTGCCTTTATGGTTGAATAACTTGTAGATGTTTCTAGAACAGTCAACAAAATAGCTCTACATAGTCCTGTATGTAAGCCTTAACTCCACAAACTGACACACCTTTCTGGATGTCCTCACCTCGCTATTCACGTGGCACTCACTCTGCCTCCTCCACAGGCTGGAGACTTTGATGCAGGGAGACAGTGCTGTCACCATGCCAACCCAATGTTGTGTTCCATTAGTGTGTTTCGAAATAGATTAACTCTATATTCATACACCACTTTGCGGGAGGCAAAGCTCACCGCTGTTCACCCCAACAGCTTTAGAGTGATTTTAAATAGAAATAACTTCTTGTTTATGTGTGCATTTACACTATATTAGTCCAAAGTACTTCCGCCAACTTACTAAAATGATGGGCCAGACTTTTCCAACTGAAGCCTGTATCTTACGGGTCGTACAGAAGTCCTGCAGCTCGACTTCTCTGAAGTGTGTAGAAAAAGCATGGCTTTTGCAGGCTGCTAACATTGGTTTGCTGTTTTTCATCAACAGGATGTCAGAGTTCTGCATCATAATGTCACCCTTGGAGAGTTCAAATACGTTGGTGTGTATTGTGGTATGTCTGCATTGGTGGCAGGTAACAGGGCTGGACCACCCCACCCCTCACGGTTTCACAAAATTTGAGCTATAGTCGATCATCATAGCATTCATTTATACACTTTGATTTAGACTGTAGCTGGACGCTCTCCCGGTGGCATGAAACCTAAGGACAAAGTGTATATTTTAATGCATTTATTTATATAGTTCTTAAGTTGTCTGGATATGCGCGATATACATTAAATAATGAAAAATCTTGTAAAACTCTCTTGTTGTAGCAGTCCATGTCCATCCTAATCCAACCGATGTGGCGGTCCTGAGGAGCCAGGTATTTTTGCCTGTGAAAATATCTTGATTTTTCTGGAATATTACCGAGTTTTTCACTTGTACTATGGGATAAACCCCACCTGTAAATCTTCAGATTTCACAATTATAGATAAACACGTGTGTAGTATGTGTAGCTACTTTTATGACAAAAAATTGGAGCTTTAAAAACTGATCTTTCACTGTGAAATATTTTCCATATTTTGCAAACATATTGTTGTACTGCTTATACCTTTCAGGTAAAACTGTGCGTTTGTTGCACAACATAAACATTGGGATTGTGCCAGACTGAGTCCATGCACACCCACAGGATATGTTGACCTATACTCTTGCCATCCCACAGTACCCTATCTCTACCCTGAACCCAGTCAGATAACAGATGGAATATGCAACCTCAGAATATGACAATCCTAACTCCCCAAGGAAATCATGGTAACAGATCTAGAACCCTTTCGTATGGTTACTCGCGCATACCCAAAGAAATACACAAGAAATACTCAGCAAGGCATTTCAATATATATTGAAGCATTGTGATTCTTGTATAAAATACGTATACTGCGATAATCAATAGAAGGAAACAGAATAGCGTAATTAGCATTATGAGAATAGTGAAAAGGATGAACAATTCCACCAGTGTGCTATAATAGTGAATCTATGTTGGCATGGTTGGGTGATTGTCCACTGAGGTTGCGCACCCAAATTCACTCAGAAAAAATGTAAGTTGTGACAAAGACTCAAGAGAGTGGAGAGTTGCCTTTATGGTTGAATAACTTATAGATGTTTCCAGAACAGTCAAAAAAAATTGCTCTACATGTAAGCCTGAATTCCACAAACTGACACACCTTTCTGGATGTCCTCACCTCGCTATTCATGTGGCACTCACTTCTGCCTCCTCCACAGGCTGGAGACTTTGATGCAGGGCGACAGTCAATCAATCAATCACAGCATTTATATAGCGCACTACTCACCCAGAGGGTCACAAGGCGCTAGGGGAGGGGGGGTCCGCTACTGCTCAAACAGCCAGGTCTTGAGCTGCTTCCTGAAGGCGAGGTGGTCCTGGGTCAGGCGGAGGTGGGTCGGGAGGGAGTTCCAAGTCTTGGCGGCCAGGTAGGAGAAGGACCTTCCTCCTGCGGTGGCTCTATGGATCCGGGGGACGGCGGCGAGGGCGTGGCTAGTCGATCGAAGCTGGCGTGTGGGAGCGTAGAAGTTGAGGCGGCTGTTGAGGTATGCTGGTCCTTGGTTGTGCAGGGCTTTGTGTGCGTGGGTGAGGAGACGGAAGGTGATTCTCTTGTTGACCGGGAGCCAGTGCAGATCTCTTAGGTGTCCGGAGATGTGGCTGCGACGGGGGATGTCCAGGATGAGTCGTGCTGAGGCGTTTTGGATCCGCTGGAGTCTCTTCTGGAGTTTGGCGGTGGTTCCGGCGTAGAGGGAGTTGCCGTAGTCCAGACGGCTGGTGACGAGGGCTTGGGTGACCGTCTTCCTGGTCTCGGTGGGGATCCACCGGAAGATCTTACGTAGCATGCGCAGGATGTTGAAGCATGACGAGGAGACGGCGTTGACTTGTCTGGTCATGGAGAGGGAGGAGTCCAGGATGAAGCCTAGGTTGCGTGCGTGGTCCGTCGGTTTGGGTGCGCTGCCCAGGGCGGGGGGCCACCAGGAGTCGTCCCAGGCGGAGGGTGAAGATCCCAGGATGAGGACTTCCGTCTTGTCCGAGTTCAGTTTCAGGCGGCTGCTCATCATCCACTTGGCTACGTCTGTCATCCCTTCGTGTAGGTTGGCTCTGGCGGTGGCGGGGTCATTGGTGAGGGAGAGGATCAGCTGGGTGTCGTCGGCGTAGGAGATGATGTTGAGGTTGTGTTGGCGTGCGATGGCTGCGAGGGGGCTCATGTAGACGTTGAAGAGGGTTGGGCTGAGCGAGGAGCCTTGAGGAACGCCGCAGATGACTTCGGTGGCTTCTGATCTGAACGGGGGGAGGCGAACTCTCTGCGTCCTTCCGGCGAGGAACGAGGTGATCCATTCCAGTGCCTTCTCCTGGATTCCGACGTTGCTGAGGCGCTGTACTAGGGTACGGTGGCAGACAGTGTTGAAGGCCGCGGAGAGGTCTAGGAGGATGAGGGCCGCTGTTTCTCCGTTGTCGAGCAGGGCTCGGATGTCATCGGTAGCTGCAATCAGGGCGGTCTCGGTGCTGTGGTTGGCCCGAAAGCCAGACTGCGAGAGGTCGAGGGATCCGTTCCTCTCGAGGAAGGCGGCCAGCTGCTTGTTGACGGTCTTCTCGATGACTTTGGCAGGAAACGGGAGCAGCGAGATGGGTGCTGTCACCATCCCAATGCAATATTGTGTTCCATTAGTGTGTTTCGAAATAGATGAACTCTAAATCCGTACACCACTTTGCAGGAGGCAAATCTCGCCTCTGTCTGCCCTAACAGCTTTAGAGTGATTTTTAAATAGAAATAACTTCTTGTATATGTGTGCCTTTACACCATATTAGTCCAAAGTACTTTCTGCCAACTTAATAAAATGATAGGCCAGACTTTTCCAAATGATGCCTGTATCTTACGCGTCTTACAGAAGCCCTGCAGCTTGACTAATCTTTCACTGTGAAACATTTTTCATATTTTGCAGACATATTGTTGTACTGCTTATACCTGTCTGGTAAAACTGTGCGTTTTTTGCACAACATAAACATTGGGATTGTGCCAGACTGATTCCGTGCACACCCACAGGATATGTTGGCGTACAGCCTTGCCATCTCACAGTGCCCCATCTGCACCCTAAACCCAGTCAGATAACAGATGGATTATGCAATCTCAGAACATGACAATCCTAACTCCGAAGGAAATCGTGGTAACAGATCTAGAACCCTTTCATATGGTTACTCGTGCATACCCAAAGAGATACACAAGAAATACTCAGCAATACATTTCAATATTTATTGATTATACAATTTTCTTCCGAGCACTCAAAGTTCATAAATTAAAGTCTTTAGATGGTAGAATCTCTCAATTTATTTTCTTCATTGAAGAGTTCAATTCACAATTCTTCATAACGTTCTGACGCAGCCAACACGTGTTTCGTCTGGTCAGTTTTGACCTTTGACTTTCTCAAGGCAATATAACGTTATCATAATCCATTTCAGATCCAAGTGCTATAATATCTCATTCCTTTACTCCATCCCTTTGTGTTGTAATCCTGACCATTTACTTGTCCTCTTAGCCGGCAAAACTATCTTCCACAGCGCTTTCTCGTATATGCCGGCTAGCTTCTAAAACAATCTATTTCCTCCGTCAAAGCTGTGCGGGTACAACACCTCAAGCTTTCAATTACAATCGTATCCTCGCACAGCTTTGACGGAGGAAATAGATTATATTAGAAGTAGAACGCTACGAGGATACGATTGTAATTGAAAGCTTGAGGTGTCGTACCCGCACAGCTTTGACGGAGGAAATAGATTGTATTAGAAGCTAGCCGGCATATACGAGAAAGCGCTGTGGAAGATAGTTTTGCCGGCTAAGAGGACAAGTAAATGGTCAGGATTACAACACAAAGGGATGGAGTAAAGGAATGAGATATTATAGCACTTGCATCCGAAATGGATTATGATAACTTTATATTGCCTTGAGGAAGTCAAAGGTCAAAACTGACCAGACGAAACACGTGTTGGCTGCGTCAGAACGTTATGAAGAATTGTGAATTGAACTCTTCAATGAAGAAAATAAATTGAGAGATTCTACCATCTAAAGACTTTAATTTATGAACTTTGAGTGCTCGGAAGAAAATTGTATAGTTCTGAACTACCTCGGTGGTTTATGTGTGGAGTCGTGGTAACCGACCACCTTCATCCTGTGCACCTATCTTATGTTTTGGGACATTACACGGACCTTTACACGCAGTGCGCCCAGACTTAACTGTTACCATTAATTTTGTATCAATATTTATTGAAGCATTGTGTTTCTTCTATAAAATACATACACTGCGATAACCAATAGAAGGAAACAGAATAGCGTAATTAGCATTATGAGAATAGTGAAAAGAATTAACAATTCCACCAGTGTGCTATAATAACGAATATATGCTGGCATGGTTGGGTTATTGTCCACTGAGGTTGCTCACCTAACTTCACTCAGAAAAAATGTAAGTTGTGACAAGGACTCAAGAGAGTGGAGAGTTGCCTTTATGGTTGAATAACTTATAGATGTTTCCAGAACAGTCAAAAAAAAAATTGCCAAGATGCCAAAAATTGCCAAAAAACCAAGATGGCCGCCTGGTAGGAGCTCCTGTTAGAGCTCCCGGTGCTAGGGATCCCAATTTGGGCTTTATCCCTCCTAAGTACCCACCAGTCTAGGAAATCTACTACCAAAAAGTAACTGGATTGCCAAGTAACTGGATTGAAAAAAAGTAACTGGTTTTGACGCTTACCTGCTTGACGGAGATCGGGAGCCTGCGAAGACCTGCGATCTCCCCTCATCCTCGCCGGACTGCTCCTGGACGCTCTTGGATCGATTCTTCCTGGGCGCTCACCTGCAGACACCCCCATCGCCTCGCCGAGACTGGGAGGCTGGAGCTCGGGGACGGAGGACTGCTCGGCGGGTCAGTGCGGAGGGTCGGAGTTGGCTGGAGCCTGTGGAGCTGCTGGGGGACTCGCACAAGCCTGGGGGGCCGCGGCTAGAGCCTGCCCCGCCTCGCCGGGCTGCTGCGTTTCCCCTCGAGACCTGGGACGGAGGTCCGGAGCCCACCTGGCCTCGGGCGCTACCCGGATCAGAGGCGGAGGAGGTCAGAGGCGTGGATGCGGGGCTGCAACGGGAGTAAGCACCGAGAGCCACCCTGTGTGCGATTCTTCCTGGGCGCTCACCTGCAGACACTCCCATCGCCCTGCCGAGACTGGGAGGCTGGAGCTCGGGGACGGAGGACTGCTCGGTGGGTCAGTGCGGAGGGTCGGAGTCGGCTGGAGCCTGTGGGGCTGCTGGGGGATTCGCACACGCCTGGGCGGCCGAGGCTAGAGCCTGCCCCGCCTCGCCGGGCTGCTGCGTTTCCCCTCTGGACCTGGGACGGAGGTCCGGAGCCCACTTGACCTCGGGCGCTGCGCGGATCAGAGGCGTGGTTACAGGGCTGCAACGGGAGCATCGGGAGCAAGCACCGTGAGACACCCTGTGTGAGCCACCCGTGAGACGCCTGGCGGTGCGGATCAGCGGGACCCCCGTGCTCTCCTGGCACAGCAGACACTGGTTGCCGGACCGGTGAGGCTGGACGTGCCCCCCCCCCATGATCCTGCCTGTGGTTAGGTGGTGCACACGAGGGCATGCTTGCAGCCGGTGAGCCTGTACCCCAGGACAGGAAGGGTTAAGAGCCCGTTTCATCATCAGCTATCTACAACACAAGCAAGCTACAGCAAGAAGAAGAACAGACCTCAACCTGCCACTAACAGCAGCTGTGCACATTTTTGGCCGGATCATCGACAACTGCAACACTCTGCTGGCAAACTCAACATGCTTTGTGAGCAGTATATACATAAGGTATTTATTTCCCCCCCACCCCACTCGCTGGCTCTCATTTTTAAACCACGTCCTTTTTAAATCACATCCATTGTTCAAAATGGCTGGGGCCATAAAACTGTAGCTATAAATCCCCTCTGGTACCGCTGTTGCCCACGAGGCTCCTTAACTTAACTCCTCCACACAAGACCTCCAAAAATAGAGATAAGACGCTCGCCCAGCAAGCTGGGGGCGGGGACTGCTCAAACAGAAAAGAAAATGCATTTCCCCTGTTCCCAAAGTAATAACAACAGACAGAGGACTAATGTCTCTATCTCCCCTCTCTGATCGGCCATATTAGAATGGCTCTTCGGCGACCATCTTGGACTAGTCATTTTTTGCACCATATGTACTAAGAACTGGACTCCTTAGGCTATCTCTAATCGTATTCTGCACTTTTTACGTAACTGGTACTCATGTCACTTTTCCTTCACCTGTAATGCAACGATCGCTACCTCATATCTAGCTAGGAACTGGGCTTGCTCATACGGAACCTGGAACTTTCCTTCCTTGCTCTCAAAGCAATAACAACAAAAAAAAGGACTACCGTCTCCAGCCCCCCTATCTGGCGGCCATTTTAGACTGACCTCTCTCTCTAGTCAGCGGCCATCATGGACTAGTCATCGCCTTTTACTGCAGTATTTTATTTTATTTTATTATTACTGGTTTCCTACATTGTATGTAATATACACCCATCCTCACTTTCACCCACCGACAGTGCACTGATTGCTACCTCATATTCCAGTGTCATATTTGTTATTGCTGTAATTTGTATGCACATATATTGGATTCAGTAATTCATTAGTAGTTTAGCCCTATTTTTGTACTTTATATGCGGTAAGCTGCACCTATCTCACCTTTATCCCCATAATTCACTGTTCGCTACCTCATTTATTTGTTGTTTTTTCGATGTAAGCTACGTCACGATATTGCACTGAATATTACTACCTCATTCACTTCGCTCAGTCATGTAAGCTGCACCCAGCCACTTTCTACACCTAGACTACACTGCTGTTACCTCGTACATTCTGATGTGTAATTTTGCTTCCACCTAATCGGTCCTACCTCTCATATTTGGTACATGGTGTAAGCTGACTGCTACCTCGTATATAGGATACATTTGGTAAGCTGCACCTATGCACTGTTTGTTCGTGGATCACACTGACTTCTACCTCTTATACTTTTGGTCACTCACTAGTGTCATTCCTTGGCCCTGTAACTAGCGGCTGACAGTTTCTATTATCGTCCTATCTCCTACACCCAACACCACAGCCTCTCTAAAATGGAGCTCAACGGCAAGCACACTTTTAGAATTAACTACCCTTCCACTCTCACCAAAAATGCCACTAAACGTTTTAAACACAACTTCTTGAGGTCGCACCCTGAAACACCCTTTGCCGACACCTACTTCTCACCGGGCAATAGAGCCCTGAATACTGATATCATCTTCCACACCTCACGCAGAGCCCAATGGAGAAAAGCGTTCCTATCCCTACTCACCGTCTCCACCACCAGGAAAACAACTCATGGCCTAACTCTCTCTATCACACCTTCCCACCTCTTCCCTGGCAGGTCTACCATTACTATCTACAATAACGGGATTGTCCTAATTCAATCCACGGACAAGAACTTGGAACTACTAGACAACCTGTTCCCCAAGTTCAAAGAGCACCTCTCCAAGCTGCGGACCCCCACCCAGAACTCCGCCAGCACTATCACCCCTGACGTCGCAGTCACCACCTACAACACCTCTACCCCCAGCACCCCAGTAAATGGCCCACTTGCTGTCAACGCCCCCCACTCCCCAAGGACAGTCACAAATATCTCCACTTCATATACTAGCCGCCCCTCTAACATGACCCTTCTTATCCCCACCCATACCCCCTCCATCCCTCTCCCCCCAGACATAACAACCCCCACCCACAACACACCACCATCTGAACACGCCACCGCCCAGAGTTTATCCACCCCCCCTCCCATCCCCCCCACGACAGACCCCTCTCCCTCCCCATCTCCCTCCCCACTCCCACCCACGAGTCTCTCACACCTGACACAACAACTCTCACCCACAACACGCTACCATCGGCACACACCACCATTCGGAGTTTATCCACCCCCCCTCCCATCCCCCCCATGGCAGACACCTCTCCCTCCCCTGCTCCCTCCCCACTCCCACTCACGACACTATCTCCCTCCCAACAAAAGATACAGAACATACCGCCTCCCTTACCTTAGCATCCCCCTCTCTCCCACCTCCTACTCTCAGCCCTCACTACCCTCCTGTCTCCCCCACTGTCTTCAGCCTTCACTCACTCTTCTACTGACCGGCACCGTCTCCCACTGACGTCACTACCTATGCTTCCCACCCACCGCCTGCCTCACCTACTTCACCCACACCCCTCGCCCACAAACACGCCCACACTTTGAATGCCATCCCACTCATTAGCACCGCGGAACTTCCCAACAACGCTAGTATACCCCCCTCGATACCCTGCCCGCTTTCCAGCTCACTACTCAACCATTCACCAATGGCTCTCACCACCAACACCATCCCCAATGCTCCTCCTGACCTGACTTTATCCACCCTCCAACAAGTCAAAGAGGAAATTCTACAAATCAAAAAAGACGTCCACGCAATCAAAGACCTTCTCTCCTCACAGCCCAATCTACCTCCCACCATCCCACTACCCTACAAACGACGCACCCTCCCTACATACCCTCGCCTCCGACGACACCAGCGCTGGCCGACTATCCCCGTTCGCAATAACTCCCACCGCCCCCGTCGTGTCCTCAACCCATTGTCGGACCGCGACCTATGCTCTCTCCTACGCTCGTATGGCCCAGGTCCGGTAAAACACATATCCAACACACACATCCCCATACCCACAATTCTTACAAACCCTCTGAGGCTCCCAACACTCAACAACAGAGGCTCCGTCCCTAACAACCTCAGAAAAGTTCCCCTCACACTAGAAAGTTCGACCACCCTTCTCTCTCCCAAACTCAAATGCATCCTACTAAACTGCAGATCGGCCCAGAGACATTCCTCCGACATCGCTGATCTCGTCTCAGCTAGGGATCTGGACCTAGCCATTCTAACGGAAACGTGGCTCACTGAAGCCTCTACCCCGATTATGGACATACTAGTCCCCCCCAATTATCACATCATTAGGCTGGACAGGTCTCCTGGCAAGACGGGCGGGGGAATTGCATGCATTTTTAGGAGCAACCTCTCCGTTACTAAAGTCACCTCCCCCTCACTTTCCTCCTGTGAACTCCTCTGCCTCGACATCACCAGCGAGGGCAAACAAGTTTGTGCTTTACATCTCATCTATCACCCGCCCGGTGACAATCTCATATTCACCCAACAACTCATGGACCTGATCACTTCCAATGCCGGTCGGCAGACCACCCAAGTCTACCTGGGTGACTTCAATCTCCACTGGAACGATCAGAAAGACACAGTGGTGAATAGTCTCAAAACTTTCCTTAATGCGCTTGACCTCACCCAAATATGCGATAGACCAACACACGACAAAGGCTCGATACTCGATCTCATCATTGCCAAAGAGAACTCTACACAACTGGAGGCGATTCTACCCTGCGATTGGTCAGATCACCACATTATCACCTTCTTTATCAATGAAAAAGTTAAACCTAACCCGACTCAACCAATCAAATCCAAAACATGGAAAAGGGACATGAAGAATCTTAACCCCTCTACACTGCCTCCCCACATCGGCAACCTCCTCCTTCCCCCTTCAGGTGCCTCGGATGTTCAATCACTGATTGACCACTACCTTGACTATATGAATACAATAGTCAATGAAGTCGCCCCTCTGCAACTAAAGAGAGTCTCCACCAAAATTTCTAACCCCTGGTATGATGATAGACTCAATGACGACAGGCGTACTATGCGAATGGCAGAGCGCACCTGGAGATCGGACCCTTCAGCACTGCATCTCAAAAGGCTTAAGAACAAGAGAAATGCCTACTTCAGGAAAATAAAGCGCACAAAGTCGGACTTCTTCAGCCGCCAGTTGGACCAAGCAAAGAACAGGCCAAGAAAGCTGTTCGAACTAATCAAGACCAAAACAAAGGCACAACCCATACAATCAAACAGCACAACAAACGACACCCCACACTGTGAAGCCTTCTCGGCTTTCTTTAAGCTAAAGACTGACAACATAAGAAATGACCTCATCAAGGATGTAAGCCGATACCCCAACCACACCAGAATGGCTGACACTCAACCTAAAAACAAGGCATCTTGGCTGTACTTCGATACCTACTCGGAAGAAGCAATACACAAACTGCTCTGCACCTTGAAGCCCTCTAATCACCTCACAGACCCTCTACCTGCTAATGCTGTAAAAGACTTCATCCCCTTGCTCCTCCCTCTCTGGACCAAAATCATCAACAGCTCTTTGCAACAAGGCCACATTCCAGACTCCCTTAAGGTGGGGCAAGTCACGCCTATACTCAAGAAACCTACAGCTGATCCGTCTGACCTAAACAATTATCGGCCCATCACCAATATCCCCACCCTGGCCAAACTGCTGGAGAAATGTGTCCAACTCCAACTAACAAAACACATTGACCAATTTGACCTCCTCAACCCTCATCAATCAGGCTTCCGAGCGAAACATAGCACGGAAACAGCTATGACACACATAATTGATGACGCCCTCCAAATTCTTGATCGCAATGAGTCCTGCCTCCTCATCCTTCTTGACCTCTCGACAGCATTTGACACGGTCAAACATGAGAACTTGCTGGAGCTGCTAAGCACTAGAATGGGGCTATCGGGAACTGTTCTCAATTGGTTTTTGTCCTTCCTTCACAACCGGTCTCAGAGGTTCAAGATCGACAATGTGCTATCTACACCTGTGCCTGCAGATCTAGGTGTTCCACAAGGATCCTCCCTCTCCCCCACACTGTTCAACCTCGTCATGGAACCGCTCGCCACCTTGCTCCAAGCTTCCAATGTCCAATTCCATATGTACGCCGACGACACACAACTTTACCTAAAGCTACAATCCCCGGAAGATATCAAACATCTGAATTCCACGCTTATTAACACTCAATCTTGGCTGGCCGATAATCACCTCAAACTAAATGCTCTGAAAACTGAGTTCCTACTCATCTCACCCCCGGCGAAAATTTCCACCACCCAAACCTGGCTCAACAACCTAACAGCACTCAATGTGCAACCTACCATCGTGGACTCGGCGAAATCGCTAGGCATCACACTCGACGCCAAGCTCAACATGCAGCAGCACGTTAGCAAAGCCACAAAAACAGCTAATTTCCAAATTAACACACTGAGGAAAATTAAACCCTTCCTCCCTGCCGAAGACTTCCAAACTGCTGTACAAGCTTTAGTCATCCCTCGAATAGACTACGGAATTGCGGCCCTCAGCGGACTCCCGCTATCCACAACTGCACCCTTAAGAGCCTCCCTGAACGCTGCCGCGAGACTCATTACTGGCTCAAGAAAGCATTCGCACATATCCCCAGACTTAAAGTCTCTAAAATGGCTGCCTTTTGAAGCCAGAATACAGCTAAAAATTGCAGTTATGACACACGCGGCCGTGCACCACAAGGCACCCAACTACCTCGCTCAAAAGTTGTCTATATCGGGAGGTTCGAGATCCAATAGGAGTACAAAAAATCTACTCCTGAAACCTCGTAGATTCCGGAAAGTGAAAACATACAAGCGCTCCTTCTCAGGAATGGCACCCAGGATCTGGAATGCGCTCCCTCCTGAAACCAGGCTTATCTCCTCCACTGCACTCTTCAAGAAAGAGGTGAAAACCATCCTTCTGGCCAAGATCTCCTGAACCTTATAGGTGTTGGATCAGAGACTCTGCATTGCTTTGTATCACTGCTCACCTTGTCCTTTGGCACTATACTTCTACTTGATGGGGGCACTACTACGCTACTCTCTTACTACCGACCAAGATATGATACACGTTGGTTTACTGATCCACTCTCCCGATGCCCCCACTCATTATTCTCTCTAAGCCATCCACACACCCAAGGGGTACCTGTACACCTCTGTAGTGGGATCAATGACATGTGCTGTCTTATATTACTTCATTACCTGATTGTATATTGATTTGTTTTATGTATGTTATTACTATCCCTGCTATTACCATGTTATTGACTATTATACTGTTCCCATTATCTCTGTTTACTCCTACTGCCCCTACCCTGTCTTTGTGAAGCGCTCTGATATCTGTAAGGATCCTGTTCGCGCTATATAAAACTTTGAATAAATAAATAAATAAATAAATAAATGTGAGCCTGAATTCCACAAACTGGCACACCTTTCTGGATGTCCTCACCTCGCTATTGATGTGGCACTCACTTCTGCCTCCTCCACAGGCTGGAGACTTTGATGCAGGGCGACAGTGCTGTCACCATGCCAACCCAATGTTGTGTTCCATTAGTGTGTTTCGAAACGGATAAACTCTATATTCGTACAAGACTGTGCAGGAGGCAAGTCTCACCTCTGTCTGCCTTAACAACTTTAGAGTGCTTTTTAAATAGAAATAACATCTTGTATATGTGTGCCTTGCCACCATATTAGTCCAAAGTACTTTCTGCCAACTTAATAAGATGATGGGCCAGACTTTTCCAACTGACGCCTGTATCTTACGTGTCTTATAGAAGCCCTGCAGCTTGACTTTCTCTGAGGTGTGTTAAAGAAGCAGGGCTTTTGCAAGCTACTTACATTGGTTTGCTGTTTTTCATCAGCAGGATGCCAAAGTTCTGCATCATAATGTCACCCTTAGAGAGCCCAGATACGTTGGTTTGTATTGTGGTATGTCTGCATTGGTGCAGGTAACAGGGTTGGGGCTGGGCCTATCCCCACCCCTGACTGTTTCACAAAATGTGAGTTCCTGTCAATCGTACAGCAGTGTTCTCATCATTAATTTATACATATTGGATTAGACTGTTGCTGGGAGCTCTCCAGACTGCAACACCTAAGTACAAATGTATTTTTAATATATTTATTGATATAGTTCTTAAGTTGTCTAGAGATACCAGATATACATTAAATTATGAAAAATCTTGCAAAACTCTCTTGTTGCAGCAGTCCATGTCCTTCCTAATCCAATTGATGTGGCGGTCCTGAGGAGCCAGGTATTTTTTTTCCAATTAAAATAATATCTTCATTCTTTGTGGTGTATTACTGAGTTTTTCACTTGTAGTATGGGATTGAACTCACCTTTAAATCTTCAGATTTCATATTTAGAGATATACACGCATGTGCAGAGCTTTAGGAACTGATATTTCACTTGAAAAATGTCCATATTTTGCAGACATATCCAATAACAGGCCTCGCCCCAGCTTGACCTCTTTCCCTAAAGGAAAGCAGCCTTTACTTTACTACGGAAGCACACCACGATTACCACACGGCTTCTACATACAGACAGCCATTTAACGACGGATGTACACGCCCGTTGTTCTACTTCTTTTGAGATCCTTCACCTACAACTCTTTCATTTTACCCGTGAATGCTGGGTTGGAATTAACACCGGCCACCCAATAATGGTTTACTCATACCGCCCACAGCCCTGAAGAGTCACAAGCTTATGGCTTGCTTGACGAAACACGTGTCGGCTGGTTTTTTGTGTTGATATCACCCTTCTAGAACAGGAAGGCTTAATACATCTGAAAGAAACTCTCCACATGTGTCTACCTTGTCTCATTACCTAAGATTCACACTCTTTATTGTTCATCCAAAAGAAAAAAAACTTGCTTGACTAACTCATTATAACGTGTGTACAGGACTTGTGTTGTAGACTTTAGATAATGACAGGTCAAAACATTGTACAGAGCTTTATCGTTACTTGTTGTATATAATGAGCTCTGTATTCATCAAAGGTAAATAAAGCTTGAAGCAAAGGCCAAGTTTATCAAAGAGTTGCGTTGCCCTTGCACCACGCAATGGGGCAGAAGGCCGCCTTGCGTGGCCCTCGGTGGCTTGATAAATCTGAAGTAACACAACGCAGTCCAAATCACTGCATTGCGTTACTCTGCCCAAGGAAGGCGTTCCATAGGTGGAGCGTGAGTGTTCCCACAGATCAACCCATGGATTTTGGTGCATTCCCAGCTTTACCATTAGTGTTAAACGTGCGAATGTGTCAACATGTTACACCTTCCCAGTGAGGAGTAACAAGGAAAAATATCTTAATTTCTCCTAGTTTTTTCCTCTTTCTACGTGTGCTGCATTCTGCATAGAAAGAGAAAAATGCCTCAGGGGAATGTGCCCCTTCCTGCACAAAAACAATTCTGCTTACAACGCAGGCTCCCTTGCACCATGGTGCAAGGATTACTGCGTTGACGCTAAGCAGCACATTGTGTGCCAGCGCAGGGAAAAGAGAGAATTGTGCTGTACAATGTTAAATGCGGCACATTCCTGGCCTTTCTCTGTCACGCAGCACACCAAAGTGGCTTGCTGCGCTGTGTGATATTTTGAAGAATATGCCCCTCATTTTTAAACAGGGCCCATTGTTCGTTCAACTTAGAAGCAGTAAGTAGCTTTAACCCCTTCTGTGCTCCCGTCGGCCGACAGGAGCACTCCCTCACTGATGCTGGGCACGACTGTTGGCTGTCGCAGCCCCGCCCACCCATTTGAACACCAGCACCGCGGCGGAATTGCCGCTGTGGTTAAGGAGTTAAAATCTCTTCTGCACACACAGAGATTCTATTGACAAATCAACTCAAGGACCAAATTGTGAAAATGTGCTGGTTCAGCCCTTACACAGATACCCATTTGGACATTCAATGTTCATGTGTCTTTAACACAGTGGCGTAGCGAGGAGGGTGGCGGTGCGCCCCGGGCGGCACGCGTTTTGGTGGCGATGGCAGAAAAACACCAAAAACAAATGTAGAGTTAATATCCCTTGAAAAAAATGTCCTCATGATCACAGGGACAGACACCCAGATGACCGAAACTGGTAAAATATGAATTCTTGCTTACTTTTAAACGATCAGCGCTCAGATTGGTTAAATCCCAAAGCGTGCAAACGAGTTCACAGGGTTGGTGCGCTTTGATATAGGCAGAGCAATTGTACCACTTACCTGCTTAACAGGATTTTCATGGAAGGCAGTATTATTTAGTGAATTAAAAATATATTTTAGTACGAACACGGGGAGGTCCTAGTCAGCAACCTAAAAAAAGTAAGAAAAAATAAATTAAAATAAAAGAAAGGGGAGGTTGAAAGCCCATGTAGTCAGATTAAAAATGACTGTCAGAATTTGTCGAACAAGGGTGTTGTAGTTTTATGGGAGGGGATCGTCGCATATTTTCGGGCAGAGCATTTCCTGTTGAGGGTTGGCCCAGGCTCAGCAGTCTTGCTTGTGGTTGAAATTGTAGTTCCAGTGGTCAAGAAGTGAAATTGGCCTGTTGCGTGAGTGTTGACCTTAGTGTTGGGAGGGCAACGTTTTGTAGTAAAAGTGAGATGATTCTCAGTTATAAAGCCTGCTTGGACGCTCAACCATCCGTTTATAAAGATGCAAAACCACTTTTTGATTTGATAAAAGATGCTTTTGCACTCAAAAAAGTATAAACATATATAAAAAGTTGCATCTGAGAATTCAAATGACTCCCTGGAGTGTGTCTGGGCACGAGGTATTATTACTGGTTTCCAGGTGCAAGTCATGAAACGTTTGTGCATTGCTGAAAGTTGTAAAGCTGCACCCATGAAATTTCGGATGAGACCATGAGACCATAAAGGTGGAAAATGGAAGCCTGGGATAGCAGAGAGAGAGCATCATTTCTTGTGTTTTTTAACCCTGGGCGTAGTTCGCCTAGTAGAGCTACGCGAAGTGCACTTCACACTATGCAAGCTACATGAACTGCGTAGTGCACTGTGCAAAATGCTGTTCGCACTGATTGCACAGTGCCGGATGCTTGTCTGCACTGTGCAATCATTGCAAACCGCACCTTGCACAGTGCAAGCAGTCGTTTTCTGCTACTCGAGTAGATTTGTACTCGAGCGACAGCTTTCTCAACGCGGACTGGTAGTTTCTCATTGCGAGCGGTCATGAGCATACTCGATCACTCGCAATGAGAAACCTGACCTCCCCGCGTTTATTTTCCACGCTTGCGATCGGCAACATGATGTTGCTGATCGCGAACGGGGAAAAAGTCTCACCGGGATGGTATTTTGCTCGCTCGCGGTCGCCAAGTTGACTTTGAGGACCGTGAGCAAGCAAAAAATGCCCGCAACGCATTTTTGCACTGTGCTACGTGCAATTTGTGTAGCGCATAGTTGCCCAAACTACGCTACGCTACGTGAGCTTAGCGAAGTCCCACTCTTAGGGTTAGTGTCCCTCCCCTCTCCCCCCCCCCAGAAGTGTTTGGTTGTGCAGGCAAGGCCTGAGACTACTGAGGTAGCTGATTTTATAAGTGATGCCTGGGATAGCGTGGAGGTAGCGTCATTCTTCTTTTTCCAGAGGTGGTTGATTACGTAGACAATACCTCAGACCACGAAGGTAGCTAGTTCTACAGCCGGTGCCTAGGTTTGCAGGGAGGCAGCATAATTTCTTGTTTTTTTTCCAGACATGGTTGGTTGTGCTTTTATATCATAGAACAACGGTTCCTGTGGTGTAGTACTATGTAATATAGATTCAATGTATAGCTTAATAGCAGATTCTAAAGACACACAAGGTCTAGCAGGGATGTCAAAAAGAAATGCACAAACAATTTTGGATAAATCTCAATAATGTTTATATACTTCAAAACATTAGTTGCATAATTATGCAATTGTATTCAGTTTGTCACATAATCATATGAACACAAAAACAGGGGGGTGCACAGTGTCCCAAGTGTACATGTGAAACCAAAAATAACAATCCAAACAACATAAAATAAATACAGGCACAGTGGTTTCTCATAGAATGACCAAAAAGAAGGAAAATGACCAAGGCATTGGTAAATAGTTATTTTAGTGTGTATACATAATCCTAGGCACTAATTGTAGGTTCAATTCCTTGTGGCGTCGACGGCGTTTCGACCCTCAGGGATACGGGTCTCATCAGGACAGGGCATTGACGGACATCTACAATTAACAAGCATTTGCAATGCAATAGGTCTCGCATTTGGAAAGTTTGAGCTACTGGTATGGTAAATGTCAACATTTTTATGTATGTGTTTTAGAAATTACTGACATTAATAGCTTTGTCCTTTACAATGTCAAAAGTTATTACTTTTGCAAATGTGACACCTATAGCATTTTGTAGTCGCGGGACGAGGTATTGGCAGAAGACGTGTTTTGGTGGTAGCTGTATTTATTCTACACAGTAAATCATCGGTACACTTTCTCCTATGGCAAGTCTTTCTCGGAGATCGGCTTCTCTCTGGGCGGCTCTTGCGGATCACTCCCTCCTCCTTCCTCCGGACGGGGCTCCTCCTCCTGCTGGTGCTGGGCTCCGGAGGCTCCGTAGTGCACGCCCACGCCGGTCACTCAGTGAGCCGTACACCTCCTGGCGCACGGCTGGGCGGCTCGTGGTGTTGGCCTCCCGGCTTTCCAGCTCCTGTCGATCGGGGTTCTTCTCTCTCCTTCTCCGTGATGTGAGGTCTCGCCACTGGTGCTGAGTCCGTAGGCGCGGCGTCCCAAACCCTCCGGTCCAGGTCTTCTTCTCTCTCAGCTAGGGTCTCTTCACTCCGCCACCGCTGATCTCCCCTCCACTCCTCCTCGCCGTCTCCGCTCTCTTCAATGCTCCGCTCCGCTACACTGCTTCCCGCCTCTCCGCTCTCCTGCACTCTGTCCGCTCCTCCGGTGAAATAACACACCTGAGGCATGTTGAGGCTGCTATTTACGGGCTCGCCCGACTCCGCCTCCTCGCTGAAGGTGTCCGTCCATTTAAAGGGGCCCCATCCTACCTCGTCCTCCTCGTCACAACTGTACTTTTCGGCAGGTGTCCATCCCGGGGTAGGAAGAGGCTGTGGAGACAAGAGGGGAGGGTCGCACAACGTTAGAGAGCGCCCCTCAACAGGGCGAGATCCCCCCTCCCGGCTACACACCACCCCCCCAGAACACTTCCGATCGGGAAGTGGGTGCCGCGACAGAAAGTCAGCACCGGTGTTGTCCGCCCCTTTCTTGTGGTGCACTCTGAAGGAATATGGTTGCAAGGTGAGGAACCACCTCATCACCCTCGCGTTATGTGACCGGTTGCGGGCCATCCAGAGAAGGGGGGCATGGTCAGTGTATAGATCGAACCTCCGACCCTCCAGGTAGTAGGATAGTTTCTCCACTGCCCACCGGATGGCCAGGCACTCCTTTTCCACCGTCGGATACTTCAGTTCACGGGGAAACAACTTCCGGCTGATGTATAGGATGGGGTGGTCACATCCATCGTCACCGCACTGTGACAAGACCGCCCCGATCTCGTAGTCGGACGCGTCTGTGTGGAGAGAGAATGTTCGATTGAAATCCCGGGAGTTGAGAACCGGGGTCGATGTGATAGCCCGTTTCAATTCAACAAAAGCCTCCAACATACCAGGGGTAGGGGTTTGCAGTGCGGATTGTTTCACTCTGGTTTGCAGAGCATCCGTTAGGGGGGTCGCTACTTTTGCGAATCCGGGTATGAAGCGCCGGTAATAGCCTATGAGGCCCAAAAACGCTCGTAATTCCCTCTTGGTCTTCGGGAACGGGGACTCGGCTATCGCCCTCACTTTCTCCGCTTGAGGCTCTATCAATCCGTGACCCAGGACATAGCCTAAGTACTGCACCTTGTGGAATCCGATCTTGGATTTTTTTGCATTGATTTTCAACCCTGCATGGGCAAGGGTGTCGAACAGCCTACCCAGGTGGTCCAGATGGGTATCCCAGTCCGGGCTGAATACGACGATGTCGTCTAGATACGCTGATGCGAAGGATGACAGGTTCTTTAGTACGTTGTTCATTAGCCTCTGAAAGGTGGCAGGGGCTCCATGCAAGCCAAAAGGTAGTACTGTGAATTCGTATCTCCCTTTTTCAGTCGTGAAGGCAGTTTTATGGCGGTCCTCCTCTTTGAGAGGGACCTGCCAGTATCCTTTCGTAAGGTCAATAGTGCTGATGTATTTCGCTTCACCCAAACGTTCGATGAGTTCGTCAATGCGTGGGTTGGGGTAGGCATCAAAAGAAGAAATGTCGTTCAGGGCCCGAAAGTCCATACAAAACCTTCTTGTTCCATCTGGTTTAGGAATTAACACAATGGGACTGGACCACTCACTATGCGAGGGGCGAATCACCCCGAGTTTTAGCATCTCCTCCACTTCTCTCTGGATCCCTTTTCGCCTCGCCTCAGGGATCCTGTAGGTCTTTATTTTCACTACTTTCCTCGGTACCGTGTGGATGCTGTGTTCGGCCATCTGGGTTTTACCTGGCACGTCTGAAAAAACCCTTCCGTGTTTTTGTAGGGTTTGAGCTAGTTGCTCTCTCTCAGGTATCGTCAACTCCTCACTGATCACTAGGTTTTTTACCGTGTTGGTGTGATCAGGATCGTCGGTTTCTGTTAGATTCACCTCTGCTGGGGGTTTTCCGAGCCACTTCTTTAACAGGTTGATGTGATAGGTTTGTGTGTTTCGGGGCCGTATCCGCAATTTATAGCTGGTGTTTCCTATGGTTTCCACCACTTGGTAGGGTCCACTCCACTCGGCTCTGAATTTCTGTGTGGAGGACGGCAAGAGAACCAGAGCCCAGTCACCTACCGCGAGCCTTCTCCATTTTTTTCCTTTGTCGTAGTACGTTTTCTGTTTCGTTTGGCTTTTTTCCAGGTTGGCAAACGCCAAATCCCGCAGCTTCCCCAGTTTGGACCGGAGATTCCGGGCGTACTCCAGGGTTCGGGTCACTTCTTCGTGGGTTTCCTTCTCCCATGCCTCCTTGGTCATGTCCAACAGTGACCAGGGTTGTCGTCCATAGAGCAGCTCGAAGGAGGACAAGCCTAAGCTGCTCTGTCTTTGGCCCCGGATGACGTATAGGGCTAGAGGGAGGATCTGATCCCACTCAGCCCCGTTCACCTCCAACATTTTTCGCAGGGTGGTTTTTAACGTGCGGTTGTACCGCTCCACCAGGCCGTCCGTTTGAGGGTGGTAGACGGCCGTTCTGATCTGGTGAATATGTAACAGGGCACATACTTCTCGCATTAAACGTGACACGAAAGGGGTCCCCTGATCAGTGAGTATCTCCTTTGGGAAGCCTACTCGCGAAAACAACTCCAGCATTTTGTCGGCTACGTTTTTAGTGGTGGTTGCCGTCAAGGGGAATGCTTCGGGGAACCGGGTAGCGTAGTCGACGACGACTAAGACGTACTGGAATCCTTTTTTAGTCTTTGGGAGAGGTCCGATGATGTCCATCCCTACACGCTCAAAAGGGACTCCTATTATCGGTAGAGGCTGTAGGGGAACAGCCGCGGGACGGGCCATGTTCCGTTTTTGGCAGATGTCGCATTCCTGGCAGTATGTCATCGCGTCTTTGTATATACCTGGCCAGTAAAAGCACTTCAACAGATTCTGGGTGGTTTTTTCCGCTCCTGTATGTCCTGCCACCAAGTGAGAATGCGAATAAAACAACACCTGTTCCCGAAAAGACACCGGCACCAATAGTTGTTCCGGGTCTTCCTCCTTCCCCTGTCGGTAGAGTAAATCGTTCTTGATGAAAAAATGGGGATAGCGTAGGGGGTGCTGATCCCTTGTTTGGTGTGCGTTCTCCCAAGCGTTCATCAGAGTGGCATCATTAGCTTGTGCGAACTGGAAGCCCTGATCCAGAATCCAGGGGTCTGAGGAGGCCAAGGCTGGTACAGACTTCGGTCGCGGTGAGGGACGTAAGGGGGCTCTTCCTGGAGAGAGGCTCTGCTTGAACATGTCCAAAAACGCCGGGTTGTCTGTTCCTATGAGTAGGTCTTCAGGTAACGATGCCAAGACGCCCACCCTGATGTGGACAGGGCGTCCATTTCTGGGGACGAGGGGGATCACTGCCACTGGGTAGGGCCTAACGTCCCCGTGTACACATCTGATGTATACAGTTTCTCTGGGAATGACTTGATGGGGTTGTACATGGTGGGCCTGAACCACTGACTGCCGGCATCCGGAGTCGAGAAGGGCTTTTACCGGAGTGCCATTAATCCTCATACTCACTCTGTAGGCTCGGCCCATCTCTGCCGAGTACAAGACGGTCCGGGGAAGATATCCCACCTCCATTGGTTCTTCCTCCTGTCGTCGACGAGGACAATGTCTGGCAATATGCCCCCAGGTCCCACATTCGAAACATTGGGGACAGCTATGTGGCAGAGGCTCTGGTTTCCATGATCGGGGTTTCCCAGGATCCGGGGTCTTCACTATCCTTTTCTCGGGTTTATAGAGAGGTTTCGGTCTGTCATGTTCTCCAGACATTTGGGGCCTCTGGGGTGCCCTCGCAAACGTATTGGCCATTTCAACAGCCTGGCTGGGGGTTAGGTCATGATGCTGCTTCAACCACCTTTGTGTGGAGAAGGGAAGGGCCTCAAGGAACTGTTCCAAATAAATGCGGTCCATGATCTCCTCTTTGGTGCTTTCATTCGGCTTTAACCACTTATCAGCCGCCATCTTTAGGCGGACGAACAAGGTCTTAGGCGTTTCCCCAGGCGTTCCCCTCTCTTTTCGGAACCTTATCCTGTATGCCTCTTTGTCCAACCCCAGATGGTCTAGGATTATCTTTTTGATGTCTGCGTAGGCTGTATCTCCCCGTGGGTTGGCTACCTGATAGGCCGCCTGGGCCTCCCCCACCAACAGAGGAGCCAGGAAGAAAGGCCATTTCGTCACAGGCCATCCACAGGCCCTAGCCGCCCTCTCAAAGTTAAGGAGGAAGGCGTCCGGATCCTCACCGGGTTGATATTTTTGCAGCGACACCCCACCTATGTTATGGGGTACCCCTCCCACGGCCACCGAGGCACTAGCGGCCGTAGGGTCCAGGGAGCGGGCTGCTACCGCTGCTTTAAGGAATTCTCTGTACGCTTCGGCGGAGAGCAGCTGCTGTTCCGCGATCTTTTCCAATCTTTCCTGTCCGTGCACCAATGCCTGGACTACTGCTTCCATCTTTGTAGCACAGATGGTGGGGTTGCCCGCATTCTCCACCAATGTAGTCGCGGGACGAGGTATTGGCAGAAGACGTGTTTTGGTGGTAGCTGTATTTATTCTACACAGTAAATCATCGGTACACTTTCTCCTATGGCAAGTCTTTCTCGGAGATCGGCTTCTCTCTGGGCGGCTCTTGCGGATCACTCCCTCCTCCTTCCTCCGGACGGGGCTCCTCCTCCTGCTGGTGCTGGGCTCCGGAGGCTCCGTAGTGCACGCCCACGCCGGTCACCGAGAAGGGAAAACAAGAGAGAGGCAAAGTGAGTGCCCCGGTTTGGTGGTTTTACGTGGGAGAGGACAGGGGAGTGAGGGTGGTGAAGGGTACACACGGTGCGAGAAACAATGGGTCGGTGATTTGTGCAGTTATAGTGATACGCTAGTCGAAGGGGCTGTTTATCACTAAGGAAAGCCCTGCTGGGTCTGGCGTCTGCCTTTTTATCTCCACCACCCCAGGACCCGGTCCCGTACCTCAGTGAGCCGTACACCTCCTGGCGCACGGCTGGGCGGCTCGTGGTGTTGGCCTCCCGGCTTTCCAGCTCCTGTCGATCGGGGTTCTTCTCTCTCCTTCTCCGTGATGTGAGGTCTCGCCACTGGTGCTGAGTCCGTAGGCGCGGCGTCCCAAACCCTCCGGTCCAGGTCTTCTTCTCTCTCAGCTAGGGTCTCTTCACTCCGCCACCGCTGGTCTCCCCTCCACTCCTCCTCGCCGTCTCCGCTCTCTTCAATGCTCCGCTCCGCTACACTGCTTCCCGCCTCTCCGCTCTCCTGCACTCTGTCCGCTCCTCCGGTGAAATAACACACCTGAGGCATGTTGAGGCTGCTATTTACGGGCTCGCCCGACTCCGCCTCCTCGCTGAAGGTGTCCGTCCATTTAAAGGGGCCCCATCCTACCTCGTCCTCCTCGTCACAACTGTACTTTTCGGCAGGTGTCCATCCCGGGGTAGGAAGAGGCTGTGGAGACAAGAGGGGAGGGTCGCACAACGTTAGAGAGCGCCCCTCAACAGGGCGAGATCCCCCCTCCCGGCTACACATTTGTAATGTAATGTGTGTGGTGTTGTGTGTGTGTTTGGGGTTGTGTGTGTGGGCTGTGGTGTGTGTGTGTGTGTGTGCAGTTGTGTGTGTGGTGGGTTGTGTGTGTGCAGTTGTGTGTGTGGGGGGTTGTGTGTGGGGGGGTTGTGTGGTGTGTGTGTGTGTGGTGTTGTGTGTGGTGTGTGTGTGTGGTGTGTGTGTGGTGTGTGTGTGTTTAGTTGTGTGTGTGGGGTTGTGTATGGTTGTGTGTGTGGGGTTGTGTATGGTTGTGTGTGTGGGGTTGTGTTTGTGTTTTGAGTTGTGTGTGGGGTGTTGTGTGTGGTTGTGTGTGTGGTGGGGGTTGTGTGTGTGGTGGGGGTTATGTGTTTGGTGGGGTTGTGTGTGTGTGGTGTTGTGTGTGTATGTGGAGTTGTGTGTGTATGTGGAGTTGTGTGTGGTTGTGTGTGTTGGGTGTGTGTGTGTATTTGGGGGGTTGTGTGTGAGGGGGCAGTGTGTGGGGGCTAATGTGTGAGGGAGCAGTGTGAGAGGGAGCAGTGTAAAGAGAGTGTGTGAGGGTGTGGGGTGTGTGAGGGTGCGGGGTGTGATTCTGCAGTGTGTGTGCCGTAAAGTAGTGTTAGTGAGCAATGTGTGAGGGGGCAATGTGTAAGGGGGCAGTGTTGAGGGGACAATGTGTAAGGGGGCAGTGTTGAGGGGGCGGCGTATGAGGGTGCAGTGTGTGAGGGGGCAGTGGGTGAGGTGTGTGATTGTGCAGTGTGTGTGCCCTAAAGTAGTGTGAGTGAGCAATGTGTAAGGGGTCAGTGTGTGAGGGGTCAGTGTGTGAGGGGTCAGTGTGTGAGGGGTTAGTGGTTGAGGGGTCAGTGGTGGAGGGGGGCAGTGGTTGAGGGGGCAGTGGTTGAGGGGGCAGTGGTTGAGGGGTCAGTGGTTGAGGGGGGAGTGGTTGAGGGGGGAGTGGTTGAGGGGGGAGTGGTTGAGGGGGGAGTGTGTGAGGGGGGAGTGTGTGAGTGGTCTGTGTATGGTCAGTGTGTGAGGGGGCAGTGTGTGAGGGGGTACTGTGAGGGGCAGTGTGTGAGGGGCAGTGTGTGAGGGGCAGTGTGTAAGGGGGTAATGTGTAAGGGGGCAGTGTGTAAGGGGGCAGTGTGTAAGGGGGCAGTGTGTGACGGGGCAGTGTGTGACGGGGCAGTGTGTGACGGGGCAGTGTGTGATGGGGCAGTGTGTGACGGGGCAGTGTGTGATGGCACAGTGTAATGAGAGTGTGTGAGGGTGCGAGGTGTGTGAGAGTGCGGGGTGTAAGAAGCACATGTAGCGCCTGGTGCAGGTGACTTGCGTTTGTTGGCATCATTAATTTACACTTAATCAAACTGAAAACAGCCATTTAGAACTAGTGTTCCCCGAGCAAACATGTTTTCCTATTTTCAGTGACACTTTAATAAGTTAGTATCCGCCAGTATTCGGAGATTGTTAAATTGTTCTTGGGTTTGCATATATTTGAAAATGTCTGTTAATCAAAACAACTGCATTGTTGGTCACACCTCAGCTGGGAGCGCTGTCTGGGCATGCGAGGATGGGTGCATTACGCACTTTCCGAGCAGCAGAGATTTTAGAAATTTTTCTTTATGGCCTTCCCTCTCAGCCTGCTGCATTATAGAGAGGCAGGGGTGGCGGGGAGAGTGGAGCAGCCAGCAGAGTGACACGATCTGTGTTGGGGGAAGGGGAGGGAATTGAAGCGCAGATGGAAAGTACACAAACAACGCAACACACTGCAAATACAATTAGAAGCTTGCAGCAGTCTCTGGGTGAAAGCATACGTGTTTGGGTGCGTGAAGTAAACATTAAATTAAAAGTGAATAAGAGAGGTATGCAGAACACAGAGGCAGGAGAGTATTGAAGTTGAGGGTAGGCAGCAAGACACACAGAGGTGAGGCAGGATAAGAGTGCTGGGTGGGGAGAGAGTGAGATTCAGAAGAATGTAAGCAGGAGGGAAAGAAGGAGAATCTGACAGGGGAATGCGATGACCAGGGAACCTGAAGTGAGCTACGGTCAAGTAGTGAATCACACAGAGCCGTACTTCTTGACTCCTGCGATGGATATCGGGTGGCTTGTGTGTTTATTAGCACGGGTGCACACCAACTTTGGCCCAGCAGCAATAACTGGCTTCAGCTGCAGGATTTGTCACAGCAGGGGGGGGGCAAGGGGTTAGTGCTCAGCAATAAATCAGAAAACCAAACTATTGCTGCGAACTGACTCGGGTGGACATCCCGTGGCCATGCTGAATGAAACGGCCTGAGCTGCAACAGACCCAAAGTTTGCCTTTTCTTTTTCTGGCGTTATAAACAAGGATTTGTGCGAACTGAATTAATACTCGACAGAAGTGTAAAATAAAATAGAGTAGGACTTCTGTGCGCGCCTGTTTGTATAAGAGAGAATGAATAAAACAGAGGAAAAGGAGGAGGAGAGAGATATGGAGGATGAAATAAATGAAGGGGCGAGAGGAAAGAGGTAGAGAAAGGAGACAGAGAAGGGAGAGAGATGACAATGACACAGAAAGGAAACGCTGGAAACTAGAAAGAAAACAAGAAGAGAAAGGGGGATATGGAGGCGGAAACAACGACGATGATGAAAGACAAGAGGAAAAATAGGAGGCAGGGACAAAGAGAGCGAAAGTGATAAAGAACGCGAGCCAGTAAGACAAATTGGGAGAGTAAACAAGTGATGCGCGCTCTGTGCTGGGGGAGGGACATTAAAGGAAGGGGGCGGAGAGGAGCCTGTGAAACTCACGGCGGAGATCAAAGAAAGGGTGGGAGGGACATTGGCGAGCGAGGGGTGAAGGGGTGTGCAGCCTGGTGAGCTGAAGTGGCAGCAGAGGCGGAGCGCGGCACGCGCGCACGAAGTGTCTGGTAGCAAATAGCAGCTGTTTACAATGCACGTGGTTGTTCTCACATGCACTGTACCCGATCCGCAGTTTGGGTACACTTTTGAAAGCCTTACTATAATCTTGCCAGCATCCCTAACAGCATTGCTTAGGGGAGACCTAAAAACCATATTAAGATATCAAAATTCATTAAGTCCTGGTGTATAATTAGGAAGGACCTCAAAACCTGGATGTTCCTGCAGCATGTTCTCCCAGCGCCTCGAGACCCTCACAGGTGATGCAGACACGCTCTATAAATCCTGACTGATTGATTGATAATTTCCACCTTCTACATTGACAAATCTATGAAGAACATCCCAGTATAAGTCTTCTCCTCCCCATCAACCACCTAAACATGTTGCTCCTAAAATTAAGTCTGAATGACACTCAAATAGGTTTGGGTCAAGCTGTTGCTGAATAAACTAACTACATTAAGACTGAAAGCCACAGAAATATAATAAATAACAAAACATATGTATTTGTAAAGCACATGTTCACCCTTTGGAGCATCTTGGCACTGAATTACAACCCAGACAACACTCGTCGGCTGCATTAACTGTGCAAAATTCCTTATGACAGGGTAGTGCCCCAGTTTTCAAGTATTCAGGTAAAGGTGGTGAAAAGTTACGAAAGTGCCAAAGGCTTTCGGATTGAAATTACTTAGATGCTTATTGTGCATGTGTCCCTTTAGATCCAAGATTAAAATACGCAAGAGAGCTGCAGTGTTCACTTTGTTTGCCAAAAGAAGAACTGCTATCCATACACGGGGTGAACCCAGAACTCAATACTACAGAAGGATGGGTCAAGGATGAAAGGGAATGGGCAACCACGGAAGAAATTGGTCTTAAATTAGTATTGACTGATAATAAAGTAGCAGAAGATATTTCAGACTGTAGGCTATATATACAGGACTTAAATGTACCTGCCCGATTCACTTTCCTTTTGCCCTTTAAGAGCAACACGTCTCATAATAGAGGTGGAAAAATATAATTGGAATGATAGAGTATGCCCTGGGTTTGGGCAGAAGAAACCATAGCAATTAGAACAAAGTTAGGTTAAATTGACCATATAAGGGTTCATATCTGCTCGATGGACTAAAAGATCGGAGGGTTTGAGAGTGGAGCTAAGCAATAGAAAATAACTGAATGGGATCTCAGGTACTGTTAATATGTTTATCATGAAACACTGTATTGTTTTTTAACCAGACTGTGCTTACTCTGGCGGTTCAGCAATTTGTGTAATAACGTCTGATCAATATCATTGAGATATAAAAAAATGAAAAATTATTGATAATAATTCTACAAATAGAGGGCACAGATACTTACTCCCTCTCTACTACATAGTTTTGTCTGCACAATGACTGAAAGGGAGATGGACCAAATAGAGTAACACTTAAAAACGAATGACAACCTGCATGACTATCAATGAGAATAACTAACAACATGAAAGACTATCTTATTCACATATGTTACACAGGTATACCAGAGTTTACAATAAATTCGACCATACCACCTGGCTACCAAATGCAAAAGAAAATGAATAGCCACAAATCAAAACAATGCACAAATAAAATTCATACATTCCTTCTACTGCCCAGAACATTTGTAATGTACAAGAGACACTTCACTGTGCAGTTGACAAGGGTGGTGGTCTGTTCTTATCTAAAACGCTCAGTTTCTCTGTCCCATATCTAGGGATGAATGAGAAAGGGCTTCTTACCTCGGAACGGGTCGAAATCATAACGTTACTCACTGTATTATTATTCCAGTCATTCAATCCGTTCGTCAGTAGGTGTGGACATTTCCATGTATGGAAAATGGGGGCATGCGCCCTGGCGTATCAGCAGGTACATTTTTAAACAGGAAGCACTATAGTGAGTCATCACATCTGCTTACATCTATTTACTCTGTTACCGTTCACCGTATGTCAGCATGGGAACGGGGTAAATGTATTAAGTCTACAAAGCAGGGAGCTGACTGACCGAGAACATAGGAGTTACTATGGTGAGAAACATCCAGATTCTTACATCACATCAACTGCATTCCAACGTTTAAGACCATTCCACAGCACAGACAACGAAAGAGAGAAAGGCGTAAAATGCGAACTAATTGATCTACACTAAAATGTTTTTCAACATATCTGGATCAAAGTGAGGGTCAGTATACCCAAGTGAATTGCCTTATATAAAGCATCAACCAGCATCTGAAAACCTAACTTTAACGACGATTGCGTACACATCTTGGAGACAACACGCCTTTACTTTTCTAGTATATCTATCAAGTTATGGACGCTCTGGTTATATCCTTGCCAGATTTATGTCGCATTTTGCTAACTTTTTATCTATTTGGATAAAATTGAAGAACATTACCAACATCAACATCCTTTCCACGCCCCTGGTTGAATAGGAAGGGAAAGGAAGGTAAACAAGCAAACAAATCCCCCCCGGCCCACACTTACCACATGCCATCTACCTCCGGCCACAGAAACGCTGGAGCACGCACACCGCAAGTCGGACTGGAGCGCGCCTCGGAAGAGACGCGTAACGCCGTGAACGTGCACGTTGGCGTTCCCGCGCGCTCACGGACCTGAGTCGGCTCGTGCCCAGGTTTGGAGCTGCTCGTTCACAGCTCTGACTTCCTTGGCAGGGAGGAAGGTGACTCTAAGTCTCGTTGGCGGCAGCGCTTCGCGCTGCAACGCCAGCGAGACCTAAAAAGGACGAGGTAGGAGTAAGTATGGTATGTGACAGTTTTAATCTAATAAGTATATGGACAAGGGACCAAGGTACCTGAGTAATAACTTGTTCTCACCCATGCATGGTGAAGAATTGAAACTAACTTACAGGTAGCCCAGCCGGGTACTGTTGTCGTATGTAAAAAAGAAGAAATTGGAAAGTAAGTTAGGGAAACAACAGATTTGCTCATTTCACACTGGCATATTGTATGCAAGAAATAGGCTATGGGCAGGCAAAGTACTCACCACTGTAGTGGTCAGAGACTCAAGGATGTAATGTTCACACGTAATAGCGTTTTCGATATATACAGGACGAAGCCTGTAGAGGACACAAGTCAAGAGAATATGCCGTTAGTAATTACCTCCATGCGCGTCTAGTGTCCAGGGTGATAGGCTGATATAGTGATAAAGTTTACCTGGAAACATGGGAGTGGCGCCTGATAGCACACGATGCACCCACGTCGTAATATGGCTTTACGGGGAAGAAATCAATATTATTTACAGGACGATGCCTGTTAAAGAAAGAGTAAGGAAAACGCGTTGTTAATGGTTTAACAACATGCGCGTTGTTAGCCATGTCATTAAAATAGCTTTGGTATGGAAATTTACCAGAAAAATGTGCCGCTCGATAGCGTACCGCAGTAACTCTCAGCAGGTCTGTTGAGAGGAGTCTGCCTGCCCTTCCGGTTAAAACATTGGCAGACCTGACGGGGAGAGTTACGAAAACCAAATCCTCGTAAGGACCACCAATGGAATGCAGAGTGAGTGAGCGCGAGCAGCTTCTGTTGCCGGCTATACGTAAACACTTTGCTAAGTGAGGTAGTACAGAGCCACAAGGGGACATATTAGAAACACTTAATATAGATCAAGTGACAGCATGAAATTACCTCATTCCTGAACTTTAAATTATACAAAATTCGAATATCTTGAAAGCTCCATATTTACATTCTATTTACAATTCTGTTACTCACAATATATGAAAAGGCAATTGTAATACACAGTTCTGCATTGAAATTAAAATGATTTGAACAGTAATATAGTTCTAGGCACATATATTCAAATCCCTCATTATCAAAAGTACAGTCACAGAAATAACAAAACTTTCCATTGGCGTGTCTATGGCAATCGTGAGTATATACCTCTATACTGATGTTTAGCAGCAGCACATTGATCTTAGACCCATGTAGGGGAGGCTAATTTGTAATATTGGACACATATCCTCTCCATTCATCCGCAGAATTTAACCCATGGCTAATGGAGTCAAGTCTCTCGATCCAATGACACTCCCTACGTTGTAGAATCTGGGACATGTCACCTCCTCTATCAGGTATGGTTACGTTGTCAATAACCTGCCAGCTAATTTGGTCCGCAGTATGGTTGTGATCTTTATAGTGTGCTACTAGTGGTGCTGTCAGGACTAGTTTTCTGATCCGGCTTCAATGTTGGCCTATCCTTGCTTTAATGGGCTGTTGTGTCTGTCCAATGTAGGGCAGCTCGCAGGGACACCATATGCAATACACAACATTGCGTGTGTTGCAATTTGAAAATGCTCCCAGTGTATGTGTGATTTTCCCATGATGGAACGTGGTAGTTTTAGACGTAAAGGGGCAGGCCACACAGTTACCACACGGGTGGTGACCCACTACAGGTGGCAGGCCCCATACCGACTCCAATGTAACTGTTGCATCTCTTGTCTTTTCATTCGAGGAGTTCACCAAATGATCTTTCTGATTCTTGGCTCTTTTGTACGCAAACAATGGAACCTCAAATGATGAATCAATGCTCTTAATGATGTGCCAGTTTCTAATTATTAGACTGCGGATCTTGTTCGTATGTGTACCACAGGTGGTAACGCATACAATGTTCTGCATCTCTTTTTTCGGTCGAGTCACCAAGAGTTCTTCACGCGGACAATACCACGCGCGTTTTAGGGATCTCTTCACTAATTTATTAGGGTAGCCTCTACTAAGTAGCTTTGATTTCAGAATTCTTGCTTCCCTCATATAGTCGTCCCTTCGGGCACAGTTGCGACGAATGCGCAAAAACTGCCTGAAGGGAAGGCCATCTCTTAGAGCTCTTGGATGATGGCTTTTATACGAAAGTAATGTGTTCCTCCCTGTGTCCTTTCGGTGTAACGAGGTGATCAACTTATAAACCTCGCTCATGATGTTAAGATCCAGAAAGGCAATGGTGTCCTTTTGAATTGTGGATGTAAGTGTAAGATGTTGTTGAATACCATTTAAATATAACACAAAAGCATTGAAATTTTCAGTGGTGCCACTCCAAACTAAAAAAATATTGTCGATATATCGATACCAACATTTAATGTTGGTACGATACGGATTGGAATCATTAATGGCAAAGGGTCGTTCAACCTGGTCCATATAAATATTCGCCAGGTTGGGAGCAAAAATTGCTCCCATGCTGGTCCTGCAGCATTGCTGATAATATACACCATTGTGCACAAAATAGTTCTTTTGGAGGGCGGCACATAGTAACGAGATTATAAATGAGGTAGGAACAGTCATAGGCCTAGCATCAAGGAGACATTCAATACTTTTAATACTGTCATCTTGTGGGATGTTTGTATATAATGCTGAAATATCTAGAGTAGCCAACCAGTCAGTATCCTCATTAAATAACACAGTATCAACCAAATTAATCATGTGCATAGTCTCTCGAACATAACTTGGTTGACTTGGTACATATTCACGAATGAAAAAATCCACATATTTACCAATAGGTTGTGCTGGCAGGACCTGAGACCACGAAAGTAGCTAGTTTTACAACCGATACTGGGGAAAGCAGGGAGGTAGCATTCATGTCTTGTTTTTCCAGAGGTGCTTGATTCTGTGTGTGGGGCTTGAGACTATGAAAGTTGCTGGATTTTCAACTGATGCCTGGGATAGCTAGGAGGTTGCTTAATTTCTTTTTTCCCCAGCTGAAGTTGTTTGTGTAGGCGGAGTCTGAGACCACAAAGGTAGCTGGTTTTACCCCTGGTGCCTGGGATACCCGGGAGGTAGCATCATTTCTTGTTTTTTCCAGAGGTGATTGGTTGTGAAGGCAAGGCCCGAGACCACAAAGGTAGCTGCTTTTGCAACTGATGCCTGGGATAACAGGGTGGTAGCATAATTTCTTGCTTTTTTCCAGAGGTGTTTGATTGTGTAGGCAGGGCCTTAGACTACAAAGGTGACTGGTTTTACAACCGATGCCTGGGATAGCAGGGAGGTACCAACATTTCTTATTTTTCTAGGGGTGGATAATTTTGTAGGCAGGGCCTGAGACCACAAAGGTGACTGATTTTACAACCAATGCCTGAGATAGCAGGGGGGTAGCATAATTTCCTGTTTTTCCAGGGGTGGTTGATTGTGTAGGCGGGGTCTGAGACCACAAAGGTAGCTAGTTTTAAAACTGATGCCTATGATAGAATGAATGAATACACACTTGCATAGCGCATAGCCATGCGCTTCCAAGGGCATCCAAGCGCTTCCTGTGACACTAATCATCAACCACTGATCAAGCAAAAAGAAGAGTCTTCAGTTGCTCCCTAAATTTCAGATGGCCAGACTCAAAGCGAATAAAGTCTGGAAGCTGGTTGCAGAATTTGGCCGCATTATATGAAAAACTTCGTCCTCCAGTCCGTGACCATTTGATCCTAGAAACTGCCAACAGATGTTTCTTATTGGATCTTAGGGTCCTCTTGGTCTCATATAGTTGCACCATGGACTGGAGCAAAGCTGGGCCATTGCCATAAATGCACTTGTGAACAATACACATTGCCTTAAAACTGACTCTTGCAGAAACAGGGAGCCAATGCAGTCGACCGAGCGCCAGTTTAGACGAATTACGTTTCGGGATATCCATCAAGAGATGAGCCGCACAATTCTGGGCGATCTGTAATTTCCTGATAGCTCCCTGCGGCGCACCCAGATAGACTGCATTTGCCTAGTCCAACCGAGATAAAATCAAGGCTTGAACCACCATATGCCTGGCATCAAATGTGAGAAGAGGAAGGATCTTCCGTATCAACCTAAGCAAACCATAGCAATTGACAGCTACTTTGCTTGCTTGAGCATTGAAATTGCGATTCTCCTATTTACATGACCAGAGAATCTGGATTTCATTAAAGACACGGAGGCTAACATTATGCATACAACTTTTAATGCAGTCCAAGCATAGCCGCATATGTCACAAAGCAAAAGTTCCAACTTAGAATACATATGAATCAACAATAGCATGAATCACTAGGCAATCAGCCTCTTTTAAATGGGATGACAATGAAAAAGGAAAAGTCCAAACAAATCCAATGAAACATCAAACTTGAAGAAGGATGACGGAAGAAAACACCATCCACGATTGATCCACAGGTGTGAAATCAAGAAGACAAGTTATCTGCAAGGCAAAGAAAGGTTGTTAATAAATCCCAATAAAAGTATTAAGGACAAGAATAATAAACAATCATCTAAATAACAATTCCTGACAAAGGAAAGGATGTAAGTAATCCTGCAAAGGAAAATAATGTTTGTAAGTAAAAAATTCAAATAAGCATATCATAACATATATTATATATATATTATATCATTTAATCAACCACCGAGGGAAGGGTGGGAGGGATAATGTTAGCCTCCGTGTCTTTAATGAAATCCAGATTCTCTGGTCATGTAAATAGGAGAATCGCAATTTCATTACAAGACCGGAGGCTACCATTATGCATGTTGGTAGCCATGTAAATCAACATCAGACATGTGAGAAACAGGTTTGCAATAATGATGAGCAAAGGTTCTAGAATTAGACCAATCAGCAGCCTTTAGAATATCATTTAACTTACCACCTGAGCAGAATGACTTACTGGCCATTGCGCTTCTAATAGAATGTGGTTTAAAAATATTCAGATTAATTCCAGGAAGTTTCATGACTGTTTTAACCCATCCAGCAATAGAGCTAGAAGAAATTCCTTTATGGGGTTTAACAAAAGAGAGGAGTAACTGAGATACATTCAAAGGACGAAGAGAGTTCATTCTCACATCATATTCTTTCATACATTGAACAACACAGAGTTTAGTGCAAGTATCAAAACGAGGATAGAAAATAGAATCTGACATGGTTTTAGTTCTTCTATGTATTTCAAATTTGACTCCAAACATATCGTAAGATCTAAAAGAAATATCTAGAGCTTTAACATCAGAGACTCTAATGCATGAAATTAAGCAAAGAAGAGTAGCTAATTTGATAGAAAGATTCTTCCTGCTGAGAAGAGAATTAACTGGCCAAGAACAAAAAAGGTCAAGAATTAAATTAACATCCCAAAGAGATTTATAGCTAGGTTGAGGAGGTCTTCTAAGTCTGATACTTTTAAGTATTCTACAAATATTAGGATTTTTACCTACCGTTTTATTGTTAATTAGAGAATGTCCTGCAGAAATAGCAGATCTAAAACAATTGAGAGATCTGTAACTTGAACCTCTATCGAATTGTTCTCCAAGAAAATTAACTATATCAACAATAGGTGACTCCACGGGATCCAAGTCCCTTTCCAAGCACCAACGTGACCAGACTTTCCAAATGTTGTTGTGTCCGTAATGTGTTCCAGGGGCCCATGACTCTCCAAGGAGAGTTGAAGCTGTTGACGAAAGTCTAACGAGATCGTTAGACTTGGGATGGCCAAAAAGGAGTTACTAGGACAATTGAGGATCGTTCTTGTCTCACTTTCTGAAGGAGTCTCTGGATCATTGCAAATGGAGGGAAGGCATAAGCGTTGATCCCTACCCGAGGTTGGAGAAAGGCATTCACTGCTAGAGCACCAGGATCGGGCATCCAGCTGAAATAAGATATCAATTGGGTAGTCAATCTGCTCGCAAATAAATCTATTTGGGATGGGCCCCAGAAATGATTGAGGGAGTTGAAAACAGAAGTGTTGAGCTTCCAGTCGCTGTAATCCAAGATGAATCTTGAATTCCAATCTGCGCAAAGATTGGATTTCCCTGGAAGGTATTCTGCTCTCAGAGAGATTTTGTGTTCTAGGCAGAAAAACCAAAGCTTCTTTGCTAGAATGGAGAGGTCTTCTGACTTGGTCCCTCCTAGACGGTTTATGTAAGCAACGGCAGACATATTGTCCATTTTCAATATGACTGATCTTCCTTGAAGAAAGCGTTTGAAGCTCATTAGAGCATAAAGTCCTGCAGTTAATTCTAGATAATTGATGTGGTGCAGGGACTCTTGTTGGGACCAAATTCCTCCAGTGTTCTGGTTCTGTAGACAAGCACCCCAGCCATGAAGGCTGGCATCCGATTCTAGAATAAAATCTGGTGCTGAACCAAAGATCGCTCTCCCATTCCATGCATCTAGATTGTCTAAACACCATGTTAGTTCTAAGATTGCATCTGGGTTTAAGGAGATTCGATCTCCGTACCAAAAACCTGACCTGAGAGCTCTTGCTTTTATTCTCTGAAGGGCTCGATAATTCAGTGGTCCTGGAAAAATGGCCTGAATGGAGGAAGATAGAAGGCATAGAAGTCTTGCTAGTTCTCTTAGGGAGAGATTTTCTTGTTTCAATACATGTCTTATCTCCTTTATTATTTTGGCAATCTTCTTGGGAGGGAGAAGGAGAAGACATTCTGTTGTGTCTACTGTGAAGCCCAGGAACTCCATCTTCTTTGAGGGGACTAGAATGGATTTGTCCCAGTTTATGATAAAACCCAGACTTTCTAAGAGGTCTATAACTGTCTTCAGATCTTTGATGATTTGAGCATAGTCTTGAGAAAGAATCAGGATGTCGTCTAAGTAAATGATGAGACAATCCCTTTTTCTCTTAGACATGAGGCAACTGCTCTCATTACCTTGGTGAAACACCATGGGGCAGAAGAGAGGCCGAAGGGAAGAGCCTGAAATTGAAAGAGATGGTTTTTCCAAATGAACTGAAGAAAGGGTTGGTGTTCCTTTGTCATGGGAATTGTAAAGTAGGCGTCCTTCAGATCTAATTTGACTAGCCAGTCTCCTTCTAGTAAGAGGTCTCTGAGAAGATGGATGCCCTCCATCTTGAAATGACGGTAGACAAGGAATTTGTTGAGTTCCATGAGATTTATAACCGGTCTCCAACCCTTGTCTTTCTTTTCCACAAGGAAGAGAGTACTTATGAATGTCATAAATTCCATGGGTACCTCTAGAATTGCTCCTTTTTTTAGCATTGAGGAAATTTCTTCTTCTATGATTTCTTCTTGATCTAGTGTAAGGGGTGTCGGTCTTGGAAGAGAGTACTGTATTGGAGTCTTGGTGAAATCTACACAAAAACCTTGAACGGTGTTCAGAACCCAGGGATCTTGTGTGATAATTTTCCAATTGTGGTAAAAGAATCTTAGTCTGCCACCTACTTTTGGATTCAAAGAAAGGGAAGGGGAAACAGTACTAACTTGAGGGGTGGAGTCAGCAGGTGCTCCTCGTGCTCGGAATTCTCTGGAGCGGAAACCTCTTCCTCTGGGTGGATAAAACTGTGGTTAGTTGGGTGGTTGGTACCCTCTACCAAAATTGCCTCTGTTTCTTGGGAAGGGGCGTCGATTAAAGGGGCCGGAAGATTGCCCCCTTCTTCCAGCCCTTCCAAAAAGGTTGCTGTTGTAGTTAAAAACTTTTTTCATGTGTTGATGCGCTCTATCTAAAGCGGTAAAGGTTGATACATATTAAAACTTCTCCAAAAAGTAAACCTTTTGGATTAATGGAGGTTTCTTTTTCAGCCATATCGATTAATTGTGGACTAATTTTATTGAGGACTACTCTTCTTCTTTCACAATTAAGTCCTGCGTTGGCATTTCCTAAGAGGACAAGTGCTCTTTGGCTCCATCCTCGAATGGAGTGTGTGTCAAGAGGGGAACCATTAAGGTAACTCTCCTCAGCTGCGTCGATTATTTTAGTAAGTGGACCTAGGATGTCGAGAACTTTATCTTGGCAGAGCTTAAGCGACCTTTCCAAGCCTTTGCGTGGGTCTCTTCCTAATTTAAAAAGATAAGTAATTCGTTCCGGATCAAGGTTAGGAGTTTGACAGACTGTACCTTCAATTAAAGGTCTGGTGCATTCTGCCCTCAAAAGATTGCGAGTTTCCCTTTCTAAAGGGTTCCGAATCCATTTAGATATGAATTTAGAAACGTGCTCATGTGGAGTCCACTCTGAGCTTCTAGGATGTTTAATGTTAAAAGGGGAGAACATTTCTTCCCCTAAACGGTCCAAGATACTATCTTTAGAAGATGAAGGACCATTGTCGTCATTCAAGAGAAAGGAATCAATATCTTGATCATCCTCATCTAGGTTAAGAATATATTCGTCAGGAAATTCTGAGCCATCAATATCACTTGTATCATTATCTAGAGCACTTTGGTGAATTGTGCCGCGAGGGACACCCATCAAATTTGTGCCGCTAAGGACACCTTTCAGATTTGTGCCGCTAAGGACACCTTTCAGATTTGTGCCGCGAGGGACACCTGAGGCAAATGAGGTGCGAGGACCTCCTGTAAAATTTGAGGTGCTAGGACCTCCCGTGCTCTCTGGGGTATAATCAATATTATTACTTTTTTTATGCCTCTTACCCCTTTTTTCGGTGAGATCATTAATCTCAGCTATGTCCAAGTCAGATAGGTCATCATTATCATGGATCAAGGGTCTCTTAGATGACATAACTTGGGAGAGAGTAGAAAACATACATGATCTCATCTCCTTGTGGATAAGTTTTTTGATAGCATCATTATTAAAATCAGATTCAACAGTAATACTGTGAATTGAATCAGAATCTGACTCAGACATATTTTGAATTGAAAAAATAATTATATAAGAATGTCTGAAGCTTATATAGAATTCTTAACCTTTCTCTATAAACTTTCTATATATGTACAGCCTTTTTTTATATGTTTATAGTAATCTTTTCAATATATATATATATCCTCACCCTTTTTTAAATTTTATTTTTTATTTTTTAATATTACCTTCAAATTAGTTTGTAAATATCAATCCTAATAGACTGATTATGGGAGGGAGGCGAGGGTAACACGGATAAATAATTAGATAAATTCACAAAGCGTCGTACCTCACAAGGTTTTGACAAAGTCGTAGGTATTGGGCACAATTATGAACGTCTGGGAGATTGTTCTGAAAATAAAAGCGGGTCACTGTGTTTTTTGAATAATTCGCGCGTGAGAGGAAAGAATTATAACTTTAAAATAAAGACAACTACAGGAAAGGAAAGCGGAAGCCAACCTCCGTAAATTGGAGGTTGGGGGTCTGGGTATAAGGAGTAAAAAAGTGTTACTCTACCTTATAAGATGGTATATAAAACAGGTACATTGTATATATATATATATATAAATATTACTCCTGTAGGGATTAAGGGGTTAATCAGTATATAGTAACAAATATAGATTAATAATAAAATACAAGTCTTAAACATGAAATTACAATATTATAAAGAGCTAAGTAAGGAGGTGACTTATCTTGCTTGGAGCCGCATTTAAAAGAGGCTGATTGCCTAGTGATTCATGCTATTGTTGATTCATATGTATTCTAAGTTGGAACTTTTGCTTTGTGACATATGCGGCTATGCTTGGACTGCATTAAAAGTTGTATGCATAATGGTAGCCTCCGGTCTTGTAATGAAATTCAAGGTACAATCAAGCCAGACACCTAGACTCTTGACTTGTTTCTTGGGGGCAGGTGGGAAACCAAGACAGCTGGGCCACATAAGATCTAAATTATTAGTGGCCGCATGGCCCAAAATCATAATTTCAGTCTTTGCGACGTTTAATTTAAGAAAGGACAGGTCCATCCATTCAGATACCCTTACACGGCAAGCAGCTAAACCTGACTCTGCTTTATCTTGCTGACTAAGAGACACCACTAGTTCAGTGTCATCAGCATAAGTAACAGTATGGATCCCCCAGGGAAGTACCACCTCAGCCAATGGCCTCATATAGATGTTAAACAAGGTGGGACTCAATGAGGATCCCTGAGGGACTCTATACTGCAAAGGCCTCTGCTTAGAGAGTGCTCCTTCCTCAAATACAGCAAAAGATCTGTCTGAAAGAAAGGACTGCAGCCAGTCTAGGGCAATGCCTGCAACACCCACCTCCCTCAGTCTTTGGATCATAATACGATGATTCACAGTATCGAAGGCTGCGCTGAGATCTAATAAAATAATTGCAGTGCAGCCTCCGTTGTCCAAGATTTTCCTTGAGTCTTTGACCACGGCGAGAAGGGCCCTGATACGGCCTAAAGCCGGTCTGAGTAGGGTGGAGGTAGTTCTTATCCTCCAGGTGGGCTGACAACAAGGAGTTAACATGTTTTTCTGCCAATTTACTAATTCCTGGCAGCAAAGAGATGGGGTGATAGTTTGACCAATCCTCAGGGTCTAAATTACTTTTTTTATAAGGGCTTTAACTCTAGCTTGTTTCCAGAGACAGGGAACCTGCCCCGCCTGAAGAGACGCATTTATTATGTCCTGCATTACAGGGCAAGCTATCTCAGATACCAGGTTAAGAATGGCAGGGGGAATAGGATCTGCTGGAGTTCCAGATTTTAATTGCTTTAAAAGATCCTGCAATGAGGAAGGGGGGAGGGGATGGAATTTTTCCAACACCGCTGGTTGTGGGGATAGTAAAAAATTTATATACAAGGCCCTTTGCTGGAAGCTGGAGTAGATGGTATGGACTTTAGTGGAGAAAAAATTAGCCAATTCCTCACAGCGCTTTTGAGCATTATCCCCATCATTAGGGGGACTAGGAGGGATAAGAAGAGATTTCAAGATTTTAAAAATTTCCAGAGGAGAATTAGAAACTGAAATTATTTTTCTATGATAATAGCTAGTTTGAACAGCTTTTATTTAATTTTTGTAGAGCTTAATAGCTTCTCTATATTTGCTCTTACTTATTTCTGAGAAATTCTTCCTCCATTTCCTTTCAAATTGCTTACATGATTGTTTAAGCTGTCTCAGGGTATGCGTATACCATACTTAATTATTTGGACCTGTTCGATGGCATACTTCTTTTTTTGGAAAAACAACATCAAGAGAAGCCTCAAGCAAATTATTAAAATTCTCATTCGCTGTCATAGGATCAGACTGCGATTCAGGAGTGGAGTTTATAAGATTGGTCGCCCAATCTTTAACTGGAAGTTTAGACCATATACGCCCACATTTTTTTCTTCTAGCAAAAGGTTGTAAACACTCTTGAGGGGTCCTAATGAAGGATAATAGAAAATGATCTGACCATGGAACCACAATAGACTCAACAAAAGTGATATCTGTGAGGTTCGTCAATAAAGGATCAAGCAAATGTCCCACCCTATGAGTAGAGCCAGTCACTATTTGCTTGATTTTAAATGTTTCCAGACATTCAATAAGATCCTGCACCGGGAAAGAGTCAGGGTCATCGAAATGTAAATTCAGATCACCCAGGATAGAAAAATTAGAGGAAAGACTCGAACCGTTGGTAGCTACCTCCAGAAGATCTTTACAAAAATTGCCTAGTGCTCCTGGGGGCCGATAAATAAGAATACCTGAAAATGTGCAGGTCGGAGAAAAGCTTATACCAAACATTAGGTTCTCACAATCAGATAAATGGCCAATGGTGGCTCTGCATCTATAGATATCGTTATAAATAATAGCAATTCCCCCACCCCGGCCGCTAACACGATCTAATCTAAAAATGGCGTAGTTAGAGGGAAGAGCTTGAACTATGTCAGGATCAGAGTCGTTGTTGGTCCAAGTTTCTGTCAAAAAAGCACATCTGGGTTCCTGTCTTCGAGGAGTAGATGATAGCAGGGAGGTAGCATAATTTCTTGTTTTTCCAGGGGTGCTTGATTGTGCAGGCAGGGTGTGAGACAAGGAAGGTACTGGTTTTATAACTGATGCATAGGATAGCAGGGAGGTAGCATAATTTCTTGTTTGTCCAGGGGTGGTTGATTGGGTAGGCAGGGCCTGAGGCCAAGACGGTAGCTGGTTTTACCACCAATGCCTGGTATCGCAGGGAGGTAGCATCATTTCTTGTTTTTCCAATGGTAGTTGATTGGTTAGGCAGGGCCTGAGACCAAGAAGGTAGCTGGTTTTACAACCTATGCCTGGCATCACCGGGAGGTAGCACAATGTCTTGTTTTTTTCCAGAGGTGGTTGATTGCGTAGACAGGGCCTGAGATCAAGAAGGTAGCTGGTTTTACAACCGACGCCTGGTATCGCAGTGAGGTATGGTCATTTCTTTTTTTTTCCATAAGTGGTTGATTGTGTAGGCGGGTCATGAGACCAGGAAGGTTGCTGGTTTTACAACCGATGCCTGGTATCGCAGGGAGGTAACATCATGTCTTGTTTTTCCAGGGGTAGTTGATTGTGCAGGCAGGGCCTGAGATCAAGAAGGTAGCTGATTTTACAACCGATGCCTGGTATCGCAGGGAGGTAACATCATGTCTTATTTTTTTCCAGGGTTGTTTGATTGTGTAGGCGGGGCCTGACACCACAAAGGTAGCTGGTTTTACAAGCGATGCCTAGGATGCAGGGAGGTATGGTCATTTCTTGGGTTTTTTCCAGGGGTAGTTGATTGTGTAGGCAGGGCCTGACACTACGAAGGTTGCTGATTTTACAGCCGCAGCCAGGGTTCACAGTCAGCACCAATTCATCTCAAGAATGGAACAAAGATCAAGGATGATGAATTATTCGAAATTCTCACATTCCCGTGGCAGGAAGGAACATTGAATATTGATTGTAGGCATACATTCGTGCCAAAACAGAAGGCGGAATGTAGAAAAAAAACGACAATAGATTTAAAGTGGCACTTAAAAATGTCAAACTCGTGCAGAGCACAGTATGTGCTGAAATGTGACCAGGTACAAAGGGATGTGTTCCAGCAGCCGCAATGGACGCATTGTCACCTGATTACAGACCGTCAGACCTTTCAATAAAATCCCAAACTCTAATCTGCGAAAGGCAAAGCCAGTATGAAAAGCAGCCGCTGGCTACTATGGCAACATATAGGGTGGACGTTCCACTACATGTATTTGAAAGACTCGTGAGAAGAAACATGTCGGACGTTGCTCTTTTGTGGCGCCCAGCGCTGGCTCTTAGGCTCTGCCGGCGCTTTTTAAAAGCTGCATTTTGTTCGGAACAACGTGAAGGAAAGATTCATTATTGCGATGTATTCACATGGCCTGTACCCTATTGCAGGGGGATCAGGGTAACTCAGTTCAAAAGGTATCAATTCAAAGGGCGAGAGCAAAAAAGAAGAAACCCATTCAGGCTGTGCCACTGAACAAACAAAATTCATTTAAATATATAGTGCCCACACTGCCAGCGCTCGCTCCACATTGTGCACCATAACACTTACATACCAAGGAAACTCACGAGACATATTTGTGGGAAAGCAGTGGTGCAGGTTTATTTCGCACAACAAGTAGCAGATAAGGTGGGTCATCTTACAGGCGATCCAATGCGGCAGCCCCTCGCTGACCCGCATGCCTAACGAGCCATCTTGCACGGCGAGTCGATGCTCTGACGGTGCAGTACATTATCACTTTATTTCGATCTACTCCCGCCCCCCCTGTCAGGGCGGAGCGATGAGGCACACCCCCGGTCGGTTCAGGCCCCCCGACCGCCCGAAGGACTAACGGGGCGCCGACGCTGTTTCCTGGAACCCCCTCGGCTCCAGGTTCTTGGCTCAGGCACCCCTACTGTGCCAGGCAGAGGTATTGACTGTATCCTTCTGCCGCAGAGGTACCCCTACTGTCCATCTGCTTCCAGATCGCCCTGTGACTCCGCCTGCAACATAAAACAAGACCATTAACAGTTCGCAACTTCGCCTGCCGCTCTGCCGCTGGGTCAGGGATAGGGTGGGAACAGCGCAGAGCAGCCCAGGGAACGAGCGCGGCAGGAGAGACCGAGCAGCGTTGCTGTGCTCTCTATAAACCCCTTGGGAACGCCCACCCCGCCAGAGGGCGCCCTCCCATTGGTCGCGCCCTCCCATTGGTCATTAGCGAGGATGGCGGCTCAATAGACTGGCGCGCTGCAGTTCCTCTCGCGCGGCATGTGGTACTAAGACGCTGTCTCGCTCAGCTCCCCTTTGCGTCGCGCGGCCAGCGGCATAGTGCCCACACCGCCAGCGCTCGCTCCACATTGTGCACCATAACACTTAAATACCAAGGAAACTCACGAGACATATTTGTGGGAAAGCAGTGGTGCAGGTTTATTTCGCACAACAAGTAGCAGATAAGGTGGGTCATCTTACAGGCGATCCAATGCGGCAGCCCCTCGCTGACCCGCATGCCTAACGAGCCATCTTGCACGGCGAGTCGATGCTCTGACGGTGCAGTACATTATCACTTTATTTCGATCTACTCCCGCCCCCCCTGTCAGGGCGGAGCGATGAGGCACACCCCCGGTCGGTTCAGGCCCCCCGACCGCCCGAAGGACTAACGGGGCGCCGACGCTGTTTCCTGGAACCCCCTCGGCTCAAGGTTCTTGGCTCAGGCACCCCTACTGTGCCAGGCAGAGGTATTGACTGTATCCTTCTGCCGCAGAGGTACCCCTACTGTCCATCTGCTTCCAGATCACCCTGTACTCCGCCACAGCTCTGGAGGAGGCCCCCGTCGATGACAGAGCCCCCCACCAACTAGCTACTTTCGGTTGCTGCTTAGTGCACTTTATCAAAGTTTATTTCTCACCGATCGGTACCGGCCAATAAAGGTTTCTTGTTATAGTTCTCATGCTCTCAATCACATCGGCCACACCACTTACGGAAATTTCTTAAACGGGTCTTAAGACGCGCCCTTGGTTACCTGAGCCATGGTGCATCAATAATCATGACAGTGATTGTCCTGGCAGGTCACTGCAAGACAATTATTTGCGACTGGTTAGGGCCGGCTAGCGGGTGCCCGTAACCGTCAATGTCATTCCCAGTTCTCAGTTTAAGTGTTTGCCATTATTGCGGTGCTTTCCTTGTACCTTTGTTTGTTACCCTTAGGGGCAGCCACCCACTTTTCTCTGAACACACCGTATGCTATTTTTCACGTGTTGTTTTACCTTTGCACTTGCACAAGCGTCATGGCTGCCTCTGTACGTTTGTTCTAGTGCCTGGGTGTCTGGCATGTATTGCGTACCACCTGTAGCCCCACCAGGGTGGCGTGTTTGCCGAACAAGCTTGGCATGCCGATTTTGCTGCACCCCTTATCGCCCGCCCAAAATTGTGGATCCATGAAGGATTCTCTGGTGTAACACAGTGCTTGTGTGCTTAAGTACAGCCTGGATAGCAGTTTCATACCAGGGAGAGTGTCTGCCTACAATTTAGTAGATTATATGCTGAAAGAAATTTGTCGATTCGTATGTAAACAAAACATTTGGGAACAATCCACCTTTGCTAGCGCTAACTTTGTCTACGGGGCACGCCAAGGCCGTTAAATATGGCATCGGTTTACTTAACATGAACACTCACTTGTTCAGCATTGATCCTATCTCCGATGCAGGGAGTTTGCGCCAGTCCGCATACTGCCAGTTGCAGGTTGCTATGCGTGACATCTTACAATTTGAGTGTAATTATGAGTGACAGTACAATGCTACGAGTGACGCTTCCTCGTACGTAAAGTCAAGCAATGAGACGAGGGAACCGCAGCAGCTCAGCAAGGGATCGTAATTCTCTGATCATTGTGACTTGTGCCGTAGCGTCTACACTGGTTTTAGGCTTGCATATTCACACACCATTCGCACACATACATAATGTTTATTCAAACTGGAAACAAGTTAACCCCTCGTATTCCCAAGATAGCATACCTCTGTTTAACTTACTGGAGTAATTGCCGTGACCTATACATAGCTGTCGAAGTTTGGGACTAGGTATGTGTGACATAGCCAATCCCCAGTCTTTTTACGTGTGACATATAAATGTCTTATGTCTAGGGCTTATGAAAGTCATGTACAGTGCTGTACTAATCATGACAGTGAATGTCCTGGCAAATCACTGCAAGATCGCTATTGAGATTGTTTAGGGCACCAACTAGCATATGCCTTAATGCTGAGAGGGTTACTGTAGCCTCCACCTTGCAACTCTATCCCAACCTGAACTGAATTACTTTCCATTGAGAAGATGTCCTGGCCTGCGCTTTGGACTGGTATGTCCTGCAGAGTTCGTGGATCGCAGTGTACATGTATATCTGGCAATTAGGCCCAAGTGCATGGCCCACTGGGTTGTTTGTATACCCCTGCGCTGGCAGTGTTCCACATGTCACTGGCGCCTTACACTAAGAGCCTGAGTTTCGAATGGATTGCCCCTTCCCACATCTGACACACATGCATTTGCCCTATTACCAATGCATTATATCCTAGACGACTTACAATAAGGTGTATTGGATGTTCGTCACTTTCGTTACACAGTAACCTGACTGAGTCTACCTCCTACGGCCATCTGAGGTCGTAACTTACCGACTGCTACCTCAGGCGATACTTGGAACCATGTGGGTAGGGTGATTTCCCAGTGCGGTTCCTGCATGGGGACAGAAAACATTCATTAGCAGCCCTGCCCCCTTTTGTCTACCAATCCGGTTCTCTGCAATGAAACAGGGATCACAATGCCCCACTCGCTACCCTGGTCAAGCCTGTTTGGAGCCAGATGCAGTATTGCAGCATTTTGACTAGGTCACTTATTAACATGCCGCATCTTTGCCGATGACAATTGTAGTTTGTCGAGCGCGATTTAGTGTCACCGCTCAACTCGTCCCCTTATTCTTCATCACATACACCCACAGTTTCTACAGTCGTAATAGACCAACATGCCATGGTTCCCACCCTTCATGTGGACGCCAGTCGAAGCTGATTGACACGATGACTATCTTACATGCCTTGTGCTAGCACACTGGGCATCACACAATGTTGGAGATATCGCTGGCATGAGGTTATTGCTTCCCGTGAAAGCACATCATATAGTGTGCCGATGGCTGATTAGTCTTAGTCGTAGCTTGTTACTTGCAGCTCACAAACTGGAATCCTTCTAATATAGCACTGTGGACTATGAAGGCTATGGGACTCCTATACCTTGTAACCTTCCCCGTCAATGTAACACATCACGTATACTGCTTTAATTACCCACTTACGCCTGCATTGTCCATGTATAAATGCATAGTACTTAAAGGCACTCTATCTTCCGCTTGGGAAGAGTAGTGCTGTAAGAATAACTCTAGTACTAATCAAATCGTTAATTGGGTAAGTACGGGACAGGCAAAGACCTCCGGCAATCTTACAGTGCCCGCGCTTATATGTAGAGTGAACAAAGTCAAAGGCATGCCTCTTTTAAGTCCCTGTGGAGTGTTTGCCATTTATTGCAGTATTATCTTTGTACCTGCGTTTCGTACTCCTTTGTAACCTGCCCATGCCACTTTTCTCTTGTAACGCACTGTTTGCTACTTCTCACCTGTTGTTTGCGTTTGATACTTGCACAAGTGCCAGTTAGGTCCCTATCGCGCGATTTGGATATGTTTGTAAATGAACCTTAGCCATGTAGGCTCCGCGGTTGTGACTGCTTCTACTTATCAACACCTCATGCTACTGTACAACAGATAGGGGCTTTGGGCTTTGAAAGAATTCAATGCAAGTGGATTTGAAGATGATAGCACATCTGTCCAATGGACACAGTATAGCACCTCGTTCTGCCATGTTGCGTGTTAAAGAGCCTCAATAAGTTTAAAGGTAGCATCTTACATCGATTATTATAAAGGTAGCATCTTACATCAACTCTGTGCAGTCCACCTGTAAAGTAAGGAGGAAAACTTTCTAAACTGGGTGTCACTCAGACAGCCTCTTTAATGAGCTATCTATTATATTATAAAAGAGTTTTATCCGCAGGAAAAGAATATGGCGTTATTCTATGGCTTCGATCTTGCAATTAATTATGGCTAGCTAATCTTTCAGCAATTGTGCTGTCGTTTCCATGTTTAGTTGAGTTATGAAAGATTTGCGTTTAGCATGAGGAATTGTTTTTTAGCTTAATCGCTAAAACATTTCAACGACAATGCACCACGTACAGCTAAAATCCGATGATCTCACTTCTTGTGGTAATACGTTGGCTATAAATAAGAAGCATCGGGGAAGGGACCAAAAGAAATCGTTGGAAGCTGGCACCTCCCCGAAGGGTTCACGTTTCGGCGTCGAAAGATTACTGCCTTAGGGCACGGACAATGGCACTGTGACCAGGCTCCGGCTGTCGGAGATCCCGGGGACTCGCTTTGCCTACAAACACGGCGCCGCTTGGGCACTCCCCGTCCCTTAAACACAAGACAGTTTGTTTAAAATTGGCGACCTTTGATGGCTGCAACATCAATGTGAAGATGCATTACTAATGACCGCGAAAGGCTCTGCAGACACCTATGCACTCAGAAATAACTATAAAATAACCGAGTGCATATGCAACCAGGCTAAATAAATAATGTAGTAGGTGCACATATGTAACTTGTTCCTCAGAACACGAGTCTTAAAAGAACAGCAGGAAAAATTCATAATCACGTACATCCGAACAAAGGCGCAGCCCCGCACATTTTATTTACTGCTCGTAGGACATGTGGAGCATTGTTAAGTTAAAATGAGCTCCACATCAATAAATAGGAAAATCAGCAAAGAGCATGTAGTCATGCTGGCTAATAGACAGCGACACGTGTAGACTACCCCCTGGAGAACCTCGACTCAACGATTTTGGTCCCTAAATTGCTGACATATAATTAATGGTGATCTGACAAGTGGCAAGGCCTCGTCTTTGTACATATATCAAAATTAGGGGAAACAATATTGCTGTGAAGTTCGTAAAGCTTCACTTCAAAAACTGTATACAAAAAAGTCCACCCACAAAGACCCTGTAGTGAAGGACAGCGTCTAGGAGTCTGAAAGCGCAGGACAGGGCCCTGGCCTAGCTGTTCCAACAATAAACCCAACCACCATGCGACCTGTTCAAATGGAATCAATGTGCAAGTTCTCCTGTGTTGGCAAAAAATGGGTGCAGGACAAACATAATATAATAGCTGGAAGAGAAAACAGCCACAAAACACGGATTCTGTGCAGCTGGGACTTGGGGGCGGCTCCTGCAGGACAGAGACCCCTCAGCGCAGGAAAAACATGTCTCTCAACACAACCTGCAGCTCCGCTGAATCGGCACTTCCATGGGTCATCATGAAAACTGGGAGTGACACAATCAGCCATTTTCATCCAAGTAACTCGAACCTTCAAAAGCACCGAGTGACGTGTACACTATGCACAATGCATAACAGAAATAGGGGCTGTGGAACGCCCCCGGTCTAGATGGAGAGCGTGCCCGCCAAAACTATCCAGCCATCAACACCCGAAACCACGGCAAACGATACGCGTAAATTCCAAAAGATAACCCCTCGCAGCTGCCCGAAACCTCGATGTATATATTATTTCTAGGTATCCCCACAATCTGCATAAACATGCTACAATACTACCATACGTAACTAACACATCGGCAAGGCCAACCCAGATATCCTCGGGGAGCTTCGCCCCATTGGCCCCCAGACAATGGCAATCCTAAATACTCCAATATTTCCGAATTATCCTTGCCATCATTGCAGTCATACAAAAGGAACCTCGGGCGTTTAGCGGGCGTACCGTTCCCAAACCAATGCATGACCCATCGAACAGCAAAAACGTCAGAACAGAGCAGGCCCTGCAGGGATCTGACCGGAAAGAAAAGGGTTCATAGTGATAAGGAACGCTAGGGAACGTGAAGTACAAACGTTTCCTTCTGTTTTAAAACGCGCACTGACGCAGCAACATTGATATGACAGGCAAGCTGTTCTTTTTCATGAAACATTGTTCGATCCCCATGATCTCGAGCGAACCATGAGGTACGGACGCATATGCACGAACATCCAGCGTGTCTCAGCTGAAGTGGCGCCTGAAACTCAGCCTGACCGGGAAAACATGTATCCTCTGAATCTATAAAGGATTAGGGCGCTAAGGGAGCTCGGTGAGGCCTCTGAGCGCTATCGTGCGCACACAGTCCTACCACAGAAAGACGCTATTAATTTGCACTGATTGAAAGGCATTAGGCTGCTTAGGCCTCAATGAATCTTAATCTATACAGTTGCATCAAGCAGGCGGGCATGGATTCAGATATCATCGATCGACGCCGCGCCACTTCGCAGGTCGTGTGATATATTGAAGTCTCGGTGCGCCAGGAATCCAATACTTTATTGCTATTATTGGAGTAGTTTGATGACTGATCGACTTGCGTTTTCATACCCGATAAAGATTTACTGAAGCCCCATTCATAGCTCGGGATCCAGTCATTGGCGCGCGGAGGTCACCGCTGGACTAGGGCCGTCACAGAACTTGTTTTCAAACACCTTGGGCCTTATTCCTAGTCAGACTTGCATACACATATAGCCCTATTAACGCGTGTGAATTCAATTTCATAATTCCGGCTTGTTGGTTTTGCACATCACAGCTAAATATCTCCTGACCTGCGATCGCCCCCGAATCGGAAATGATTTACTCTAGTAAGGTCCAAAATAACTAGATTGCACGCAAGAGAAATGTAATAATGCCGACACATTTCTAGGATACCTACTCAGGGGCTCAAAAACGAGTCTCCCGGCCCAAAAGGCAAACGCTTTGTTCGCCACGCCATGACCTCGCCTTAATCAGCAATGCTCAGACCCAATACCACCCGTCCGGCCATGGGGAACAGGCCAACATAGACAAAAGCACGCGCCTGTGACGGACTAGTGCAGGAACCGGGCGCAAGGCCACGATCCCAAATTTTTCGCGGGAAAGCGACAGACCTTCGGAAACCATCGCGGGGATGTATTATCCTATTACTTAAGAGGACAGGAGGGTCTGATGCGGGACCATTAACCTAAACAACTTTCGGCAAATTCACAATTTTTGCGAGAAAGCGGTGGATGTATAGCGCGCGCTCACCACAGAGTGCCTAACAAAGGGGTTGGAACAAAAACAGGGAAAACCAGTTCTCGGAATTCGGAGCTCCTCAAGGGGAGGACAGGACACGCGTCTGCCTAACATCCGCACAGGCTACACCGAACATCGCCACAACAAACATTGCCACAACAACGCTCTCCCTCGGCCCCCTCGACCACGCAAACCGCCGCTCTGCATCGGGGACGACAAACAACACCCCGAAACTCGGCGAAACCCCTGCAAGCGGGCCCCGATCACCAGCACTCACCGCACGCCCGTCGAGGCAGACAACCCGACGCAAGACCAGCGAGGCAGGCGCAGGACGGCAACACAAAGGCCGAGACAGGAGCAGCGCCTGAACAGCGCAGAGCAGCCCAGGGAACGAGCGCGGCAGGAGAGGAGCAGCCCAGGGAACGAGCGCGGCAGGAGAGACCGAGCAGCGTTGCTGTGCTCTCTATAAACCCCTTGGGAACGCCCACCCCGCCAGAGGGCGCCCTCCCATTGGTCGCGCCCTCCAATTGGTCATTAGCGAGGATGGCGGCTCAATAGACTGGCGCGCTGCAGTTCCTCTCGCGCGGCATGTGGTACTAAGACGCTGTCTCGCTCAGCTCCCCTTTGCGTCGCGCGGCCAGCGGCACACTGGAGGGTCATGTAGCCATTGATGCACTGTGAGGCGAAAAGGATGTCCACCGCCTCCTCCCCCCCTTTTGGAGATCGCGAGATGGAGGGTGTAACATTCGTTTAGGAGACCTAAATCATTTCTCTTAATATCCTAGACTCTATACTTTAAACTAAGACACAGACTTAGAGACGCAGACCCTGAGTGGTAGAGCCACATAATCGGGGACCCAGAGCCTGGGTCTAAGACAAAGATTCAGAAACACAGTCCCTTAGTGGTAGAGCCACAGAATATGAGACACAGAGTCTGAGGGGCTAAGACACAGACTGAGAGACACAGTCCCTGAGTGGCAGAGCCACAGTATATGAAACACAGAGCCTGAGGGGCCAAGACACAGACTGAGAGAGACAGACCGTGAGTGGCGGAGCCAGAGAGTAGGAGACACAGAGCGTGTGGGGCTAAGATACAGACTGAGAGACACAGACCCTGAGTGACAGAGCCACAGAATAGGGCACACAGAGACTGAGAGGTACATTACATTTTCAAAGTCCACAGTGGATGCTATTCCCTAACCTGACACTTAGCAATCCTATCTTTAAAAAATGTGCCCAACCTAGGGCCAGGAGGGCTGGATCCAGACTATCAAATAGGATTCAATTGTATACAACTATTTCATCGTGGGGTCTTTGAAAATAAGGCACAGGTCCAGGCCACATGACCTAGGTGAACACCAAACGACTATGTGTCATCCTGCTCCAGATCAGTGTAAGTAAATGACCTATATCAGTTGGGTAGCTGTGTTTTAAACTCATAGTCCGGGGTGGTTTCTCGTTGTGGGCTAAAGAGCGTAGCCTCACTTGCTGCGAGCACAGCAGTAAACACAGAATAATGAAACGGACATTGCCATTTTATTATTCTGTGTGCCGTCGGCCGTAGTGACTTGATGGTGTAAGCAGGGCAGATTCCTGCAGATTGCAGGTTGACGTTGTAGGTGTTCAAGTACGCATGTGAGATTTGCAGGTTACCTACAGCCGGCTAATCTGACATGCGCACTTCAAAGCCAGCAAACCCAGTGCTGTAAAACAGCCTAAGGATTGCAGGCACAGGACCCCAGCCTCAAAATGAGCCCTGGGTTAGCCTGCTCCAACCAATCCTGGAGCTGCTCTGCATTCACGTTGCACAAGGAGGGAAGTCCCTCCCTTTCCTTCTTGCTCCTCGTCACCCCCAGGATCGGTGCAGGGAGAAGAGCTTCTGTTTGGAGTGCCCGGTGGGTGGCAGCATTTACAGTGAGTACCACACCATTAATGAATGTTGCCAGCCACCACTGCATTGGCTAAGTGATTTTCTAATCAGCACTCCTATAAAAAAAGACAACTGGATGGGTGTAATTATCTGTGCTTCAGAATATTTAGGCCAAGGTGTCAGCCATGTTAGAGAAGTGATGCAAGTGTTGGAGAACGTTGTGTGTAGGAGAATATCACTTGAGTTCTGAAGCGTGTTGGTTCTAATGATGGTAGTTGTTGTACCAAGCTGTCTGATGTGGCGGTGTGGGCTGGTCAGGTGGAATGTCACTATTCTACGTTTCATGCAGTTTTCTGTATAAATATGTATTGCAAATCAAACAGCTGTGCACTACCAAAAATGCTGCAGTTTTCTCCTAGCAGGTCCCTGCCTACTCTTAAAACATGAAAAGACATTTTTTCATTTGTATTTTTTAAACACGTCCCGTTTCCCTTTCAAGAAAACGGACTGCATTTAAAAAACAAACAGCCTGATTCATGTACATGCCGTTTTGCGAGCCCCTAATAGCGAATGATAGCGACTCGCTATTGAGGACACGCAAAACGGCATTCATGTAGGAAAAAAAACCAGACAAGGTGGCCGTGCATTAGCTTATGCCGGCCCAATACTCTGGAATTCCTTGCCCCCAGAACTCAGATCAATCTCCAGTCATCTGTGTTTTCGGAAGAATTTAAAGACTTACCTATATCCCGATAAATAAATTACCCTTCAGTTTCGGCACTCCTTAATAATCATGCTCTCGTAACTAGCACAATCTCGTGGTACAGCAATAGCGCAGAGATACCCCTTCGGGAGTCTAGTCTGGCGCTTTATAAGAATATAAAATAAATAATAAATAAATAAATAAATTGCTAATAAAATAGCGATTCCTACATGTTCTTTATTTGCGAGTAGCAAATTGCTACTCGCAAAAACTCCCCATTCATTCCTATGGGCCAAGAGGCCCATAGGAATGAATGGGGAGTATCCCTTATTTGCGAGTAGCAATTTGCTACTCGCAAATGAGATAGCGATTTTAAGGGTGCCAGGGGTGTCCAAAGGACGCCCTGTAGCACCCCTAAAATGCACATTTGAACAGGTGTTGCGCACACACATGTCCAAAGGACATGTGTGTGTGCAACATGCAACTTAGAAAAATGCTTTTAAAAGCATTTTTCTGAGTTTTTGCTATTTACCGACAGGTCTGACCTCTCGGTAAATAGCGGCCCCAAAAGTGCAAAATCGCTATTTCTTGATGTGTCATGAATAGCATTTGAGGAATCTCTATTAGAGATTCCTTAAATGCCATTCCTCGCAAATATGCGAATTCTTAAATAGCGATTTTTGCATTTGGGATTGTGAATACCAAATGCAAAAATCGCACTCGCAAAGGGCCAGATTCTCAGAATCTGGCCCTTTTGCGAGCGCTATTGCCTACATGAATCAGGCTGAAAGTCCTTTATGGTAACGCAATCACAGACATGGTGGTCTGCTGATCCAGGCAGCCTACTGTGTTGTTAGCAATTCCCAATGGGGCGCAAATTGCTATCTACCTCATGAATATTAATGAGCTAGGTGTATTGTGACCCATTAGGAATTGCTAAATGTGTGTGACACACATATGTACATCACCGTTTGCAATTTCAATTGTGAATTGCTAACATTCGCAATTAGGAAATAGCAAACAGGATTCTACGTACATCTGGCCCTAGAATCTTCACCTGTCTCATAGGGCCAGAAGTAAAAAACATTTTACCAGTTGCAAATGGCCCATTGGGCTATTTGCGAGCATTAAAATGCATTTTGCAATGTACAAAAGGTAAAATGTGACTCTGTAACTTGTTACTGAATCGCATTCTGCTTGTGCGATTCGGTATTAGGAAGGGGTATTTTTAGGGTGTCGCTTCTTAATACAGAATAACACTCGTATGTATGAATGATTTGCAACCGCAATGCAGTTGCAAAATATTAATAATTTACTGAGTCCGTGGAGGAGGCGCTAACCTGTTCACAAACGGAAAGAGGTCCCCAAGGAACCACTACCCCTTTGTGAATGTGGGTGAAAAAAATCTTTTAAGAGCAAACCGTGACCCCACGGACCAATGCCTACTCTTAAAAAAATAAACTTTTCATTTTTATTTTTGTAATGTAGACCATTTTCCTTAAAGGAAAACAGGCTGTATTACAACAAAAATATTGCTTTATTTAACAAACAAACACAGACATGATAGTCTGCTGACCTCAGCAGGCCAACATTCCTGTGATTGTATCCATTCCCAATTTGTCACAAATTGCGACCTGCCTCATCAATATTGTTGAGGCAGGTTCATTTGCGACCCATTGAGAATCGCAAACAGTGTCTCAGACCCTGTTGTACATAGCTGTTTGCAATCCTAATTGCAAATTTTTGAAAATTGCAAACTGACACTTATGTACATCTAGCCCTTAGAGTGTACATTTCCTATTAACATCTGATAATGGACGTCAGGTGGTCTGAATAAAATGGGACCTTTTTGAGGGAATCTGATATTAAGGAGCATTTGAGAACGGCACTGTATTATACCAAGGCCAATGGGCATGTTGAATGTATGAACAGGAGTCAATTCAATTTACTTTATGTCACATCTTTTTCAGAGTAAGGCTTTGAAATCTGTTACATCTTTTTCAGAGAAAGGCTTTGAAATCCATGCCTTTAGCACACTGTACCACAACTAATTCTGGGACTGACAGAACCTCTTTTCAATTGTCATGGGACTGTAAAGCCACTTTCATCTGTTGCCCTCTTGATTATTACATAAGCGCATCAGTAAGTAATAAAACACTCAGTTGGATTTACAGAAAAGAGCTGGGTAAATAGGAGGCCAGTTGTATGAAGACACTCTTGCTTTGGTGGTGGCACAAATACTGGTGATTGGATTAATACAATGCCATTCTCAAATGCTCCTTAATTTCATATTCCCTGAAGAAAAATCCCTTTGATTTCAAACAAGCAGACCTCCTTTATCAGATGCTTATAAGATACGTGGCCCTTCCCTCGCAAGTGCATGATTCCTGAAACTCTGTCACCGCTTCTGTGCTAAACTTTCCCACCATCCTCACCTCTAGCGACTTTGGATGATAATATATTAAAATAATGCTACTACTCGTCCTCACCTTCACACTCCTCCTCTTTCTTCTCCAGTGCCTGGAACAACCAATTTGGTCCTGAGAAAAGCAAGCATTCAGCCAACCAAATAAAACACAGACTCACACTTCTTGAGAAGCCTGCTATCTTCCCCTTACTCTGTCTGAAACGTTGTCTGCTTCCCATTCCCCCCAGTTCTGTCTTTCTCTCTGCACACAGAATCTCTTTCTCTCCCTCTTCCTTGCCTCCATTGCTGTTTGTGTTTGAACCTTTCCCTGCTTGCTGTTTACTGCTGTTCTGATGATGATTTTCATCTGTCTTTGCATGCCCGCTTCAAAGCATGTAGCTGTCTTGTAGCAAACCATTGTCTCAAATCTCTGTCTGCCTCTTTCCCAGTTGTTTCCTCTCTGCCGGGAGATTAGCCACCTGTGTCTTTCACAGTGAAGCACTGGCCTGCGTGCCAATTGGACAGAGATTTTGCCTCAGGAGAGAACTTATTCAGAAGTTACTGTTTGATTCAGGGCTTCAGTTGGATGACTTTGTGGAGGTAGTAGTATGGTTCATTAGTAGTAGTGTCTGTGTCCGCATGCTAGACGAAGAATGAGCGTGCACTACACCTCACTGGAGAGGAGAAGGAGGCCCTCAGGAGGAATCCAGATGTTGTGCAGGTAACAGTTCAAAGTTAATTGTGAAGGGTACTTCTGTCATGGTGGGATAATGGATATGGTCATTGAACATCCCCATTTTTTTATTTCTAACACTTAATAACAAGGATTAAAAAAAATACCATTTAAAAATAATATTTACCTTGGAATTTGATACCAGATAAAAAGGAATGGATCCTTTTCATGGAACCACTAACCCCCAGTCTAAAAAGGCACCCAACGCATACCACCTAGAAGCGGATGACACTCAGATGTACCTCAAAGGTACGTCTAAACAAGGTGTTCTACATCTGAATCAAATCCTCGCAAACATCCATATGTAGCTATCCTCCAATCACTTGAAATTGAACCCACAAAAAACAGAGTTCCTTCTTACCTCCGTGCGTAAAGCTTCACCTCAGCCCAAGAAAGGCTGGCTTTTTTAAATGTACTTGACTGCGACACATAGTGGTCCAAATCCCTCGAAATCACCATTCACAAGCATCTGAATCTCCAAACACACATAAACAACATAACAGAGAGGCTTCAACTCCAGCTTAGTCTTATAATAAGCATTAAATCCTTCATACCTGTCTCAGACCTCAAACATGCAGTACAACGCGTAGTCTTCTCCAGACTTGACTGTAGAAACGTCCGCCTGACTGGTGTCCCCAAAACACACTTGTCCCCGATGAAGGCAATATTGAACTCTGCTGCTGCCAGACTCATTTCAGGAGGAAGACTCCACAGTCACATCTGCTCTGTGCTCATTTCACTCAACTGGCTCCCCATGGAAGCAAGAAGCATATTCAAAGTTGCATGCATTACTCACAAAGCCTTGCACTGTAAAACACCAGAATACATTGCTCATGAACTCAAATCTTCTGGTGTATTTCATGCCACACAAACTGCAAGCTCTATCGTTCTAGAACCCCCAAGGTTAACAAAACACTGCCTGCTCCTTTTCAGGAACCGTACCCAAAATAAGGAACTCTGGGCCAGATGTCCAACTGTTTTTTGCAGTCACAAATGGGAAATCGGCCCGTTTGCAAGCGTAAAATAGGTCTGTGCAATGTACAAACCTTATTTTACGAGTCGCTAACCTATTACTGACTTGCAAAATAAGGTTTGCGACTCGCTATTAGTAAGGGGTGTGACAAGGGCATCTATTCCTAATAGCGAGTCGCACTTCTATATACAATTGTTTTGCAACTGCAATTGCAGTCGCAAAACACTCACTGTTTGCCACCTATTACAAAAAGGTGGTAAGCCACTCGCAAACGGGAAGGGGTCCCCAGGGGATCCCTTCCCCATTGTGACTGGCAGCGAAAATATTTTTTAAGAGCCGGAAGTGGTCCGCACTTTCCACCGGCGCCACCCAGAAACTGCTCAATAAACTACACTACGTCCAAAACGCCCCTGGCAGACAGGTCCTCGACGTCCCCCTCCGCAGCCACATCACGCAACTCCTCCGACAACTCCACTGATTCCTGGTCAACAAGAGAATCATCACTTTCAAGCTCCTCACTCACGCCTACAAAGCCCTACACAACGAAGGACCGACAGATCCTTATGTTACTTGCAGCTTATAGGCTAAAATCTTAATATAGAACAGTGAGCTATTAACTGTCATCAAAGAGCTGCATACAAAGTGCAAGCTATAGATTAGACCCGTATCATTTTTTCCAGTCTTTCATAATCCTAATGTTGCAAAACAGATTCATTTGGATAGAAATCAGTTATTATTAAAGAGAACCCTCAACCATGGTGGTATGTTTTAAATTCTGAGTTTGTGTTTTCCCAGACCAGGCACTCTGCCTAACAGTATGGATGACATGTGACTCCTACACCTTGTTTCCTCAGCCTGCTTCCACACTCTCCTCCTACTCCGAAAGACTTTCAGATGGATCCCAGAACGAGAGTCACCCACGCACTCATCACCAGCAGACTCGACTATGGCAGCGCACTCTACACCAGCGCCTCCCAGAAAAGGCTCAATAAACTACACTACACCCAAAACGCCACTGGCAGACTAGTCCTCAACATCCCCCAATGCAGCCACATCACGCAACACCTCCGACAACTGCACTGGCTTCCAGACAACAAAAAAATTACTTTCAAGCTCCTCACTCACATCTACAAAGCCCTACACAACGAAGGACCAGCATAGCTGAACCACCACCTAACATTCCACGTACCCCCCAGACAACTCCGATCCGCCCATCTCGCATGAGGGCGAGATGGGCGGATCGGAGTTGTCTGGCCTCAGGATCCATACGACCAGAAACAGAGGAAGATCATTCTCCTACCTCACCGCCAAGACATGGAACTCCCTGCCCCTGTACCTCAGGCAATCAGCGTCACTGACCCAATTCAGGAAGTGCCTCAAGATCTGGCTCTGACCAGCAGCCCCCCACACCCGGAGCCTTGATAACCTCACGGGTGATCAGCCATGCTTTACAAGCCCTTGACTGATTGATTGATTGTAGTCGTTTGTCTTATGATGTAAAGTGCTCTGACACGCTACACTGGTATGAGTGGGGCTATACAACTAATTAAACGCATCTGAGAGCGAGTCGTTATGGAGACTTAAGGGGCACTGATAAAGGTTGGTAATGAGGGAATTTGTGCCGGAGGTGGTCATTGGGGGGCGCCAACAAACATTGTTGCACTGGGCGCCACCAGCGCTGAAGCCAACCTTGCTCAGTGCTATCTGCCCGCTCCTTCTCATGCATATCTTTCAGCTGTTGCCGGTCCCTTATCTGTTGCTGGGCCTCCTCCTGGCCTAGGAGGCAAGGAGCTGAAGCCTGCAGTTCTCTCTTTTCATGAGTCCTTGAAAGCCTGGGTTGATGAGCCTGGAGTCCCCATCTCAGTCCACCCATGTGGGCTGCTATCAGCACCACCACCTGGTTTGAAGGTAAGTCAATAAAAGAGAGCAGGTTACAGGAACTTAGAGCATTTGTGAGAGCCCGTTTGTGAACATATGCACAAGTGTGTGTGTGTGTGTGTGTACAAACATTGATTTTATCACTGGTGTCAGTGTCCATGCACTGATCTGAAGAGTTTATATAGGGGCACGTCCCTGGCATATGTTGGCAAGATAGTAGTTGTCTTTCATGTAATGGTGGCCCTGGCATATTGTGGGCATCAGTGGCATATTTGGCCCAATCCCGGTAGCTTGACACACACCACACTTGACATAATGAGGGCCCTGGTCAAATAGTAGCAGTTTTGGCATACTGTGGTCCCATGGCCGCCACCACTTGCATAATTGGGGCCTGACATATCGTGGGCATCATTTAGATATTGTACCCCAAACTGTTAGCATATGGGTGTCTTCCAAGGCTAATGGTGGCCCTGGGTGGTTGGAGCCCTGGAGGACTCCGCAGTTCAGTGGAGAAGGGGTAGAAGGGAAAGCGGCAAGGGTCACAGGGTGAATGTCTGAAAAGAGAAGGTGAAAGAAAGCAGCACAAGGAGTGGATGAGTGGGTGGTCCCAGCTGCCTGTAGATGACGCAATAGGATGGAGGGGTTGATGCTAGGTGCAGGAGAATCAGGGTGCTGACACCGCCGATATCTGGCACCATCCAGAGATCATCCAGCGATGCCAGGATCGCCATCTTGGTGACAGGTCTATCAAAAACCTGATTGAGAAAGATCCAGAGGACTGGGGGATGAAAGAAGGTAGGCACGTCCTTTGCTACTTCGTATGCCGGATTGTGGCAGCTTCCAGATGGGTGCGGTGGTGGTGAGCACTCATCTCAGCATGATCCGCCACGAGTTTCCCAAACAATGGGGGCAACCTGAGCCTGTTCAAATTGGCAAGGAATTCAACTCGCTCCATAGAAGACTTGAGGGGGTGCCTTTAAGACATCAAGACAGCTGGTTCTAAAACCTTTTTAAATTCTTCATGCATGGGTCAATAGGGAGCCAGGTCTGAGATGATATTGTGTCAATCAAGATATCAACAGATAAATGACGGAAAGAAGATGAGACGAGATCTTCCCAGACCAAGGTGCATCTTTATGAGCCCTTTTACGTTGCTTTTGCACCACGTGGTGCAAGAGCGACACAAATGTAAAAAGAGATTTATGAACCCACATACGGCCATCTTGCGTGGCCCTGCGTGGCTTCATAAATCTCAAGTAATGTGACACAGCGCATATCATTGCATTGCGTTATCTGCGCCATGGTTGTTGCATGGGTGTTTCGATGCAACATCCATGGATTTTGAAGCACTCCCAGATTTACAAGAACTTGTAAACCTGTGAATGTGCCAAAAAGATAACCCTTCCCAGAAGAGGCGTAACGAGGACAAATATCTTAATTTTTTCCTCGTTGTTTCTCTATCTATGTGTGCTGCATTTTCGAGCACATAGAGAAAGAGGAAAAAGCCTCTCAGGTTTGTTTTTGTGCAGGAAGGTGTCCCTTTCGTGCACAAATACAATTCTGCATGCAACACAGACACCCTTACACCCTGGTGCAAGGGTGCCTGCATTGGCACTAGGCTGCCAAAAGGACATAGCATAAGAGAAAATGACTGAAATGCGCTGAATAGGATAAATATTGTGCATTGCTGCCCTTTCCCCTTGACACAGGGCAGTGCAGCATGTCACCTTGCTATGCTGCCTTGTGCCACAAATGTCATAAATATACCCCCCAGTGTTTACAAGAAAATTGTGGTATGAAATGGACTGATCAATGTTTTTGGATTTTTTAAGAAAAAGGTTTCCAAGTGAAATGCACATTGCTTTGGAAGTGCAGAACAAAGGGTTGGGGCTGAGGGTTCTATTGGTACTTTGATAGTGGTAAAAACCTTTTTCTAAGTATTGTTAGCCATGTGAACTCTTGTGGTAAAAACTCCTGAGAGTTCATTAATGAGTATTTTTTGATAATCAAGCATGATGCTCTTGTACGCTGGTGGTGGCATCATAAGATTTGCCAAGGAACGCCGCATGTGCTGGATCTAGGTTTTAGCGAGCGTTAGTGATCGACTAAATAAACCAAGGAACATGATTGTTTTGGTTTTTTTCAGAGTTTTATATAGCGCAAACTTGTCCCGAAGCGCTTTTCATGAGCACCAGTTACGTTACACAATGACACAATTATTTTTGTTAGGCACGGGGAGATTAATTGATTTGCCCAGAATCACAGAATCGAATCCGGTTTGCCAGATTTGAGATTGACCGCCCTAGCCTGTTAGGTCACATCCTCTCCCCTAAGCCACATCCTCTCCCCTAAGCCACATCCTCTCCCCAATTGTGATTGTGAACAAACATCTAGCTTTCTTTCTAAATAGTGCCAGCATATCCGCAGCAAGCCTAACCTTACTAACACTCCCTACCCAAGGTCATCCTCAATCAATGTTTCTGGTCTACGCTGCGATGGTGTGATCATTACTGTGGGGACTGCCTGGTGGAGGCACTTCATCACTTTTGAGACATATAGCCACTCTGTATGCCCCCTTCTTCTTTTCTAAGCGTCGGGAATGGGCGAGGGCGAGGGAGGTCGACAACTGAGTATGGGTACTGAATGGTTTTCTTCCTCCTCCGTGACCTCGAGTGCTGATTGTTTTAGGTCTCACTGGAAGAACGTACACGCTATGGTTTTCCCATGTTTGGACGGAGTGATCCGGCACATCTGTCGTGGGGTTGTTGTTGGGGTTTGTTCTTGTTTAATCGACCCCATTATGGGGAAACTGTTAATGTTACTATTTAGTTCCTATGTGGAGGCTGGCTTGTTCTTTGATCTTGCTGCTCTTGCTGGGAGGTGGAGCGGGGTGGGTGATAATGGGAGAGGGAACCCCCACCGACACTCAAACACCAAGATCACCTGGAATGCTACAAGATTCAAGGGCATATTATCAAGACAGGTGATTCAATTATCGCCGCTTTATCGGCAGAAAACTGCAGCTAAAGCAGCGATAATTGGCTTGATAATATGCTCTATGGAATTCCAATTGAAGCCCATGTTAGATGTCCTTCACATTTAACATGGGCTTCAATTGGAATTCCATAGAGCATATTATCAAGCCAATTATCGCCGCTTTAGCAGCAGTTTTCTGCCGCTAAAGAATATGCCCCTCAATTCTCCTTCCAAGAGACCAGAGGTCCAAATGTATCTTATAAGACGGAAGATCCGAATCTCCTTTCTCCAAAAGACCCACTGATGAAAGAGGTGGGCCAGGAGTTACAAAAACTCTGGAGGGTGAAAGTTTATTCTACAGCATACTAGGCATTCGCTTGAGGGGTGTTGATCTGGATACTGCCTAGGACCCCTTTCTCACACAGACAGAGGTTGTAGATCTTGAGTGCCTCTATATACTATGGCGGGGAATGTGGATGGTAAGGACATAGTGTTGGCAAATATCTCCACCCCCAATACCGAGGAGTTGGCCTTTCAGATCTCCCTGAACCCTCACGTTACCCAAATACATCATTCCCCACTGTTATTGGGAGGGGACTTCAATTGCGTGACTGACCAAACCCTTGATAGATCTCATGCACCATTGCCCTTATCGCCGATCCTTAAAACGGCTTGTCTGCTTTCTAATGACTTCATGATTGGGGGTTTATTGACACCTACAGGGCTCATAACTCCAGGGGCAGGGCCTATTCCTATTACTCGGGCATGCATGAGTTATCGGTCCTCCTCAGCACTTTTCTATGTACCTCAGAAATCCACGCAAAGACTAGCGGAACCAAGTACATACATGCTCAGACTATAACCTGTTGCTGATATCCCTTCACTGGATGATCACTATGCTCTACATCCCAACCTGGAAACGATATTGCCGCAGCGGATGACCCAGCCTTCAAGCAACCCTTGGTGATACGATTTGCACTTACTTTCGAGAAAACACGGGTGCGGCCTTGTCTCCACTAGTGGAGTGGGAAGCATTTAAAACAGTAGTATGTGGCCACTGCATATCGGCTACGGTGGGGACCTGGGCCCAATTGCATACCGAAATAGTGCCTCAAGAGCATCATTTGACAAGCTTGGAGCTATCTGTTGAAGGTACTCCGGCACCACCAGACGAGTTGCTGGACGAAAAGGAGAAACATTTTGAACTGTTCACACACCTCCAAGCCTATGACTACCGAGCTTACCTAACTAAGACCCACTCAAAGTGCAATACATTTGGTACATTACTATCTTCGCTTGCCAACCAAGATTGGCAGGGCTCCAAAATACTCAAGTTGCACACTGAGGAAAGTGTCCTAGTTTGAGCCAAGCCTAAATCAATGCGACTTTTCTGTCATATTACTCCTCTCCCTACAGCTGTCTTGACGCAACCTTCTCTCAACCGCATTATGATTATATTTTGGCAGTGGTAACAAAGAATCTACCACTGGTGGTGGCTATCTCCCTGGGAGGAGAGTTCCCATGGAAGGAGGTTAGAGGGGAAATTAAGGCCTTGGCCACGGACAAGGTATAGGGAACAGACGGCCTGCCCCTGGAATTTTACGCATTATATGCGGAAAGTTTGGCCTCAATAGTGACCACATTGTATAACACCGCTAATTCGATTGGGAGTCTCCCCTCCACAGAGAAGGAGGCCCTGCTAGTGCCATTGCTTAAGAAGGCTAGGGATGGGGAGCGTGTGTTGTCTTCGAGACCACTCTCTATACTGAACGTAGACTATAAAATGCTTAGTAAAATCCTGGTTAACAGTTGCTCCCTCATCTTGGTGACCTTATACAACATGATCAACTAGGTCTTATACCCACAAGTAGTCGATACCGAATATTTAGCAACTGCTGCAAGTTATTTATACCCCTTTAGAAGACTACCCTAAGGCACTTGTAATTTCCCTAGACATGGAAAAATAATTTGATTCTCTTCAATATGACTTTCTGTACAATGACTATCATGGGCTTGCAAAGCAGCTTTCTCACCTGGGCTCGGCTATTATACTTGTCCCCGACCATCTGAGGGTTGTCCACTGATGCCGGTGCTTTTCATGATGCTATAGAACTGCTGGTCTTGCAGATTTGCTCTTGACAGTATTATCAAGCGTTGGAAATTGATGGTTTCCCCCTGTACATATCCTTTTATGCGGCTGATTTGTTGGTATATTACAAAGGGAAACACTTGGATGTTGAGGGCGCCTGTCGAGCCCTGGTAGACTATGGTTGTTTATCAGGTCTCAGAGTAAACTGGGATAAAATTAATGCTTTTCCAATTCATGCACTGGACACAACTGCTGCACCATTGGAAGTGGGCTCTGCTCTCTGGCAGGAACACCACACCTTTCGGTATCTGGGTGTTCATATTTCCACACAGTGGTTAGTATTCTAGAGGACAACGTATGGTTAGTATTGACGTCTTTTCGCTCCTCTATCACTTTTTGGCTCGGCTGACACTACTTTATCTGTGGCGGGGAGGGTTGCGCTGTCACGGATGGTTTTCCTTCCCTGTCTCCTATATTATTTTGACGTCCTCCCATTTTAACTTCTGAAATCCGACTTTCACAAAATGGACGGTCTTATATGGGGTTCGGACTGATGGAGGCTGGCTTTGGCCAAACTCTGTCCTCCCTCGGACGGTGAAGATATGGCAGTTTTGGACCTGGAACTTTATTACCTTCAATGTCGGCAGCAATGTGAGGGACAGGGTGGCACCAATGATTGACCGCTGGCAGGGGTTACACTGGCAGTCAACCTGGCGGATCTGGTGGCTCAATGAACTAATGCTTCCACTGCAGGGCCTGTGTTCGTCCTCATAGTCACAGGTTCAAATCCTGGTGGGTCCACTCAGCCTTTCATCCATATGAGGTCAATAAAATGAGTACCATTGAGTTGGGTAACAATAAACATCTGTAATTCAGCAGCAACATACCTATGGGTGAACCTTCGCTGTACACATACATGTTATGCTACTCACCGGCTCCAAATGATGTAGGGGGACCACGAGTTCAGCTAGGCAGTGAAGCCAGTGATGTATGGTGGTTCTAGAGCACTCCAGCCCTGCCTAACTGTAAACCTAAAGCTGCGATTTGGATGACTTGTATCACAATGGAAACTAATGTAAAAAGTCAGAATGTACTGACCACAGATAAGGTGGTAGATACACGGTCTATTGAAGATGTTTCCCCTCCAATTATCCAGCTAGTAGAACTGGCCAAGACTCCTGGAACCTTGTGTAAGATCTGTGTACTCAAATCACATCTGCCATAATATCTCGTTATTGTAGAACTCTTCGCAGTTGTTTTTCTGTTTCTTTCTCAACCACCCTTCCATGAGTTTCGCAAATAGGCCAGCGGGATTCACAATGTCAACCTTCATCATTAAATCCAATACATCTAATTTGTTTACATTGTCTTTTGTTCTCAAAATGACCTTCATGGCTTTTGTTTGTGTATCTCTATCTATGCACACAAAACAATTTCAAAAGGAAATCTTTGCATGTATTGGTGTTGCCCGAACCATCTGACCTACTTTCTAATGACTGATAAGCTGATCCTCAAATTTAAAAAAAATTATGTTTTTTGATGTTTTTTGATATAGCGCAAACATTTTCTTGGCGCTTGAAAAGGAGGAAGCAAAAACAGTAAGAAGATTATTGATGACACAGATGGATTTTTAAAACTTTTCCACTGTCAGTAGTGACTGTAATACTACGGGGACTAAGGGGCAGAGAGTCCCAAGTTTCTGCTGTGGCCACAGAAAATTCATTGTCTTCCAAGATTTGGGGACGGAAAGAAGGAAAAGATTGCTGGATCTCAGATTTTTTAAATAATTTGTGCCACTGATTTAGCCATAAAGACTTGCGAGTGAGCATAAATAGCCTTATGGGCAATGGTGATATTCTTAGATGATTCTGGCAAGAATTGGAGACCAGTGAAGAAAATGTCTTGCTTTGGTAATCGAGTCAGATTTGTTAAGGCCATAAATCAGGCGGACTGCAGTGTTTTGCACAGCTGGAAGTCTGGCCAGATGTCTCTTGGGGCCTACAGAAGATGGAATTTAATTGGTCCTATCTAGAATGGATAGTGGCCGTGACCACCTATCTTTTTTAGCTGTGAGTTCAAGCAAGGTAGTATTCAAAATAAGTTTTTCGGCTGATAATAGAAAGACTGTTGTTTTTGCAACTTGGGTACTGAGGCCAAGCTCTGTCTATAAAGATTCCAATATTTGATTAGAAAAGGCCAGGGATGAGGCGACTTGTGCCAATCACAGAAGTTGCTTCTGCTGAGGATGACTAATCTGTTGGGCTCCGGATTGGCTGCCGACACGGCCTACAATACCTAGGGGCTCCCCCACACTTGTATATGGGACCTCCCCGATGGCCCATTACACCGCTTGGCCTTTGCCGGATTTTAGGACACTTTCATCTCTGTCCTTAGTTACACCCCAATACCCCCCACCCCCAGTATTGTTCAGTTGTCTTTTCTCCTTGCTGGCGGCACTTTCTACCTCACAAACCTTGTTTTCCCCTACTCGACTATCTGGGGTTGGCTACACGCGGATGGGCGCACTCACGGGTTCACTATCTGGACTATTTTGCTTTTTTAGCGTTGTAAGAGTTGGTACCCCTGTGTGGGTCCTGTGCATGGGTATATGCTCCTGTTTGCGTGAGTTTGTATCGCCATGCTGTTAATAAAAAATATTTTTTTTTACAGAACTCCTCCACGTTTACATATAAATTGGTGGTCCATGGTCAGTTGTCACAAGTACATCAGGTACCCAACACATCCTTTGATTCATGTGATATAAGACATACGGCCACATGCATCAATGTTCCCGTTTGCAAATTCTTAATTGCGAAAATTTAGGAATCACAATTAAGAATTCGTAAACGGCTATGCATTAAGAAATTGCAATCTTTTTTTGCGATTTCTTAATTTTCCTTAATTGCGATTCATAATTTGTGAATCGCAATTAAGGAATCCCTTTTCATTGATTCCTATGGGCCTTTTGTGCATTTTTTTAAGTTTTCGCAAATTACCATGAAGTTTAACTTCATGTTAATTTACCACTTCCTATTTGCGATTTAGCAATTTAAAAAAAATCATGCATTGCATTTAAGAAATCGCAAAATTGCGATTTCTTAAATGCTATCGCAATTTAAAAAATCGCGAATAAGTTGCGATTTCTTAAATTGCAAAAAAAGCAAAACAGCTTAATGCATCCCAAAGCAATGAATTGCATTCGCAAACGGCCAAATTTTGCGAATGCAATTCAGTTTGATGCATGTGGGCAATAATCCGCTTGGATAGACAGTACCGCCTTCTTCCTCATGCAGGGTCTTAGAACACAAATGGAGAGTTTGATGAACCTTTAAAAAAATCTCTCGTTCTACTCTCCCATTCTTGACTGCTATGCTTATTTCAGTATTTCATTGATTTATTAAAAACGCTGAATCCCGGGGCCAGCTACGACCCAGGCCTCTTTTCTCATAATGTGGGAAATATTACTCCCTTCAGCGACAGATGTGGGGTGGTGCAATACTTGAACCGCTTGTAATTGCAGTATTTAACTCACACGGGTACAAACTGACACGTAGTAGTACTGGGAAATGTGATTCTGGCATACAATGTGTCTTTAGCTTTTAACCTGTAATCTTGGCATTTAATAGGCACTTACCTCAGGCAATGTGTCATGGCAGCATATACTTTAACGGGGCCATTGCACACCTGACATGGCAACGTGAAACTAACATTCATTCACACACATGCACCATCAAACTACTCCAACAAACTACCACATTACTCCACACAAGAGCACTCCATTACATTACTCATTTTAGTACACTATTTACATCACCCACACCATCACATCGCACCAACAATAATCAATCATTTCAACCCAAATCATCACACCCATTCTTGATAACTGCACAAGCCATCCCACACAGAGCCCACACACGTGCACTGTGTGTGTGCATGCATGAGCTCGTAACAATGCACTTCCACCGCATGTCGGTAGACCGTTTTTTTTGGCGGCTCCTCCGCTAAGGCGAAGGACCGTCGTCCCGCCTGCTGCCAGTGCTGCAGGCACACACATTCATAAGATGATAAAACATACCATGTTATCATGTGTGATAGGCTCGCGCTGCTACAGTGCGAGGGCCGGGGATGGGGCTGATATGTGCAATTGCACTATTATGTCAGCCCCCTGCCAGTGCGCATGAAAGATTGGCCGGCTGTCTAAGGCCGGCCAACCTTTCATGCTCAATTCGAAGCCTGCAATCCCAGCAGGCGCGCAACACCCATTGGGCTCACGGGGCTTCACCCCCCCCCCCCCCATCGTGTGTGTCAGCCCGGGTTGACACAGCTTCGCGGGCTGGCGAGCATCTAATTGCAGCCGCACCCGAGTACTTAACAGGTCTTTTAAAGACCATTTACTTGTAAATTAGGATTTTGTTGTGTGTTCACCCCTTCTTACAGCCACTCTGTCCCTGGTTGGAAGAATTAGCACCCCCGAAATATTTTCCAGTCCCCCCCCCAAATTTGGCTCTAGTTGCCCGCCTGAATCCCAGTACCAAACAAAAACAGCCGAGGGATTGCAGACGCAGCCCCCCAGCCTCAAAATGAGCCCGCATGGCAGCTCCAAAATTGGTTGGATTCACATGGCACAAGGGAGGAAGTCCCTCCCTTTCCACCTGAGTCAGAGAAGCCAGAAGAAGAGAGAAACAGAAACCAGACCTTGTGGCCAGCAACATACTAATTAGGGTGACCAACCGTCCGTAAATTTCATGGACCGGCCGTAATTGGGACCTCACGTCCGTTGTCCGTGAGGATCCCTTTTACGGACGCCTTTTATCCATAATTTTGGCCCTTGGGGAACAGCACTGTTCCCCTGTGAGAATCCCTAACTCCCTGATGGGGCGCCTTGCACTCTGCGGAGCTCAAGATCAGCCCCACCCCGTCCATTGTCATTCTGCATGGGGCTGATGATTGCCACATACAGAATGACAATGGGCCAGTCTGGCTTGAAAAGCATGTGGTGGGCCTCCTCCAGCCTCGGGCATCCTGTCAGAAGGAAGAAATGTACAAAACGTCCAGGCTGCTACGAGAGAATATAGGGGCATATTACCAACGATTAGCGATATTTCTCGCTAACGATGCTTAGCAACGAATTTTTTAACGCTAAGCATCGCCGGAAATTATCGCAGATATAACTTGCTATTAGCAAGGTTTATCTCAGAAGTGATAAAAATCCTCACGCTAACTGCCAAAGGAGAGATTATCGCTGGAAAACCAACGATAATCTCTCGAAGTTTGGCGTTAGCTTGATGATAGGGGCTCTCAAACTTAGCCATGATATCCACCTTGCATAGGCTATCATGGCTAAGTCAGGAAAATACCAGGTGTAAAAAAAGCAGCGCTAACCGCGGTTAGCGCTGCTTTTTTTTATCACTAACCGGGTTAGCGAAATCCTTGATAATAGGAGAAATGTCGCTTAACAACATTTCTCCTATTATTTGTCTCTGGAACGCCCCCTTTGCATCTCATTAGAGATGCAAGGGGAAGCGTAGAGAAAAAGGGTGCTAACATGCGAATGTGCATGTTAGCACCTTGTTGCTGATAGGGAGATCATTTTATCTCCGCTTTCTTGGCTTTTAAAGCCAAAAAAGCGGAGATAAATCCCTTGATAATATGCCCCCTAGTTCCTCAAAATAAGGTAGTGAAAGAACTTTAATAAAAAGTGTTATAGTTCTTTCACAGTCCCATCTTTTCAGAACTGATGCATTTTAAATATTATATTCATGGAAACCATTGTTTCTGCTTTTTTATTTTATAAAACTAACAACATTTGACAAAGCCAGTAGTCCTGGCTTGTTGTAGGTGTGATTTATTATATATCTGGGTGCAACAACAGATATAGCAGAAAAACAATCAGGCGGCGCACTGTGCTAAGCACAGATTTTTAGCTTAGGTGTTATAAGCTACGCCCTTAATTACATCGAACACCCCCTTTGGAGAGACCCCACAGTTTTGTGATCCCACTTAAAGCCCTGGAAACAACTCCAGGCGTTAGCTTGATGATAGGGGCTCTCAAACTTAGCCATGATATCCACCTTGCATAGGCTATCATGGCTAAGTCAGGAAAATACCAGGTGTAAAAAAAGCAGCGCTAACCGCGGTTAGCGCTGCTTTTTTTTATCACTAACCGGGTTAGCGAAATCCTTGATAATAGGAGAAATGTCGCTTAACAACATTTCTCCTATTATTTGTCTCTGGAACGCCCCCTTTGCATCTCATTAGAGATGCAAGGGGAAGCGTAGAGAAAAAGGGTGCTAACATGCGAATGTGCATGTTAGCACCTTGTTGCTGATAGGGAGATCATTTTATCTCCGCTTTCTTGGCTTTTAAAGCCAAAAAAGCGGAGATAAATCCCTTGATAATATGCCCCCTAGTTCCTCAAAATAAGGTAGTGAAAGAACTTTAATAAAAAGTGTTATAGTTCTTTCACAGTCCCATCTTTTCAGAACTGATGCATTTTAAATATTATATTCATGGAAACCATTGTTTCTGCTTTTTTATTTTATAAAACTAACAACATTTGACAAAGCCAGTAGTCCTGGCTTGTTGTAGGTGTGATTTATTATATATCTGGGTGCAACAACAGATATAGCAGAAAAACAATCAGGCGGCGCACTGTGCTAAGCACAGATTTTTAGCTTAGGTGTTATAAGCTACGCCCTTAATTACATCGAACACCCCCTTTGGAGAGACCCCACAGTTTTGTGATCCCACTTAAAGCCCTGGAAACAACTCCATGCCACAGTCACCTCACGTCCTAGCACTGTGCATCAAGCATGACTTCCAAGGTTTCAGATTGACTATGTGCAGGGGAACCTTGAACCCCTCCCTTTTATTTTAGGAACCACAGCAAGGGGTGAGTTCCTGATTGGTCTCTTTTGTCTGCAACTCTGCAGCCGACGACTCAGCTCACAATTAATGTGAAAAGGTGGATGAGAGAGTAAGTGAAGGGATGGGTGGATGGCTGGATGGGATGGATTAGTGAAAGGGTGAATAGATGAATGAAATAGTGAATGGATGGATGATGAGAGAAGGAATGGGTGGATGGATGAGTGAAATGATGGATGAAAGGATTGATAAATTGATAAGTGAAAGGGTGAATGGATGGACAGATGTGTGAAAGGGTGGATGTAAGGATGGATGAGTGAGTGAAGGGGGGTACATGGGCAAAAGGTTGGATAAAGAAGAGTGGATGGATGATTGTGCGGAAGATAGGGTGAAAGGGTGGATGGAGGAATGGGTGAGTGAAATGATGGATGGAAGGATACATGATGGATAGGTTTGCAAATGGTTGAATGTGGTTGGATCTGGATTAGCTGCATTTTATGCTTGCCACTTTACATTTCACAATGTCTATCCGAGCAGATCTTCCCAACCATTTCTCTCACCGAACATGCCTGCGCAGGAACATGAATTGTAAACAAAATAGCAGACTGGACAACCCAGTGCTGTAACCATATATATAGATTATTATCATATGAAATACCACAAAAGACCTGCACAGTTGATCAAAGCTGTGTGCATACTGAAAAACTGTGAAGTACATGATTGTTTCAACCTAATATAAACTTATTTTGACTAGTGCTTAAATGGTTGTCTATTTACTTACGTACATACTACTGTGCAACCTCCTCTGATGTGTCTGTAAAATGTACCTTTTGTCCAGAAGTTTTGTCCTGATTTTTGACCTCGTGTCCTGAATTTTTGTCCTGAATTTTGACCCTTTGTCCTGAATTTTTACACTCACCATCCTGAATTTGCACCCATGCCAGTTAGTCACCTTAATACTAATGGTGAGTTTTTCGGGCATCGTTCATCACCAAATGTTAATGTTGCCGGCCGCTACTGAAATCTGGTAAGATCCATTTATACAGTTAAAAAAAAAAGCCAAGCTCGCCCCCTGCAGTTACAGAAGGGAAAAATCCCAAATACACCCCGCCTTCAATGAGCCTCATCTGTGATGAGCACTGCATGGACCTGCGGAGTCCACTAAACTCACATGTCAAACACCTAGAACAGTACAGCCATTGGTTAGGATTCAAAATGTGACAGCTCGAGGTGGAATAACACACTATCAATTAACACACTACCAATTCATCCTAAGCCACCACACCTGTAGCAATAATAAAGCACTATAACGAGGGCTCTAAGAGGGATGAAAAAACTGGGGTGGGAGGGGGTGGGGAGGGGGTCTCTCAAAGGGGTATGGCCTATATAATTAAGGGTGTGGCTTAAAAACACCTAAGCTAAAAACCTGGGCTTAGCATAGTGTGTCGCCCGACTGCTATTTTGCTGTTTCTGTCAGTTATTGCATACAGATATATAACACAACTAGTAACATTACACCTACAACAATCCAGGACTATTGGCTTTGTCAGAGGTTGTTAGTTGCATAAGATAAATAAACCAACAACTATGGCTTTGCTGCATGTAATATTGAAAATGCTTCAGTTCTGAAATGATGAGACCGTGAAAGAACTATAACAAATCTCTTTGGAGTTACCTCAAAGGCAGTAAAGGGTGGCACTGCTGCAGAGTTACATTTTTTTTACCCCGATGGTGAGCACAAATATGGAGAGCCCGATAGGGACCCATCTCAGCGCCTGCTTTTTCGAACTGCCAGTGCTGAGCACCGACAGGACCCAGCCCACTTAAAGCCCGGACTATAAATATAGCAATACTAAAACACCCCACTTGAAACATTGATAAACCACTCCACCTGTAGCAAAGCTAACCTGCCCCACAGGTAGCAATGGCAATTTACCACACCAGTAACAATGCTAAACCAGCTCACCTGCACCAGTGCTAAACCAGCTCACCTGTACCAGTGCTAAACCAGCCCACCTGTAGCAATGCTAAACCAGCCCACCTGTAGCAATGCTAAACCAGCCCACCTGTAGCAATGCTAAACCAGCCCACCTGTAGCAATGCTAAACTAGCCCACCTGTACCAGTGCTAAACCAGCCCACCTGTACCAATCCTAAACCAGCCCACCTGTAGCAATGCTAAACCAGCCCATGTGTAGCAATCAGCCACGGACCTTCCTAATGGGATGAGGAGCCATGTCCCTCTCATCTTTTGGCCACTACGAAGAAAGTCTCTCAGGCTGAGCAAAGGTCAGCTCAACAGTTCTTATGTTCAGGTCAGGCTGCCAGAAGCTAGACATGCTCCTGGCTTCCTGAGCTGAACTATGCTGGGCTGAGAAAGTCACAGCTCCTGTGTGCGTGACATCTTCAGCCTGGCAAATCACCACAAGGCCCTTCGCCCTCGTGATGAGGTGGGGCGACACTGATATCCTCAGACCTGGGTGCTTCAGTTCTAAGCCCTGAAGTGCCATGGGCTGAGTGTCAATACGGACACCTCGTCACAGAGTGGGGTGGGGTGGGGTCAGTCGTCTCACTGACCCAATCCCACTCTGTCAAGTGAGGGACTGATGACTTCCTTCATTGGCTGACCTTAGGTCAGCCAATAAGGGAAGGCAGCAGTCACAACCCTTGTGGTATCTCTGAGGTAGAGCTCTGAAGGTAAGTATGATTTTATGTTTAATGTTTAGTGCGTGCATGAATATATGGAAGTGAGTGTTGTGAATGAATGTGTGTGTGTGCATGTGTGAATGCAGAGTTTTTATGTGTGTGTTTGTGCCCTGACTGCCCCCCTCCCTACAGGCCACCATTGGGAGCAATAACAAACCACCTCACTTGACAAAATGCTAAACCACCTCACCTGACACAATGCTACCACACATCTATCCATAATGAACTATCACAACAGTGGTAATGCTAAACCACCCCACAGTAGCCAGGCTAAACTAGCACACATGTAGAGCCATGCTAAACCATGGCACATATATCTACTCTAAACCACTGCACATGTAGCCATCCTAAACCACCACACATATATCTACTCTAAACCACTGCACATGTTGCCATGCTAAACCACTACACATGTAACTACTCTAAACTACTGCACATGTAGCCATACTAAACTACCACACATGTATCCACTCTGAACTACTGCACATGTAGCCATGCTAAACTACCACACATGTATCCACTCTAAACCACGGCACATGTACATGTGCCGTGGAGGAATAGCCATTATTTTTAAAATAATTTTTGCTTGTAAATGGGAGGATTTTGACATTCCAAATTGTGTAGCGGGTTTGTTTAAGATATTACTATCCCCCAATTTTACTCTTTCAGGTGCTCTTATCTATCGCCCCCCTGGCCCTGCTGGTTTGTGGGCATCATCTTTTTCAGAGCATATAGCACCACTACTACTAAATTCTACTAACTTTTTAATTGTTGGTGATCTTAATATCCATTTCAATGACAAATCCTGTCCCATTAGCACCAACTTGTTATCGGATTTAGCAGCTCTGAATATTACCTTGCATAATTCTGGCCCTACTCACAAGGCTGGTAATTTACTCGACCCAATTTTATCCAATCCCGACACTGTAAGTTGTAAGCCTTCCTTACCCGTCTCTTGGTCTGACCACTTTATTGTGGACTTTTCCATAATTATTGACCAGCCCTCTAAATCCTCTACAACTGCCACCGAACCTAGAGTGACCCGTAATTGCAAGAATCTCGACTCTAACAAATTTAATTCTTGTCTCTTGAACTCTATGCCCCTTACCAAGGTTAGTAGCATTGAGGAGGTGGATATCATTCATAACTGGCTTACTTCTGCTGTCAATACCTGTCTTCCATATCGTAAGCAGAAATTAAATTTACACCACCCCCTGCCCCTTGGTTTACAGACTTACTAAAAAAGGAAAAAACTTGCTGTAAACACCTTGAGCGGAAGTGGCGGTCCAATTACGACCCTTACATTAAACTACAGTACAAAGCTGCTTTAGCAAAATATCATTCCCTTTGCAATATAGCTAAAACTGAATATGTCAATTTGACTATCTTAAATGCCCAAAATCGCCCAAAAGCCCTTTTTAAGGTCGTTCAGGAACTTTCAGGTGCTTCTTGCCAGCCTAAAGCCCCTTGTCTGGATGAAGCACAATGCAATACCTTAGCGGACTTCTTTGTTTCCAAGATCGAGACCATATATGCTGACTTCGGAATTCCCAATCCTACCCCCTCTCCTTTGGAGCAATTTGTATCTGCCATTTCATGCGATCTTGAGTCGTCTGAATCGCATATCACTGCCTGGGACCCCCTTAATCTTTCCACACTATATGATATTATTGGCAGTATCAAATCTGGCTCCCCTTTGGATCCTATTCCGCCCCAAATTTTGCAAACTCTAGATTCTTCTTCCCTTAATCTTATTTTGGATTTACTGAATACTTCACTTAGAGAAGCTAAGGTCCCTAACTCTTGGAAACATGCTATGATTGTACCCTTGTTGAAGAAGGCCAATGCAGACCCCAAAAACGCCGCCAACTTTCGCCTGATTTCCCTCCTTCCAGTCTATTCTAAGATTCTGGAAAAGCATATAAATAAACAACTCACCAGTTACATTGAAACTCGAAACATTTTACACCATTTCCAGTCTGGCTTCCGGTCAGGCTTTTCAACAGAATCTACACTTTTGGGAGTCTCTGAAACCATTCGTCACCTGGTGGACAGAGGGGAAACCGTGGCACTTATTTTATTGGATCTAAGTGCAGCGTTTGACACGGTTTCCCAACCCATCCTTGTTAACACACTAAAATCCTCTGGCATCACTCATTCCGCCCTTAGATGGCTTGCCAGCTTTTTGTCTGATCGGACGTTCCAAGTCTTTTCTGCTACATCTGCCTCCAAAATCCATAAATCAGTACATGGTGTTCCCCAAGGTTCCATTTTGAGCCCCCTTCTTTTTAATCTGTATGTCACACCACTGACTGCCATTGCGGAGCAAGCGGGGCTCTCCATTTACTCATACGCGGATGACACTCAGATCATCTTTTCACTGTCCACCAGTCATCATTCTACTACATCTTCCCTCTGTTTAGGATTCAACAACATTGCCTCCTGGACGCACGACAATAAGTTAAAACTGAATGGAGGGAAAACAGAACTCCTTCTGTTTGGCCACAACACCGCCTTATGGGGGCCCTCCCATTGGCCTGCTCAAATGGGCACCCTTCCTACCCCATCCAAAACTGCACGCAACTTGGGCATCATTTTTGATGACCAGTTGTCCATGAGGCAGCATGTGGTTAGAGTCTCCTCTATCTGTACCACTATTCTTAAATGGTTGAAAAAAATCATTTGGATGCTTCCTCTGGACACCCAGAAAACCGTAGTCCAGGCTTTAATTACATCTCGCCTGGACTATGGTAATGTTCTTTTTCTGGGGGCCGGCAAAGAGGTAGTCCGCAAATTACAGATGGTCCAGAACATGGCGGTCCGTCTGCTATGCAAACTACCCAACAAGTCTTCCACTTCCTCTTCTTTACGCAGCCTTCATAGGCTTCGCATAGACAGCCGTTCCAAGTTTAAGGCACTCTTCTTTGCGCACAAAATTAACACCGGTAAAGCACCACACTAATTGAGATCTTTAATTCATTCTTATTCTCCTTCTCGCACCCTTCCATCGTCCAACCAACAAAAGCTTCAGATTCCTTGGATCAGGAGAGCCAGAATGGGCGGTCGCTCCTTTGCTTTTCTGGCCCCGTCCCTGTGGAACTCTCTCCCTTTATCTCTTCGGATTGAACCTAGCTACTTAAAGTTCCGTAGGGATCTGAAAACTTGGTTATTTAACGAATAAATCACTATTCTGCTGGCCCACTTCCCTCTTGTTGTTTTTAGCGCCGGGAAACCTTCGGGTAGCTGCGTGCTTTAAAAAGTTTAATATAATAATAATAATAATAATAATAATAATAATAAACCGTCACACATGTATGCACTCTAAACCACGGCACATGTAGCCATGCTAAACCATCACACATGTATCCACTCTAAACCACAGCACATGTAGCCATGCTAAACCACCACACATGTATCTACTCTAAACCACTGCACATGTTGCCATGCTAAACCACCACACATGTATCACTCTAAACCACGGCACATGTAGCCATGCTAAACCATCACACATGCATCTACTCTAAACCACTGCACATGTTGCCATGCTAAACCACCCCACATGTATCCACTCTAAACCACGGCACATGTAGCCATGCTAAACCATGACACATGTATCTACTCTAAACCAAGGCAAATATTGCCATGCTAAACCACCACACATGTATCACTCTAAACCACGGCACATGTAGCCATGCTAAACCATCACACATGTATCTACTCTTAACCACTGCACATGTTGCCATGCTAAACCACCCCACATGTATCCACTCTAAACCACGGCACATGTAGCCATGCTAAACCACCCCACATGTATCCACTCTAAACCACGGCACATGTAGCCATTCTAAACCACCCCACATGTATCCACTCTAAACCACGGCACATGTAGCCATGCTAAACCGCCACACATGTATTACTCTAAACCACGGCACACGTAGCCATGCTAAACTATCACACATGCATCCACTGTAAACCACAGCACATGTAGCCATGCTAAACACCACACATGTATCTACTCTAAACCACTGCACATGTTGCCCCAACTTAAAGTTCCGTAGGGATCTGAAAACGTGGTTATTTAACCAATAAATCACTATTCTGCTGGCCCTCTTGTTGTTTTTAGCGCCGGGAAACCTTCGGGTAGCTGCGCGCTTTAAAAAATTAAATATAATAATAATAATAATAAACCATCACACGTGTATCCACTCTAAACCACAGCACATGTAGCCATGCTAAACCACCACACATGTATCTACTCTAAACCACTGCATATGTTGCCATGCTAAACCACCACACATGTATCATGTTGTCAGTGGTTCGGTCGAGGAGCCAGGCTTTCTCGAGGGTGCGGCAGGTCTTCTTATAGTCCTTGAGATCGTCGGTGAACCAGGGGGCCTTCTTGCTTCTGGGTTTGCTGGGGGGGTTCTTCAGTGGTGCGAGGTCGTCGGCGCAGGCGGTCAGCCACTGTGTGAAGTTGCGGGCTGCTTCGTTGGGGTCCGGTGTGCTGGCAGGTGGGTTCTGGCTGAGGGAGGTGGTGAGCTGTTCGGCAGTGATCTTGCTCCAGCTTCTGTGACACATGTATCTACTCTTAACCACTGCACATGTTGCCATGCTAAACCACCCCACATGTATCCACTCTAAACCACGGGACATGTAGCCATGCTAAACCACCCCACATGTATCCACTCTAAACCACGGGACATGTAGCCATGCTAAACCACCCCACATGTATCCACTCTAAACCACGGCACATGTAGCCATTCTAAACCACCCCACATGTATCCACTCTAAACCACGGCACATGTAGCCATGCTAAACCACTACACATGTATCACTCTAAGCCACGGCACATGTAGCCATGCTAAACCATCACACATGCATCCACTCTAAACCACAGCACATGTAGCCATGCTAAACACCACACATGTATCTACTCTAAACCACTGCACATGTTGCCATGCTAAACCACCACACATGTATCCACTCTAAACCACGGCACATGTAGCCATGCTAAACCACCACACATGTATCCACTCTAAACCACGGCACATGTAGCCATGCTAAACCACCACACATGTATCCACTCCAAACCACGGCACATGTAGCCATGCTAAACCACCATACATGTATCACTCTAAACAACTGCACATGTAGCCATGCTAAACCATCACACATGTATCTACTCTAAACCACGGCACATGTTGCCATGCTAAACCACCACACATGTATCACTCTAAACCACTGCACATGTTGCCATGCTAAACCACCACACATATATCACTCTAAACCACGGCACATGTAGCCATTCTAAACCACCACACATGTATCCACTCTAAACCGCCACGCCTGCAGCAATGCTAAACTTCCAAACATAAGCCACAATGCCAAACGACCACGTCCATATCTTTAGCAATACTTAACCAGCTGGCTTTTAGCAATGCTACACCACCACACTTGTGGGAATGCTAACCCAATTGTAGCATTGGTAAACCACCACACACGTAAACAACACACCTGCAGCAAAACTAACTTGAGGATGGTATAAGTGCTGCAGTGAGTACTGACTGTCAAGAAAGCTTGACACTCAATCCAATCTGGTGCATGGATGATGCTCTTTTTGGAGATGGTACTTGAGACAGTCTGTAAATCGTTTATGCAGTGCGCGTATCACTTCTAAACAAGGTGCGAGCTCTGAGCCAACACCACAATGTCTTATCTCAGAAATAAATTATCCACACTGCTCTTGTGGAAAAACAATCCTGGAAATCCCAAAGGGGAGCAGATTTTCCCTGGCACAGGGTTAGGAACGCGCTCTCCTCCTTGGCGGCCATCTTCTCTGCTGTAAACGCAGTTCTCAGGGGCCCGCGGCGGTCAGGCGTGAACCGCTCAATTCATTTACAAGGACCCAGCCAATCGCGGCCTGTGATTAAGCAGCCCTTCCTAAATGTAGCTATAGGCAGAATAACATCAACATGTGCAGCCGCTGACTGATACATTGTTTTACATTAATTAAGATGTTAATGATTCCATGGCCCCAGTCCCACAAGAGATGAATTAATAAGAGTGGGACAGAAGCCTGTTAAGTAGTTTGCATCGCTGATGAATGGAGGAATTGCCCGCGATATCTCGGATTCCAGCTCATATTTCTTGGCATGACTGGATTACTGAAGCTAATTTCATGTAACCAGTTTTCCATCAGGAAACACGCGACTCTTAACCCCCGAGGGTTGACTATGCTGTAAAAGGGAGATTAACTGGAAATTATTGCTTCATTCTCATTATTAGGAAATGTTTGCTCATTATTTGAACCATGTAGCTAAAATTGTTAACATGTACATATAATTCATAATAACATTGTTTAAATAAAATAAAAATGTATTTGTCTATTTAGACACAGAGATCCATACACACTTTATAATGTGTATAAAGTAGCAATAAAATACAGATTAAAGTCAACATATTTTGCAATGAGAGTCAAATGGCCAAGATGACGAAGTTAGTTAGCATTTCTAAGAAATGCCAAATAGCCTTTTGACATGTACAAAGGCCATTCGGTAATCGTAATATGTGATTTCTAAACAATTAAAATTGCATTTAAAGACACTCAAACAGGAAGTAGCAAATAGGGATTTCCAATTTGCGATTTCCTATGGACATGTACAGAGCATTTCCTTAATTCGAGTTGTGCATTTGGGAAATGCAATTACCATCGACTCAAAAGTCGATGATAACTATTTGCAATTAAAAAAAGCACCTAAATGCTTTTTTAAAAGTGCAATCAAGAGCACCACTTTTTTTCGAGGTGCAGCAATGGGGTCCATAGGCTGAATGCACCCTTGCTTTAGCATTTACTTCTTTACAATTTCCTATTAGGAAATCGAAATTTAGGTCAGCAAAACCATTAATTTGTTCCTATGGGCCTTTAGGTTTGGTATTACCTTAATTGCGATTTCATAATAGCGATTCCTACGGAATCGCTATTAGAGAATCTCTATTTTTGTACCTACCAGTTTGCATTTTCTAAATAATTACTTCTAAGGAGTCGCTATTTAGGAAATGCTAAATAAGTATTTCGTACATCTGGCCCATAGTTCTTTTTTTAAATAGAGATCTTAAAAATGAAGCAACCTCTTTTGCCACCTTCCACTGTATATCTATAATTAAATAACAGTTTTAATGCAGCTTGTAACAACAAAGGTTAAATCATTTCTTTCTTCCAGACAGAGTGATTGGCCACAACAGTAAAATATGGAACATTTGTTATGTTATGTATTTTTACGTTATGAGTACATGTATAGCACACTAAACACCTGTGAGTGTATCTCAGCGCTTAGCAGGTGGGTTGCAACTGTCGAAGTGAAGAAAAGGCTCTGATGTTGTGAGGGAGGTGGTTCCATACTAAAAGAAGGTGCACTGGTCTGTGGGTTTGAGGATGCTGGGTATGTTTTCCAGTGAAAGTCCACCTGAGCAGTTGTACCTGGGAGGTGTGTTGAAGTTTATGTGTAGGTTCAAGTTTGCAGGGCTGGTTTTGTGCTTTGCATTGTATGTGTGAGGGTGAGTACCAGTCTTGCTACAGCATTTTGAATGGTCTGGAGCCGATTCAGTAGCTTCTTAGTGATGGCTGCGTAGAGTGTGTTGCCAATCGAGTCTGCTGGTGATCAAAACCTGAGCAATTGTTTGCCTGGGTTTCTCAGGAAGCCATTTGTAGATCTTTCGTATCATCTTGAGGATGCAGAAGCAGGTGGAGGTCACAGCGTTTACTTGGGCTTTCAGGCAATTTGTCATCCAAGATGCTTCCCAGGCCTCCAGCGTGGTCCACTATGACTCCTGAGGGATCCAACGTGGACCCTATGTATTCCTGCGAGCGGGCATGGAACCCTGAGAATTTCTTTTAAATTAAAGCGACCAAAAAATTGAAAATGTGGGTGAGGGTACGAGGGGGGTTGGCCGCCCACGGGGCACTATGTGACCACAGGAGTTGGCTACCCGCAAGGTTTGGCCCAGTGCTTGGCCACAGACGAGGCCCTGCGACCGACCCCTCCCCATGTATAGCCGCGAATGGCTGCCTGTGTTGGGCATCCCAAATGATATAATTGATGACACCACTGAGTTACATCTTGACCTAATTTCCTGCTGCTTCCTTACTGCTAATTGGTGTAAGCTTTAGCAATATGCTTGGCCTCCGAATGGGCCTTGAGAGTGAATGGAGTGAGTTCTCCATGAATTGTTGTGCACAAGGTGAAGACCCGTCACATCAGAGACTTGCAGACTCGTGTCATGTTGATTACCCGCAAGAGGTCAGCTATCTGTAAAAGATTTGGAACAGGGTGAAGGTTGTCATAGTAGATGCTAACTCTCCTAAGGGCATTGCGTGTTTGGAGGCAGTGGGCGCTCTGTGACAAGCTGTGCGTACGAGTGAAGAGTATACACATCTGGTACTTGCCCACCCATGTCTGTTTGATTGCCCACACATGGACGGCTATCTACAAAGTGTTTGGTACAGAGTGAAGGCTGTGACAGTAGGCTCATTACCACTGACGGAGCCTTAGGTGTCTAGAGAGAGAGAGGGCTGTCCGTGGAGGGGTTCTGCACAGGGTGAAGATTGTCAGCAATAGGTAGTTTCCTACCCATGTCTGGTTCATTGCCCACAAGAAGCCGGCTAACTGACCAAAAAGGAAAAATGGAGCTGCAAGGGTCTAGACGTGTTGGTGGCAGATTACTGGCACTGCATGGATGGAGGTATACCTGAGATCCTACTCTTGGATTTGGAGAGCCAATGGTTCTCTTTTCTCTCTGTCCCAACCCCTAAGTGCACCGGCTACTTCCTCAAGTCTGGTCAGATATCTCAGGATGAACTTTGTCTCAGAATTACAATCCACCAAATCAGCCATGTGGCCAAGAAGGTGTTCTTGCATTGCCATCGCTTTTTAGACATCCTTTCTCTTCCTGCTTCTCATTAGCTGCTTGCCCTCCTCATAAGCATCAAGCAGTGAATAATGTTGCTACCTGACTCATGTTAGGTCTGACAAGAACTGAGCACATCACAGAAGCAATGTTGCCTTTCTACTGGCTACAGAACAACCAAAAGGTTCAATATACATCTCTCTGCCTGATCACAAGGCTTTACACTGCAGTAATCCAGAGTAATACGCTAAATTATTCACGCCAGATGCTAAAAGTGGGCGTCCCAGTGCTAACTTACATTTCTCCTGTCATGGTACAAACGATTTGGGGGTAGTTATCTGCATTCTTATGGGTCCTTTTTTAGGTCTCGTGACCTATCAATGCGCATGCGCATTGAGCTGAGCGAGAGATAAAGGGGCTTAAACAGAGCTTACCGAGATCGGGCGATTCCATGCAGTGCCCGTGAAAAGCTCGCTCAATGCGCATGCGCATTGACATACAAAGCGCGTGCACATCAAAGCCAGCCATCTGCCGCCAGCAGCTTCACTTGAAAGGTATCCACCGCTCCGCCCCCTGCTGCATCAAAGGCTTTCGGCCGTGTCGCATTTCTCCTCCCCCTCCCCACAGCAATGCCCGGTGTGGCAGACGTGTTCGCTGCTCCTTTTGTTCCAACTCCGCTATCCGCATACGCTTACTATGAAAGTAAAACCAGCGCGCTCCCACTGCCCTACTCTTCATTTAATTAGGGTCATTTTTACCCATCTGCCCACCGAGCGCGCAACTGTCTTAACCGAATGTCTCTCCTCAGCATCAACGGACAAGAGCTGTTTTCCGAGGGTGGGCACCGCTCACAGGATGTTAACAGATGCGTTTCATCACTGTAGTACAGCAGTGAATGTTGCAGGGAATAGTTGCAGTGCTGCTGAAGTGGGTAGGACACTGGTTTATGCGAGGTCATGTTGGCTGTGGTTGGTATTTTCAGCAGTCGCCATAACTCGTTTCCTTTGCCTCGGCTTCAAATGTTAATTGCCTGCTCCAAGCCTGCCCTCTTTTCATACAACGCAGCCTGTTTTCTTTCACCGGATGTTCGGTGTCGGTGTTGGGTTGCCTTTAGCCCCTCCCGATGCCGTTCAAGTTGTACATTTTCCACTCCCCTCCTGTTTCCCATGTTTCTCTCTACTCCAAGCATGCCCCACATTTCACTTTTCTCATCACTTGGTTGTGTTGCCTTTAGCCCCTCCCTCCCCACCTCATGCTGTTCAATTTGTAAATTACTCGCTCCCCTCGTGTTGTCCATGTTTTTTTCTGTGGCTTGTTTTGTTTCTAACTCTCATATCCCGGCCATTTTTGTAAGTATTGCTGAGTTTGAAGCCAGCCTGGAGTTGACAGTGCTTCTTCTTAGCTTTCTCTGCTTGCCGCTAACTAGGTCGCCATTATTATTATCGGAGCACGGCAGGGGGGAAGTTGAAATGTTGGTTTGTCGTCCTATCTGTCTAAGAAATTATTCTGAATGTTGACTGGAGTTCTCCGGAAGCGTGTACTATGTTGCGCAACATGACTTGCTCTCCAGGCTCCCCTGTGCCTTACCAGAACGGAAAGCTGGACAGTGTACTGCGCTCTGTGTATACTGATTTCAAACAGTGACTTGTGCATAGCGATTAGCATTTTTTTCAGCACTGAAATCATATGGGAGGGAAGTGAAATAACCCACATTTTCTGCTAGAAACGTAATTTGACCAGTTGTACCTGGTTTCTGTTGGATACATTTAGAGCATTTCTGGACATTGTACTATCGACAAAAAAACAAGGGGGCCAATTACTCGGCCTCACTTACTTCTCCTCCCCCCTAATTACATCCCTGCTGTCTTTCACGGCCTCGAGGCCGTGCTCTGCCGAGAGCTTCACTTCAAAGGGCAAAGGGATCCGCTCCCCCCCCCCCCCCTGCTCACACCTTGTTAATGTTTGAATCATTTTGGCCTCTAGACTTTTCTGGTAGAATATTGTCAGCCTCGGACAAACTCAGTGGGGCTCAAAATAGGGGTTTGTGTAGCAAGAGCTGAAGATGGCTCCTCAATGTCGGCACTTTCTATAGTTGATCACACTCCATTCGTATTGATCAGAAGCAGTCACGTATTTTTTAGAGCAGCCTAGTTTTTGACTCCCAACACTACAACCCAGGTCTCAATGGATGTCTTTGAAATGAGCACACAACCCCTGGCTCCTGGGCACTACATCAACGAGCGTCTGACGAGTCAGCTTCTCTCCTCTGAACCCATTGTGAAACATAGTTTGTGTGAACCATTGATGGATGCAGGAACTGAGAAAATCTTTATTATAATCAGCTTGTTTAATGCACACTTACAATTTCTTATTTCAACACTGAGACGGAGAAAGTGCGTTTTTTTCTTGACACTTTAAAATTATGATCAACTGAAAAAAAAGTAATCAATGACGATTTTGGAGCTTTATTGGGGGCACGGGTTGGGTCGCCAAAAAGTTACATAGAATGAGAAGGTAAAAATTGATGTCCAGAGTGCTTGTAAAATAATTCACATACATATTGAAGAACAGAGCCCACAGTTTCCGGTTTTACATGTTGTATGTGCACCACACACAGTGCAGTTGTTCCTTGTGTTGCATTTTACTCAATGCTCTGTTGTTGGCTTTTTTCGGTGTGTGTTACTGAGTGCATGCTCAGCTCTAGGAAAGCAAAAACCTCGTAATCAAAATGGCATCTAAACATTTATGTTAAAGACCTATTTCCTGCAGTCAAGAATAATATTTTATGCTTATATCATTAATCTCTACCGCCCTCATTCTACCACTCTAGTGCACTCACTCTACCGCCCTCACTCTACCACTCTACCGCCCTCACTCTACCGCCCTCACTCTACCACTCTACTGCCCTCACGCCCTCACTCTACCACTGTACCGCACTCATGCCCTCACTCTACCGTCCTCACTCTACCGCCCTCACTCTACTGGCCACACGCAACCGCCCTCACTCTACCACTCTACCGCCCTCACTCTACCACTCTACTGCCCTCACTCTACCGCCCTCACTCTACCGCTCTACCGCCCTCACTCTACCGCCCTCACTCGACCACTCTACCGCCCTCACTCTACCGCCCTCACTCTACCACTCTAGCGCCCTCACTCTACCGCCCTCACTCTACCACTCTACCGCCCTCACTCTACCACTCTACCGCCCTCACTCTACCACTCTACTGTCCTCCCGCCCTCACTCTACCGCCCTCACGCCCTCACTCTACCGCCCTCACTCGACCACTCTACTGCCCTCACGCCCTCACTCTACCGCCCTCACTCTACCACTCTACCACCCTCACTCTACCGCCCTCACTCTCCCACTCTACCACCCTCACTCTCCCACTCTACCGCCCTCACTCTCCCACTCTACCGCCTTCACTCCCTCACTCTACCACCCTCACTCTACCACTCTACCGCCCTCACTCCCTCACTCTACCACTGTACCGCACTCATGCCCTCACTCTACCGTCCTCACTCTACCACCCTCACTCTACTGGCCACACACAACTGCCCTCACTCTACCACTCTACCACCCTCAGTCTACAAATCTACCGCCCTCACTCTACCGCCCTCACTCAACCACTCTAACGCCCTCATGCCCTCACTCTACCACAATATTGCCCTCACTCTACCACCCTCACTCTACCGCCCTCACGCCTTCACTCTACCCCCCTCACGCCTTCACTCTACCGCCCTCACTCTACCACTCTACCGCCCTCACTCTACCACTCTACCGCCCTCACTCACTCTATCGCCCTCATTCACTCTATCACCCTCACTCACTCTATCGCCCTCACTCTATCTATCTATCGCCCTCCCTCCCTTTATCTATCGCCCTCCCTTTATCTATCGCCCTCCCTCTATCTATCGCCCTCACTCTATCGCCCTCCCTCCCTCCCTCTATCGCCCTCCCTCTCTTCCACCCACCTCCTTCTCTAACTCCCTGTTCTCTTCTCTTCTCCCGTGCTGATCTGCTGCTCTTTTCCACCCTGCCTCCTTCTCTAACTCCCTATTATCTTCTCTTCTCCTGTGCTGATCTGCAGCTCTCTTCCACCCCGCCTCCTTCTTTAACTCCCTGTTTTCTTCTGCTGATCTGCTGCTCTCTTCCACCTCGCCTCCTCTCACTCCCTGTTCTATTTTCCGGTGATAATCTGCTGCTCTCTTCCACCCCACCTCCTTCTTTAACTCCCTGTTCTCTTCTCCTGTGCTGATCTGCTGCTCTCTTCCACCCCGCCTCCTTCTTTAACTCCCTGTTTTCTTCTCCTGTGCTAATCTACTGCTCTCTTCTACCCGCCTCCTTCTTTAACTCCTTGTTCTCTTCTGCTGTGCTGTTATGCTGCTCTCTTCCACCCGCCTTCTTCTCTAGCTCCCTGTTCTCTTCTCTTCTCCTGTGCTAATCTGCTGCTCTCTTCCACCCGCCTCCTTCTTTAACTCCCTGTTCTCTTTTGCTGTGCTGATCTGCTGCTCTCTTCCATGCCGCCTCCTTCAACTCCCTGTTCTCTTCTCCTGTGATAATCTGCTGCTCTCTTCCACCCACCTCCTTCTTTAACTCCCTGGTCTCTTCTCCTGTGCTAATCTGCTGCTCTCTTCCACCCGCCTCCTTCTTTAACTCCCAGTTATCTTCTCCTGTGCTGATCTGCTGCTCTCATCCTCCCCATCTCCTTCTTTAACTCCCTGTTCACTTCTCCTGTGCTGATCTGCTGCTCTCTTCCACCGCCTCCTTCTCTAGCTCCCTGTTCTCTTCTGTTCTCCTGTGCCGATATGCTGTTCTCTTCCACCCGCCTCCTTCTTTAACTCCCTGTTCTCTTCTGCTGTGCTAATCTGCTGCTCTCTTCCACCTCACCTCCTTCTCTAACTCCCTGTTCTCTTCTCTTCTCCTGTGCTGATCTGTTGCTCTCTTCCACCCCGCCTCCTTCTTTAACTCCCTGTTAACTTCTGCTGATTTGCTGCTCTCTTCCACCCCACCTCCTTCTTTAACTCCCTGTTCTCTTCTGCTGTGCTGATCTGTTCCTCTCTTCCACCAACCTCCTTCTCTAACTCCCTGTTCTCTTCTCTCGTGCTGATCTGCTGCTGTCTTCCACCCTGCCTCCTTCACTAACTCCCTGTTCTCTTTTGCTGTGCTGATCTGCTGCTCTCTTCCACCCACCTCCTTCTCTAATTCCCTGTTCTCTTCTCTTCTCCCGTACTGATCTGCTGCTCTCTTCCACCGCCTCCTTCTCTAGCTCCCTGTTCTCTTCTGTTCTCCTGTGCCGATCTGCTGTTCTCTTCCACCCCACCTCCTTCCTTAACTCCCTGTTCTCTTTTGCTGTGCTGATCTGCTACTCTCTTCCACCCGCCTCCTTCTTTAACTCTCTTTTCTCTTCTCCTGTGCTAATCTGCTGTTCTCTTCCACGCGCCTCTTTCTCTAACTCCCTGTTCTCTTCTCCTGTGCCGATCTGCTGTTCTCTTCCACCCGCCTCCTTCTTTAACTCCCTGTTCTCTTCTCCTGTGCTGATCTGCTGCTCTCTTCCACCCCGCCTCCTTCTTTAACTCCCTATTCTCTTCTCCTGTGCTGATCTGCTGCTCTCTTCCACCCGCCTCCTTCTTTAACTCCCTGTTCTCTTTTGCTGTGCTGATCTGCTGCTCTCTTCCACCCACCTCCTTCTCTAATTCCCTGTTCTCTTCTCTTCTCCCGTACTGATCTGCTGCTCTCTTCCACCGCCTCCTTCTCTAGCTCCCTGTTCTCTTCTGTTCTCCTGTGCCGATCTGCTGTTCTCTTCCACCCGCCTCCTTCTTTAACTCCCTGTTCCCTTCTCCTGCGCTGATCTGCTGCTCTCTTCCACCCCACCTCCTTCTTTCACTTCCTGCTCCCTTCTCCTGTGCTGATCTGCTGCTCTCTTCCACCCGCCTCCTTCTTTAACTCTGTTATTTCTCCTGTGCTGATCTGCTGTTCCCTTCCACCACCTCCTTCTCTAACTCCCTGTTCTCTTCTCCCATGCTGATCTGCTGTTCTCTTCCTCCCGCCTCATTCTCTAACTCCGTGTTCTCTTCTCCTGTGATGGTCTTTCTGATTTCTTCCATCCGCCTCCTTCTCTAACTCCCTGTTCTCTTATCCTGTGCTGATCTGCTGTTCTCTTTCACCCCGCCTCCTTCTCTAACTCCCTTTTCTCTTCTCCTGTGCTGATCTGCTGTTCTCTTTCACACCGCCTCCTTCTCTAACTCCCTGTTCTCTTCTCCTGTGCTAATATGCTTTTCTCTTCCACCCGCTTCCTTCCTTAACTCCCTGTTCTCTTCTCCTGTGCAGCACCACTCAGCACCACCACAGCACCACCACAGCACCACCCAGCACCACCACAGCACCACCACAGCACCACTCTGCACCACCACAGCATCACTCAGCACCACCACAGCACCACTTAGCAACAGCACAGCAGCAATAAGCACAACACCAGCATCACTCAGCGCAACACCAGCATCACTCAGCGACACCCCAACATCACTCAGCGCCACACCAGCATCAGTCAGCAACAACACAGCATCACTCAGCACCACCCAAAAATCACCATTAGAGCCAACACAGCATCACTCAGCACCAATACAGCACCGCTCTGCGCCACCACATTATCACTAGGCAGCAACACATTAACACTCAGCGCAACACCAGCAACACCACAGCACCACTCTACACCACAACAACACAAATCAGCACCACCACAGCAACACTCAAAGCAAAGACCAAAGCCATTGGGATTTGTAATATCAATACATGTAAGTCAGGAAAAAACTAAACATGTAGCTTTACTAATGCTATAGGTCTCACATTTGCTAATTTTATAACTATTGGCATTTCAAAGAACAATATTAATAATTTTAATATTTTAAAAACCTAAACATAACTTTAAAAAAAGTTATATTTACAATACCAATAGCTCCAACTGTTCTAATGCGAGACCTATTGCATTTCCAATGCTTGTTTGGAACTAACTTTCTGTGCCTATTTGTCTTAAGCAGACTGCTAAACATTCTGCACACTATTTAAGACCGACCACTTCCATTAACCATTTGAATCATGAGTATAACTTCTTTATTTGCTGTGTCTTACTCACATGTTGATCTAGTCCTTTACAAAACCCCATATAATACGAAAAAGCATTAAAATAAATACCTTTACTAAACCAACTCCAATGAATTCAAGCTAGCTTGAAAAGTCACTTGTTGCAACTTAAGCGGCTGAATAATTCTCTCCCATTGCTGTAAACGTGTGAAATACTCATTCCCGTGTGTATCCACTCACCCTGCCAAAACATATAATTTGGTTTGTTACAGCCAGTAAATGTTTGGTCATCGCCAAGCTTAGGCTCAGAGAGAGGTGCAGTTAAACCATGCAAACTGTTTTTTCACCCCCACTATAATACTTCTGCGCCTGTAATCCTTGTATACAAGTATGTCTCTGATTTCAGTATTATAGTTGACTTGTAATACATTTACTCTAGCCGCTCAACGCTATCTTGTTACAATTGAGTTCTGACCTCACAATGCCTGCTGCCAGACCCAGCAGCAGAAGGGAAAGGCAGGTAATGCCATTTGCGTTTAAAATATGAAGACAAAACAAGGCTTTTTTCTACTGCTCTACTTTTGTAGACGGACAGTAATAAGCATAAGGAGATATTTATTACACCATATTTTGTTTTCCTTTAGGTAATTATAGAAAAGATGGATCTCTCTGCATATTTCTATGCATTCTACGCCACACCTTTTTTAATTTGACTTGTACTAAACTGAATATAGTATCTTTTTTTGCAACAAATATCTAACTGCTTTTTCGTGTGGTTAATTTTGCACTAGAGATTCTAATTTTATTCTTCATGTTTTCAAATATCCTATCTCATATGAAAGAGCATTGCACCACGGATATAAGACGGTTGTGGGAAGGGTTATGGTGTGACCATATATTATAAACAATAAAATACACCCTACCATAAATTAGAAGGATATGGCAAGCCACCTCGGAGTTCTATGACCATATAAACAAACTTGGCCTTTGACTTTGTTCCTCTATATGGTCACGGAATTCCTTGGTGACATCAATATCATTATAATATATCTAACTGGTAGTATACTTCATATATTGTAACCACCTCATTCTTTTTTGACCTGTGTACCATCACAGATGCTATTGTAAAACATCCTTGATTGGAATATTGATGTTGCTGTCAAATAAATACCTCAAGTCAAGAGTTCAATACCATAGTGCAATGGTAAGCTTTCTATATCTTTATATCTTCTATATCTAGTGTAAAATTCC